>NC_133508.1:12375000-13625000 GCF_049354715.1 Callithrix jacchus
TCTACAGTGCACTTTAAATTCAATGCCTTGTTGATATTTTCTGTCTAGATGATCTCCATTGCTGAGAGTGGGGTTTTGAAGTTCCTGCTGTTGTTGTGTTGGAGTCTCTCTCACTTTATTTATTTAGAGACGAAGTTTCGCTCTTGTTGCCCAGCCTGGAATGCAGTGGTGCAATCTCGGCTCACTGCAACCTCAACCTCCTGAGTTGAAGTGATTCTCCTGCCTCAGCCTCCCAAGTAGCTGGGATTGCAGGCATATGCCACCACGCCCGGTTAATTTTTTGTATTTAGTAGAGACAGGGTTTCACCGTGTTGGTTAGGCTGGTCTTGAACTCCTGACCTCAGGTGATCTACCCGCCTCCGCCTCCCAAAGTGCTGGGATTGCTGGCACGAGACACTGTGCCTGTCCTCTCTATTCAGATCTAATAATATTTGCTTCATATATCTGGGTACTTTGGTATCGGGTGCCCATACGTTCGTAATTACTATATTCTCTTACTGAGTTGACCACTTTATCATTATATAGTTACCTTCCCCCCCTTTTTACAGTTTTTTACTTAAGTTGTGATTTATCTGAAATAAATGTAGCTACTCTTGCTCACTTTTGATTTCCATTTATGTGGAACATGTTTTTCTATCCCTTCATGTTTAGTCCATGTGTCTCTTTACAGCTGAAGTGAGTTTTTTGTAGGCAGCATACAGTTGCTTTTTCTTTTTTTAAAACCACTCAGTCTATGTCTTTTAATTGGGGTGCTTGGGGTTATTTTCTGTTGATATTGCAGTTCAGATATTAAGATTTTCTCTCAGTTACTTATACACAAATTAATATTAAAAGGAAGTAGAATTTTTCTTTTGTCCTTTTGTTGATAGTGATGGATTATTATTTTGATTTCATACAAGTGAGGGACTCAATCATGCCTGTTGGTATTTTAGAACTTCTTTCCTATTAGAACTTCTTTTCTATTAGGAACAGCAGTGATCTGTGATGGGTTCCTGGAATCATCCAGAGATGGTTTGAATATCTTAAAAGTTTCCTTTCATACCTTATTTTCTATTTCTCCCCTAGTAGCCATGCACCCGGGGTAGGAGATGGCCTTGCATTTCCTTGGTTTCTTGATGATTTGTTAGGTTTAGTGTTCAACACAATTAGGATTCTGGATACAATCAGCCCTTCTGGGAAGTGTATAACAAGGACTTTCTGGTGGTGTTATACAGGTTTACCATGAGTACAGGAATAGCTCCCCCCGGGAAGGAGTATGAGCAGATGATGGCAGAGAGCCATTCTTGGATGGCCCCATCATTCTGCAGGAATTTTCATGCAGGGAGAAGCAGGACATGGGCAACTGAGCTAGTAGGGATTCTGCTGACAGTTTTGATTGTTATGATTTGCTCCTGAAAGATGATATGGGATGGAGAGCAATATTTAGAATATTGAATATAGAATATTGAAACAAAGATATAGAAAAAGTCTTATAATTGCAGGGTGCCTTGTAGTTTTCGGCTGCTCTCATCTGGATCCTTTTTTCTGTGCTTCTGAGATGCTTTCCCAGGAGACAGCATTGTCTTCTCTGTACAAATGAGGAGAGTAGGTTTCAAATAGGAATTCATCACAGGCTTTGGAATCCTTGGTTTCCTGGAACATTTTTTATTCAAGTATAGACCACATGACCTCTAAAGGCTGGCTCACTCTTAACACCAGGATTGGGGATCCAGCCTCGCTTCTGTGGTGGGTGGCAGGAGCTCCACAGCCATCCTCGGTGCTCCGGGGCAGGGTAGATGAGCTGCAGCAGCCCCTTCCTTCTGAGCAGCAAGTCTGGGAAAAACTCATTCCATTCCCCTTGCTTCTAACCAGGTGGAGGCTTACGCTGCACATTTCCTTAGCTGGGAACCTTTAGAACTTTACATTTAAAATCTTATCTGTGATCCAAGGGGTAGATACATGGGTATTTGCTGTATAATTATTACATTTTCTGTACATTTAACACTTTTTTATTTATATCATGGATGACAAAAGATATGCAGCCCCTTTGAGTTCACTTTTCTGGATAGCATCTTCTAGAATCAGGAGGCTAAAGATGGTTTAGTTTCATCAGCTTTTCTGGAAAGCATCTTCTAGAATCCAGAGGTGGAGATGGTTTCGTTTTATCAGCTTTTCTGTAGAACATCTTTTAGAATCAGGAGGCTGGAGATGGTTTAGTTTCATCAGAAATCTTAATCTTCCTGGGCAAGAGACAGCACTACTAAATTATTGGTTGTGTGGTTTCTGGAAAAGAAATATTCTGAATGAGTTCCAGGAATCACCTCTGTGGCATTTCTGCAGGAAAAGTGACCACTCTTGAAGCTTCGCTGTCACTAACAAGAATGATTGTGATGGTTTCTAAGTGGCCTCCAGTCCATCTTTAGTGCTTTAATGCAGAGTGCTTGTATTCCAAGTTAAGTGCTCTTCGGTTTAATGGTGACCTCCAGTGATTGCAGGGATTGGGGTCACATTTAATGGACGTGAACCAGCTCATCTAAGGCTCCCCAGGAACAGGAGTCCCTAGTGGGAGTGGATGGTGCCTGGCCGGGACTTTCATGTCTGATGTTCCACACCGGCGTGCGTACATCTGTGGCCTGTTTTCCCCCATTCGATGTTCCACACCGGTATGTGTGTGTCTGGCCTGTTTCCCCTGTCTAAAGTTCCACACTGGCGTGTGTGCGTCTGTGGCCTGTTTTACCCGTCCAATGTTCCACACCGGTGTGTGTGCATCTGTGGCCTGTTTTCCTCCATCCGATTTTCCACACTAACGTGCATGTGTCTGTGGCCTGTTTCCCCCCCTCTGATGTTCCACACCGGTGTGTGTGCGTCTGTGGCCTGTTTCCCCCGTCTAATGTTCCACACCGGCATGTGTGTATCTGTGGCTTGTTTTCCCTGTCCGATGTTTCACACTGGCGTGTGTGTGTCTGTGGCCTGTTTTCTCCATCCATGATGGAGGGCCATAGCCTTTTCTAGTTACCACTTACTGATCGCTCTGCATGTGCTTAGCCTGTCAGGTGTGTGGCGTGTGTCACCTGCATGGCAGGGTTTTGCATGACACACAGGGACACATGCTCAGGGAGCTGCAGTGATGGGGTCACAGTGCCATGGCTGAGCCCTCGATCTGAGGGGCTTGGTGCCCACCCAGCTCTTCCTCAAGCGGTCTCGGGGGAGATCCCAGCTCTGCTTTCTCTCGGTGAGGCCCACCTTATGAAGTCAATTGAGCAAATTCAAGGTAGGAAACAGTTTTGAAATGAGACCTGGTTTCAGTATGAGTTCATTTCTCTTTACATGATTACTTCATATATCCTAAATAATACACTTTTCTACCTGGTATAACAATTAACTAAACTACCAGCCATTACTGGTATAGAATTCCATGAAGGATATTTGAAGAGGGCATAGTCTCAAAAACATGCTTTATATTCACAGCTGTGATTTGCATGATAGAGCTGTCAGGACTGTGACTTTCTTTTGGTATCTTATTTTTAGTTTTAGACCTTTGAAAGGAAGTTATTTAGTGATTACTTATAACTATGAAAATAATCTAATGATTAGAGAATCTCATTAGAACCAAAGTATTATATCTTCTGTTCCTTATGTAAATGAAATAATCTTAATCCATGCCAGTGTTGGCAAGAATGGTCCCTTTTAAAATGGGTAGGATTTTTCTGTGATGTGCAGCCCTCCTCTGATACTGTCTTTGGAACATTCCAGAACATTCATCTTCTCACTTGTTGACACCCTAACCTGTTTTGTGCTTATTCTAGTTTGCATCAGAATTTTGAATCCACATACCTGAGATGATACACATGTGTATGTGTGTGCATGCATGCCTGTACACGTGTGTATGCGTGCACATGTGCAAATGTGTATGTGCGTGTGTATCATGTGTACATGTGTGTGTGCATATGTGCATAGATACACTGTTTTCCTTTTATACAGGCTGTTTTGAGTATTGCTGTTAGGCAGTGACAACTTTCCGTTTCCTCAGTCAGAAAAAATCATTAATAAAGATGAGCCTTCAATATCAGGAATCTATAAAGACAATTAAAATTGTCATATTAAATAAATTCCAGAACAAAATTGTGTTCTGTACTGTGTTTACATTGAACTTTCTTATAAAAATTGGCGTGAATGTTTCCCACTTACTGGAAATCACATGACTAGTTTAAGCTGAAATGTGGAATGTTAATTCTGTCTTCAGATCACTTTTACATATTTATGATTGATCTGTTCTGCTGTTCTGGAAGCCATGAAAGCAAATATCATGCAAATCACAGCTGTGAATATAATGCATGTTTTTGAGACTATGCCCTCTTCAAATATCCTAGATGTTGTATGAGTGTGTTGTACGTGCATGTTGCGTTGTATGTGAGTTGCATGTATTGTGTGTGTTGTATGGGTATTGTGTTGTATGAGTGTGTTATACGTATATGTTGTGTTGTGAATTGCATGTATTGCATGTGTATTGTATGAGTGTGTTGCATGTGTATGTCATGTCGTATGTGAGTTCTATTTGGTATATGAGTGTTGTGTTGTATGAGTGTATTATATATGTTGTGAGTTGCATGTATTGCATGTGTGTTGTATGAGTGTGTTGTACGTGTATGTCGTGTCATATGTGAGTTGTATCTATTTGGTATATGAGTGTTGTGTTGTATGAGTGTATTGTATGAGTGTGTTATATGTGTATGTTGTGTTGTGAGTTGCCTGTGTTCTCTTATGAGGCTTGTGTTATATGAGTGCATTGTACATGCATGTTGTGTTGTATGTAAGTTGTGTCTGTATTTGTGTTGTATGAGTGTGCTATATGCACATGTGTTGTGAGTTGTGTGTATTGCATATGTGTTGTATAGACTAATGTGTTGTGTGCGTGTTGCATGTTTTCAGTGTGTGCCATGTGGGAGGCGGGGCATCCACCTGACTGCTCCTCGGCGAGTCATGCCTTGCAGCCCTTCCGAGTGTGTGTCCTCCCTAGCAGCCTAGAAGCAGCAGCATGTTTGCCTCTGCCCCTCCCCAGGAGGCCTCAGCCAAGTCCTGCGCTCAGCACCACTGATGGGCATCTGCCTCTCTTGTCCTCCTGCGCCTCCTCCTTCTCGGGACGTGTGTTCTTCCTCTATGCTCCCTCACAAGCCACACCTGGAACATGGGAGTTCAGGCTCTCCCTAAAGCCGTGTGCTCCTACCAGAAGAGCGGCCCCCTTGACTGGCTGTGAGCAGCTGGAGTGGATTGCGGGGAAGGGAGATGGGTGTTCCTGTGGAGATGCTGGGGTCTTACCTGGAGAGAAAGGAGCCCGCACTGAGCAGGCCGTCCTCCTGACAGGGGGCTCTCGTCCTGTCCTCCTTCCCTCTGTCCCAGCCTGTTGTGAGGGAGAGCAGGGCCCTAGGTGATTTCTTTGCAGAACTTCAATTATCTAGACTGTGAAACAAATACTTCTGTTTTTAAGATCAGAGGAAATCTCCTTTTGTCTGCCTTTTATCTTATTTTTATTTTATTAAAAATTTTTTTTTTGAGATAGAGTCTCGGTCTATTACCCAGGCTGGAGTACAGTGGCACGATCTTGGCTCACTGCAACCTCCACCTCCCAGGTCAAGCAATTCTCCTGCCGTAGCCTCCTGAGTAGTTGGGACTACAGGCGCATGCTACCATGCAAGGCTAATTTTCATATTTTTAGTAGAGGTGGAATTTCACCATGTTGGCCAGGCTGGTCTCGAAATCCTGACCTCGAGTGATCCACCCACCTCTGCCTCCCAAAATGCTGGGATTATAGGCGTGAACCACCACGCCCGGTCTGTCTGCCTTTTAATTAGAACCTGTATGTTTCTTGTTTTAAATTTCACTTTTCCAGGTCAGGGCAATTGTGTTTCTTTTTCTTGGTGTTGTTCTTAATGTACTTTAAGATTAGGAGACTGGGTAGGTGCCCTCTCCCTGGCACCCAGCTCTTTCAGATGAGGTGGGGGTCAGCTTGGCTGCTTCTGATTTTCGGGGACATGCTGCTTCTTGGGGCAGCTTGCTGGCTGGGGGCTGCCTGTGGTATTTCCTGGGGGGCTACCTCTATCATTGCAGGCCTGGGGAAGCAGGCCGGCCCTGACCACACACCTCAATACACGTGTCTTCCACCGGCCCACATCCAGACCCCAGCTGTGTCCTGTGGTAGGCTGTTTAGCTGCCGCCATCATGACTATTGAACTGTTAATACCTGTGGGCAAACAGGCCACAGGCCGATCCAGCCATCTTGGTTTACCCCCAATTTGGTGTTACCTGTGTGCAGAAATGGCTGCTTCCTGCAGTCCTGCCTGCGGGGTTTCCCTGGCCCCAACTCAGGCCGCAGGATCTCAGTCCCAAGTGATCCTGCTACAGCGGGCCAGGCTCTGGGAGCCAGTGGCTTTCCCATGTGCGCTGTACTCACGTTTTCACATCAGTGAGGAGTGACGAGGGAGGCGGGGATGCTCTGGATTCTTCCCACTTGCTCCTTATTAGCGCTGAATGTAGACCAGCATTCGCCTTGTTTGCTTTTCCAGGGATGCTGTGAGCCTTTCGGAGGTAGGGAGTGACACCCAGCACCACTAGGTGCTGAAGGAATAATTAATAATAATAATAAAGCCAGTTTGAAGAAAATGAAAACTCATAATTACATATGTTACATGGACTTGTATTATTCTACATAACCCTTTCCCACGAATTTGCAGCCGCTCTTCCTTCCTCCACTGCAGGTAACCACGCATCGAGGGAGGAGCTTGTGGGACCTCTGCTTTTTCAGGGTCCTGCTGGCCTGCATTGGTGACAGCAAACGCTTAAAAGTTAGAGCACTCCATAAATGCCAAGGCAAAGACTTCAACGTCTGTTGGGGGAGGAAAAGTGCTTGAGTGATTTCCACCTGATTATTTACCTTTTATCAGCAGATTGTGTTCAAGGGTGAATGAATTCAGTGTAAGATTTATGGAGTGTTCCTAGTGTGAGACCCTATAAGGGTTGGCTCTTGTTTTCCTTTCGATTGCATATATTTCATCCAGTTCATTTGATTGACGTGTTTTGTTTTGGGAAAGCTGCTGAAGAGGAGAGTAACATGAGGATTCCCCAGTGTGAGAATCTGGTGATGTGGTGTCCCATAGCGTTTTGTTCTGCAGGTTGGAAGACTGCATTCCAGTTTGCGTGTGCCTCATCATGTGGCAGCAAAAGCATGGATTCCACGAGTCTTTTGCTAGAGAAGATCCAGGCACTCCCAGCCAACTGTGTGCTTTTCTTTTGGAAACATATCTAACTCATATACTGAACTTAGAGTTTTATTTAGTGTTTTATGTGAAGTTTCCTGGAACTATTAAAAATATTTTCTGTGGTAGATGATAATGTTACCAGACTCATATAACTTTTGCTTTAGATTACATAATTATTTATTACCTATCCCCCATTTTTTTAGTAAAAAAGCACCACCTAGAACAATGTCCTAATGATGCCACCATGATTAGTATTAGAATTTAGCTATAGAATGTGGTTAATAGAGATTAACAGTCGCAGTATATAACAATAAAGCACAGTTAAGGTGTCTATGTACATTTTATGAACCATCCAAACTAAAACACAAATTAGAGTCAAGAGAACTCACAGGTGCTGAAATGTTATTTTTATTTTGTTTTATTCAGAAACTCTAAATCTTTAAAGCTCTGTGAGTGTGTGTGTCTGTGTGTGTTTTAAATTTCAAGGTCAACTCTTAACAGAATTGATCTGTTCCTCAGCAGATCCAGGGTAGAGTTCAGGTGCTGAACAGATTCGGGAATCTGCTAGTCACGATTTAGTATTTTCTTGTTAGTTGATAATTAAAACATTTTACAGTTAAAAAGGTTTTAATATACTTTTTGAGCTTTATTACTATATATTCCTTAAGGAATCTGTGAGAACTCTCTACTTTGTTTTTTTTCCCATCTATTTTGTTTTAAGTTAGGAGTTTTAATTCCTTCTACCCTGATATATTTTTTTAAATTCCTTATATGTTTGTAGATATATGTTGGGTACATTTAAAAATAGCAAAAGTGTTTTAGAATATACATTTTTTAAAATGTAAAAAGTAACAGTATAAAAAATTGAGGTACATAAATTTTAAAAAGTCATTCTTACAACTCTTAGTACCAATGATTTCTCTGTAGCATTTTAAAGTTGATTAACCCAGACATATACTAATTATTAATAGTGTTAATGTGTCAAGTTTATAACTAAGCTTACACGTGTCATTTTATTGGATGATTTATTAACCATATGAAATAGCCAATGTTATGAAAAGGGACGTCTGAAGTTTAAAGCCTTGTCTGGGTCCTGCTGGGGGTGAGGTGGGTCTGGGCCTTCCCAGGACTGCTGATGCTGGAACACAGTGGACTTGGTGATTTTTTAGTCAAGAACTCACAGAATTTTGGTGCATCTCCAAATCTTCTTTTCTGTCTCCTGGAGCAACTAGAATTGTTAGGTCCATGTGTTGTGTCTTGTGAAGGTTCATCCGTTGCAAGTCCCCAACTTTGCACATAAAGGCAGATGGGTATCTCTGTGTGAAGACTCCCTGAGCTATGTTGAAAACACAAATACTTGATCCTTTGTGTCAGGCCTTTTCCCCGCAGTACTATGGATGCTCTGGCCCCAAGGAGCCCTTATGGGGAGGAGGCCGTTGTCAGCGCCTGCGATGCTGAGTGTCACCCCTGCCTCCTACCCTCTGGTGTGGCCCCAAGGAACAGTTGTGGGAAGGCCGTCCTCAGTGCCTGCGATGCTGAGCCTTGCCCCTGCCTCCCACCCTCCAATGAGGTCCCAAAGAGCCCTTTTGGGGAAGCCGTCTTTGGCGCCTGTAATGCCAAGCCTCACCCCTGCCTCCCACCCTCCAGTGAGGTCCCAAAGAGCCCTTGTAGGGAAGCCGTCCTCCATGCCTGCGATGCTGAGCCTCACCCCTGCCTCCCACCCTCCTATGAGGTCCCAAAGAGCCCTGTGGGAAGCCGTCCTTGGCGCCTGTGATGCTGAGCCTCACCCCTGCCTCCTACCCTCTGATAAGGCCCCAAAGAGCCCTCGTGGGGAGGCGGACCTCAGTGCCTGTGATGCTAAGTGTCACCCTGCTTTCTACCCTCTAGTGTGGCCCCAAAGAGCTCTGTGGGGAAGCCGTCCTCGGTGCCTTCGATGCTGAGTGTCACTCCTGCTTTCTACCCTCTGGTGTGGCCCCAAGGAGCCTTTGTGGGGAGGCTGTCCTCCACAGCTGCGATGTTGAGTGTCACCCCTGTCTCCTACCCTCTGGTGCCATCAGCATCCCTCCTCCCAGCGGAATCGTCCTGCTTGAGAACTGCTACTTTAGGTAGTAGTGTGAGACATGCAGCTTTGCATTTTTTCATTAAGAGTTTTAAATTTCTGAAAATCTAGTTCTGCTGACTATGAAACATACCTGAATGTGGACCTTCCAGCAGACAAGCTTCCAGAACTGTGTCTTGGCATATGCATTTCAGCCTGCCCATGGGTAAATCTGCATACAACTTTATTTCTTAGAGATCTTGGCCTTTTTGAGGCACGGATTCTGCCATCTCTGTGTAGCTGCTTATTCCTCTAAATGCTTCTATGTGCTGGAGGGTGCCATTCCCTCCCTGTTTCCTGGGTCGCAGGATTATGGAATTTCTGCTGTGTTCCATGAAGGATTAAAGCATTCCAGGGAGGGAAACTCTGAGATCTCCCTTTCAAAAGACACTTTAGTTGGGGAATTGCTTTCCGGCTGAGTCTGTCTGCTCTCTCCCGGCATGGATGGGGCAGCTGCTGTCCTTGCTCCTAGCCTCGAAAGCTGTTCTTAAGTTCTAGCCTGGCCTTTCCTTTCCCAGGCCTATTTCAGCCTTTCCTGTAGGCCTTTCATTTATTAGTTTGTGTCCTTGCTTTCTTGTACCATCTCCCAGTTTTCCACAGTTTATTTCTGCTGGACATAGAGTTACAATGGAAACTCACCCGTGCTGGGTTAGGGCTGCCCCAGAGGTCTCCTACTGCAGACCACGCTGCCTGTTGGAGAGTGGTGTCACTGGGTCACAGTCACCGTCTGCCCCAGCAGGGTCCAGAGTGTTTACTGTTTCCTGCACAGTAGAAACCCTTTTATCTGACGTTCAGTTAATCAAAGAGGTCGGAGCTGGGAAGCATAAGTGTACATCCACCTCTCCCGAGAGTGTTCATGCCTCTTCCATGCAGGGCCAGGCTGCTGCTGAGCATGTTCTGCTGGCTGTGGGTGTGGCCTCTTTCCTCTAACCACAGCCATTGCAGGCCTGCCACAGCTTTGAACCTTCTAGATGAGAGCAGGCAACACAAGAGTAACAAGATAAGTTACATTTGAAACCTTTAAAAATTATTTCCTCAAACATTTTATCATTTTTTTTGACCATACCTAATTTGATGACAATTTAAAAAAGATAAAAATGAAAAACAATTTAACCCATATCAAGTCTTTAAAAAGCATCCAATGTAGTTTTCATAGAATCAATTGCTCCCTCTTTGGAGTCGTATTTTATTGGTTTAAGTAACGTGTAACAAGCACACCGGCATAAACAGATTTAGGAACAAACACAGCTGCTTCATGATTTGTGTTCAGCTCTTGAGGCCCAGCTGTGGGGGTGCAGCCTGCGCCTGCCTGTGCACCGACACCTTGCACAGCCTGGAGCGGCTGGGTGAGTGAGGTCTGGGCAAGGCAGCTTCCACACACCTTCTTAGTTCTCACTTTGTCTACATTATCTGGCAGTGCTACAAAATTATCAAGTAAGTGTTCTCAAAGAATGTATATTCACTTAGTATTTGGAAAGTGCACAGGTACCTCACACAACACCCTCAGGAGGAGCTAGGAGCCCAGGAATGAAAGCAGGCCTGATGCCTGTACTCTTTCTGCATAGATAAAATATGCACATGCATATCTGAGGTTGAGGCCAGAAAGTTAGATTGGCTGAAAATCGGGAGGAGAAGCAAGTGTGGAAGATGGCAAACTGTATTTCAGACCTGACTCGGAGTTACTCGGAGACATCACTGCAAGCTGCGAGTTTGGAAATACGGAATGAGGCTTGGGGAAAATCTGACCAGGGTGGATTTGGGAGCCTCTTATGTAGAAGTGTTGTGAAGCTTGTGTGTTAGCAGGGAGGAAGCCAAAGAAAAGCCCACATTTGGAAACATAGGAAGGGCCAGAAAGACCCAGAAAAGGGCCTCCTTAGAGTCCAGAGAAGAGCTGGGCAGTGCAGTTCACTAAAGCCCAGAGCCAAGAGTTTCCAGAAGAGAGTCCCAAATGTTGCTGAAAACCAGGAGGCAGGACTGCAAATGTTGCTGAAAACCAGAGGGCAGAACTCCAGTTGGAGCCTGCGAGTAGAGCCTGGTCCCTGAGAGCAGCCAGAACCAGGAGTCAAGTCCCATTGGAGCCTGGTGGGCCTGGTCCCTAAGGGCAGCCAGAGCCCGGGGGTAATGGTAGAAGTGAAGGGAGCAGGTGGAGATGGTCCTTCAAGGCTTGGCCCTTCATGGGGGCAGTTGGCCGGCTGTGGACCAGGACACAGCTGGGAAGGGGCCTGAACCTGGAGTGTCTCCAGGTGGAGGAGCGAGCCAGGAAGGGCGGAGGTACATGGAAGAAAGGGGGAAGGGTGGAGGTGTGTGGAAGAAAGCGGGCAGGCAAGAGCCAGGTCCCCAGGGAGGCTGCAGTCTTCTCTCTCTGTTCATGGACTGGTTGTTGGTTATTCTGAGTTCTCAAAGTCAGCCACTTGGTACAGTCCAGAGAAAGTTTCCATGGGTTACAAGCCCAGAGCAGGCCTTGTGCTTTTCAGAACACTGTGTGTGTTGATTCAGGGTTACTGTCGATGGCTAATTCAAGCATGTCTTTTGTTGAAGTCTGCAGAAGAGCCTCAGTCAGCACCAGCTTTTGAACAACTTCAGGATAGAACTTGTGTTCTTCTGATTCTGGGATTTTTGCCTGAAATGCCTTGTATATTTTTGGCTAGGTGTTGTTAGCACTTGTGTTACGGCATTTGGAGCTCTGTATTTTTGTGATGTGCTAGCTGTGAGGATGTTTAAAATTAGATTCCTAGAAATCAGGTTATAGGAGCTCTCGGCCACACTTCGTGGGTTATATTTTGACACCTCATAGTGGATCCCGTTGCGCTGGCTATTCTTAGTATTTGTAGAACACCTGACTTGTGATGCTGAGAGAATGTTATTTGTTTTCTTTGTAAGTCTAAAGTCTAATGACCTTGTTGAGTGTTTATACTCCTGTCTTATAAATTAGCTTTAGTGTACTTGAAAATGTCCTCATTGTGCCCTTGAAAAGCAGGTACACATTTTAAAAGTCATCCTACTTTCCCTTTTCTCCAGCCTGTGCTCTCTATTTCATTTTCCTTCACTGCAATGTCATGAAACAGGGACAAGGGCTATAGAACCTCTGTTTTATACACAGTGATGAACTGGGCTGAGCTACTGCTCTGCCAACATCTGTTTCTGTCTTGAGAGGGAACCCAGGCCTCTTGACTTCTCCTTTTGCACATTTTCAAAAGGAATATTTTTTCCTCTTTCTGGTCTGTCCCACTGTGGGATTCTCTCCTAAGGCTGTTTCTTTGCCTTCAATTTTGACAACTATGATTTAGTTTCTGAGATGATGAAAGGGTAGTGAAAGGCCTTTCTCTGGGAAAGAGAAAGCAGGAAGGAAAGGAATTATCCTATTATTTTAGTCAGAAGGAAATCACTCAGACAGACAAGCCATTACAAGTGGGTCAGATCCCAGGAAGTGGGATTGAATAAGTGGCACCATATCATACAACCCTGTTTTACATTCTTGCTGTTGCCAGGGGTAACAAAAAGAATGAGTATATTCAGTCCGAGGTCAAATATCTTTGCTAACTCTGACTGTAATTAGCAGAATTCGTTCAAGTTTGAGAATACCTTTACAGAAGAGAGTATTCATGCGCCTGTGCGTATTTCTATTCGTATGTTCACATATTTTCAAGTCTGAATGTGTATATATGTGCTGTGTGTGAGACCTCATTATGTGAAATCAAGAAATGTAGAAATGTGCAGTAAAGTAGGGCTTATTAATTACAAGAAGGTACATTTAGGGGATAAACCATTTGTATAGAATTGAATAAAGGGGTTTTTGAGTGGTATATATATGTGTGTGTTTGCATTTATGTGTATGAATGTGTGTATTACATGTATGTTTTTGCATGTATGTGTGCCTTTGTAATGTACACATGTACGCAAGCATTTGCATATATGTGTATGTGTTGCCTTATGTTTGTGCATGTGTTACATGTTTAGGCATGACAGTGCATATATGTACGACTCTGCATGCATGAATGCTTATGTGTGTATAGTTATGAATGTATATTTGTTCATATTATATGTATGTGTTTATGTGTCAGACGTATATGCATGAACGTATATGTATATGCATGTGTGTGCATGTGTGTTTGTGTGTGTATGTGTTGGTATTATGCATGTGATTATGTGAATGTGTGTGTTGCATGTCTGCATGTATGCATGTGTGATATGTATGTGTCTGTGCATGCATGCATGTGTGTATGTGCACATTTGATTTGTGAGTCCTCTCCAGGAGGGGCATGTTCCTGGAGAGAGTGCATGGGATCCTCCACTGTCCTTTCAGGGAGAGAGAGAGACACTGTAAAGGTTTGAGCTGTTAGGTAAGCATGCGTAAAGTTCTGTAAAATATGTGTTTACATACACCGTTGGGGTTAAATACATGTTAAATGGGTGCAAAGCTGTTATAATACATTTAAAGTCATGTTAATACATCCTTGTTAAAGGCTTTGTGAATGAGTTCCTGTACTTGTGATATAATACACTGCACAGAATGACACCGGGTCAGTGGTGATATTTGCCGGGAGGTCTGGCTAATGATTGGTATTTCTAGTTGCAGTCATGCAGTTTGAGGTTTTCTGGACTTGCAGAAAGGTCGCCAAGTCTGCCCACTGAATGATGCGTGTCTCTGCTGCTTCCTAGTTCTGCCAGCTTCATCCAGAGCTGGGACAGCTGCTCTCAGATGCATTATATTTTTCTCTCCATAAAGATTTGCACCATTTGTTAGTGTCAGGTCCAGAGTCAGGTCCAGCATCAGGTTCAGTATCAGGTCCAGAGTTAGGTCCAGCGGCAGGTCCAGAGTCAGGTCCAGAGTCAGGTCCAGAGTCAGGTCCAGTGTCAGGTCCAGTGTCAGGTTCAGCATCAGGTTCAGCGGCAGGTCCAGTGTCAGGTCCAGCGGCAGGTCCAGCAGCAGATTCAGTGTCAGGTCCAATGTCAGGTCCAGCAGCAGGTCCAGCATCAGGTCCAGCGTCAGGTCCAGCATCAGGTCCAGCGGCAGGTCCAGCGTCAGATCCAGTGTCAGGTCCAGTGTTAGGTCCAGCGGCAGGTCCAGAGGCAGGTCCAGAGTCAGGTCAAGTGTCAGGTCCAGTGTTAGGTCCAGCAACAGGTCCAGTGTCAGGTCCAGCAGGTTCAGTGTCAGGTCCAGCGGCAGGTCCAGCGTCAGGTCCAGCGGCAGGTCCAGCAGCAGATCCAGTGTCAGGTCCAATGTCAGGTCCAGCAGCAGATCCAGTGTCAGGTCCAATGTCAGGTCCAGCAGCAGATCCAGTGTCAGGTCCAATGTCAGGTCCAGCAGCAGATCCAGTGTCAGGTCCAGTGGCAGGCCCAGTGGCAGGTCCAGCGGCAGGTCCACCAGCAGGTCCAGTGGCAGGTGTAGCCAACTTTGCACATGGCCCATGTGAGAATCAACCATCTCCCTTCCATTTTTAAAGCAGCACTTATTAGTGGAGCCTATTGCTATTTCACCATGGCTTCCTCACAGTGGATTTTAAGCATTTGCTTTATTAAAGCAAAGTTCCATGCTCTTTGTGCTAAGTCACCTCGGCCTTTCTGTGAGCAGCTAGAATTGGGATTGACTCTCAGATGTGCCAGAGCCTTGGTACCTGCCTCAGTTCTGGAATCTCCTTTGTCCTTATTGCCTGCCATCCACCGACAGCTGTCTGTCTTCCTGTCACTCCTTCCACATGGAGTCCAGCAGTGTGCACAGTTGGGAGCCTGTGCTGATGCTGGTTTCGTAGGATCTTACAGGGACCTTACTGTTCTTTTCACTAGGAAAAGAGACCCTGCAAGGAACTTACAGAAAAGCCCCAAGAAGCCATATCGATAGAATCATAGTGACAGAATTCTATAACCGTTGGAAATGGCATTGATTATTGTGAAATGTGCATTTATGTGAGGCATGGTAAAACATCACATTTGAATACTGCACTGGATAAGAGCTTGGAAAAGAGATTATGAAAGTATAACTGGCTCTACTCTTGTATGGTAGAGCATGGTAAAGCAATGCAGGTATTGCATAGAATGGAACAAACAGTATAAAGTTACACAGAGTAGTGCAGAATAGAACAAATAGTATAATGTTATATAGGGTAGCAAAGAACAAAAGTATAGTATAGTATACAATAGAACAAATAGTATTATATGGCTTAGAATAGAACAAGCCAGGTAGTATTATATAGTATGCACTGAACTAGCAACATAGTATTACATAGCATAGTATAGTCTAGATTAGAACAGACAGCATAGTGTTAATATTACATAGTATAGTGTAGAATAGTAGAGTCACACAGCACATAACAGAGGATAGTGTTCTGTAGCACTGATGCAGGATTTTTTGCTTCTTAGCTCATCTGGGTCCAGGTTCTTGTCTCATGACCAGGAAGAAACAGGCACGTGGATATCGAAGAGTAGTGCAGTGGAATTTATTAAGTGAAAAGAAAAGCTCTCAGTGAAAAGAGGGGTCCTGCAAGCAGGTGGCCGGTTGCCCCTTCCCAGCTGATTCTGAGGGCTTTTACATAGAAGCTGATGGGGCTGGTAAGGAGCGAATTTCTGGTGGCTCCACCCCATTCCCTCCCTGCCTGCCCCTGCGCATGTGGGCCCTTACTGTTTAGGCAAGGTCCCTGAGCAAGTTTCCTTATCTGCACAAAACATGGGTGGGAGGCTCTCTGGGACCCTTCCCTTACTGTCTGCCTAAGCAAGCTGGCTAACTCCTTTCAGTATAGAAGAAAAATAGTGTAGAATAGAACAGACAGTACAGTATTATAGAGTGTAGAATGAAACAGTATAATCTATCATATAGAGTGGAATAGTTGATATGGCATAGAACAAATAGTCTGTTCTGTAGAGTAGCATAGAATGGAACAAACAGTGTTGTATCGTATGGAGAGTAGCCTCAAATAGCACAGAACAGACACTGTCAGGCTCCATGGTGGAGAGTATGATCACCAGGACAGTGTGCTTCAAAGCAGTGTCCCTGGCCCTTGATATTTCTTTGGTTCTATGAAAATGAGGACAGTGAGATAAGAGACAGGGAGGAGGTTGGCTTTCCTACTTTTAAGGTATTCACTACTTCTTGGGGATCATTTGGTGGTCCCTCTCCAGTAGTGTTCTGTGAAGCAGTCTGTGTATTCTGTGTAGGATGAAGTGAGGTGTTTTATGTGAACAGTTGCTTCATGCCTTGAACATGGCAGAGCCTCAGTGGATCTTGGCTGTTAATACTCTGATGACTTCTCTACAGTGCCCTCCACACTATAAATACCACACATTACGGGAAGTCCAGGCCTTTTCATAAGCTGGGTTTCATTTTAACAAAATTGGAAAGCCTTGCGTATTTGGAATGCCCAGATCATTCTGCACTTAAATGACTTCACCTGTCCAGCTGAGTACAGAAACGGACTTCTGGCTTTTCTACCTTTTATGTCTTTTTTCCCGTTTTTTTCATCTGGCAGTCTCTTCCAAGAAACTTTGACTTTGTTGTCTGAAAAACACTGATTAGCATGAGATCAGATAGCAGCTGTGAAGAATGAAAGCGCCACTAGCAAATCTCCGGCAGCAACCAATAAGGAGAGACGCTTCTCCCTGCATGCTGCCAAGGTTTATGGAGTGGAATCCTGGGACACCACTGCCCTTGCTGCCTGTGCATGCCTCTGGTGTGGGTCATTTCCTTATTGGACTTGGCTGGGGCCTCCTGACGGGCAGAGTGAGGCATGGATGGGTTGGGACTGGGTAATTTGGGAAAGGTATGCATGACGTTCCTGTTTGCAGTCTGTGTCCCTGTTGGAAGAGATGCTTTTAGGGGATCTGTTAATGCAGACATGATTAGCAAGGGTTGTCTCTTCTGAGCTATTTCTGACTTCATCCTTTCTCAAGTAATTTACAAAGAGAACTTAGGTTTCTCAAGTTTTAAGAATTAATGTCAAAGAGCAATTTAGTGTTCTTTTTGAGTCGCCAGCCTTGCTGTGGATGATTTGCGAGTCCTCAGTGGTTAGGGCCACCACACAACTGGTGGGCCCTCTGTTCCCCACCCAGGTGGAGACCTTCTCACCCAAAGAAATGCATTGTGTTAACATGTTTCAATTAGGATATTTTAGTAGGAGACAGAATTATGGCTCTTGTTTTAATTTGTAATGGGTGATAAGTGTAGCAAGATCAAGATTGAGACTTGCAGTGTAGCTCATGTAAAACATTGATTGTGAACACCCAAAATATGTTGCCAGCTTTGTTGCCACAGCTCCAAGGACTAGGCATGCATATGTTGTTTTTTTTTTTTGAGACGGAGTTTCGCTCTTGTTACCCAGGCTGAAGTGTAGTGGTGCGATCTCGGCTCACTGCAACCTCTGCCTCCTGGGTTCAGGCAATTTTCCTGCCTCAGCCTCCCAAGTAGCTGGGATTACAGGCACGCGCCACCATGCCCAGCTAATTTTTTGTATCTTTAGTAGAGACCTGGTTTCACCATGTTGACCAGGATGGTCTTGATCTCTTGACCTCATGATCCACCCACCTCGGCCTCCCAAAGTGCTGGGATTATAGGCTTGAGCCACCGCGCCTGGTCTGTTTTTTTATTTTTGAGACAAAGTCTTGCTGTGTCGCCTAGGCTACAGTACAGTGGTGCGATCTTGGCTCACTACAACTTCTGCCTCCAGGGTTCAAGCAATTCTCCTGCCTCAACCTCTCAAATAGCTGCGATTACAGGTACATGCCACTGTGCTTGGCTAATTTTTGTATTTTTAGTAGAGAAGGGTTTTTGCCATGTTGGCCAGGCTGGTCTTGAACTCCTGACCTCAAGTGCTCTGCCCACCTCGGCCTCTCAAGGTGCTGGCATTACAGGCATGAGCCACAGCACCTGGGTGCCATGACTATTTTAAATGTGGAACTGAGTATCTGACTTTTTTTTTTTAAGGAGCTATAGACATCACCCCTCACACCTCTTTTCTGGGGCTGCTCTGGGCTGGCCAGGAGGGCTCCCAGGCTTGAGGCTACATCTAAAGCGTTGCTGGATAATGTGGAACTGTGACCTCTTGGTCTCTGGGGAGGTGGGGCGCCCTGAGATGCCCACAGTCTTGTGAGGGTTTACTGCTTGGTGTGTGATGGCTCTGAGGCAACTTGCAGGAAAAGACGCTGCTTTAGTTTTTGAATTTTGCTCATTTTGTTTACCAAGCTGGTTATGCTGAGATCTGGATATTGTAGTAGGAATCAGTGTCAATTGCATGCAGTTGACTCTTCTGTGACACAGGCTTGAGCTTTGTGGGTTAACTACATGTGGATTTTTTCAGCCAAACTCAGGGAAAAAACAAGTTGTTCCTGCCATGTGAAACTCGTGTCTGGAGGGCTGACTCTTGTACACGCAGATTCAGCAGGTGCATCTATGGGGCCCAAATGTGCCTGGATTTGGTGTCCATGGGGTCCTGGAACCACCGCCCTGAGTATACCATGGATGGCTGTTTCCAGTCATAGGTGATTTCTTTTGTGGTTCCCCATTGGTTTCTTCACACACCCTCCCTCTCATGCCACAGCTGCTGGTGATGTTGACTGATGACCTGGCCGTGGTATGCTAGGCTCCTCAGCTCCTTGGAGAGATTTCTGTGCAAACGGCACTATTTGGCAAAAGTCCAGATTTTAGGATACAGAAAATTTGGGGGATGTGAATTCACTCGAATAAATGTTTGAGATTGGCCTCAGAGTCTTCTGTTCTTGTTTTATAAAAGATGCACCTGTAAGGGGAAATATTGTTTAAAAACAGTTAATTGGAAAGGCGCTGAAACAAAGTTAAGTTTTTTATGCATAATACCTTTCATGTGGATACTGATTTTCATGAAACTGAAATTGTTACTTGTACATTCTACTAACCCTTCTGCTATTTTCCACTTAACAAGGTAAGACACTCACTCCTTCAGTCACTAGTTTGGTTGTTCCTCAGGTTGCTGGGCCCTCCCTGGGACCTGAGCACCGTGCTGGGGATTTGAAAGTAGGTGGTTCCTGATGGGAACATGTCCACGTTGGTGGCCCCGCCTGTAAGGAGTCCACGTTGGTGGGGAGGCTGACTGGTGACCGGAACCTACACCATGGCGCCATCATTGGTGCGATGCAGGTGAGGACAGGGTCTGTATATATATATGGGGGGGCGGTGGTCCCAGACCTGGGTCTGTATATATATATGGGGGGGTGGTGGTCCCAGACCTGGGCAGGTGGAGTTGCCCTTTGAGGTCCCCAATGGGCATTGGCTGAGTGTGGTGAGACCGGGAGGTGTGGCAGGGGCTAGGACAGAAGGAAGGGCTTCCGTAGAAACCGGGGTTGGGGCCTGAGCCCTGGTACTGGGAGAGATGTAGAGAGGGCAGCTCCAGGCTCTGGAAGGGAAACAGCCAGAGCTGTGCAGCCTCAGGGTCCTGTGGGGACACACCCATGTGGCCCAGGAATCACGGGGGAGTTTTTGTTATGCCATGGGCCTCTCACAAGTGGGGACCAGGGCCGAACTGAGGATATCTGGGTTCTGTGGTGGATCACCCAGGATTCCAGTTGTAAATTACGGAAAACAATTTGAACTGTATCATGCAAGGAAGTGAGCGTGAGGAGGGGGTCAGCCCAGAGCAGTCTGGCCAGAAGCTGTCCAGGTTCTAAGGCTGGGAGGCCCCTCGCTGGCTTGTGCACTATGGAATGGCTTCCATGCCTCCGGCCCTTGGCAGGTAGAAGGTGCTGCCTGGCAGCCCCTGTGACTTGAAGGGACCAACGCCCCTTCTTGCTTCCCATCCTGTTCTCAGGGACATGGCTGTCACGGGGGGACCAGCTGGGGCGGGGGAAGAGCACCTGATAGAAGTGACTGTGGACTCTCTTAGGAAGGATAACTGTAGACAGAGGTGTTGTCAGCCTGTGTTCTTCTTGTGTTGGTCTGGTACATGCGGCTGCTGTGGGCTGGCGTGGTCCACAGCCCCGGTCTGGAGCATGCAACTGCTGTGGGCCGGTATGGTCCACAGCTCTGGCATGGGGCATGCAACAGCTGTGAGCTGGTGTGGTCCATAGCCCCAGTCTGGGTCCATAGCCCCAGTCTGGGGCATGCAGCTGCTCTTAACTGTGTGGTCCACAGCCCTGGTGTGGGGCATGCAGTGGCTGTGAGCTGGTGTGGTCCACAGCCTGGGGCACCATGGTCCCTGGCCCTGAAATTGCATCTGCTGCTGTGTTCCTGTGGACCAGCTGTCTCCTGAGGGGAAGAGAACACGGAACAACCCTCCCCACGTGGCCTCCCCACTACCACCCGCCCCCTGGACCTCCAGTGTTGACCCTGCTGGGGGCTCCTCTCTCCTGGGGAGTCCTTGTTCCAACAAGAGGACTCTATGGACCGTGGAGGTGTTGAGCTGTTTTCTCTCCTGGAACTGGGTTGCTGGCAGCTCCAAGACACAGTAGGAAAGGCTCAAAAGGACCTTCCCAGTAAGGAATTGTTGACGTGAACTTTGAACAGCAAACACTGCTTAAATTTCCTTTTCCATTTTGATGTGTTAATGGTGTGCCACAAAGCTGTGAAGCACTGGGATGTGGGTGACAGGTGACCCCCTCGAGGGGGCTATGCACTTCTTTCATAATAAGAAGGCATGCTGCTCTTAACTGCAAATAAAAACTTCAGTGATTTTTCTGCCGGAAACACCTGCCCTTTAAGTAGGATAAATAGAGGATCATTTGGCAAGTGGTTTGGGATTTTGGGTTAAACTAAAAATAAATTAACTTCATTTTATAGCACTCCGAGCACATTTGAGTTAATTATTCATTGAGGATTTGAATAGCACACACTGTGTTCTGACTTCCGACTTCCCTCTAATGAATGGCATTTGCTGTAACGTGACAAAATCCTAAGTCTTAAAATTATTGGGTAATGTGAAAAAAGGAAAAGTTGGTTCTCTGTTGTTTTGCTTTGAGGAAATTATATTTTTTACAGTCACTTAATTTTCTTCTTTTCCAATAAGAAAAATTGCTTTCTTACTACCTGGAAATTAATGAAGGCAAAGAGAACACACTCTGAGGTGCATTAAGCCACTATCAAATGTGGACGTGGACTCAGTTTTCCTCTGTTCTCGCCCACCTTGCCACCATGGCTCATTTCACATTCGCTTAGGAAAAGAAGAAACATTATTTTTAATAGGCATTAGGCAGTTGTTCTTAACCTAAGGAACAGGACACAATTCCAGTAATGGAAACTACCAACTGAGTGGATCTGTGTGAGGTTTGGAAGAAAAAAAGGATTTTAACTATCCCCCTCTGTGTGTGGCCACCTCCCCCAGTTGAGAGTCACAGATTTAATTACTCTAATTTTGAGCTTAAAATAATTTGACAGCCTCACAAAAACTACTACAGTCCTATAAAATTCTGCTTGTGTGTTTGGTTTTTCAGTTTGGCTTAATATGGTAAATGAATGCATTATGAGTTGTTATTTTAGTATTTGCTATAAAAATTAATGCATGTTATAACCAAGTGTTATAAAGTTAATTTAACAGCATTAACAGCAAAGTAAAGCTAAAGCTGCATCTGTTTGTCTCTGTACTTGTGATTAAAGACGGCTCTGAGGTAGGCCCTGTGATCCTGCAGGCCTGCGGGAGCAGGTGCCACCTGGCCGCTGTGGTTGCTGCCCATCCCCTCTTGCTGCTAGGCAGCATTGAAGCTTCCAGGCTATGGGGGAGTCAAGGCGGGTGGTCAGTAAGAGACATGGGGAGTTGGGTGGTGCAGGTCAGTGTGGTGTAGAAGGAGGTGTGGTGTGTGGGCGTGAAGAGTCTTGGGGGAGGCTGGACAGAGACTCCAGTACTGCACAGGGTGCGGGGAGCACGGGGGAGTGAGGAGCTCCTAGAAACAGCCCTTGGGGTTTTAATAGAGTGGCCTGTCTTCTGCTCTGTACCACATTCCTGCTGGGGCCGGGGATGGAGGCTAGAGGTGTCAAGGGCTTGTTTCCCAGAGGAGTGCCCAGCTGATACAGCCAGTGTTTCTGGAGGCCCCTCACCTGGGAACGGGCCCTGGCTATTCTCAGAACACACAAATCTTAGTTAAACTTCACATGTCACCTTTCCAAAAGGTGTTTAAATCTGTGTGGATGTAAGTCACCTTAATTTAAAGAATAATGATACAACATGATTCTTTTTAGGGGAGAAACCCTAGCTGACTTTAAAGATAAAATCAGAGGTGGGCGGATGCAGCTTTACAGCATTTTGGGGGAGATGGGATTTATGTCCTAGTGGGTAACAATGTTTCTTGAACTATTGCGTTTGCTCTTATTGTATTACAGAAGTGACAGGTCAAACATAGGGAAATGGAAGGCAAAATAGGCCCCCTGTGATTCAGAGATAAACACTATTAATGTATTCATGCCCTTCCTTCTGCTGTTTATGTTGTTCCCTTTTTACTGTGAGACCACGATCATAGAATGGTTATGTAATTGTTTATGGTGACTTTAGAAGCACGTGGCTGGGCACAATGGCTCATGCCTGTAATCCTAGTACTTTGGGAAGCCGAGGCAGGCGGATCACCTGAGGTCAGGAATTCAAAACCAGCCTGACCAACATGGTGAAACCCTGTCTGTATTAAAAATACAAAAAATAATTAGCTGGGCATGGTGGCACATGCCTGTACTCCCAGCAGGAGAATCACTTGAACCCGGGAGGTGGAGGTTGCAGTGAGCTAAGATCACCCCATTGCACTCCAGCCTGGGCATAAGAGCAAAACTCTATCTCAGAAAACAAAAAAAGCACCTTCCTTGTTAAAAAGAGGAGTATTTGTTCATTCTGGAAAATTTAGACAACGTGTTTTGTTTAAAAATTAGTTATAATACACCAATACATTGATTATTGATGATGAAGTCATCAATGTTTTTATCAATTTTCTTGGTTTCTTTATAAACTTAACATATGCAATTAACAAATTGGAAATAACATAATTTTATGAATAAAAGTTTCTTGGAGTTAGAGATGGAGCAGAGAGGAGGCACAGGGTGTCCCGTGGATCGAGCTCCTTCCAGGGTGTGATCATCGGCCTCTTGAGTTTGGGGTCTGTATGGAGAAAGATTTATAAATCGCCTTACACCAAACCCCTGCAGCCAGCCTTGGCTCTGCTTTGATGAGGGGGTATACTCTGATAGATTTTTCAAGACAAGACTGCACTGGATCTGAGGCTGTTGTGGCTGCTTCTGAAGATGGCAGCTCTGGGACCTTTGTGCCAGCTCTCCTGCCAGACCCCACAGATACCGTGTCCTTGTCTTCTTTAATTTAGTGTTATAGAGGGAAGTCTGAGGCCAACTTGATTTTTGCTTCGTGGTAGGAAACTGAAGTTTTCAGGCTTTCCCCCTTTATTTCCTTGATGAAGATGATGTCCCACCTTGTCTGTCCAGAGGCTTCTTTTTTGTCATGTTGGAATGTCCTGGCCCTGAGGTGCATCTTCAGGTACTCAGTTCCTTTCTCAGCTTCCTCACAATCCTCCCCCATCTCATCCATCTTCACTGTAATTCTACTGTGATTCTTTTTATTTTCATGCTCACCTTCCCATGCAACTTTTGTTCTTGTTTCACAGACGGCAGTGCTGAACTGTATGTCTGAGGCTTGGGGCCGCAGTGTTCATTCTGTCTGCTTCTGCATGTACTTTTGAGAAGTAGGGGGCAGAGGTTGCCCCCTGGGTACTGTTTCAGCTGTACCTGCCCAGACTCCCTGAAGTGGGGGTGTGGGGCAGAACCCTTGTGGCTCTGTGGAGGGCCATGTCCCTGACAGAGCAAGAAGTCACACTCCCAGGATATGCCTGCAGTTGTGTTCTTGTCTGAGATTGTGATAGGATCCTTTCCGTCTCTAAAATATATCGTGTCTATTATCCAGGGGGTTGGCTGTAGGCTTTCAACAGTTTCACTCTTCTTAATGACCAGGAGACAATTCAATAAACAGAGTTGCTGTCAGGGTCTAATTAGGAATTTCTGCGAGAGGCTGTGGGTGGGACCACTCCCTCTGCAAGCCTCCTGTAGCCTCCCCATTCCTCCTCTTGGGCCCGGCCACCTGCCTTGGTCTGCAGAGGCTGCACGTTCTCTGCTCTTCAGAGGGGCTCCTCGGCATGCTTATGTGTAACTCCCAGTGTCTTCTCTTTTTAAGTAAGGAATACGCTCTTGGAATCCTGATCTTCTAAATTGTTTCATCTTTTAAAAACAGCCATAGCTTCCTAAGCCACTTTGTGCCTGAGTGTGAATCACTTGTTATTTTTCACTGGGGAATGAACACAACTGGAATCATAGGATTTAGAGGGTGATGAAAAGACAGAGGTTAGGATGTTCCATGTTCTCACCTCTTCTTTACATTTTTTCCTTAAATGCACCTGTCATACGTCTGTGAAGTTCTTCCCAATTCTGTAACTTCACTCTACCCTCAAGTGGAACATTTGTGAACAGTAACAAGTATTGATGTGTGCAACTCTGCAACCCAGCCAGAATTAATGCTTTTTATTTATCAATGGATGATCATCGGATGGCCAGAGGGATTCCCTGTGTGTCGTGGGGGCCCAGTCCCTGCTTGTGGATGACACAGACATAACGAGGGTTAGGGGATCCAAGCCTGTGTGATTAGTAATGTCGTTTACCCAGCCAGGTGGACTCTTCTTTGAGTTTGGCACGTTCCTGTCTGGTGCAGCACAGCTGACATGGAAGGGGGCAAGGGCTTGCTCCACAGGCTCCTGTGTTTGATTTTTTTATTTTGAGACAGAATCTCACTCTGTTGCCCAGGCTGGAGTGCAGTGGCGTGATCTTGGCTCACTGCAACCTCTGCTTCCGGTTCAAGCATTTCTCGTTCCTCAACCCCCCACAAGTAGCTGGGATTACAAGGATGTGACTGACACCAGGCCTGGCTGGTTTTTGTATTTTTAGTATAGATGGGGTTTTGCCAGGGTGGTCTGGCTGGTCTTAAACTCCTGGCCTCAAGTGATCCACCTGCCTTGGACTCTCAAAGTTGTTGGGATTATAGGCATGAGCCACTGTGCTTGGCCCTGTGTTTGATTTTTTTTTTTTTTTGAGATGGAGTTTTGTTCTTATTGCCCAGGCTAGAGTGCAATGGCAAGAACTTGGCTCACCGCAACCTCTGCCTCCCAGGTGCAAGCCATTCTCCTACCTCAGCCTCCTGAGTAGCTGCGATTATAGGCATGCGCCACCATGCCTGGCTAATTTTGTATTTTTAGTAGAGATGAGGTTTCTCCATGTTAGTCAGGCTGGTCTTGAACTCCTGACGTCAGGTGATCTGCCTGACTTGGCCTCCCAAAGTGCTGGGATTACAGGCATGAGCCACTATGCCCAGCCTGTGTTTGATTCTTAAATTTTGTTTTTCTTTTTAATCTTTCTCTTTCTGGAGGACCACACAGTGGATTTGGAGGAAGAGTTCACAGATGTTTGTATTACGTTCCTTTCTTAAGTTAGTCTCCCTTGAACACCGCTGTAGGGTACGGATAAATGAAAGGCTGAAAGGATGGTTATGTTTCGGTAAGTGTGAGCATGGAGCTGGTCTGTGAGACCCTGATGCTGGTGAGGGCGCCCGCATGCCATGGCCTGGAATGGGGGTATGTGGAGCCCTGACTGTGGCACACACCCTTCAGCTTTGACATTTCAGGCCATTGCTCTGATTGTCAGTGAGCCGAAGGTCTAATGTAGGAGTGATATTTATCGCTGCATTTATCAATGCATTAAGAGCATAAACCTGTTTGACCTAAGCTGCTTGGTTGGTTTCTATTTAAATAGGCACCTGGTGGCCTGGTGGCTGGACACTTGCTCTGTGACCTGCCCTGTGTGTGTGGCTCCTCCCTCTGGTATGCATTGGACTAGATCGAGGGCATTTAGGGTGGTATGCCGTAGGCTGGAATGCATTAGAAGTGCAAACCTGCCCCACCCCAGTGTGACGTTCGGAGGCAGGGGTCCAGCATCCCTTCCTCTGCTCCTGGTGGGTCTGAGAATGCTGAGGATTCAGAGCTGTGCTTTGCTTGCACACCAGCAAGTCCTGCTTGGTGTATTCATGGCTGAAAGAGGCCAGGATCTGAAAGAGCAGGTTACCAATTGTGCAGCAGAAAAATAGAAATGTTTCCTTAGAATGGGTATGGGAAAAAAAATGATTTCCTTCATCACATCTGGAAAAGATTTCAAATTAGCAGGCATTATTTGGAATTATTAGTGATCTCCTGTATTTCTTTTCTTTTCTTTTTTTGGTACAGGGTCTTGCTCTGTTGCCCAGGCTGGAGTGCAGTGGTGCAATCTCAGCTCCCTGTAACCTCCACCTCTTGGGCTCAGGTGATCCTCCCACCTCAGCCCCGAGTAGCTGGGACTACAGGCACGTGCTACCACACTGGGCTAATTTTTTTTTTTGTAGAGATGGGGTCTTGCTATGTTGCCCAGGCTGGTCTCGAATTCAAGCATTATTCCTGCCTCAGCCTCCCAAAATGCTTCTATACCCCTGCCCCAACCAGGAAGGACAAGAGGTGTGAGCCACGTGCTCTGCCGCCTGCCTTTCCTTGTTGGAGCAGGAATATAGAAGCACTTGCTGCAGTTGACTTGAGTACATCTTGTCTGCTTTATTTTCCTCACAGGTAACCTGGCAGTGTTAGGCACCAGCGCTGCTGGCCAGCCATTATTTCAATGGACTGGCAGAAAATCGAGCTGAGACCTGGGTTCCTTTCTCCCTGAGTACTGACCAGGTGGGGATGAGTATCATCTTCGTGAGGGCTGGTGGGGGAATGTCAACTGTAAGGTGCCAGGGATCTAAGGCATGGAACCCAGCAATGCAGCAGAATGTAGGGGAGGTAGCCTCGGGAGTAGAGATATGTGGGCTGGTGTCCTCATTCCTGGTGGGGTCTGAGTGCAGGAATAGGTTGATGACCCAGCCGAGGTCACAGAGCCACCTGCTGAGACCTAGAGGCGTGGCAGGCGTCCTTGCCGGCACCAAAACTGCTCATCTGGGGATTCCCCGCAATAGCAGACCCACCTAGGGGTCTAAACCGTGACCTCACAGAATGAAGTGTTGCCTTGAGGTCTTCCAATATGAGGGTAGGATTTTTTTTTTTTTTGCAATTAGCAATAATTTGTGGTGAATGATCTTTTACCCATTTTCCACTTCTTTGTATAGGAAGAGAGGCAGGAAAAAAAGTCTGTGTGCCAGGTGACATGTAATGAATCCTGGGGGGAAGCATTGTTGATTATGACATAGCATCATGTTAATTGGAACACATTCACATGTGACCACACACATGTGCATGTGCCC
Source organism: Callithrix jacchus (assembly GCF_049354715.1). NCBI lineage: Eukaryota > Metazoa > Chordata > Mammalia > Primates > Cebidae > Callithrix > Callithrix jacchus. The sequence continues at coordinate 12,402,573 of NC_133508.1, forward strand.
AGTGAGATGAGCACATTGGTTTGGGGTCGCTGCTGGTTCACGCAGCCCCCCTGGGTGGGGCTTTCTCCGTGACTTGCCCAATGCTGTTGCTGCTGCCACAGTTGGAGTCTGGCCTTGATTGGCAGTGCTGCCTCGAGGTTCTTGGGGCCTGCTCATGCTCTTCCCCCATTACATCCACCACAGGTCTGCTGCATTTTTTACTCCAGCCGAGCAGGCTTGCCCACCTCTTGCTGTGAGCTCAGTTTATTGAGGTGTGGTGAGAAACCAACAGAAGGGAGCAGTTTCTGAGGCTGTCAGGGTGAGAGGGAACCTTGGGCATCTCTTCCCTGATTCTGGGGACCCACCCTTCAGGATGTAGTGCTGTGGAGAGCGGTGAGTTCTAAAGGTAAGATCGCTGTGATTTCCTGAGCCTTAATTATCTGACTCTTGGCCATCTGCTGTGTTGCCTCATCAAAGGGCACCTCTAGGGACAAAGCACAACTTCTGGTGGCTGAGGCAGGGCTCTGTGGGTCCTGCAGAGCCTACGGGAACCCCGCCAGCAGTGGGGACGTTCAGGCACTGGTCACCTATGGGAGGCGTGCATTACCTGTGTGGTATGCGCTGGCACATGGAGGGACAGGCACAGGCCACAGGAACGGCGGGTGTGGGAGAAAGCGCGCAGAGTGCGTGGCAGATGCCGTGTGGTCAGTGGAAGCTGTGAACTCAGCCTGGGCCGGGGAGACGCATTTGGAAATACACTTTTAGCAGTGTTGCTGGATGATGCTGCGATTTGGCTTCCTCCCATGGTCTAAAACACATTCTAGTGATGCTGCTGATTTATGTGTACCTGGGACAGGGGTCTAAGTGTATTAGAGCCTTGATTTAATCTGTAAAACAAGCACAGTATGCCTATTTCAAAGAGTCAGTGGACAAGAAAGCACGCTTTAAACTGTTCAGTGCGATGAAAATGCTTCCTTGTCATTAGCAAAGTAAAATGCCTCCAAGGCAAGCTTGCCATGCATTTAATGACCTTGGACACGAGCTTCCTAAACCTGCCAGAAGGGGCTTTCAACATGGCTTCAGTGGAGAATGTGCACATACGGCTGATACTGAGAGCCAGGCAGCACCCTGCCAGCCTGATGCATTCTCATGTGCCCATCGAGAGCCTGGCAGCAGCTTCCTGACCTGACACATCTCTTGTGTGAACCATGTTCTGGGCAGCACCCTCCTGAGCTGACACGTCTCCTTGCATGGACTGCGTTCTGGGCAGCACCCTCCTGACCTGACGCGTCCCCTTGCATGGACCGTGTTCTGGGCAGCACCCTGCTAACCTGAGACATGACCTTGTGCCCATCCTGGGACCTCAGACAGATGACACGCATCAAACTGAATGCAGGGAGGAGGGTCCAAGATTGAGTGTGGGTTACATGTCTCATCCTTCTGAGACCTTCTGGGAAGGCAGGAGGGCACTTGGGTCTCCTGTGTGTTTCCTCCTGCTGGCTGTGGGTTTGTAGCAATGGGTTTTTGCAAAAGGGTTCGGAGGTGGAATCAGAGCTTGTCCTGGAAATGATGACGCCTTAGTGGGCACCTCTTTCCACCACTCCAGTGCTCCTGTGATTTTAAATATGTGCACCCTGCAGACTTCCAGCCTTCTAGTGTCCTGGGTGAATCAATGCCAGAATTGCTCCAATGTCTGCAAATCTGAAGCAGGAATTTCTCTGCATTAAGTTGATCAACAAAATGGGATATAAGGAGAGAGGGGAAGGAACTTGATGGCCTCATTTCCCCTTTTCTTGTAACTCACAGTCAAACTTTGTCAAGTTCTAGGTGATAGTGCTTGAGGGGATACACTGATTTATGTTATGTCTTGTTTTCTATGTACCGTGCTTAGAGAATTTAAACATTTAGGTGAAATTGCCATGCACAATTGAATTGGCACCATAATTTTATTTTACTCTCTGTAAAGCCTTTTGGTTTCTTATTAGAGTTACTTACCTTTTTTCTGAGTTAACTGAAGCAAACTCTGCTGTCAGCACGAAGGAGCCACTGTATAGTTAGGATGTCAAATTAAATAGAATTCTCCTAAATAGAGCATGCTCTTTTCATAAATTTTAAGAATTGAGTTATTCATGAAACACATATTGAGTACTTATCATCCTGGTTGCTAGTCACTGTTCATATATACTTTTAAAGAATTACTTCCACGTAGATCTGAAATAACATTGCATTTAGAATTTAGCTCAGAGGTGATTGAGCCTGAGCTTTTTGCAGCAGTCCTGTTTTCATTTTCTCAGACTTAGTGTCCAGCTGACGTCACCCCTCTGATGCCTGAGGCACACATCTGTCCTCCACTTGGCTGGGGCAGTGTCTCTGGGGCTTCAGAGGAGGAAGGAAGGGCTGCCAGACATCTGGCCCTTCCACGTTTCCCTGGTGGAGGGATGAGGCCTTGGGCAAGAGTCTTGGCTTGTCTTACTGGATTAGCTGGTGTCTCTCAGGCAGCTCTGCTTTGGTGTGAAGCTCTGGACTAAGGGGTGACTCTGGCCTCTGAGTGGCAGAGGAGAGGTCCGGCGATTTAGAATCAGTCATGCGGACTGGGGCACTTGCTGGGTCTTAGTGGTGGCTATCGATTGTTTGCCCTTTTGGGAGAACTGTGTGGATTGACTTCTCTGAAGGCCTCTTTCTTTTGATTTTATCTTGAGACTTTGTAGAAGCAAAAGTGTCTTTTTGAAAAATTAAATGATGGCCTTTTGCAATGTTTATGTTTCCCCAAGATTTACAAGTTGGAAATCTCAGCCCCGAGGACATGGTACTAGGAGGTGCGGCCTTTGGGAGGTGAGGAGATTGTGAGGGTTGGGTTGCATAAATGGGATTTGTGCCCTCATAAAAGGACTACAGTGTCCCTCGCTCCTTCCACTATGTCCGGACCCAGCGATAAGGCGCCATGTGTGAACCAGGAAGCACTCACCAGACAAACCTGTCAGGCCTTGATCATGGGCTTCCCAGCCTCAGGGCTGTGAGAAACGAAATTCTGCTGTTTGTCAGCACCCGCCCAGCCTACAGTGTGTTGTGATAGCAGCCTGGGTGGATGAAGGCAGGTCGTGAATTTTCTGTTGTATTCTTGGGCTTCAGATACTTGGCAGGGAGATGTCACTGTCTTACCCAGGTGGAACCATCTGGAGTCAGACGTTACATTATGATTTGACCCTGTTCTTGCCTCACACCTCTGCAGTTCACACCTCCAGGTGTCTCAGCTGCCTGCATCCCCTCCAGGCGTTTCTGATTGGGGGTGTGGATGCTGGTGTGCACGGGTCCGTGTGGTGCTGGTCTTGGCTGCAGTCAGTGACCAGGAGTAGGAACTTGTGCCTCTCGTGGCCCGGCAGCCTTACTGGGAAGTTGCCATGCTGAGAAGTGCTTGACGGAAGATGATCGCGCCTCTAGAGTTAAACTTCCTGTTTACAGGGAATGGAGGTGCATAGGAGGGAATTTAATGACGTGTCAAGAAACAGATGCGTCTGGGCGAGGGGATGTTCTGCAAGACGATGGCCCTGGACTCTCAGAGTGCAGGTCACAGATAAAAGGTGTGTGAGGCTATTCCAGATGAAGATGGGGAAGGAGAGTCACTAGGCGCAATGTGTGGCCTGGGTAGAAAAGACATTTTTGGAACAATTGTGTTAATTGAATATAAACTGGACAGCGACGCTCTGAACTGGTTCTTGTCTGCTGATGATGGTGCTGCAGCTGCAGAGGAGAGGAGCCCATGTTCTTAGGGAATGTGTGCCTGAGGACTTGCGGAGGCAGCAGGAGCCTCTCACCTTCAAGTGGCTCCAGAGGAGAGAATCATCTGTCTATATATGATCTACAGAGAGGGCGAGAAAGCAAATCTAACTAAATGTTAGCAGTTGTTGGATCTCCACATGAAGAAAACTTGGGCATTCATTGTATTGTTCTTCTACTTTTTAGATATGTTTCAATATTTTTATAATGAAAATGTGGGAAAGTAAAAATAAATCTGGAAATTAAAACGGAAGTGACTCAAGCCGCTCCTGGGTTCAGCAGGGAAGAGTTGACGTCCCAGCTGTTGATGTTCTCTCGACTGGTCGTGGGGATTTCCTCCTCCCGTGTTCACCACCTACTTTTCTTTGTGACAAAGTTATTTTATACATAGCTGTGAGCACAGGTGATACTGAAAACACACGTTTAGCGTGGACTGTCATTAAGAATTTGGAGAACTGGATAAAGAAACCACTTGTACAATTTCAAGATGAGCACTGCCTGCCTCAGCGTCTGTGGTGACAGTTCCGCTTGGGTGCAGAGCTTAACAGAGGTGTGAGTGACTCTGTCTGGATGGTCGTCTGTCAGAGGACGAGGTTAAACGTCACCACCAAGGCCCCTGTGGAGCTTCTGGGCAGGAAATAATTCACTCCCTTTACCCCTGCCTCGTCTGGTGGGGTAGCCTCTGGGGGCCTTTCCTGGCAAGGCCCCTTCACTGAGCTGCAGTTTGGCCACCTCTGCCCTCACCTGCCGGTTGACTGCAGGGCCTGGAGGTCTCACCGCCTCCTGAGTGCCCAGTGCCCTGGGGCCATTTTCTGCCTTCCCCTTTGGGGGCTCAGGACACAGAGGCTTCTGAGGCAGTGTTTGCAGCTGGGTTGCTCCTCCAGGGTTGGGGGCAGGGCTGGCCATGATCTCCTGCTGCATCACACCAGCTGCTTCACCACAGCTGCAGCCCACACTGGGCAGCCACTCCTGCCTCTGTTGGACGAGGAGACGCAGGCCCTTGCCAGGCCCATTCAGGGCCCTCAACGCCCCAGAGACCTGCTTCCTGGCCTCGCCCTGCTGGCCCTGAGGCTGTGCCACTTTCCCCTGCCAGGCCCCTGGTCTGGGTTCAGTGTCTGTCCAGGTCATCTGTCCGTCCACCATTGACATTCTTTCTGGACACGGCCACTGCCATCCCACTCTGTGAGGGACCAGCCAGGCCCAGGTGCCAGCAGATATGGAGATCCTGGTGGACTTCAGTGTGTAGGAAAGTAAGTTCCTTCATATCCACAGCCTCTACACAGCCAGCTGGGAGCTCACCCCATTCACAGGTGGATTTACCTTGTTTTTAGGCCCAATCTCCTACATTAAATCAGCAAGAATCACAGTTCCCTGCTTTTCTGGCTTTTGTGACTGTCTGCGTCCCTCTTCTGCCTTGGATTAGAGGGCAGGGTCTGTCGTGGGTTCATGGAATCCTCTCTCTGTTCTTGTGTGGCCACCAGGGACTGTTATCCAGGCTGATTCCACAGGGGGAGTTTGGGGTGAGTTCTTAAGCGAGAGTCGGGAAGATTGACCTCTGTTTAAACCTTGCTCATTCTTGGTTATTCCTCTCAGTCTTCCTAAATTCTGAAAAATATGGGACCAGTTTGAAATAAGGATTTAGTTATGGATCTGTGAGGACAGAATGTTGATAACATAATGTTGATCACACATAATGCTATGTGTGATAATTCTGTGCTACCCTCTGGAAGAACTTAAAATGTTGACGGTGTCATTAGAATCACTTCTTTTTTTTTTTTGAGACAGTTTCTCTCTTGTTGCCCAGGCTGGAATGCAATGGCATGATCTCAGCTCATTGCAACCTCTGCCTCCCAGGTCCAAGTGATTCTCCTGCCTCAGCCTCCCTAGTAGCTGGGATTACAGGTATGCACCACCAGGCCCAGCTAATTTTTTGTATTTTTAGTAGAGATGGGGTTTCACTCTTAAGGACGTTTAGGTTTTTTGGTTGTAAATTAAGTGTTAATTGGTGGCCTGCCATTGAACTAATGTTAGTGTAGTAGTGATATCATCAGCCGCAGCAGAAACTTACTTGGCATCCCTGGAAAAGAGGGCAGGGAAGCATAGTGCCCCGAAACCGCCTTGTTCTCCAGCGCTACTTCAAACTTTGGGCTGATAGTCACTGCAGGTGGATCTGCCCTGGACAGGTAGTTTAGTGCAGCTGTCTCAGACAGGCAGGTTAAAAGTAACCATCGCAAAACTCGGGTAATAAAATGTTATGAGAGGCTTGGGGCGCCAGGAAGGGGAGAGGCCTGTCTCTCCCTGTGTATGATCCGTGTGGAGCCTCAGTACTGAGGGGATGGAGTTCACGCAGAGCCCAGGTTTTTATTAGCATTTCCCTGAATAAAATGCCACTCGCCAGCTATGGATTGGGAGGCTCTTTCTGATGATTAGGTTTTGTAATGAGGGATCATCACTAGGCAAGGTGGATGTGAGGGCTGTAGGATCTGGAGACTGTCCAGGGCTGCTTTCTGGAAAGCGGCCAGCCTGCTGGAGGGGGATGACAGTCTTGTCCCTTTAGCAGTGAAGCCACCAAAGAGAATCTTTCTGAGATAAAAGAGAGAAGCTTTTAAGGAAGAAAGTGATTTCTGTGTCTGTTTGGAAGTTGAGTTATTTCCCACATTTATTAGATGTTCCTTGGTTCCCACTGTGTGCCGTGGTCCAACTCTGGGGTAGGGTCACCCCACTGAGTACCTAACCCAGGAAAACTCCTCTGCAGTTATTTCAGAGGCTGTGTGCATGTTTCATGCCTCAATGGGTAGAATGAGTTTTTCTTCCTACTGTTTTTGGTCAGTTTTCTTAATCTAGCCTGTTAACTGGGATAAGTTCCAGAGCCCAGCAGTTTTCAAAACAGTCTTTGTACTTTGCGTGGAGAGCAGTCTGCCTCTGGATGGTTTGTTCCAGGAGGTGCTGCAGTGGCCTTGGGTTACGTGAGGGTTATGTGAGGACCCCATGGCTCAGGCTGGAGTGGGGTAGGAACACTTGAGCAGTGGCCATGGGCCAGAGGCAGGGGAGGTGTGGCCACCTGTGGCTTGAAGTCACCATATCTACTCTGCAGCACTGCTGGGAGGTGAACGCTCTCACCCTGGATGTTTTCTCTGCTCAGTGCCCAGGGTCTTGGGTACACTGGTGGCCCTGGGTTTTATTTATAAGGAAAGAGTACAGGCTGGGTGGGGTGGGTCATGCCTGTAATCCCAGCACTTTGGGAGGTTGAAGCAGGTGGATCACGAGTTCAGGAGTTTAAGACCAGCCTGGCCAATATAGTAAAAACCTGTCTCTACTAACAATACAAAAATTAGCCAAGTGTGGCGGCTTGCATCTATAATCTGAGCTACTCAGGAGGCTGAAGCAGGAGAATCGCTTGAACCTGGGAAGTGGAGGTTGCAGTGAGCTGAGATTATGCCACTGCACTCCAGCCTGGTGACAGAGGGAGACTCCGTCTCAAAAAAACAAAAAAACTATGCTTTTATTTCTTCAATCTCAGTTCTGTTTCCTGACACAGGTTCTTCTCAGCTCAAAAGTTAAAAGTAGTCTTTGATTATACTTATGTTTCTGAAGTTTTCAAAAGTTTATCAGCATGTGGGTTACTGACATTGATGGTTTATTTAATAGAAAATTATATTCTAAGTAGAGTATTGAAGTGAAAGTGATGTTTTGATTTTATTAAAATATTCAGGTAAAAATATTAAAATGCCTTTGCCAAACTTCATGCTTATATAATATGAAAACGTTAAGCTGCTACGTTCTCTTGGCTCCTGGGAATGCATTACTAAGTATGTGTTTGAAAGTGTCACAGTTTTAAATTTTAGGTATTTTTAAAGGGGCTGGCTGGAGAAGTGACATTTAGCATTGAGTGAATGTTTGATAAAGATTTGTCTCGATATAAAAATAGTTAAAAACAATCTTTAGCTTTTCTTCTCAGGGTTCACCCATTAAAGAATGGTCTTTTAACAAAACACATTCAGAGCATGGCTGCCTGGAGGTGCTGAGTACTGACCGCGCTACCCTGCCCACAGTTCTGTCACCAGGTGACACCTCAAGTGTTTAGCTGCACGTCAGATGTTGTCACGTGGGGCCACAGAGCATCCCTGTGGATGGATGTTCTTATGCAGATTAATGAGGATGGCGATGGCCACAGAACTGTCAGCACCCCAGGGGCTGATGGCAGCCTGGGAACACTCAAGACACCAGAATCTGCTGCTATGCTGGTTGGAGGGAAACCTCCCTGGAAGACGGGAAGTGTAGTAAGGAGAATGTACCAAGACAGATGATGCTTTTAAAACCGAGTCATCTTAATTAAATTAACAATTAAAATCATTTTAATTATGTGAATTATTTGAACAAATTTTAGTTTGTTTTATGAAATTAACAAAGTAAGTTTGTTTTTGTGAATTGTTTGAATTAATTGAGTCAGTGCAAGAGTTAGCATTGATATCTGACCCCCTTCCAGGGTTGATGAGAGGAGATGGGGGTGGAGAAGCCAGGCCCTCCCACCTGCTTTCCCCTGGAGCTCAGCTGGAATTTCACATTGAGGAGCCCTCAGCTCCCTGAGAGTCGGGAGGTCTTGTGGAGAAGCCACCCAGCTTCGATGACCCTGCTCTGCTGTCCCTGCGCTCCAAGGGCTGGGTGCTGCTGCTGCCTGTGCTGGACAAGTCTCAGGGAGATGCCGGCCAGCACGTGTGTGTGGCAGGGCCTGGGAGGATGCTGGCCAGCAGGTGTGTGTGACAAGGCCTGGGCATCCAGGCCTGGATTCAGTGGCTTCTGGTTTCATTCTCTCCTTGTTTGATCCCCTAGCAAGACTCATGAGGTTCCTGGAGGGCAAGACCCCCTCCTGCCACCTGGTTTGTTTCCTGAATTTTCACTGCACTAAGATGGCCCTGGGACGCAGCCCACTGGAGTCAGGGCATTTGTCCCTGGGACGCAGCCCACTGGAGTCAGGGCGTTGGTCCCCCAGATGCAGCCCACAGGAGTCAGGGCGTTGGTCCCCGGGACGCAGCCCACGGGAGTCAGGGTGTTGGTCTGGGGATGCAGCCCATGGGAGTCAGGGTGTTGGTCCCCAGGACGCAGCCCATGGGAGTCCCAGGATGCAGCCCACGGGAGTCAGGGCATTGATCTGGGATGCAGCCCACGGGAGTCAGGGCATTGGTCTGGGGATGCAGCCCATGGGAGTCAGGGCCTTGGTCCCCGGGACACAGCCCATGGGAGTCAGGGTGTTGGTCCCTGGGATGCAGCCTATGGGAGCCAGGGCATTGATCCCCAGGACACAGCCCATGGGAGTCCCAGGACGCAGCCCACTGGAGTCAGGGTGTTGGTCCTGGGACGCAGCCCATGGGAGTCAGGGAGCGGCTCACTCTGCTCAGCACCTCGACACACATTAGCCGCTGTGCTTCCCTTTGGGGACATGTTTAAGTACAAAACTAATTTTAAAATTTCACCATTATTTCAAGAGAGCTGAGAGCCTATTAGCACAGAATCCCTGGTCTGAACGAAATCAAAGAGGTCTTATTAATTATTCTGGATGACATGAATATGTTATCTTACTTTTTATAATTGCCCGTCTGTATAATTAACTTTCCATTTAGTTAACATACTTAACACTAAGTGGAACTATAATTACAACTGTTTTTAAAAGTATATGGAAGAATGCTTAAATGTTTAATTAGAACCATTTTTTTTTAGTGTCATAGAGAAGTTTTTACTTGTCAACAAGTATCTTTAATTATTTAAACCGAAAGAGAAGAACAGACCAGAAAAGAAAACCTGTAATGCTGTGAATTGTGATGGTTGCGTCATTTCATTAATCTTGTGCTTTGCTTCCTGGGTTAGTGTCTTTGATTTCCTAACACAGGTTCTTAGAGTTGGAAGTGAGTGTGGAAATGAATTAGTCCACTTTATTCTTTTATGGATGAGAAAGCAAATTATCTTCAGCAAGGTGGGTGCAGGCATGGCCCCTGGGGGTCACTACAGGGAAAAAGCTGTCCTCTCTGGGAGCCAAGTTCATTGTCACTGGCATAAAGCCCAAGATACTTCCCGCTGGCCGGCCTCTTCCTAGAACCCCACGCATTGCAAAAGATGGAGTCTAGATCTATATTATAAAGAAACGAGGGCGGTTACAGAAAGCACCATGATCTCAGTGAGTGGCTCCGGGCACCCCGATATTGGGATGCCTCAGCAGCACGTATGGCTGTGCCCAGCAGTGAGGCCAGGTTTGATTGCGCTGCGGTTTCCACCCTGAGAGCGAGGGCTTCCTTCCATCAGCGAGGGTTGAAGCAGTGAAGCCAGGCCTGATCATGGCTGTGGTTTCCACCCTGAGAGTGAGGGTGTCCTTCTACCAGCATGAGTTAAAGCAGTGAGGTCAGGCCTGATTGCAGCTGTGGTTTCCACCCTGAAAGCAAGGGCATCCTTCTGCCAGCGTGGGTTAAAGCAGTGAGGCCAGGCTTGATTGCAGCTGCGGTTTCTACCTTGAGAGCGAGGGCTTCCTTCCACCAGTACAGGTTAAAGCAGTGAGGCCAGGCCTGATCATGGCTGTGGTTTCCACCCAGAAAGCAAGGGCATCCTTCTGCCAGAGTGGGTTAAAGCAGTGAGGCCAGGCCTGATTGCAGCTGCGGTTTCTACCTTGAGAGCAAGTGTGTCCTTCTGCCAGCACAGGTTAAAGCAGTGAGGCCAGGCCTGATCATGGCTGTGGTTTCCACCCTGAGAGTGAGGGCGTCCTTCTGCCAGCATGGGTTAAAGCACCATGTGTCCACCTGTGCAGTGGCTGGTCCCAGTGTGTTGTGGAGGGCAGAAACCCTGGGTCCTGCTGCTGGTCTGGGGCATCCACTTCCCATTCCTGCAGCTCCTGGGAGGGTCTGTGTATCCAGGGGATTCCAGTCCCTGCCTTGGGACCACAGGTGAGAGGTCAGGATCCCTTGCTTTGGAGTTGGCCCAAATCTTGGTTCTGTCCATCCTCGCTGTGTGGCTCTGGAGCAGTTCTGTCCTCAGGAGAGGGATCCTCATAGCTGCCTCTAGGGACCATGATGAGAATTAATAGGACAACCCACGGGTAGTCACTTGCAGCCCTGTGTGGGGCCAGCCCTGTGTCTCTACCACCAGTTCCTTCCCTCTGGGCTCCCTGCCACTGTCATGTTACCAGCCTTTATTTCCTTCTCCTTGGACCCAGGCAGCGAGTGCCCTGCTGGCTGCACCGGCCCCTTCTCTGATCTGTCCTTTTTACTGCTGGAAGTCACTTCCCCTTGGACAACCCTGACCGGCCATTAGTGTGACCAAAACCCCACAAAATAGAATCCAGCTTTCATCGTGCAGGGCTGACCCAGCCCCCTGCTTCCCACAGGCTGACTTCATTCACCTCTGGGATCCGTGGTTCTCACCTGGGGCTGGGGGTGACCCTGGCATCCAGTGGAGAGTGTTAGGGATGCCCCTCCAGGCCCAGGACAATCCCTCAGCCAGTGGCTGGCAGACAGCAGTGCCCAGCCTGATGTCCCTGTGGCTTCTGGTTCCCCGAGGCCAGCTGTGCTTTGCTGCCTCTTCATCTTCTCAGATGGGTGCCTTCTCTCCACCTTTGCTGCTTAGCAGAGTTCCATCCATCAGAGTTTAGAGCACTGCCTCCTGCCAGCACTTTTCCTGGCCCACTGCCTGCCTGTGCCCGTGGTCTGTGCCTTGTCCTCCTGGGCCCATCAGGACAAGGCCCCACAGGGATGCAGCGGTTCCTGTTTGTGTCTCTGTCCTGCCCTCTCTGGACCTGGCACCCTGCCTGTTGCCGACAGAGGTCTTGGGTTGATTGTCAGCAAAACAGTCTATATGGTTCTAAATGGCTGTACACATGTGTGATAGGATATTTTAAAAGTAATTGGATATGTAAACAGTTGAGTGTGGCACAGGTGGATTTTTGGGCTAATGGTCTCGTTCTGCAGGGAGGAGTAACCACAGGCCCATCCACAAGGACCATTTCTGGCTGATTTGCGGAACGCTGTTCTACCTGGTTAATATCGGACGTTACCGCAGCCTGAGAGGTAGCTCAGCATGTGATGATCACTGGTTTGAATCCCAGTCTACTACTTAGAAGCTGTGTGCTTTCCTGCAACCTTCTGTGCTTCAGTTTCCTCCTTAGTTAAGTAGGAAAGGTATGAGCTACATCTGAGTTGTAAGGCCTGTATTGAATGGCTGCATTAAAGTGCCAAGAACTGTACCCAGAAAGCTGATGATATTAAAGACCTTTAAACACTCTGATGCTGCATTTTAGTACCTGGGTAAAATGGCAGTTATTACAGACACAGAGGCAGAACCTCAGTGAGGTTGGAGGCTGATGGCAGGAGGCAGATCCCCGACCCTATAACGAGGGTGTGGCCTGTTCGAGGCTGAATGAAGTGCACCTGTTGTCACATGTACCAGGGAGGTGCCTCTCGTGAAGTCCTTTGAAGGTCCACGTGGCTGAGCCGTGTGGTCAGTTTATGATGCCCAGCAGGAGCAGAGCTTTCGGGCGCAGCTTCATTCTCAAGTGAACGTCCCATGATGGTCTGAAAAGTCTGAGGCTTAAAGAAAGCAGGCTTGGGGTTTCCCTTAAACCTCGTGGATATCTAATTTGCTTGGCAAACATGTTTTTCTTGGGTGTAAAGGTAAAGGAGTCAGCGACTCTGGTGAAAGTGCTGACTTTAAAAATTACTGCACTTCTGGGTCAGTGGCACTCTGTTGAAGACACCATCTTGGGTAGACATCTCTGGTGTGGTGAGAACTGGTGGGCCAGACGTCATGGGGTTGCCAAGAAGATGCCTCCTTTTTCCTTCTTCCTCAGTAACAAAACCCTAATGTTGTTTAGGGAAGCAGTTAACCCAGCTGAAAATCCAGTTCTCTTGCACAGTGGGGTGGCTGGTGACACAGGTCCTGATGCTAGGATGCTGATTGGGGGTCACGGAGAGGGAGTTGTTGGGAGGACTTCCCGAACCACAGCAGCCCTGGGTCCTTGTCTGGCCTTCTTGCCTGGGCACGATGCCTGGAGGGGAAGCAGCGTTGGGGGTCTGAGGGTAGGAAGGCACAGTTCTGGTGTGTGGGGCAGGCCTGGGCCAGGCTCCCTGGAGGACGTTAGCCTGTGCAGGGACCGCTCACCTCTGAAACCCACTCAGATTTTTCTCTGTAGCTGAGTGAAATCCTGGTATAGCGAGCAATGCAGTCAGAGGCACTTTTCATGGAAGGAGGACAAAGCTGGAGGGAAAGAGGTGTGTTTTTCCTAAATGACACAAAGCACTGCCATTGAGTTAGGTGTAATTTGTAGGAGTGTGGTTTCTGGTGAGTTGGAAAACTAGCCAAAAAGAATAAATGTGAATGGTCCTTGCTAATATTTAACCGATTAGTTCATGAATAGTCCAAACAGTTCTAGTGAAAAGAATATTATGGACACAGATGTTTTCACCCTGCCCTGTCAGCATGACCATGGGCTGTTCCATCCTTCCTGAGTGTCAGTGAGAGAGTCTCAGGCTCTTCTGGCCCCATGCTGGCATCTGCACAGGGTGTGTGTCCTATCCCAAATAGGCCAGAATGCCTGTGGGATGGAGAGTAACGGAACGTAGAGTAACACCAGGGGGAGGAGGACACAGAGTAACACCAGGGGCAGGAGGACACAGAGTAACACCATGGGGCAGGAGGACACAGAGTAACACCAGGGGCAGGAGGACACAGAGTAACACCGTGGGGCAGGAGGACACAGAGTAACACCAGGGGCAGGAGGACACAGAGTAACACCGTGGGGCAGGAGGACACAGAGTAACACCGTGGGGCAGGAGGACACAGAGTAACACCAGGGGCAGGAGGACACAGAGTAACACCGTGGGGCAGGAGGACACAGAGTAACACCAGGGGCAGGAGGACACAGAGTAACACCAGGGGCAGGAGGACACAGAGTAACACCGTGGGGCAGGAGGACACAGAGTAACACCAGGGGCAGGAGACACAGAGTAACACCAGGGGCAGGAGGACACAGAGTAACAACAGGGGCAGGAGGACACAGAGTAACACCAGGGGCAGGAGGACACAGAGTAACACCGTGGGGCAGGAGGACACAGAGTAACACCGTGGGGCAGGAGACACAGAGTAACACCGTGGGGCAGGAGGACACAGTCACACCAGGGGCAGGAGGACACAGAGTAACACCGTGGGGCAGGAGGACACAGAGTAACACCAGGGGCAGGAGGACACAGAGTAACACCAGGGGCAGGAGGACACAGAGTAACACCGTGGGGCAGGAGGACACAGAGTAACACCGTGGGGCAGGAGACACAGAGTAACACCGTGGGGCAGGAGGACACAGAGTAACACCAGGGGCAGGAGGACACAGAGTAACACCAGGGGCAGGAGGACACAGAGTAACACCAGGGGCAGGAGGACACAGAGTAACACCGTGGGGCAGGAGGACACAGAGTAACACCAGGGGCAGGAGACACAGAGTAACACCAGGGGCAGGAGGACATAGAGTAACGACAGGGGACGGAGAGTAACACCAGGGGCAGGAGACGGAGAGCAACACCAGCGACAGGGGACGGAGAGTAACACCAGGGACAGGAGGACACAGTAATACCAGGGGCAAGAGGATACAGATTAACACCAGGGGGCAGGAGGACACAGAGTAACGACAGGGGATGGAGAGTAACACCAGGGATAGGAGGACACAGTAACGCCAGAGACAGGAGGACAGCGAATAACACCAGGGACAGGGGACAGAGAGTAACACCAGGGATAGGACACAGAGTAACAACAGAGACGGGAGGACAGAGAATAACACCAGGGACAGGGGACAGAAAGTAACACCAGGGACAGAAGGACACAGACTAATGACAGAGGACAGAGAGTAACACCAGGGACGGGGGTGGAGAGTAACACCAGACACAGGAGGACAGAGATTAACACCAGGGACAGAAGGACACATTAACACCAGGGACAGGGGACGCAGAGTAACACCAGGGACAGGGGCATAGATGGGGGGATAGAGAGTAACAACAGAGACAGAAGGATACAGAGAGTAACACCAGGGACAGGGGACAGAGAGTAACACCACTTCTCCAGGTGCCTTTGGGGGATGCTGCCGCCTCTCCCACCCAGGAGTCGAGTCACCAAGAGTATATTCCCAGGAGCCCCAGAGCCTGGCAGCTGGGATTGGCCCAGTATGGCTCTGGCACCCTGTTCACTGGCTCTGCACCTTGGGACAGGTGCCCTGGTGTTCCCACCCTGGTTTGCCTTCTGGACAGTGGGACCCTTCCTGTCCCTGGCACAGGTGTGCACGGAGCCCTGGACTCCAGCGCGTCTTTGGCACTCGGCTTCAGCCTTTGTCAGTGTTTCTTTTGTCATGGTCCATGGATGTAGTGAATATTTCTTTGTGTATTCACAGCCCACTGTCTTGCCTTACCTTCTGGGAAGACTTTTTAATATAGTTTCTTATGTTGAGAGGAATTAGGTGATTAATCAAATATTTCATCACATGCAGTTTTCCTTAGCTTGCAAAACTCTTTTGACTCAACATGTGGTGAAATCTTGGAGGCCCCTTCCCAGGGACTCCTGTGGTCACCCTCACAGTTTCATTCTGTCACTTTCTAATGCAGTGTCCTTTGGGAGTCTTTTAAATTAAGCGCCATCATTTAAAAATAAGTTTTATAATGTGCAGTTTCAGGTCAGTTCCTTCATGTTGTGTTTTAGGCAGTGGCTCCTCACCTGTGAGGAGTCAAAAGGGTTCACACAGCTTTTCAGGGTGGCCTTTGCATTTATTGGAACTATTAAGAGCTGGGCCTGCTTTGGCCCTGATTGAAGCGCAGTGTGTGTGAGGCCTTGTGTGGGTTAATGTCTTCTGCAGGGTTAGAAGTCACCTTCTGTTCTTCCCCAAGCCTCCTCATCCTGTCTGCGCTCCGCTGTGCGGAGTGTTCACTGCGGGTGACCGTCACACTGTCTGGCACAGGCCACCGTGGCCACAGGGCAGGCTCCACGTAGCGGTGCCTGCAGAACAGCAGAGCCTGGCCTCCTAGCTGTTCTTCCTGTTACTCTTAGGGAAGCAGAAAGCAGAAGCCTGTTATTAGAGTCATGCTAGCCCAGAAAGCCTCTGAACAATGTTTAATTTAGGAATCAGCTCCTACCAACTGCCCGTTTTTGGGATGTGTTTGAGTTTTTTTGTGATTTTTTTTCTGCATTGAAGCTACTGTACTGGCTCTGAGTCACTGTCATGGGACTGCACGTTGCCCCAGCCGGAAGTGGTGGGGGAGGAGGGCTGCGCAGTGGCTGCGGCCGAGATAATGAAGGGTTTGTTGCCTCTCAGGACGGCGAGTTCAAGCTACTTGTAATTGTCAGTGTAAATAGTGACCTGCTGAGAACACGGCTGTAATTCAAGGTGCATAGTTGGTTGTCATAGTCGATAACAGGTACCTGCATCTACAATGATGGTGTCCATCTAGCAAGAGTGCCAGGTGAGGGGTTGCTCCCGGTGCCACTCCCGGAGGACTGGGCAGCTCCTGCCTAACACGTGCTCCTGGGTCCAGGCCGCCAAGGTCGTGCTGCTGGCCAGGCCTGCAGCTGTGGGTGCAGCAGGGTATTCAGAGCACCGAACACCTCCATTGTTTGCTTGTGGGGCGCAGCACACCTCCCCTGGTGCAGCCTCCTCCCTGTGTTTACCTCTGTCTTCACAGCTTCCATAGTTTTCTCGTGGGTGCCCCAGGTGAGTGCTTGGGGAGGGTTCATGTGTTGGTCAGGTTCTCTCCAACCCTCCCTGGCTGGTGGCTAAGCAGGTCCCTTTCAGGTGAGTAAACCAGCTGTGTGCCTGCATATTCAGGATACTTGTCAGGGGGCCTCATCAGGGCAGAGCAAGAATGATGCTCACCCCTTCTATAGGACTTTGGAGACTTCCCTGGAGAGACTCCAGCTAGGTCCAGAGGGGCCTCCTGGGTCCCTGCGGGTTGGTGGGAGTGACTTCTTAACTACTGGAGCCCCTCGTTGTGTTCCTACACCCCACAAAGCCACTCACAGGAAAGTGCCATGCTCCGGTTCCACATGCCTCTCGAGTGGGGCACACGCCTGGATGCCACCTTCCTCAATGGGTACTGCCTTCCTCAGGCTGCGCACTTGTGTTTTGGGGCCCCTGGGGCACTCATGGCTACAATTCCTGCTACTGTCTGTGGGCTCCCCTAGACTGTCCCACCCGCAGCATGAGGGCCTCGTCAGCAGCCACCAAGGAGCTGGCAGTCCGGCTTTGGTCCTACTCAGTCCTTCTCGACTTTGGTGACAGAGATGACAGCAAAGCTTCAGCTGGGAGCCCCAGTCTTTCTCTGCTCCATGCCCTGGGATTGAGATATTGAAGATCCTGCCATCCACGTGCCAGGGACCTCGCCCTGCTGTTCACCACTCTGGTCAGGGGTGGTGGTCTTGAGCCTGGCAGCTCCTGAGTCCTCTTTGGCTCAAGGGCTCCGGGTGGGTCCTGAGTGCAGAGAGAAGGAGCCAGGTGGCGCTTCTGTTCCAACTGTGTTGGCCTCATCTTCTGCCTCTTGTCTCTAAATATCATTTGCAAAGTTTTCCAGATGAAAACTCAGAAGATGTTTTTAATGACTGTAATCTGTTAATGCCAGGGAAGTGAAGTCTCTCGGCCTCTTGTATCACCCGACCTCTCACTGTTGGGGCTGATTTGAGCAGCATTCATAGGGGCATGGATACAAGGGGCAGTGGCCAGCCCTCAGCCCTGCGTCCATCCCGTCCTCCCCTCAGCCCCACACATTCTGGTTTCATCCCCTTCCCTGCATGCGTCCTTATGAAAACCCAAGTGCAGCTGGAGGGTGACACCTGCGCCTGTTCCTGTGACCTCCCTGGCCAGCCCGGCTGCAGTCCCCTTGCAGGTGTCCATCTGGTGCGGCCTCTGTGCAACCTTGTGCTACCTGATGCTCGTGCTCTGGAATGCTTCTCTGTTCACTGAATGTTCCAACACAGAATCATTTCTCTGTTAGTATTTATGCTTTGCTATGCAGAACTGGAATAAAGAAAAAAGAATTTAGACATTACAGCCATCAGACTGAAGCTGGATAATTACATTAGGGAATTAAATGAGAGCATCTGAGCTTCTTGAGGTCTAATTCCTCATCTTCGTATCCCCATCACCCCACATCCAGTGTCTAACACAGCTCTAGGTCTAGTAGTTTCTTGGTAAATGCTTACTGAATTGAACTGGACTGAGCTTAACATTCCCACCCAGAGTTAGAAGCCAGTCCCTGAGCAAACTGCCATGTAACGTGAGTTTTATGTTACCGTGGTAAGGGGTATCCTATATGTCATAATTCCAAGTCAATACTGGGTATTTAGTCAAATGGACTCAAGTACAAAGAGGCAGTGGACCATCTGGCAGAAGTGTAAGGCATGGTGCTTTAGGTCCAGGTCCCCAGTATCAACTATGAAAATAAAACATTGTCAACTCCAATTACAGCCCTGTCCTCAGCTGGTCACTGTTGACTCTAACAATTATAAACAGCTTGAGCTCCCTGTCCTGAGAGGCAACACACTCTCCATTCTCACTACAATGCAGCTGCTTTGCTGGATGGAATGTGCTCCTCCTCCCCCTCCCCTCCCCTCCCATCCCCTTCTTCCCTCCTTCTCCCTCTCTTTTCCCACCCTATCTCCACGCACCTTCTCTCCTGGGTGAGGGCCGGAACAGAAGAGACCTCAGGAATCTTCAGCATTGTCCAAGCAGCTCGTGGGCAGCATCAACAGCTGCGACTTGGAAGCCCCAGCAGATGCCTCGGCAGCGCTTCTAACAGGAATCCTAGAATCATGTCTTTCCTTGATGTGTCCTAAAGGCTGGAGGACATGAAGTGAAATGACTGTCCATGCTCAGTCCTGTGATTTTGCGTTTTGGGACTTACTTATGATTTATTTTTGATTTATTGGACTTATTTTGACTGAAATTAAACTAAATTATACACAAAGAAGGTAGAGCATTAAAAACAAACAGGCTATGGTGTTTGCAAAAAAAAAAACAACAAAACAAAACCTTTTGGTTGGTTTGTTTGTAGACCTTCATAGGCTCTTAGGTCACACGTTTCAGTTTATCAGCAAATGATATCCTTTCCGGAAGCCGTGTCAGCCTCTTGGTTTATGATGTAAGCATCCGCAGGCCCCGTACTTAGCACCTTGGTGTGAGCTCCTGCAGTCTTTTATTCATGCTCATCACAGCCCTGTGCATTGGGCTTCCTGCTTATCCACAAGGGAGGATGGAGGATGGAGGTGGAAGAGTAAGTGACCATTGGGATCATATGAGGGGTCTCCCCTGAGGTAGGAAGTGGAGCTGGCCCAGGACCTCTGTGCCCTTTGAGCCCTTCCTCCTCTTCCTCTTCCTCTCTGTGACTCTTTGACTGGGGCTGCAGGGACAGATGTGAGCATGTACAGAGCATGTGTGCACGCCCTGGGGGTGTGTGCCGGTGTTGGCAGGGACAGACATGAGTGTATAGAGAGCGTGTGTGGACACCCCAGGGTGTGTGACGGTGTTGGCAGGGACAGATAGTGCGTACAGAGTGTGTAGTGTGTGTGTATGCCCTGGGGGTGTGTGCTGGTGTTGGCAGGGACAGATGTGAGTGCATACAGAGTGTGTGTGGACCCCCCAGTGGTGTGTGCTGGTGTTGGTAGGGACAGACATGCGAGTGTGTGCAGAGTGTACGCCTGGGGGTGTGTGCTTGTGTTGTTTTGTAAGTGGAGAATACATGGCCTGGTGCATCACGCTGGTCTGCTCACGTGCTGAGTCCATCAGTGGCCCTTGGGTTGGAGTCTCCATCTCCCCGGACCACACTCAATGTCCTAAGGTTTCAGATTTTTCTTTTCCAGGTACTTGGGCCTCCTCAGGACCAAATATCAGAACCAGCCAACTGCAAACTACAAGAACGTTCACATGTGTCTTCAGTGGGAAAAACAAAAATAACTGGAATAATTTTCCAACATGACCACATGGTTAAGCCATTAGATAATCCAGCCAACAAATTGAGTCACTTAAAAATTCAAACCAATTAAAATGGTTTTGAGAGTTGCAGAGTTTTACTGCTGAACCTTGAAATAATTGAAGCTTGCTTACACACCAGGTTTGGCAATAACTTTCAGTCAAAAGGAGCAACCTTCTAAAGCATAGATGAGAAGCTCCTCCTGACACAGGAAGAGACGACGGCCCTTGTCTGTTCTCCTGTGTTCAGATACTTGATCATTTTTTTTGTATCCTGATCATCACTTCTGCTTTTCCACTTCAAACTAAAGGGAGTTTAATTCTGTTTTGGAGAAACTGTGGTTAGGGGTTTCTTTTCATGGTTTGCTTAATCTCTTAAGCCTGTTGCTTACATTTACCCAAATGGACTTTAGTATGAAGGTGCCATAACCCGGGGCTTCTCCCTGCCCCCCCAGGAGGCACCTTGGAACGGGTGCTGGGGATGCAGCCCCTCTCCTTGGGTGTTGTTTTGAGTTGGATGTAGGTTTGGCTCAGAGAAGAAAACAGGCCTCCTGTTTAGGTGCCTCTGACTGCTTGCATGTAAAATGTTTAATAAGGCACCTTCCAGGCTATTTACACATTGATAGTTGTAGCTTGAAGTATCACTGCAGTCGTGAGAACAAGAAACACTCCCATAAAATAGGAAGAAGAAAAGCCATACAATTGAATAATGCACAAATAAAATGGTGTTATAAGAATGTACAGTGGGAAGGGCTCTCAGTCCAGCCTGATCAGCTGTGGCCTCCTCCTGTAAATACCTTCAACCACATGTGGCCCTGATGGGAGTCACTGCTGTGAATTGTGATCCAGAATGTTCTTGGGGGCTGACAGCTGGGCTGTGCAGCAGCTGTGTCTGATTGGGTGCCATGCGGGTGATGTGCTAGTGCAGGTGGGCGGGGCCAGAGGGGTGGCGATCCATGCACTCGCCACGTGCGGCTGTTATTCTAGTGATGGAGCTGCGTGTGGCGTAGGTTGTCCATCTGGTCTACTTAAAGTACAGGGAACCATCCGCGGGCAGGTGGCTCCCTGACACAGGAGCTGTCATTTTTATCCAGGGCCCTCTGGCGCTGCAGAGCCTGAGCTACCGATCCCTGGGCCCAGGGGAGGCACCAGAGGTCTCTGCTGGGCCATGGAGGTCCCCCGGGCAGGTGGTCGGTCACTCATTGCTTGTGGAATGGTCCATGGCCCGTGAGTTTAGTCCTGGGGTCTACGTGGACGAGGGTAACCAGGTTCACAGCTGTGGGCACTGCCCCTTGCACAGGTGACGCTTGTTAAAGTGGAATCGTATTAGCTCGCACGGGAGCTCGTGAGGAGCCAGGAGGGTGGATAGGCTTGGCGCCTGCGTGGAGCCTATGCTCCCGATGTTCTGCGTCTTTCTGTTGAGGGGCCATCAGGGCAGCCGTGGGCCCTGGAGACAGTGGGTGCCATGGACCGAGGGATGTGGAAACCCCTCAAGGTTGAGGGAGGCGAGGAGACAGTTGCTTCCCTGGAGCCAGCCCTGCCGACTTTAACCCGTGGGACCTGTTTGGGACTCCAGCTTCCAGAAATGTGAGAAAATTAGTGTTGTTTAGGGCGCTAAGTTTGGGGTGAGTTCTTACAGGAGAAATAGAAAACTAGCACAGGAAGGTGTATATATGGAAATGTGATTTGTTCAGGAGTTCACAGTGGAGTTGGGGGACGGCCCCAGAGTTCTGGGAACTGTGGTTTTACCCAAGGAAAGGGGGCTTACCATGCCTTTCCTCATGTAACTGAAGGTAGAGCTTGGGAAGGAAGGGTGTGCCTGCCACACAGCCTGGGAGGCAGTGACTAGAATTCTGATTTTATCTCGTCTTAGGGGAACTAGGCCACACTCAGAATATGGTGAAGGCTGAAAAAAGCTTCCTGCGGCCTGAGCTGGAAAAAGGAATTGGAAGTACCTTTGATGTTTTCTATACAGACCTGTCCTTTCAGGTTTTTAGTTCTGGAAAAAGGTCGTAACCAAGCACACCTTGGCGAGGGACAGTGTTTCCGGTGGTGGTGCGGCTTCCGCCCAGATGTGGTCATATGGCTGAGCAGTGCAGGAGGGCCCTGGTCTGCACCGGCTTGTGTGGACCGTGGTTGTTTTTAGGAAGCCATGGGGTGTTGCCCTGAACGTTTATTGTGACCTGGCAGAGGCTCTGTTCCCAAATAATGAATTATTCCACGATTTCAGAGGCTGTGGCTGAGTGATAGTCTTTTAACTTAGTGGTATAAAAGCAAGCAAAGTAGGTCATGGGGGTCTAAAAATCATTATTTAGTCACGACTATGAATTTATACATGGCTTTGGGGTGGAGTGAAAGCCACCATCACCTGGTGTGAATGCTGCGTGGTATTTTTAGTGTGGTGGGCGCCTGCGCTGGAGCCTTGAGCCCCGTCTGTGGTGCTAGCAGCAGCTGTGCATTTGAGAAATGTGGGCAGGTCAGCTCGCTCCTCCAGGGGCCTGCGGGTGCCCGGGGTGCCCGGGTGAGGGGCCTGGGAGGAGGCCACGTCAGTGGGAAGGAGCTTGGTTTTGTCTCAGCAGATGTGTGTGTCTCTACAGGCCAGCAAGCCTGCTAGAACCCAATTTTCCTTTGGTCAGCTAATGCCAGAAAAAAAAAACAACCACCCTGTTTCTTAAAGAGATTGTCGTAATTTATATTAATGAACCATTTAATGATACATGAGAAAATGCTCTCTGGTAAAGGCATGAGGCCTTACAGCTTGGCAGATGTGTAACTCACATGTTATAATTGAATCAAGCTGTTGAAGACATTTGTTTCACTTGAGGGTTTTAGCATTTTATGCACAAAGCAAATGTCAATAGCATTTTGAAGAGTATTTTGGAGTTTTAAGATGCAATCACAGAGTGGGACAGTGCTGGGTCCTGGGATCCTGGTGACCTCAAGCTCTTGGAGCTCACAAGCAAGCGGGATTCCTAAATTATCACACCTGCACTGCTGGAAGTCAAAGTGGATTTCTGTAGGCGAGGCATTAGTGCAATAAGGAACAGATGAGTGCCCTTGGAGGGTGGCTTCTGAGCCTCCTTCAGAACCGCAAGGGGAGGTAGGTGCACCAAGGGGAGGGGTGGTTACCCTCTTGTATGCTGGACGCCATAGTATGGCTGTGCGTGGTCTCAGTCTCCACAGCCACCCTGGGAAGTGTGTTCAGTTACCATCCCCATCTCACATTTGAGAAACTGAGGGGCTCACATCACAGCTAGGGGTGGAACTAATGTCTCAGGCAAGACGTTAGCCCTGGAACCCAGCTTTTACCCGCCTATTTGCAGTCCTCCAAGCATGTGGGGAAAGTGTGTGCGGCAGTCCAGGGCAGAGGTCCTGTGCTTCAGAGGGCAGCTGAGAGACCAACACAGTAGAGAGGGAGCAGGAAATAAGCCAGGCTGGAGGCACGGAGGCGGTGCCCAGAGGTCTGCGCTGGGTCTGGGTGTGGGGGGCACCTCTGGGCCTGTGAGCCCGTTCTATGCCCCCAGCTTGCCCAGCCTTGGCTGTTAGCCATGTGCTGCACGGTTGAGGTGAAATCTCAGTTCCTGCGTGGTGTGGACATCTTTTCTCCCTGGCTTTGCCTCTCCTTAAATCATGGAGTCTCGGTAGGGGTGGTTAGTGGTCCATGGAGTTCGCCCTCCACCTCCCCATCCCTGTCCTGTCTCTGTTTGGCCCAATACCTCAATCTGTGTTTTCGGAGCCAGTGAATAAGTGAAGGCCACCTTGCTGATGGGCGTGGCCCTCAACCTTTTTTATTCCTAAGAATTGTGTTAAATGCCGATTCCTAGGCACTCATTAGCCTCTCTACAGCTAGCCTGGATACTTTGAGGAAGGTACGGAGGGTTGCTGGGCTGTTCCTATGGTGAAGCCTTACTGCCAAGGAGGGAATCTGCATTTGCAGAATGTCCTGTGGTCCATGAAGCACTCTGCTCTCTACGCACATGTGGCTTCAAACCTGGCACACCTCTAGTGCTGCGATGGTGAGGAAGCCCCAGGTGGGCAAGGGGGCTGGTGCTGCCTGGTGAGGAAGCCCCGGCTGGGCAAGGGGGCTGGTGCTGCCCGGTGAGGAAGCCCCGGCTGGGTGACGGGGCTGGTGCCGTGCTGGTGAGGAAGCCCTGGCTGGACAGCTGGGCAAGGGGGTTGCTGGGGCTCAGACTTGCTTCCTGGGTTGGAGGTTGGGGGGCTGCTGTGTACTTATTCTGTTTGGTGGGCCCACCAATGGGATGCCTTGAGGAGTCCCGCTGTGCACTTGGGGGAAGGTGCAGAGACAGGCTTGGGGAATTCGGATCATGAATTTAAAAATTCCTACTGGAAAATAAATCTTTTATGAACAAAGCAAATTAATTTGCATTTGGCTGAAGACAATCATTGCTTGAATAATTGGTTTGTTTACAAAATTGGTCCCATGAACAATAAACACAGATTAAAGTTTTCATTCATGCTAGTTTATAATGTAAATAGGAGCTATTACCACAACCTAAATTAGCTTTAAATATTGTATCAGATGGCAGTCCAGATTACAAATGGCTCTTGATAACCTAATTGATAAAATTGAGGAATTTGGTACTTGGAACCCAGAGTGAAGAGAACAGAGTTGCCTTGGTTTCTCAAAAGCATGTGACTTGGGGGTGACCTGGGGTGGGGAGAAGTGGCTGGAGTCATTACACTCCAGGAGGAGATCAGCCCCAGCCTTTCTCAGCCGTCTTTAGGATAAAACAAAAGGGTGCTAAATGTGGAGGAATTCAGCACTCAGTTTCTTTGTTCATGGCCGGAGAGTCTCATGTGGTTGTAACTGTGATTAACTGTGATCACTGCATCTCCAAAACTCCCTGCAGGCAGGAAGGAATCGGGCTACAGGGAGACAGCCAGTGACTTCTGGCGTCTGGGCAGTGCTTGGTTTCCTAGAGCCCTTTTGGGTGAAATGACAGTCGCAGTGTCTGTTATTCAGAGGTGTGTAATCTCATGCATGAGACACAGATTTTAAACACCAAAGCCAGGAAGCTTGATGGGAGTGACTCTCTTCTAAGCGGGTTTCTGTGCTGCCACGGACAAGGCGTGGATGTGTCTGTCATCCGTCTGTAGAATCCACTTGTGACATGCTTTAGGAGTAGAAGTTACCGGAAGAACGGGCTAAGCAAACTGTGTGTTGCATGTGTTTTAAGCTGCGTTTCTTCTGGCATCCCAAGTAAATGTTTTGTAAAATTTGTGAATTTGATGGGACCTGTGCCTGAGTTGGAGTCTGTGTCTTGATCCCTCTTCTGTTGCTGAGGTGAGTGACTGTAAATGACAGATTCCTCAGTGGCGAAAGTTTGAATTTAGCGTCCCCGAGGAAGCCAGACCTCATAGTTGTCCATGTCTGCATTTAAACACTGCAGCCCTATGAGGATGGCTGCAGGTTCGCAGGCCCTCCTTGCAGAAGTGGTGCTTGGTGATTAAATAACATAAACCATTTTCTATCTTCAGTCTAATCACAGTACAAGTGATTCTCCTAAAAGAAGGAAACGGATCTGGTTTCTTCCCCTGATTGTTGGAACAACAGCCAGCCTGGGGACCGCACAGTCCTTGGCACTTTCACAGGGAAGCCTGTGTCTGTTCCGCTGAGGAGTGTCATGTGTTTTGTGGATATCATGAGAATTGCCTCCTTAATTCTTCCTTCTTTGTGAGGGCTCAGGACAGCTCTGCCTGTTTCACAAATGAGAGGCTGGTGATCTCTAGCTGGCGTGGGACTAATGCTTGGGTGCGTCATCGCATCTGGACACCAGTCCAGGTGGGCGTCATTGTCTCTTGCCTCTTGGCAGAGGCAGCCAGGATGCCATGGAGGTCATGCTTGTGTCGGGGCCAACCCAGTTCTTCCCATGCGTGCCACTCCTGCTGCTGGAGTGCCTCTCCTTACAGTGACTTGTTGAATTAGTGTGGAGAACGCAGAGAGGCTCTGGGCCTCTCCTTCCCACGCTTACTCTCTGGAGCCCTGATGCCCAACGTGGGAGCCCATAGCCAGGGGCTCCTTTAAATTTAATTACAATAAAGATTTGATTCCATATCTAAACACATTTGAAAAGAACTTTACAAATTAAATCCCAGTGGCCACGTTTCAGGCTCAGCAGCCACAGGTGGCTGTTGTCTTTCTGTGTTGGCAGAGCAGATTGGGACGTTTCCAGTTCTGCAGGCAGTTCTCTTGTGTGGTTTTGCCTGTGGTGAGGGCACCTTGGCCAGAGAGCCTTGTAGGGATCCCTTAGGCCTCTGGCTGCAGGCTGGCTCAGCAGTTCCTGTGCCCCAGGTCCTCTGCGGGCCCAGATGGATCCCACCACAGAGCGAGCACTACTAGCCTTGGGCACTGTGTGCAGATAGCAGAGGGACACGTCCAGGCCCACTTGCAGGGGCTGCGGTGTCTGTGTGGCCGCCTCAGCCAGGCTCACATCTGAATTTCCAGGGGAAATGCATGCACACTGTGCACCCGGGGGGTGGGGGGGAACTGCAGGCTTTTCTGTTGATGGTGAATTGAGATTGTGAAGTGTGACTTGACTTGGGCTCCTAGCCAGTGCGAAACCTAATGATACCTTTAGGTGGAACCTGACATTTCTCCATGTGTGCATGGCAAAGAGAATGCAGTGTTGTCAGCTTGAATCCAGACATGTGCCTGTTTTGAGGCCGAAGGTTCTGGGAGCAGTTGCCGGATTGCTCTGCTGGCCCTTGGTGACCGTCAGGGTGCTGTGGAGGACTTTGAATGCAGGTATTGGTTTAGGATACCCCTGGTTTTCTGGTCCTGTATATGGGCATCCCTGAATATCCCAGGCTGGAGGAAGGCAGGGTAGACAGGAGGTCAGATGCCATCAGATGGCCAAGATCAGGAGGCTGGCAGGAAGACCAAAGCAGGGGTGTGTGGAAATGCCACATTTCCTGGGGCGTGGGGAGGACTTGTTGAACTCCATTTCTGGGCAACAGTTCTTCCATAAGCATCCATTGTCAGGATTCTGGACCATTGTAATTCAGTAGCAAATTCTGCCATTGCTCTAATTACCTGCTGTTAAGTCCCCATCCCAATTAGCACGAATTAGAAACAGTGGTAATTATTAAAAGAGGTAAGGAATCACAGATATCCAGGGTGGAGACTAATGCAGTTGTTTGCCTGGTCAAGCCTTGCCAAGAAAATAAAACCAGTGGAACCAATTTTAGGTGCCTTGGGTTCCCTCCAAATTGGATTCCTAAGTGGGCTTGTATCCTGCAGCTGCTGCAGTTTCTCCCGGGCCTGGCAGGCACATTCCAGACATTCACATCTCAACTCAGATGCCAGGGCGTGCTTCTTATTTATAGAAAATAGCACTGCGTTGTGATCTGTTTGAGCTGACATTTTCTAGGTGTAGAAGTGGAGGCTGAGGACTTGTGAGTGACTGTCTGAGCCTCCTCTCGTTGACTTGGAGGGAGCAGGTACACATCTGTTCTTCAAAAGTTCTTATGGGATGAAATTAGAAATCTTGAATTTTTTAAATTCACCTGTTATGAATTTTGTTCAGAGATTTCCTCTGAAGTGGGTCACCCTTTGTGGACGAGGCAGTCGGCCTGCGGCTCTCCTTGCAACTGTTCTAAACCTCGGGCCACATTGTCCTGTGGCCTCTTCCTGGGTGTGGGGTGCTCTGCTTTAGGCAAAACCATGGGAAAGGGTGGGCCGTATGCATCAGTACTGCAGCCAGCTCAACGTACACACCCACTGGGAGCCGGGCTGGATAACTTAAATTTTTGAATACATTTAACGCTAACCCAGCAAGGCAGCTAGTGCTTTCCGTAACCAAGCTGCTTGGCTCATGGGAACCTGACACTTCTTGACTTTTCAGAAGAGAATACTTGGTTCCATGGAGTGTCAATATTTGTTTCATTTCTTTGTTCAAAGTGAACATGTGTGTAAATTAGGACCTTTTTGTGTCAGTTGGGCCACAGAGTGCTCTTGGCACAGTCGGGAGTAAACAGCTATGAGAAATACTGCCTGTTGTGAGCCGCGGCTGGGCACTTTGGAACCTGGGATGCCATCTCCAGCCTTTCAAAGGATGGGGAATAATATAAGATGCAGATGGGAGAGTTAATATTTTGGGCATCTTTTTTTTTTTTTTTTTTTAAATCAAAATGCAAAGAAAATTTGCCTTGAGGTCTTACTCCATACTTGTCTGTCTTCTGAGGTTTTAAAATTTTCTTAACTGCACTTTTTCTCCTCCCATCCTTGGAGAACTTCTTTCCATCTTCCTGTCTTCTTTAAAGATTGAAATTTAAAAATATGCTTTCTTATTATTTATCTTTTAACTGATATGTTTGACATTTGTGAAGAATTAACTGGGTAGATTGGTTTATTTTTATTGTTTTTTCCACTGTTGCCCAGGCTGGAGCGCTGTGGTGCAATCTTCACTCACTGTAACCTCGACCTCCTGGGTTCAAACTATTCCCCTGCTCAGCCTCCTAAGTAGCTGGGATTACAAGTGCCTGCCACCACGCGTGGCTCATTTTTGTGTTAGTAGAGACAGGGTTTCACCATGTTGACCAGGCTGGTCTCGAACTCCTGACATCAGGTGATCCTCTTGCCTCGGTCTCCCAAAGTGCTGGGATTACAGGCATGAGCCACCACACCTGGCCTGGGTTATTCTTCATTGTAACGTAATAGATCCCTTAAAAAAAAAAGGCGAAAAAGCAGCTGTCTGAAAAGTCCTAAAATTGAAGAGCTCACTTGGACAGGGATTTGGACACCATTTGAATGGCCCAGCATAAACCATAATTACATGGACCACTGGGCCTGTTAGATCCTAGGGTATTTGAAGTTGTGGGGATATTTGCATTTCTGTCTCTGGATATCGTATTAGTACAAATCCAGCTAGTGTTTGACTGCCAGGCTCAGATCTAGGAGAACAAGAGCCCTTGCTCTCATTGCACTTCCCCTTGCTCTCATTGCACTTCTTTTCGTTCGTGTGTGTGTGTTTGTGTGTGTGTGTTATAAAAATGGAAAGCATAAGATGTTTTTTCAGTGAACTGGGAAGATGGGAAAAAAGCTTAAGATGTTTAATTGTTCAGAGGAAGGAAAGTGAAAGGAATGCTCAGCTTTTCTGCTGCTAGAGAGGCCCCTGATGGGAGGCTGTTTTAGAAGTGGAGGTTCTCTCAAGCCTGTAATCCCAGCACTTTGGGAGACCGAAGCGGGTGGATCATGAGGTCGAGATCGTAGACCCTCCTGGTCAAAATGGTGAAACCCCGTCTCCACTAAAAATACAAAAAATTAGCTGGGCATGGTGGTGCGTGCCTGTAGTCCCAGCTACTCAGGAGGCTGAGGCAGAAGAATTGCCTGAACCCAGAAGGCGGAGGTTGCGGTGAGCCGAGATCGCGCCATTGCACTCCAGCCTGGATAACAACAGCGAAACTCCGTCTCAAAAAAAAAAAAGGAAGAAGTGGAGGTTCTGAGCAAGGTGGTAAGAGACAAATATGTCCCATCTGGTTTGCCAGAGATGAGGAAGTTAGTATCCCCAAAACAGCTTCAGCATTCTGGCAAAGGCTTTGGAAAACCAGCTGGGGTGACTTGATGACTGCTGGGTAGAAGAAAGACATTGCTGGTCCTAGGACCTGCATTAATCCATTCTTCCACTGCTATAAAGAACTACCTGAGGCTGGGTAATTTATAAGGAAAATAGGTTGAATCAGCATATGGTTCTGTGGGTTCTACTGGCTTCTACTTCTGGGGAAACTTATAATCAGGGTGGAAGGTGAAAGGGAGGCAGGCATGTCTTCATACGGCCAGAAGGAGAGGGAGTGAGTGAAGGGGAAGGTGCCATGCACTTTGAAACAACCAGATCTCATGAGAACTTGATTACATAGCACTTGGGGGATTGTGCTAAACCGTTTGAAACCGCCCTCATGATTCAATCACCTCCTACCAGGTCCCACCTCCAACACTGGGGATTACAGTTCAGCATGAGATTTGGATGGGGACACATAGCCAAACCATGTCAGGTTCTTCTCACCTGCAGGTGCTTTGCAAACAGTTGTGCCATTGGTTTATTTTTATGTTTTTGTTGATGCATAGTGTACATGTTTTCAGGGTATATGTGATATCTTGATACGTTCCTATATTAATCAAATCTGGGTAATTGGGATGTCTTTCACTTTAAACATTTTCTTTTCTTTGTGCTGGTAACATTCAAATTATTCCCTCCCAGCTATTTTGAAATACACGGTAGATGACCCACTGCCATCCCCCTCGCTGATTGATTGAATAGTAGGTCTTGTCCTCTTGTTAGGCTGTGTGTGTTTGTGCCCATTACTAATCTCTCCTGTTCCTCACCGCACCCTCTGGGCTCTGCTGACCACCTTGGCCTTGGTGAGATCTGTGCTCTCAACTCCTGCTTATGAGTGACAGCATGTGGGGTTTCTTTCTGTGCTTGGCTTGTTTAATGTAATGACTTCCAACTCCCTCCATGCTGCTGCAGATGACAGGGCTCTATGATTTCAGTTCTTGGCTGTGGGTGACAGGGCTCTATGCTGTGTGGTGGGGAGCTGTTCCTTTGTACACGTAGGCCTTGTTCTCTTCATCCACTGTCGATGGTCACTGGGGTGATTCTGGATCTTGGCTGCTGTGGCACTGTTGTGGTGAATCTGGGAGTGGTCACTGACTTTATATTCGGGGGATGTGAGCCACTTTGATGTTACAGCAAGCAGCCTATCCCCAAAGCCTGCAGTGGAATGTGGCATTCCTCTGTGCCTGTGGCTTCCACTGGGATGCACTGCTGGGAAGGGGCTTTGAGTGAGCGCTTGGGTTTCTGTATTTAATTGGTTCCTGCCTGCACTGACCAAGCAGGGGTCCATCCAGGTGACCCTGATATTGCCTCACATAAGACCCAAAGATGCAGTTAGGTTTTATTTTGTTTTGTCCTCTTTTTAAAAACTGCTTTTGACCTGGTTAAGCTATAGCATCTTTATTTAGTGTTTTTGATATTGGAAAGGTGATGTATTTTATTTTCTAAGAAGGAAAGAAACACAAATTATCCTGTTAAATACTCCAACCAAAGATTAAATCATGTGAAGGAAAAAGAGGAACTATTCTGGGGGAAAATTATCCCTTCATGTCAAAGATAAAGGAGATGACTTACATTATTTCTTAATTCAGTTAATTATGAAATCTTAAGTGGTTTTGAGAAGACGAACTGGATGCTGTAAGACTTGAGAGACTGATTTTGATTTAATATTCAGAAATTCATCCCTGATAGAATGTGGCCAATATCTAAAGCTTGCTCCAGTATTGCTTTTGATAGATTGTAAGTGAATGTAAAGATCTATTTGGTACTTTTTTTCTCAGTGATATTTTGCAAAAGAAAAGCTTCTGACAGCCAGGGAACAGCCTTCCACCAGTTTCTTCCTAATTTTCATCACCAGAAAAAATTTGTCCTGTCAATTCCAGAGTTTACCTTTGGAAAGTTCCTGTGAGGAGAGCAGAGGTAATAGTGTTTGAACAGTGACTTGAATTTAGGTGAGGATCGTTCAATATTTTGTAGTCATGTTTGTCTTGGTGGTTTTAGCAAGTTTATATTAAATTTAGAACAGCAAGTCATAAAAACCAAACATGTCTTACCTTTTGCTTTTGTGATACTCCCTTTTGTTTATATGACTACAATGGTAAAGAATGACAAAATATGCTTACGTTATAGGGTTTTTCCTGTGTAGATATTAGAATTTTTAGGGGAACAAATTAATCATTCTTTAATAGACATTGTGCTCTATGTTGGTGTCCTTGGTATACTAGTCGTATCACTGTAATGAGAACCACTTAGTTATTTTTATACAAGATCTTTTATGTGCTGACTTCTGTTGTGTGAAATCCTTTATCCACTAAGAAGACTAAGCAGTGGGTTGGAGGAGAGGTTTATCCCCCATTAGGGCTATTTTGAAGGCCCAGAAATTAATGCAAGTACGAATGTTTTTGAAATGATCTCTGTGTGTGTGTGTGTGTGTGTGTGTGTGTGTGTGTGTGTGTGTGTGTTCCTTTTAGGTCATGGGAGGGAGATCAAGCAAAGATCAGATGAGATTTGCTGAGGAACGAATGTGTGCACATATTCTAGTGGAGACATCACACGACTTAATCACACCTGGAACTCGTGTTTTGGGTTGTTAGGGTGTCTGTAGCTGCAAGCCTCAGCTGCCTCTGGGGCCCACCCTGAGGGGCTGTGCTGAGTGTTAGTACAGAATCCTGTGTCTTAGCAATTGGCACACACGGCCTTGTGGCCCTTTGTTTGTTTTAACTTTGGCTTTGTTTGAACCTGTAGAATGTTAAACTCATTTAGGTTTTTTTCCCCTTACCCATTTTGAGGATTGTAAATTGCGATTCTTGTGTAAAAAGAGGTTTCCTCTGTCTCTGAAGATGGGAGCGTAATACAGATGGTCCCTGGCTTACAATGGTTACACTTAACGATTTTTCAACCTTATGATGGTATGAACTAGTCACACACCATGCGTTGCTTGGCCTCTGATGGGCTGCCTCTGGGTGAACCCATTGTAAATTGAAAATGTTTTATGTCAAACGCACTTTTTATTTAGGATATTTTCCACTTATGGTGGGTTTATTGGAACAGTTTAGCCCTGTGGTAAGTCAGGGAGCATATGTGCTCATAAAAGTAGAGACAATCTCATAGATACCATATGGGATATTACGTCTCTTATACAGAGAGATACAATGAAAAAAATCTTCAAGTGGGACTGGGAAGCCTTGGAGGGACTCACTTGGGCGGCTCCTGGAACACAGACGTGAGCACCACTGGCTTCTGGATGTGATGTCTGTGCCTTCTCCTTAGCCCAGTAGGTTGTCAGCTGCTCTCGAGGGCAGTGAGGTCCAGCAACTCAGCTGAGGACTGTTGCTGTGTTTGAGCTGCCTTAAAAGAGGCAGGTCAGTTGTCACTGTGGTGTCTTCAAGGCCTTAGGCCTTCCGAACAAACAGGAGGAAGACTTTCTAGAGCTTTGGAAATCTCAGCAGACTTCAGAGTCATCCTCTTTGGCAGGAGAGCCCCACTGGAGGTGAGCAGGGTGCCATGTGGGCCTGTGCGTGTATGGATGTTGTGAGGACCACAGGACACAGATCTGTCTTGGTTCTTAACTGGTGTCGATGGCCATGCAGCAGTTCTGACACACATGTGAGTGCAGGGATTTGGGTTTGGGGTGTTCATCCTGGTTGCTGGCAAGGCCCCATTCAGACCTCAGCCTGAGTCACCATGACAGGCCTCTGGCGTCTCATGCCACATGGAAGCCGTGGCATTGGTCATCAGTGATGCCCACCAGATGTCAGATATGCGTGTGTATCTTTCCTGGTCTCAGGATTGGCCTTGCTTTGAGGCTATAGAAACGTTCTTTAAGAGGGGTTTTGGATTTTTTGTTTGTGAGGGGGCAGCAGGAAGTGCTTGAGCAGTGAGATCCCCTTTCTAATAATGAGAAATCAGATTACAATAGGTGATTATGGCAGAGGGGTGAGTGGCCACGAGATCCCTTTCTCAACCAATGAGAATTCAGATCACAGCAGGCCATTATGGCAGAGGGGTGAGTTGCCGCGCCCTGAGCTCTGTGGCTGTGGTTGGTGTCTTGCTGCCTCTCGGACAGAGCATGCTGGGGCCTCAGTGGTCCTCTGTGGGCTGAGTGGAGCCCATGAGCCGGGTGTTGCTGGGCCATGGCTGGCACCCTCAGCCCAGGATTTATGCAGGACTTGTTCTGAAGAAAACAGAATCCAGAAGGCAGTGCGAGGGGAATGGGTTTGTATGTTTCTATATCTTTGGTCAGTGTTTTCGGTGCTTCCTGGTCTCGGATGCTGAGTAGGCTTTGAGGGGTCTCACCAGGAAGACTTTCACAGTTGGACCCACTGTGGAGTGGGGCTGCAGAGGGTCTTGCAGGAGCTGGAAGTAGGGGTGAACATCTTGCAAGTGGGGCCCTTTTGGATAGGCCCAGCAGGATGCGTCTGTGGAAATGGTGCTGTGGCCAGCAGGGCCTGAAAGGCTGCAAGCAGGCTCTGTTTCTTTCTCCTGAGAGAGTCTGCCCGGTCGTCTTTGGTTTCTTTCTGCTTGGAGGACATTTCCCCTTCCTTGGGCTTACCTGGCCTTCTGAGCTTCCTTGTTTAGTATGATAGAAACCCCTGAGAAGACGTTTTTATTGCATAACTATGTTGTCCCGGTGGCTGGATAAATGACCTGGAGATGTGGGTGATTGAGTAGTTCTGAGGGTGATCAGTATCCAAGACAGAGGTGAAAATGAAATGTCCAGGCAGGTGTTAGAGACTCTGTTCTCTGCTCCACACTGGGGCTCCAGTTTGGTGACAGTCTTCACACTCAATCCACAGTGGGAATGATGAAGTCTCACAGATTCTGCTTCAGCTGAGAGCTTCCTCCAGCACAGTCTTGTGTGAATAGCAGTTTATATGTTTGCTGTGAAGGGCAGGCATCAGTTCATCTTATTTGTAGTGATGCTTAGGGTGGTTTTTCTCTAAGGAATTTAGACTTTATTAGCTTTGTCAAGGGAATCCTGAGTGATAAATTGAATGTTTCAGGAAATTCTGGAACCTATAGTAAATCTGGAATCTGCTATGAAATTGAGGTTTGGATTCTCATGATTTCCTAATGCTGCCCCGAAATCCAGTAGTTGAGATAGTCATAGAGCTTCAGTTGTGGTGCCCCAATTCCCCATTTTAAAAGGAATATGTCACTTTCATCTAAGACATTCTGAGCTCTGAGTGCTGCCAGCAGAGTGACCAGCTCTCTGAGCAGAGGGGAAGCCAGGGCTGCACTCATGGCATCATTGCAGCTGGGAGCTGACCCCAGATCTCAGGCATGCGTGATGCTGACCATTTTCTGTAAACCCCAAGGGTGCAGGGGTCTCCTTGGTGCTTTAGTCTTCTGTAGCTTTTGATGTGTTTACACTTTGTAGATTTTTCAGATGTGGACGGCCTTTTCTCACACCCTTGGGCTGCGTTTTGTCAGAGGGTGGTGTGTGGTCGCTACACTCATATTCTGATGGAGAATGCCCCAGTGCCAGGCCGTGGTCAGAGTAGAAATTGCTGTTTTTCCTTCCCCTTAGTCTGGTCTAGCTGCTCCCTGCTTGGCCAGAAGAAAATCATGCTTCTCGGAGTCATAGGCAAACTCCCTAATTTAAACATTTGTCTATTTTCTTTAATATAGCCACTTAGTTTATATGGGACAATAGATTGAGAAATGTCTTTTGGGGGGGAAATTAATTTCTTTAATTAGGTTTTTTTGGACACAGGGAGGGGAGCACTACACGCTGGGGTCTATTGGGGGGAATGGGGAAGGACAGCAGGGGGGAGGAACTGGGGAGGGATAGCATGGGGAGAAATGCCAGATGTGGGTGAAGGGGAGGAAGACAGCAAATCACACTGCCATGTGTGTACCTATGCAACTACCTTGCACGTTCTGCACGTGTACCCCAAGACCTAAAATGCAAAAAAAAACCTGTAATCAAGAGGCCAGTTAAATATTAATGTTGAAAGTTCCTGATATTTGATATTTGATCTTAAACTTGGGCCTGCACGCTCGCTCTTGTGACGCTAGGCTTAGCTATGAACTACAGCAGGCACACAGTACATACTTTTTGTTTTTTTTTCTCTAATGGATGTTTATAACAGCTTTATTTGTAAGAGCCTAAACTGTTTTTTTTGGGAGGAAGGGAGGGAGGAAGGAAGGGAGGAAGTGGGGAGGGAGGGAGGGAGGGAGGGAGGGAAGGGAAGGAAGGAAATCAAGCAATGAGAGAGACATTGCCGACCTGGATCTAGAGGTTTACAAGTTGGTTTCTTTTTTTTTTTTTTTGAGAGAAGGAAAGAAAAAAAAAATGAGTAAAGGAGAGGAAGAAAGAAGAAGAGAAAGAGGGAGGGTGAACAGAAATATTGCTTTATTCTGAAAAAAAAAATGGGTATTAATAATGGCCAATCAATGTTTCATTTAAACCTATGAGTAGGTGTGATGTGGTATTGACAAGAATGTATATTTTATGTATTTGAAGTGGAGAGCTCTATAAATATTTATTAAGTTTACTTGTTCCGGATCTGAGTTTGAGTCCTTGATATCCTTATTAATTTTCTGTCTCATTGAATCTAAGTCTCTATGTATCTGGGTGTCAGGATCGTTAGCTCTTGTTGTTGCATTGATCCTTTTACCACTATATCTTTGTTGCTTTAAAATCTATTTTATCTGATACGAGAATTGCAACTCCTGCTTTTTATTTATTTATTTTTGCTCTCCATTTGGTTGGTAAATCTTTCTCCTTCCCTTTGTTTTGAGTCTTTGTGTATCCTTGCATGTGAAACAGGTCTGGATGTAACATGCCGTTGGGTTTTGGCTGTGTCTTTTGATTGGGGGATTTAGTCGATTTAAATTTAGGGTTACTGCCATTTGATGTTGACTGGCTGTTTTATCCATTTGTTGGTGTAAATTCTTCTTTATGTTGGTGCTCTTTACTTTTTGATATATTTTTAGTAAGGCTAATACTGGTTGTTTCTTTCTGTGTGTAATGCTTCTTTCAGAAGCTCTTGTAAAGCAGGCCTGATGGTAATAAAATCTCTGAGTACTTGCTTGTTCATAAAAGATTTTATTTTTCCTTCAGTTGTGAAGCTTAGTTTGGCTGGATATGAAATTCTGGGCTGAAGGTTCTGTTCTTTGAGGATGTTGAATATTGGCCCCCACTCTCTTCTGGCTTGTAGAGTTTCTTCTGAGAGATCTGCTGTAAGTCTGATAGGCTTGCCTTTGTGGGTAACCTGACCTTTCTCTCTGGCTGCCCTTAGTATTTTCTCCTTCATTTCAACCCTGGTGAATCTAACGATTATGTGCCTTGGGGTTGCTCTTCTTGAGGAATATCTTTGTGGTGTTCTCTGTATTACCTGGGGTTGAATATTGACCTGCTTTGCTAGTTTAGGAAAATTTTCCTGAATAATATCCTGAAGGGTATTTTCCAGCTTGGATTCATTCTCTCTGTCGCATTCAGGCACACCTATCAAACGTAATTTTGGTCTTTTCACATAGTCCCACATTTCTTGGAGACTTTGCTCATTCCTTTTTATCCTTTTTTCTCTAATCTTGTCTTCTTGTTTTATTTCTTTAAGTTGGACTTCGACCTTTGATATCCTTTCTTCTGCTTGAACAATTCGAGTGTTTAAACCTGTGCATACTTCTCGGAGTTCCTGTATTGTATTCTTCAGTTCCATTAATTCACTTATATTCCTCTCTAAGTTGTCTATTCTCAATAGGATTTCATCAAACCCTTTTTCAAAGTTCTTAGTTTCTTTACGTTGGGCTACAACATGTTCTTTTAACTCACCGAAGTTTCTTATTATCCATTCCCTGAAGCGTGATTCTATTATTGGGATGCGCTCATTCTCCATCAAGCCTTGTTCCATTGTTGATGTGGAACTGTGATCATCTTTAGAGGGAGAGGCGTTCTGATTTTGAGTCTTCTCAGCCTTTTTACGCTTGTTTCTTCCCATCATTGTAAATTTATCCTCCTGTCATCTTTGAAATTACCAACTTTCAGATTAGGTCTCTTGAGTGGACGTCCAAGTTGTTAGTTCCCAGGGCCAGAACAGCGGCGTTAAGACTGATGGGGCTTTTCTGCCCAGGATTCTCCTGTCTGGCTTCCTTCTTGTGTCCGTAATAGGCGACTCTGCCTTCCGGGGGCTCCAAACCTTGGTCAGAAGGGGAACCAGTCTCGTTTACTCTGCACCGAGAGCTGCTGCACCGAGGTGCCGTCACAGCTGCTGCGCCAGCCTCAGGAGTCGTGCTGGGGACCCGTGTGGGTACTCCAAACCTCCGTCCGAAGGGGAGCCAGCCCTGTTTACTCTGCTCGAGAGCTGCCACGCTGAGGTGCCGGCGAAACTGCTGCGCCAGCCTCAAGAGTCCTGCTGGCGACCCGTGTGACTCCTCCACTGGGGTTCTTCTGCTCCGTGAGCGACCAGAATTTGTCTGAAAGTGTGGCGTCCTCTAGTTCTCTGCACTTCCACTGAGAGCTGCAATCCCGAGATGTTAGTGATCGGCCATCTTGTATCATTCCCCCGAGCCTAAACTTTGAAACAACTCAAATGTTCGTCAACAGGAGAATGGATAAATAAGCTGATATATTTATACAATAGAAAACTACTCAGCCAAAGAAAGGAATAAACCACAGATACATATAAAAATATGGATCGATCTTAATAACATTGTGTTGTACAAAAAGAAAATCTAGACAAAAAGAATATGTTCTATTGAATTCCTTTTATAGGAAGTCCAGGAATGGGCAAAAGAAATCTATGATGATAAAACTACACTAAAATCTAACATTGGATAATAATTAAACAAAATGTGATAAATCTACATTATAGAATAATTTAAGCCATTAAAATTATATGTATAAAGATTATATAACAAGCAGATTACATATTTATACTCTAATCTTTTACATTCCTATAAATAAATATATATATGTGTGTGTGTATATATGTACACACACACACACACACACACACACACACACCCAACACAAAGAAATGATAAATGTTTAAGTTCATGGATATTCCAGTTACCCTGATTTGATCACTACACTCACATTGTATATATGTATCAAAATATCACAAGTACCCCAGAAAGACATACAATCATTATGTATCAATTTTTTAGATTAAAAAGTACATACAAAAAATACTAGAAGGAAATAAACCATAGTGATAAATTGTTCTTGTGTTGGTAAGATTATTTCTATTTCTTTTCAGCTTGGTCATTTAATATTTTTCTGTTTTTTTTTTTTTAATTGTACTTTAGGTTCTCGGGTACATGTGCAGATCATGCAGGATTGTTGCAGAGGTACATACATGGCAATGTGGTTTGCTGCCTCCCTCTCCCCATCACCTATATCTGCCATTTCTCTCCGTTATCCCTCCCCAACCTCTCCACCCCTTGATGTCCCTCCCTTAGCCCCCAGCAACAGATCCCAGTGTGTGATGCTTCCCTTGCTGTGTCCATGTGTTCTCATTGTTCAACACCTGCCTGTGAGTGAGAACATGCGGTGTTTCTTGTGGTCAGTTTGCTGAGAATGATGGTTTCCAGATTCATCCATGTCCCTACAAAGGACACAAACTCATCATTTTTTATGGTGCACATAGTATTCCATGGTGTATATGTGCCAGATTTTCCTTGTCCAGTCTATCATCGATGGGCATTTGGGTTATCATTCAGGTCTTTGCTATTGTGAACAGTGCCGCAATGAACATGTGCGTGCAAATGTCTTTTTATAACAGAACGATTTATAATCCTTTGAATATATAACCAGTAATGGGATTGCTGGGTCAAATGGAATTTCTGTTTTTAGGTTGTTGAGGAATTGCCACACTGTCTTCCACAATGGTTGAACTAATGTACACTCCCACCAACAGTGTAAAAGTGTTCCTGTTTCTCCACGTCCTCTCCAGCATCTGTTATCTCCAGATTTTTAAATGATTGACATTCTAACTGGCATGAGATGGCACCTCAATATGCTTTTCATTTGTATTAATCTAATGACCAGTGATGAGCATTTTTTAATATGTTTATTGGCCTCATATATGTCTTCTTTTGAAAAGTGTTCATATCCTTCATCCACTTTTGAATGGGTTTGTTTTTTTTCTTGTAAATCTGTTTTAGTTCTTTGTAGATTCTGGATGTTTGCCTTTTGTCAGATGGGTAGATTGCAAACATTTTTTCCCATTCTGTTGGTTGCCGGTTCACTCTAATGATTGTTTCTTTTGCTGTACAGAAGCTTTGAGTTTAATTAGATCCCATTTGTCTATTTTGGCTTTTGTTGCCAATGCTTTTGGTGTTTTGGTCATGAAGTCCTTGCCTATGCCTATGTCCTGAATGGTTTTACCTAGATTTTCTTCTAGGGTTTTTATGGTGGTAGGTCTTATGTTTAAGTCTTTAATCCATCTGGAGTTAATTTTAGTGTAAGGTGTCAGGAAGGAATCCAGTTTCTATTTTCTGCACATGGCTAACCAGTTTTCCCAACACCATTTATTAAACAGGGAATGCTTTCCCCATTGCTTTTGTCAGGTTTGTCAAAGATCAGATGGTTGTAGATGTGTGGCATTGCTTCCAAGGCCTGTTATGTTTCATTGGTCTGTATCTCTGTTTTGGTACCAGTACCATGCTGTTTTGATTACTGTAGCCTTGTAGTGTAGTTTGAAGTCAGGTAGTGTGATGCCTCCAGCTTTGTTCTTTTTGCTTAGGATTGTCTTGGCTATGTGGGCTCTCTTTTTGTTCCATGTGAAGCTTAAGGTAGTTTTTTTTTTTTCCAGTTCTGTGAAGAGGGTTATTGGTAGCTTGATGGGGATAGCATTGAATCTATAAATTACTTTGGGCAGTATGGCTGTTTTCGTGATATTGATTCTTGCTAACCATGAACATGGAATGTTTCTCCATCTGTTTGTGTCCTTTCTTATTTGTTGAGCAGTGGTTTGTAGTTCTCTTTGAAGAGGCCCTTTACATCCTTTGTTAATTGTATTCTTAGGTATTTTATTCTCTTTGTAGCAATTGTGAATGGGCGTTCACTCCTGATTTGGCTCTCTGTTAGTCTGTTATTGGTGTTTAGGAATGCTTGTGATTTCTGCACATTGATTTTGTATCGTGAGACTTTGCTGAAGTGGCTTATCAGTTTCAGGAGATTTTGGGCTGAGACGACGGGGTCTTCTAAATATACAATCATATTGTCTGCAAATAAAGACAATTTGACTTCCTCCTTTCCTAATTGAATACCCTTTATTTCTTTTTCTTGCCTGATTGCTCTGGCTAGAACTTCTAATACTATTTTGAATAGGAGTGATGAGAGAGAGAGAGCATCCTTGTCTAGTGCCAGATTTCAAAGGGAATTCTTCTTTTTGCACATTCAGTATGATACTGGCTGTGGGTTTGTCATAAATAGCTTTTATTATTTTGAGATACATTCTGTTGATAGATACCTAGTATATTGAGGGTTTTTAGCATAAAGGGCTATTGAGTTTTGTCAAAGGCCTTCTCTGCATGTATTGAGATAATCATGTGGTTTTTGTCTTTAGTTCTGTTTTTGTGGTGGATTACGTTTATAGCCTTTCATCACTGGGATGAAGCCTACTTGATTGTGATGGCTTTCTGTTTCTTTTTAAAAATGTTATTGCTTGGCCTCTCTGACTCAAATGTTGAGTTACGTTGATTCCATTCAGAATGTGTTCAT
This sequence comes from Callithrix jacchus, assembly GCF_049354715.1. NCBI lineage: Eukaryota > Metazoa > Chordata > Mammalia > Primates > Cebidae > Callithrix > Callithrix jacchus. Next base: position 12,443,539 of record NC_133508.1, read on the forward strand.
CCCTTCTGTCTAGGATCCGGTCGTCTTTCAGGGAGGAACCGTCTTCCTCATCTTTATATCTCCTAAAGTATTGTATATTTAATAGTCAAATAAATACAGGTTATGTGGATGACCAAATGACCTGTTCATTAGTAGGAGAACAATGCCACTTTTTACATCATTATAATGGACTTGTTAAATGCTTATGTTAGTATAATGAAATTTTCCTTACATGGCAAAAGGGGCTTTGCAGATGTGACTAAAAGATAGTGAGATGGGGATAGGACCCTGGATTGTCCAGGTGGGTCCAGTGTCCTCACACATGCCTTTATGATAGGGAGGACGAGGGTCTGCCTCAGAGGAGGAGACCTAAGGACAAGGTAGAGACCAGAGGGACATGAGGCTGAGGGCAGAGCTGAGGGGTGGGTGTTGTGGGGCTGAGGAGGGGGCAGGGGCCAGAGGGGCGCTGGGCCAAGGACGGGGCATGGGACAGAGGGGTGTGGGCTGTGAGCCAAGCTGTGTAGTGGCCTCTAAGAGCTGGGAGGGCACCCAGAGACTCCAGGCAGGAATGCAGCATGGTGACCCCTTAACTTCAGCCCTGGACTCCTGACTTCCAGGGCTGTGAAAGTAGGTTTGCGTTCTTTTGCATTTTTATTGCAGCAGCAATAGGAAGTTGATGAATTGTCTCTATTCTTCACCTACAAACCTTTGATAGATAACCCTGTTATATCATTCCTAAATTATAATGAGAGATGGTCTGTAGGAAGCAAAGAATCGTGGAAAAGAAAATTGGGCAGAATCAGTGTCTTCTTTGGTTCTGCAATTTGGGTCTGTAAAAAGGTTAGATTTTGGTCACAGTGTGGTCTTGTTCAATGTATATCTGAAATACTTGTTCAGAGCTCCTGGAGGAGTTGTCTTAAACACATTACATGTTGGGATTAAAACTTCAAGGACATCAGAAACAGAGTTCCCAAGTCAGCATTAGGTGACCTTTGAATGAGGGTCAGGTGTAGAATCTGCCCACTTTACTAGTATGAAGCGGCAGAATGTCATGTTTTGTTTTTTTTTTTCCTCCTGAGCTGGAGTCTCTGTCGCCCAGGCTGGAGTATGGTGGTGCAGTGTTGGCTCACTGCAACCTCCGCCTCCTGGACTCAAATGGTTCTCCTGCCTTGGCCTCCAAATTGCATGATTTATTTTCCTATTTTATATACTTAGTATATGAAAACTCTGCAAACGTTAATACAGATGATATGCTAGAGCTTACATATGAGAATCTAGCATTTTTCTATGCAAATTGGTGGTGATGTGGAATTCCTGGGCTGGTTTAGGTTTGGTTTTATAAGACGTAGGGTGGGTTCTTTGCCTAATTTTTACGTCGCTAACAATCGTTAATCACCCAGCACTCTTACCTCCCTGACCGGCTTGGGTGAGAGTTGTTATCACTGCTGTCATGTTGAGGCGGAGACAGAAGCTTAGACAAGCAGTGACACATTGCATCTGGCCCACCCACTCTACTTTTCTGCCATGGCCCAGCTAGCTTCCTGTGAGAAAGGATCGACACCCTGGTTCTGGGTAGAATTCCTCGTGAACCTCCTTTCCATCCTCCAGGGACTCCTTGCTTTACAGCGGTGGCTCACAGAAGGCCTCTGGCCCACTGAGAAAGGAACTAATGTTGTAACATTACTGTCTGGCTATCTGGACTGCTGTAGATTGGGTAATTTGTAAACAACAGTTCTGGAGGCTAGGAAGTCCAAGGTCAAGGTGCCAGCAGATCCGGTGCCCTGGGGCCTGTTGCTCACAGACAGCAAGTTTCACTGTGCCTCAAGTGGCAGAGGAGCAAGAGGGCTCCCTCAGGCCTCCCAACAAGGATGCCAACCCCAGTCCTGAGAGCAGGGCCTCCCAAAAGCGCCACCTCCTAAGGCATCCCGTTGGAGATTGTTTCAGTGTGAGCTTTTGGGGACAGACATTCAGGCCAGAGCTGTTACCCTGCTGCCATGTTAGGGCCGCGATAGTGTTAAGACTGCAGTGGAGCCACAGCCTTCTGTCTGCATTTGCTTTGGGAGGAAGATGGCTGTGCAGCTGGGGTTTGGTTTAAGAAGCAGAGGCCCTTCTGGGAATCTTAACAGGAACTTGAGGGCTTGAGAACTGACACCTTAGGACTGGAGGAGTTTTCTTCAGACTATAAAAACCTTGGTGTGTGACAGTACTGAATGCTGCCTGAGCCCTGTGATCCTGTAAAACAGTGATGGTTAAGATATCCCCCTCTTTGTTTACTGGAAGGAGCCCCTTCCCAGATAGCTTACACTGACTTGTGGGTGACCGCAGGACAAGGCCAGACATGAGCCTTCAAACACCCATTCTCTGCCTCCTAAGTGATTAAACTGCCTGTTCCCTCTGATCAGTTGGAACAAAAAACACTTGTTAGCCAAATTTTGGTTCCTCTTCTCTCCTTACCCCTGCCTGAGGCCCTTCTGGAGAACAGGCAGCCTCAGAAAATTTCTAATCCCAGATCAGCCACCCCATCCCTGCTTCCCCACACAGCTCCTCCTGTCCTTGTTCACTCTACTGTGAAAGTGAGAACAGTTTTGGGGAGCCCTGAGATGCCTGCAGGCCTGTGGTCAGAGTAGTGGGCGCCTCCCACCTTGGAAAGGTCCTTTGGAGTCCAGTCCCGCTTGTGGGGTGGACTTGTCTTTATTTGACTCATTGCTTTCCACAGAGGACGGTTAGAGTGTGGGCAGGAAAGAGTTCTCTGACACCAGTCTGCATTCCAGACCGTTTCCAGAAGTGGGAATTCTCATGCCCTGGAGTCTGGGAATGTATTTTTGGTTTCCTGGCTTCAGGTGGAAATGAAATTGAGTGATTCTATCGGCCACATCCATTTGGAGCCATGAACTAGTGTTGTTTTTAAAGTGGCAGTTTTTCTAAGATTACAAAAAACACATTCAGCACATTTCTTATTTTCTCATATGCATTTTGACTCCTAAAATAGGAATGGTGGTTTTTGAAGCATGGATGTAGTGTTAAACTTGAGTGTTGTAAACCTTAATGTAGCTTTAAAAATTTTTGCCTGATTATCTAGAGATTTAGCAAATCTTTGGAGCGGTGGTAATGAGTTGATATCTGTATGACTTTGCTTTCTATGATGCAATTAAAATACTATAATTAAAACCTCTGTAGTTGGGTGCAGCAGGCGATTGGCCAAAACAAATTCTGCCTTTTGGTTTTCTTTACCCAAACAAGGGAGTAAAGAGTGTAGGCTGAAGTGGCAGATTCATTTCAGAACACGCCACAGCCTTCGATGATGGACTGAGCAGCCTTCTTAGGTGAACATGTAACGTGCCGTGAGTCTTGGCAAGGCTGCCTACTGACATGTGCACGTGACAGCACAGAGCCACAGCTGGGAAGATATGGCTTCTGTAACAAGCTTTGGAAAACGTCTGTTCCATTTAATTATCCAACTTTTTATAGAAAAAGCTTTGACCAGATGGCCAAAGACCTGATTTTCTTATGGTTGAGACGTGGTTAAAAAATCAGTCTTACTTGGTGCCAATCATTGTTTGTCCACAGTGATACTCCTCCAACCTCACTGAATAGTTTTGAGACTGAAAAGAGACTGTTTGAAAATCTCTTTGAGGTGGAAAGGGCTACTGGAGCACAGCGGGTTATCCGCACACCCGTGGCCATCTTCTTTAAGGTGGAAAGGGCTACTGGGGCATTTGGGGGCATCCGCACACTCATGGCCATCATCTTTAAGGTGGAAAGGGCTTCTGGGGCGCTTGGAGGCATTGGCACACCTGTGGCCATCTTTTTTAAGGTAGAAAGGGATACTGGTTCTCTCAGAAGCACTGCACACTCGTGGCCATCTTTTTTAAGGTGCAAAGGGCTACTGGGGTTCTCAGAAGCATCTGCACACCCATGGCCATCCTTTTTAACATGGAAAGGGCTGCTAGAATGCTTGGGAATATGGGAATATCTGCATACCTGAGGCGATCCTCTTTAAAATAGAAAGGGCTGCCATGGCACCTGGGAATATCTGTACACCCTTGGCCATCAGGGCCATCCCCCTTTCTACTCGGCGTCACCTCCATGTTCCCACATTCAGGCATTGGGACCCTCTCATTAGCAGCTCATCCCCTAGGCTGGTGAGGAGGAGTGGGAGGATGTGCTGAGGCTCAGCATTGCTGTCTGCCCTGATAGTGAGCTGGGCAAGGCAGTGACCCTGGAGGAGCCTGGTCAGTGAAGGCTTCGGCAGGAAGTGCCAAGGCGTGGGGTGGCTCTGCCAGTCATAACCAAATGTCTTCCTTCTAGTTCTGCTCCTTGCACTACAGGGTCTCTGTGTGTCTATAAATGCATATTAATTATGACACAGTCGCCCCCTTCCCCTCTGCTTGGAGCTGGGGAGTGAAGCACAGACCCCCTCAGAGCTCCTCTTGTGCTAGGCTGGATGCCCACTGGCACAAGGCACTGCCTGCCCTGGTATTGCCTAGAGTGAGTCCTGGAAGCCCGGCTCCTGCACACCTGGCCTCCTGATGATGTACACAGGATGAGCTCCCCTGGCCCGCACTGAGCAGAGACCGGGGAGGTGGTGGCAGCACTGTCCCCTATGGTGCATTGTTGGTGCATGGTGGAAAGTCAGGTCACACAACACAGCCCATCCTCTCTCCTCAAAAGCAGGATGACAACCACATTTACACCCTGAATCTTAGAAAAGGGCTCATCTCTTTGAGATAACTTGATGTGTGTATGTGTGTGTCCCTGTCTTTACTAGTCTTGCCCAACCTTTGCATTTTAAAATTATTGAAAACTTTAAGGATGTAACTGACAGGAACTTTATAGGTTTCTCTAAGTAGAAATCTAGAAAGGTTTCGTGAACCCATAATAATCAAAAGTGTTGATTTCTATTAGAGTCCCGCATTTGGATTTTAAAGGTAGGCAAAACATTTCTAAGTTTAAGTTCTTAAGCCTGATGTCAGTGGAAATCATGAACGAAACACGCTGAAATTGCCATGGGGATTTTGTTATGTGGCGGTGACAAGTGGGGCCAATTGTTTAACAGCTTGAGGGACCCCCCCCAGCCTTTCCGTGCTCTTGGTGGACACTAGGCATGTGCTTGGGTGTTTTCTGTGTCCATGGGGAAGATGAGGACAGAATTTCCTGATGATCCACACCGTGGTATCTTTTCACTTCTCTGTTGAAACATGTCTTCTGTTGCTTCTACATAGACCAGGTGTTTCTTGACTTTCTCATCTGTCTACATAAATGCTGTTTAACAAAAACCATATTGTAGACATGTGAAGCTGAATACCACATTTATTGTAAAGCAGATAGAGATGAATACCAATATTCTGTTCTGTGGGGGGAACTTTAAAATGATTTTTAGCTTTTTCCCTGAAATGCAATAACCATTTAATTATTTGTTAGATTATTCATGTATTGCAAGGGAAAAAGGAACTAGATCACTCCAGGTACCCAAATGAAAATTTAATAGGGGGTGTGGCTGAATTCATTTGATTTCCTTTTAAATTTTATTTATTTTTATTTATTTTTTTGAGACAGTCTCATTCCATCACCCAGGCTGGAGTGCAGTGGCATGCTGACAGCTCACTGCAGCCCCAACCTTCCAGGCGTGAGTGATTCTTCTGCCTCAGCCTTCCCGAGTTCTGGGATTACAGGCGTTAGCCATCACACCTGGCTTATCACCTCTTGGAGACTGGCTTTGAGTTTGGGCATTCAGTGAACTGTATTTAGGTTAATTCCCAAAGTTTCTCACTGTTTATCTTTAGTCTTCAGTTTGCATTTCATGCTAAAAATCTAAATGTATTGTGAAATCCATTACATTTCCTTGGCATTCACGGATTCCGTGTGATATGGGCAGAGACACAGAAGGCGTTAGGACATCATGGTTGCAGTTGAATTCTTGCCTCGAAAACACTGGGGCTCTGGGCTCTGTGGTCTCAAGGGAGTCCTCTGTCCACTAAGGGTGCTAGGTTACCTGGACCATCCCTCCAGCCTCTGGATTTTGCCCTTTTCAGGTTAACATCTCCTCATTGTCCTGAACAGCATTGCCTTCCTTTACTGACCCACGAGTGAATAGCTTGTCGGACGGCCAGTGCTGCTTCCTTTCATGAGCATATCATGAAACAAACTCATTTCTGTTTGCTTCCTTTAACTGTGATGTAGTGAAGAGATGATACTTCCATGGAACTTGGTTTGTTTTTGGCCTATTAAGGATTCAGTTGTATCTCGATTTTTAATCAGTCTGTGGGGGTGGGGGTGAGGGGGGTGGGGGGCAATCAGCCAAGGCAGGCAGGACTTCAGACTTTCTGGGTCCAGACTTGCATATAGAGGCCTGACAGGAAGGCTGTACCTTGAGGGCAGCCTGGAGTTTTTTCCTACTTTTAACAGAAAAGTAACTATTCACTTGCTTCTATTCTGCTAGTGATGTTTTAAGTAATTGGTGCAAATTTACAGTGATGTCCAAGATACCTCATGACCCCCTCCGGGCCAGCGCCAGGTGTTTTGCTCAGATGCCTTCAGACCACATTCAGATGCCAAAGATTCTTACCTGGTTATTCTCAAACTTAAGAGAATCTAAACATGAGCCACCATGTGGATTTTCTCTTGAGCCCCTATGCCTTTAATTGTTTTGTATTTGGGGAACAAATGACTTTATCAAGAGGAAAGAATTTGAGGAAGGAGCCTCTGAAGCTGGGGGTGGAGTGGGGAGGGGCTGGGTGAAGGGGAGCTGTGGGGGTGGGGGAGGGGTGGGGGGAAGGAGAAAAGAGGAGCTGTATTGGGGAAGACCTAGGCTGCGGCTTGGGGCATCTCCCCACGTGGCTCCTGTGCCTGAGACTGACTTTTTTCCTGCAGGAAATGTGTATGACAATTGCATGTCTGTTTTGTGGGGTGGCTATTTGGATTGAGGGAATGTCCATGTTGTGATTCTGTATTGATTTGAAGGTTGGAAAATGTTCGTGTTCAATGCAGGGGTCTCCTGGAGCATTGGAAAATGTGATTGCAGCTGCCCTGAGGTCCAAACGGAGGCCCTCAGTGGCAGTTGATGCCGGTCTTCGCCTCCCCTGGTGAATGCTGCTCAATCCCTGGCCTCTCCGACTCCTTCCCTGGTGCATTCCTTGTGGGAGGCCGTGATCGGTCAGTCTGGTCTGTTCATGTCCTACAGCCTTGCGCTGACTGCAGATCTCGTCCTGGTCAGAGGAGGCCTTTGTGGTGAAGCAAAGATAAATGTTTAATGACGGCACTGATGAATGATGTGTGAGCCGAATCAGCCCGAGTCTGTGTAGGAGGGAACTGCGGGGCGGAGGGAAGAACGGACAGACAGGTGCAGTTCTTGGCCCCTGGGGGCATGGCCAGGTCCACGCTCAGCCAGGTCCCTTATTTCTGTAAATAGCAAGGAAAGGACTTGGGGCTGCCAGGACCTTATGGGTGTAAGCTGTGTCCTCACATGGTCCCAGCTATGGTCAGTGACGTTATTTATCCTCTTCTACCCTCAGGCTTATTTGGTATAAAAACATGAAGGGACAGATGTAGTTCAAAGGCCTTTAAAGACTTACGTAATCATTAATATGGTTAGGGTATTCAGAGCAAATCATGAAACAAACTCATTTCTGTTGTTTGAAGAAAGCTTTCCTATTCTCATTTTTGTTGCAAGCAATGTTGATCATTTGCTAAGTGAGAGCGCTAGTGGCCTCCTGCTCAGCACATCCTCAGCACACACCTCTGCCCATCAGTCTCCACTCACCAGGTGTTTCCTTTCTGCCTAGAATTGTAGGAGGGGCACTGGGATCTCAGGGGCTATAAGGAAACCCTGAAGACCACTTCGAGGGGCAGCTTCTAGTCGGGGCTCTCCACAGAGACAGAGGCAGCTGTGTGTGGGTGTGTCTCTAGGGTGAGCTTAGCTGCGGGGGCCATGGAAGCTGAGAAGCCCCAGACCCACTGCCTTGCAAGCTGGAGGCCTGGGAGGGTGTGGCTCGAAGGCTTGAGAAGCAGAGGGTGCAGATCCCATCTAGTATCTAGTTCTGAGGAGCTGAGACCCAGGAGCACAGGGGGAAAGACTGATGTCACCGGCCCACAGCCAGACAGCCGGAGCAAGCCAAGCCTTCGCCACCTTCCTGTTTTACTCTAGCCCTGGAGCCCTGGGTGGACAGGGTGGTGCCTCCCACAGTGATGAGGATGGGTCTCCACTCAGTCCAGATGCAAACGTGCATCTCACATACTCAGATAATTCAGAACCAGCCATCTGGGCACCCAGGGGCCTGCTCAGGTTGATGCACAAAACCAGCCCCAGCTGTGGTCCTCACATCTGCATGTTCATGTCACTCCGTGCGCATTGCTCAGTTGTCTCCTTGGTGAGCTTGTAAGCTTGTCGGGTTGTTCTTGGGGTCTTTGTCTGGGGCAGTGGTGGTGCTGATGACAGGCTCCCCACCGCCAGCTTGGGCGTGGAAGGTGATGCCACCAATGGCTCCTTATTTCTCAGCCACTTGAGCAGGTGCTCTGAAGCCAGTTCCACCTCCAGCAGCATCCATTCCCCACACTGATTCCATTCGGAATGTGTTCATTCCTTCTGTTGGGTTCAGCCTTCTTTCAGGGAGGAACTGTGTCCTGTTAGTCTACGTCTCCTGTGGTATATCTCATGGTTGAATAAGTACCTATAGGATACCTCACTGTGGTGATAGGTTCATCGGGAGGAAAACTTAATACCTTTTTTTTTTTTTCTTTTTTTGAGATGGAGTTTCACTGTCATCATCCATGCTGGAGTGCAATGGCATGATCTTGGCTCACTGCAACCTCCGCCTCCTGGGTTCAAGTGATTCACCTGCCTCAGTCTCCTAAGTAGCTGAGATTACAGGTGCCCACCGCCACACCTGGCTATTTTTCGTATATTCAGTAGAGACCGGGTTTCACCATGTTGGCCAGACTTGTCTCAAACTCCTCACTTCAGGTGATCCACCCGCCTTGGCCTTTCAAAGTGCTGGGATTATAGGCTTGAGCCACCTTGCCTGGCAACTGAATACCATTTTCTCATCATTATAATGGGCTTGTTAAATGCTTATGTTAATATAATGAAGTTTATTTTTAAAAATGTTATCTGTGACCTTTCAGCTTTTCTTAGCACTTCTCACCTGAATCTTAAAAGTCGTTTAGTTGTGGGAAAGAGGGATTATCCCTTTCAGCAGATAGGGAGGTGGAAGAACAAACCATGTGAGTCTGAGGATGTGAGCACAGGCAGTCACCCCAGCCTTGGCGCTTACTCACGTCTGCTCTCAGTTCACCATAGCAGTGTCCACTCTCGTTGTCGGCTTAATAAGCATTTTTCTCATCTAATCAGAACAGTTAATTGAACTGTCACATTAAGGTATCAAGAATGGTGGCTTTCAGGCTTTCGATTATAACACAAGTAGTAAATGCACCTGACCCTGAATGTGGGTTTGAGCTTTGAAGGTTCACTTTTTTTTTTTTTTTTTTTTTGAGATGGAGTTTCGCTCTTGTTGCCCAGGCTGGAGTGCAATGGGGCAATCTCGGCTTACTGCAACCTCTGCCTCCTGGGTTCAAGCGATACTCCTGCCTCAGCCTCCCAAGTAGCTGGGATTACAGGCATGCGCCACCATGCTGTTTTGTATTTTTAGTAGAGACGGGGTTTTTCCATGTTGGTCAGGCTGGTCTCGAATCCCCAACCTCAGGTGATCTGCCTGCCTTGGCCTCCCAAAGTGCACTTATGTTAATTTTTTTTCCAACCAAACCCTTACTGAAAAAACCTGACTGTGTGGAGGGCTGATGTTTCCTTCGCAGTTCTACAAGGGTGTCCATGGGTCCTGCGGACACATATATTTGGGTAAACTTGGTGGGTGTTCTGGAACCAATGCCCCTATGTACATGGAGGGACAGCACAGCTTTTTAAAAGTTTGTGTCCTGCCTTGTTCCGGAAAGGCTCAAGGTAGATGCAAAATCATTTCATTCTTTTGGTTTTCTTGGTGGGATATTGATGTTTATTCTTCAGAGTCTAAAATCCTAAGTGAGAAGAGTTAGTGCTTCAGGAACAAAGCTGCAGTCTGGAATCACATATGGTGATATCTACTTTTTCTTCATGGTTTCATAAAAGGTCTTGATCATATTTTATTCAACTGAACCATAGAAAACTGCCAATATTTGGCTGGTGTAGGCCAGGTTCGCATGATATTAAAAACAAAGGCTTCCTGGGTGGGGAAAATAGGAACTGATGAAAACCCAAGTTTTCTGTCGTGGACTCCGAGTAACAGGTAGATAAACCTGTGTGAGGGGGGGCGTTGGCTGTAGCATTTTTCTCTGTTTTGAGACTGTCAGAAAAAGGAAGGTCATTTGATTCCATTTGGTCCCTGCCACATGCCCTTGCTGCAGAGGGGACTTGCCATTTTACTTCTTGTCCCCAGAGTGCCCAGGAGGCTGATGCCACATAGAAGACCTGCAGGTGAGGGGATGTGAACAGTGTCAGACAAGCTCTGCACCTTGTGACACATCTGAGAAGCACATGCTCGCAGCAAGTCTCGGGTGAGGACGTGTTACGTCTTTGCTCCCCTCTCTGGCTTTGCAGGCCTCTGAAGTTGGTCTTGGGAAGTGAAATTAGTTAATGGTTTTGCCAGTCTCTGAGAAAGTTGAATAAAAACTTCTTAAGCACTAACAGAACACTGCTTCCCACTGTCCAGATGCTGTGATGGCAGGTGTGTCCTCTGGATGGTCCTGCAGTGTATGGGGATGTGGGGAGCCAATGACAGAACCTCTCGACGTGACCCCGGCCACTATTCAGTGTTGACTTTGCAGAGCTCAGCCTGGACTTGGAGCAGCAGAGTCCAGGCATTCCCCAGGGGTGCGCCTCCTCCGGGATGGCTTCCTGATGCCAGCACCAGAAGAAATCCCGAAGCATTATGGGAGCCACAGCCCCTGTCTGCAGGGGCCAGCTCAGTCAACCCTGGGAAGTAACTCATGATGTGGACCTTGATTCTTTTTTTTTTTTCTTTTTTAACACTTTGAGCCACGGCTTTCCCATCTGTGAGATCAGGGATTGGACACAGGGTCCCTGAGGCCTCCCAGCTGCACCATGGCATGAAAGCCATCGCTGCTGCTGGGTCTTGCTGGGAAGCCTTACTTCACTTTGGAGCTCAGCAGCAGGAGAGAGGTGGCCCTGAGTGTGGAGAGTGCTCAGACGCCTCAGCAAGCTCCCGTGGTCCGGGTGTGGCGCACTGTGGGCCTAGAGCTCATGGCCTACGGTAGTTGGTGATGCATCAGAAGAAAACATGCCTTGACTTTGCCTTGGACAACCAGGCTTCCCTGAGGATACAGTTCTGGTCCCTGGGGCCCAGGGATTTGGGCTCCTCTGGAGAATCATGGGGGTGGGGGCAACAAGGGGGTGCTCCTTTCCGTCTTGGTCAAAGCTAGCTGGTCCATGCTAGCACTGTCCTCCCGAGATGTGCTATTCCAAAGGTGGCAGTGATGTCAGACTGTCGGGGGCAGGGTCAGCTCTGAGTCCCCCTGTCCTAGGCTCGTGGTTGCAGGACCACAGATGCTTCAGGACCAGCCTCTAATGGCCCTTCCCTGGCCTTGGGGGCTGTGGGGATGAAAGCTGCCTCTCAAGCTCGTCATACCCACCTGTGTTATGCTGTCATGGGAGAATAAGTGAAGCAGCTCGTTCACTGTGGAGGCTCCGGGCGCAGAGATCAGGTGCAGCGTGCAGGCCACCTACATTAGGAAGGGGCTGCTTTGAGGTTAGACTTTCCAGGGTTCCTTTTTCTGTTGAACTTTTTGTTTTCTGAGTAATTGATCATCAGTCTGTTCACTCTGATTGTAATGTGTAAAAATAATTCTGGGCTTTCTTTGTTCCACCAAACTAAGAGCACTACTCATATGGGGGGCAAAAGAATCATCTTTGCTTGCTTCCAGGGAGTTCGAAGCCCAAATAAGAATGAGTTTGTGGAGGTGAAGAGAAGAGGGAATCTAGGTGGTCAGGAAGCCGGGGGACCTACCATCCCCCACCATCCCCTGTTGTCACACCCAAGGGCCCACTATGTGGCACACTCAGTGTCTGACTCACTGGGCCTAGATCCGTTAATTTTCCAAGATTGCTGTTTGTTCACAGTGGTCCTGCCACGTTCCAGGTACAAGGGTGGTAGGGGGTGAACATTGCCCTCAAGGCCCGCCCCGTCTCGGAGCTGCATATACTGAACAATGTTGTCTGGGAGACAGTGCTGTGGCCAAATCCAGGCACTGGCCGTGCCATTTTCCCCAGCTGACTCTTGCCCGAGATGTTCCCAGCTGTGGCCTAGGTGGGTCATTTTGAGCTCACAGCCAGCTAGGTTCCCCTGGGGCTGATGCTGCCTTTCAGAAATGGGCTCTAAGACCTGTGTGCCTGTACAGACTTGCTGGATGTACTGGTTGACACTGGCCATGGGCGATTACAGCTAGAAGGGTCTCACCCCTGTGGGACTGAGCGAGCTTCCATAAACTCACCCCTGTGGCTGGCTTTCTCCAAAGTGGAGTCTTGGTACTTTTAGCCCCTGGTTTTCCTGTTTGCTTTTCTGGAAAGAATGGAGAATGTGCCTGTTCCTTACTCTTAGCTCCCTTGATAGAGGGGACAGCTATGAGGGGCAGGTTCCTGCCTCAGCCCTTCAGTTGGTCAAGTCTGCCCTCCCAGAGGAAGTCCTTCCAAAGCCTGCAGCCCCTTGTGGCTCATGGCTCCAGAGACGGTCAGGGTGTCCCTGCTGTCCCTGCCCCTGCATGCAGCCCCACCTGCTGAGAATGTGTTCATGCCCCACCTTGAGTCGTCTCCTGCAGCCCGGAGCTGCCAGGTTCTTGGCAGGTACAGACTCTGGGTGTGTGGTGCTGAGGGATGTCTATGCCCAGGTATCCCCCTGCTTCTGGGTCACTTGAGGTTGAAACCCAAATCAGGGTCATTTCCTGCAGGATCCGCAGCAGCAGATCATAAACTTGACATGACCTGAACCCAGAGAGTCGAGATTCTGCCCTGCTTTGTGGTTTGGTTGTGTGTGGTCTTGAGAAGATGAACTTGGGTTTTCTTGACTCTGTGATGGGGCCGATGAGACATGCCCTTCTCTAGGTATGAAGCATTGGGCCATCCCGTCAGGAAGCAGCAGGAACTCGAGAACAGCACCACACACCCTCCGGTTCCCTTACCCTCCAGTTTAATAATTTGTACTCGACCATGCTGGGTCATCTTGGGAGGTAAATGGGAGGTTTCACGTGGGGCTGTGCAGTCCTTCTTAGGTGTCAGATGTGAGAGTTGAGGAATTTGTAGAAGCCATGCAGATAGGAAAGGACCTGGCAGGTGTGCTATTTATAACAGCTGATCTGATTCGAGGTCTGCACCCTCCCCGGGTCCATGTCTGGCCATTCTCTCTCGGTCTGCAGCGAGAACTTCACAGGACTCGACATTGTGGGCTCCTCCATTATCCGACTCCGCGTAGATGTCTAAGGATCTGTGCACGGCTGCTCTGTCACTGAGTTGTGATAATGAACTGAGGAACCATGAGCAGCTCCTTAATTGGTTAGCATTGGTTCTAGGGCCAGTTCTGCTGGGATTGGAGTCATTCATAATGAAGTGTGCTGAACTCCTACACAGAGTTCTGAATTTCAGAGGCCTTTCAACTCTGCAACAGATAGTGGTTTCAATGTCCATATTTATCTGATTAACAGCTGCTTTCTTCAGAAAACATTTGAGTCCCCTTTACCTGCCAGGGTGACTCTGGGAATTTGAAGATGAGTGAGACAACCGCTCCCCCCACCCCCCACCGCTTGTGGATTTTACTGTCTAGAGGGAAACGGATATTGATGGTAAAGGAAGCCCTATCACAGAGGTCAGCGCACATCGGTTTTATTTCTTCAGCACTTGGTGTGTTCAGGTGGTGCCCTGAGCCACATGCAGAGCATCTGAGGACCCTGTCCAGGGCATCCCAGGCACAGCTATGATCCACACCATCTTTGTGCTTGGCTCAGGTTTTGGGGGAAGGGCCAAGGAGGGCCCTAGCCTTTGCTGGAGAGGGTTGGAGGTCAGGGCAGCCTTCAACAAGGAGTTGGTCCCCAGCTGATTCCTCAAGAAAGAGAGGTGGTCCTCGAGTGGTCAGAGCAGGGTGGCACGCACAGACCCAGGTATGGGATCTGGAGCAGGTGCATCTGAGTGGGGTTTGCTAGGAGACAGTGGGGGCAGGGGTAAGGTGTGAAGGCTGTTGGAATTTATCCTGTGAGTCGACACTAAGGTGATGCTGGTGAAACAGATGTAAAATTAGGACTCTGGGGGTAAATGTAGACTTAGGGTTACCCTGGGCGTGGGTGTTTTCAGGCTCTGAAGATAGGAACTTGGGGCAGAGCTGAGCCCCAGACAAGGATGAGACCACCCTGGGGGATGGTGAATGAGGCAGGGATGGAAACCCAGTGAGCCTCCTGGGGTTGTTGGCCCAGCAGGAAGGTGGCAGAGGAGACCCGCACCCTCAAAGGCCCTACCTGCTCTTAGATTTGTACATGATGTACAGATAGTGAGGTAGGGACAGCCCATACATCTTCAGACTTTGATTCTACTAACTTAACCAGAACTGTATTTTTATGGTATTTATTTTGAAGCTCATCAAAGGAACAGTTGGGAAAAACTTCTAATTTTTGGAATTTTCACAGTAATAGTTATAATTTACCAAAATTTAAAGTTGTGTAGTCATTGTTTTGCTTTTTTCTAGACGTGCACCTAAACAGGGTTGCTAATTATAATTTCTAAATTGCAGGATTCAAAACAGTACCATTTTTAAGCAGACACCTGTAGTCGAGGAATTCCACCTAGACAATTCACTTTAAGTATTTTTAAAAGATGATTTTCTTTATCCTAGTTATCACCTGTAGCTATAGTTTGTTTTCACTGCTCAGGAATATTCCATGACTGTAATTCATCTGTTTTCACATTGATGGACATTGGGATTATTTTGCGTGAGGGGTGTGTATCTATATTCAAGCCTTCATTTTTCAGGATTTTTGTAGAAGAATGTGACCGTGTGGTAACATCCTCCACCACAGAGCCAACATGAACGCTGATTACAGCCACAAAAGTCTGTCACGCTTTGTTACCCATACCCGGAACTATTTTCTTAAGTCGAAACACACAGTTGCAAAACCTTCAAAATGAAGTCATTTGAAAGGCTCCTCTGATCTTACACTTGTAATTCATTTTATTAATATTTCTGCTAATTAGGAAGTGTATGAATTATACAGAAATCTGAGAATTATAACTACATGTTTAAAACAGAAAAACTCTTGTTTAACACCCAGAACACATGGCTATGAAGTTTTACCCTCATGTGCTGTCAGCGTTGTCTTTGCTTGAAATGTGAAATAACACTCGAATATGGTTTTAGACTCGCACATAGTTCTTCAGTGTGGAAGATGTTACACACATGGAGAATTTCTGCTGTTTGTGGAATGTGATTTCCCAGCTGCCAAACTGCTTTGGAGCCCACGATAGGCCACCGCAGCCCTCGCCCTCAGGCTGCCTTCCTCCTCCGGCGCCTGCACCATTGGATGTCTGAGGTGTTCCCTGCTTCATTCTCTGGAAGTTCTGAAAAGGAAGGAGAAGAGGCCCTGTGGGGTGCCCTAACCTTAACCCTTGTGTTGATCCCTCGAGCTTTCATTTGGAGTCTCGGCTCCTTGGTGGTTCCTGCCTTTATGTTCCTAGCTCGTGGCTTCATCCTTGTGTCTAATTCACAGAGAGGTGAAGAGGGAAGTTGTATTCAGCCAACAGTTTGATTTTATTTGCAAAGCTCAAATAGGCTAGGTATTTGGAAACCTCTGTGAAAATTGGCATTTTTCGTTTTTAAACAATGTCAGTGTTATTTGTGCTTCAAATGGGTAACTGTTTGGTTCTCTTGGAAAAAACACAGCCATAAAACTTGTTTAAAAAAATGGGACTGGGTGTGAGGGAGTAGCTTAGGAATTATACCAGTAATGACAGGGAGTACTGGCTCATGCCTGTAATCCCAGCACTTTGGGAGGCTGAGGGAGGCGGATCACCTGAGATCAGGAGTTCAAGACCAGCCTGGCCAACATGGTGAAACCCTGTCTCTACTAAAAGTATAAAAATTAGCTGGGTGTGGTGGCGGTACCTATAATCCCAGCTACTTGGGAGGTTGAGGCAGGAAAATCTCTCGAACCCAGGAGGTGGTGGTTGCAGTGAGCTGAGATTACACCACTGCACTCCAGCCTGGACGACAGTGTAAGACTCTATCTAAAAAAAATAAAATAAAATAAATTATACCTGCAAATTCCTCCCTGAGGTTTGGCGTGGGTTCAGAGGAGCTGGCCTTGTGTCACCAGGGTCGTCGCTGGGAGAAGATGCTCAGGGTCGCATTAGTCATTTAGCCTTTCTGGAACTGAGGAACAGCTTGCTGTGGCTCTTTTAGAACCTATATTTTGAGTCAGTTTATCCCACTTGACTCACAGGTGCTGTGTTATTTCAGATCCTTGCTTTGCACCATGTGCTTGTTTTCTTGTCCCCGGATAACTACTTTGGTTGCTCCTGGCCTGACATTTGAGCCTCGTTATCTATGGACACAGAGGCTGGGTGGAGGGGCCCAGGCCGAGACTCCCTCCGGCTTTCACAGTTCCGTGCCTCTCACCGGGTTTATCACATCACTCCGGGGTTCTCCAATTCAGAGGAAGTTTATATTTCCTGCATGCCCTGTGTGGTATGGAAACCACCCCTACCTAATTTTCTCCTGTACCATGAAGGAATTTCTGTTCTTCTAGTCAACTGTCAGAATCTGAGGATACGGTGATGTATATAACACATCACATGCTTCTCAGCAGTTCTTTATGAATTCTGTTCATATTATTCTGTTCATTCTGTTAAATTATTGCCGTTTTCATGACTGAATTGGTCTCATGTTGTGGCTTTCGGTAACTGTTTCGAAATGAATTGCTCTCTGTGTCGTGTGTTAAGGTTTTACCTGGGCATTTGCCTGGGAGCCATTAAGACCTCACCTCTGCTTTCCTGACAAGAGGAAGAATCTCATCAGAGTGTTCCTAGTGTGCTTTTTCTTCCAGACAGAATTACCTTTTCACCAAGAGACATCCATTAAAATAATAAATTACACTCAGAATAGAGACAGCTGACAGGTCAGCTGACAGAGTAGAGTCCAGAATAGACCCCAAGATGCAAAAGCAATTCGGTGGAATTTGAGTCTTTTAAACAAATTGTGCTGGAATTATGGGACAGCCATATGCAAAAGAGTGAAAACAAGGAGAAATTCCTGAATTAAAATTAAGGTGGACCGTAGCCCTGAATGTAAAATGCCAAACTTCCAATCTTGTAGAAGAAAATGGGAGAAATTGTCTTGACCCTAGTGTTAGAGTTCTTAGTCATGATACCATGATCCATAATCAAGGAAAAAAACACAGTAGATAAGACTTCATCAAAATCAAGCTTTTAATATAAAAGACACCCTTAGAGTAATTAAGACATTTTCTACAGATGGGCAGAAAGTGTCTATGAATCATGCAGCCTACGTCTTATCCTACATCTCCTTGAGGCCTGTCGGGAAACTCCAAGAAGCTTCGTTACCAAATTGCCTTTTCCTTTTACAGCAGCTGGATATATTTACTGCAAAACAAAGGAATAACCTGCCCTCCACCCTCCAACCCTCTAATGTGGTGATTAAATCATTTAAGTATAGACGAAACTTATTCTTGAGGGGCCTGGGGTTTTACTCGTTTTTGGGTCATGTAGCTAGTGTTGTTGGTGATTAAAACCTCCTGACAGCTTTATTCTGCCACATTCCTCAGTTTTGAATGATCTTCCTGGTTGTACCTTGGGAGCAGCATTTGGGTAAGGCCCTGCAGGATGTTGGTGTTCTTGGTTTCGGGCCCAGCCACCTTCCTGTGTCGGTGTAAATTACACCCAGGGTCATCTTACTTGCCTCACTTTGGCCAAGTGTCAGAGCTGCAGGATGTGTGTGCCTTTGTCACCTGGGTCATGATGCTGGAGCCATGTGAGACCATGATTCTTGGTTTTATAGAATTACTTACTCTGGGATTGTTAAAATAAAAGCATTTGAGGCATTCAAATGCTGTTTCCTGAACATAATTTATGTCCAGTTCTTCAGAAACATTTCTAGGAAGGGTCTATGATTTTTGTTTTCTGCCACTCATTGCTAGAAAGAACTGTGCAACTCTCAAGTGAGAGAAGTTGTAATGGAGAGTTGAATGACATTATTCCCTCCCTCCACAATGTGAGCAAGATTAAACGTGCCTTCCTGGCTTCCCTCTATCTTCTCAGCTGCAAGATGCCTGGTGTGGCAGTGTGCTACCTTTCCTGTTCTTTTTGGGGAGAATTAGTGGTGTTTCTGTGTCCCGCTTAGCTCAGTGTGGTGTGGTTGCGTGGGTGAGGAGCTTGGTTGCTAGGTGACCCACCCAGGCCTGCCTCCGGCCTCCCCAGGCCATGTTCTAAACTGACAGATAACTGTGTCTTCTGGAAGAGGACAGCTGCAGGGGCAGGGGAGCTTTCACTGAGACGTTCTCCTTGCACTTGAAGTCTGAGCCCTCATCTAGCCTGTGCCCTTACAGACCAGCCTTTGTTGATGCAGGCCACTCCCTCCCAGCAACGACTGCTGTGCTTTTGGAGGTTTGGAAATGTGACTTAACTCATCTTCAATTTAATGTGGACTATTAAATTTTAATGTTTAAATTGATGTATTTTATGGCCTTTATTTGATTTCTGTCTTGATCGATTTTTCTTTTCCCCATATGAGATGCAGCTTTTTAAGGGAGAAAGCTAGGTATGGCCCCTTTCCTGAGGATCGAAGTGAATTCTGAAAGCCCTTTATATAGGCAGTGAAACAATCAGGGAGCCGTTATTATAGCTATGCTGTCCACATAAAGTGTGCATGACTCACGTGAGAAAAAAAGCAGCCAGGGGGCAAGGTGAGTGCTAATGCTGCCTCTGCCTCCTCTCCCTGCCCTGAGAAACAGAGCAGAAGTGCAAGCAGGGGCAGCTGAGTCAGTCTCCAAGCCCAGCTTGCAGCCGCTCATCCCTCTGCATCTGCAGGGGCACAGGCAGTGCTGCCACCCCTCAATCGGGCCTGGATTGGCCTGCCAGGATCCCTTGTCCTTATCTGGTCCTGTTGTCTTCACTAGCCTCTGGGTCGTACAGGGCTTATTTTGACTTTGGTATGTGTTTCAGGGTGGTGCTCAGTCCTCTGATGGAATCGGTCCTTAGCTGATTCATGTGTGACAGGATCAGGAGATCCATGTCGGGGATCTCAGGAAGCCGGCTCCCTGGAATGCCCAGGTCTTCCTGAGAGACCCCGGTTCCATTGGAGCACAGCCCGGCCCTCTTCGGTTGTCCCCATTTCACTGCTTTGTAATTGCACTTGCGTTTAGCAGGTCTTCTAGGATTTAGATGCTGCTTGGTGTGAGCCAGGTTTTGTGTGGAGAGGACAGAGATCCTTTGCGGGAGCCTGAGCCCCTATCTGAGGCAGCAACAAACCAGCCAAGAACCATCTTCTATGCTTCCAGATTCTGTGGCCAAAAAGTTACACAGGGACATTGAGGGTGATGCATTTCTGCTCTGTGACGTCTGCGGTCTTAGCTGGAGGGACAGAAATGACATGGAGGCCTTTTCACTCCTGGCCTGGGCTTGGACCTGCTGTGCAGCCTCTAAGTGGCACCAGGGCCCCCTTGTGCCATGGTGGCCTTGGGATGGTGACACTGCCCCAGGGTGTCCCAGGCTTCATGATGTCCAGGCTCTCCTGCCATGGCGGCCTTGGGATGGTGACACTGCCCCAGGGTGTCCCAGGCTTCATGATGTCCAGGCTTTCCTGCCATGGCGGCCTTGGGGTGGTGACACTGCCTCAGGGTGTCCCGGGCTTCATGATGTCCAGGCTCTTTTGCCATGGTGGCCTTGGGATGGTGATAATGCCCCCGGGTATCCCAGGCTTCGTGTTCCAGGCCCTCCTGCCATGGTGGCCTTGGGATGGTGGCACTGTCCCAGGGTGTCTCAGGCTTCATGACGTCCCAGACTCCCCTCCCATGGCAGCCTCAGGATGGTTTTGCACTGCCCCAGGTGTCCCAGCTCCAAGGCCATTGTTCCTTCCAGCAAGGAAAACCTGTACTTTAAGGTCTAGCCTCGGAAGGTGCGTGGGGTCCCGTCCTTCAGAGCTGTGCCATGCCCACCATGAATCAAGGGGAGGGAATGCCCAGCCAGAATTTGCAGGTATGTTTTCAAGTGGTCCCACTAGGCCTCTTATTTTTGTTTAGTCAGGTATATATTTCTTTCTCTCTCTCTCTTTTTTTTAAGGCAGGGTCTCACTTTTGTTGCTCAGGCTTGGGTACAGTGGTGTGCGCATGGCTTATTGTAGCCTTGATCTCCCAGGCTCAAGTGATCCTCCTGCCTCAGCCTTCTGAGTAGCCAGGACCACAGGCATGTGTCCTCATGCCTGGCTTATTTTTGTATTTTTTGTAGATACGGGGTTTTGCAATGTTGCCTAGGCCTAAGCAGTCCACCTGCCTCAGCCTCCCAAAGTACTGAGATCACAGGAATAAGCCACCATACCTGGCCAAGTATGTATTTCTAATTGCAAAATTTAATCGGAGGACCCAGAGCCAGTTAATTACGTCTCTATTGGAGCATGCTGCTTGCAGCACATTAAGAAAAATTGTCCAGAACTTGGAAAGGGGCTGGGCAGAGACAGTCCCTTGAGGTTGTCTGATGAGCCCCTGGGATCTTTAATCATCTGGAAGGATATACTGAGTCAGACTCGCTGTTCTTAATGGCTAAGCCCAGGTTTTGTGTGGTTATGTGTTGGCTTGTAGGTTTTCTCTGGCAGAGATGGGATGACTTTTGTTCACTGAGATGCTTATCTCAGGGACTTTGTGGCCTGTGGGATGGCAGCCTGTTTCAGAGCTGAGCAAGCTATCTCCCACTACCCTTACTTTCTGAAACACCTGTGAGCACTTCTTATGCGGTCCTGGAAGCGGCTTCATGCCCACTCTCCTTGTTAATGAGTGAATGCTTTTTTGACCCCTCCTCCCCTTTCTTTGCTTGGGGTGTTCTAGTCTCGTGCATTCCACTTCTACAGGAATTTCTTACCCTGCTGAGTGTGGAAAACATGGAGGCCGTGCACCTGCCCTGCCCTGCCCTGCCCTGCCCTCCCCTCCCCTCCCCTCCCCTCCCCTCCCCGAGCCTTCTGGGCATCTTCCTGTCCCTTCCCTTCCTGTGAGCCTTCAAAGTGTCCTACTCTCCTCTCCCCTTCCCTCCCTTCCCCTCCCCTACTGTGAGCCTTCTGGGCATCCTCCTCTCCCCTCCCATCCCTTCCCTTCCTGTGAGCCTTCCAGGCGTCCTCCTCTCCCCTCGCCTCCCATGAGCCTTCCAGGCGTCCTCCTCTACTCTCCCCTCTGCTCCCCTCCTGTGAGCCTTCCAGGCATCTTCCTCTCCCCTCCCCTCCCATGAGCCTTCCAGGCATCTTCCTCTCCCCTCCCCTCCCATGAGCCTTCCAGGCATCTTCCTCTCCCCTCCCCTCCCATGAGCCTTCCAGGCATCCTCCTCTACTCTACCCTCCCCTCCCTTCCCTTCCCTTCCCCTCCCCTCCATCCTCCTCTCCCTTCCTCTCCCCTCCTCTCCTCTCCCCTCCTGTGAGCCTTCCAGGCATCGTCCTCTCCCCTTGCTGCTGTCAGGGGACACCCTGGGCAAGGTGACGACCAGGGCACCAAGTCTTCCTGCTCTGATTGCCCAGTGGTGGTCTCTGCGCAGCTGTGGGATTTGCGTGCTGCTGGCTAACTGCCAGGCATGAGCATCAGCAGCCCATGGATGCTGCCCCTCCTGCCGTTAGGTGAGGAGGGTGCAGTCCTTGCTGCATGGATGATGCCTTAGAGGAACATGTGTGGCAGGCCGCTCCTGGCTGGCATGGTCAGAGGTTTCCAGGAGCTGAGTATTGGTTTCTGACACTGTTGGGAGCCAGATGTAGGGCTGATGGCCCCAGAGTTGTGGGGTGAGCCTTATGCTGTGCTGAGGTGCAGGATCCGAGAAATAAAGAGACAGGACGCAGAAGTATAAGAAAAACGCGGCTGGGCTCGGGCGACCACGCCACCTTTAAGCAGAGTCAGGCAAGGCCCCAAATGTCCAGAAGCATGAGTATTTATTGTGTATAGGTTAGGGGGCAGGGCAGTGAGTGAAATCATCTTTAAGGTTAGTGATAGGGTCATGAGCAATAAAACATGGGGGTCCACCCCCATTAGGTCACCTAGGCCAGGAGGTGGACAGTGCACAGCAAGGGGCCCATTCCCACAAAGGCAAGGGCCGTGCACAGTAAGGGGTCCACCCCCATTAGGTCACCGAGGTTTGAAGGTGGGCCTTGCGTAGTGTGCAATACTTCTATCTATGGTCAAACTACTTCTAAGAAGATTTATAGGAGAATGCTTTAAGTCACATAGCAGTGACAGAGCTGTCAGGGTTACCGCCACCTTCTGGCAGCTTCCAATGGGTTCTATGGGAAGATCTTTTCAAGCAGCACAGTAGCAAGAGCTGATAAAGTTCACAGTCACCAAGGTGGATTGCTGGTCTGAGGGCAGCCTTCCACAAGAACTGGAGCAAGGTCCTACAACTCCTTTATCAGGAGGAGTGGCTCTCGCCCCAAGCCTGCCATACAGCGGGTATCTTTACGATACTGAACGCTGCCGCCTGGGCCATGGATTCTTGTCCTGGCATAACTGTTTTTCCCTTAAATCATGCTCTGCACGGTGTCTGCTCTTAGATATTCCTCTGATTATAAGCTGCTTATTCCTTAATTCATGCTCTGTACTGTGTCCACTCTAGGCATTCCTCTGAATGAACTAAGATATAATTATAGGTATATATGTAGGGAAATAATCTTTAGGCACTATTAACTATTATATGATTATAATAGAGGATTATATAAAGGGATTTGTTAAGCCCTATTTCTATAAACTAATATATGATTGTATAAAGGATTATATAAAAGGAAATAGCTGAGTAGTAACACTATAAAGTGAGATATTCCTCAAGCCCTAACTGTGCCAGGGTTCTGCTTAGCTCTCATTCCTCAGTGCCTATGTGGAGTTGTCGGTTTCTTACATTCACATTGCCCATTCCAGAAGTGGGACTTTTGGTTTAGGTGGAGCCATCCCCAGGACTTGTGGCAGTGGCTCAGACGTTACTCCAGCCCCAGCCCATCCCTGGCAGATGTGACAAACTGTCACTGAGGACCAGAAAAGTGACTGTTCCAAATTAAAGATACTTGTTTTAAGGGCTCTGGTTTTTAACTCTTTGGAAACCAGAAGCAGAAGTGGCAATGAAGAACATTTTTCTAAATTCTTATACATCCTATTATTTAAAATAGCCCGTACAGATATTAAATTCCAGGAGGACTGGAGGTACCTCTCAAACCCTCCTTAACCTTGTTTTTTTGTGTCTTTGTTTTAACAAAAATATTGCTTTGCCTCTTCTCCCTTATCCAGAAGTGAAGGTGAATGTTGAGTGTCATTCGTGGGAGTAAGGCAACCACATGCGGCCCAGAGTGACTCTTGTTTTCCTTAAATGATTTGTGTGTGTGCTCACCTTAAAATGTAACTCAGTGAAACAGGTGTGTTTTGAGGAATGACTGTTTAAATTACCCAGGTAAAAAGGTGACAGTTAAATTTCATCCAGCCTGTACAGGTGTCCAGAACACCCTTCTGTGGCTGCATGTGAGTTCATGTGACTTGTGGTTATTTTTGAATACAGAAAATGTATTGTTGAGGACTTCAGAGGGTGTGCTGGGATTGTGTAGGGTGGATATCAGGGGCTTCAGTGTTTGTGATTTCCTTGGAGAGATTTAAATTAAGACTGAGTATCCCTACCCCAAAATGCTCCAAAACCTGAAGTATTCTGAGCATCCTCATGACACTCGAAGGAAATGGTCTTTGGAATGCTTTGGATTTCAGACTAGGGATGCTCTACCGGATAGTGAAATATTCCAAGACCCTTCTGGCCCCGGAAGGTTGGCTAAGGACACTTGGCCTATGCCAGGCATCCCTGGAGTGTGAGGCAGCCTGGGCTCACTAGATTGGCTTTTGTTGGAGCCACAGAAAAAAAGAGGGTCAAAGTGGCCACACCTGGCTTTTGAGAAGGGTGGGGGTGAGTGGGCGTGGAGGGCCAAAGCGGAATCCCCGGAATCCCCAGCATCCGGGGTGCCTGTCCCTGGTGGAATTGAGAGCCTCCTCCCAGTTGTGGCTCTGCCCTGTCAGCAGCCACTGAGGCCTGGAGGGAGCTGGGGGTGAGGGGTTGAGGAGGAGGAAGGAGTCAGCCTCCTGCTTTTGGAGAGGGCCTGTGCTAGTCTCCTGTGTTACTCCCGCATCCAGGGTGCATGGCCATGCCTCGTGGTGTCGCAGTTTCTGGAGTGCTCAGTGCTCTCATCTGCAGTAACAGCTTTGTCTCCAGCCCTTGGCGGCAAGTTCCCTTTTTTTTTCTCTCTCTCTGAAAAGAGGTAGAAATTTTATAGAAATGCATTTGACCACTGTTTTTGCTGGAATGTCTGTTTTCTGATATGACATGTGCACTTAGGCTAAATCTGAAAGTAAGTATCTCCTATTGAGCCTCAAGAGTAAAGTACAGTTCATACATATTTATTTAAAGCAGGTAGATTTAGGAACATAGAGCATCCTGGTGCGAGGGTGAGTTTTCCACTAACTCTTGGAATGGAGTCTGTAGTGTTGGGTGCTTTCACCGTGAGATCAGCGAGGTTATGCTCACATCCCTGCCTGCGCGGCGTCCCTTCCGTAGATCAGTGAGGGCATGCTCACATCGCTGCCCGCGCGGCCCCGCTTCCGTAGATCAGCGAGGTTATGCTCACATCCCTGCCCACGCGGCCTCCCTTCCCTAGGATCGGCGAGGTTATGCTCACATCCCTGCCCGCGCGGCCTCCCTTCCTTAGATCAGCGAGGTTATGCTCACATCCCTGCCCGCGCGGCCTCCCTTCGGTAGATCAGCGAGGTTATGCACATATCCCTGCCCGCGCGGCCTCCCTTCCGTAGATCAGCGAGGTTATGCTCACATCCCTGCCCGCGCGGCCTCCCTTCCTTAGATCAGCGAGGTTATGCTCACATCCCTGCCCGCGCGGCCTCCCTTCCTTAGATCAGCGAGGTTATGCTCACATCCCTGCCCGCGCGGCCTCCCTTCCGTAGATCAGCGAGGTTATGCACATATCCCTGCCCGCGCGGCCTCCCTTCCGTAGATCAGCGAGGTTATGCTCACATCCCTGCCCGCGTGGCCTCCCTTCCGTAGATCAGCAGGGGCATGCTCACATCCCTGCCCGCGCGGCCTCCCTTCCGTAGATCAGCGAGGTTATGCACACATCCCTGCCCGCGCGGCCTCCCTTTCGTAGATCAGCGAGGTTATGCTCACATCCCTGCCTGCGCGGCGTCCCTTCCGTATGATCAGCAGGGGCATGCTCACATCCCTGCCCACGCGGCCTCCCTTCTGTTATAGCGTCTGCTGGGGTCTGCGTGGGTTGCTTGAGCTTTGCAGTTACCTTTTTCACACGTGCCTTTTTTATCAAATACTAGGATAAACTCAACCTCAGATACTTTGGAGGGAGAGGGAAAAGTATATCTGGGATCTCTTTAATTATATGTTGGAAAATAAATTTGGTCGAAATATTTCTGTGTATGCGTGCTTTGTGGGCTGGGGTTCCCTCCCTCACCCTGACGCACATTTGCACATTTTGATTTAATCTTGGCTTTATGGCAACAAAACTATAGAAGATGGTTATGACTTATTTTCTAAAATCTAGAAATAAACATATGATTGGAATCATAATCTGTTGAATTTTTTTGTAAAACCTGATTTGAGCTATCATTTTTGTTTGGTATATTTTGTTAACAATTTCATTTTTTATTTAACATGGCATAAAACAAATGGAACAAATAGTTAATTCAAACTCAGATTTAAAAATTAGTATCTCATATCAACATACTGTTTCACCAACTTTCTTCTCATTAATAGTTCTATTTTCTCTTGAGTGCAGCATAATTGTTATAAAATTAAGAAAAAGGTTGGGTATGGTGTCTCGTGCATTCAATCCCAGCACTTTGGGAGGCCAAGGCAGGAGGATCACTTGAGGCCAAGGAGTTCAAGACCAGCCTGGGCAATATAGCAAGACCCCATCTCTATAACAACAGAAACATTAGCTGGACGTGGTGGTGCGTGCCTGTGGTCTCTGCTACTGTGGAGGCTAAGGTGGGAGGATCACCCAGGCTATCGCGAGCTTTAATTGCTCCACTATGCTCCAGTCTGGGCAACAGAGCCATGAACCTGTCTCGGAAGGAAAAGGGAGAAAAGATAAACATCTCCAGAAATGTCTTTTCTTTTTTAATCATCCCAATAACTGATAAGATTCTTTTCTTGCATGGTTTTTCCTTTGCAAATATTGACAGTATTCTTTCCACCTCATCTGTGGAAACAAGATTGTTTCAAAGCAGCAGGCATCTTTGAGGTTGGTGGTGGTTTTCTGTGTTTCACCTTGGGGAACAGCCAGCATACAACCTTTTGCCCCAATCGCGCGTGTTGTAAGTCCCAATTAAAATCATCTCCAGAGATGCCTATGTGGCTTATTATAGCTGAACATGTTCATTCAGGTAATGGTTTTAACTTCATATCTGAGATTATTCTGTGTAATTCATTAAGTATATGGGATCAGTAATGATTTAAGATAATTCTGGCTGATATCATTTAGAGGATATTGTTTTTCACTTCAAGGTAAAACTTCCTTCATGACAGTCATTTTGTGATTCATTTAAATATGAGCTTTACTGCATAGCTCAAGTTTTCATTAGTCATTTCATAACATAGAATTTTGAAAGCAGATGTGGCAAAATATTTCTAATAAAACGTTGGCTTATTCAGGTGATTTACAATGTCTTGAGGGACACTCAAAATTGCTGGTAATTGTGGTATGTGTTAAGGCTGATGATAGAAGTCACTAGATGAATGATAAGGGCTTCATTGCAAGGCAAATGGGATTTGAACCCCAACCTCCTGATGTGCCAGCCCTGACCACGGCCTCTGTCCTTTCCACTGGGAGACAGAAGCACCAGCACCTCACAGGCTGTCCTGAGAACCCGGGACCAAGGGCTGTGTTCCTCTTGCAGGTGGCACAGATGCGGGGCTTAATGATACACACAGATGCACACGCTGCAGGCCACCCGTGTCCGGCTCATCCAGTTTTTGTCAAAAGGTGGGATTTGCTTTGCTCACCTGGGGACCAGGTGCGGTGCTGCTGTTGCGGCAGGCATGTGGATCATCCTGGGTGGTCCTCAGGTGGACAAGGAGTCACCAATTCGATTCCCAGGGTTAGATGCGAGGGGAACACTGACCTCGTGTTCAGAGGGGAGGAGTAAAAAGCTTCCCTTTCGATCCCAGGACTGTGTAAGCATGCATGTGTATGTGTTCTGTGTGTGTGTGGGGGGTGGTGAGTGTATTTGAACAGGTATGTGTGGAGTGAGCAGGTTCATGTGTGTGTCGTGTGTGCTTGTGGTCAGTGTATTTGGTGTGCATGGAGTGCATACATGTGTAATGTTTGTGTGTAAGGTATTTGGTGAAGGGGGTGGGGTATGTATAGAGTAAGTGTGCACATGTGTTTTCTGCATATGTGTGTGCACACATGCGTGTGTGTGGTTTCTACCCATTCCCTGCCCTGGGTCTTCTCCTGGGCCCTGCTGTCCTGGCGGCTTTACAGTTTGGTGTGTTTTTGATTCTGGAAATCCTGGAACCAGACTCTAAGGTGTGATCACAAACTTGCAGCCCTGGAGCGAGGGCTTCTGCCTCCCTCTGGGACTGGAGGCTGCTGGCCCCGTTTGACAGGCACAGGGGTCTCTGTGCTGGCCTCTCCCCGGGCACTGTCCACAGCAGAATGCGTCTGATTCTGAGCTGTGCGGGTCCGTGGCTCCCCCACCTTGAGTCAGCCCTTCGTTCTCTGTCCCACCTCTATTTTCTTGCTGGGGGGCTTTGAGAAATGGCGCCTGGTACAAGGCTTTCACCCGGGGGACAAGACTTCATCAGCTGCCCAGGTGTCGGTTGCTGGAGCCCTGCTACTGTCCTGGGCAGACAGCTGGCAGGGAGAGGGATGTCCCTCAGCACCTGCAAGAAGGCGGGTTTGGGAAGTGCCGGAGGTGAATGGTTTCCTTCCAGACATGATTTTCTGGAAAGTTCTGGCCCTCACATTTTTCACTAAAGGAAATTAGAAACTGAGTTGCTCTTTAGGAGAATGTCTTTGTAGCGTCTGTCTGCAGTCTGAGTATTCTCCAGGTGTGTAATACACAGGACCGCATGTGTTTGGGAACATCCGTCTCCTGAGTGGTTTTAGTAGGGAAGTCTTTATCAGCTTGGCCTTTGTTTCCAGCTTGTGAGGGAGATGGCCGCTGGGGTCCCAGGGAGAGTAAAACAGGGTGGCATGGGAGGGGAACGCTCCATCTGACAAGGTCCAAGGGGAAGTATCTAAGCAAATGTCGCTGTTCTCTGGGCTCCTGGAGTCAAGGTTGTTTTGGGTTGTTGAGGGAAAGCTACCCTTGTTCCTCACCATTTGAATGCTGTCCAGGGCTTGTTCCACTGGAAAGGGGGTGCACGTGAGTGAGGGTCAGGTCACAGACTCGGAGATGATTTGGAACCTGTCAGCTGGTTTCCTAAAAACACAGATGCTTGTAAAGATGTTCCTGATTAGTGAAAACATTTCAACAGGACATGTCAGCTGGTGGTTGTTTTTTAAAAATGATCACAATTTTCCTGTTACTTTTTAAATGCCTGTTGAGTAGGGGAGGATTCACATATATTTTTCTTTTCCTGTCTGGGTACTTGATTTTTATTTTCAGTTATGTGGGTGTGCAGGTAACAGGATTTAGAGGCAGTCCCAGCACTGGGAGGCTTCAGGACAGCCTCAGAGTCAGTGTTGAAGGGGATGCAGGGATTTGGGGGCCACCTCCTCCATAGGACAGACACCAAGGGACAGAGGTGGGTGATCTCAGTGGGGTCTCAAAGACGGGCACCCCTATAACCCCAGCCCCCACACTTCTCTCCTTCACATGAGTCTCTGCTCAGAGCTGCTCTCCTTCCGGGCAATCATGGGCGATCTCAAGACTTCCATGTTTTTGGCTCACATCAATATTGGGCAGTAGTGTTTTTTTGTTTTTTTTTTTTTGAGTGATAGATTGGGTGGATTTTGGCTTTTCTAACTCATTTAATACCTGTTTCTGCATCAGGTGTTCTCTACTAGTTAGGGGAAGGGTGAAAGTGGTGGAATCACTTCCAGCTGTTGGCCACCTGCTGAGAGCTGTGTTTGGCATGCATAGATCTGTTTTGGCACAATCTCGTGAGCAGCCAAGGGCAGTGCAGAAAGTGAGGCTCAGGTGAGGCTGTAAGAGACAGAAGGGCCCACTTCTGGCCACGTCTCTGCTGCCCTGACCTGGGTGCTTTCAGCCTCTGAGCTGCCCCTCTCCTGACTGCTTACAAAGTTTTCAATACTGAAATCTGGGTGTTGAAAATTCACTAGGGGAATGCCATTTCTGGGGATCTTACTATGAACCTTCTGTAAAGAGCCCTAGGTAGAATAATGAATTGCCTTTAATGTAGGTACCAAACAGGTTCCCTGGAATAAGTCATTGCATATAGACTTTTAAAAAATATTGTTCTCAATTAGCTATCCTATGTGTTCTCTTCTACTAAGAGAGGTGTTCCTCTGTTTTTAGCACCATGCTGTGTCTGCTTTGCGTGTGCTTGGGTGTTCCATGTGCTTGTGGGCTTGAGTGATACGCCATGTCTGCTTTGTATACCTTGGCATTTCAGAAGAAAACCGTGTTTGCAGATGCACTTTGAGTATAACATTCTTTGTCTTATTAGTGTGTTTATAATGGCGAATGTTCCATTGGTGGAGCTATGATCATGCATTTCTGTGTGTGTTGTGGAGACTAAAAGTAATCACTGAATTTTGCAAAGCTAGAAGATGCCCAAATGGTGAGATATCTGAAAATATATGGCAGCTGTCATAAATTACCTGTATTATGTGTGGCAAAGTGCTCTGTGTATGTTTTGTTTATGGGGAAAATTAGTCTTCCCAATTTTCCCAAGAGGTAATACTTGAATATGCAGTAGAAATTTTCTTATTTGAAAATGGTACCTTCCTTCCATTGTTTTGAGACTATATCACAGGAACTCACATATGTAATCCTGTGTTCTCAATTAGAAATTCTGAGAACCTCCCGGTTTTGTCAAAGCCCTTTTGTCTCATTAAAGTGTTTGATTCCACTTTATCTAAAGCAGGAAGAGGTTGGCCCTGTGGCCTCACTGGTGATTCCCGAGCACAGGGCCTTGTGAGGATGTGAACACTTGGTTTGGAGACACGTTGTTTTTCCTGATAGAAACCCTATCACACCATTCTCTAGTCTCCTGTGGTTTTTCCTCCACCCTAAACTCATCCAGTTTCTGTTTGTTTTTATTTTATATTTTTTGAGACAGGGTCTTGCTCTGTTACCCAGGCTTGCATGCGATGGCGTGATCCCGGCTCACTGCAGCCTGGACCTCCCTGGCTCAGGCGATCCTCCCATGTCAGTCCCCCTAGTAGCTGGGACCTTAGGTGCGTACCGCCATGCCTGGCTAATGTTTTTTTCTTTGTAGTAGGGATGGGGTCTTGTTGTCCAGCTGTGGTTCTGTTTTATGGCAGGTATACAGTGGATTTTTACAGAGAACCTCTGTATTTATTTGGGTTGGGTGCACAGCATCCCGGTCAGGGAGCTGCCCTCAAGCTTCCTTCCTGCCCAGCAGGGTCATGAGCAGTGTCTCCACCCTGGCTGGTGTGTGCACTGGCCAGTAAGGTTTAGCCCTGGGCTGCAGACCAGTACCCGTCCATGGCCTGTTAGGAACCAAGATTGTAGCAGGTGGTGAGCGGCGGGTGGGTGACCATGACCGTCTGAGCGCCGCCTCCTGTCGGGCCAGTGGCAGCCTTAGAGTCTCAGATGTTCGAACCCTATTGTGAACTGTGCATCAGAGGGATCATGTAGGTGCTCCTTATGAGGATCCAGTGCCTGATCCAAGGTGAACCAGTTTCATCATAAAACCACCCCCCAGCCCCCATCTGTGGAAGAATTGTCTTCTGCAAAACTGATCCCTGGTACCAAAAAGGTTGGGGACAGCCGGCCTAACACATGCTAAGATGTCGGGCGATTTTTGGACTCAGGCCTCAATTGGAGAGGATTTAATTTTGAAAGGTGGGGGATTTGAAGGCTTCTAAAGCACAGGTTTTCATCTCCGGTGGGGCCTGGGTAGAACCAAGTAGAACTGCCCCAGAACCTGATAACCAGTCAGCCCTGGCTCACTGCCTGCGTCCTGTGGTGTGGGCTTGCTGTTTATTCGATTCTCTTGTGGTGGTGGATTCCATCCGTGGCGTCAAAGAAGAATGGAACCCATAAGGCTGAGCTTATTTAACTTTATCAAAAGGACCTGAAAATCATTTAATGTAAATCTTCAGATATATATGTCTTTTCTTTTTCCAGAGGCTTTTAAATATTGCAACTTAAAAGTCTTTTAAAAACAACTTAAAAAAACCTCTAAGTAGCTTTTTGACTAGTGTCTTTGACAGCTTAACATTTTAAGTAAATTCTCTTTACTTTTGTATTCCTAGAAACTCATTCATATTTGCAGAAGACTTTGCCTGTATTTTGGCAACAGTGGCCACTGTTTGGTGACCGTCATACTTGTAGTCTCTTGTTTAGAAAGTGGGATATGGATGTATTAACTTTTCAGACATACGAACACATGGGCTGTCTTTTTTTTTTTAATTTTCAAAAACAGCTTGATTGAGATAAAAGTCACATACCATACAATTTACCTACTTAAAATGGACACTTCCATTTTTTTTGTATATTCATATTAATGTGCAATCGTCTTTTAATCAGCTGAATTCAAGAAAGGAAAACAAATAGACTGAGTATCAGAAAGCATCTGTGTAAATGGCCGGGTTGGGGATGCTCGCTTTGTGGTGGAGAATCCTGCTTGGGTATTGGATTGCGTTCTGCCAGACACAGCTCCTGGAAAGTTGACCTTGAAGGGCTGGTGTTGTGCTCACCCTGGGATGTTCACCTGTCTCACCAGAAAATGAATATTCCACTAGAATACTGTGAGTCAAGAAATTCAGTCGGAACTTGGTTAAATAAGAGGCTTGGTCTCAAAGGCCTAAACATGAGTACACATGTCTAATTTTTAAAGAGCGTGTCATTGTGAATCAGTGCTGACGTGTCTGCGTTAGGAAATCTCTGAACTTCCATGGTCAAGCCAGAGCTCTGAGGGAAAACGGTTGTACCCTTCCCACTGTGTTTTTGTCACTAACTTTATTCATTGAAATTCTTTTTTGAAAACCTTCTCTGTATGAGTTCTATTGTAGTTTGAAAAAAAATTCACTTAATTAGAAACTAGAAGCCTTTCCACAGTGTTAATAATTCATGGCCCTTTCTGGGTCTTCGTATATGTGCACTGTCTAAATGTACACGTGTGTACGTGGTGTATGAATACTATATGCATTTCCACTGCATGTATTTACAATGTATAGGCATGTACACTGTGTACATGTGTGCACACTTTAGGCATGCATGTACACATTGTGTACATATGTACATGCAACTATAGCACTATGGTTATATGCACACCATTTGGACATGTATGTATCTGTATTGCATATGTGTATGCATTTGCATGTATGTAATGCCATATATACCCATGTACAGATACCATATGGGCATGTGCACATTATTTGTATAAGAGTACGTGTGTGTACTATAAGCATGCATGTACACTTTATACATCCATGTGTATGCACTGTAAATATACTTGTGGACATATGTGCACACTACTTGTACCTGTATGCATGCTGCATTTGTATGTATACTATATACTGCATATGTGTGTACATGCTACACCTGTGTACACTCTATGTTACAGTGTACCTATGTATGTACATTGTATACATGTGCATATGGGTGCACTATGTGCATGTGTATGCATATTGTAGTGCACCTATGCATGTACATAGTTTGGAGATGAATGTGTGTATGTGTGTATATGCATGTTATAGGATACCTGTGTACATATGGATGTGCATATGTGTATGCCATATGCATGTACATATGTGCTATAGTGTACCTACGTATGTGTGCTGTGTATGGCTATGGCTGTGTATGCTATATGCATGTACATATATTTTATACTGCACTTATGTACACTGTATGGATATCGATGTGTTTATGCTCTGTGCACACACGTTATAGTGCATTTATGCATGTATGCCGTATGGATGTGTGTATGCTATATGCATGTACATATGTGTTCCTATGTATGTACGCTGGGTACGGGTGTGTGTATGCTCTATGCATGTACATATGTATATTGTATATACGTACACTGGATATGGGTGTGTGTACACTCTGCATGTGCATATGTGTTATAGTGTACCTATGTACTTTATGGATATGGCTGTACACTACATGTATGTACATGTTATGCTGCACTTACATATGTACACTATAGATCTGGATGTGTGTACACTGCACATACATAGATGTTATAGTGTACCTATGCATGTACACTGGGTGGTTATGGATGTGTGTATATACTATGCATGTACATATGTGTTAATAGTGAACCTATGTAGATGCATGATATGGATGTATGTGGATGTGTGTATGCTCTGTGGATGTACACACACGTTATAGTGCACTTATGTTTGCACACTATATGGATATGGATGTGTGTATACTTTGTGGCAACAGGAATAGGGCTCCAGTAGGGATCCAGGAATATACCATCTCACTAGCACCAGAGAGTATAGGATGAAAATAGTTATTCCTTGCAACCTTGTTGAAATTTGGCCAGTTACTGGACCCTTTGCAATGATTTAGGAATCAAAAACTTAATTGATGTGTTCTCCTGAAATCATAAACAGCTCTATGAGGTGTGTTTCATACCCAGATGAGAGAGAACCAAAGCAGTGACTCGAAGGCTGAAGTGAGGTAGAACTAACAGAGCAACCATCTAGCTTCCTTTTCACAACTTTGTTAGTACTCAATAAGTGAGAAATTGCCATTCATCAGGAAATGTGCTCATACTGTTTCTCTTTATTTGTGGAGTAGCTACTGCTTTTTGTTCTTCTTCATGATATAGCAAAATCCCTGCTACCTTTGCAAATATAAACAGTTTGTGACAAACGCAGTTCTTCTTTTTTAAAGTTGAAAATGATGTGTAAGTTCATTTTCAGGTACTGTTTGGAAGGATGAGAAAGAAGATATTTAGGACAAAAGAGTAGAGAGGTTTCAAGTAAACAGGGGAAATTGGAACTTTGTACAAAACATTTCCAAATTTGGAATTTGAGAATAAGAAATCTCAAACCTAAGATTGTAGTTAGTTTCTCAGATTTTTAAAATTAGTACTTTGTTTTCTATGTCTTTGGGAATTTCCATCCCGATGGACAATTGCAAGAATAATCTGATTTTTCAGAACAGAAGGATGGTCTGTCTCAAAGGTAAATTCCAGGTTCTAACGTGGAGAAATAGAAATTGCTCACATCTTTCTAAAAGGTTTTTCAGTTCTTTCCTCTTTTGTGGTTAAAAGACCATCTCCGATTTAGTCTCAGCTGAGTTCACCTTATTTGGTCGCCTTATGTTTCTCATAGGTGTTCAGAGTCTTTTCTCATAGTTATTTAACTTTTCATATTAAAAGAAAAATCTTGTGCTAGTTAGATCTGAGCACCTTGAAGGCAGGGCTTTGTTTGATACTTTTAATAAGCAGCAGGCTGATGGCAGGGCTGGGACCCTTCACCCTGGCATATATTCCCGAGCATCCACAGAGTTCTTACTGCGTGCTAAGCATGTTGTTGGCTGTTTCAGGTTTAAATAGGAATACGAGGCTCTGTGACTCGGGAAGGTCTTACCACCTTCATAGAGAGCTTGGTGACAGCTTAGCATGGTAAAGTATAAACAACAGGTGTACAAACTGTTATGGCCACATAGAAAGGGCACTGATTTAAATGTGACTGATTTCTCATGTTAACTTTTGCCTTTATTCCTAGTTACAGTCCTGATGCTTTTTCTTCCTTTAAATTCTTGCTAATTACTGATGAATTAGCAATAAACTGTATTTATGTGTTTTCTAAATCTAGCAACTTACTTACTTGGAGGTCATTCTTCTTGTACTGTGTGCCAGTGCTATGTCAGAGAATGGCTCAGTTTTATGTTGTCAAAGGATTAATTATAGCAGGATGTAGCCTTACTGGAACTTGCTCACTTATGAAATACATGCACTGTGTTTTTTTGTCAGTCACCCTCAAGGTATGTTCAAACGTAAACATTTTGAGCAGTGTTAGATACACAGGATTGTAATGAAGAAAAAAATAACTTGATCAAGTACCAGCTAATTAATTTTATATTTTGAATAAATGGAGTCTGGATATTGGCAATTAGTTTTCATTTTGACTTTTCTTTTTTTTTTTTTTAAAGATAGAGTCTCACTCTGTCACCCAGGCTGGAGTATAGCAGTGTGATCTTGGCTCACTGCAATTTCTACTTCCCAGGTTCAAGCAATTCTCATGCCTCAGCCTCCCAAGTAGCTGGGATTACAGGTGTATGCCAACATGCCTGGCTAATTTTTTATTTTTAGTAGAGATGGGGTTTTGCCATGTTGGCCAGGCTGGTCTTCAACTCCTGACCTCAAGTGATCTGCCCACCTCAGCCTCCCAAAGTGCTGGGATTACAGGTATGAGCCACCATGCCCAGCCTAACCTTCTGTTCTAACATTGGTTCTTCTGTCTCAGTGACAGCATTTGGTCGTATTAAATTGGGGTAGAAAGCACAATTGAAATGAATCTGGGTGTGTATATACGTGCTGGGGAAGTTGTGTGCCGGCTAATTTAGTGTTCATAGCAGTGCTATGAGGTGAGCATTGTTACTGAATGAACGCCAGATGGGCAGGCCAGGGCTTAGGAAGGGACTTGTGGGCAGTCACTGCTGTCCCATGGTGGAGACCAGGCCTGTCTGATGCCTGTGCCCCCAACACTGCCTTTCAACACACAAATAAGCAACTGTCAAGTGTTGGTAAGGACCAAAGTGTGGTGTGGTCTGTGGCATTTGCTTTGGCTCAGGATCATAACCTGGGCGACAGCTCCCTCCCTTGTGCAGCCACCTGGGAGTTCCAGAAGAAACCCCATCGATCCCATTCATAAATGCTGGCTATCTGACATTCTGCTTGGTGCCAGCACATCTGGAATAGGACAGTGTGGTTAGATTCTTGGCCAGCAAACCTGTGTAAGAATGTGTGAACTCTGCATTTGCCTCTCCTGGACAAAGGTGAATTCCTGGTCACTGTGCTGCATGGCAACAGATGCGGCTTCAGGAGCAGCACAGGGATGGGCATCTGCGTCCAGGAATAGCATCTGCATAAGGGAGGAAGTGGGGGATGTGACAGACGCAAAGCCACTGCAGTCCTAAAAGCGTGAGCTCAGCTATTACTGTGGAGGAGAGGAGCGGGTGACGTGAGATGGTTTTCCATTGTTGCACATCCGAAGATGACCCTAAATTGAGTTCTCTGTGACTCCTCGAGCTTCCTAGTCAGTCCAGTTGGATGAGACTGTGCCCCTGGCTGAGGCCCGGCTTGCAGCGAGACAACGGAAGCCGCTATTGCTCGCCCTGCTCTCCTGTGACTTCCTTGGTTCTTTTCCCCTCCAGGAACAGTTCTGCTGAGCAACCTTGGGCCCTGCTTCCTCCTTCTCTTGGACATGACGTCTGGGAGGCTTGTGTTCTTTTCCGGTTTTTGATGATGCTGAGCTATTTTTGCCAGGATTACACATGCCCATAGGAGGGAGAAGACTCTTTGCGACTTCATCATCTTGACTCTCTGAAGCAGAGCTCACTGTTGAAGTTGACAGGCTCCTGAGTTTGTTTTGGCAGAGGCTGAATTTCTGTCCTAGGATGGCCTAAGCACACTTGATTCTAGCTCCTGTCTCACTGGTTCCCTCGTGTGTGGCAGAAATCATACACCCTGGAGTTTACCAATCCCTGCATTTGAAAACTTCAGTTAGTGTACATGATCCTCAGATGAGAATTTTACTTGTTTTAAAGGTAATCACAGAGACTGGATTTTGCTAAACCAGTGTTTATATGTATATTAGTTGCGCCCACAGTCAACTTTGCTAAGTATTAGCAATTCCATGTTTCAGATTGGCATTGTAATCATGCCCTGGAGTTGTTTTGCTTTTCCACTTTTATTTTTGGCTAAGGTAGAGTTAAGAACATTGTGATATTAGATATAGTGAGCGCTTTTAGTTCCTTCTTATTTCTGTTTTCCTTTTTTTTGTTTTTCTGTTTTCCTTTAAACCAAGACCAGTGGACTGATTGATACCAGTTCGTGAGTGCCTGGCATCTCCTGGGCCTTCCCTGGGTCTTCCCGCTGCTATCTCATGGGCGGAGCACTCACTCATGGAAGGTAAACCTGAGAATCTGCGTGGAATTAAGGAAACTTCATAGCTCTCTTCTGTGACAGATTGAATCACATTAAGCCCAGTAAATTGTAACTGCAGGCCTTGCACACATAAAGCATTGAGCACCGGGACAGGTAATCAGGCTGTGATGCTTGAAGTCCTGCACAAAACCTGTGGTATCATAGCGCATTTAAGATATTGTCAGCATTGAGTGTTTTAAAATGTCGTGTATATACCGTGTTCCTGATTTTCCAGGGCGTGGATTAACACCTCTGTGTTTATGGCAAACTTTGTCAATGGGAGCGTCAGGTTAGTATGGGGTTAGATTGTTTTTCAAAGAATCAAAGTCTCTTGTGTATGTTTTGGATTTCTCATGAAGAAGCCAGGTGTTAGCTGTTCTTTCCTGGACTGGGGCCTATCAGGGTGCCCCGCCACGGTCACTAATACATTTCCCGCATTTCCATTTAACTCGGCTGGGTGTGGGCCAGAGTACTTTATTCATCACATGCCACATGACACTGTCTGCTGAGGAATTCCTCTGCTTCATCGTTAGCATGTTGAAATACTGTTTTCCAGAGCATACTCTCATTTGTGTGTGTGTATATAAAATAATGGAATGGTTATTGTATCCATGCAATTTCCTATCCTTGGTTATTTAATTGTGGAAAGGTAACAGGGATTTTTTTTTTTTTTTTGAAACGGAGTTTCGCTCTTGTTACCCAGGCTGGAGTGCAATGGCGTGATCTCGGCTCACTGCAACCTCCCCCTCCTGGGTTCAAGCAATTCTCCTGCCTCAGCCTCCCAACTAGCTGGGACTACAGGTGTGCACCACCATGCCCAGCTAATTTTTGTATTGTTAGTAGAGACGGGGTTTCACCATGTTGACCAGGATGGTCTCGATCTCTTGACCTCGTGATCCACCCGCCTCAGCCTCCCAAAGTGCTGGGATTACAAGCGTGAGCCACCGTGCCCGGCCAGGGATTTTTATTTTGCTAAAATCTGTGCTGGGAATTACGCAAAATTTTTGTGAAATGCCCAGCTTACTAGCTTAAGTTACAGATGTTTGTATATAAGAGAAAAAGCCTTATTGCTAAAACGATAATCTCTTTATTGATACAAGGTATTGAATTTAATATTGACCACATAGTCAATAAAATGCATTATAACATGGCTTAAATTGAGAAAAGCATTGAAGTTTTAAAATCTGCTATTCAGTTTTCTTCAGCTCCCTTGCAAGATACTTAATTTGAGTAGAAAGCAGAATAAAGTGTCCCCACTGAGGAAAGTAACAGGAGGACTGTTCACAATGAGTTGGGAAATCCAAGCAGTCCCACCACATCTCAGTTTGTGCACTGGTGGTGGTGTGTCCACGGTATCACTTTTATAGGACTTTAAGAATGCTGCTTCTGTGAATAAAATACACTTTATTCTTAGCATTTCAGTTGTGAGTTTTGAGATGTGTAAAACCTCTGTTAGTGGTTTCTTATGGAATTACTCTGCTTGTTCTTAAAAAAAAAAAAAAAAAAAGTACCTACAAGATTCCGAAGCACATAATCACTTTAAAAAAGGGCTGGGTGTGGTGGCTCACAGTTGGTAATCCCAGCACTTTGGGAGGCTGAGGTGAGCAGATTGCTTGAGCCTGGGAGTTTGAGACCAGCCCGGGCAACCTGGCGAAACCCCAGTTCTACTGAAAACATAAAAATCAGCTGGACATAATGGCTGCATGCCTGTAGTCCCAGCTACTCAGGAGGCTGAAGTAAGAGAATCGCTTGAGCCTGGGAGGTGGAGCTTGCAGTGAGTGGAGATCACACCACTGCACTCAAGCCTTGTTGACAGAGTGAGACCCTGTCTCAGAAACAAATAATAGCAATGACAATAATAATAATAATGTATGGGTGAACTGCCTGGCTGCTCTGTCTAAACTAGAGTAGAATAAATCCAATTATGTTTTAGTCTTTTTTTAGTATTGAAATTTTCTTCATTAATCATCCCTGTTGTTCATTATATTGCAGCAATATATTGCTGCTTAGACTCCAGAACAAGTAGGCATCTCTTGATCAGGTTCTTACTTGATTGCTAAAATTAGGAATGATTTTCCACCTCCTGGGATGTGAGTTACAGAACTTGGACTTTTGAGGTTATGTGCTGCATGTGACAACAGACATAGGAACACCCAAAGAAATCATTTACGTGCTACAACGTACATGCTTTGTAGCATTTCCCTCCTAGAAGGAAAATGATACCTCTCATTTGTGGGTTGATTCTGCTGTTTCCTGAAAACACGTTTATTAACTGCCTTAGTCCACAGTTGGGTAGCGTGCCCTGTTCTTTGTAGGAAATTCAGGGAGTGGGGACATCTTGACTCTTGAGAGGCTCTCTCTGCTGTGGGAGATCGCAGTCTTATAGCAGCTTATTAACTGAATCCTGTTGACTATCATTTACTGGAGAACGTGGTTTCCTGGCTGCCCTGGTCTTTAAGGGAGGCAGCTCTGTGGAGCTTTCCCGGGAGGGACACTGACGGGTCATTTTCTCACCTGGACCCACGTGTTATTAAACCTGGCCTGTGGATCACTGGATCTTTTATAAAGGAAAAACTGTATCTGTGACTTTCAGATGAGTGGAGGTTATGTTAAAAAAGAGCATTCACTTATTTTTTGGCTACCGTGGAGAAGTTTTGTCCTTGTAACCCATAAATACAGTCACTGGAGCAGAATGTTCACAGTTTGGGTTCTTAGAGTGTACATTTAAAGTCACATTCTTCACAAGTATTATGTTAAGTGACAAATAATAGAACAAATATTTTCCTCATAGTCTCAGTAAGAAGCTGGTCTACTTCTTTGGTTTTGGAGTGATGTGAAAGGAATATTGAGAAAGTGTCACGAACATTAGACTCGCCCACTTTGCAAATCCTGTGCTGTCTGGAATAGGGGGCCCCGAGGTGGAGAGATGCAGCCCCCTGCCCTGAAGGAGCTGAGGAATTTTTGTGTGGCTCAGGATGCATAGTCCCCAGCAACATAAAGGCAGAGTGAAACGCCATGGAGGCTGAGAGAAGAGGTGTGGCTAGCGGGTATGAGTGAGATGTTTTGGGCATGTTAGCCAAGCTTGCTGCACACATGCCAGGTGCTGTCTGCACACGTGTGATCCTTAGAACACTGGCATGTGGAGCCGTGAGGCTGTGGAGGCCCCAGCTCACTGCAGGCTGAGTCGACCCGTTACCACTGAAATAACTGTGATCGAAGGCTGTCGCTCAATCTGGAGTCCTGGAAGGGGCTCCTTTCAGAGAGGAAAACACTCCTAGAGCCTTAGGGGCAGAGTTCAGTGACTTTTATTATAATGTTGCTTAGAATTTGCAAACATGAAACCAAAAACATACTCCAGAATGCTTACAGTTCTGTTGTAACCATGGATACAAAGGAAGTCACAGTCAATGGGCAGTTTTTAGAAGCTGAACTGCTTGCATCATGGGCATGGTGCTCTCCCTAACATGCTGGGCCTTGCTCCAGTTTGCTGTGGAGGCTTTGCAGGGCCTCTTGGGCAGGATGCCTCTTCTACATCCTGATCACAGCTGTGCTGCTGGGCACTGGTGTCATGAGGACACTGAGTGGACATGAAGCACACAGGGAAGCAGCTGGTCACTAGGTGGCCATCCAGATAGTCCAAAACAGATCTCCATTCATTGTTTTTTTTTTTTCCATTCATTGTTAAAAAGTCATTGCAACAAAAACACCAAGTGAAAGAAAACTGTCTATTGACTTGAGAATACGTTGGCTGAGTTGGATGGGGAAGTGCAATGAGGAAGGTATGAGGGGGAGAGAGGAGGAAAAGGAGAGAAGTGAAAAAGGACGAGGGAGGATGAGAGTGAAGAGGGGGATGGAGGAGAGGAAGGTGCATGGTAGAAAGGAGATGAGGGAGGAGAGAAGGAGGAGAGAAGGGAAGTGAAAGGGGTGAGGGAGGGTGGGAGTGAAGAAGGGATGGAGGAAGAGAGAGGGAAGAGAAAGGATAAAGGGTGGTGGTGGGATCCTGGGAAATGAGCCATGGAGCTAGTTCCCAACTCTTTCTCGGGGTGCGTTGGAGCTGATCTTCCAGGAGAGGTGGCCTGGCAGGGCTGAGTCTCAGGAAGTGGGATTGGGGGAGTTGGCCCTCGTCGTGGCTGTTGCAGACCTTAGATGTACTCCACAGTTATCCTGAAGCGATCGCTCAGCTGCCGTTTGCTGTCAGGCTGGAGAGAGAAGTGCTCCTCCCTGTGGGTGCTATTTTGTGGCGTTCTTCCCAGTTTCGCCGAGTGGCCTGTCCGTGGAAATGTCAGGGATTAATAACATCTCTCTCCATTATTCTACAGAGCAGGTGGCCAGCTTCAGATCCTTTAGTTGTTGGAGGCAACACTGTCTTGTCCTTAGGCCAGTGCTGGGGTGGGGTGCTGGGAAGCCTGCAGTGCCTGCGGGGAGTCGTGTGCTGGAAGAATAACATCCATTGAGGTAGGAATGCTGGTGTTGCAGCAGTACATGGAATTTCAGGTGACTAATGAAATATACTTTTAATTATTACCAGAGCCCTTATGCTCTGCGTTTCTTTGAATGGAAATACTGGGATGAATTGAATTTGCTGTGAGTCGGTTGCCTCATGCAAGGCAGTGTTCTGGGAGTGAAGTAGGATGTGCATTTATCTACACAGGTTCCTCCTCTCAGCAGACTTTAATCAGTTGGACAGTGTGATACAGGAATACTTGAGAATTTGTGTGGTACAGGTGATGGGCACAGGCCTGTGTGACCAGCAGTTGGAGGGGAGGTTTGAGAGAAGCTTTTGGCTGAAGTGATGTGTCAGATGCAGGTGCTGAAGTGCAACGGCTGGTTGGGTAGAAGTGCACACGCCTCTGGGCTGTGGGAAGTGGATAAAGAACGAGGTGGGGAGACATGGGTCGTGTCTTAGGAATGGCAGCAATTCAGGCAGACCCAGGATTAGGCTTCCACTGGGGAGGAGTGGATGTTATGACCCAGGGAGTGTGGGGTGGGGTCAGGCCCAGGTCTTTGTGTGGCTGCTGGGAAGGAGTGGACCTTTTGACTCTGGGAGAATGGGGCTGGGTCACACCCAGGCCTCTGTGGGGCTACTGGGAGGAGTGGACATTGGGACCCAGGGAGAGTG
Source organism: Callithrix jacchus (assembly GCF_049354715.1). Classification (NCBI taxonomy): domain Eukaryota; kingdom Metazoa; phylum Chordata; class Mammalia; order Primates; family Cebidae; genus Callithrix; species Callithrix jacchus. The sequence goes on from NC_133508.1 coordinate 12,486,189, forward strand.
GGGTGGGGTCACACCCAGGCCTTAGCGGGGCTTCCTCCTGTGTCAGCAGGGCCCTGTGCTTGGCCTCTTTAAAACTTTCCTGATCCATAAATCAGGCACAACAAAATCTACCTGTTGACACTGTAATGCTTAAATGAGATGATCCATATAGTCCCTTCCTGGCACGTCATAGACTCATAGCTATGGTGGCAGTGACAGGCGCGATGGAATGCTGGAGCCATGTGGTGCCTGATGAAGCTGCATGGAATCATGCAGTGCTGTGACTGTCTCTGAAAGCCTTTGGTCATGGGAGTGGCAGCCTCGAGTGGCTCTTGGTATACTTCAGTCCGTGGAGTGCAAGCTCTATTCATGGTGAGCTGGAGCTTGGAGGCTGTCGAAACTATCCAGGGGTGAGCTGATGGGACCCCAAAACATGGGGGAAGACAGAGGTTGTGGCTGCCAGAAGCACTGTAGATGTCTGGCTTCCAGAACTTGCTGACTTATTGACATAGAAAGATAAGGCCCAGATGGCTCCAGAATTTTAAGTCGGGAAGAAAGGTGTGAGGGTAAAATAGCTGACTAGGTCATGGTTGCCACGTTGGTTTCTTCTTGACAATCCCCTCTCCTCCCTCTCCATGTCTTTGAGGGTGGGAGGCCTGAGCCTGCACAGCAGTCTATTCATGGTGATGATGGTTGATTATTAGCCTTTCAGTAAGAAGTCTCTCCACTTTATTTTGCAGCAGTAGTTAAATTAAGGAGTGATTGTGTAGTGGTATTTGTTTCGTTTTTTAAGTAATAAAGCAAATGAGTATCAGTTAACTGAATGTTATTCCCAGTTTCACTGATCACTTTGAGAGCCCAAATCTGCTTTGGTTGGTTGGTTTGCATTTGACTTTGAACCAGTTCATTTTCACACAGGAATGCCAATTGGTTATTTTGTTGTCACACATCATTATGTATCTCAAATTGTATTACGATAATACTTAGCTGAATTACCTACCCTGTTTTGGCTTTTACAAAAATCAAATCTGTTTTAAATACAGGATGGTGCATCTCCATTGAGGGTTGTTCAGAAGTGTGACTTTTCCTGGCGCGCTTGAGAATCAATGACATGATTTTATAGAAACACTTTGTAGCTGACACCTAAGCTAGAAGCTTCTGTAAAGGGCAGGGTAACAATGTGTTATGCTTTGTGGGACAGAAGTCTCTGCATATTCTTTTTCTTTTGCTAAACCTTTAAAGTGCAAAAATCACTTCTGGTTTCCTGGCTATGGCTCGGGAATCGTGGTTTGCAGACCCTTGACCATGTTGTAACTGAAAGCTGGTCTCCCCAACAGTGAGCAGGAGCCCACTTCATTGCTTCAGCCAAGAAGCAGCTGCCCTCATGCTGTAATTTATTTCAAACAAACTAACTCTCTGGCACCCCTGCTCATTTCTGTACTGTTGCAGGTTGTCTAAAATACAAATGTTCCTTGGCATTTTGATTTTGATACTGTCTTGAAAGGCTCCAAGATGGCTCATCACAGGGAGACATTTGCAGAAACGATTGGGCAGAGCCACAGCCGTTGTGCAGATCAATTCACGTTTTTTCTGAAAGCTTCACAGCTGAATTTCTGATTCGTTTCCATCTACCTATCTTGTGCAATTGGTTTCTCTTGCTCCCATTTGGGTCTATGAAACTTGTTGAATAGCATCTCCCCACTAGGGTAGAATTTTAGCTCTGATATTTTCACTCCTTGTTAGAGAAAGTGCCATGGGTTCTGAATGGCTTCCATCCCCTCCCTGTACGGATGGATGTGAGAGGTATTTGAGGTGTGCGAACTCACTAACGTAGTGGCCTTCTGGGCCGACCTGCACCCCTCTCTCCTGGTTCGCTCTCCTGGACCTCACTCCTTCCTCCTGGGGGCTTGGTGGTTTCTGCTGTGCTTGTGCCAGCATGACAAGGCTGAGTGGCAGCTCCAGGACGGTGACAGCTCAAGCAGCTGTGGCCTTAGCACAGAGAACTGCGGGGATGCAGCTGCCCTTGCTGTGATGCCTTGAGCATTGTCAGTGTGGGAAGCTGGGTGGGACATGGATGCCCCCGGATGGGACAGGAGCCTCCCCTAAGCCTCTATCAGAAACTTCTTAGCCTGGTGTGGTGGCTCATGTCTGCAGTCCCAGCATTTTGGGAGGCTGGGGCGGGTGGAAACCTGAGGTCAGGAGTTCGAGACCAGCCTGGCCAACATGGTGAGGTGCCAGCTCTATTAAAAATACAAAAAATAGCTGGGTGAGGTGGTGCACACCTATAGTCCCAGTTACTTCAGAGGTGGAGGCTGCAGCGAGCCAAGATCATGCCACTGCATTCCAGCCTGGACAACAGAGTGAGACTCTGTCTCAAAAAAAACAGCCTTCTCTATGTCATGCTGACTGGTGCTCGTGGCTTGTAAGCCAAAGAGAATGTTTGTTTGGCAGAAATATTCAGATGATTTAGGAAATCTTTTCTGATTAAGAGATTCAACAGTTCAGTTAATTATCTGCTGACTTTCAGTTGTGTTGTGGCTGGGAGCAAGGGTGGCTGTTAAAACAGGTGCCTCTCTTTGGGAGGCCAAGGCAGGAGGATTATGAGGTTAGGAGTTTAAGACCAACCTGACCAACATGGTGAAATCTAAAATTTAGCCAGGCATGGTGGTGCACGGCTATAATTCTAGCTACTCAGGAGGCTGAGGCAGGAGAATCGCTTGAACCTGGGAAGCGGAAGTTGCAGTGAGCTGAGATCGCACCACTGCACTCCAGCTTGGGTGACAGAGCAAGATTCCCTCTCAAAAACAGAAGAGAAAAACCTAACAAAACAAAAAACACAACAGGTACTTATCCTTCCATCACAGTTGGGTTTTATTTGGCGGCTCTGAGATGGGACCCTGGATACCCTGGATACATGCGGTTCCAGCTTCTCAGATGACACTGATCTGGGCTCTGTGCAACCCAATGAGTCTTAACATTTAGCTTCTTTCCAATTACAAAGAATTGTTTTTCCCTTTCTGAATAGGTCAGTTCATCTCAAAGAGATTCGAGCCATGGAACATCAGTTCTGAGATGGCTCCCTTGGCCTCTGATGGTTTATGGAATGGGATTTCTCTCCTCTGAGCCTTGGTTCAGATGCAGTATGTGCTGTGGATGAAATGCCTCAGTGGCACGCTACCTGTGCATCACAGCAGCCACAGACGCTGCTCTGCATGGTACATGGTGAGCCACGCCATCTCTCACATGGGCCTGAGTTGGAGCAGCTGTGGGCCACTGCTGTACCCTCTTGGGACCCTCAGAGGTGCTGCTGTTGTCTTTGAAAACACTGCCTCTATGGCAAGACTCAAAAAGTCCTGGCCACGGTTGCTGTGAAGAAAGCCTGGGCTTCTGTGTGCTGGGGCCCATGGGCGCTCGCTGCTGGAGAGGGCGGGAGAGGGTGCTGACATATGTCTTCTCAGCACCGGCGTCTGTTTTGCTATTGGAATGTGTAAGCGTCAGTCTAAGTGAACTGCAAAAACAGCAGTGTGTGACATGCTGGCGCTGCTTGTTTGTGGTGTGTGCTCCCTGAGAGGAAGGGCAGCTGTAATGGTCCAGGGTTTCATGGGACCTCTGACGGGACAGTGGTACGTGCACCAGGTGAACTGGCTGCAGTAACATGGCTTCTGAGGAAGACACAGCACGGTTTCCCCGCCAGGGTCACCTGAAAAATGTGTTGGTGAGATTCCTGGCCAGGCTTTTAACAAATGGTAACTATGATTACATTTTTAAAACGGGCAAAAAAAAAAAAAAATTACATTTCTTTAAACATTCAAAAATGTAAGCGATTACTCTTTTTGGACCGAAGATCTTAAAGTCAAAAAGTCCTATCAGAAGACATTGATTTTAAAGCTTCTATTCTTAGAGTATGTCCCAGTGTTGAGAGAGTTGTTTGTTTTCTGGTGGGTTTGGAATCTGCCCCTCTCCGTCAGGGTTCCATCAGGTGTCTGAACGCAGCCCTTCACAGGAGAGCAGGTGAGGTGGATCTGAAACAGCAAATTGCAGCTGGGCACCCACCGTGGGCCTGCCTGCTTCCCGACGTGTGAGAAGTACTGGTCAGTGGTTACCTTCCACCCTCGGACTCAGCAGTGCTTTACTGAGTTAATAAACTGTTCCACAGCTCATAGCTCGGAGCAGGGCGCCAGCCTGGGAGGGTAACTCCTGCAGGTTTTTACTGAGTTATTAAACCGTTCCGTAGGTCAGAGCAGGGCGCTAGCCTGGGAGGGTAACTCTGGCTTTAGTCTCCTTGCTGCACTCTACTCTTATGTGACTATAAGCACACATTTTTATTCTTGGGTTTTGGGCAGTTGCAGGAGTTTGAAACTTCAAGTGCATTTGATGGTACACTTTTTAAAAACTAAGCTTACCGGTGGCAAGTGGGAAATGTACCATTTTACATTCTTACTCCTTTAGCACATGTGAATTCTGTGGTTTTACATTCTAGGTGAAGTTGGGTTAGTCTGTGGAAAATGCCATCGATTACGTTTGGAAAAACTGATTGCTCCTCATATGCCTTGTTTAAAAAGGGCTAAAATGTAGTTGCTGACAGTTTCACTGCATGTGAAATGTGTATTTTTTGAAAGTTTGACTTTGTATTACAAGTGTGTGTGTTTGGTTCTTTTTTAGAACTCAGATACTGTTTCGTATTTTTAGGAGTCTTATGTTTCCTCAACTGAATTTAAACTTCTGGAAGGGTGGTACTCTTTAGGTACTTAAATGCTGCATACGTACAAATGTCAGCATGATGCTTTGTACAGAGAGGATGTTTATACCTAGTCTGTTGACAGAATGGATGTGTTCTCCAGCCTGTGCTCACTGGAGGCCCTGATACTGACCAGAGGTGGTCCAGGCTAGAGCAAGGCTTATGGCAAGGGCTCCATAGAGGACTTCCTAACTGATTAGGGGAGCCATGGCACTGCCCTCTCCTGCAGTACCTGGTGGCTTGCCATTGAATACAGGAAGGGAAATTGATGGTAGCGAAGGGGACCAGAGAAGTTCTTTCTATTCATCCTTGCCAGGTTTTCAGTAGATGTTAAACTCACTGAGTTGTAATGCGGTTTTGCTTGGATATTGTAAAGGTGGTGGTCAAACACAGAAAAGAAAGATTTCTACTGTGTGTGAGAGTGAGTCAGGAGGTCAGGCTGGGAAGACATTTGTCATTTTCCAGTTTCTGCTCACGTGTTGTGTGTTTTTTTCTGAGATGGGAAGAGCACTGGGTGAAGGTGGCTGGTGTTCCATGCAGCTTTCCATGTAAGCTGTCTTCTGTGCAGTGCATGGTGTATGCTGGGCACTGTGCTGAGTGCTTTGGGCATATTGGCTTATTGAATCTTCATAGAAACTTGCTGAGGTGGGAATGTTTCTCACCCCATGATAGAGATGAGGAAATGGAGGCCAAAAGGAGACAGGCAAAACACCGCAGAGTCGAGCAGCAGACCTGGGATCAGAACATAGCACTCGGCTTCTGCGTGGTTACCCTTAGCTCTGCTGCACTTGGCCCTCTGCTTCTGGCTGAGATGGAATAACAGTTACCAGTCTTGCCCCTGTCCCTGGAGAAAATACGTGGAACGATGGTTCTTAAGACTGCGAACATCAGGCCTGTGGCTGAGAGGTATGAGTCAGGCCCTGGAACCACCCCTCACCACCCTAAGGTGGCATCTGGGCCAGGGCGTTGGGTGGGTGATCCGTGATTGAGGAGATGGAGCTGTGGGCCGGAGAGAGCAAGGAGATGACGATGGCTATGTCCAGGAGGGCCAGTGATGTTCACACAGTCCTGCCTCAGCCACACACAAGGCGGGAAATGTTCTCCACCGATGGCCTGCCAGTGAGTAATGAGAGGAGCACCATGGACTCAGACACTTCGGATTTTCACAAGGTCTGAGAATTTGCTCACCTAAATCTTTTTCTGTTCCATATTTTTTGCCTGCTTAGTTATGACACATTTTAGCAGATTCCACTTCAGGTTGTGTGGTATTAGTGTTTTCTCAGCTTTGAAATACTCTCTTAGATAGTTGATCCATTCAGATTATTCATAGACTTTAATTCTTCAGTTCCTTCAAATTCAGCATCGATTCCCTGAATGAACGACCTTAGCAGTGTTGGAATTTTTGACACATTAAGAACTAAGGAAAACTACTCAAAATAATTTGCCTTGTTTCTTAATTGACTATTGATAGAGCCTAGTAGTATGAACTTATTAAGAAAGCATTCTCACCGAAAGGCTAATAATCTTTCAAAGTCTCTTTTCCTCTGGACACATCTTTGGCTGCTAGAAGTATAAACAATGTATTCAGCACTGGTTAATGGTTTTCCTTGCTTGGCCAACAAAGTTAGTTTCCTCAGAAACTTTGGTTTCTGTTTGATTTTCATTGTTATTTTTGTGAAATTTTGCTATAATTAGATATATTTTAAATCTGATTTTTCTAGCTTTCCTGCAAGTTGGGAATATTGTGATGGGTGGTTAGTTTGGGATGTTGACCTACGCTGTGTGCCCAGGTACTGTGCCATTGCATGAACACTGATTTGTCACTTTCTCATGAAGACTGATTCCACCTAGTTTGGTAAATTCTATTAGTTTTAAGGAAGGGGGTGGAATACAACGGCTATTAGGAGGTTTTTTTAAGGATGGGGGAAATGCTGCCATTATTATTACCACCATTACGGAAGGAACATAAAAGTTGGCGTTGCTTTCAGTCATTATGAATATGTTAGTCTGCATCTGTGCTTGAAAATCGGCAGCCCCAACCTTAAAAGCATGGATGCAGCAGGCCTGCCTGCAGGGCCCTGCAGAACAGTCTGCGTTAGCTGGAGGTGGCCGACGAGCCCTGAGTGATGGTGTCTGAGTGATAACAAGGCTCTGACTTGGGATCAGACAGACTTCCAGATACTGTGATATTCTAAACAAAGACAGGAGACCGCCCCAGGAGCCCAGTGGGCACCTGCAGGCAGTGTAAGGGAGAAAAACCTCCAAGGAAGATTCCTGCTCAGCTAGGAGGATTCTGCAAGGCAGTAGTGTGATAAGGTCAGACAAGTCAATGCTCACATAGGCATATCGAGCTATATTTGTTCCTTTTAAGCAGCCAGGCTTGTGTGTGTGTTTAGGGGCACTCACATGTTGCCGCCTCCTCCATCATGCTGGTTGTTCCCTGTTGTTTGATGCTCTGGATTTCTGTGTTGAGTGTGTCCACTCTGCAAATGTGTTTCTGTTTCTGGAGTATTTCAGAATGGACCATTTATTGGTTAAATATATGAAAAGCTGGCTGAAGGAACAGAACATTTGTTTTCAGGGAGGAAGAAATCTTTAAAACCGGCCATACAAACCCTGTTATAAATGTTTAACAATGGAATGTTTAATGTTTAACACATAATGCTTAAAGTAGAAGGCATTTTAATTTAGAAATCCTTTTGGAATGCCAACTTAAATTACGACCATCAGTTTGCATATGGAAAAGAATGAGACTGAATGTACAGAATTGGAATTTTGTCTATTTTGTAGAGATTCTGTAACGTATCAGGTATGAGTCTGTCACTTCATGATTCAAATGCATGAAGCTGAAATATAAAAAGTGACAAAAACATGCCTTTGAATAGTGAGCCATTATCTTCCTTGAAATAGTGATTCATTTACTAAAATGTCCACCTGCAATTTTGGCAAACACATCTGTTGCGTTCCTCAAGTTAGCTCAATTTTCCAGACAGGGAAATCATCATTACTGTTTAAAGTTTGTCCTGGTGATGTTGGTGAATGGGGAAAATTCTTTGACGTAGCTCCTCTGTGTTTTAAACGTCAGACGCAGCCTGTCGGGACCATTCGGAGAACCTTGGGAAAGCAAAAGAAAAAGCCTCTGGAGTAGCAAACGATGTAGCTGATTTCATGCAGTAAAACTTGCACATTTTTCTTTAAAATGCACCCTTGGGAACGTCAGCTTGCTGATTATTTTAGAATCACTATAGTCTGCTGACAGCCATCATGGGCAGGCACACAGCCGGCTGGTGCAGGAGGGTCTCAGAGTGGAGCCACGCCACCAGCACCAAAGGAGGGGCTAGAGCCATCACGCTCATGTCTTGTGCAGATGTTGTAACCCAGCAAGTTAGAAAGAATTAGAAGGAACACGCCATGCTCTGAGTTCCAAATTAAGAGTACTTTGTTAGCCAGTGTCCTGGAAAGCCAGGACAACTGGAAATGGAGGTGTCCAGGTCATAGATAGATTCAAAAATTTCCTAATTGACAGTTGGTTGAAAGAGTTAAGTTCTTATCTAAAGAGAGTAATGTAAGATGAGGGGTTGTGGAGACCAAGGCTTTGTCATGTAGAGGGAAGCCTCCAAGTAGCTTCAGAGAGAATAGATTATAAATGTTTCCTATCAGACTTAGGGTCTAAGTTCTCCCTAATTCCAGAAGGGAGGCAGGGATCATGAGGCAAATCTGACCCCTGCCCCATCATGGCCTGAACTGGTTTTTCCGGTTAGCTTTGGAATGCCCTTGCTAAGAGGAGGGGCTGTTCAGATGGCCACCGGGTTTAGAATTTTAATGTTTTTACAACCAGAAGATGATGGTTTTTTCTGTGGATAACCAGTGTGGTAATTAATATTTTATTAGCAGATTAATTTGGAAGTCAGTGTGTTTTCAAGTATGTTAATGATTAAGTTATTGGCAAACACAGAAAGCTTACTTTGAAACCAGCCTGAGAATCAGAGGCCTATCCAAGAAAACAGTGGACTTGGAAACCTGATTCATGTGTTTACTGCCCTGAGTTTCAGGCGTTTGAGAAGTTTGTGTGCTGATACATTAAGTGACTCACGAACTTTAATCTTGATGGACTCTTAACAGTGAGACTTTTATTTATTTATTTTTTATTTTTAGAGACAGGGTTTCACCATGTTGGCCAGGTTGGTCTCAAACTGCTGACCTCAGGTGATCCGCCCACCTTGGCCTCCCAAAGTATTGGGATTACAGGCGTGAGCCACCGTGCCGGCCCTAACAGTGAGACGTTTTTTAACAGCAGTGTTTATCTGTCTCTGGTGTTGTGGGGCTTTTGTCTTCCCACTGCTGAGCACTTTAGTTTGTGTTCATGCCGGCTTGTTCAAACCTCCCCGCTGTGTGGCTCCCCGCATCCTGTCCACCTTGATCATGGGTGGTGTGTTTTTCTCCCCTGTGGATTTTATCCCAAGGACTATGCTCTGCTGTATATGGAGTGGATGATCAGTTGACACTTGCTTTATCTGACTTGTTTTATATGTAGCTCCCAGTTTCTAAAATTATCATTTTTTTAAATTCCCTATGAAACTGGGCGTTAGGACTTGGGTGCACTGACAGGGCAGGAGGGAGAGATGAGAACAGGAGGGATGGGTTAGTCAAGGGGAGGGAACACCTCCCTGAATTCCTTTCTGTTTTAGGTTAGAGATGAATGGCCAGGTGGGTGGATGTCTTGCCCAGTGTGTCTGGACCTTGCTGTGCTGAACCATGAGTAGTGGCCCCAGCAGCTGCCTCCTGTCAGGCAATGGCCACAGAGCTGGGCTGCCGCCTCTGGCCTGGGTTGTGAGGGCTCGAGTCAAGGTGCCAGGGTCTGCACCGCTGCTTTGTGACTGGAGCTGCACATAGGGACATGTGGGAGGCTGGTCTGTGCTTCTTACCTGGGAGAAGCTGAGCTCAACCCCAGAGCCTCTGGGGAGGTAGGAATTCCTGCTTTCCCCAGACAGCAAGAAAGCCCAGCATCGCACCTGCGCTGAGATGCTGCCAGCAGCCGTATATAGTTGTTGATTTTAACATGAAGAAAGGTGCACATTAACCCAGCTCTGTGGGGAGCTTTGAGGACTCCAGGCTTTTAAACATGTTCCTTCCTGAACAAAAACAAAAGATCCTTGTGGCTGATGCCAACTGCATTGGGTAGGACACACTGAGCTCATGTGGGGGTTGCCTTGGCCCTCCCCTGGTGCTACCCCGACGGACACCATGCATTCCAGGCCAAGGCTTGTCCTGGGCAGACCCTGGTCATGGGGTCTGTGGTCCCGAATCAATGGACCAAGTGCTTCTTTCATTATTAAAATGATTCACCTTAGATGCACAGCTGCCTCCAAACGTCTCATGAGCATGAGATACAGCTAGTGCTGCCGCCCCAAGCTCATTATAATTCTAGTGGAAAGGAGAAATTTTGCTTTTAATGTGCTCGTGTGACTCAGATACAAATATACAATTCCCATTAAACTTTGAAGATCTTGAGAACCTCTTAGATTCCTTGGAAACCACTCCTTGGCCCCATGGCCTAACTCTCCTGCAGAGGAGAGTTGGTAACTGGTCCGTGGGGTCTGGGGTCTTGCTGCATTCTTCAGGATTCCTTCTGTTTCATCGTTAGACAGCCCAGCTCTGCAGCTGGAGGAGTGGATTCACTGACATTTCTATTATTTTGTTCCTGTGTTGCCTCAGTTAACTTTCAATTATCAATATTTACCAGAAATAAATAATTGATGGTGAGATGGGAATTATTGGCGATTCCCTGATGTGGTTGGCCTGTATAGGTAAGTGTGTTGCATCATGTCTGATTTCTGAGATGGTGGTCCATACTTCTCAGGAACACACTTTAGGGTTAGATTCCTGTGGAGGAGAAGCTGCTTGTGCCCAAGATATGGTGGTGGCCCCTGTGCTGCTGGTCCTGGCCGGACGTGCTCCTGCCCCCCTGCACCAGGCATCCACCTCCACACTCACCCCACATCTGCATCGAGCCTGCCTGCCTTTGTTCCCCCAGCCCGAGGTCATGTAACTGCACCTTCCTTTATACATTTCTGAATAGAGATGATTCGATCTGGGAGTTGAATCTCAAAATCTGTGAGATGTATACAGGTAAATTTATTGATACAAATGACTCCAGTCCTCCCATCCCGTTTCAGGGTTAGGAAGCAGCGGGAGTTGGAGACAGCTGTGTGGCTCAGGAAGTTTATCACATAACCTGTTTCTTTCTTTAGAAAAGTAAATCATTCCTACCTCACCAGGCTTGACAAATGCTCAGTACTCAGATGCTGTCTAGTCTTTATTATAGTTAGTATTGGGGGAACAGCATGGCTAGTAAGAAAATGTGCTATCTTTACAATTTATAGAATGTCATGTAAGGAAAACGTGAAACCAGGACACTACCCTAATCTGAAGATGCTGGGTGCTTACTCCTCTTCTTAAGCATTTTAATTTAATTCTCGAGTGTGTCAGCCCAGTCAGACGACGGTGCTCCGTGCATGATGCCAGCTCTTAGTTATCATGGAAGGGGGAGCCCGAAGTTGCCATCCCTCCAGCCCTCGGGGTTTCTCCTCCTCCCCTCCCCTTCCCTCTCCCTCTCCTTCTTTCCCTCCCTCCCTCCTCCTCTCTCTCCCTACCCCCCTCACTCATTCTACAACAGAGGCCCAGACTATCCCAGCTGGGCTATTTAATGCTTGGCTGGGAAACCAGAGGGAAAGGGTTCCAGTTACTACAGAAATACAGAGAATTGAAATAGAATGTGAGCTACTTTTGCATCTTGTCTTTTATTTTAATCTGAATATAAAAGGCAACTGTCAAAACAAAATCAGTGCTAATTATGCCACACAGCTCTGAGTCTGCCTTGTTGGGCTCTGTGGGTTCCCGTGCCTTGGCCTTCTCCATTGGCATCTGGACAAAGGAGCATTCAGTTATGAGTCCTCTGATGAATGTTCCAGAGTCAAGTTTAATAAAAATCTTCGCATTTATCCGTGGCCAAGTTTGATTTAATGACAGGTATTGCAGGTCTCTGGTGGGGCTCCGCCTCTGTGCCATCTCAGGGGCAAGTCAGTGGGGGCTGGCAGGGAGCCTGGTCCATGGAGCACAGGGTAGACCTGACGCAGTCCTGGCAGTGGTGGGGGGCTCGCATTTCTAGAATGTAGTGATATGCAACCTGTCGCATAAGTAGAGAGCCTCATGTACCTCTTGAGACGCTGGGGCTTTCCCTCAGTACTGTGGTGTGCTGTTTGTGGGGGTACAGATATAAAACGGTGAGGGAGACACCTAAAAACCAGGCACCCACAGACAGCCCCTGGTGCTTTCACGCCTGCACACGCCTGTGTGTGCACCTCCCCTTGTATTTTGCGGATTGCTTTTTTTTTTTTTTTTAATTTTATATTGTGAGCTTCTTACTACTTTGTGAAGAAAAGGGAGTCCTGGCAGTGTTTCTGCCTCTGAGAGAAACGCAATGTTGCAGTAGCCCAGGTGAGGCCAGCAGTTCCCATTGCGGCCTGGGAACTCATGCGCATCCAAAAATGCATGGTTGGTGTGTGAAAAGTGACCCCAAAACCCACAGGCTTAAGGCAGCATTCACGCACAGCTATGCAGTTTCTACAGGTTGCAATTCAGGGCAGCCCTGCTGGGTGGTTCTGGCTCAGTCCCCTGGGTCACAGTGAAGATGCCGGCCAGGGCTGCACCATCTGTAGGCTCAGTTCTGCTAGAAGTTCTGTTCCAGGATGCTGTGCTTATGTGTCTGCGGGCCGAGGCCTGGTCTACCACACAGGGCCCCTCCCTGGGGCTGCCGAGGCCTGTCCCTGACAGGGCTGCTTCTTTGCCCAGAGACATGGAAGCGTCGGTCTTATGCCGGTGTCAAGGTGGCTGGTCTCCTTGCCATGTCCCCTGGGCCACACCAACAGCCCTGAGCTCTGTAGGAGGGAGCACGAAGCTGTGTGAGCCCTGGGAGGGCGGTTGTGGGGCCACCAGGGAGCTAGCTCCTGGGCCATATGAGAAGTTTGGGGCATTGACTTAAAGCTGAGGAAAATGGCAGAATCTGGCTGTGAGATGGAGAGAGAGGCGAGCATGCGTGTGGGTCTGACAGACCATGAAGGTTGGGACAGGGAGTTGTGAAGGACTTGGGTGCACAGATCACTTCCAGGGTCAGGGTCAAAGCGTGTTTCTGTAACTCTTCAAGGCATGCATTTGTTTAGGGTGGTCTTTTGTATCTCCTTTGATGTTTCAAGAAAAAGGTTGTTTGAATGTGGTGGGTGTTGGGGTGAGTGTGGGGCTATTGATCCCAGCGGAATGTGCTGCTGTCCTCAAGTGGATGTGTGGACAGGATGGGGGGCCCGGGCCCCAGTGGGCAGGGTGGGAACACTGGAGGGAGAGAGGTTTGTTTTGTGGAGATAGTGACACTTTGGAGCGACAGGGTCTTTGAGGGAAGGGCTGTGTTCAGTCTGAGGGGGTCGAGTTTGCCGAGCAACCTCCAACATGCCCTGGTACAGACAGGCAGCAGCTGCTGGGGCATGCGGAGCCCCCTCTTGGGAAGGTGTGGATGGCCACTTGAGGACACCCTGAGGTGCCAGAGACCTTGGTGTGCGTGGCGGGGCCCAGGATCACCCACGTCTCCTAAATATGAGTCACTTGGCTTCTCTTCTCTTTGCTTTCATGCCTCCCCATGCCCCCACCCTCCCCGGCCCTGTGGGCCAGTCTTGTCTGCCACAGCGATACCCGGATGCTGGGTTTACAAGGAAATTAGGGGTGTACCTGGTCACCCAGGGCGATTGGGTGACTGAGGGTGCTCTGTCATAGTATCCAACGTGTCCTTACTCTTTTCACTTTGAATCATGTTCAGTTACTAGGTTTTCCAACACACAATGATATCCTTATGAAAAATTGGTGATCAAGGAAGCAAACAAGTGTGGGAAAATCATGCTGCTCATAAACCTAAAAACTATAAAACAGCAAAGAGCCCATGAACCCTTCTCATGGGACCGTGAGGAGAGACCTCAGTAATGACTTGAAACAAAAATCAGCAGATAATGAAACATTGAAGAAAAAGTAAACTAAATTTTCTGTCTCATATGGGTGAAGAGATTGTGGTTTATATTTTATAGGCATGCAATTTTACACTTATTTTTGTTGGATTTAGATTTACTTGCAATAAACATTTTTTTAATGCAAAAAATAATTGGGGTAAATATATGAAGTCTAATCTGTTTGTGATACTTCTGTACTGTTAACTCCATATATAAAAGTGAAGCCCAGACTGTCTGTCTTTAATGAAGGGAGAGAAGTGGTCATCTCCTGCAGGCCGGTCTGGCCTCTGAGCTTCTGGCCAACCTCCCAGTCTTGGGCTACCTCATTACCTACACTTCCTACGAGGCTGTGACTCTGTGCCCAGGTTTCAGGAGCACCTGGAACAGCTTTCCTGGTGGCCCCTGCTTCGTCCTGGCGCTTGGAAGCACAGACTTTGTATGAGACTCACTCCCTCAAGCCGGTAACTTAGTGATTGGCCCCCAAGGCTGTATTTCTTGCAAGGGGTGCAGAGAGTCTGTGCCGGGTGTCTTGGCCCTGGAGCCAGCTCTGGGCCTGCATGGCAGCCTGGCCTCTGCCCCTCTCTGAGAATGGGGCAGTGGGGAGAAGGGACCAGAGTCCTGCCCTTTCTGTCTCAAGAACACGGGAACACATCACACCATTCACAGCTCAGGGTTTGTGAAGCATTTCAGTTATTTTATAATTTATAACCTCCCTTGACAATGATGTATTTTATATAAGCAGCGCATAGAAGGTGGTAATTGAATACCCTATCAAGCAAGATCTAAACAGTAAGGAGCAGATACCACTGTAGAAAAGGTTACTTTCTCAAGGAAACATTTACTCACCGCAAATGGAAATGAACCGTTGCTTCCTCCCTGGCTCTTGTTGATGAGCCTGTGAAATTCTCTCCTGTTCACCACTGTTACAATTGCAAGTGTATATGTTTTCTTTTATGATATATATGTCTTGAAGGCATGGACTAAATCCTAATTCCACGGTGTTCAATACATGTAGTACTTAAGAGACACTTGTTTGAATGAATGGATCAATGGAAAATTGAAGTGGTGCCTTAAAACTTTTAATTCATTACACCAAACTTCAAGCGTTTGCATGCAAAATTGTATGATCCTTTGGATAAACTGGGCTTCTGTGCAGGGTGCTTAGAGATTGTGGGAGTGCAGCAAATGGCTCTGTGGCTCTGGACTCATGAAAGGCTTGAGGGACTTAGCGGCAGCACCCACATTGTTGAAAACTCGATTCTGCACAGCCATTCCAGTGACTGTCACTGACATGCAAAGTCCTGCTTCCTGGCTGATTTCTGCATAGAGGCTCCTCTTGAATGTTCCATGTGAACATGTGTTCATCTGGCACTGCTGGTTGCCACAGCAAGCCAGGGGCAGGGACGAGGGGGAAGAGGGGCAAGACCTGGCTCTCCCTGGGCCCCAGCGGCTGGCTCTTCCTGGGAAGTCAGGGAAAGAGTGGCGTGCAGGGTCCCCTGGTATGCGCCGCTTGCTCAAACATGGATCCCAGGTCCTGTTGGGAGGCAAAGTACAAATTATTGTGGATATCATCAATAACATAGCAAACATGGGCTTCTTCCCTAGGATGGCTCACCCCGTCACTCTTCTGCTTAGCAAAGGCTCGGCCTTCCAGGCCTCCACAATGGCCATCTCCCAAGCTCTGTCCGTCTCCGTGGAGACGGCTGGAGCCAGGGCAGACATGGGGTGTTGGTCACTTTTTGAAAGCTACGTTTAAGGAATAAGTAGACTAAACAGAACTACTTATTTTTGGATATTTTATACACTTAGTCTATCAGAATACTTAAAGTTAATGTATAAGAATAATAAGGAAGAATGTTCCCTCTCTGTGTCCAAAGCAGAAGTATAAACTGCCATTTACTTGGCAGGGACTTCACTCTATTTCTAAAAAGTCAGCAAGTTCTATTCCTGAAATAGACCCATCTGTTCCTTTGCATAGACCCTATTAAAATTGTAGCAGAATTTCTGCTGTATCTTGATGTGACAGATGATTGAAAATGTTTTGCTGCTGGAACTTCACCATGCTTTCCTTTTAAACATCAAAGTATGGATCGTAAATCTCAAATGAGTTGCTGTTCTTGGTCTTGGTAGAGCTGCCACTGACAGCCTCCATCAGTTACAACGGAGTGTGTCTCCCCAGCAACCAGGCTTAGATTGCAGACTGAACCAGGTTCAGCTAGGATTCGGCCTTCTGAAGCTGTAGCACAAGTCACCGCTCTTGGAAGACACTTGAGAAGCCCTCCCTTTGATGCCCATGAGTGGTTGTTACCAGATTGCAGCGGCTGCAGCAGCGTCTTGGAGGATGCTGGCAGGAGTAGCCTGGGCATGACACTGTGGCAGGAGCCCACAGTGTCTGAACAAAATGGGCCGTGACATTGAGCAGCCTAGAAGAGTCCACAGCTGCATTTCAAAGGTGCAGTGGCCCGAGGTGCACCCCAGAGCCTGGCAATGAGGAACCTGAAGTTGACCTGTCATTACTCCATTGAGAGATTTGGCTGAATTCTGGACCTACATGGGCAAAAGATGGCTGTGTTTGTGTTTGGCCCCTTCCCAGGTTAGGGCTGGGGAGGTTATCTGCATAGCTAATGGGAGCTTGACTCTGTTCACACTACGGGCCAAGCCACTCATCTTTCTCTGAGCCCAGGGAAAATGGGCAGGCCTGGCTCCCCTGGAAGAGGCCTCTGAGGAGTTGAAGCTGAGCTTCAGCAAGATGGTCGGTGTCATGGGGTGCCAGGTGGGTTTGGAGTCAGTGCATGCTACATGCGGTCCTGCTGCTTTTGTCACTGATCGGGGTCGGCGTCGTGGCTGCCAGGCAGGTTCAGTACATGCTATATGGGGTCCCAGCTGCTCCTGTCACTGATCAGGGTCGGGTTGTGGTGTCCAGGCAGGTTCTGAGTTGGTGCATGCTACATGGGATCCTGGCTGCTTCTGTCACTGATTGGGCTTAGCAGATGCTGCTGGTGGATGTGGTTCCTGTGGTACTTAATGGCTTTCTCCTTACAGGAGTGGGTTCCCTGTGGTGAAGGTGTTGGTGTTGTGAGATAGCTGGCCTGGCAGGAGAATGGTGCTCATGGGGTCGTGCACTGAGGCCTGCTTCCTCCTGAGGAGCAGGAAGGGCGTTTGGGAACCTGCTTCACATCCACCCTTTCTCACTAGGTTCTTGGCCTCAGGGGCCAGGAGAAGCTGAGTCGAAGACCTGAAGCTGGGACCCCTTCCGTAGCCTCCCTAGTGCTCATGGTGGTGTGCAGGGTGTGGCCTTGGAACTCCCAGCCCTGGCCTGCCACGTGTGCTCCCTGGGGTGTCTCAGGCACCTGCTGTGTGCCAGGATCCATGGCAGAATGGGTGGCAGCAACAGCTGTGGGGTGGAGCGGGCATGGTATTTGGACAATGTTGTGAAGTATCAAGGAGGACTTGAGGCAGTGACTGCAGAGCTGAGACCTGTGAGGAGGGGACCAGCTGTGGGTGTTGGGGCTCAGAGAGCTGCCTTTACCTGAACCGCAATGGTCAGTGTGAGAGGAGGGGGGGACCGAGCCCCAGGAAAGCCGTTTGCACTATCACATCAGGTGTGTTGTAGGTCTGCTGGGCTGTGCTGCCCTCTCGGTCCCAGCCAGACCTGGGGTCCCAGAGGAAACAGGTGTCCCTGCATCTCCTCCTTCCTCCCCCTTTGCTGCCTGGTTGAGGGGTGCCTGTTCATTGCAACTGGCAATTCTGAATATTAAGAGGCATTTCAAAAAATTGTAGTGGGGGAGGGGGCTAGGGATTCAATTTTTTTTCCTGATATTACACAGAGGCTTCTGCCATCCCTTAGTGTGGAGGCAGAGCGGGGACACTCTGCAGTTGTTTGTCCAGGAAGAGAAGAGCTTCTGGGAGTCACAGGTCTGATTGTTGCAATAGCACTGACATTTTAAAATGGGAGAATGCTGATGTCTGTAGTAAACAGAGTAAAACTTCAGTAGCTTCAATATGAAGATACCAGGATGGTCTTAGAGCCACTTCGTCCATAGATCCTTCTGTGTTGTGGAGACGCTGCACCTGTCTACCAGCCTCCGTGGTCAGTGGCCACCTGTGGGTATTGAATGCTTGAAGTGTAAATGAGAAACTCAACTTCTAATTTTATTTAATTTTAGTCAATTTTAAATAGCTACATGGGCTGGGTGCAGTGGCTCATGCCTGTATTCCCAGCACTTTGGGAGGCCGAGGCAGGCAGATCATGTGAGGTTGGGAGTTAGAGACCAGCTTGGCCAACATGGTAAAACCCATCTCTACTAAAAATACAAAAATTAGCCAAGCGTGGTGGCAGACGCCTGTAATCCCAGCTGCTCAGCAGGCGGAGGCAGGAGAATCACTTGAACCCTGGAGGCAGAGATTGCAGCAAGCCGAGATTGCACCACTGCACTCCAGCCTGGGTGACAGAGGGAGACTCTGTCTTAAGAAAAATAAAATAATAAAATATCTACATGTTCCTAGTTGTTTCATTAGGAGACAGCATGGTTCCAGAAGGTAGACATCCTGTTTACCTTCTTGTGTGAGTGGCATTAGGCTGGTGACACAGGCTCCCTTCTAGCAGGCTGGGCCTCTGTGGCCGAGCTTCTACCAGAAGGAACAGTGGCACCTCTGGGAGCTATCTGTGGACTCAGAGCTGTGTGGATTAGTGACTTGTGTTACTCACAGATACTTAATTTTATGGGTAAATAAGTACATGGACTTGCTGCGAGCTTCAGGGCAAGATTCAGGAGTAGGAAGTGAAAAGTGACTCAGGCACCCAGGGTTTGTCCAGCCACCTCCAGCACCTGGTCAGGGGCACCCCTCCCTTCTGAGCCCCCAGCACCTGGTCAGGGGCACCCCTCCCTTTTGAAGCCCCCAGCATGTGGTCAGGGCCACCCCTTTGAAGCCCTCTGCATGTGGTCAGGAGTGCCGCTCCCCTCTGAAGCTCCCGGCTTGTGGTTGGGGGTGCCTTTCCCCTCTGAAGTCCTCGGCACCTGGTCAAAGGTGGCCCTCCCCTCTGAAGCCCCTGGCACCTGGATGGGGGTGCTCCTCCCCTCTGAAGCCCCCAGCATGTGGTTGGGTGCCCCTCCCCTCTGAAGCCCCTAGCAGGTGGTCAGGGGTGCCCCTCCCCTCTGAAGCCCTCAGCACCTGGTCAGGGGCACCCCTCCCCTCTGAAGCTCCCAATACCTGGTCAGGGGCACCCCTCCCCTCTGAAGCCCCCAGCACCTGGTCAAGGGCACCCCTCCTTTTTGAAGCCCCTAGCATGTGGTCTGGCACACCCCTCTGAAGCCCTCTGCACATGGTCAGGGGTGCCCCTCCCCCCGGCTTGTGGTTGGGGGTGCCTCTCCCCTCTGAAGCCCCTGGCACCTGATCAGGGATGCTTCTCCCCTCTGAAGCCCCCAGCATGTGATCAGTGGCGCCCTTCCCCTCTGAAGCCCCAGGCACCTGGACGGGGGTGCCCCTCCCCTCTGAAGCCCCTGTACCCTCCTGGCCCGCGGTGCTGCTTTTCCAAATGCTGCACTTGGCTGTTTTCTAGGATCATTGGCTCGGGAGGCTGTGCCGCCTCTTTGTGGTTTTGGGGTGTTGGCGAAGCTTGTTAGTCTTGTCTTCCTTCTCATGTGCCATATCTTGCCTGTCGGCTTGTGGGTGGGTCTCTCTGAGTTCGTATGTGTGCACATTGTGTGTTCTCAGCAGGCAGTACTTGGTGCTTAGGGGGCAAGGACATCTTAGAGCAATGAACTGTCTGCGCCAAAGGATGCTGTGTGTGAATGGAGGCATGGTTTACCTGTGGGGTTCAAATTTCCCAGGTGTTGGAGGCAATTAGGAGAAAAAAAAGGTCTAAAAAGGCCCCTGGGAGTGGGGAGTCAATAATGAAAAAAATAACTTTATACACACTTAGCAGTTGATTTAATTTGATGAAGGTGAATTCTGCATTTTGGGGACTAAAGCTACTGTTTGTAGGGATTCCTGGATGAGTTTCTTGTTTTCTGTCAAGTAAAAAGTAACATCGATCGACTTTGTCTTTAATTCTGCTGACTGACTAGAATCTACTTCCCTTTACCCATTCATGGTCAGGTGGGGATGGGACTAGAAGAGCTGTAGGATCTCTTTATTTCTGATCTTAAATGAATTTTTTCTTTACTCACTTTTTTTTGGGTGAGCTGCTATTTTTTCCTGCCAATGCACTGTTCTTTGGCTTGGGAAATGTGCTATATTTGTACCATGCTTTAAATGTACATGATGGTTCCAAATTGCTACTTTTCCTTAAAGTTAGATATAACATCTTAATTAAAATGTCATCCATAAATCAGGCTTAGACAGTCTGTGAGGCTGTGCAAGTGTGGCAGCTCTGCAGTCCGATGCTTGGAGACCCATCTTGTCCCTTCCTTCCTGGCCATGTCCCTTCCCTCCATCTGTGTTTTCTCCCCCTGGCCATGTCACCTCTCACCACATCTCCTCCCTCCTGGCCACGTCACCTCTGGCCATGTCAACTCCCTCCCAGCCATGTCACCTCTGGCCACATCACCTCCCTCCCGTTCATGTCACCTCTGGCCATGTCACCTCCCTCCTGGCCACGTCACCTCTGGCCATGACACCTCCCTCCTGGCCACGCCACCTCTGGCCATGACACCTCCCTTCGGGCCACGTCACCTCTGGCCATGTCACCTCCCTCCCAGCCACATCACCTCTGGCCACGTCTCCTTCCTCCCGGCCATGTCTCTTCTCTACAGCCATGTCTCCTCCCACTGGCCGCATCACCTCCCTCCTGGCCAAGTCCCCTCCCTCCTGGCTACATCACCTCTGGCCACATCTCCTCCCTCCTAGCCATATCACCTCTGGCCACATCTCCTCCCTGTCCCACCACATCACCTTCCTCCTGGCCAAGTCCCCTTCTTTCTGGCCATGTAACCTCTGGCCTTGCTGTTTGCCTCCCTCCCGGTAGCCTCCATAGCTCCTGCTGACTGCCCTTCCGAGGGTCCCTTTGAGGCTCCTGCCCCCATCTTGTGCTCCTGAATAGGTCTCAGGGCCTGGATATTTCACAAGATGCAAGTTTCTTCCCTTCTAGCCACCGGTATCTTGGCAACAACTCCAGAGAGGGTACTAAGCTCTCCTTACCTACCCAGGACCTTTAAGCCCCTACCTCCAGATGCTTTTCTAGCGAGTGGGTCAGACTCATGCGTGAATTGGACTGAAAAGGTGCTTCCGAAATCCTTGTGTTAAGTGTACTGTGGCAGAGGTGGGGAGAGGGGACCGCCACACCACCTGGCTTTGCTCAGAAATTGATCCTGATCACAGCCAATGAGGAAACATAAGCACCTTCTAAAGGAAGCATTCCACAGACTCTGATTTTACACATGACAGTTGTGATGGCTGAAAAAGGTTTCACATAATGAGTTTGAGCTGCATTTGAAGGAAGAACAGGTCCCTGCGGTGTAAATGAAAGACAAAGGTGACCCAAGCCATTGGCATCAGGGAGGTGGGGTGGTGCAGGTTCCCCGAGGGGCGGTGGGTATGGCTGAAATGCAGGAGAGGGCAGGGGTGCGATGGAAAGATGGAATGGCAGAGTGGCATTAAAATCCCCCTGCAGAGAGGGCTCCACAGGTGACTGAGGTACTATCACATGTATACAACTGAGACAGAGATGATGATTTGAAGATGATTTCTGGGAGCCTGTAGGAAGAGCATGTGATCATCAGTTCTTTGGATCTCTGACTATTTATGAAGTGGTGAAAACAGTCATGCCTCTGCCTATATTGTGAGGATCAAGTCAGATAATCTTCAGCGAGCCTTGTAAATGCTAAAGCTTATGACAGAGACTGTTCCCAACATCCTGTCTCCACTCTCCCTTCCTCAGTGATGTGAACCCTGCTGGGTACCTTGTTGTCACCTTCCTTCCTCCTCCATAACGTGAGCCCTGAGCATATGCTGGGTACCTCGCTATCGCCTTCCTCCTCCATAAAGTGAGCCCTGAGTATATGCTGGGTACCTCACTGTCGCCTTCTGTCCTCCATAACGTGAGCCCTGAGTATATGCTGGGTACCTTGCTATCGCCTTCCTCCTCCATAACATGAGCCCTGAGTATATGCTGGGCATCTCACTGTCACCTTCCGTCCTCCATAACGTGAGCCCTGAGTATATGCTAAGTACCTCATTGTCACCTTCCCTCCTCCATAACATGAGCCCTGAGTATATGCTGGGCACCTCGCTGTTGCCTTCCTTCTCTATAACATGAGCCCTGAGTATGTGCTGGGTACCTTGCTGTCGCCTTCCTCCTCCATAACCTGAGCTCTGAGTATATGCTGGGTACCTCCTGTTTCCTGCCTTTCTCGTCTGTAACACCCTGAGTATTTGCTGATTAGTGTGCTGCCTGCCTTACAGCTGGCTGTGGCCATATCACATGCACTTCGTTGACACATAAGCAGAAGTGCTCGCCAGGCCGAGGAGGGCTTTCTAAGACATAGGCGCATGCTTTTCTCTGTTGGCAGGGGCTTTGGGAGCCCTCCTAGATCAGAGGACCAAGGCTGTGGCCTTAGGGTGGGGTCTGGGGGAGCTGCCTAGGTTTACTGTGTGAGTGAGAGCAAACTTGAGTCCTGCTGCAGCACCGGGATTTAGCATTCCCCTCTGGAATGTTCTGAGTGAGAAATGGGAAGTGCACACAGGTGTGTCTTCCAAGGATTTGATGGTTATCTTGGGAGAGTGCTGGTGCCTCTGAGCTATGAAACCACAGAACCACTTCTTCCATGAACATCCTTCTTTAAAGAATGACTTACAAACTGTGCCTCTTCAGATGTTGATATTTGCAGGTGTGGCCTGAAAAATGAAGAGATTTACTCATTCATTTCAAGGAAAACATCTTAAATTATTCCCAAAGATAGACATTTGAGCTCTCCAGTGAATATTAAAATATAGAAATCTCATGTCCACCACTGTTTCTCACGTGATCAGTGGTGATATTGATGTGATTTTTTTTTTTGACATATAATGAAATGTGGAAGCTGTGCATAACTGTGAACCAGTGTTTTCTAATCAATGTGTGATTACAAAATCATGTGCTGGTAAAAGAGCCATTCAAGTGCAGGATCGCCCAGTTGGCTTAGAAGGAATTGAGGCAGGAAGGCCCATCCACCAGGGCCTAGACTGTGCCTCACAGATGGCCTATACGGAGGCGCCATTTGTTAAATTCAGCATAGCAGCAGAGAATACCTAAAATTACCTGAGAACACAATTAAAATACTTCTTTCTTCCTAACTGTGTACACAAGCGTGGGGCTAGACTTTTTTCATAAACTTCAACCACAGCTCTGCAGCCCACTGAATGCAGATGCAGGCTGGAGAACCCCGCTGTCCCAGGTACAGAGAGGTGTTAGGTGTTCACAGCAAAGCAAACTGTTGCCACACTGTTGCTTATTTTGGAAAATGGTTTTTAAGACTGTGTTGTTTATTAATGTGTAATTATTTAAAAATGAATTTAAAAAAATAAATTTTTGTTATTTTTTTTTGTGACAGAGCCTCGCTCTGTCACCCAGGCTGGAGTGACATGGTGTGACCTCAGCTCACTTCAACCTCCACCTCCCAGGTTCAAGCAATTTTCCTACCTCAGCCTCCCAAGTGGTTGGGACTTCAGGTGCATACCACCATACCTGGCTAATTTTTGTATTTTAGTAGAGATGGGGGTTTCACTATGTTGCTCAGGCTGGTTTCAAACTCCTGACATTGAGTGATCCACCCGCCTCAATCTCCCAAAGTGCTGGGACTACAGGCATGAGCCACTGTTCCCAGCCTCATGACATAGCTTTTTGTGATCTTTAGTAATTAAAGTGCAGAGGGTTCCTGAGACACAAAAGTTTGAAAACCACTGGCTTAAACCGACAACAAATTGTTTATAATTCTTCAGTATATCTTCTAGTCTGGCGTAAGGGGTTGCTTTACTTTTTCCTTTCACAATTCAGTAAATGGTGCTGGGACAACTGGATATCCACATGGAAAGGGATGGACTGGACCCTCCCTCACCCTATACAAAAAGTGGCGCAAAACGGATCCAGCGTAAGAGCCGACACTGTGGGACCCATTCGGTCAGTCTGCTGGGTTCCATGACAAACACCACGGACTGTGCGGCTTAAACCACAGAATCTTCTTTCCTTTGTTCTGGAGGCTGGGGTCAAGGTGTGGGCAGGGTTGGATCCTCCTGGGGCCTCACCCCATGCTGTGTAGATGGTGTCTTCTCTGTGCCTCTGCAAGTTTCTCTTATGTGTGTGCGGCCCTGAGGACTCTGTGTCCAAATTTTCTCCTTTCTAAGAACACCAGTCACAGTGGATCAGGGCCTATTCTAAAGATCTTATGTAACCCAATTTGCCCTTTAAAGGCCCTATATCTAAATACAGTGACATTTTGAGTTTCTGGGGGTTATGATTTTAACATGGGAATCTTGGGGGGACGTCCTTAGAGGAGAAATCCAGGTGAAACTGTTATGCTGGATTAGGCAACGGAAGGGACAAAAGACAATATCAAAATTAGAAATGTTCATTTCAGAGGTTACTATTAAAGTAAAAAGGCAACCCTCAGAACATGATAAATTATTTGCAGATTAGTCCCATAAGGGCCTCATGTCAAGAATATATTTTAAAACTTAACAAAATCCAGTTTAAAAATGGACAAAGGATTTGAATAGACATCTCCAAAGAAAGATATATAAATGCCTTAAAAAGCACATGAGATGTTTAACAGAATTCGTCATCTTAGAAATGGAAATCAAAACAATGTGAGATGCCACTTCACAACCACTGGCGTGGGTAAAACCCAAGTATTGGACAGTGATATGTTGATGAGGATGGGAAATTGCAATCTTTATACATTGCTAACGGGAGGGTAAAGTAAAATGCTACACTTGCTTTGGAAAAGTGTGGCAGTTCCTCAGAAAGTTAAGCATAAAATCACCATATAACCTAGCAGTTTCACTTAGCATTGTTGGTAACAGTCAAAATGTAGAAATAACCCAGGTGTCTCTCAACAGGTGAATGGATAAACAAAACATGCACACAATGGAATATCATTCAGCTGTAAAAAGGAATGAAGGAATATGTGCTCCAACCTGAACGAGCACCAAAGGTCATGCACTGTATGATCGCACTCACGACAGGCATCCAAAATAGGCAAATCCATAGAAACAGAAGTTGGCTGGTGATGCCAGGGGCTGGCAGAAGGAAGGAGCAGGTGCTGACTTTTGATGGGTTCAAGGTTTTTTTGGCCAGTGGTGAAAAAATCCTGGAATTAAATAGTGGTGGTGATTGTTGTGAAGCTATGAGAATACGTGAAAGACACTGAATTGTACCCTTTAATATGGGGAATTTTATGATTTGTAAATTCTTTCTCAATTTAAACAAATTGGGGCCGGGCGCGGTGGCTCACGCCTCTAATCCCAGCACTTTGGAAGGCCGAGGCGGGTGGATCACGAGGTAAAGAGGTCGAGACCAACCCGGTCAATATGGTGAAACCCCATCTCTACTAAAAATACAAAAAACTTAGCTGGGCATGGTGGCGCGTACCTGTAATCCCAGCTACTCGGGGGGGCTGAGGTAGGAGAATTGTCTGAACCCAGTAGGCGGAGGTTGCGGTGAGCCGAGACGTGCCATTGCACTCCAGCCTGGGTAACAAGAGCGAAACTCTGTCTCAAAACAACAACAACAACAACAAAACAGAAATTGAAGAACTTCTTTGGAGTTGACATTTAGAATTGGAAAGATACTGCATCCTAATGTGTTACTGTGTAACTCATGTCCCCAGAGAGTTAAGCTTCATTTTCTGAGTATCTTAAATGGTATGTTTGAACCTAGGAGAGACAGCGATCCATAATCTATGCTACAGCCTATCTTACTGATTTCTATCTCACATAACAGCCATGTGCAGGGAAAACCGACATGTAAACGTGAGCTGAATGATATGTAGAAGCACATTCCCTTTACCCAGATGGTCTTTAGTAGTGCAATAAGAGATGCAGGCATAGTACATTAGTTTCATTTCCATGGCAACAGGAGTTTGGCACATTTAATCACTTAGATCTCCCTGCAAAGCTCCTAACAGGGTTACTCATCTCTGTGTGGTGTCTGTGTACATTCTTTCTACTGAAATAAGTGATAGCACCTGCACACACACTTGCTTGGAAATGTGCATGAAGCTGGTGAAGGCAGGTGTATTGGCAGAGGACGGGCGAGTGGGAAGCATGGCTCAGCCCTTGCAAAGGAGATGGTTATTCCTAACAGCTTGGGTGACATGTAGAAGATTCAGGAACAGGATCCTTGGGAAGACCGGTGATATCCATGGATCTCGGCACCGTTCGATTGTATCTGTGCAGCTAGTCACCAAAGCCACCAGAACCGCATGTTGTTGGTACTGGTGTCATTGTCATCACTCAACATTTCTGACCTTTCCTGGTGCATTTGGCAGAAGCAAAGTGCTGACTTAGAAAATAACTGGTATCTGATGATTTGTGCTACCAAGAGGGGGGCAGGGTTAGAAGCCCCCAGTCCCCAGTCTGATTGTTAAGGAAATAGTTGGCTTGGGAGGATTTTTACTCCTGTGAAGTCACGCATTTCTGGAGCCTGGGCTGTTGGCCGTGGTGGCTGGGAATGCTGCAGGTGTGGTTGTCTGGCCGCTGGCAGCCCTGCTGGTGGGTCCTGCCTCTTTGACACCGTCGTTTCTGAAGTTGATGTTTTCCCCTGTGTTTGAAGTAGCAGCACTGGAGGAATGGCTTTCTTCCTGTAGCGAATCTCTGCCAGGAGAGAACATGCGGAACGCCTGTTGAGGGATGTGATGTTCCAGGCACTGCACCATGCGCTCCGCCTCTCAGAGGTGCCTCCCAGTTGATGTGACTGTTGCCTGGCAGTCTCCCAGGAGGTAATTCACAGATACACACCAGTAGCCCACTGTGAGTCCAGGGCCAGATGGAGTACATCAGCAAGGTCGAGCTGGACGCGTGTGCTCCACTCAGTGGGTGTGCCTGCAGATCTGGGGTAGCGTGAGAGCCAGAGGGTCCTGGTGGAACCCTGCCAGATGACAGGAAAGAGGCCCATGAGGAGAGGAACCAGTGGATTTGAGGCAGGAAGCTAAAGGAGCTCAGGAAGGAGTGAGCCATCGCAGGGTGGGAGGCTTCTGAGCAGGCAGGTGAGATGTGGCCTCAAGATGCTGCTGAGTTGGTGAGGAGCCTTTTGTGACTTTCTGAGAGTGCAGTCAGTTGTAGGGATGGGTGCGGGCTCCCGCAGATAGAAAAGCCAAGTGTCCTGCAGGAGACCAACTTGCGCACTTGGGGTTCCCAGGGGCATGTCCTGGCACACTCTCCGGAGGCCACTGACCAGGCTTGGTGCACCAGGCACACAGCGATTGTTAGCGCTTGACCCAATGAGAAGTGAGGGCTGAGAGACGGGTGTGGGGATGTATGGGACAGGGTGCAGTTGGGTGAAGGGTCGTGCTGCAGGGTTCGGGAGAGACGGGCACGGGGATACACAGGGTGGGGTACAGTCAGATGGAGGGTCACGCTGTGAGATCCAGAAGAGACAAGTGTGGGGATACATGGGGTGGGGTGCAGTCGGGTGGAGGTCACACTGCTGGGGTTTGGGAAATGTGTCATTTTTGCATCTCTCTGAGCAGCTGTACCTGAGCATGTCCGTGCTTTGACATTTAACCTGTGCACTGTCCTCGGTAGGGTGTGTGCCTCTGTGGCAGAGGATGCGCTGGCCAGAGTGGATGTCGGCAGCAGTGGCCGACTTGGGCCTGTCAGTGTTGCATGATTGCGCATGTTTGGTGCACCTTCAGCTCCTGCCCAGGCGCCTCTGAGTGCTGGGTGTTGTGGCAGCCCATACGCTTCCCGTCTGCACGTCGCACAACCACCACCTTCCAGCTGTGTGTTTGTCCTATCGTGGCTGCCGTGTCTAACACACTCTTTGTTTTCCAGCTACTTTCCTGTAATCAAAACCCTTGAAAAGACTTTACTTGCGTATCAGAGACAAAAGGAGTATTCGTCTTTAACTGCTCTGTGGAATTCCAAAAGTAAATGCACCTTACAGGATGCAAGACATTGGAGACAGTAATTATAGATTACTTTTCTCAGTTAAATTCCTTTTACTGTGGTAAAATTACATAGCACTCTGACAGTTGTTAAGTGTATGGTTTGATGGCATTAAGTACGTTCACACTGTTGTGCTGCGATCACCGCCATCCATCTGCAGAACTTTCTCATCACCCCACGCTGAAACTCCATCAGACACTAGCTCTCCATCCACCCTGGCTCTGATAAGCACTACAGATTGCTTATAAAAGAGGCTTTTTCAGGAAGAGAAGGGCGAAGGAGAAGAGGACTTAAGACTGTTTTGAGATTTGTGGAAGTGTTTTAGGTTTTGGTCTCTGGTTCCCAGTGTAAAGGAACCACTGAAGATGGGGGGAAGGTGAAGGTCTGTGTGATCTCAGGAAGTGCTGGGCTGGGCAGCTTTCTTGCTGTGATGGGGGCACTTGCCCTCAAGCCAGTCTGAGTTAATCACACGAGGAGGGGGCTGCACTGTGACAGCTCTGAACTTGGTCTCCTTGGAAGTTTCCAAGTACATAGCTTTAGTGATTACCTTCTAGTGTCGAGGGAGAATTTCAACACTGTTGACTTCGGAACACACACATCATTTTTATAACACTCACCTGTTCTCATAAATAGGAAATATGTGGTATCCTTTTTATTTTTCTTTGACAATAGTCTGTGTTGCAGTAGCAGTAATTGCAGCGGATGCTACTTCTGATTCATGGTTATTACTAAACACAGGCTTCTAGAAACCGCGTGAAAAATGAAGGGGAAAGTGGTTTCTGCAAATGGCTTTTTTGAACATCTTGTCTATTCTGGAATGTCTGTTTTGGTGTCAGATATTTTCATATTTAGGGGTTTGTAATATGTTTTATGCTGGTTAGCTTTGAAATCACATGTTTTTGCATATTGTGGGTCAGTTTTATCCTGATACAGCTGGTTTTCAAAACTGTTGGTTATTTCACTTTATTAACCAAAGCAGCTTACAGTATGAATATGATTCCTGTAAGAATTTAATTGTAAAAGTTGACTTGTGTTCAATAAATTTACAGTGATGAGGAGTTAGGTAAATGGACAAAAAGAGCATGTCAAGTCTCTGAGCCAGGAAGGGCTTCCAGATAATACACGTGATGCACAGAAATTTCTTATCAAAAGATTAGATTTAGTATAAAACTTTATTTTCTATTATAGCCATTCCACAGTACCCATGTGGGTAGGTTGCAGGACTGCCCATGGATACCAAGGTCTGCGAGCTCACGTCCGTCATATAAAATGGCATAGTGTTTGCATATGACATACGCACATCCTCATGCAGACTTTCAGTCATGTCTAGATTGCTTATAGCACCAATGCCATGTACATGCTATGTGAATAGTTATTAAACTGTATATAATGAGTAATAAAGTCTGAGTGCTTAATATAAACACATTAAAAATATTCTTGATCTATAGTTGGTTGAATCCACATGCATGGAACCCCGGGACAGAGTACAGACTCTAGAAGCAAAATAAGTATTTAAAAATCCAATATAGCAAAGATTAAAGGATTAATATGACACTCTATGAAAGATTTGCTCAACTGGTGAGAAATGCTGTAGAAATTCAGTAAATGCATGGAATGAAATGAACAGACAACCCACAACTGAGGTCATATAGCAGATTAACAAACATAGAAAAAGTGTTTCTGTCTTATTACTAGTCATGTAGGTTTAAGCGATGTGCTACTTTTCGCTAATGAGCAAATTTTTCAAAGTCATATTACCCAGTGTTTGTAATTTATGTTTTTTGATAGGATTTAAAATTGTGATAGTATTAATAGGTACAGTTTCTTTTGTTAAAAAAATTGTTTTCAGTAAGAACCTTGCAACGTTTATATCCCTTCCTGGGTAATTTGAGATTCTTAGACTTATTTGTGAGGTTCTTAAGTTTGGCTAGAGAACAGCAGAAACCCAAAAACTCAAACCCAGAGGCTGACACCGTTGACTTAGATCTGAGGGCACTGGCAGGCCTGCTCATTTCCGCTTTGAGACCCTGAATGAGCTCTGTCTTGCACTAGCCCCTGTACAGGCTGAGCCAGAAGAGTCCAGGATCATGGCACCTGTTTATGATGAAAATCTTCAGGAGGCTGGGCACAGCGCTCACGTCTGTAATTCTAGTGCTTTGGAAGGCCAAGGTTGGAGGATTTCTTGAGGCCAGGAGTTTGAAACCAGGCTGGACAACCAGATAGCAAGATCCCATCTCTATAGAAAATGACTAGCCAAGCGTGGTGGTGCACACCGGTAGTCCTGGGTATCTGGGAGTGGGAGGTGGAAGGGTCTCTGGAGAAGAGAGCTTGAGGCTGCCATGAGCTATGATTGTGCCACTGCACTCCAGCCTGGGTGACAGAGCAAGACCCTGTCTCAAAAACAAAAAAACAAAAAAAAAATCAGGAAGCATTTGTCATCCCCTGAGGATACATTTATGCCTAGAAACATAAAAAAGTTAAAAATTTAAAATAAATTCAGATGGCCACGTGTGGTGGCTAGCGGCTGTAATCCCAGCACTTTGGGAGGCTAAAGTGGATGATCACTTGAGGCTAGGAATTCAAGACCAGATTGGCCAACATGGTGAAACCCCATGTCTACCAAACATACAAAAATTAGCCAGGTGTTGGGCACACGCATGTAATCCCAGCTACTTGGGAGGCTGAGGCAGGGTAATCGCTTGAACCTGGGAGGTGGAGGTTGTAGCAGGCCAAGATCATGCCACTGAACTCCAGCCTGGGTGACAGAGTGCAACAACTCCATCTTAAAAAAAAATCACAGACAAGAGATAACTGCTTCGATATTTAGGGAGACTCCAAGAACTTTGCTTGTAGCCAGAGCAATGGGTTTGCACCACCCAGAGTTTACTCACCAGCCTATGTCGCTGTGTGTTTCCTCATCCCTCTCACACTGTCATGTTCACGGGTGAAAAGCCTGGCTAAAATGTGAGTGACGCTCGTGCTCTGGGCATAGGTGCGGACTGGGGGAGGAGGCTGAGCACTGGGTCTCAGTTACTTGTGTTGTCTGAGCTTCCTTGGGCATTAGGGAGCTACTCATGGGGGGAAAAGGGAGGCAAATTGAAAGGAATTTAAGTCTGGAACTTAAGCCAGGGTGATCCTTCTTATTTGTTAACACTGGGTATTTTAGAAACAGTTTTAGAGAGTCCTTTAAGTGGAGAGACTGCACCTGCCATGTTTGAGTCATATTTACCTCAAAATCAGGGATTCTGATCCAGGTGAGGCCCCAGGGGACGGGGGCTGTGCAGTGCCCGGATCCCCACTGCTTCCTGCACTCGGCCTTTGTTCTGTGTGTTCAGGTTGTCAAATTCACTCCACCCTCACTGTGATGCCGACACTCTTTTGCTTATCTGCTATTAATACAAAATAGGTGATGGTATCATGGCAGGGATGATACGTTCTAGGAAAAACAAAGAATGGAGAACTGGTGTGTTAACTTTGAGATACTCAAGTAGAAAACAGGACTGAGGGACCTCAAGAAGATAGTTTCAGATCACTGCCTTTCCCCTTTGGATTTCACTCACTGTCTTCTGGTTATGTAGAAGCTATTTACTGGAAAGAAGGTTTAATCAATCTTAGATTAGGCTTCTAAAAATAGCACTTATTGCCTTTGTCTTAACACCTCTCAGGATGGCTCCCCTCCACAGAGCACTGGGAGTCAGTCCCAGGAAAGAATTTGGAATTGCATTCGTTGTCTGTTTGGCACCTGGCATTAAATTTTGTCCTCCTAAGCTTATGTCCATGTCCTAGCCCCGAGGACTGTGAATGTCCCTACTGGGGACAGGGTCTTTGCAGATAGATATAATGCTCTCAGGAGATTATCCTGGGTTTAGGGTGGACCCAGAGTCCAGTGGCTGGTGTCCTTGGAAAGGAAAGAAAAATTTGAGACAGAGACACAGAAAAAGGCCATGTGAAGACAGAGGCAGAGACTGGCGTGATGCAGTTGCAAGCTAAGGGACACCTGAGCCCATGCGGGAAGAGGCAGGGAGGATCCTCCGTGAAGCCCTTGGGCCAAGGGACTCTGAACCCACATGCTGGACGAGGCAGAAAGGGTCCTCTGTGGACTGTCTGTTTTAGGAATAGAACAGGAGGCAGATTTGCCCTGAAGCAGCTCCCCACCTTGACTGTTTTCCCTTCAGCTTAGTGATTGATTTTGGGAGTCCTGAGATGGGTTTTCCTTTCTCACTCCTGAGCACACTGGCACTCTAAACAGTGTTTTAGGAGGCTGTCTAACCTTTTCAGAAGAAAATATTTTGAAGGACTCGAGTATCTTCCTTTAGAGAAACAAGCTTTTGTTTAGTTTGCCCTGAGGCTGTCACGCTGCCCCAGGCTGTGTGGCCTCGAGGGATCTCGGTGCCTTTAGAAAGCTGTGCCCCTCTGAGCATCTGCCTGTGGAATCTGGTGACTTTTTGTTTGAAGTTAATCCAGCAGCTAGATGTTTTCCAAAGCAAGTTCCCCATTTATTTGCATTTGTAGCAATAGTTTTAACAATGTGACCATGAGATCCACAGAGGAAGAAAAAAGGAGATGGTTTTATTTTCAGAGTAACAATCTATGGTGTGGGAAGTGTGGTCTTGGAGAAACCGTATGCACACGCACTCAGGAGGGGAGGAGGCCTCTCGTGGCATTTAAATGCTCCGGGGTTTGTTAGCCTGCTGTGTGTGTTCATGGGGTTCGTGGAATGTCTAGCACAAGCGCAGTGAGTTAACCTGTAACATCCCATGTTCACCTTGGGGCGAGCGTAACATTTGAAATGAGGTGGATGCAGCGCATCACATCCAAAGGTGAGCTGTTGGGCAGAGACACTTTATTTTTTTTTTAATTTTTTAATTTTTTTATATTTTTTATTTTTTATTGCATTTTAGGTTTTGGGGTACATGTGCAGAGCATGCAATACAGTTGCATAGGTACACACATGGCAGTGTGTTCTGTTTGCTTTCTCCCCTTCACCCACATTTGGCATTTCTCCCCAGGCTATCCCTCCCCACTTCCCCCTCCCACTGGCCCTCCCCTTTTCCCCCCAGTAGACCCCAGTGTTTAGTACTCCCCTCTCTGTGTCCATGTGTTCTCATTTTTCATCACCCGCCTATGAGTGAGAATATGCGGTGTTTCATTTTCTGTTCTTGTGTCAGTTTGCTGAGAATGATGTTCTCCAGATTCATCCATGTCCCTGTGCCCCTCTGAGCATCTGCCTGATCAAAAACGACACAAACTCATCATTTCTGATTGCTGCATAATATTCCATGGTGTATATGTGCCACATTTTCCCAATCCAGTCTATCATCAATGGGCATTTGGGTTGATTCCGGGTCTTTGCTATTGTAAACAGTGCTGCAATGAACATTCGTGTGCATGTGTCCTTATAGTAACGATTTATAGTCCTTTGGATATATACCCAGTAATGGGATTGCTGGTTCAAATGGAATTTCTATTTCTAAGGCCTTGAGGAATCGCCACACTGTCTTCCACAATGGTTGAACTAATTTGCACTCCCACCAACAGTGCAAAAGTGTTCCTTTTTCTCCACATCCTCTCCAGCATCGGGCAGAGACACTTTAATGCGCAGCCTCTGTAAACAGCTGGGACTGGTTCAGGGTCTGCGGCTTCTGATGGGAAAGAATGCTGTGAGGCCCTCCTGTCCAGTCTGGGCTGCAGGCAAGGTCCCAGGGTGGGCTGTTTGGTTGGGCAGAATCAGGAGTCCACCAAGCTCCAGTGGGCAGCATTCCTCTGAAGCAGCTTCTGTCTGACTGCGGGAGGAGACATCATGCTGGTTAACTAACTGCACAGGAATTACTGACGTGAGGGCTTGGTGCCAGCCTTCCCTGTGATGTCTGCTTACATTTCTCTCCCTGCCTCATCATAGCCACAGAGTCCATCTCGTCTGTCAGCAGGGGGTGCAGTGTTCACATAGTAATTTATTGTATTAAACTTTTTATTATTATTTTATATTTTAGTAACAGTCTTTTTTTTTTCTTTTTTAAAGAGACGGCGTCTTGCTGCATTGCCCAGGCTAGTCTTAAACTCCTGGCCTCAAGCAATCTTCACACCTCAGCCTCCCAAAGTTCTGGGCTTACAGTTGGAGTGACTGCACCCGGCCTACAGCAATGTTTTTAAAACTCAACAGTTTAAAAACCCCACTCCTCCCACCCCCTCCATTAGGCTGATTGACCTTGTACAAACTGGGTGTCATGACCTTGGCCCCCCTTTTATTTTTCCCCTTGGCCTCAAGTTCTGATGAGAACAGCAGTTACAAAATGGGCACTAGTTGATTCTTCCGTAAATAAAGTCAGAATTCTCACCAGTTTGAGATGTTTGTCCCTGGGAGTCCAGAAAGCTGTTTTGAATCAAGCCCATAGCAAATAAGTAAAGAACTAAACCCTTGGTCCTCTGCTTAAAACTGAGAAATGTGTTAGTTGCTGACACCCATTAATCTATGCTCATGTACTCTATCTCATCATGGGAAACAGAGATGCCTGTGGAATCAAGCCCAGCTCATGGTAGCATGTTGAGGGGTGTTCTGGGCTGTCAATCACTTAGACACCAGCAGACATGGAAACTCAGCATCATGTGCAGAGCTTGGGCAACTGGAGTGGATCCACTTTAGAGACCACACAGCTGATGGGCAAGGTGGGCATCCAGACAGATGGCCCCGACGTGCCTGCCATGCAGTGGTGAATTAGAAATTTGTTAGCAACGAAGTGAAGCTCACTTGTGTGTCCCAGCTACCTGGGAGGCTGAGGCGGGAGCATTGCTTGAACCAGAAGGTCAAGGTTGCGGTGAGTGATGATCATACTACTGTACTCCAGCCTCAATGACAGAGCAAGACTCTGACTTAAAAAAATAAAGCAAGCTAAATGTTTCTCTCCATAGCAGGAAGGATAATTTACCAAAGTAATTGGAAGAGAAATCCTAGATGATGTAATTTCAGCGCTAAGGGAGCTGCCCAGCCTACGTGGCTCACAGAAGAAGTAATGGGCCAAGTGCTGGTGCCGCTGCCCTCCCATCCTGATTGTTTTAACTGTGTTTAGGATCTGTCTCCTGCCTTTTCTGGTTTCCTGTATCTCATTTTTGGATACATAGTTCCCTACTTTGTAGCTAAGCATCAGTAAAATAGGTTGTCTATTTTGAGAATTAACTATTGTGCTTTTGTGTCTTTTAAGGACAGAAAACAAAGGAAGCAGGTGACAGAGCTTGGTGATGTGGTGAATAGATTGAGATGAATATCTAACACTCGGCACCACTCTCATTCCTTCTTTCTCTCTTGTGCTTAATTATAGCTGCCTCCTCTTAGGACAGAACACTTTAAGCTCTGTGAGTAGGAATTTAACATTTTTAAAATCAGAAGTTGTAGTTAAGCAGTATTTTATGTGAATATACAGTCTGTAAGTCTTCACTATACTGGTGTATAGAGGAAGGAACGGGGGCTCAGTCACTTAGATGCCAGCAGACATGGAAACTCAGCATCCTGTGCAGAGCTTGGGCAACTGTGGCTGGGTCTATGTCATGGTATCCTGGTTCCCATCTGTGAGGTGGGGGCCATGAGACGGCCTCGGAGAAGGTTTAGTTTGTGGGATTGAACAGACCTGCCTTGCTCCTTGGGAGCCTCGAGTCTAACTTGACTTTGGCAGGTTTTAGGGAGATGCTGGTAGGACTGTGTGAACCTCAAGTCTAACGCGACCTCAGCAGGTTTTAGGGAGACGCCGGCAGTGCTGTGGGAGCCTCAAGTCTAACTCCGGCAGGTTTTAGGGAGATGCTGGTAGCACCATGGGAGCCTTGAGTCTAACTCGACTTTGGCAGGTTTTGGGGAGACACCGGCAGTGCCATCCTCGCAGGGCATTGGGAGGGGCTCTGATGCCATTCCTGTCAGATGTGTCATGATCAGCGTGGCTTGCCCATCTTAGAATCCTCTGGTAGTGTTCTCATGCCTGTTGTTTCTTGCATGTTACTGAGGCTCTGTTCATGTGGGGGCCTAGGAAGTTCCACAGTGAGAGGAGAGCTTTTTGAGCTGCCTTCCTGCCTGGACGCCAGCCCCACGGAGAACCCTGACTGCTCGAGGTTGGCCTCTGGCCCTGCCTAACCCATGGAAGCATTGATGAAGTGGTACTTTTTAAGCTTCTGGGGCATGCAGTGCCATTGTGTGGATCATCAGGACACTGTGTTGTCCAAGCATGTGCTCCTGGGGGATGGGACCCTACAGGTGCTGTTGCTGGGAGTTGGCCGAGAGACGACCAGCAAGTGAGACTCACTGTGCTGCACGCACCTGCGATGTGCACAGCTTCCCTCTGCACAGCAGCTCCTGACTCCAAGATGACTGGGCAGTAAATGTACAGAGTGCATCTCCAGCAAAAAGCTGTCGATTGCCTCCATCCAGATATCTACCACCATGGCTTTTTGGTGTTGATGAGATGAATTTGAGCAATAGATGGTATGAGTTCTGGGTGTGCAGGACTGTGCCATTGCATTTTTGTTCTCATGTCTTGATTAAAGGTGTGAACGGCTCCTGATTAGGTAAGGATGTTGTGACCAGGGACTCTGCAGTATTGTGGCTTGAGGAGCCAAGGAGGTTTTCTCTCTTGTAAACCCTTCGGGGGGGACATTCTAGGCTGGTGACTGCTCCATGAGGTATTCAGGGATCCAGCTTCTGGAAGAGAAGCAAGTGGTATTGCCAGGATTGCCTAGAGCTCCAGGCTCTCTCCAGTTTCAGCCTCCCTGAGATAGAAGCTGCTCCACTGGGGCCTGGACATGGATGTTAGGGCCTGGGGCCAGGGACTGCTACTGATGGGGTTGGGGGGGTGGGGGGTGGGGGTGGGTGGGGGCTTCAGTCACTGCTGGGTGTGGAAACCAAGGATGGGAGGTGGAACCAGCCTTAGGCCAGTTTACGGCTTCCCAGGAGTGCTTGTGGGAAGCCCCAGCCACCCTTGGCTGACCCCACAGCCAGCATCAAACTCTTAAAGATTCCCTTGGCCCACCCCTCAGGTTCCTAAAATGGTTAGGATTTCCTGAGCTGCGAATTTTTAAGTCTAGGCTAAAAAGTCCTGGAACAGGCCCACAGGGTTCTTTATTTGTAAAAACAAATAACGAGTGTGTGGGTAACTCAGAGCAGTCACTGCATCCTCACTCCAGGGTCCTTTAGGTCAGGTAGAAATGAACGTGCGGTAACTCAGCAGTCACTGCATCCTCACTCCAGGCATGGTTCTTTGGTTTCTTAATTAAAAGCCTTGGGTAATGAAAACCATGTTCTCCCCAGAGAGTAGAGTTTCCGGTTACAGAAGCTCACCTGTAAATGCGGTGCCAGGTCAAATGCACTGAAATCCAGCCCAGGCCTTGCTCCCTGCCCATGGCCATTTGGAGGTGACCCAGAGGGACGTCTGAGAGGCCTGCCTGTCTGATTGGGATGAAGCTGCTGGCCCTCACCCTCTGCCTCTGGCCTCCATCAGCTCCTTCCAGCCTGCAAGCTGACTGCTTTTACATTGCCTTCATTGGAAATATGTTAGAGAGTTAGGCTGGAGGGACCCCCATGGAACCAACCAACAGATTGTGAAAAGGTGAGAACCAGAACTGGGAGGATGGTGGCCACGGCTAAAATGAGAACAGTGGTGGGCTGGAAGGCCCATCTTCTGTCTAAAGTGTTTTTTAAAGTAAAAACATAGTGCCTCAGGAGCATGAGAGGGCAAGTCACAGATGCAGAGAACTTACCTACAAAAGGGCCAACTGATAAAGGCTGTGATCCAGAACTTGCAAGGAGCTTGTAAAACTCAACAATAAAAAATGAACAACCTGGTTAAAAATGGACCAAAGACCTGGACAGATACCCCAACAAAGAAGATACACAGATGGCAAATCTACAAGTGAAAAGACGGCCGCGTCGTATAGCATAGGGTGACGTGCCATTGCACACCCAGCAGTGTGAACAAGACCAGAACTCTGACGCCACTGAGTGCCAGTGGGCATGTGGGGCATCAGAACCCTCCCTTGGGCAGCTGCTGGGGAAGGCAGCGTGGCGGTTTCCCATGGAACCAAGCCCTCTGACCACAGGAGCAATCACATTCCTGGACGTTTACTCAGAGGAGCTGAACGTTTACGTCCATGTGGAAATTTGCACACAGATGTTGATGGCGGCCTTATTTATAATTGCCCAAACTTGGAAGCAGCTAAAATGCCCTTCAACAAACCAATGGATAAACTGTGGTATGTCAGAAAATGGGATATTATTCAGCACTACTCCATGTGATGCTTTTCCTCCTGGGGGGATCCATGCTGTCTGTGAAGCCCACAGAGTGAGCAGCAGTAGTCTGAGCCCTGGTGTGAGCTGTGGACCCTGGGTGGTGGTGCCATGTTGGTGGGGGTCTGTCCGTTGTACAGATGTGCTGGTCTGGTGCGAGCGGGAGAAAGGCGGAGACTGTGTATGTGTGCTGGGGAAGGAGATACATGAGGACCCTGTACTTTCCTCCTGATTTTACTATGAACTGAAAACTGCGTTTAAAAAGTCTGTTGAAAAGGCAAACAAAAATGGTGCTGGCCTGATAGAATCTGTGTGACGGTATGGCCTGCATTCTGTGTTCAGGATTTCCCTGTTAGAATGTACATATCTAAATTATTCAGAAGATAAGCCTTAAGTAATTCACTGCGAAGTTAATTACGGTATTGGTGAGCTTGAGCGCTGCGGGATAGCCAGAATCCTGTGTCCTGATGGCTTCTCCCCTTACAGGCTCAGTGACGTCTGCGGTCTCACCCCATCGAGCAGCAGAGCTATGACCAAGAGTCGGGCTTTGTGGGGCAGAGAGGAAGCCAGACCTCTAAGCACGTGGCTGACGGCTGGAGGGATGATTTTTTGACCGATTTTCCTTATCACCGAGGGCCGTCTTGGGAGCAAAGGCTGCTCCATAATCTCGTGTTCCAGATGCCTCAGGGGAGATGCTTGGGTTGTTGGGTTCATTTAATTACTAGATGTCAGAGGGCTTAAATTTTGAGTGCTTAAATTCACTGAATTTAAAACTTCTTATTTCAAATGTAATTAAACTAAATGTAGTCAACAGTGCATGCCTTTCTAAGTATTGATTAAGATATACATAAAAACATATATCCACGAACATGCAGATGGAGGCAACATATTAAACCGTGGAAGTAGAATTAGTGTTCTTTGTTTTCTGAGAAGACAAAAGAAAATTTTTTTTTTTTTTTGAGATTGAGTTTTGCTTTTGTTACCAAGGCTGGAGTGCAATGGCACGATCTCGGCTCACTGCAACCTCTGCCTCCTGGGTTCAGGCAATTCTCCTGCCTCAACCTCCTGAGTAGCTGGGATTACAGGCACGCGCCACCATGCCCAGCTAATTTTTGTATTTTTAGTAGAGACGGGGTTTCACCATGTTAACCAGAATGGTCTCGATCTCTTGACCTCATGGAAGACAAAAATTTTAAAAAGCAAAGTGTCCCGTAATTTTTTCATTTCCGGCTTATTTGCCCCAGAGTGAAAATTTGGCAGCAGATGGTTCACAGCAGAAGAAGACAAGATCCTGGGCTGGTGCAGGCTCTGGGAGCAGCAGGGGCGACTGCTGAAAGGAGCTGGCTGGAGGCTGAGCAGGAGGTGCTGAGACAGGTCAGGTTGGCTCCAGGGGCACATGGCTCAGTGGGTGTGAAAGGGTTCACGTTTCCTGGAGAGCCGCTGTCTCTGCCCATGGAAAACCCAAACTCCTTCCGACTGAGATGTGTATCTCGTGTTGAAGTTGTTACTCTCAGAAAGCCAGTAGGTATAGAAATTCTTTAGTATGCAGACATGACTTCATTTCTAACTTGATCCTTTTCTCCTGCGTCTTAAATTACTCTCTGGTCACTTGGTACTGGAGGTAGCTTGCAGATCTTAGAAGAGCACTGTATGTCAGTTGCTGTAGCCTCTGATGTGACTTGGCTGCATCTGATGTGCTGGCTCTGCCCAGAGCGTGGCCCTCCCTGCAGAGTGTTGCTTGTTGAAGGCCCCTGTGGAAACTTTCCCTGTAAGCACATGGACCCCAGCAGTCTTGGTTCAGAAACCTTTGGGCCTTCTAAACCTTCTGGCATGACCTTTTCATTTTAGTGTCCCACATTAATTCAGATATTTTTCAGAATGTAAGTAAACTGCCGAATTGCAGGGTGGGGGTGCCTCCGTTGGCTCTGGGGAGAAGCATGCTCTTTCTCAGAGCTTTCTGCCTGCCATGGTGTTCTCCAAGATGGAGCAGTGTTCTCTGGGAGAAGCAATCATCAAAGGTCCACGTCTCAGTGGCTGGGTGGCTGTAGGTGTGCAGCCTTGCAGCCATACCGGCCCCTCCCAGTCAGTGGCACCAAGGAGAGGAGCACAGGGAGGCCTGGGATCTGTCTCCAAAGTCACAGCTGTGCTTCTGAAACTCCATTGTCTGTGTGTGAGTAGACATGTAGAGAAAGTGATAGAGACGATCAGGAGACAGTTTCTGTCTCTGATGAGCTTCAGCGCCCACTTGAGAGGGTCAGGTTTCTGTGTGAGCTGATCCTGACTCATCTTGGCTGTGGCAGCACAGGTGACTGCTGAGCCCATTGGCAAGGCTGCACTCACTCTCCGTCTGAAACACCCCCCTTCCCAGGCTCACGGTGCCAGCTGGGCACCCAGGCCTGTACATATCCTGACTTCCCGCCAGGATGGGGGCCCCCCTGTATGTTGCTGGGGGTGCGGGAGAGAGGAGGGTGGGTGGGTCCTACTTTATTGCCATATCCAATGCCACATGGGGCCAGCACTCAGGAAACACTTGCTGCCTGGGTCAGCAATTGAATGAATTCAGAAACCTGGAAAACTCAGCAGTGCAGGCTGTGGGCATGGCTGTCCAGCCCTGGGGCTCAGCAGTGCAGGCTGTGGTCACGACCCTTCCAGCCCTGGGGCTCAGCAGTGCAGATTGTGGGCACAACCCGTCCAGCCCTGGGGCTCAGCAGTGCAGGCTGCGGTCACAACCC
Source organism: Callithrix jacchus (assembly GCF_049354715.1). Taxonomy (NCBI): domain Eukaryota; kingdom Metazoa; phylum Chordata; class Mammalia; order Primates; family Cebidae; genus Callithrix; species Callithrix jacchus. Next base: position 12,527,025 of record NC_133508.1, read on the forward strand.
TTCCAGCCCTGGGTCTCAGCAGTGCAGGCTGCGGTCACAACCCTTCCAGCCCTGGGGCTCAGTGGTGCAGACTGTGGGCACGGCCTGTCCAGCCCTGGGGCTCAGCAGGGCAGGCTATGGGCATGGCCCATCCAGCTCTGGGGCTCAGGGGTGCAGGATATGGACATGGTCCGTCCAGCCCTGGGCTCAGCAGTGCAGGCTATGGGCATGGCCTGTCCAGCCCTGGGGCTCTTTCTCTGAATTCCTTCTATGGCATCCACCTCATCTTAGGGGCTCCCTGTCACCTCTCAGCTCTTGGCAGCTTCATAGCTTCCTCTGCCTCTCCTCCTGGGCCCTGGGGTGGCTAGTGGTTTGCAGGTTCTGCAGCCAGAGGAGTGTTGGTGCCAGCTGCTTGGGCCTGGGTTACCTGAGCCAAGGACTACAGTGTATGGCTGGACTCACCCCAAATGGCCAGATCGGAAGCCCTTGGGCTACAGAGGGGGGTTGGATATTGAAGGACAGTCTGCAAAGCAGAGGGGAAATGGGTATACTGGATGGGCAGCTGGAAGAGTCTGTGTGCAGAGCCTGGGACCAGTGTACAGAGCTGGCGTGGGTAGTCCAGTGACATGGCCAGTGTGGAAGTGGGCACAGTTACAGGCTTCAGACTGACGTGGAGGGGCTGTTCTAAAATGATCCTCCTTTTCCTTTAATCCTAGTAACCGCTGGTTCACAGGGCGGTGGAGGTGGGATCTGTCATTGACGGGGAGGAGACGGGTTTTAATTAAGCCCTAGTAGACAGCCGGGAGACCCTCTTTCTGGAAGGGGGAGTAGCCATCTCCATAGGACGGTTAGCATTGGTCTCAGGCAGCTCAGGCTGCAGTAACAAAACACCATTGACTGAGTGGACTGTAAACAGCAGGAATTTGTTTCTCACTGTTCTGGAGGCTGGAAGGTGGTGGGATGAGGGTGCCGCCCGGGTGGTTCTGGTGCGGGCCCCTTCCTGGTTTGCACACGCCTTCTTCTCTGTGGCCCTGACATGGTGGAGGGGCGAGGGAGTTCTGAGGCACAAACCGCATTCACAGGGCTCCAGCCTCGGGAAGTCATCACCTCCCAAAGACCCCACCTCCTGACACCTTCGTTTTGGGGGTGAGAATTTCACCCTGAGTGCTTTTTGGGGAAAAGCAGGCAGTCGGTAACTGTCACCCTCTTTGTGTTTGAAAATCAGTCTTTAAGAGCCTAGGAGGAGAGGGATATCCTTCAGCCGGATAAATAATAACTATGCATGTGTTAAAAATATGGGCCAAAATCTACCCTAAATGTTAACTCTTCTGCTTTACATTTTATATCCATTTATGATTATTTCAGTATTAAGATTTTTAAAGATTCTTGTGATAATTATGGACAAATTACTCTTAAAACTCAAATGCATTTGTAACACTTTAAAGAACTAATTGGATGACATTATTTTTCCCTGAGGCACTGTGGATAGTTGTATAATTAGTGTTTATCTCTCTGCCAGGAATCTTTTTTTTTTTTCTAGAATAGAAATCTGAAAAGAAACATTTCTTTGCATTAAGTGCTTATTTCACTATGTGACAATCAATTTTTGAATGTAAGAACAAGATTATTGTGTATTTTGGGGATAATTCTTGCTTAATAGTGATAATGCTAAAATTATGGAACAATTTGTTTCTTTGAGAACTGCTCTTTGCCTGCTCACCAGGTGGGAGCTGATGAGAAGGTGGATGTAAAAATTAAGTTGTATTTAGCTTGTATAGAAGAAGACATTTAAAAAAGCCCTTTTGTTTTTGCTACTACTGAAGTTGCTTAGCTACAGAAATGAGGTTATTGCAGGCACCTAGAATTTTACCTCTTTCACTTCAACAAGGGGAAGAAATTCTCCAGCAAGCACAGGAATCCAACATTCTGATAATTAGACTCTTAGGCATCAGGCCCCACGGAAGGTGGTGATCACTGTGTGTGTTGGCATTGATGTGGTCATATAGCAGATCAACAAACATAGGAAAAGTGTTTCTGTCGTACTACTAGTCATGTAGGTTTAAGTGATGTGCTGCTTTTTGCTAATGAGCACAGGATAATTTCTATGGCATTTGGAAATTCTCACATAAAGTCTAGGTGTATGTACAGTGTTTCCAAGCAAGGGCCAAGTGAAAGCTGCAGTATTTGTGTTTAATTACTAAGCAGCAGTCACTTTCTCCTCGTGTATCTTGGATTTGTGGTGGTCACAGGACCTACTGAAATAGTACCAGATAATGTCTGACAGAGCAGCCAGGGGCTGGTGGCTATAGGTCTCAGGAAGAGAACATGGAAGCAGCCGTGGTCCCTGTTCCTAAGACAGGCAGCGTCATCGCCCCAGACACTGATGATCAGGGAGGTGGGTGTCAGGGAAGCTGGTGGGCATTGCCCACAGGTGTCCCCGGTATATACAGATGTAGGGGAGGGCCCAGGTGTACCCACATCTCCTGTGAAGGCTTGCAGGAGTCTGCGCTTGCCGGACACAGGCTGCAGGGAGCAAGGGGCGGGAAGAGCAGAAAGAACAGGCCCCTTGGGAGTGATAAGAAGGTGTTGACAGCAATGGTGAGGGTTGGTGTCAGGCACCAGGAGGAGGCGGTGGAGGGAGCTTGTCTCAAGGCAGCCCTGGGGTCCGCTGTCCCTGCAGTGATCTGTGATCTGCAGGGGAAGTGGATGGCCACGTGGCAAGGCCCACGGACAGTCTGGACTTAGCTGCCTCAGAACTCTCTGGTGCACGTTGTGAACTGCCCCGCAGGGTTGCAATGCACATTCCTCAGACGTAGAGAAGATGCTTGGAACCATTCCTGGCATGAAGCCAGCACCCTGTGAATGGTGGCTGCTGCTGTTGTGACTGAGTGCCATCAAATTGGGGGCATTTGCTCTGTTCTGTTCACTTAATTGGACCAGGAGTGGGGTTGCCATGCCTTCAACAAGCTTGATGCATTGAACAAGAACTCAGTCGATAATACACTCTGTAATAAACTCTCCTGGCTCAAGTGTTTGAGTAAATCCCAAGGAAGGGGGGTTGTTCTTCATTATCAGCAGGTGTTTGTGGCGGGGCCAGGTATATGGCTCTCAGAGTGAGTGCGACAAAAAACCTTTTGTCCTCCCAAGGTAGCCAGCGTCCCTGTTAAGCATTCCTTAGGCAGAAGGTGGGCTCTGCTGGGGAAGCCTTCTGTTCTCCTGAGGTGGCCAGCATTCCTGGTGTGCATTTCTTAGGCAGCAGGTGGGCACTGCAGGGAAACTTGCTCATGTTCCTGTTTTCTAATTGGAAATTCAAGGTTTCTGAGTATCCGACATCTGAACTTGTACATTGTCGAGACTGTACACATTTCTACACTTGTTTCTTCTGATTTTTGGATCTATACACCCTGGCATTTGGTTGAAGCTTCCAGGACAAGCTGGATGCAGAGTGAAGTCCTGTCCTCACTGTCAATGTTTGCAGATGTCTTTTTTTAATAAACTTTGTATTTCTTGAGAGTTTCAATAAGGTTTTTACTTAATTTGACTTTGTAAATTGCTATGCAGATGACTCTACCAGTTAAAATTGTGAGCTACTGTGGGTTTTTGGTTTTACTCTGATGAACTTTTTTTTTGTTTTTTTTTTGAGATGGAGTTTCACTCTTGTTACCCAGGCTGGAGTGCAATGGCGCGATCTTGGCTCACTGCAACCTCCGCCTCCTGGGTTCAGGCAAATTCTCCTGCCTCAGCCTCCTGAATACTGGGATTACAGACACGCGATACCATGCCCAGCTAATTTTTAGTATTTTTAGGAGAGATGGGGTTTCACCATGTTGACCAGGATGGTCTCGATCTCTTGACCTTGTGATCCACCCGCCTCGGCCTCCCAAAGTGCTGGGATTACAGGCTTGAGCCACCGCGCCCGACTACTCTGATGAATGTTTAAACATTTGCGTGCATGCTGGACGTGTTGGAGGTCATTTCTCTGCTTGTCTTTCTTGTTTACACTTAGAGACTTTGGCTTTCTGGTAAGGTGTGGAAGGCATGCATGATACAAGGCAAATTGCAGGCTGCAGTGTGGCACAGTGTCTGAGAAGTGCAGGCTGTAATGAAGTTAACTTTGCTTATGTGTCTTCACCTTTCCTTGAAACTCCTGTGCATATCTGTTGCTTCTGAGCATAAAGAGGAGACTTCCATCCTTGAGGGAAACACACAACAGAAACAGTTTTAAAAACTAATCATCTAGCTTACATGAGAGCCAACACATTCAGTTTGCAAAGTTTAACTTCTAAGTTAATCAGTAACTTTTCCCCTTAGTCATTAATTTAGTAGTTTATGTTTAGATATATTTTATCTAAAGGAAACTACAAATTAAAATCAGTGACTAAACATGTAATCATTTAGGCTTATGGCACCTGAAGGGAACACTGCTAGTATGCTAAAATACTGGATACAGATACTTAAAAAACATAATGTAGCACTCTTAAAATGCATGTGCTGTTAGCATGTAACTTGGTGAGTAGTTTTGAGCTATATCTTTAGGAATTGTACCTTGAATCGTTTAGGGCACCACTGCAGATGTGTGTGTGAAATGTGTAAATGCCAGATGCTCTTCTCCCTTCCCTTAAATGAAAACAGATAGCTTCCCCCTCCCCGGCTATTTTTTTTTAAAGTAGAGTCTTGCTTTTGTCACCCATGTTGGAATGCATTGGCGTGATCTCAGCTCACTGCAACTTCGGCCTCCTGAATTCAAGTGATTCTCCTGCCTCAGCCTCCCAAGTAGTTGGGATTATAGGTGCCCACTAACATGCCCGGCTAATTTTTTGTATTTTTAGTAGAGACAGGGTTCTGCTCTGTTGGCCAGGCTGGTCTCGAACTCCTGACCTCAAGTGATCCCCCACTACCTTGACCTCCCAAAGTACTGGGATTACAGAAGTGAGCCATTGTTCCCAGCCAGCTCCCTTCCATAATGATTTATATAGTTGTTTCTGCTATATTTTTGGCTTTTTTTTTGAGACAGGGTCTCATTGTGTTGCCCAGGCTGGAGTGCAGCAACACAAATCTTGGCTCACTGCAGCCTTCACCTCCTGGGGTCAGGTAATCCTCCCACCTCAGCTTCCTGAGTAGCTGGGACTATAAACGCATGCCACCATGCCCAGCTAATTTTTTTTGTATTTTTAGTAGAAACAGGGTTTTGCCATGTTTCCCAGGCTGGTCTCGAGCTCCTGGGCTCAAGCGATTTGCTTGCCTCAGCCTCCCAAACAGCTGGCCTTATTTTTTTTTTCCCATGATTAAAGTCAACTTTGAGAAAACCCTTCAACCTTGCAAATTTAATTTGCTGTAATAATATGCCTCTAGGATAAAAATAAGACAAGTATGGTATGTGTGGACTGCAGTTAAACATTTTCAATGTGACAAAGCTTAGGAAGGTCAACATTTACAAAGTGCAGGAGGCCCGGTCGGCGCACTTGTAAGAAAGCATTAGTGGTCTGTGGGTGACCCTAAAGTGTGCGGCATCCTGACGCAGCAATTGTGTTGCTCACGCTTTTACTGAGAGTCTCTCAGGAGCACAAGACGTTCTTCCTCCACCATTGGTCAGCTAGGCAGTGGCTGCTGGAGAAGGAACAAATAGTGAAAGACAGATTAACACTGTGTCACTGTGGAATAGAGGCTAAACCAGGCTCACTGTTCTTACAGTTTTAAAAAACTAAGACGTCCTTAAATATGTGTTGTGTTTTATAATTTTTAAGCAGTCGTGGTGAGTCTGTGTCTGTCTCTAGCTCCTATTCGGTGCTCCCTCTGAAGAGAGTTCAGAGAGGTCACCTTTCCTGGTGGAGGTAGCAGGTCCTGGAGAGGTGTGAACCCCCGTGGGGTGATTGACCTGGAGGGAGGCTGGGTCAGTGTTGGGATCCACCTCCCCCTCCACCCCCCATGCACGGTCCTCTAAGTTATCCACCAAGACATTTCGGAGACACTACCTTTCTTTGTGAAGGTAGCAGGTTTTTGGGAGGTGTGAACCCTGTGGGTGACTGACCTTGGGGAACGGGCTGGGTCAGCTTTGGGATCCACCTCCCCCCATGTTCCTCTAAGGAATCTGCAGCTCTGAGTCTTTACAATATGGGTGAAATTAACCTGGAAGAGGTGTTAATTTTTAAGAAGTAAATGCTCTTTTTCCCTCATACTTCCCTGTGTTTAAGCAGCATTGGAAGAGAAAGTACTAGTAGCACGTTGGTTTGAAAACAGTCTCGTTGGCTGTTTTACGTTGAATCTAATATTAAGGTTGCCTGGTAACAGAAGTTTTCCTTTAACAACGTGAGGGTGTACATTTTTCTCAGAACTCTGTTGACTCTGTTGCCCCATTGGCTGAGCTGTCTGAAATCAGTGCTGTGGCAGCTGAAGAGGCTGCTTCCCTTTGGAGGAAGCCACTGGGTTGGCAAGATGCCCTGCCCTGATGGAGTGAAGCGGGTTGGCAGGAACCTTGTGCTGGCACCTGCTGCTCTCTCCTGCCCCCTGCTGGCCGGCCAGGCAGCTTGGCAACAGTGTGCTCTTCGTGGGAATGTTCACAGGGGCAGGCCAGCCAAGGCTTTTTTGTTCCAGAAACAACAACTTCAGAAACGGCTGTGTGTGTGTATTGACCTTGGCAAGAAAGACTTATGCGTGTCTTAAATCTCTTGAACAAAGCAAGCTGATGTTTCAAATGGATCATGAAGGCTAACAGACTGAACTTTGCTAATGTTAATATTCAGGAGAAAATACTAGGTTTTGATCAAATAAAGGCAGAAGTGGCAAGCGACGTGTTTGTGCCTGTGTGACTAAGCGACATGCTGGCCGTTCTATACTGCCGTCTCCGAGCGCTCAGCGTGCGGATATTGGGTCAATTTAGATATCGCTGATCTTTACAGATATTTGATCAGGCAGCCCAAGAGCAGATAAACAGGGAAACCGCTGGCTTTCGGAGGCCTGGAAACAGCAAACTACTATTAGCATCGTAGTGAGACGCAGCTGCCTGCATCAGGGGTGTTGGCTCCTTCTGCTTCTAGACTTCCGTCTGCCTTACAATAGAAGAGTGTTGTTTGGTTTATCCTCATTGTTCCGCTGGCTCCGCTGTCAAAATCTCAGCCAGCACTTAGCTCTGATGCTGCAGTAATTTCATTGTGCTGCTGGCTGGACCTGCCTGGCACAGCTATAAAGCAGGCGGGAGCTTTCCCGAAGGCCGTGACGAGAACCCCAGGCAGGAAAAGCACTGCTGGTCCACATGCGGCAGTGCATCTGCAGCTAAGCATGGACGTGCACGTTCAGTCTAAAAAGGTGTAGGAGAGAAGAAAACCGCCTATGATTAGTCACTTAAAATGCAAAACACCCAGCCTTTTTGAGACCTTAGAACATAGAGCAGGGATCTTGGAGACGGCAGGTGTGTCTGTGTCTGCTTTTATCACTTAGCTTCTCCAAGCAGTATCTTTCTCATCTCTATAAACTGGGGCTGACACCTGCCCCGCATAGATCTGTGAATGGAACCAAAGTATGTGGATGTAGTATAGCCCCCAGGACCTAGGGCTGACTCGGTCATTGTCGGTGGTCAGTGCATGTTGTACAGGTCCCTCAGAACCTAGGAATGACTTGGTCAGTATCGGTGGTCAGTGCTTGTGAGGTAGTGTTAGCCCCCAGGACCTAGGAATGACTTCGTCAGTGTCAGTGGTCATGCATGTTTTATGGGTCCCTCAGAAAGTCGCTACAGATAACTCCCTCTATTCGATGTCACTGAATGTTAAAGTGGGACCTTGGCTTCCCATGTGTCTGATTTGCCTTAGACCGTGCTGCACCCCGTGGTTCCTGAGCCCTGTGCTGAAGTGCGTGCCCTGCTGTGTTGCCTGCACCCCTTTTGCTATGAAATGAGAGCTCCTCTCACTGTAGCCAGACCCATCCCAAGCGTGGGTTGGGAGGATCCCACAGCGACCCCATCCTCTCCAAGCTGCTCTCCAGGCTGGTAGCCGTCACTTTGTGGGCCATTCTCTCAGGTGTCCTGTGTCTCATTGATCCACCAATGAGTCCCCCACTGAAGCACCCCTGCCCCTCCTCCCCACTCCTCCTCCAGCTGATCTTGGTGCTGCCTTTCCCAGTCTCTGTCCAGCAGGTTTCTGCCCTTCTCCTGGAATCACCGGCATTGTAAGCCTTTGGCCAGCTGATCAGATGATCTGGTGGGGGGCCCAGAGGCTGCCCAAAGGCCACTCTGACCTTGCTCATTAGAAAGCCACCAGGGCCTCACTCCTGGAGTCGCTTCTCCCTTGAGAAGTGGATCTGAGGCAGTCTGGAAGGGGCCCTGGATTAGGGGTCTCTAACTCCTAGTCACCCTGGGGTTTCTCGCAGCTTCTGCACCAATTGCATCTAGTTGGTGCATAATAAATGGTGTTTGAATTTAACTGATGAGAGGTCTCCCTTGTGCCTTGACGGTGTTCCTGTGTTTCCTTTGTCTGTTCCTGAGAGTAGTACAAGCAGGGCTTCTCCTGAGGCAGTAGAGCCCAGCTAGGAGGGGAAGGAGGAGAGGTCGGTGCACGCTGTAAGCATCTACTGGGTTATATTCTGGTGAAGATGGGCCTTAGAACCTTCCTCAGGAGCCCAAGCTGAGGCTCCACAGTGAGTTGGTCAGGCCTGGGGCTTCCATGTGAAAGCAGCCCCGCAGATGCCCTTCTCCCTTCTGGATGAGCACCCTCCAAAACACAGATCTCCTGGTGCAGTGAGGTCACAGCTACAGACCTGACCACACGGAGTTGCTGAGGCACTCGGCAGGAAGGCGAGTGGACTCTGTGAGCTTCCACTATGGAAGCCGCTCTACTCCGTACTCTGCTCTTGGGGTGCCAGATGTTTGGACCTGCTGTCAGGGACCACAGTGGCGTGGGATGGGCTGTGTACATCAGGGACCACAGTGGTGTGGGATGGGCTGTGTCTGTCAGGGACCACAGTGACGTGGGGTGGGCTGTGTCCATCAGGGACCACAGTGGTGTGGGATGGGCTGTGTCTATCAGGGACCACAGTGGCGTGGGGTGGGCTGTGTCCATCAGGGACCACAGTGGCGTGGGATGGGCTGTGTCTGTCAGGGACCACGGTGGCGTGGGATGGGAAGCGGTACAGACGGATCCAGGGAAAGACCTGGTTGAACCCCAGCTGCCCATGTGCTTGTTGCTGATCTTGGACAAACTCCCTAGTTTCTGAGCTTCAGTTTGATCATCTATAAGACAGGGATGCCGTCCGAGTCTGAAGATGTCAGTGCATGCGGGAATGCCTGGCACAGTCATTACAGGCTTTCCTTCGACCTCCTCTGTGCCACTCCCTTGGTAAATCAATATCCATGCATGCCACAAGTAAAGGTACAGTCTGCAAAACCAGTTGACCCCTAGTTTTTTATGGTTGGGCATCATGAGTATCCGTGCCAGGAAATGCCATGAAATGTCTTGGGCCTGCTTGTCCAACTCTGTTTCCAGAGTGATCCTGGAAAAAATCCAGTTCAGGATATGGGAGGTGGGATCAGTGTTCTAGCTAGGACAGGCTGAAGTCAAAAGCTCATTTGCTCTGTGAAGAGGTGCCCAGGATGAGACATCCAAGAGCACCAGGTGGTTGGCCCTGGAGTGGGACGGTCGGGTCTGCGTGGTGGCCTCCAGCACAGCTCTTGGAACGGAGTGGCGTTTTTGAGTGACGCCTTCTCTAGGTCACGAAGCCCTGATCCGTAGCTCACGACCTCCTGTCTCCAGCCAGTCTCCCCCTTGCCATCCCCTTATGAGAAAGTATGTGCAGCACAGCTGCCTTACAAGTGGCTCCTTCTGGACGCTGCAGTTAGGACAGCAGCAAGCCAGCATGGGAAGCTTTTTTTTCATTGTTGGCCAAAATACGCAGGGCTGGCTTTGCACAATCCCATTCAGTGTCACGTGTGTCCATCGGCCACTCACCTATCCATCTGCCACAGACAGGCCTGAACTGGACTGTTGAGCTGTCTTTGCTGCAAAGAGCTTAGAGGCTCACAGGAAATCTTGAACCAGCGTAATGGTAACAGAACAGCAATACCTGTCATTTATCAAGGATATATTCTGGGCTGGATGCTTTGTTAAGTGATGCAGGTAAGTAAGCACTGTTAATCTTCCTTTTACCTATCAGGAAATTGAGGCTAGAGAACATTAATGCTGGGGAGCAGGGAGTAAGGGGACACATGGAGGAACTGAGGGGCTGACGCTCTGAGCCCGCGGATTTGTGCACAGGCCCTGGCTGCATGGACACTGGATATACTGCTCTGGCGGGGTTGTGTGGCTCTGGGGAAAGATGGAGCCTGACATGGGTAAGATTTGGATATTTTCAAAAGAGATTTCCAGCCTGGGATGAGGGTGTAAGTGACTGCATCAGGGCGGTGAGCCAGAAAGCCTGGCTGCAGGAGCTCCCCTGTGGGGTGAGGGAGGAAGGCATTGGGGGTGGATGGCTGAGCAGAGGTGGTGGGTCGCCAGGAGCCATCCTGGGCTTGGAAAGAGAGGGAAAGGCAGCGTTCTGCACTGGAAGGGCACCAAGACATGGTTGCAGCTCTTCCTCACAGGGACAGGCAGAAGTGGTACTGATGACGGAACGCGTAGATTCTACCTTCAGAGAAGGGTTGTAGAAAAGTCCTCTTCTCCCAAAAGTCTTTTACAACCTGGGCTACTCATTTAAACTTGGCCTCAGGTAAATGGTCAGGAACAGCTTCTAATGAGGACGTGGAGATGGTGCATGCCTCTGATGCTACACGCCTCTGATTGTGCACAGCCTCTGATTGTGCGTGCCTCTGTGTGTGTGTGTTTCTGTGCACAGCTTCTGATTGTGCACAGCCTGTGATTGTGTGCACCTCTGATTGTGCAGTCTCTGATTGTGTGTGCCTCTGAATATGCATGCCTCTGAATGTGTGTACCACTGTGCATGCTTCTGATTATGCACAGCTTTTGATTATGCACAGCCTCTGTGCCTCTGCACAGCTTCTGATTGTGTGCCTCTGTGCACAGCCTCTGATTGTGCACGCCTCTGATGGTGCGTAGCCTGATTGTGTGCACCTCTGATTGTGAATTGTGTGTGTTTCCCAGGATGAAGTAGATGAGCCTGGTGTCAGGGCAGGTGTGACTTGTGTCGGCCCGTGGAGAAGGAAGAAGTTTAACCCACCCTTTCTTTGGGAATGTCAGGAGAGTAACAAAGGTGGCTGATTTATACATGGCCATTCTAGTGAGGGGACGACCTGGAAGGTTTACCGCTTTCCTGGAAGCTCCTCTGGGTGTTAGCATCACTGGTCATAGACAGTAGCTCAGGAGCCCAGTTAAGGTGCAAGGAGGGACCAGAGCTAGCCCTGTCTGTGCCTGGGCTGTGGTCACCCTGACGGCCAGGTGACGGCTGCCTTCGCACAAAGCTAGGGTCAGAGTCAAGTTGGGCAGTGTCTGCTGTGAAGTAGGTCAAGACTGGTCAGTCTCTGATATCTTTAAGATTCTAGCTGTAAAATCTCATAGATTATAGTTGTTTGGGAAGATTTACATGTGGTTTTTAGACATTAAAGTGTAGGGGCATGGCCAGTGTTGAATGACATTTTGTTCAGTGTAACTGACAGGAAACTGGGCCTGAGTCCCTGGCCTGCCACTGGCTCCAGGTGGCTTCAGAGGGGGCTGCTTGTGCTCAAGTTTTTGCAGATGGGATGGGATGTGGACACTGGGCTGAAGTGCTTTAACCTCCAATCTTCAATCCTCTGTATTGAAAGGAATGTGCAGGAACAAACTCACCTGTGCACATGTGCATCATTTTTAAAAGTTTTTGGGAAATATCTAAAGATATTTCAAGTTTTGAAGGAAGCCGGGATGACATTGGAAATGTCAGCACAAGTCTTGGCTGGTGACCAGGTCTGTAACCTCACACGCCTCTGATTGTGCACAGCTGGTGACCAGGTACATCACCACATATGCCTCTGTACACAGTGGGTGACCAGGTCCGTAACCTCACACACCTCTGATTTTGCACAGCCAGTGACCAGGTCTCTGACCACGCACCCCTCTGATTGGGTGCAGCAGGTGACGGGGTCCATGACTTCACACGCCTCTGATCAGGCGCGGTATGTGACTGGGTCTGTGACCTCACATACCTCTGACTGAGCATAGCTGGAGACCAGGTACAGAACCTCGCATACCTCTGATCGGGCACAGCTGGCCGGTGTGGGACCGACTTCAGTGAGGGGCTCATTTCTTGGGTGTGAAATGGGAATGTTGTGTGGCTCGCGAAGCCCCTCCTTCCTGCTTTGGGGGCTCCAGCTGGCAAGTAATATGTGCTGGGTGCCACTGTGTGTTGGGGGATGGGATGCAGCTGTAGACTGCACAAGTGCCCAGCCCCTTGGTGCAGCATGTATGTTGCTGGGAGTGGCCTGGTGAGTGCCTTCTGCAAATGGTTCCTGGGATTCTCTTCCGCTACATTGGTGTATCATTCAGCACCCCCATCACATTTGAGATGAACTGTGCCTTGTGAGTGGCCCTGCCCTGGGTCATGACCACAGACTGGACTTGAGCTGTGGGAGCCGCACGGACAGTTGAAGGCCTCAGACCCCAAGGATACACACACGGGCCATCTACCTGAGATTTCCAGGCTGCATTGCCCCAGGCCGCATGCTCATCTCCCTTGCTGCTGCTGTCCCCGCCCGACACTGCACAGCTTCCCTCTCCGAAGATGTCATGGAGCTTGTCTGCTCTTTATAAATCTTATGCACATTTGGATGTGTCAGCTTCATGCGGAAGCCCTGCAAGCAGGAGATAATGGAGGCTTGACTCCGGGCTGGTGGTCTCCAGCAGTCTCTCTCCAGCTGCCTTGCACTGAGTCGAGGTTACTTAAATGTGTCTTCTGAAGGTAACAAGCATGGGCAGTGTGCTGAAGCATATAAATGCCACGCAGTGCAAGATGGTTCTAGGAATACCAGTACCCGCTTGTGCTGCCTGACATGATGTCATGTAGAGGTCATGGTCCCCTTTACTTTTTCACCTGCGTTCCTAATCCCCTCTGGCCAACTGCTCACTGTCTCAGACACTGCTTCAAATCTCTGGGTTTCTCAGCATCTTTATTTCTCCAGGAAAAAACCTGCCCCATCATCCTGCTACTTCCGAAAGGGGGTTTTTACAGGGGGTGGTGATGCTACAAATGTCAATATAGGCCCACGCAGCATTCTACTGGTGTCAGGGGTACCTAGATGCTCAGGGGCATCTGGGCAGGCAGCCTCCATCTCCCATGGTATGAGGGGCACACAGAGGAAGCACAGCTGGGCAGGCGGCCTCCAACTCCACTGGTGTCATGGGCGCACAGCTGGGCAGGCGGCCTCTATCTCCCATGGTGTGAGGGGCACACAGAGGAAGCACAGCTGGACAGGCGGCCTCCATCTCCACTGGTATGAGGGGTACACAGAGGAAGCACAGCTGGGCAGGCAGCCTCCATCTCCACTGGTGTCAGGGGCACACAGGAAGCACAGCTGGGCAGGTGGCCTCCATCTCCACTGGTGTCAGGGCATACACACAGGAAGCACAGCTGGGCAGGCAGCCTCCATCTCCACTGGTGTGAGGGGCACAGAGGAAGCACAGCTGGGCAGGTGGCCTCCATCTCCCCTGGTGTCAGGGGCACACAGGAAGCACAGCTGGGCAGGCGGCCTCCATCTCCACTGGCGTCAGGGGCACACACAGGAAGCACAGCTGGGCAGGCGGCCTCCATCTCTACTCGTGTCAGCGCACACAGGTAGTGCAGCTTGGCAGCTATTTTATTACCAGGAAGGACAGCTGGGGATCAGCCGAGAGCCTCAGGCAGGGGGTTGCCCCTTGCCTTGATCACTAAAGATACAAATTATAGCAGTAGAAGGTGGAGATTCTCCTCTCTGCTCCTGAAGTGTTTTACTTTCTCTTGTTTTCCTAACAGCCTGCTTGGACTCCTGAGCTCCTTTGTGTATGTCTGTGTATCCTTGTAGAGGGACTGGCGATACTGCTGGAAAGGTAGTAACTCTGTATTGACAAGGTGCCAGTTATTAGTCTGTTGCCTTAAAACATTTACGATTGGAATTGCTCCTCTGAACACAACTGGATATGTCATCGTTCTCTGTACAGTTGTTTTCTTTTGGGGAGGTACGCATGGTTCTGGGAAGGGTGCTGGGCTGCAGTTATATGGGTGTGGACACAGGTTGCAGCAGAATAGTATCCCTCAGAGGGCAGGGTGGTGGGGATCCCATGGGTTCATGGTGGTTTTGTTGAATGAATGAATGATTAAACCTAGCACTGAGGGTTGCATGAGCTCCTATAGAAGTGGCTTTGAGTGTTAAGAAACGGAGACTAAAGGGCTCACCTCTTCTCTTTGAGTACGATTTCCCACTGCTGCTTGGAGCTGAGGGTTTGACATGCCATAAAAGCCATGATGCAGCCATAGGATGTGACATTTTAGTGACTTGGGTTGTTTTTTATTATGAGGCTAAAAATAACCAGGTTAGCCATCACTTTTTGTTACTCAGGACTTAGGCTTTCTTGGGAAAAAGGAAGATGTCCTAAATTTTTAGTGGCAAGGTGACAGAACTCGGGGGAGTGTCTCATCTCATTACTCATGACTTGGTCATGGAACCTGTGTGTGCTTCTCTGTCCGGTCATCTTGTGGCTTCAGAGTCCTGTCCTTGCTCTCCTGGACTAACCTGTCCATCCTAGGGATCATACTTGCAGGACTGATGGCAACATTGCGTGCTGGGTTTTCTCTCCCAGGACTTCCAGGTGGTTTGTGCCTGGAATGGTTCTGTGGTGGCAGGGTATGCATTACATTGAGGGCTGGCCTCGGCATGCCGGCATGGATTTGCCATCTTGCAGGTGGGAGCCCTGTGGCAGACGGCTACTTCCCTTGCATGCCTTTTCTGGTGTGGCCTTTATTTTCCACGGGGCGTTAGAACAAATTTTTGCCGTGCAGTGATTGGACAGTGATTGATGTGCCGTGGGTCTCCAGCTCAGGGAGATGGGGATAAACTCTTTGTTGCTCTTTCATGCTCTGGGTGGGCAGGCAGTTGGATTGAAGGCTACAGGTGATGCCTGCATGTGTCATGAAATGAAGAGAGAGTATTTCTGTGAAATCCTCTCTGTTTACATAATTAGACCAATTTTATCTATAACCCAGAAGCTGAAAGCAGTTGACTTTAAGTGTGATCAGCAAGCTGGAATTTAATTCTTGAGTAAAATAGTTACTGTGGAAATGAGTCTTTGGACTTGCAGTTAAAATGAATGGTTGCAAATTTAGGGTAAGTGACAGTAATGGGTTTAGGCAAAATGTCTGATGTAGGTGGCAGAATTTTTCAGGTGCATATAGAACTGTAGTGAAAATGGTAGGGACAAAGAAGGATTGCCCTGTCCTGAGAGAGTTAAAAAGTGGTTTACAAATGCAGGCTGAGTGTGCATATGGAGGCCCATCAGCGTAACTCCGAGTTCAGCCCAGCAGAAGGTTAAGAGCCATAGGGATATTTCTGGATGTTCTTCAAATGACTTTCACCTGTTTGGAAGCTGTGGTTAGTGCCCACCTGTTCTGGGTCTGTCAGTGACTTCTCCTGGATGGTCAGGTGGTGCTCTCAGAGAAAGACTCAAGGAAGACTTCCATAGTTTTCCTCCAGCTTTAAAATACATATTTGTAGCCCTTATTTGTTTCTCCTTTGTCAAAGTTTTTATTTTATTTTTTAAATTTATATATAGCAGCACCGCCATTTTCTTTGGGCGTTTCTGTGAGTTCCCCATGGTGGTTATTTGCAATCCATCGATCTACTTCATTGAAGTATCTCTTCGATCTTTGCCAGTTTTGTAATCAGAATGTTTATTGTCCTCTGTTTCTTCCTGTTCATCTAACTTAGCTTATCTGTATCTATAGAAAGTGCTGGTGGGATTTATGTTGGAATTGTGACATGTCTGTAGGTCAGTGCAGAGAGAACTGGCATCTTGACTCTGTTGCTGCCTCTCCTCGGACTTGTGACTCAGTTGATGTAGCTCTTTTCTTTCCTGCATCAGTATTTTGTGGTTTTCCTCATACACATTCTCTGTGTGCTTTGTTAGATTTATACCTAAGTGGTTTTTATGCAGCTACTGTAAATAGTGTTGTTTTAAAAATTTAGGTCCCAAATACTAATTGCCAGTAATTGAAGTAAGATTTGACTGTGTTATGACCTTGCTAAACTCAGGTATTGCATCTAGGACTTACTTTTGTAGATTCATTGGGAATTTTTACATGTAGGCTTTTGGTTTTGCTTCTTTCTGTTTTCAGTTTCTTTGATTTCTGCACTTTATGATGTCTTTCTTTTTACTGGTATTGAGTTTACTTCACCTTTTTAAATTAAGATAGAAGCTTAGGTTATGGACCTGAGACTTGACTTTTTTCAAATATGCTACAAGCTTTTTATGCTACAAGCTTACATCCCATCATTATTTTGGCTGCATTTCATAGATTTTAATTTTTGTTTCAGTTCAGTTGAAAATTATTTTCCTTGGAGCGCTCATGGTGGTTTTATTTAGTTCACCTGGATCTCATTTTAGCAAAAGATAAAAATTCATGCAGGTTTAGTTTCTGCAGGCACCTCATAATATTTTCACATTCTGTGCCTTGACCAGGAAATAATTGAGCTTATCGGGAAGATGGTTGCATGGTGTATTGGTGGTGTAAAAATTATGTGGGAATTTGAATGTTTGGACATAGGGTCTCTATCACCCAGGCTGGAGTACAGCAGTGCAATCAGAGCTCACTGCAACCTCGACTTCCCAGGTTCATGCAGTCCTTCCACCTCAGTCTCCTGCGCAGCCAGGACTACAGGTGCATTCCATTATACCCAATTAATTAATTAATATAGTAGAAATGGAGTCTCACTGTGTTGCCCAGGCTGGTCTTAGACTCTTGGGCTCAAGCAGTCCTCCCACCTCAGCCTCCCAAGTCACAGGGAGCCAGTGCACCTGGCCGGGAATTGAAGTGCCGTGCAGGTGCAGAAGTTTTATATTTGGTGTTCTGATATTGTGAAACACCTGACATGGCACCTGGCATGTAGTAGGTATGTCATGCATATTCTTGAATGAATACTGTGGTGCTCATATATTGAATTACATATAATTTTACTCTCATTTGTGTTTCTCTGTGCCAGTCCATTTGCTTGTCTGGGCTGCTTTGTTCTGCAAGTTACCTTGTAATATCTTGTGCTTCAGGCTGTTTTGATTATTGGCCTCTTTTTTTCACTTTAAATGAAGACCCACCCCCCCATTCTCTCTGATTGGATATTTTCATCTTCCCTCTATAATTGGGATATAGGGTACCAATGCATGTCTCTTCATAAACATAATAAAAATCCTTGAATATGCATGTGTTTATGTAAACAACAGGGATTTGATTCTTTTATTGTAGGAGTCAGTATTGCAAAGCAGACATCTTTGCTGACAAGTTCTAATTCTCTTACTGTATCAGTGAGTTTAGGATTACATACGTTCTACTTTGTTTACCTTGTGAATAAAGTATATTCTTAATCATTCCCTATAATAAAGTTTGGGCAGAATCTTTTAGAAAGGATGCTTCTACAAATTAAAGTTTGTACTATCAATGTTATTATTTAAATAGCTAGTGAAGACATCAAAATCTTAGCACATTTACGTGTTGTGCAAGGAATTGTCTCTGCTTTCCTCCCTGCAGCTTGGGGTATTTTTGACATGATATGAATTTGTGCACAGGAAGCCTCAGGGGTCCCGGTGACCCCTGCGGAGGGATGCCCCCAGCTCACTGGTCTCAGAGAGAGTTGTCACGTTTGTATGAACTCTGGAATAACTTGAGCTGATTACATACATCTTGTGGTCAGTCACTTGTCCCCTCCACTCTCCAAAAGAAAACCTCAGACCTCTTAAATCCACTGTAAGCCTTTTCATGACTGAACTATTATTTTAGAAAGCAAGATTGTCGGAAAAATTTAGCTTTAAGGATGGTATAAAGCTCTTGGCATCTTCTGAGTCCTGAACCTGTGAGGGGAGGATGGTGCTGTCATTCCTCTCCTGGTGGGACCCAGTCTGCCTCATGTTGTTTTCCATTTCTTACCCAGACGGGATGATTTGTTTAAGAAAATCACTGAAGTCATTGACTTAAGCATCCCTTTACTTCCAGCTTGTAAAAAGTTTTAAAGTAAAACTTTTAAAATCTTTTATTCAGCACACATTTGGTGATACTGTGTCTGTGTTTTGTGTACAGTTTCTCTGTTTTGTGTGTGGCTTCTATGTTGTGTAGGGTTTCTGTTTCATGTACTAGACTCTGTCCGTCATATGGCACACAGTAGGGATCAAATATTTGAGGGATGAATGAATGAGGATATAAAATCCAAGATAATTTCTATGGCATTTGGAAATTCTCATATAAAGTCTAGGTGCATGTACAGTGTTTCCAAGCCAGGGCCAAGTGAAAGCTGCAGTATTTGTGTTTAATTACTAAGCAGCAGTCACTTTCTCCTCGTGTATCTTGGATTTGTGGTGGTCACAGGACCTACTGAAATAGTACCAGATAATGTCTGACAGAGCGGCCAGGGGCTGGTGGCCATAGGTCTCAAGAAGAGAACATAGAAGCAGCCGTGGTCTCTGCTCCTGAGATAGGCAGGGCTTTGAACCCGCCTTCCCGCCAGACACTGATGATCAGGGAGGTGGGTGTCAGGGAAGCTGGTAGGCATTGTCCGCAGGGGTCACCTGGATATACAGATGTAGAGGAGGGACCAGGTGTACCCGTATCTCCTGTGAAGGCTTGCAGGAGTCTGCGCTTGCTGAGGGGTCCTCAGTTCTATTCCCTGGGTCTGAACTTGCTCTCAGTGGCCATGTCTGCCTTCAGAACCCACCTGAGCAAGAGCTGGGCTTGAGGTTGGGCTCCTACCTTGCTCCTGGGGCGGCAGAGCCAGGTTACTGGAGACAAGTACTAGTCAGCACCTAGGCTATTCACAGGTTCAAGGGGCCAGGGTATCCATGCTTGCTCTTTGATAAAGTGAATAATTTGACGAATGATAACTGGACATTTTAGAGTTCCTTTAAAATGGTATCAGGAAAGCCCCTGATATGGTTTGGCTGTGTATCCCCACCCACATGTCATCTTGAATTGTAATTTCCATAACCCCCACGTGCCAAGGGCAAAAGCTGATGGGAGGTGATTGGGTTCTAGGGAATTCACCCATGCTGTCCTTGTGATTGTGAGGGGTTCTCACGAGATCTGGTGTTTCGATGAGTGTGGGGCTCCTCCCTCTTGCGCACTTTCCTCTCGCTTGCCGCCACGTCAGACATGCCTTTGCTTCCCCTTCACCTTCCTCATGAACGTCAGTTTCCTGAGGTCTCCCCAGCCATGTGGAACTATGAGTCAATCAAACTCTTTCTTTTATAAATTAGAGTCTTGGGCAGCTCTTTACAGCAGCATGAAAATGGACTGATGCAGCCCAGCAGCCCACAAAGGGAGAAGGGGACAGCGTGGGTGCTGCTGTGAGGCCTCGGTGCTGACAAGGGGTCAGTTGGCACAGCGTGTGGCGAACCATCGAGGGGTTCAGCCATGCCATTCTCATTGAGCAGCCCATTTTCAATGTGTGAAAAAGGATAAAAAAAATTAATAGGACTGTGTTTTCAGAGTCAGTGCCTTGCATGAAAACTGGTAGTTGAGAATCCCTCAAGGAAAGCAGTTTTTCTCCGAAGTCAGCAGTGCTCTGCAGTGCAGAGGAGCATTGGTGAGAAATGCCGGCATGTAGATAAACAACATCACAGAAAATACGCATTCACAGCTCTCAAAAACCATGTTTTATCTGTAATTAGCTAGCAGGACTCAACAAATGCTCATTGCCCCCTTAACTCGCCCGCATGGCAGATGCTTTTTTTTTAGGCCTGGAGTGTTGCTGCAGGACGGTGAGTGGGGTTCTGACTCTTCCCAAGGTACCCTGGAGCTGAGAGGAGGTTTTGTACTCAGGGCTGGAGATCAGGGCACACTTGAGCCCAGAGTCTTGGGGTGAACTGACTTCTTCATTGAAAAATTGCTGAGAAGGAATGGGCAGAAACTTCATTTCAGGTAAGTGAAATGGAAGTCAGTCATCCCTTGACAGAGGTGCATTTCTGACCAGCCCCTAAGAGAACCCTCTGGGCAGCAGGGAGAAATGAGTGTGACTCTGACCTGTTCTGCATGTCCTGGGTGGGGTCTGTCGGACGTGACCCCGAGGAGAGGCAAGCATCTCTTCCGGCGCCTGCTACTGTGGCCCAAACTGCTGATGGTGAGTGGGATCGGTGTGGAGATGCAGGAGCTCTGAGGACTTCCTTCAGCTGAGGCATCTCCTGTTAGGGCTGGGCCATTTCCTGGGTACACCACGTCCCTGTCATCTGCCCTGCCCTTCCTGAAGAGGTGATCAGTGCGACAGCAGCAGCACTACCATCACCACAGCCAGGGAACCAGCTGGATAGCAAGAGGTTGGAAAACACTCAAGTACTGTGTTTATAAAACTCATGACAGAGGCTGGATTTCGTGGCTCATACCTGTAATCCCAGCAGTCTGGAGAAGCCCAGGCAGGAGGATCACTTGGGCTCAAGAGCTTAAGGCCAGCCTGGGCAACACAGTGAGACTCCATCTCTACAAAAAATACACAGTTAGCCAGGTGTGGTGGTGCCTGCCTGTGGTCCCAGCTACCCAGAAGGCTGAGGTGGAAGGATCACTTGACCCTGGGAGGTCAAAGCTGCAGTGAGCCATGACTGCACCGCTGTACTCCAGCCTGGGCAACAGAGCAGACCTTGTCTCAAAAAAAAAATTGTTGTTAATCTCATGACAGATATTTTCCCTGTCCCAGCCTGTTCCAAAACAGCTATTTTTTTGGTCCTTGCGTTTTGCATTTCAATCCAAATGTATGACTGTTGCTTCAAGAAATTCTTCCTCTGCATCCCATCCTTATGGTGGAACCAGCCCGATGCCCTAACACTACCAGATGCTTCTCCGCATGGCCTTGTGTGCATCAGAGGAGCCCTGGCTGCATGTTTCATTTCCTTGGATCCAAGAACTTGCTGAATGTGGCAGGACTGATCTTCACTACATACGGTTTGGATTCCTCAGGATGAACGTCTGGAAGAAGATATGGTCTTGAGCTCGTTGCTGCAGCAAACACGGTTTTCGAGAGAAGGACACCTGCTTCCGTCTGTCCAGAATGAAGATTCATTCTGAAGTTGGTCAAAAGAGAAGCAGCTAACACAGCAGAACCACCAGGAAGTACTGAGGGGTGTGGGAGGGGGAGCCTGTATTCCTTCTCCCTGCCTGTTGAGTTTTAAAAATCTCCAAGATGTAGAGTTGACCCTCCAGGTCGGTGGGTTCTATTACCCTAGATTCAGCCAAACTGAAGGTGAAAGTATTCAGAAAGAAAAGAATGCTCTGACCTGCTCTGAACATGTGCAGGCTGTTTCATTTTCATGATTCCCTAAACAATATAGTACAACCACTGTTTACACAGGACTCATGATGTTTTGGGTATGATGAGTAATCTAGAGAGTTAAAGTACACAGGAGGGCATGCATAGGTTCTGTGCAGATGCTGCGCCATTGTCTATCAGAGACTCGAGCATCCATAGAGTTTGGCTTCCTGATCCCCCGGGACAGGTGTCCTCACCCATGGACACCGAAGGATGTATCTTAGCATGCCTTACTCACTTACTAGAAAAAACAAAATTTTTTCCACATAGACCAACATTCAAAATCTATAAATAGTTTTTAGGGTGGGGGAAGGGAAGGATTTCAGGGTTTTTTTTCCTCCCCGAATTCAGGCTATTAATAACACATCCCTCACTTTGTAGTTAATTCCTGTGTGTGGTGAAAATACCTCAGATACCTTCTCTAACTGAATTGTAGGCAGATGATACATTGTTATTAACTGTCGTTACCACGCTGTGCATTGTAGTAAATTTGTGTGTGTGGTAAGAATAGGGAAGATCCCTCTTCTGACTGAATGGTAGGCAGACAGTACATTGTTATTAACTGTAGTTACCGCACTGTGCATTGTAGTTAACTTGTGCGTGTGGTGAGAATAGGTAAGGTCCCTTTTCTGACTGAATTGCAGGTGGATGATACATTGTTATTAACTGTAGTTACATTGTAGTAAATTTGTGTGTGTGTGGTGAGAATAGGGAAGATCCCTCTTCTGACTGAATGGCAGGCGGACGATACATGTTATTAACTATACTCACCAAGCTGTGCATTGTAGTTAATTTGTGTGTGTGGTGAGAATACCTAAGATTCATTCACTGACTGAATTGCAGGTGGACAATACATTGTTATTAACTGTATTTATCATGCTGTGCATTGTATTTCCAGAATTTACTCATTTTCTCATGAAGTGTGTGCCCTTGACCAGCATCTCCCTGTGTCCACATCCCTGGTCGCTGGTAACCCCTATTCCACTCTATTTCTATAAATTCTACTCTTTTAGATGCCCTGCGTAAGTGAGATCATGCAGTATTTGTATTTCTGTGCCTGGTTTATTTCACTCAGCATAGTGTCTTCCAGGTTTATCTATGTTTTTGCAAATGACAGGATTTTGTTCTTTAAGGTCAGTAGTATTCATTGTGTCCGTACACCAGGATTTCTCTATCTGTTCATTCACTGACGGACACATAGGTCAATTCTACATCTAAGTGATTGTGAATAGCGCTGCCGTGGACATGAGCATGCAGGTATCTCTCCGTTACACTAGTTTAAATTCCTTGGGATATTTACCCAGATGTGGGATTGCTGGATCATAAAGGTTTGTTTCTAGTTTTGGAAAATGCTTCATGCTATTTTCCACAGCAGCTACACTGATTTGCACTCCCATCAACTGTGTGCTCCACATCTTTGCCAATACTAGATCCCCTTGGTTCTGTGATGTGGGCACAGGTGGCCTGACCACTCACTGCACCTCTCTCTGAGCTTTGCTCTCTCATGCTGCGTTTGGACTGGATGAGCAGCCTTTTGGATTGCTTTGACTCTTGGGTGCTTTGACTTAAAAAGGCAACTGAGCAGAAAGCCATAGCTACTCTGCAGCTGCTTAAATGATTCTGCAGAGACTTAAAGTCAAACTCTGGGCGAGGGGGTGTGTGCTTCTAAAATAGGAAGACAGTGCTTGGTGTATTGTGGAAAGTTGAGACTCTGTTGGTTCCAGTGCTGAACTTGCTGCTCGCTTCTGACTCTGGCGTGAACATGGTGGCTGTGGAGCGCTGTTGACAGAGATGTGCTCTTCCCAGGGTTTAGGACTCGGGACGGCATGCACTTTTGCATTTGCTAAGGTTAGCCCACTTCTTTCTGTTGTCAAAGTGATTCAGTCTTTGATAGCCTTAACAGTTCTCTTGTTTCCCTGAGAGCACTTTCTGATGCAGAAGTGGGTCACATGGCGCGGGGTTGCAGCCGTTCCCTGTGGCCTGGCATCCGGGATAGACCAATCCATTGCTCACCTCAGGGTGGTCCAGTATAACTTTTCAGATCCTGGAAGTGATGTGGACATTTGTTTATTCCAGTTGTCCTCCCCTCCTTCAGCAGGACTGTGAAATTCTCCCTGCTGTGGCATCTGAAGGATCTCCTGTAGTCGGGGGTGGGATGGCAGCACAGAGCCAGGTGGTTCTGTGCGGTGATTTCGTTTGGTAGGCGTCTCGGACTTGCTGAGACTGTCATCTGTGAAATCAGGATGATAATGCTTGTGGAATCTATCATGTTTAAATGCCATAGTTGTTTGTAAAGTCTGCAGTAGGAACCCAGCTTTGTAGGTGGATTATCAGCCTCCATCCTTTCCCCTATCCACCTGTCCTCAGGTTCATGCTCTCTCCCAATCCAAAGGAAAAACTCTGAGGGGTCTCTCCCTCTTTCTGTCAGGGAGCGGAGGGTGGAGTGCAAGAGGCTTGCTCTCAAGCCATGAGGCCCACAGCAGCCATCTGAGAAGAGCCCACAGGGAGGACTGGGCCATGCTGGGTCCTGTTCTACACTTCACCTTCTAAATGTCTAGCTAGAAATCATAGAAGCTGGGCCTCATTGGCCCTGCCTTGCCCCTTCTCCCTGCCCCCACCACCAGAAAATCTACATACAACATCCAGTAAAACCAGCTTACTGGTGAGGCCTGAGATCTGGAAAATTGAGAATCAGCATCATGAGAAACGTAAATAGCTGGGTGTAATACTGGCAGAGTCTTCTCAGAGCTGCCCTTCTACAAGGGGTGATTTCTTTTTCCTTTTTGTGTGAAGGAGGGATTGCCAACTCCCAGAACATACTGGAGAAATTACGCTTGCCTGAAGCGTTTTTAGCAAGTTACGACAGCAGTTTTGTGTGAAACTGGTATATTCAAATCTTCCGACTAGCCAGGACTACCACTGGGGCGTCTCTGGAGACCTCGTGCAGAGCCCCCACTCTTCCAGGCACAGGAAGGAGGGGGTGTTACGAGGCTGCAGGAGGACTGGAATCTCCTCAAACTCACAGAGCCTCTGCTCTACACGCACACCACACCCTCCCTTCGAATTGTTAAAAATTCCACTGGTGTTCGTATTTTAAGCCCTTCAGGGACTGTTAGTACTACGATGTTTTCTTTTAACATTGGAAGCTTATTTTCAAGATCACTGCAGTAGTGTGAACTTCTGCTGATCTTTCTCCTGTTCTTTTGATCCATGTGTTGAAAGTAGAATGAACTCCAAGCTCTTTACTTTAATCCTCCTTCCAACTGGAATTCTTAACATACCAAATAGAAGAGCTACAGGGGACAGTACAAATTCAGAAAACCAAAAAGGTAAAACTCGAAGTGACCTGGACATCTGAATACAACAGTGTATCTAAAACCTTCTTGCTCCTGCCATTAATTAAATGTTTCCTTTCTACTCCTGCCATTGAGAGAGAGAGAGAGAGAGAGAGAGAGAGAGAGAGAGAGAGAGAGAGAGAGAGAGAGAGAGTGTGTGTGTGTGTGTGTGTGTGTTTGAGGCAGGGTCTTGCTCTGTCACCTGGAGTATGGGGGCACTAGGCACTAAATAACAATAAATAATGTTTTTATTAAACAGAAAGCTTTGATGAATGTATGAATCCCAGTGCAGTCTTTATGTTTACCCTGGCTGCTTTATTTAAAAGATCTTTATGGAATTTAAGCTGCCCATACTATATTCACACTGGAAATGTGCTGGGGGCTGGTGAGAATGAGGCGGTGATGGGCACAGCAGGTGAAGGTAGAGCCACAGCAGAGCAGGTGAAGGTGGAGGGACAAGTCAGGAAGGACTTGGAGGCCCTGTGGGGAGTTTGGTCTCAGCCCAAACAGCAGGGAGAAGCCTCTGACTCGGTTTGGGGAGACAGGCTCACCATATTTGCATTCCTGTAGCGACCCTTCTGGCTGCTTCCTGGGGTGTGTGTGGGGCCAGGAGCCTCAGCCCCAGAGCTTGGAGCATCTCAGCAGCATGGGAGCCTATGCGTCCATGGTCCCAAGATGGTGGTTGACATCAAAGCAGAACAACTGTGTTCTGAATCAGTCGGGATTTTTAGTTTCTCCCTAGTCCCTGGTTTTCCGGGGTCCATCTTCTTTGCCCCCCTCCCCTGAAGGGGCAATTCCTGTGGCCCTGAAGGCTGCACAGCAGGTCTGTGTTCATGAGTCTCCCCTTGACTCGGACGTCTCTCACAAGTTGAATGTGTAACAGGTATTGAATGAGTGCTTGTTCAATTTTTAAAAGATATTCTTGCATCCTTAGTACTTTGAGACCTTCACATCCTGTGTGTTTGATCTCTTTATCTGTGGTAGCAGGTATATAGGTGCTATTACCTATTTTTTATCCATCAGAAAAATGAGACCCACATTAGTTAGCTGGCCTGTGGGGGGCCTGTGCTGTGCTCAGCTTGCTGGGGTGATAGGACATCCCAGGTCCTCCTGCCCCTGTCCCCAGTGCAGGCAAAGGGTACACGTAGGAGCTGTTACCGGCCTACAGCTTCTGCTGGAGAACAAAGAAGCCTATTGGAGATTAAAAAAACTCAGCCTTGCTGAGAGGGCAGTGGTTTCCAGGGTCTCCCGGTTCCTTATAAAGCAGTAGGCTTAGGGGAGCAGCAGCACCAGAGCTCCTGACAGCTGTAGAATTCCGAACATGGAAACAATTGCTTTGTAATATACAGTATTCACTCCAGCATTAAATCTCCTGACATTTCGCATGGAAACCATCACGGCCGAGTGGGTCTGTGTGCTCGGAGCTGAGCCCCACCCTGGAAGCAGCTCTGTGGCCCATTCCCTTCATCTCTCAGGGCCACAGGGCTCTTGGATAGCACTGGCTCTGCATGGGGCCAGATTGGCTGCTGTGGGCCAGGCTGGAGAGGAAGGACCCCCAAGCCACAGGGCTGGGTGTCCCCTTCTGTTGTTTTAACCCTGCGTTTATGGGGCAGACCTTTCCTTGCTTTTCTAAGAATTGGGTTTTGCCCTGAAACTCCAGATTGCAACCTAGGTGAAAAAAAGAATTCTTCCATTTGGGGAAGGAAAGAAACATCATCCCTCTGTCTCAGTGTTCTGCTGGTGACTCTGTCTTACTGGGGTATCGCCTATTATCTATTACTGTATTCGCAGAGGAAACATTGGTTGCTTCACAATAACGGACAGCTTGTCAAAGACCCGCTGCTAGAAGGTTTGCTTATGTAAACTTGCAGCAAGTCTATGATGGGAATCTTTTGGACCTCTTTCTGCCAGATGCTGAGGTAGCTCAGAGTTAAAAATAACTGGACTTTTTCCATGAAAACGTAGCAAGAGCCTGTGAGCCCTTAGCTTTGGGTGCTGAGTGAGCCTGGTCTCAGGGGCCATGGCATCAGGCACCATGGGTCAGCACGCAAATCAAGCCATTGTCTTCTGCACTTTGGTGATAAAATTGTCATAAGTTTCCCCTCGGCCCCCGCCCCCTGCGCCCCGTCACTGAACAGGGAAATGATCTCCCCACATCTGACTCAGTCTTCAGTTCCCCCAGCCAGTCGCTTATCTGCAGGTCTCTCCGCGTCAGGCACAGACGTCTGTGTGTGTATGCACTTATGTGAGTACGTAAGTTTGTAACAACCGGGTTGAGGTGCAATTCTATGTGACATTGTCCAGTTTTAAGGATCAACTGTGCGTGTGCGTAAACAGTCATCCACGACATCACACAAGCTATACCGTGCGATTGGTGCCGTGAGCACCAGGAGGCATCATCCAAGCAGGGCGGGGACTGGGAGAGGGCAAAGCTGGAAGTAGAGTCCTGTTTCCTTCAGAGAGGGGCACTTCCCAGGCAGGTTATGGAGTGGGGAAAATGTGCTTGGGTGTGAATACACCAGGACGGCCCAGGAAGCCAGGGTGCAGTCTCTGGACACTGCACCAGCTTCAGTGTGGAAGACACTGGGCGTGGTTTTCATGGGACAAGTTTTTGGAGCTGGACAGACTTGTGTCTTAGTTCTGTGGTTCTGGCGAGGAACATAAATACCGTCTGTACCTCAAATTCTTATCTGTAAAATAAGTTATAAGGATTTAATAATGTCTTTTTTGGGGATGGGCCGGCAAACCCTCTCGTGAAGAGCTGGACAGAACTCTGCCTAGCCTTGCGGCTCTGTAAGGAACAGGCTGTGAGCACAGGGCATCTTGAGAAGTGGCCTGGAGCCTGGGCTCAGCCTCAAGATTTAGCTTGTAGACCTTGGTTTAGGGGAAGTGCAGGGCGTGGAAGTGACTCAGTGGTGCTGCCCTTTCCCACCTCCTAGGTTTTGAGAGATTATAGTAACCTAGGATTTCTTAGTCTTTTCTGGAAATTTTCTTTGCTGATTGATTGGGGGTTCGATTTAAATCAAGCCAAACACCTGTTTTTCAGTAGCAGCTTGTCCTTGTGTCTGGCCCTTCCCTGTTCTGAGATTCGCTGTAGAGCCTGTGTGGTGAGGAGTGTGAGAAGACGTGTGCAGTTAGGCCTGCAGGCATTACTTCCTGGGGAGAGGAGCCATGGGCCTGGAGGAACGCACTTGTTCCTCCTGCTGGGGGCCTTGGCAGTCTGAGCTTTCTGAAGTGAGACAGAATTCACCAGCGGTTTTCTTTGACTCCAGCCTCAACTGAAAATTAAGGAAGAGAAGCTCCCCACCCTTAAATGGTCAACTGAGAAATTAGTGAGACTTGGGAGCTGAAATCTGGGTGTAGACCGGGCTTTCAGGTTGGAACTTGATCGTAGAATTGTTCAAGGCAGACTGCAGGCCAGGACACTGGAGCAGCGGGGCAGTTGGCCAGAGGAACCACTGGGACACTGGAGCTGTGGGGCAGTCGGCCAGGGGAGCCACTGGGACACTGGAGCAGCGGGGCAGTCAGCTGGGAGAGCCACCACTGGAGCAGCAGGGCAGTCAGCCAGGAGAGCTGCCTGGCATGTTGTTATATGGCGGGGCAGGTGCTCACCCATCATCATCCCTGGTGCAGCTGTGTTCCATCTGCTCCTGGCCCTTTCTTTCCTGTTCACCGGGGTACTTCCTCAGTTGCAGGGAGCAGGCTGTGGAGGTGACTCCTCTAGATGCTGAGCACAGGACAGAGTGGGCGGAGCAGTTTCCTCCTCACACCGCCACCTTCCAGGCCAGGCTGGGAACCACAGGGAGAGCAGGCTCCGTGTTCAGACTTCGGCCTTGTGTTCCTTTTCAGGGAATCCCAAGGCTGAGTGTGTGGATGGGGTCGGTTTCTGCTCTGTCCTTGTAGGTGGAACAACCCACCTTCTCTGCAGCAGGAGAGGGGATCCCAAGGCCAAGTGTGTGGATGGGGTGGGGGGTAGGGGGTTCTGGTCTGTCCTCATAGGTGGAACAACCCACCTTCTGTGCAACAGAAGAGGGGAGCTAGAGTTGGCCAAGCCCCCTAAGCTGGATGCCTCTTCCTCTGTCATTCTGCTCTCAAGAGAGCTGAAGTGAAATGGCTGGGGATGTGTCCACCGGTTAACCAGGTCTCCTGTGATTGATGGGCCAGGACAGAATGTCCAGGCTTCTGGCATATTATTTCCTCTACAGATTGTTTTTATAATGTTTTCTCAAAATTGGATATTTTTCTCTCTGGTGGTGGTGGTACCGGCATTGCAGTCTATAGGAGAAAAGAGTGAAACTGACTTCACAGCCAGCATTTGAGGCAGCAACTCGTCCCTGAGCTCCAGAGCACATGTGCACATGGCTGCCCCTGTGGTTCAGATTTTGGACATCCTTTGGGTTAACAAGGCATTTCCAAAAGCAACCGATAAGTCTCTGCAGTGGGCAGCCAATGGCTGCGGGTGTGGAGTGCCCAGCACGCGTAATGCTGCACACAGCTTTAATGTTTTTGCAGAAACCAACCCTTTGTTGGTGCTGGCCAGCTAGCTAGCTAGCTTCGAGAACACTCATCGATGGGCAGAGCGGATTTCATGTCATATCGTTTGTGGCTCCGTGTTCAGACTTTGGCCTTGTGTTCCGTGGGGAGACAAGAACCTGCCGTGAGCCTCGGTGAGCTGGTGAAGGCGGCCACAGAGGCAAAGGCTGCCCCCCAACAGTGCACATCCTTCACTAGGAAAAGCAAGTTGACCAGCTTATGTGTACATCATGATAACTTTTCACTCGCTTGCTATATTTTTATTAAAACTTGAGTTTTTAACGCTTCCAGGAATTATGATTTTGTCAGTCTTAGAAGAAAAGACAACAGATTCCAAAAATGTTAGCAGCTAATGAGTATTCTGTGTGCACTGGAGCTTATGATTGGAAAAGGCCTCTGTATGTTGATGAGGTGGCTTTGGCCTGTGTGCTGCACTGGCCCCGGGAAAGGCACTGCTGCTACGTGGCTTCCTTGCCATCTGCGAGCTGATGGCTTTAACGTGTGGATTCTTACCTCACCACAAGCACCTTTCTCACTTCCTCTGGATTTCTGCAGGCCTTGTTCTTTGGCTTTTTCCCTTGGCCTTCATCACTTATTTTTCAAAAACATTGTGATGGTTTTAAAGTCCTTGTGACTGACAGGCTTATTGGAAAATGTCTCATTAATGAAGAAGATGCTGAGTGGTGCTGGTGTCGGCCTTCCCGGCCCCAGCAGCCACAGGATCAGTTGTCGACTGAGTTAACAACTGCCCCTGCTGCCAGGGTTGGCTTCCTGTGGCAGCCCCTGGCAATGAGGTGGCCGGGGTCTAATTCTGGACCCCAGCCAGACAAACCAAGCAGGAAGGGGCCAGAAATAGGTGTGTGTTTAACATATGAGTTTTATGTGATGTAAATGCTGTGGGTTTTTGTTCAAGAGCTGGGGTGGAACTCCCATTGCATGCTGTGCAGTGCTTGTTTTTAATATTCCAATGATAAGGCAAATGAGATACCATGATGACTGTGTCTTCTTGAGCGCCATTGAATGATAAACTCTGTCCATTGAGATAATGCTGAACTTCTTTTTCCTTCTCTTGCAGGCGACATCACACAAAAAGGATATGAAAAGAAGAGGTCAAAGTTAATTGGAGCCTACCTGCCACAGCCTCCGAGTACGTAACCCCGATGAGTAGCATGAGTCATCTCATTTCACTCGTTCAATACATCATGCCAGAGAAACACCTGCAGGCAGACGTTTCTGTACTCCTGAGTCTGTAGGACGAGGTGCCTGGCCTTCACGTGCCAGGCATCTAATTCCTTTGAACAATCACACATGCTGTGTGAATGTCTAAGGCACATAGGATTTTTCTAATAATGTGCCTAATGTAATAGGTGTTTCCTCTATAAGTACAGATCAATATTGTGTTGATTACTTTAAAATGCTGTAATCATAAAAATACATTTTATGATTTATGATTTCAATTTATGATACTTGGTTTAGAGAGTTATTTATTACTGCTGATTATGGTTTAATCCAAGGCATTGGTTGCTGTCTTAGGAGGCCAAATCTAGACACTGCTGTGATATCCCACCTAGGACTCTGAAACCGTAGAAGTTTGTTGTGTGTTGGGAGGTGGTCATAAACATGCATGATGATCACTTCCCTGCCAGCGTTTCTACATGTGCAGACTTGTAGCTTCTCTGCACTTGAGCTAGGTTCTGTAAATTTCAGTAGAAAGAACCTCATATTAGACTAGGATTCTAGCACCTCAGTTCCCAGGCAAGCTCAGTTGAGCCGGAAAGTGACCTTCCTTGAAAATTTTCTAGGCTCGAGGAATGGCTTAAAGCTAACCCAAGCAGTTTCTTCCTCAAACACAAAGGATAGCAACATGAATTTTAAAGTTGTAAAATGAACTCCATAGTTTTTATAGTTGAAACAAGATTTTAAAAGGTTTAAGGATGCATGTGTCCACACCTGCGCAAAGCCCAATTCTGGTCTTCTTGAGGCCCTGATACGCCTATCCGGCGTCCTGTTGACTCAGCAAGGAAAGTTTCCTGGGCTCACACTCCAGGAAGCTTGGTGTGGAGCTTCTGCTATTTGTAGTTTTGTTTTCATTTCCTGTTGTTCTTACCTTGATTTTTGAGACAGTGCTTTAATGGTGGATGTGTTCGTGCAGGCCTTGCTTAGCGAGGCTTAAGTCAGGGAGAGATGCCGAGGAATCCGAGAGAAGGGAAGCAGAGGGCTTGGCGGAAATGCTGGGGCCAGAGGCTTCAGGTGGTGCTGGGCAGATACCCCGATGGCCTGCGCCCCCTCCCTTATTCTTTTCTCATAGAGCCATGTGGTGATAGTTGCCCCAGCCCTGTCCCTGTGAGTTCCCCTCTGCAGGTGCCCTCATGTCCTGTGGAAGGTTGGGGGGCTGACTGTAGGCTGCGGACGCTGTTGGTTTTAACTTTTGTGCCTTGCCGAACAAAAGTGAAACAGAAGCAGTTCCCTGCTTCCCAGGACGGTTCTCCAGAGCGCTGTGGTGCCTGCGGTGGCCCTGGCTTTGCCTTGGCTGGGCTCAGAGGGTGACCACGCTGTGTGGTCCCCTTGGTGGTCTGTGTGCTGTTCTGCATGGGGTCGGCAGCTCTGCTCAGTGCTGTAACAAATTTAAAAAAAACTAAAGTTTGAATTAATTAGTTTTTTTTCAACTTGTTACAGCAGCAAATGGAGCTGCCGTGGTTCGGTGTAGACTGCAGCACAGTGAAGGAGTGCCGAGAAGAACGTTCCGCTCTGCTCACATCGGGGTGTGTGACGTCCGAGAAGCCGCGGCCCGGGAGCGGGTGGCCAGCACCGCAGGGAACCGGCCTCTGTTTTACTTTCGTTTCGGTGAGCGTTGCTTTGCTGAGAGCCAGCCCCACAGCAGGGACAACATTTGAAAAGGGGCCACCCTCCAAGTGCCATCCTGTATAGGCCCGTAGGGTGTGGCCTGGGCCTGAGGGTCCCCTTCATTCTCCAATGAGTTCCAGCCAGGGCACTCCGCAGGCCCAGAGCTCACCAGAGTCCGGCTCTGTCCCTGTGAGTTAGGGCCCAGTTCTGGGTTTCCTGTTAAGTAGAATGTTGCTTTCATAATTCCACTTTCTCAGTTGGGGCACCACTTACAAAACAAGAAGAATGCATGACAAATTATAAAGCTGCTCTTAAAGTCAGTGGTCTCCTTATAGTCAAAGACCTCATTAAAGGATGAGCTGTTGAGTCTTGGCCTCTGAGATCTGCTTGAGGGAGTAATTTTGAGATTTCTATCCCAAAGAGCCAAGTTTGGGTTTTTGAAATAGAAAAACCAGTCAATCATAGAGTTTGTTCTTAGAGGTAAGGATTCTGTTCAAAGGTCAAAATTACTTTGGTGCCTGTAATCCCAGCTACTCAAGAGACTGAGGCAGGAGAATTGCCTGAACCCAGGAGGTGGAGGTTGCGGTGAGCCGAGATTGAGCCATTGCACTCCAGCCTGGGTAACAAGAGTGAAACTCCATCTCAAAAAGAAAAAAAAGAAAAAATCATATTCACGGTGAATTTTTAAATTCATGTTCATGGTTATAATTCAAAATGTGGTGTTTTAAAATCATATACAAGGCCGGGCGCGGGGGCTCATGTAATCCAGCACTTTGGGAGGCTGAGGCAGGGAGATTGCTTGAGCCCAGGAGTTTGAGACCAGCCTGGGCAACAAAGGGAGTCCCCATCTCTACAAAAGAAGAAGTTAGTCAGGCATGATGTGGTGTGCCTGTGATCCCAGCTGTGCGTGAGGCTGAGGCAGGAGGATCTCTTGAGTCCAGGGAGTCAAGGCCGCAGTGAGCTATGATTGCGCCACTGTTCTCCAGCCTGGGCGACAGAGTGAGACCCTGTCTCAAAAAAAAATTGGTAAAATCAAGTCATAGAGGCAAACTCTATTATTAAAATTGGCCATCGGGATTTCAGAAGAGGATAACCCTGCCTCGTCTCCCAGCCTCCACCACCTTCCTCCTCTCCAGCCCCTGGCTGATGCCCTCGCACACTCAGGAGCAAGTGGCGGAGTTGATGAGAAGGTGACAGCACTGGGTGTTAGCTGTGAGGTCCATTTCAGAATTTATCAGCTGGAGACGTGAGGAAACAGGAGGAAAGATGGCCCAGGCCACCTGATTCAGGCCCAGACACTGGACTCAGGAAGGGCTGGCGTTCCAGCCAGGCTGTGTTCCCCTGCTGACCTTCATTAGGAGATGCTGCTGGTGATGAGTGAGCATACACCATGTCTGACTATCCCTGGGAAGTAGCGAGTGTTATGATAAACTTCCACCCTTTTTATCCCCAACATTTATATCCGTGTTTCTCCAGAAAGTATTCTAGAAGTGTTTCTAGGATGTTTGGGAAGCAGGATTACGAGCTGCATTGGGAATTTCATTCTCTAGGCCAGCCAGGTGCGTCCCAGTGGCTCAGGAGGGCAGTGGCGGTATCAGGTCCCCGGTCAGGGTTCAGAAGTGACCACGGTGCTGAGCGCCTGCCTAAATCTAGTTGAGGAAGAGTGCCAGGAGCCAGGAAGAAATGTGAGGATCATATGTGCAGTGAAAGGGCCAGTAAGAGTGCCTGAAGATCGTTTTCAGGGAGAAGACCCTGTTTAGGGAAGCTGCCCACTTGGCACCTGCCCTTTTGCAATTCAGACCCACCCTCATCAGACCCAGCCCAGTTAAACTGGTAAATGTAGGAAATGGACTCCACTTTCTGGCACCCTCTTCAGGGATATCTCAGTAACACTGTGGACTTTGATTACAAAGCTCACTGCTTTTACAGTACAAGCCATGGAGGTTTAAAGTAGTAAAATTTCAGTGTGGTGGTTGTAAACAGTGAAATCTTCCTCACTCAGATACAGTTCCTCTTTCTCACAGCAGCTTCTTATGTGATTGTCCATGAAACGTTTCTTGGTCTTAAGCAATTTATGAAGATCCAGTATTCCTCTCCAAGCCCAGCTTGCTTTTCCTCCAACAGCCAGACAGCTTGACCCCAGGTGCCAGTTATGAGGATTCTGTAAGGGGGTCAGTGTGCACGGCACATCCTCTTCTCTCTGTGTGGTTGTTGTGTGAGTGGCCTCCCATAGTCAGTGAGAGTTCAGCCCCACACTGTTTCCACTGAGAACTCGATAGCCGCCCTGGCCTGCAGGCTCGCGCTGTGCCGTCTGGCTGTTGACCCTAGTCCCTGATCACAAACCCGGACTTTTCTCAGTTCCTCCCCACACCCTGCTGCCAGGGCTCCCCAAAGGCCATGCTGCTGTCTACACTGGGAACTCTGCCCAGGATGCACATTTGGCCATGTCCAGGTAGTGCTGAAAAGTAAGTTCGGATACTATGTCCTCAGGGATTTCCCCCAATCCCTTGGTCAGACAGTCCACAGGCCGTGTCCAGGTGGTGTTGAAAGCTCAGTTTGGATGCTGCATCCTGAGGGATTTCTTCCCTGACCCCTTGGTCCTGAGGGATTTCTCCCGATCCCTGAGTCAGATGGTCCTGGTTCCCATCTCCCTGGCGTCCTGTCTCTGAAACACCACAGGAATAGTTGGGTGGTGGTTACTAAGTGCTCAGTCTCCACCCCACTCCCCACAGTCGGATATAAAAATTGCCCAAGGCCCTGGCTGCCTGCTCACAGAAAGTGGATGTTGGGCAGGTATTTGTTGAATGGATGCCAGGGTGCGGGACGGAGGGGCCGAGTCTGCCCATGGGGTCAGGCTGGGGCAGCACTTGCTTGCCCCCTACCGAGTGGCCACCCCCACCATGGTATGAGAATGGATGTGCAGTGTCCTGAGGGCAGACTCCACCATGCCCACATGTTGCTCAGATTCACACAAAGCCTGAAATGGGCACCGGAGAGCTTCCACTGCCTCAGCATCTATCTGTGCCACAGATTTATTTTTATTCTTGATTTGGATAAGTTTAAATGGTAGATGGTAACATGTAAGTGCTAATTAATGACCGAAATGACAGAGGGCAACATGTACCTCAGTCCAGCCCAGTCAGTGGGATTTATATCATTTTTAGAACCTGGCCTATATCCTACTGTTGGATCCTGTAAGTGGATCACCTGTTCTCCTGAGAACAGCTGTTCTGGCCTGAGTGCTGTTGCTTGGCCTAAATCCCAGCATTGGATCCTGTAAGTGGACCTGTTCTCCTGAGAACAGCTGTTCTGGCCTGAGTGCTGTTGCTTGGCCTAAATCCCAGCATTGGATCCTGTAAGTGGATCACCTGTTCTCCTGAGAACAGCTATTCTGGCCTGAGTGCTGTTGCTTGGCCTAAATCCCAGCATTGGATCCTGTAAGTGGACCTGTTCTCCTGAGAACAGCTGTTCTGGCCTGAGTGCTGTTGCTTGGCCTAAATCCCAGCATTGGATCCTGTAAGTGGACCTGTTCTCCTGAGAACAGCTGTTCTGGCCTGAGTGCTGTTGCTTGGCCTAAATCCCAGCATTGGATCCTGTAAGTGGATCACCTGTTCTCCTGAGAACAGCTGTTCTGGCCTGAGTGCTGTTGCTTGGCCTGAATCCCAGCATTAGATCCTGTAAGTGGATCACATGTTCCCATGAGAATGGCTGTTCTGGCCTGAGTGCTGTTGTTTGGCCTAAATTCCAGCATTGGATCCTGTAAGTGGATCACATGTTCCCATGAGAACAGCTCTTCTGGCCTGAGTACAATCGCTTTGAGTGGCTGCCTTGCCCTTTCACCATGGAGAGGGCTTCTTCTGAGGCCCGTTGCAGATTCCCCCACTGGGTTTTGACAGTTGTGAGGGAGGAAGTGGCCTGGAGTTGGCATTTGTGAATCTTGTACTTCGGTCACATACGGAACGAGAACCTTTCTTACCTTTGCGGACGTAAATGCCACTTTGTTCTGTGTTCTTTAGAAGACCTGGCTGGCTGACCATGGCCTGTTCACCTGGGCCTGCTGTTGGTTGTTCTGATGCTTCATGTCAGCAGAAGCTGTGCTTTCCCAGGGCAGGTGCAGAGCAGGTCTGCGTTCTTGTTCTGCCATGAGCATTACAGTCCTGTGACCCCAGCGCAGCCATTTCCTGCATGTGCTGGCATAGAGACCTCCTCCTCAGCTGGGCTGCAGGGTCCTGGGAGCCTGTCCCTGGCAGGTTTCCTCCACTTAGGGGCAGGCCGTGTGGTGGCTCACAGGGTGAGGTGCAAACCTAAATCCCAGAGAGGGAGAAATGAGAGTGTCTAGATTGTATTGCCTGTGACTTAGTGTGAATCTTTCTAGAACAAGTTGCTTCAGTGAAAGGTTAACCACCTGTGTTACGGGTCAGCCGTGTTCCCACCGGCACTTCCCAGGGTACCATGCTCAGCTGCTGGAGATGTGTTCTGTCACACACAGTTGTGAATTTGAACCCGTGCATTTCCTGGCCTTTTTAGCAACGTTTAATAATCACATTCCTCATCCCAGATGTCAGTCGCTAGGGATAGAGGGTGCAGCGGAGCCCACACCATGCGGGGTGTCTCGGGTCTGAGCAGAGTTGGGTGTGTCTCCAGTGGGGAGGGTAGTGCCCACTTTGGAACTGCTCATGTGGGTTTTGTGAAAAATCCAAGGTGTAAGCAAAGTGCGGAAACGTGTAGCCCTGGCCGTGATGGAGAGATTGTTATCTGATCCAGTGAGCATGACCAGAGGTCAGGCTGGGGGATGATGCACAGATATCAGACCCTCCCAACTCCGGATTGCCGACAATTTCCCATGTGTGAGCCCCTAATAAGTTAAAATATTATAATAGGAAAATGGTTGTTAAGCAAATGTATACTGACTTGTGGTAAAGATTTCGGTTCATGAAAGATGGATAGAAAGGAGGACAGCGTGGGGCCGGGTACGGTGGCTTGCTCCTGTAATCCCAGAACTTTGGGAGGCTGAGGCAGATAGATCACCTGAGGTCAGGATTATGAGACCAGCCTGGCCAACATGGTGAAACCCCACCTCTACGTTTCTGTATAAAAAATACGGAAACTAGCTGGGCATGCTGGTGGGTGCCTGTAATCCCAGCTACTTAGGAGGCTGAGGCAGGAGAATCACTGGAACCCAAGAGGCTGAGGTTGCAGTGAGCCAGGATTATTCCATTGCACTCCAGCCTGGGCGACGGAGCAAAACTTTCAAAAAAAAAAAAAAAGGGTGAGAATTTGTGGGGTTGGAGCAGGTAGGTTTCAGTCTTCTCATTGTGTGGTACTCCCATCTGAGTAAATACAAAGAAACAGTTGTCCTGTTTGCTTTATGTCAAAGTTCTTGATTGTACTTACTTTAAAAACAAGTTCTGTGATATGAACAAGAGTGTGTAATTGGGTCCTGGAGAGAATGCTTTGGGACAGATTCTGGATTCAGAAACTGCTTTGGGACAGACCTGAAATACAGAACAATCCC
This sequence comes from Callithrix jacchus, assembly GCF_049354715.1. Lineage (NCBI taxonomy): Eukaryota > Metazoa > Chordata > Mammalia > Primates > Cebidae > Callithrix > Callithrix jacchus. Next base: position 12,564,664 of record NC_133508.1, read on the forward strand.
CAGCAGTTTCACGAAGGGCCCAAAGCGGGCTTCTCATGCAGGACATTCCTGTGGAGGCCTCCATGGAGCATGGCGTGCTTGCCCCTGGGTGCCCAGGAAGGAGGCCAGGAGAGCTCTGGGAGCCAAGGCTAGCCATAGAGATGTTTATGTCTGCACCCCCAGCATGCCCGGACACGCGATGAGTGAGAACAAGATGGGAATTTGGAGCAAGGACTTGTCATCTTAAATCCCACATACTTTTAAAATTTAAGTTTTCCTCCACACATTCTTGATGATGTCTTTTAAAAACATGTTGAAAAATCAGGATTTTCAGTGTACTTCTGACTATCTGTATTTAGAAATCCTGACTTTTTCTGGTACATTGAACATCCTAAAGAACCGCATGGCGCCCGTGTTGCTGGGCTTCTGGCCTGTGGAGCACTGCTGTGTCAGAGGGTGGTGGCCCAGGCCTGCCCTGTTCTGAGGGGGACTTGAGGATTGCCATGTTGTCCACTGTCTGCTTTTTCATGGTATCGATGGAGTACCCTCCTGCACTTACTAACCTGGAATTGACAGGCTGCTCAGTTCACAGAACTCTATTGTTAGAATTTCCTTGGGGAATCCTTTCTTAATTATGTGCTGTAAGTAATTGAAGGTCTAATAAAAATGGTGCTAAGACCTGGGACAGTGGGCATTCCACTTTAACTCAGGTCCGGGGTTTGGGGCACAAGAGATGATGCGGCTGGACAGGAAGGTGGAGTGAGGCTCAGAGGGACCCACTTCCAGTGAAGGAGTTGGGGGCTTTGTTCTGTGGTCATCAGGACGCAAAGGAATGAAACCGTCAGAGCCCTTCTGGACCAATGTGGGGAAGACAGCTCTGGGCACTGGGAGGAAGTAGAAGCCACAGTACTCTAGGCAGAGAACACCTGCGGTGGATAGTGCCCAGGCAGGCCATGTGCGGACCCCAGGAGGAGACAGGTCATAGGGGATTCAGATATTTGAAGATGGGGAGCACCTGAAGGCCCTCATGCCAGGTTGCTGAGGGGCCCATTTGCAAATGAAAAGGCAGTCATGGGAGAATGTTTAGACACCATACAAGGGTGGCACCAGGCTGCCCGCACTCAGGAATCCGTTCTGCACCCGTGTTTCCTTGCCAAGAAAACAGCAGAAGGAATGGTCCCGGCCTGGAGCTTTTTGTGTTGATGACTGAGTGAAGTATAAAGTGCTTAGGCCAGGCTATCACTGCTACTTCTGTCCTAAGAAAGGTTCTGGAACTTGCCCAGAATACCACAGAATCACAGGAGCCAGATGGATCGGGGCCCCAACCATAGGCGTGGAATCTCCTGTCTATGGAGGGCTGGAGTTGAACTGGTGCCTCTTACGGCCAATGCGTGAAAGCTGAGCAGGTACTCCTGGGAGGAGAATCTCAACTCCATCTCAGCTGTGTGTTTGCCTGAGGAGGCCTCGCTTTTTGTCCTCCACACTTGCATGTTTGGATGCAGCCACACCGTCTCCCTGGGGACCTCCCCTTCCCAGGGACCACACCCGCCTCTCCCCTGACCATGCCTTCTGTCATGAGGCTTCCGATCTTTCTGTGACTGTCCTGAGAGCTGGTTTTCAACCCTTCTGTTTTATTCGTTTCTGTTTTCAAACTTTTGTTGTAAACATTGCATTTCGACCTATGAGAGTAAGTATTCACAAGGTCGGTATACAAAAATAGCTTTTTGATATCAGACATGTAAGGCCTGTGTTTGATAAGGCCTGAGAAGCCAAGCAGCATCCTAGAACTCTGTAGACCATTGTCCATGGGCACCAAGAGGAGGTTAGGCTTGGAGGTGATTCCAGGAAGCGTGTTTGAATGGACTGGATAAGTGTGGGACTAAGATCGAAGGGGAAACATTGAAAACACCAGCCCACCAGTTACACTTGGCAACTTGAAAATGTGTGTTTATCTCTAGTTCTCCTCAAATTGTGCTAAGATGTCAGTGACTGTGTAAGGTATAAATCCACAGGACAAGAAGTCAAGTAGAGGAATTTGTGGTTCATCATTTAGCAGAATGGAGAAAGCCAAGATGCAGACACTAGGAGAGCTATGGGTGCTGCAGGTGTGGAGCCAGGAGAACTGTGTCCAGGAAGCAGGTGGCCGCCCCTCCCCTCCTCCCAGCCCTGTGTGTTCTCTGGAGAAATTAAATGGGGAGGCTCCAGATTTGGGAATGGTACTGAAAACAGAGGCCCCAGATCAGAGCACACATGTGGAGGGAATAGCCCATCCCAGAAGGATCAACGTGCCTGTGTTTGGTTATAAAACCAGAGAGGAGAGGACTCTTCTTTTGGCAAACAAAACAGCCTAGATGAAAGCCCTCCTGGGAAGAGATGTGGTGTTGTGCCCCCATAAGAAGAAAAAACTTACTTGCAGCTCCTCCAGTGGGAATAAAGAAAAGATGATGGAAGGAGAAAATAAAGAAATGGATATTACCCAAAGATTATAGTATCAGAGTGATGTTTAGCTTCTCACCAATAATGGAAATGAAAGGCAATGAATGAAAGTAATTTTCACTTAGAATTCCTTATGTAGGTAAAAGACCCAGTCACGCTGGGTAGAAAGAAAAGCACTTTCAGACATGCTGGGCCCCCAAGTATTCCTTCTCATCTGTTCTTTCTGAAGAAGCCACTTGAGGTGCTCCTTTAGGATGGGAGAGTAGAGGGGGCATTGAGGAGTGTGAGAACAAGTGACCAGCACAGTGAGTGTCCACAGCCGGTGGGAAGAAGGGCATGGCCCAGTGACTGTAGCAGGTCTTGGGTCAGGGCGGGGTTCCAACAGGGCTTCCAGAAGCGAACAAAGGTTCTTACCAGGTTGTCAGTGTTTGATCGTGGGCAAGAAAAGCATGGGAAACAGTTTTCAGTGCTGCTGGAGAATCACGAAAGGGTTGGCCATAGGTACATTGAAAGCCAAGATAATGGAAAATAGATTACAAGTATTAACTCCAGCATCATTGAAAAGATAGGAAGGTATTTTAGCACACTGCAGACCCTGCAGAAGACCATCTGTACGTAGCCCTGGCATGATGACCACAGTGGCTTAAGGTGTGGGATCTAAAAAGGACAATTCAGGAAGTCACATTATAAGTCTATATTTATGAACATAAGTGCCAGGTAACTACTGTTTTCACATGAGATTCGTAGTAATCTTTGATTTCCTAAAATGCATCTGTTTGATAAAAAGGTAACTGAAGGTCATTTTTAAGAGATTATTTGTGAGTGATGACTGGAAGAGGTTGGTAGCAGCAGACAGTTCAGCCATCAGGAACTATAGTGATTTGGATGCTTGCTGAAAGAAGAGCACATGGAACTTCACAACATGGTGGCATAGGAGCAGTGCTTTACTCAGTTCTGAACTCGCCCGCCTGACGTGGGACCTACAGGGGTGCCATCAAAGGCTGCTGTTCAGAAACCGGAAGGGTAAGAGGAAGATTAAGTCTGTAGACTCGACAACTGTCCTAAGAGCCCAACATGGAAAACCAAGGACTAAATATTTTCTTTTGTTAACTTAAAACTTTTATTTCTTGTTTACTTTCAGTCAAATATGACTGATCCTTTCCTGAAGAAGCATCTGTTAGTGATTGGTGCTCAGTATTGGAACAGTTCTTCAGGGAACTGTGAGGATGACACCCTTCCTGTGGGTTTAGTTTTGTCTAGTTGTGTTCCTGGCCATCCTGTTATTACCTGAGTATAATCAATACCATGACGGGCAGATTTGGGTCAGTGTTTTGACTAACACCATTAAATCATTTTTATCTGACCACATGAATTTTTTTTGTGATTCGTGAAAGTCATAGTCAAATATAATGTGTTAAAACACTTGGCATCAAATGGAGTAAGTTTCCAGAGAGTAATCTAGAATGAGCAAAGGTGGAAGTTCATGGTATATCCTGGTTACCTGAACTATATTGTTAAATTGTCCTATAAAATTTATTTTAAAACTAACTTTAGTAATACACTTTTAAGTTTTCTTGGGAATATATATGACCCATTCTGTATATTTATTACATGGAAAGGTCATACCTTGAGTCTGTGTCTTGGGCCTGGTTGCTGTCACCCTAAGTCCAAGGAATCCAGTTGTCACCTGTGGCTGAATTTGTGTCCCTCCCTGTGGTTCAGGGGGCCTTTGCACTGCGATATGACTGTGGTGGCATCCAGGCAGGAGTGACCTCCCCACCTGTGGGAGAGCTTTCCCCTCAGCCCTCACCCTCCTGCCTGTGGACTCAGGTGCCCCCATGTCCAGTCCCGTGGGTGGCTCTGGCTTTGCTGTGAGGAGGGAGAGATGGTTTGCTAGAGGCTGCGGACTCCACTCAGCACAGCCACACCTCACTCTGCTGTTTTCCCTGAAATGCAGGGGTGGACCAAGCTTTGCCGCAAGAACGCCGGCCTCCCGTCACTCCTTCCTCTGCCTCCCGCTACCACCGCCGACGGTCTTCAGGGTCACGAGATGAGCGCTATCGGTCAGGTAAGCACGGGGCAGGGCATGATAGTAATTCGTCTGTCTGCCACTTTTGCCAAGAAGGTACCTGTGCCCAGCCACTGGGAGAGGCAGAAGCATAGTGGGTGTGGGTCTCCGGCAGGCAACGAACCTCCAGCTTTCTGCGCAGGCACACCCTCTTGGGAGACTCCAGTGTCCGGTAAATGGTAGCTCTTCGCATGCTTTACAACTCTATGTTGTTTATTTAGAACTTCATACTAATTAAAAAGATAATAATCTTGTGCCAAATCTTTCTCATTTTTAGGTGTCTCTATTAAATAATTTTGTAATCGTGGTTGCTAGGAGAGATTTTCTCTTTTTGCCCTCAGTGATTTGTCTTCCAGGTGTACTTTTCTAAATGGCAACGAAAACCATACACTATCACACGTTTCCTGTTTGGTTTTCCTCTGTGTTTTATGATGCCATCTGCATGGGTTGTTTGGACACTGTATTGCCACTGTCACCAGGGCTTGGCCAGCTGAAATTTTATTGATTTAGCAACAGAAAACTTAGGCTGTCGGGCATGATGGGGCATGCCTGTAATCCCAGCTACTCGGGAGGCTGAGGCAGGAGAAGCACTTGAACCTGGGAGGCAGAGGTTGCAGTGAGCTGAGATCGCACCATTGCAATCCAGCCTGGGCAACAGAGCAAGACTCCATCTCAAAAAAAAAAAGGCTGGGTTTGGTGGCTCATGCCTGTAATCCCAGCACTTTCAGAGGCCAAGGTGGGTGGATCATTAAGGTCAGGACTTAGAGACCAGCCTGGCCAATATGTTGAAACCCTGTCTCTGCCAAAAATACAAAAATTAGCCAGGTGTGGTGGCATGCATCTGTAGTCCCAGCTACTCAGGAGGCTGAGGCTGAAGAATCGCTTGAACCCAGGAGGTGGAGGTTGCAGTGAGCCAAGGTCATGCCACGGCACTCTAGCATGAGTAACAGAGTAAGACTCCGTCTCAAAATGAAACAAAACAAACAAAAAACTTAGGCTGTGATTCATGTTTGAATTACTCAGAGAGTTTTTCCAACATGTAGGTTCAAGTTGCTTCTTTAAAAGAAAATTACTTGTGAATTCTTTGTAGTTCCTGGGGCACTGGTTAGGTCAGGGGTGATCCCTGCTGATGGACCTGATTCGTGAATCACTTTGTTTTCACATGCGCATCACCAGCATTCTCACATTGAGCTTTATGATAAGCAGGTGAAGTGTGACTGTTGTCTAGTGTGTCAGAAGAAGAGACTGAGGCTAAGTGATTATGACACTCACCCAGTGGTCGAGGAAATCCTGTGAGTCTCAGCTGGGTTGTAATGAATCTCTCTGTCTGCACAGGCTCATGTGATTAGCTGCTTTTGCTGTGCCCTCAGTTGCTGTCTGCCTGGCGTCTTGGCTCTACTGTCCTTTCTATAGGGGACGTTTTATGGCCACAGGAAGTGTCACCCATGCAAACGAGAAGGATGCACCTGAGAGCCTGAATGAAAAGCCGGTGCACCTCCTTAGCATCCCTCCTGCATTCTCCGAGGAGGCTTTGACCCCAGGAAAACGTGTGGGGATGGGATGGAGGAGGATTTGTTCCCAAATCCAACCTCCATTCTTTCAGAACTGTCTTAAACCCTGATGCATACCAAGAGCTTCTCTTACTCATGTGGGTGTCTTGGATGCCCCCGTCACATTCAGGAAAGTGGAGGCGCCTGTGTGCTGTCAGCCTGCGATGAACACTTCTCTCACCCTGTCAGTGTTACTGTGTCGGTGCCCTGTCTGTGAACACACAGCACACCGAGAAGTGAGTTCACATAGCTTCAATTCTCACAGAAGCCAGTGGTGGTTGGTCTTCCATTTTGTAGATTAGGAAACAAGTTCAGGGAGGCCGCATGATGGCTGAGGATCACACGGGCCACTCATCACGGTGGGATGAAAGCCTGATGCCTTACCACACAGGAGAGGAGGTCAGCGTCAGTCGCCATTGCGTCTTGTTTCCTATGTTCTGTCTCTCTCCACGACACTGCAGGGGGTTGATCAACCGTGTGTTGACCTGGCCTTTGAATCGTGTCATCTTCATAGTCCCAGCTACTTCGTGAGATAAGTGTGGCAGGTTGTGGTCGACTCACGTGCTTCTCTCTAGATAGAAGCCTGAGAGGTGAGAGTAGTAGGAGACAGTGATCTCTTGACCTCAGGTGCGTTTTCTGTTCACCTGTGCACCTTATGTCAGCTCTTCAAAGGCAAGAAGGTGTGGGAGAGGCACACAGCGAAGCGGGTGGCTAAGAGTGGGAGGGTGACTGGAGGAGACCAACACTTCAGCTCACAGACTGCAGGCCCTGCTCCGCAGGGGAAGTGAGGCTCAACATGAGAAGCAGGGTTCCTTTCTCCTGTTTTTGTAGAATTGTGAAATATAGCACCTCTTCATACACAGTCCCTCCCCTTCCCCATCCTGATTCATGTCTCTGTTGCCATTGTCACCACATGACATTCTGTCGCTCCATCTGCATATCTGTATTATTTACCTACCTGTCAATCATTCCTCCATTTATTGACCTCTCATGCACCTGTCTGCCCTTTCATCAATCATCCACTTATCTGTCAATCGTCCACTTACATACACCATCCATCCATTTTCCATCTATCATCCATCCGTCTTCCATCTGCCTCCGTCTCTCACCTTCTCCCATAGAATACGAGGCCCACACAGGCAGGAACTCTGCTTGGTTCATTCATGTTGGCCAAGCACCAATATTGCCTGGCTTCTATATTTTGAAGGAAGGAAGATGGGGGAGCATAACACATTTGGGGAAGGGCAAGAAGTTAGGTAGGAGGGGCCAGGTTATAGCATCTTGTGTGTCATGCTCGGAAATTTGGACTTCATCCTGAAGACGATGAGAACCACTTGAAGATTTTAGGCAAAGGCACTGTGGGAGCCAGTTCAGGGTTTGAAGATCACTTTAGCAGCATCATGGAACGTGGACTAAAAGTGGGGGAGTCCAAAAGACCCTGATATCTCTTAAGTACTGAGGTGTAGTTAAGAGATATTGGTCAGGGCTGGGCATGGTGGCTCATGCCTGTAATCCCAGCACTTTGGGAGGCCGAGGCTGGAAGATCACCTGAGTTCAGGAGTTTGAGACCAGTCAGGCCAACATGGCGAAACCCCATCTCTAATAAAAATACAAAAGTTAGCTGGGTGTGGTGGCGCATTCCCATTATCCCAGCTACTCCAGAGGCTGATGCAAGAGAATCTCTTGAACCAGGGAGGTGGAGGTTGCAGTGACCTGAGGTCACACCACTGCACTCCAGCCTGGGTGACACAGCATCAAAAAAAAAAAAAAATTGTATCAGTTAGATTTGAAAAATGCTCCAAAGAGAATAGCAATAGGTCCTGAAGATTGGGTCAACATGGAGGAACATGAGAGGAAATCAAGGTGACCTTGATGTCTTAGTTATGCACCTGCACAGATGATGCTCCCCAATTCTGTACCCAGGGTGACTCTGAGATGTCCAGCTTATGCACCTGCATAGATGATGGCCTCCAATTCTGTACCCAGGGTGACTCGGAGATGTCCAACTTATGCACCTACACAGATGATGGTCTCCAATTCTGTACCCAGGGTGATTCTGAGATGTCCAGCGTATGCACCTGCACAGATGATGCTCCCCAATTCTGTACCCAGGGTGACTCTGAGAGGTCCAGCTTATGTACCTGCACAGATGATGGTCTCCAATTTTGTACCCAGGGTGACTCTGAGATGTCCAGCTTATGCACCTGCACAGATGCTGGTCTCTGATTCTGTACTCAGGATAACTTGGAGATGTCCAGCTTATGCACCTGCACAGATGATGCTCCCCAATTCTGTACCCAGGGTGACTCGGAGATGTCCAGCTTATGCACCTGCACAGATGCTGGTCTCCAATTCTGTACCCAGAGTGACTCAGAGATGTCCAGCTTATGCATCTGCACAGATGATGCTCCCCAATTCTGTACCCAGGGTGACTCGGAGATGTCCAGCTTATGCACCTGCACAGATGCTGGTCTCTGATTCTGTACTCAGGATAACTCGGAGATGTCCAGCTTATGCACCTGCACAGATGATGCTCCCCAGTTCTGCAGCTGCTTCTCTTTAGGGAATCAAGCTTACTGTGTGTAGGTTATAGGTGGCAGAATTTACCTTAGCTATTCACTTACTACGTAGAAGATACTATGAACAATTTTGTAGACATTCCTTGAAGTGTCATTTATGTGAGATATAATGGAAAACACCACGATTCCATGCATGCTGTTGTAGTTTTTAAAATTTGGGTACTCATCATTGTTTTTAATCAGCAGTGACTGATAGGGGTATGAGTGTACCCTATGGCCTCCGCATTGCCTGTGAATGCTCAGGTGCGGCTCTACTTTCTGTAGCCAACACAGAACACTCCCCTTTATATATCATGGCAGCTACTCTTCAGAAAAGCAGGAGGGGCATAGGGGTCATTATTGGGGTTCCTTATTCTCTGCTGTTTACTGTTGTTACAGGGATCTAGTTGTGACTTCTTTAAATTTAGATATGCTATAATTTACTTTCTCATGTGAGTACATGCTCACATGGTTTTAACAATGAGGTGTGAGGTAAGAGGAGCTTATATTAGTCTATGACCAGTAGACACGTTTCAGAGTTTTCTGTCTGCTTTTTCCTTTCTCCTGAGCCGACCAGGAACACTGGAGTCATTCACGAGGAAAGGGCTGTGGCTCCTTGGGAGACTCGGCAGCTCAAGCTCTGTGACCACTCATCTTTCAGTAAAGCTACTGTGGTTGCTTCAGTGACCGAATTTCATCAGCCAAGAAGTTATTCTGTTATCTCTTAGATAATTGACCTACTTAACAATTAATCTAGTCAGCCATTTAATCTTCCTGGCTGTATTTTCTCATTTCATTTCTAAACCCATGACCTTACCTTGTAATGAATTTTTACGAAAATTCTTTATAGTAGTATATATCTCTTCTTTTTAAATCACTTTCTTTTGGAACTTGAGTTTGATTTCGGAAGTGAGTGAAAGAACAGGCATTTATCAAGCACCTAGAATGTAGCAGAGTCTAATTTAAGCACTTCATTACCTTAACTAGGTAAAGTCTCAGAGCTTGGATTCTAACTTTAGTTATCACCCTTTTTCTCCCAACCAAAAACCCTGAGACTTGTGTTGTGCCCGTTCTAACCAAGACTGTGAGAGGAAGAATACCAGCAGTCATATGCAGCATGCCGTTCCCTGATGTGGTTGGAACTACTGCTGTGTCTTCTGGTGAACTAAGAACCTCTGTGTCTGAGTGTGGACAGCTGGGGCTGCCCTGTCAGGCATCAGAGCCTGACCTCAGCCTTGCCCTCCTTTGCAGTAGAGTGTCCCTGTGTCCTCTAGGATGGAAAGCTTCCAACAGAGCCCAGGGACCCCCAGGGGTCCAAGACCCTCTCAGGGATGTCTGTAGGGTCATGCTTTCCAGAATGACACAGCCATGTCTCCTGTTCACACACACTCTTGAGCACACAGCGGATTTTCCAAGGCTGCCTGTGGTGGGTTATGTAGGGTTGTTCTGTCAGCCAGTGGATTCTGTGACTGTGACATCTTCTTTAATAAAAAGAATAAAATAAAGTGGGGGATGCATAGACTTCTGGTTTCCAGCCCAGCACCTGAGGAGCTTGGAAGTTATCAAACTTGTCCCCATGAGCAAAGAGCTGGACAAACTAAAAATAAACAACCCTTCCTAGATCTGTCAGAGAATTGAGATGATAACCTCAAACTATTGTGCTGTAATTGGAAGTGGACAGCTTGAGCAGAGAGATGGAAAGAAAATCTAGGAATCAAAAGGCAATGCTGAAAATAAACACTGCAAGAGAAATGAAGAATGTGTTTGACGGGCCACCAGTAGCCTGGACATGCAGGTCAGAAATGCCACATAAAGAAAGGCTTAGAGAAGGAATAAGTGAAGATAAAATAAAATCTTCTTGCCTTTACTCTGTCTTCACCATTTTGCATGACTCTCTACACTTCTGCTTCTGCATATTTTACCAAAGAACAAAAGTGCAGCATGACAACAAGAAATCCTTGCGGAAGGGAACACTGTGCAGTGGACATGAAGGGTGGCCGTGGACAGGTGGGGTTCCACACAGCCTGTCTCATTCGGCCCCTTGCACAACTTTGGCTTCTCCCAGACTCGACTACTTCTTGGTCTGCTTTTCAGACTCGGGTCACACTAAGGATGAGCATCTTGTTGAACACTCTCACTTGTGGAGTGTGTTTATCACCACGAGCAGCTCTGCTGTGAGCTCTCCGACGTGGTCAGTCATTTAATCCTCATGGCCTCCCCTCTAGCAGGGACTCTTACCATTCCTAATTTGCATCCCAGGAAACGGGGATGTGCATAGGTTCAGTAACTTGCTTAAGGTAACAGAGAGGAGCTGGGGTTTGAACCTGTGTGGCCTGGCTCCCAAACCTGTATCTTCCTGCCCTGCTGCTGTGAAGCCAAGTATCTACCTTGGAGGAACATTCTCCTCTTGATTTCACGGTTGTCTTTAACGTTGGATGGCAGTCCCCAGGCTGTGTGTGTGCTGATTGTGTAATGCTGTGAGCTTTGTGCAAATAACAGGAGCTCTAGGAAATGGATCGTGAGTTTATGACTTCAGCAGACAGAAGTGAAGGGAGTACATTTTTCTAGATTTAAACCTGTGGATATACATAGGAATATAGGATGCTAGTAACAGCAATACTGACAGCAAGCATAAAGGGTGCATTTTTATACTACCTCTTTCTCTGAGGGGTTTGAAGCGTTCCGATTTTTTTATCCCCAAAACATTCCATTGCTTATTGTACTGCAGGATACTGGTTTCTCCCAGAACAAAACAGATCACGATCTAGTTAAACCAAAAGGAAACTGGTGTATTAACTTTCATCTGTTTAAAGACCTTAGTTAGATGTTGATGTGGGGACTCAAAATATGAGAGTCTGAAGAGCGAGGACCCATGGCCAGTGATGGCCCTTTGGGACTGACCTTCAAGGAACTGGCTTTGAAGCTGCTGATGACTGGTTTGATACTGTTCACTTGGTCCCATTTGGAGGTGATTGGCATCATTGCCTGTCTTCCTGCTATCAAGATGCGGTACTAGTAGGCTTATCCTGTGGTCTGTAATATATGGTCATGCAAAACACTAGTGTTAGGATAAGCCCGCATTTCCCAAGTGACTATGGGATGTGTATGTCCTGTAGTCATGTCACTCCAGGAATTCATGTTGTCTGTGCCAGTGGACAAGGTGGGATTTGTCAACAGTCTAATCCCTTTGGGATTTTTAGGTTTAGAAATTTGTAGCAAATCTGTTGCTTCCAGGTATTTATAAAAGCAGCTGTCATTGAGTGCTGCTGTGTGACCCGTACCTAGTAGTTTGCTGTGTATATTCCATCATAGGTGATTCTCACAGCAGCTCTACAGTATTGCTCCCACTGATGATGAAAGGGATGCGTTGAGGGATTTGAGAACTTACTCAGTGGTAGTGGCAGAGCTGGGATTCTGATACCGAAGCCTGGACTCTTCATCCTTATTCTTCCGTTTCCCTGGAACACAGGAGCTTGGGATGTTGCCAGTCCCTTGCTACTTCCTGTCAGTGAGACAGAATCACAGCTCATGGAATTAAGTGGAAAGAAAAACGAATGTTTCATTTTCATTATTTTAGGAAGAGGTGCTTGCATAAAATGGAGACATAAGGAATGGCTGCGTGATATGTGTGCTGTGATGTTGAACTTCTAATAAACTATTGCAAGAGAAGACATTTTTTATTTCTCCAGCGTCACATGACATACTAAGTGGTTTATTACCATTTTCAGTACTTTAAGAAATGCTGTTAAAGAAATACATTTTAGTTTACCAATTTAACACTACAAATGAAAGAAGTATCAACACATTCTTTACTAGCAATAGTGATCTATTCAATGCTGCATGAAGCTGATCCTGAATAATCCTTTCTCTTAATAGATGGGTACTTTTGGATTCTTAGAGTGAAAGGCCTAAAGGGAATGAACCATAAACAGTTGCACCAGAGAGAAAAGACGAGAAATATATGCCTATTTTGGGTTATCAAATGCGCCTCTACCAATTTATTGTCTCTCAGTTCCAAATTCACCCTTTATTGCCTCCTTCAGAAACAGTGGATCTGAGCCCTGCAAATTCCTTCGCTCACGTTAGTGGAGTGTGACAGAAGTGTGTTGGGACAGTAGCTTCCCTTCTTAGTCCCGGAGCTATGCACACGGGCCCCAGCAGGTCATGCTACTGCTGGGGTCTCAGCCTCTGTGTGGCACGGCAGCCAGCAGCTCACCCCCCCCACCCCTGACAGCTTTGTAGGAGGTTCACCAGCAAGAGCCCACAACCTGAGGCTGCAGGCAGTGTGGTCTCCTTGGAGCCCTGTGATACGTTTGCCCTGACAGCCCTGAGTCCAGCTGTACCTGTTTCCTTCCCTTGTGTCCTTCTCACTCAGTATTTATGCATCTGCTGCTTTTCTCTTTGCTTCAATAGCACATTAATGCCACTTACAATCCCAGACTAAAGTAATTTTCTGTTTTCATGAAATTTTAATCCATCACTTCCCAGCCTCTCCATAGGTGGAAGTATCCTTGAATACTTTCAGTGCTCATCCTCAAAGATACTTAGAAATCCTAGAAAATCACTGCCTTCTGTCCTAACTGCTAAGCATCCCCATTATTTTCTCCTTTTATCTTTTTAAGCATTTGTATTTCAGGCATTTGCTGTCTGTGACACTGTCTGTGTGTCTAGCATGACCAGCAAATCTTGTTACTGTTGTGACATTCGCCTACACACCTGTCGACCTCTCTGCAATCCTGCCTGGTACCCTCACACAGGAGATTTCTGTGTATCATTGTTTCCATTCCACAGCCTCTCATCTGGTGTCTCATTCAAGTGGTGGGGTGAAACTGAATTCAGGGCATTTGTAACTGAGGCTGTGTAGGGTACCTGATCTGATGCTTTGATGGCTTTCTGATGTTGCACAGCTGCTGAATTTCATTTATTGGCTCATTTTATGGAAATTATATTGTATTTTCAAGGAAATATTTGTTTTGTAGCAACTTGCTTACCCATGTTATATTTTCCTAGAAGTTCTTCATCTTATGAGCTCTTCTCAGAGTGATCTGGGTTTTATGTGGAGTGCTGCAAATGTCTTTGTTCTCAGCCAATACCCTTTCCAGCACTGTGTGTTCATCTGACACTGTCCCCTTCCTCAAACCAGGGCCTCAGACTGGCCGGGCCTCCCTATGACCCACCAATGTCGGCTCTCACGGGGGATGGGTCCCTCCTGACCCCCATGCCCTGTGGTCAAATCTCTCCCTCTTCTCTCACCTCACCTGCAGGATTTGGGCCACTGGCAGTGGACATGCAGCCTTTTAAGCTGGATGTCTCAGGAAAAGACCTCTCCAGTAGCTGCGTGGGGTGTGTTCTCTGTAGGAGGGCGCTGGCAGAACACCCTGCTGTGTGAAGGACCCAGGAGGAGCAGCAAGAGGAACCGGGGGGCCGGGGCATGGGTCGCCTCGCATGACCCCTCTCAGTGTCATGTTGTGAAAGGTCTCTCCTCAAAGAGCTATCCATTCAATTACTATTTTAGGTGCTAGTGGCCGGGTATTCCTTTCTGGTTTGGATATTTGAGTCACACTGGGATTATTAAACATAGCAACAGCTTAGCGCATGGATGTAGATTCTAACTCAAACACTTCATTCCATGTTGCAAGAGATGTTTTCAGCTGTAATTACACCGCAGGCTTAAGAAGCTTAAGAACTTAGGCAGGTTGTCCTTTTTCCACATCTTTGCCTTGTTTTGATGGGGTTAGCTTGTTCTCTAAGAGTCTGCACTAAGAAGACCCCATAGCGCAATTTGGGGAGGGGGGGCTATCCTGTCATTGTTATTTGTCATAATATTGTTCAGTGTACAGTCTGATGGAATCTTCAAGGTGCTGTTTATAGATGTTTTGAATTGTCACCATGCCATTGATTTGTGGTTAACATAGCATATAGACATCCTTTTACAACAGTTTAGTTACTCTGCTGGCTTATGTGTTGCTCGCTTTTGTTGTACAGTCAGCAGTCTGACATTGCGTGGTCCCCACATTTCCCTCCTGCTCATGTTACCCATCCTGTGGGTCAGCTGTGAGTGAACCACTCTTTATCTTCATTCTGGAGTGGCCCCGAGTGGGTGTGTGCTGATCTCCTTGTGGGTTAAAGTGTTCTTCTGTTACTGTTTTCTGTTTTATAACAAAATTTAGCAGACTTGTGTATGGTGCAGACTTTTTTTTAAAATGTCTTTTGCCTTTATGAAAAATACACTTGCATTGCTTTAAGATGTACTTTTCCTGCCTCTCCATCCTTTACCAAACAATTGCTTTATGTTAGAAATAGGGCGGTGTGTGCATGCTTCATGGCCTCCTTTAACTAAGCACTTCATGTAACCTCCATCTGATTGTAAAAGTGATTACACTCAAAGCAAAAAACTTTGCAAATTTTGAAAAGAATGGGCCAGGTGTGGTGGCTTCTGGCTGTAATCCCAGCACTTTGGGAGGCCGAGGTGGGTGGATCATGAGGTCAAGAGTTTGAGACCAGCCTGATTAACGTGGTGAAACCCTGTCTTTACTAAAAATAAAAAAATTAGCTGGGCATGGTGACACATGCCTGTAATCCCAGCTATTCAGGAGGCTGAGGCAGGAGAATTGCTGGAACCCAGGAGGCAGAGGTTGCAGTGAGCCGAGATTGTACCACTGCACTGCACTCCAGCCTGGTGACAGAGAGACTGTGTCAAAAAAAAAAGAACACAAAGCAAAATATTGTCATCTTGTCATCCTGAAATGGCTACTCTTAAAATTTTGATGTAGTTCTTTCAATTCTTTTTAAATAAAACTGCTTTTAACACAAGCACTTTAATTGTAGTGATCAAATTATAATCAGGAAATAAGGAGAAAGTAAAAAGAACATCAAGTTTGGGGCAAAAAGGAAGACCATATAGAAAGAGGCTACAACTTAAAGTAAGGCTGGGTGGTGGTGGTGGTGGTTGTGGTGGTTTTGTTTTGACTGTGAGAGACCACATTATTATTTTGGGCATTGAGGGGTAATAGGATAATACCCTGTGAGTGCTCCAGTGGCCATATAAATGCCAGTCCCATGTCCTGTTTTGAAGTAGACAAAACATGAGGTTTGAGGTGGTGGTTTGGTAGCTTTTTGAAAATTTGTTTGTAGGACTGTACTGCAGAGAGTAGGAGGAGGTCAATCTGAATTAGAATCGAATGATCTGTTCAGGCTCCAGGGAGCTTTCTGTGCTGGGTATACACCTGTTCCTGATGTGGTGTAGAAGGGACAGGGCCAGGAGGATTTGTTGCTTCATTGGTCACTGTCCATTGGGCAGGAGCTAGGGAGCACAGCCTGGTGCTGAAGATGGGCTTCAAGGCTCCCACCCTGGCCCTGAGGAACTTGCAGGCTATATTTAGAGGATGCCATTATTGTGGCATGGACAGTATATTTTATACCTACACATACGGCCATATACATAGATATACGCATAGGCATACATGTACATACATGTACCTCCGGGTGTGTAAGTGATAGAACTAACCTGTCTTTTGTGCTGTTTTCTTGGTCTTTTTGTTTGGCTCAGTTGAAACAACATGTGTTCCTTGTTGGAGGTGTCTGGTTTCATTGTTCCAGACCAGTCATAGAAATGTCTGCAGTTATCAGTGTTTCTGTTTTCTCTTGGGAAGCTATTCTGGAAAAGAAGTATACTTTCCAAGGCTGTTGATTGGCCTGTCCTTACCCTTGGGGGTCTTAATATGGATCACAGCCATGGGTGCCATGGCTGCTCACGTGTGGAGCTCTGTCTCTCTTGCTGCTGCTAGTAGACAGCTGGTCACCAACAGAGTATGTGTCCCAGTGGCCTTGGAGAAGAAGTCTCTGCACCATTTTTATAGTGTCTTTTTGCTTTTCAATGTCAACATCATGTCTTTTAGCCAAGCAGTATGTTCTTGCAGAATCAGAAAGTGTGGCCCAAGTGAGAAATAAGGGAATCGATCCATATCAGTTTTTATACAGTTGAACCATTGTAATGTTTACATAAACATCTTTACTCTGTAGAGGTGAGCATGGTGCCACACCCTGGCAAGTGCTGAACTACTACGTGTGACCTCTCTTCTGTTGGGTCCACATCACAAGAAGTCATTCAGAATGCAACACGGAGTGGACTTGAAGCTTTCAGAAATGTCCATAAATCAGAACAACTGTTTTCCCATTTGCTGGACTCCCCATTTAAGGCCATGAGATTCCTGTTCCAAAGCTCCCTCAGTTTCTAACACCCATTTCACTCCTCCCTAGAGATAACAGGATCTCACAATGATGTCTTGTTCTCAGATTTTCTAATTAGAAAAATCACGTATTTCACAAAATTTGGCTTACTCCTTAACCAGAGGAAAGCCACATATGCTTTTCTATTTAAAATACTCACTTTTCAGGACTCTGGATAAATTCTTTGAAAGTAGGAAAGCACTGTGACTTTGGTGATAAGCAATATCATGTGTAATATATAAGGGCATGCTTTGAAAGCCATGGTTGCTAAAAACAAATTTTCTCAGAAGAGAAAAATGTAAGCATTTCTTTACATGATCGTTAATTTTGTTTTGTCTAAATAACATCTTGCCTTTGTATAGGGAGGTGAAGAAGTTGACTTTTCTTACACAAGATGAGCTCGAAAGTCCTTTAAGTGGCCAGGATGTCACCGAGTATCAGCAGGGGTGAATGGATCCTGCTGCCACGGTGTGTGAAAAGCCCTTTTTTCCTGGCCCAGGAATGTCCTGGCTCACATTGGGCTGGTACTGGCTGCCTTGTTAGCTGGCATGCAAGGCAAAATCTTATAGCTTCCCCTTTTCCTGACATACAGATGCAAAAGCTTTTAACAAATTATTACTAAATCAGCCCCAGAAAAATGTAAAAGGGATAAGAACACCACAACCAATTGGAGTTTGTTCCCATGATGTGGCATAGTTTTGCATTGCACACTTGGCTCATCATTCAAAAATCGATATAATTAACAAAAAATGAAGGTGACACAACCCATTTTGTCATCTCAGATGCTGAAAAACATCTGATGAAATTTAATAGTCCTTATACAGATTTCCTATTAAATCAGGAACAGAAGGGAAATGGCTCTATTTGATAAAGGCCATTCCTGAAAAATGAGAGCTGACCGTCACCCTCCTTGGTGGTGGCAGCCTGGCTGCTCTGCACACAGTCGGGTGTGTACCGGAACACGGCCATTTTCCATGGCTCTAGTCCATGTGGCACTTACTGGGGTCCTTGTCAGTCAAGCGAGTCAGGAGAGCTCAGAGGCACGAAGACTTGGAATTGGTGAGACACTTGATTTACAGAAGACTCAGGGGCTTATTGAGAACATGTAAGGGAATCTGCAAGTGACTAGATAGCTTGTGAAAGGTGCCCGCCAGGGGTCGTCAGGTAAGTACAACTTAAACCCACAAGGTTCCACTTCACAGGAGTGGGAAAGAAGTGCAGTAGCAGGTGCTGGTGAAGATGTGACAGGTTGGATCTCACACTGATGGGGACTCAAAATGTTACAGCCACTTTAGCAAATAGTTTGGAAGTTTTCTTTAAAATGTGTACACTTACCATATGGCCCAGCAGTTACACTTTAGACGTTCACCAAGGAGAAATGAAAATGTGTGTCCATGTAAAAGAATGTATGTTATCTTAAGAGTAAATTGTCACAGCCAAAAACTGGGAACAAATCTCTCTCAGCTGGAGAAACATGAGCAAATTATTATATATTCGTACATTGTCCTAGTTCCCATCAGGAAAAATGTGCAAAATACTAAAACTGAAACAGGCAGTGGGGATGAGTTCCAGGAGCCTTGAATTGCGTAAAGAGGGAACACCATAGCGTGGAGTCTGCACGCTATGATGATGCAGAATCTGCACGAGTCTCCATTGATGGAAGAGCGCCAAGGACCACTCACTGTGAATGCACAGTGGCTGTTTATTGAGGGCCAGGGTTGACCGGGAGGGGGCATGTGGGAACTTCGGGGCGAACGATTTATCTTTATTGGGGTAATAGGTTGATTTCCATTTATCAAAATGCATCAAGTGTACTTCAGATCTGAACATCTCACTATGTATACTTTATACTCCATCCCTTCCAAAAACAATGAAAAAATAATTATAAGTGAACACTGAACTCTACTTGATAGATTTTTCACAGTGGTATTGATAACAATTCTAAAAGCATTCTGTATCTCCAGGCTTAAGCAAAATAAGCTTAATAAATTAGTGACTAGATTGAGGCTAACAGGAGCCAGGTTTCCTTCTTGGCAAGAGAGGTAGAAATGAGAAGGCCACAGCCTGGAATGGATCGTACAGCACTGGGTTGCAGCAGGAGGTACCAGTATGAGCTGGTGGCTCCCAGCAGACATAAGCAGTAACAGAAGTGCCTGTGGATGGGCATGGGTGTACTTGCGTGTGCACATGTGGTGTGTTTTGCTTGCCAGCACTGTCCAGCAGCAGTGACCCGCAGTGGCAGCACACCTGGTACCCAGTCTTAGATTCCAGACACCATTTTTCACTAGAAGGAGCTGGGTCTCATCCCAGGGCTGGGGAATCTGGTGTCAAATCTGGAGCCGTTTGAGCACCAGAATAAACCATTATAATTATGAATTTCAACCCACCAAGTCAGACTCTATGGAACATGTTGATACATGTAAATGAATGATGAAAGATAAAATGAATATTTTTAAAGTGAGTGTAGATCTAATGATTTAGAAGGAATGACAGGCAATCATCAATGGATGCTAAAACCAGTAGTGAAGCATTGATGAGAAACAGAATATGCACATAGCGTCAGGGTCTCTCCTTTCACATCTTTATTGCAATGGGAGAAGTAGAATCTTTGCTATGGAGGAGCTCAATAAGCCCCACCTTCACTGAATGACCAATGTTGACATTGTCACACAGGACAGACTTCTGCTTGTCCCTCCTAAAATGCACACTCTCGAATCCAGAAGACACCAGAATAAAGGAAAAGCTATAAAATAACTGGCCTGTATTCTTTAAAATTTCCAATTTCAAGAAACACAAAAGCCAAGAAACTTGGATTTAAGGAGGGTGAAAATCACATGACAAATAAATGCAATTCATGATCCTGGTTTGGATCATAAAATAGGAAGACAAAGTAAGAAAATTATGGAGACAGTTGACACCATTTGAATGTGAACTTTGGATTAGACTATAGTATTATGACAGTTAAATTTCCTGACGTTGAGGGAAATTTATGTGAGAGAATATCCTTGTGTTGAGGAACACATCAAAACATTTAGGTATAGAGTGACATGGTATTGAAATTTTTTTTCATTTGACTTAGCAAATGCATGGGGGAGAGACAGGGAAAACAGTGGTGTAAGATAAGAGCAGTTGGTGAACCTGGGTAAAAGTTATATGGGAATTCTCTATGCTGGTCCTTCAGATTTTCTGTGTTTGAAATTACATCGAAAAAGTTTAAAAAGAATATGTAAAACTGAAAGTGATCCCTGGGAAGTGAATGGACTGTGTCACCTCATTGATGAGCCCTTCAAGTTTTAGCCATGAACCTAAGTCAGTCATGTATTGGTTTTTGACCTGGGAATTAGAAAGACTAGCCAGAAAACCAGGCTCTTGATCTAGTTGGGAGGAAGAAAGTACACACAAAGGATGACCACAACCAAGCAGCGTAATGGGCTGATTGGGGTGTATGATGCGACAGGATCTGGGTCCTGTCTGAGGCAGCAGTGTGGAGGGTTTAAGCAGGAAAGACATGTCTGATTCCCTTTCAGTGGGATTATCCTTGCAGCTTCAGAGAAGACTGCCCCATCCTGGGGATCCTTGCCCCCCAACTCGTCTTCAGTCACACTGACCATTTTTGTTGGTGGTGTTTTTATCTGCCAACACCATTCTCACAGTTTAGGGCCCTTGAGCAGGTTTTTGCCTGTGTCTTGAAGATTCTCGTATTGGTAGCCTGTGTGATTCATTCCTGTTACTTAATTTTGCATTAAGAGGGTTCTTCTCTGGCTTCACAGTTTGGAGTTGCTGCTTCATCTGTCACCTGGACCCTGTCTTGTCCATTAGGGAGTGCCCTATGTGAGATGTGGTGACACATCTACCTTGTCACCACTGTGTCCGCAGCTCTTAGGGCACCACCTTACAGAGGAGGCACTCAGCGAATGTGTGGAATTAATGTAATGGGTTAATAGCCACAAAACGTGTTAATGGTCATGTTAGTCTGTTTTTACACTGCTGATAAAGACATACCCAACACTGGGAAGAAAAAGAGGTTTAATTGGACTTATAGTTCCACATAGCTGGGGAGGCCTCAGAATCATGACAGGAGATAAAAGGCACTTCTTACATGGTGGTGGCAATAGAAAATGAGGAAGAGGTGAAAGCAGAATCCCCGATAAACCCATGAGATCTTGTGAAACTTACTTGCTATCACAACACGAGCACAGGAAAGAAGGCCCTCATGCTTCAATTATCTCTTCCTAGGTCCCTCCCACAACATGTGGGGATTCTGGGAGATACAATTCAAGTTGAGATTTGGATGGGGACACAGCCAAACCATATCAATAGTCAACGCAGTCCTGGCCCGTGGCTGGTGCCCAGCTGAGCTGTGACCATGAGTAAGGGTGCGAGGCGTGCACACAACCCTCAGCAGTACGGTGAAAGGATTTGGTGGCTCAAATGTGTGATCTACAAAGAGATCTCCAAAGATCAAGGGCCATTCATCCTAAAAAGAAAAATTACAGCGTACTTTACAGTCAGTGTTTGCTTATAGATATGGATTCTGCAGTGATAAAATCAGTAATTAAAAGTCTGCGAATGAATTTTAATGTCTTTACTGGAATCATAAACACCAGTTTTCTTTCCTCACCTACCCATGTGTTGGTGAGTTTGAGAAGGTGGATGAACTGTGCTCCAGGAACAGAAGAGGGGGCAGCTTGGCCTCTGGGACCTCAGCTGAGCACTGAGTGACCAAGCTCTCTCTGTTTCAGATGTCCACACAGAAGCTGTCCAGGCGGCTCTGGCCAAACACAAAGAGCGGAAGATGGCAGTGCCTATGCCTTCAAAACGCAGGTCCCTGGTCGTGCAGACCTCCATGGATGCCTATACCCCTCCAGGTAAGGGACACGTTCCCTGACACTGCCTCCTGAGGTGCCTGCCACCTTCAGATGCCCGCCGTGTTACTCAGCTCTGCCCTTGGAGTGTGAAAGCAGCCATGGGTGATAGCAAGTGGGTATTGCTATGTACCAATAAAACTTTAGGTACAAGAACAGCAGACCAGATTGGGTGCACAGACCTGCCAACCCCTGATCTAAATGACTGAAGGTAATAGCCCATTTATATTTCTGTTATAGAATACTGCTTTTATTTAATCTTTAATTTTACGTAACTACCCAAATTCTCTATTTTACTCTGCCCAAATAATTATAAACTACATCTCATGATCTTCACAACCGAAGTGAAGCAGAAAGTTCAGTTACCCAGATACTTGTTAGAAACGTGGATTGAACCCACTTTATTTGGAGTTTAGTTTCTGTGATTTTGATTCCAGCATTGTTCATGTCATTGTGGCAAGCTTGTCTTCTTGAAGGACCTAAATCACCTCCCATACCACTTTGAAGCTACATGCTGCTTTAAATGCCACCATTTTTTTCCACTACAAGAGAAACTTAAGGTACAATGTGAATAGTTGAAAAAGTACAACGTTTATGGGAGTATTTTTATGTTTTGAAGTTTAGCTCGGTCTTGGCAAGCAGTGAGACAGCAGGACATGATTCAAATCAGAACTGAGGTCGAGGATATGCCACATTATTCCAGACAGCTCCTGAGTAGTCACCTTTTTGTGCCTTTACAAGTAAAGGTACGGAGATTTATAGGACAGAACTTAGAGTGCACCATTTTGAGTTTTCGCTGTTTTTTGTTTGTTTTGAGACAAGGTCTTGCTCCATCGCCAAGTTTGGAATTCAGTGGCGTGATCGCAGCTCGTCGCTCACTGCAGCTGTGACCACCTGGGCTCAAGCCCCTCAAGCAGCTGGGACCACAGGTGCATGCCACCACACCCAGCTAATTCTTAATTTTTTGTAGAGACGTGGTGTTCCTATGGTGTTTTTATGTTGTATTTACAGATACATGTTCATCTGAAGAACACAGTGCCAGCAGGCAAGGAAGTGAATGCCATGCTAGCAAGGTTGTTGGCAAGGGAGCTCTTTCTGCCAACATGCTCCCTTGGGCTCCTCCCTTTCTTTATTTTAATATTAAATTGCAGCACCTAATTAGGGACTAGGGATGGTGGCTAATGCCTGTAACGCCTGCCCTGTAGGAGTCCAGGGTAGGTGAATGGCTTGAGCCCAGAAGTTCAAGACCGGCCTGGACAACATGGCAAAATGTACCATTTTTTCTCCACCAAAAGTACAAAAAATTAGCTGGGCATGGTGGCGGATACCTGTAGTCTCAGCTACTTGGAAGGCTGAGGTAGAAGAATCACTTGAGCCCTGTAGGCAGAGGTTGCAGTGAGCTGAGGCAGCACCACTCCACTTCACCCTGGGCAACAGAGTGAGACCCCCATCTCAATGAGAAAATAATAATAAATACTTAGAGACCGTTTAAAAATGATTAGGCTGGGTGTGGTGGCTCACGCTTCTAACCCTAGCACTTTGGGAAGCCGAGGCAGGCAGATTGCTTGAGCCCCAGTGTTTGAGACCAGCCTCGGCAACATTCCAAAGCCCCATCTCTACAAACAATACAGAAATCAGCCAGGCATAGTTGTGTGTGCCTGTAGACCCAGCTGCTCAGGAGGCTGATGTGGGAGGATCACTTGGGAGGAAGGTTGAGACTACAGTGAGCCATGATTGTGCTGCTGCACTCCAGCCTGGACAACAGAGCAAGACCCTGTCTCAAAAAAAATAATATGCTTAATCCTGTTTGTTTATGGTTAGAATATACCAAAACCTATGGTAAAAATTTTATTTGTATGCGTTCTTTGTGTAACTAACAAAATGGACTTAAAAGTTTAAAAAAATTTTAAACCAAATTTTTGGCACTAGCCAGTATTTAAGGCAATAGGTATTTTTCTTGACCACTTTATATAAGAGAAATGAGTTTAAAATGGAAGAAGCGGTGCAATTATTTGTGTTTATGCTTATTTCTCATATTGAATCCAGCCACTGGGAAATGTTACTGGGTCATGTGTGATGAAAAACCTTATTATGCAGATGTCTTTGCAAAATATAAAAGTATATTTGAAATGTTTTTGTGAAATATTTGCATTTATTTGATTAGCATTTTTATGTTAACCATAAAACACAGTTTGTAAATTTTCATAAGGAGTCCTAGTAATATCACATGGGGCAGTTGTGTACAATCATAAATCAATATCATAAAAATTTTTTACTCCCAGCCTGTTTTGTGCTTAGTGGTAGTCTGCATGTTTATTATCATGCTTACTTCAATGAAATCTTAGCTGCATTTCCTCTGATCTATTTTTCTTGGTTGTTGGTAACAGTAGTTAGATCTTACCTCAGTTTCATTGCTGTTCAGAGAATATTCTTGAAGTTTATCTTCTCTCTGTGAAATGACTGGTTGCTGACCAGGATCATAGTTTCTGGAGGAAATCTCATTAGGATTGTTGCAATGCTAATATTCTATGGATGAAACGTTCCTTTAGTTTTCACATGTGAAGATACAAGAATAATTTACCAAAACTTCTGCTTCTAGCTGTGATGAAATGAAAGGGACCCAAATCACACATCTGCTGTAAACAGTTGTAAAACTGCACGAAACAAATGAGATGGCTGTTTTCAGTCTGTGGACCACAACTGTGTAAGCCAGAACCTGAGAGCAGGAGAATGAATGAGATGAATGCATAGTGCACTTGCTCTCTCCATGGAGAACACTTGCAGACAATGCACGGAGAGCTTAGGTGTGAGCTAAGCACGGCCACCCTACCAGGTCCAGGAGGTGGAGATTGGAGTGGGTGCAGGACCGGAGCTCTCCACAGATCCACACTAGCAACGAATCAGTCAAAGCCTGCCCATGGTCACGATGACCCAGCAGTGCTTGCACTGCCTGCTAAAACAAGAGCTGAAAGCTTCAGAGGAAGGTTATGGGATCCTGAATATACTCGACATGTTTTCCAATGTGTAATATTCAGCAAGTAATCACTGCATATACAGAGAAACAGGAGGTGACAGAAGGTACAATCTGTGGTCAAGAAAAAAGGCAGTAAAATGTGCACACACACTGTGCAAGATGGAGTCCACCACACTAGATCTGTCACCACTCATCACATGCGGCGGCTGAGCACAGGAAGTGCGCCTGGTCTGAATTGAATTCACTATGAGTGTGAAAGACATATCCGTTAATATGAAAAATAGAAAATATTTTTATTTTATTGAAAGTATAGTATGAGCATTTTGAGTTAAAAATATATTAGTAAAATTAATTGTACCTGTTTATACATTTATATATATGAGGCTACAAAGAAGGTTTAAAGTTCTATATAGGACTCTCATAATTCTGTTGAAAGGCCCTGGTCTAAATATCTGATATAGCAGAAGACAGAGTTTTAAAATCTACAATTATAAATATTCAGGCAATCAAAAGAAAATGTGTCAAAGAACTAAAAGAAAATATTTTAATACTTGAGCCAGAGGAAAAGAAGACACTTTTTACTATGATGGAGATAGGGAGCTTCAGGTTCTATACCTGGTGATCTTGGGAATTGTCACTTCTTCCTCACAAGCAAAAAGCTGGGCAAACTGAAAAATCAGCAACTCTTCTTAAACGTGCAGGAGACATGAGGTTGCAGAAGCCGCTGTCCCCAGATTGGATGGACAGGCAAAAAATAGCGGAGAACCATCATATGCCGGAACAGAATGCTCCAAGGAAACTGCACTGGAATTGAAATATCTTAACTGTAATTGACAACTTGCTGCAGTGAGGTGTGGCCAAGCCTGAGAGTTAAACCCCCTAGGAGGCTTATGCACATGGACCCGTGCTTTTGTGAGTTGTACCATCAGAAGCTCAACCAGGTCCTTGAAGTAAATATCAGAGAAAAATCCCCTCATACTTACTATAGGGGAAGGAGAAAATGAATCATTTTTAAATATGCAGGAGCAACCTTCACTTGTTCTGCCTTCCAGAGAAGCTAGTTATCTAGAGACTAACCTACTGGGGCTTTATCAGAGCCTTCTGACCTGGAGGAAGGGAAATATAAAACTCCAACCTCTAGAACTGAAAAGCAAAAAAGAACAGAGTATCCAAGCACTATGGGACAACTACAGAAGGCGTAAAATATGCGTAACTATGATACAAGGAGAAGAAAGAGAAACAGAAGAAGTATTTGTAACAAAAATTGCTGAATTTTCTCAGATTAATGCCAGACAGCAAACCATAGATTCAGGAAGCTCAAACACCAAGCAGGAAAAATGTAAAAACAACAATGATGAAAACAAAACAAAAATAAACTATACTTGGGCATATAATTTTCAAACTATGACAAAAGATTAAAAAAACCAAAGAAGCCAGAGTAATAATCACCTTCCCTATAGAAGATCAAAGATAAAAATTATATTCAACTTCTCCTCAAAAACCATGAAAGCAAGAAGAATGGAGTGAAATATTTAAAGTATTGAGAGGAAAAAAATCTCATCAACCTAGAAGTCTGTACCCTGTGAAATTATCTTTTAAAAGTGAAGGAAAAGTAGACTTTCCCAGGCAAAAATTCAGAAAATTTGTTGCCCGTAGACCTGCCTTGCAAAAAATGTTCAAAGTTCTTTAGAGAGAAAATAGTAGAGATCAGTAACTCAGCTCTACATAAAGAAGGGAAGAGCACAGGCTGTGTGCAGGGGCTGTCACCATAACACTCTGAGAGGCCAAGGTGGGAGAATTGCAGGAGGCCAGTTATTTGAGACCAGCCTGGACAATGTAGTAAGTCACTGTCTCTTTAAAAAAAAAAAAAAGCCAAGCACGGTGGCTCATACCTGTAGTCCCAGCTACTTTGAGAGGCTGAGACAGGAGGGTCACTTGATCCCAGGATCCTGTTCAAGGCTGCAGTGAGCTATAATGATGCTGTTGCACTCCAGCCTGGGCAACAGAGCAAGACCTTGTCTGTTAAAAAAAAAAAAAAAAAAAAAGCGTCAAAGGAACAGTGAAGGTAGAAGAAAAACTTTCATTTTTCTTAATCTGACATATCAGTTCATTCATAATAGTGACAATATATTTGGTTATATATGCTTATCTATATATCATATACACATACTTAAATATAAGTGAAATGAATGACAGCAGTGATACAAGGGATAGGAGAGAGCAATTAGGAATTAGGATTATTTTGTTATTATAAGGTGCTTACATTATCCAGAAAGCAGTATAGTGTTGTTTGAAAGTGGGCTTGGGTTACTTATAAATTTATATTGCAAATTCCAAGGCAGCCACTTAAAAGGAACTGATATGCTAAGAAAGGAAAGAAAATAAATCTCATAGAAGATGCTCAATTAAGATCACAAGAAAAAAAATCAAAGTGAAAGACAAAAAGAACAAGGGCAACAAATAGAAAATAGTAACAAATATGGTAGATGTTAATCCAACTGTATATCATTACTCACTTTCAAAGTCAGTAGTCCAAATACACCCAACTATATATTGTCTATAAGAAATCCACTTTAAATATAAAGAGAGATATAGATCAACAGTAAAGGGATGGAAAAATATAAAAATGTTAACACTGTTTTTTTTTTTTTTTGACACAGAGTCTTGCTTTTTGCGCAGGCTGGAGTGCAATGGTGCAATCTTGGCTCGTTGCAACCTCTGCCTCCCAGGTTCAACTGATTTTCCTACCTCAGCCTCCCGAGTAGCTGGAATTACAGGAACCTGTCGTCATGCCAAGCTAATTTTTTTTTTTTTTAATTTTTTTGTATTTTTGTAGAGATGAGATTTCGCCATGTTGGCCAGGTTGATCTCAAACTCCTGACCTCAGGTGATCTGCCCACTTCAGCCTCCCAAAGTGCTGGGATTACAGACATGAGCCGCTGCACCTGGCCAACATTAATTCAAAAAAAAACGGAAGTGGTGATGTTAATTTGAGACGGAGTAGACTTTACATCAAGAGAAGTTACCAGAGATGACAATTCCATAATAATAAAGGGGTCAATTTTCCAAGAAGATGCAATAATCCTTAAATGTGTTTCTGCCTAGCAAAGCATCAAAATGCCAAATCAAAAACTGATAGACTTCAAGGAGAAATAATTAACCCACTATTATCATTGGAAATTTTAACCCCCTTTTATCAGAAATGGACCAGTTCAGTAGCCAGAAAATCAGTAAGGACGAAATTGAAATTAACATCTTAAGTCAACTGTATATTTATAGGCTGTTTCCTCCAACAACAAAATACAGAACATTCACCAAGATATACCATGTTTTGGTCCACAAAACAGACCTTAACAAATTCAAAAGAATAGGAATGAAACAACAATGTTCTTAACCACAATAAAGTAGAAATCAGTAACAGATGACTGGAAAATATATTAGGAGATTAAACAATATGCTTATAAAACCTTGCTCAAGGAAGAAATATGATTTCTTTAAAATTTTGAAGTAAATGAAAATGAAACCTTTTTAAAATTTGTGAGATGCAATGAAAGTAATGTTTAGAGGGAAATGTATAGCTTTAAATGCATATGTTAAAAAAAGATCTAAAATCAGTAAGCTTCTGCCTTAGAAAACTAGAAAAAGAACAGCAAGTTAATTAAGCAGGAGACAAATAATGAAACAGTAGAAATCAATACATTGAAAACAGAAAATCAGTAGACAAAGTCAATGAAACCAAAAGCTCTTTCTTTGAGAGAAAATTTATAAGCCTCTAACAAGAATAAGAAAGAAATAGAGGATATAAATTACCAATTGAGAAATGAAATAAGGGACATCACTACAGATCCCATGGACATTACAAGGATAATAAAGGACTTTTATTAACAACTCTATGGCCACAAATTTGATAACTCGGATGAAATGGACTGATTTCTTTAAAGACAGAATCTGCCAAAATTTGAACAGAAGAAACAACCTGTATAGGCCTATATCTGTTAAATTGAATCAGTAGTTTCAAAACAGAAAGTGCCAGTCCCAGAGGTTCACTGGTGAATTCTATCAAACATCTGAGAAGAAATTACACCAATTCTCTACAATCTCTTTCAGAATATAGAAGCTGAGGAATACTTTTTAACCCATTCTTTGGAGCCTGCATCATTTTAATACCAAAACTAGAACAAAATATTACAAGCAAACTATAGAGGAACATCTCTCATGAACATAGATGCAATAACCTTCAACAAAATGTTAGCAAATTAAATCCAACACTGTTAAAAGAATTGTGCAGCAAAACCAAGTGGAATTTGTTTCACATATCCAAAGCTGGTTTAGCATTCAAAAACTAATTAAGGTAATTCATCACAGTAACAGGCTAGAGAAAAACAAAACACATTTGACAAAATCTAACGCTCATAAAAACTTTCAGCAAACTAGGAACAGAGGTGAGCTTCCTCAACTTGATAAAGAATATCTACAAAAAACCTTCTGTTAATGTCATATTCAATTGTGAGAAACTAGAATCTTTCCCACAAAGATCTGGAAAGGAGATCAGGAAAAACAAGGGTGTCTCCTCTCACTACTTTTGTTCAACATTGTACTGGAAGTCCTAGCTAATGCAGTTATGACAAGAAAAATATATATGTATATTCACTGGGAAGAGAAATAAAACTTTGTTCATAGATGGCATCCTTGCCTACGTAGAAGATCCAAAAGAATTTATCAAAAAGAAAACAAAAATAAACAGGAAAAATCTGGAACTAATAAGTGATTACACCAGTATTGCAGGATATGAGTTTAATATACAAAAGTTCAGTGAATTTCCTGTTTACCAGCAATGAACAAGCAGAAATTGAGAGTAAAACCCATGGCTCATGTCCATAATCCCAGCACTTTGGCAGACTGAGGCAGGCAGATCACCTGAGGTCAGGAGCCTGGCCAACATGGCAAAACCCCATCTCTACTAAAAATAATAATTTTTAAAAAACCATTTCCACTAGTACTCCCCAAAATGAAATACTTAGGTATAAAATCTAACAAAATATATTAAATACCTGTATGAGGAAAACTACAAAACTCATTCACAGGAAAACTAAATAAATGGACAGGGAGTCCATGTTCATGGATAGGAACCCTGAGTATTGTCAAGATGTTTCCTTCCCAACTCGATATATAGGTTCAATGCAATCCAACCAAAATCCCAACAAGATTTTTTTTTTTAATATCAACAAACTGATTTGAAAGTTTGGAGAGACCCAGAACAGCCACTTCAATATTGAAAAAGAAGAGCAAAGTTGAAGACTGATCCTACCCAACTTCAAGACTTACTATAATTTGATTATAGTGAAGACATGTGGCATTGGTGAAAGAACAAACAAAAGGATGAATGGGACAGACTAGAAAGCCCAGTAAAAAAAAAAAAAAAGTCAACTAAACTTTGACAGAGGAACAAAGGCAATACAGTGGAGCAAATACAGTGTTTTTTTTACAAATGGTACTGTAACATCTGGACATCCACATGCAGAGAAAAAAATAAACCTAGACAGACATTACATCTTCAAAAAAATTAAAATAGATCACACAGCCACCATCCTCATTCATATAGTGGTAAAGTATTGTATTCTTGCCTGTCAAAATAGATGACAGATCTAAATGTAAAATGCAAAACTATAGAATTTATAGAAGGTAAGAGAAAATCTAGCTGACTTTGGTTTGGTGATAACTTTTTAGATAATACAACAAAGAATTGAAAGAATTGATAAGCTAGTCTCCAATAAAAATGAACATTTTCTGCTATGTGAATGACTCAAAGTAATTAAAATACAAGCCACAGACAGAAGATGTTTACAAAATATGTAAATGATAAAGAACTTTTAGTTGAAATATTCAAAGAACTCTTAAAAGGAAAAAATAACAAATCAATCTGATTAAAACAGGGGCCAGCCAAGTGTGATGGCATGTGCCTGTAGTTTCAGCTACTCAGGAGGCAGAGGCAGAGGCAGGAGGATCACTTGAGTCCAGAAGTTCCAGGTTGTTGTGAGTTATGCCTGTAGTTTCAGCTACTCAGGAGGCAGAGGCAGAGGCAGGAGGATCACTTGAGTCCAGGAGTTCCAGGTTGTTGTGAGTTATGCCTATCAGTTGTCTACACTAAGTTTAGTGTCAGCCCAGTGACCTCATGGGAGGAGTAAACTAGCCTACATTGGAAACGGAGCAGGTCGGAATTCCTACGCTGATCAGTAGTGGGATTGTGCCTGAGAATTGGCTCCAAACTAGGCAACATAGTGAGACTCCGTCTTTAAAAAATGAGTAAGTAAAATTAAACATGGACCAAAGACTAACAGATGCCTCATCAAAGAAGATATGAAGATGGCAGATCTTCATGTGAAATGATGCTTCAGATGTTATAGAGAAATGCAGATTAAAACAACAGTAAGATATCACTACACACCTATCAGAATGGCCAGAATCCAGAACTTCATCAGCACCATAGCTTGTAACAATGCGCAGCAGTGAGAATTCTCTCTAATTCGTGGCTGGTCTTAATGCAAAATAGAACAGCCTTTAGGAAGACAGTTTGGTGGTTTCTTACAAAACTAAATATACTTTTACCATATGATCTAGCAATTATACTCCTTGGCATTTACTCAAAGGATTTGAAAACTTATGTCCACACGCAAAGACTACACATAGATATTTAGAGCAGCCTTATTCATAACTGCCAAAACTTGGAAGCAACCAAAATGCCCGTCAGTAGGTGAGTGTATAAGTAAAATGGTACATCCAGACGGTGGGATATTATTCAGTGCTAAAAATAAATTAAATGAGCTATCCATAAAAATACATGGAGGAAACTTCAATTGCATATTGCTAAGTGAAAGAGGCCAATCTGAAAAGGTTGCTGTGTGATTTCAGCTATACAACATCCTGGAAAAGGCAAGACTGTGGAGATAGTGAAGATATCAGTGGCTGCCAGGGGCTGGGGGAGGCAGGGATATATAAGCAGAGCAGGAGGATTTTAGTATCATGTGATACTCTGTATGATACTGTCATTGTGGATACATTATGCATTTATCCAAGCCCATATATTGTGCAACACCAAGAAAAAACCCTAATGTGCGCTGTGGAGTTTGGGTGATAATGATGTTTCGGTGTAGAAATATCAGCTGTACCACTCTGGTAGAGAATGTTGATGGTAGGGAAAGCTGTGCATATGTGGGGTTGGAAAGAATACATGAGACATTGCTGTAAAACTGAAAAACACAATACTGAGATGAAATTTCTCTGGATGGGCTTAACAGGTTGTAGAAGGAAGATAGATGAACTTTAAGAGGGATGAAGAGAAATTAAAAGTGAAGACCAGGGAAACAAAAATTAAGGAAAAATTGGCA
This sequence comes from Callithrix jacchus, assembly GCF_049354715.1. Taxonomy (NCBI): domain Eukaryota; kingdom Metazoa; phylum Chordata; class Mammalia; order Primates; family Cebidae; genus Callithrix; species Callithrix jacchus. The sequence continues at coordinate 12,596,708 of NC_133508.1, forward strand.
GAACCTCAAGTTCCTATGGTACAATGGTAACATACTTGTAATACAAGAAGGAAGAGAGAGAGAAAGGAGCAGAAGTATTTGAAGAAATGAGTCATAATTTTCTCAAATTGGTGTAAAATACCAGTGTCCAGCCCTGAGAAGTTCAGTGAACTTTGAGCAGAACAAGTATAAAAATAATCACATCTAAGTTTATAATAGTCAAAGTACTGAAATCCAAAGATTAAAAGGAAATTCCAGAAGTACTCAGAAGAAAAAGACACGTTACATACCAGAGAAGAAGCATTTGAACCATGCATGACTTCCATAAAGATGCAATAGAGACCGCGAGACAATGGAAAGACATTTTCTAAAGTACTAAAAGGAGGGGAAAAGCCTGTCAACTCATATCTAGTAAAAATCTCCTTTACAAACAAGGGTGAAATAACACATTCACAAATGCAAAAGCAGGGAGAATGTGTTATCAGCAGAATGATACTATAAACATGCTAAAGAATGTACTTTAGGCTGATTGGGAATGATACCAGATGAAAGGTTAGCTCTGAAAAGAAAAGAATCCTATAAATTGTAACAGCACTCTCTAAATTTTCTAGAATATTTTAATCTATGTTTATGATTTTATGGCTTTTAGTTTTTTATATTAAAATTTTATGGTATAAAATCATCAAATGTCTACTCTTCTTTATACCTCCTTTACCTGTTTGAAGTTTGTCCATGTTGTACCATGCATCAGTAGCTTATTCCTTCTTGCTATTGAATTATACTCTATTAGATAGATATAACGCATTCTCTTTATTGATTCACCAATTGGTTATTCATTGTTTCCAGTATTTAGCAATTGTGAATAATGCTGCTGTCAACATTATATATGTACATATCTTTGTGTATACATATAATTTCCTTTATCTTGGTTGGGTGCCAACTAGTACAATGATTGACTTTTACCCTAAGTTTGTTTCGCTTTTTAAAAACTGCCAAATTGTTTACAAAATATCTGCACCATTTTACACTCCCACCAGCAGTATATGAGCATCCCAATTTCTCTACAACATCACCAGCAATTGGTATTGTTGGTATTTTTATTTTTGCCATTCTAATTGATGTGAAATAGAATATCATTGTGCATTTAATTTGAAACAATTAATGATGCTAAGCATCTTTTAATATTATTTAAATATTATTAAATATTTATTTAAATGATGCTAAGCATATTTTAATATTATTAGCTTTTAATGTGCTAATTCCTATTCATAGCCATTTGTATATATTAATTGGTAAAACATTTGTTCAGATTTTTTGCCCATGTTTTAAAAGGGTTGGTTGTCATCATATGGATTATAGGTGCTTTATACAATCTGAACATAACACTTTTACAGATGTACAGTTTCTCAATGAAAGGACAGACTATTCTGTGGTAGACAGAATAAATACCCCTCCCCCAAGATATTCATGTACCAATCCTTGGAACTTATGAACGTGTTACCTTAAGTAGTAAAAGGTATTTTTCAGCCATGTTTAATTTAAAGATCTTGAGATGGGACCATTATCCTGGCTTAACTAAGTGGACCCACTGTAATCAAGAAGGTCCTTACTAGAGAAGAGGAAGAGTCAGAGAATGGAGCGATGCTCTGAAAAGATGGGGAGGGCTGTCAGTCAAGGACGCAAGTGGCCTCTAGAAGTTGGGAAAGGCTCCTTTGAAGCCTCTGAAAGGAACATAGCTCTGCCGACACTCAGATTTTCTGACTTCTCCATTTGTAGGATAATAAATATGTGTGTTGTTATAAGCCACTACGATCAAGCTAATTTGTCGCATTAGCTATAGGGAGATTGTCATCTTTTAAAACTTAATAGTTTTCTATTTGGATGAAGTCCAGTTTACTAATTTATGGATTATGTTTTTGGAAGTTTTAAATCTCATAGTCTTACTGTTTAATTTAGATTTGTGATCCATTTTGAGTTAATTGGTATTCGTGCAGTAGGGATCTTAAGTGAATTTTTTTGTCGTTTTGGTTTGGGGGAATTTTTTTCCCATGCTTTCTTTTTGGGGTGTGGGTAACTGGGTACATCATATTATTCTGAGTTGTCTTGAGAACTTTGTCAAAAATTAATTGACCATAAATATGAGACTTTATTTCTGGGTTTAATTCTGTTCCTTTGACATATATGTCTACTCTTGTGCTGACACTCCCTTAATTACTGTGACTTTATGTAAAGTTTTGAAATCAGATAGTGAAGTCCTCCAACTTTGTTTTCCTTTTTCAAAATTATTTTGGCTGTTCTAGTTCCTTTGTATTTCCCAATAAAATTGAGAATAAGCTTTCAATTTCACACACACACACACACACACACACACACACACACACACACACACACACACCCTCCCTCCCTCCCTTCTGGGATTTTATTAGGGAGTGCCTTGAATTTATGGAACACTTTGGGAACAATTGCTGTTTTGATAATACTGAGTTTTCCAATCCATGATTATTATTCTGTCTCCATTTATTTGAATCTTCTTTAATTTCTCTCAGTGATGTTTTTAGTTTTCAGTGTACACATTTGGCACCTTTTTGTTAGAAGTTGTGCTGAATGTTTTATGCTTTTGATGCTATTGTGAATGGAAGGATAAATTCCATTTTCAGGTTTATTGTTAATATATGTATATCTTGTGTCCTGTGACCTCATCAAACTCAGTTTTTAGTAATGTGAAGCATTTTTGGTGGATTTCTCACAGTTTTCTGCATCTACGGTCATCTATTAATGAAGACTCTTTTATTCTTTCCTTTCTAACCTGGCTGTCTTTAGTTTATTACTAAATTTATTAATTGAATTTATTAGCTGGAAACTGCCAGATGATGGTGAATAAAAATGGCAAGAGGGCATATCTTTGTCTTGTTCTCAGTTGTAGGGAAAATGCATTCCATTGTTGACCATTAAATACAATGTTAGCTGTGGCTTTTCATGAATGCACTTTAACAGGTTGAGGAAATTAGCTTCTATTCCTGGTTTGTTGAATTTTTAATCTTGAATTTGTCAGTACTTTTCTGTCTTCTAAGGTTAGCTTGTGGTTCTACTCCCTTAATTCTATACGGTGTACAACACTGATTCATTTTTGAATGTTAAATCAACCTTAATTCTTGTCCGTGGTATTTAATGCTGGTCACCATTGGTCTTGCAGTATCATCCCTTTCATATGCGGCTTGTTTGCTTTGCTGTTATTCTGTGGAGTGTCTACATATTATTCTGCAGCTTTCTTGGAAAAGGTGGATAGGAGTTAGGAATGAAAGACTGTAAAGAGTCATGAGAAGACGTTCTGGGGAGATAGTTGTGCTCCATTTGGATACCTGGTGGTGTACCTTTCTCAAAAGTCTCGAGGCTGTGTCAGTTTCACTTTTTATATAAATTGTGTAAGTTTTCTTGAAAGGCAGGGTGATAGAGACTTTTCAGGCTCTTAATATTGTTGCTTTTCTAACAAATTTTTAACAAGTAAACGTTAAAAAAATTTCCAGACAGCCCAAGTCATGCGACAGTGATAGTAAGTGTGAATGTTGTTTGCAGTTATTATCTTTTGAAAGACAAACCTGTGTCTTAAGATTATTTGCCATGACGACTCCTCTCACCTGATGCTCTGGAGCTGCTCACCTGAGCTGGCGTTTCCCATAACTCACCTGTAGGAAGGATTCTGAATGGCATTCTTACATTGAAGTTTAAATAACAAATATACCAATAGTTCATTCTCAAAACCCTTGATACTGCATGAAAACTTATTAAATGAAAAATATTCTCATAAATTACAGTGAAAAAGTTGATATATTTTATCACAATCCAAGATATCCAATTTGTACAGATAGAAAAATCAGTAAATAATGAGAATGTACAAGAAACCAATGCCGTATAAGTGAATAGATTTCATTTGCGTGTAAAATGTGATGAAGGTTTGTTGTGTGCACCGGAGGAAAGGGAGGGTGGTGGGGCCACTCCACGTGAGTACCTTCTACTTTCTCTCCTGTTACTGGCATCAGCGTCTTCATCCTTAAGGAGCTGCATGGGTGTCTAACACACACTGACTTAGAAATAAATTAGTGCTCAGAAGAACATCTCAGGACTAACAAGGACTAAACATAGTCACACTGTGAGACTCAGGAGAGCAGCACAGGCCTCAGCATCCCTGAGGGAACGTGGCCCTCGTGCGCTCACTTTGTGGGTGACACAAGAAAACACGTGGTTTCTTCTGAAACTGTTGTGTATAGGAAATGGGTGTGTCTTTGAGATTACACTGTCAAAATAAACATCTTATAGTATGTTTATTTAAGGTGTTTTGGATGAAAAATTCATTACTCCAAAAGAAATGGTTCATTATCTGAAAAGTGGTTTAACTTCTCAAGAGAGTCTATAGCAAAAAGTCATTGAACAACTGTTCAGACTCAGGTGAAGTCAATCTGTGTTTGGAGAGGGTCTGAAATTGTGGTATGTGTTTTTGCTGCACTATATAGCAAATCGCCTTTCTTCTTACACAGATACCTCTTCTGGCTCAGAAGACGAAGGCTCAGTGCAGGGGGACTCCCAGGGCACCCCTACCTCCAGCCAAGGCAGCATCAACATGGAGCACTGGATCAGCCAGGCCATCCATGGCTCCACCACATCCACCACCTCCTCATCCTCCACGCAGAGCGGGGGCAGCGGGGCCGCCCACAGGCTGGCAGACGTCATGGCCCAGACCCACATAGGTGAGTACGCTTCCAGTGTCTTTCCGTGCCTGTTGACTAAACGCCTTTCTGTGTGCATGTTCTCCTCTATCTGTGTCATCCCTGTGGAATCCCTCTGTGGAAAAAGCACAGAGCCCCTCTGGCCCCTGGGGTGCTTTGATCTGATTGTTTCTGGAAGCTGCTTTACTGCTTCTCACACCCAGGTCCCTCCCACTGCTGCGATTCCAGGGGCCTTCTGTTCATCGACAAATCCATTGTTCCTGGAGAGACCTGCAGCCATATCCGCTCATGTGTTTTCTTCTCACTTATGCTCCTAAGTGAACCTCTGACAGTGCCGATCAATAGGACAGGGTTTTAAAGTGGACTCGTCCTGACTGTGGGAGTCATTTAAGGAGATGGGACTTTAATCATGACTGATTGTTTGGATTTCTTGGGCACATCACCCTGTTATGTGTGTAGGTTCCATGGCAAGGGAGATCCCCTGTGTTAGAAAAAGCAGTTAGGGCCTCTGCCCTATGACATTTGAAGATGCTGTCGAAAAGAAGTGAAGTGAGAATTATTAAAGGAAGAGCCAGCACATGGGTGAGCGGTGATGAACTTTGCATCGCTCTGCCTTTGAATGGTTCAGTAGTAAATGTTTTTCATAAAGTACATGAGTTGGGTTGAATAGGGTTTGGGGGTGCCTCTCCTTAAAGCAGCAACAGGAGATGCTGCATACCATGTTGCCTATAACAGAGTGTCAACTACAGGCTCAGACCCTCCCGGTATCTCAGCTACCACAGGAAAGCCTGCTTTCTGAAAAATGCAGAGGGAAACAAGTGAGTGTCACGCGTGATTAAATTACCCACACATACCCCAGAACCCCAGAATGTTCACTCTAGGTCAGTGACTCTTCGATGCTCAGAGGTGTTTCGGATTGACTTGGGTCTCAGCCCCTCCAGTGCTCACCGAGAGTTTAAGTATTGGCCGTTTTTCTGTGGTCAGGAGAGCTGGGTCTAGTCTCACTTTTCCCAATAACTGCTGCTGGGATCTTGAAGTCACTTCTCCTGCTCTAAGTTTTTAGTGAAAAATGAGAAAAATAATTTCTTTTTTCTCTCTCAGAACTGTTGGGAGTATAAAGGAGAAAATAGAAATACTCTTTAAAAGTCTGCAAAGTAATACTCAAATGCAAAGTACTGTTATTACACTTCAGTTTGACACATTTTCGGGAACATGTACACTGGTTTATGTGAATTAATAACCTCTACTTGAAATCACAGGAAGTTAAAAATTGAACAGAAATGTGTGACTTTCCATAATAAAATTCCCTGTATATGTTGGATCCCAGGATAGTGGCCGAGGCTTTGCCATTTTCATCTGGCACCTGAACTGAGAGGCCAAACACCACCTCTGCCACTTGGAAGCATTTGTATCTTCTGATTTTATTCATTTTTAGGGAAATGCTCAGAATATTACCAAGAAAAACACATATTTTTGAACAGATTAATCACTGTACTTGGGCCTCCCTCAGTGGGTTTATCATTGCAATAATGATGGAAATTTTAGCACAAAGAATTAATTTATCCAAACTATGCCGGTTTCGTAACTCATGTACATCAAGGTCAATGTGACCTAAATGTAACTCTTGGGTGTATAACATTTCAGTAAGTTCTAATTTGGCACAAAGATGATCTTCCTAGAATATCTGAAAATTTTCTATAACTATGAAACTTTTCTGGAAAGCAAGCAGTGGCAAAGTAAACTTGACGAGAAAAGAAAATACTTTCTGTGGCAAAACAAAAGAAGTAAAAAGTCAGATTTGCATTTGACCTTTTGAGATGATAGAAGCCTACAAACAAGAAAATGTGTACATGTGCGTGTGTGCCTATGCGTGTGTGTGTGCACGCACATGAGTGTTTTAAGGAGTCCAGGGCACAGTAAACAACTGAGTCACACTGGCCGATCACCCCGGCAAGGGACGGAAGTGGAGACCGCAGAGGCTGCTTTTGTCAGAGGGGAGAAAAGCCCAGGGCTGGAGTCCAGGTCACAGAGTCTCACAGAGCTGGCCATGCTTTACTTGTTTTTGAAGCAAAATCTCAAGTAGTCCTTTGTGGATTTTTTCCACCAATTTAATTACACCAGCAATTAAGTAGGGACATCTCACACGTATCTCAACAGTCAAGCCAATTTGACATAAGATAGGAGATCCCATTCCAGGTTTCTCTTTCTGCTGCTCTACCCACTGTCTATCTAGAAGCTGTGTGCAGTGCTTTTACACCTTGGAGCGGAGAGAAGGCCTCCAGATGCTGCCGTCCAAGTCCGCCGAGGACTGAGGGTGTGTGAGTTGCTTCTGCAGGAAATCGGGCGTGGGTCTGCCTGCCTTCCAGGCGGAATGTCGCACTGACGAACAGTGTGGCAGGCCTGCTCCTTAGTGAGAGCCAATGATTCTTCTCTTCTCAGTTACAGGTTCCAAGTTTGTGGCCTTGCCAAATCTACTTGTGACCCCAGATTAACACCCTCCTTGAGGAGGGGCTGACGCAGTGCCCAGGCAGCTTTCCCCTCCTACCTTCCCCGCTCTGTTCTCAGATCATAAAGGATCCTCCTTTCACAGCCTCTTTTGTGCCTCAATTTTCTGTTTCCTGTTTTTGTGCGTTCTGTTAATTTTGCCATCTGGATGGCCTCCAGTCATGGTACTGACACATGCCGTGTCCGGTGAAGAAAGGCTTTTGGGGATGAGCACCACTTTCAGGAGGGCAAAATACTGTGCTTCTGTCACGTGGGACAAGTGGCAGGTGTTCCCGAAAAGCTTCTGTCAGAGGAGGATTCAGAACCAAGATCCACATGGGGCGCCCGTCAAGATTCTAGGTGTGATGAGTGTCATTCATGGGCTGCTTGGCGCATCTTCCTCAACGCTTCCTTTGTTAAATAGAAAAGCTTGCTTTTCCGCACTTAGCCATGTATGGCTCAGCTTTATCTCCAGGGGATGCTGTAAGGGAAAGAGCTCCACGTGCTCATTGGCCTAATGCAGCCCTTAGTACACATTAGGGTGTAAATGTGGTTTTTTGAATGACTAGTATTGTTTGTCCTAAGATAAATAATAAAATAATAGTTCTTAATGTCTCCCCTTTTATGAAGGAAAACCTATGACCTTTACACATGTTAACTCACTTAATCTACACCACTACCCTACATGGTCATGGCCATTACTATTCCTATTTGATGGATGAAGAAACTGAGGCATGGAGAGCTTAAGGGACTTCCCCAAATTCCCAGAAGTTTCTGGAGCCGGGTTTCCAGTGGAGACTCCTGGCTTCAAAGTGTGAGTAAGCCCTCAGCTGTGTTGCCTGTGGCAGATAGGAAATAGGACCCTTCTGTGAACAAACACAGCATTCCTGAGGCCCTGCCATTGGCTAACGTTACTTTAGTTAAAATGCTACTGAGGTCTGCTGACGTGGCTCCTGGTAGGAAATGACGTCGGAATTTGGACTGAACTCTGCTCCATTTGTGGCAACATGAGTTATGCCAGGTCCCCCTTTGTGCTGGATGGTGTGGTGGACGTGGCTGAGAGTGGCTTTGGCAGCTCACGGCATGCACAGGGTGAGCACCTGTGCTCTGGTCTCTTCCCAGGCCGTGGCTTGCTCAGCCTTCAGAGAAAACTTCAGAAAATCTCATGATGTGCTTCTTTACAGAAAATCATTCTGCACCTCCTGACGTAACCACGTACACCTCAGAGCACTCAATACAGGTGGAGAGACCGCAGGGCTCCACGGGGTCCCGGACAGCACCCAAGTATGGCAACGCCGAGCTCATGGAGACCGGGGATGGTACGTGTCAAAGCAGAGATGTGTTTCTTTCTGGTAAACTACTGTTGCCAATGTCCATTTCTGTGCCTGGGACTGGGTGTGTTTCTTCCTGGGGAGCAATCATTTCTGTTAAAGCCAATAAATCAGATCTTTCGGGAGCCTCTCATGGAAGGTGGCCTAGCCACAGAAATGCAGATATTCTCCAAGTGAGCCAAATGTTACTCCTTGTAGGAAAAATGTAAATGTTGTAGGAATTTAGTCATGAGAAGAAAAAGAAATTTTATAAGATATTGACGTTTTAGCTACTGAATAATGGTGGTTCAGCAATTGAGAAATTACAGTACAGGTGTTAAGACCATGAACAGTTACTTAGAAGAGCAAGATGAAGTTAAATGTACAACAAAGCAATTGTGAGATGGGCTGATATGTTGCTTTAGACCTCCGAAGAAAGAGGGTCTTTTTTTATCTGTGTTGGACAGAGATTACCAGTGATTTGGTAGCAGACTGCGGCTGAGGGGTTCTCCATCCATCCTCGTGGCCTGGTCTTGGTATGTTCTAATGACAATGGCTGTTCGTATCATCCAGCCACTATTCTATGTAAGTCTTAGTCCTTCCTGGGGTCATAAAAGTCAGAGTAGAGCCTAGCAGTGAAATACAATGCCCTTGTGAGAAGCTGCATGGAGCCACCTTGGTGTGCCGTCTTGTGGTGCATGGGACTCGCAGGTGGACAGGGAGGCCTATCCGGGCCCCAACAGGCGCAGGTGGACAGGGAGTCCTATCTGACCTCTGACAGGCGCAGGTGGACAGGGAGGCCTATCCGAGCCCTGACAGGCACAGGTGGACAGGGAGGCCTATCCGAGCCCTGACAGGTGCAGGTGGACAGGGAGGCCTATCCGAGCCCTGACAGGCACAGGTGGACAGGGAGGCCTATCCGAGCCCTGACAGGTGCAGGTGAACAGGGAGGCCTATCCGAGCCCTGACAGGTGCAGGTGGACAGGGAGGCCTATCCGAGCCCTGACAGGCACAGGTGGACAGGGAGGCCTATCCGAGCCCTGACAGGTGCAGGTGGACAGGGAGGCCTATCCGTGCCCTGACGGGCACAGGTAGACAAGGAGGCCTATCTGACGTCTGACAGGCACAGGCAGACAGGGAGGAGGCCTCTCTGAGCTCTGACAAGCGTACTGCTGCATTCTCACATGAGGCAGAGACCAGCTGTGTGTTTGCAAGTGTCCAGTTAGTGCAATGACTTTTCCTGGAAGGCGTTTCAGTGTCATCATTTGCTTTAGTTCTCTAATCAATTCAGTCTTTACAAAGGTGGCCATTTTTGTTAGTCTCCTTATGGTCATTTTAATAACTGTCATCTTTCAAATCTATCACCTTTGCCTTTGTTCCCCAGGTAAATCCTGCATCGTGCATTGTGTGGTCTCAGTGTGTCGCAGCCTCCCACACCAGAATCCCCCAGGGGCACTTGCTGGCATGGTGATTCTGGGCCACGCCCCAGACGTCATGAGCTGGAAGTTAGGGGGGCCCCAAGGCAATTCTGCCAAATTAAGCTTGAGATCACTGGCATTGTGAAATGGTCTCTGATTCATTGAACCAAATTAATTGGGCTATTTAATGGGAAAATACTATGGTTAGATGTTGAGAATTCTGGACTGTGTGTTTTTCTGTATTTTCAGAGATATGAAATATTTAATGTCTCAATTCTGAAAGTGCCCATAGAGCATTTTGAGACTATTAAAAATTCTTGATAGGGGCCGGGCATGGTGGCTCATGCCTGTAATCCCAGCACTTTGGGAGGCCGAGGCGGGTGGATCATGAGGTCAAGAGATCAAGACCATCCTGGCCAACATGGTGAAACCCCATCTTTACTAAAAATACAAAAAATTAGCTGGGCATGGTGGCGCGTGCCTGTAGTCCCAGCTACTCAAGAGGCTGAGGCAGGAGAATTGCCTGAACCCAGGAGGCAGAGGTTGCGGTGAGCCGAGATCGCGCCATTGCACTCCAGCCTGGGTAACGAGAGTGAAACTCTGTCTCAAAAAAAAAAAAAATCCTTGATAGAAAAAATTTCCTTGAATTCTGTTCTGTTCCTCCAAACGTTGAAGTCTGTTTTTTCGTTTTGAGATGGAATCCTACTCTGTTGCCTAGGCTGGAGTGCAGTGACGTGATTTTGGCTCACTGCACCCTCCGCCTCCCGGGTTCAAGTGGTTCTCCTGCATCAGCCTCCTAAATAACTGGGATTATAGGCACCCGCCACCATATTCGGCTAATTTTTAATCGGAGATTTTGCCACGTTGGCCAGTCAGGTCTTGAACTCCTGACCTCAGCTGATCCGCCCACCTTGGCCTCCCAAAGTGCTGGAATTACAGGCATGAGCCACCAAGCCTGGCTGAAGTCTGTTTTTTATGGTCCTCTGCAGGGAAAAACAAGGGCTCTGCCTCGGGTGAGGGGCAAGACCTACCAGCCACCCCAGCAGAGCCCACTGCACTGTCCAAGCCCGCAGCCCCGTGTGATGGCTTCTCCGGTCCTGCCGGCTGCACCTGCAGAGCCTTCCCCACCGCCACCCGCCCCCCATCCCCGTCACGCCCCTCTGCACCGTCCAAGACCGCATTTCCGGGTGATGATTTCACAGTTCCTGCCGACCGCACTTGCAGAGCCCTCCACCCTCCCTACCCCCACCCCACCCCACCCCATCCAAGCCCGTAGCTCTGGGTGATGGTTTTCTAGGTCCTGCCAGCTGGCAATGTGTGCCTGGGGAGGACGCTTTTGATCTGGTTGGGGCATCAACGTCTTGGTCCTCTGTCTTGTTCATTTATTTGATTTATTATTCATCTTGAAATTTGGAAACTTCTTTTTCATTTATCAGTTCATTTAGTTGATTTTCAGAATGATACAGCATTCATCATTGTAATTAATAAGCACAGTATTATAAAATGGGGATTTTCTCAGCACACTTGGATAGGTATGTGCTAGTATTCTGTTACACAAAAACCTTAGTTTAGAGACTTTAACTTCTGTGCTTTAGAATGCATTGCTTATGTGTGGGCTGAACTGTGTGCGTTTGGAACCCATGTGAGGAGCTCAGCCTTTATCAGAAGACGGGGCTTGGGCGTGATGGTTCTGGAACCTGAACCCTGGGCTGTGGGGATGCTGGGGGTTCCCAGATGTGACTCACCGGCCCGATGTTCTCACGCCTCCGTGAGGCTGACTGCTGGTGGTCTCTGTAGAGACAGACTCAGGGAAGGACTTATTGCTCCACTGGTGGTCTCACCCTGTTGAGAAGGGGGGCCTGGGGCAGTGGGAATGAGGAGAGTCTCCCTTCTGCAGATGGCAAACTCTGTCCTGAGAATTAGAGCTGAGATCAAGCATGTGTGGTCCTGAGGCTCTTCCTAGTGTGACCAGCAGAGCAGCACATCCTGGAGCATGGTGGACATTGGGGTCCCGTGTATCTCTGTCCCATCTCCTGTGTAGCTGCAGGGCTACTGTGCAGCAGCATCACCTTGGGCCCCTCCCGGGATTGCATCTAGAAGGAGGCCAGCCTGTTGCAGCTGCACTGGGGATGGGGCTGTGGTACTGTGGGTGCTTGTTCAAGCTGTGATGATTGCTTCCCCTACCCCCGATTCCTGTTTTTCAGGAGTACCAGTAAGTAGCCGGGTGTCAGCAAAAATCCAGCAGCTTGTCAATACCCTCAAACGACCGAAAAGACCACCTTTACGAGAATTCTTTGTCGATGACTTTGAAGAATTATTGGAAGGTGAGAGAACTCTTCCCCACATATTTCTTTCAGATGCTCCTGTGGTCCCATAAACAATGACACTTTTTTTACAAGGCTCTTTTACTTTTTTTTGAGACGGAGTTTCACTCTTGTTACCCAGGCTGGAGTGCAATGGCGTGATCTCAGCTCACTGTAACCTCCGCCTCCTGGGTTCAGGCAATTCTCCTGCATCAGCCTCCTGGCTAGCTGGGACTACAGACATGCGCCACCATGCCCAGCTAATTTTTTGTATTTTTAGTAGAGATGGGGTGTCACCATGTTGACCAGAATGGTCTCAATCTCTTGACCTCGTGATCTACCCTCCTCGGCCTCTCAAAGTGCTGGGATTACAGGCATGAGCCACCGTGCCTGGCCGGCTCTTTTACTTTTTAAGAGCAGTCATCTTGGCATTCACAGGATGATGGGAACCCAGGTTGGGAGGAGGTGATGTTCCCAGGCGGCCGCAGTGTTGGCAGATCTCTTACCTGGTTGTTAGTTGTCCTCTGCAGAATGTGATTTTCTTTGGTGACACAGGTCAGGTCTGTTCTCAAGAACTCTTTAAGAGTATAGAAATACAAGTAAAGTATAAAAATACTGAAAAGCAAGTAAACTGGGGAAATCCTTTGCTCTCAGCAAAACAGGCACCCTGAATGCATTTGAAGGGCCATCTCCTCCCCTCCTCCTCCTGCCTCTCCTTACAGAAGCCAGAGCTACTGCCTTTGCCTCCGAGTGCTTCTGGGTCTTTCTACACAAACAACTTAAACTTGAAACAAATAAAATAATCACTAATTGTAGCAAACTTGAGCTCCTTATTATCTTATGTGTTAAACCACAAGTAAAAACGACTGATTTTCTTGTCAGTCATAAAGTGAGAGAGGAACCTTTTCCAGAAATGGGAGCGATAATTTCCATTCTTCTCTCTCTCAAGGATTGGGCAGGTGGTATTTAACTACGACACACTGGATTTAGCTTTACTTGGGAACATACTTGCTCCATGCCCTGTTATTCAGAGTAGTTGTAGCAGGTTTGAATGTACAGCTCAGGCCAGGTGCGGTGGCTCATACCTGTAATCCCAGCACTGTCAGAGACCAAGGTGAGTGGATTACTTGAGCCCAGGAGTTTGAGACCAGCCTGGGCAAAATCCTGTCTCTACAAAAAAAAAACATATATATATTCTAAAAGTAGCTGGGCATGGTGGTAAAAGTAGCTGGGCATGATGGTGCACACTTGTAATCCTAGCTCCTTAGAAGGCTGAGGTCAGAGGTTAACCTGAGCCTGGGAGGTGGAGGCTGCAGGGAACTGTGATCATGCCACTGCATTCCAGCTAAGGCAAAAGAGAGAGACCCTGCCTCCGAAAAGAAATTTACTGTTTAGTCTTTAAGGACAAAACATAATTTAGCAAATTTAAGCAATTTGGGGTCCAAAATCACTAGTTTATCATGGAAAAAGTAGTGATGGGACCACATCCATGGCTGTTTAATTCCAGGCTTTTGGCACAATGTGGTACGCAGTTCCACCTGCTGTCAGTTTGCAGATGTGTCCAGGTCCACCGAAGTACTCCATCCACATACTATCCTGGATATTACAAGAATTGATTTTTTTTTTTTAACCAGCATTCACGATGTTAGTGTATAGACCCCAATTATAGATAAGCATGCTTTTGTGTCAGCTAATATATGTGCACCTTAAATATAAATCTAGCTTCTTTATGAAGAATAAAAATTAGCCATGCTAATGTGGATGCATTTCTCTTGTAACCCCTTGTATTCAAATGACTTAGTTCAACAACCAGATCCAAACCAACCAAAGCCGGAGGGGGCCCAGATGCTGGCCATGCGCGGAGAGCAGCTGGGTGTGGTCACGAACTGGCCACCATCGCTGGAGGCCGCACTGCAGAGGTGGGGCACCATCTCACCCAAGGCCCCCTGCCTGACCACCATGGACACCAATGGGAAGCCCCTCTACATCCTAACTTACGGTAATCCCCAAGGCTCACCCTCTGTCCTTTGTCCATCTGCATCCTCACTTATGGTAATCCTGGAGGCTCACCCTCTGTCCTTTGTCCACTCCCATGCCTCTACATCCTCACCTACAGTTAATCTGGAGGCTCATCCTCTGTCCTTTGCCCATCCCTGTCCCTCTGCATCCTCACTTAAGGTAATCCCCAAGGCTCACCCTCTGTCTTTTGTCCATCCCTGTTCATCTGCATCCTCACTTACGGTAATCCTGGAGGCTTACCCTCTGCCCTTTGTCCATCCCTGTCCGTTTACATCCTCACTTATGGTAATCTGGAGGCTCACCCTCTGCCCTTTCTCCATCCCCTCCCTCTCCATCCTCACTTATGGTAATCCCGGAGGCTCACCCTGTCCTTTGTCCATCCCTGTCCCTCCACATCCTCACTTATGGTAATCCCGGAGGCTCACCCTCTGTCCTTTGTCCATCCCTGTCCATCTATATCCTCACTTACGGTAATCCCAGAGGCTCACTCTCTGTCCTTTATCCATCCCTGTCCATTTACATCCTCACTTATGGTAATCCCGGAGTCTCACCCTCTGTCCTTTGCCCATCCCTTGGGTAGCCACTCCCAAGCACTTGAAACTCAGTCTCCTTTATTTTGGGTGGCTGATTGATTTTTGTGCTGCCTTATGTTTCTTGCACAGAAATAAATGGAATCTAAAGAAACTTTTTAGGAAAATTATTTCAATATAAAAAGTGCGAGTAGTTGTTAATTCTTTTTTTTAGTTAACACCAGAAATGATTGCTTAAAGCAGTGACCATAACTCTAATAAGATGTTAGATCTTCTTAAATACATATGCAATTTATTGAAATGCTAAGCTTTCAATAAAGATTGCTGGTTAGAAAAATGTATATCTAAACTTTCTGATATGTATCAGAAGAAACAAAATTGGTTTCCAGAGGACTTTTTCAGAAGGACAGAGAAATCACCTTTTTCTTAAGTCTTCAGTACAATCAATACAGGCTGTAAACTTTTGGCACATGGTTGACAGTAGCAGAGAAATGTGTTTCTCTTTCTTCTGTGGATAAGAGTCCATGGAGAAGCAGATTGTCAGGCTCTTTTCTCACTTTCTGCCTCAGCTTTGCAAAGAAACTAGCTTAGTAACTAAAAGGCTGGCAGAATGGCTCATGCCTGTCTTTCCAGCTGCGGGGGAGCTGAGGCAGGAGGATCCCTTGAGCCCAGGAGTTCAAGGCTGCAGTGAGCTGTGATCGTGTCACTGCACTCCAGCCTCAGTGACAGAGCAAGACCCCATCTCTAAAAAATTAATTGGAATTTGTAAAAGATAAGAAAATAACTAAAAGACTAAAATGGTTCACATTATGTCTGTGTATGTGAGATTTATGTTGATAGTTGAAATTTTAAACATAGCTGTTTCGATTCCAGGCTCTTGGCACCTGTTGACATAGCTCCAACTGTTGTCAGTTGTAGATTTTGTTCTTAACTTTAGATTTTGTGGTGATAACACAACACTTTTTTGATTGCAGGTAGGAAAGGAATTGATTTCTACATTAGCCATGGAAGTCAGAGCCAGATGCTATATTGAATAATGGAACCTCATAGAGCCTAGCCTTTTGCATGTGGAGCTCCTGGAGGCAGCAGCTGTAGACCTGTGCCTTTCACAGCAGATGTGGGATTTGGGTCTGGGAGCACATCATTGGGTTTGGGAGCGCATCACTGGGTTTAGGAGCACATTGAGTTTGGGAGCACGTCATTGAGTTTGGGAGCACGTTATTGGGTTTGGGAGCACCTCTCTGGGTTTAGAAGCACATCTTTGGGTTTGGGAGTACATCTTTGGGTTTGGGAGCACATCTCTGGGTTTAGAAGCACATCTTTGGGTTTGGGAGCACATCTCTGGGTTTGGGAGCACATTGGGTTTGGGAGCACATCTGTGGGTTTGGGAGCACATCTTTGGGTTTGGGAGCACATCACTGGGTTTGGGAGAGCATCTTTGGGTTTGGGAGAGCATCTTTGGGTTTGGGAGCGCATCTTTGGGTTTGGGAGCATATCTTTGGGTTTGGGAGCATATCTTTGGGTTGGGAGAGCATCTTTGGGTTTGGGAGAGCATCACTGGGTTTGGGATCACATAATTGGGTTTGGGAGCACATCTTTGGGTTTAGGAGCACATCACTGGGTTTGGGAGCATGTTGGATTTAGGAGCATTTGTTTTGTAGCCCAATTTTCTTTTATGGCTTCAATGGGTAGTTTTAAATGGATAGTGTATGTCTTCCATTATGGAGCGTAAACTTTATTTTTTTAATTATGCTCTCAGAAATAGGTTTTTTTTTTTTTGGTCAAAAGGATGAAAGACTTTTCTGTGTGACCCTCATCTCTGGCCAAATTCGGCCCTGGAGCTAATTGTGTACTTGGAGTCGCTGCTGCATGACAGCTGATGGCCGCCAAGGTCTTCCTGCCTATATGCAGGGAATTCCAGGAGCAGCTGTACGTTCACGGGTGCATGCATTCACTCTGAGAAGTAACAGATGTTCTCTTGGATATGTTAAGCATGCACTATTCATTGTCACAGAACTGAGGTTTGGGATCAAAAATGAATAAGACACAGTTCTTACGGGGCTTGTGATCTTGAACAGAAGCATCACCCCTTGCATTGAACAGCGGAGCAGTGTTGGTGTCTTTCCTCTTCCTGCAAGGTTAGGATGAATTGGAGATGTAAGACACAGACTGACCATTACATATGTAAAGTTGGATTCGTCAGAACTCATGCCCACAACCAGTGCATTTTAACTCCTCCTTTTAAATCATCTATATTTTGTTGTATTTTAATTATCCGTATTAATTGCAGGCTGTGGGTTGATCTTGGTTTTTACTTTAAAGGAATATAAGAAAGGAACATGTTCCCAGATACAAGATTACAGCTTATGGGATGAAAATGCAGTAACATGGTGGAAAGTGCCATCTATGTAGAAACACTAACGTGGATGAATGAGTGATTGGCTGTTGCTAAGGAGACTCAGAAACAAGCTCATCAAATGAGAATTGTTGTAATACTGAGTAATTTCGTATAACTAAAGGGCTGTACTATCTAAAGTCTTGCAGTTTCAACCCCCAAATCTAGCTTTCTGTGAAGCACTGGGGTAGCAGAATTCCTAGCTGATAAACCTCAGGATCATTAATAGAAGGTATAGGTGGCTAATGAAAGTTAACCACAAGTGAATAAACTTGTAAAACATCTATAATTCTGGTTTCCACTTTAGACTACACATGGCATTACATAATCTTAATAAGAGTAAGTCATGCTGTGCAGTTAATACCTTTTAGCATGTCCTACCTCGCAGAAGCTTTTCAGTACATTCTTCCTCTGCTACCTCTGTGGTTTTCAGGAGAGACCTATGAGTTCATTTTGCTTTCTCTACCAAGCCAATGCTCATGTTTATCTCCCTTTTTATGTTTTATTTACTTATGGTTGACTTTTGCTCCAGATGTTTCAAGAAATCTATATGCTTGAACTAGCAGAGCAGCCAGCCACCTTTCTATGGCCTTTCTGCTTTTTGCATGATTGAGGGTGTGTCTCTCAAGCTCCTGCCTTGTACCCAGGCTTGCTCTGGATCAGCCTGTCATCACCCACTGCCTCGCCCCTCAGCAGTGACACACTCTGTACAGTTGCCTGTTCCTCAGTCAAAGCCAAGGGAAATTATAATTAATATCTAATACAACAGTGCTTACATCACACACATCTCCTTTATGCATCAGTTAAGAGCTGCTGTATCTTTATATCAGCAGCTTAACGTTGTGACTTTTCTCTTTGAGAAGTATAAAAATACCAACTATATTTCAAGAATTTTGCCAAAAGTTTGCATGTGTTTTAGCCTTTTCAAAGTCTCTATTGTAAACTAGCATCTGTATGAACTTGGGATTTCAAGACTCTTAGCTGAGAATGGAGTTGAAACTTTCACAAACTATAATGGTGCTAATTGAGTGTAATTGATTTATTCAGTAACAACACATTGTTTTTCTTTCATTTGCAATGAATTGATTGTAATTGTTTACCCAACTATAATAGTTCCCTAATCTTGTTCACATTAAAGAAATCTAAAGCCACAAAATAACTGTTTTTGTTGGGGGAAAAATACTCCTGAGTTACATCTAATGAGCCAGTGATTGTTTTCAGGAAAAGAAAATCCTCAAATGGAATTCCACATGACTGTAAAGCTGCCAGTCTTGAAGACTGCCCATGGTGTTGAGGATGAGAAGTTAAAGAAGATGGGAGGAGGGAACATGAATGAAAGTGTCTGTCTAGCAGTGACGTGCTCAGGCATATGCTAGAATGCACACTGTAACTTTGTACTTCATTATGGCTCGCCTGTGATATTAGAAAAATGAAGAAACATTGGCGAAGCACACACTATGAACAAGAAGTGTTCTAGGAACTAGAGCAATCAGAGATAATCATTCTCTTTGCTCTCATTAGTAAGGAGTTAAATCCTGTGGTAGGCAAATAATAACACTAATCTGAGGAGCTCTCATTCCGATATGAAATAAATTCAGAGTTTTGAAATTTGCACTGTGTTATAGACAACAAAATCTTTGATTTAGTGTTTACATTTAAAATAGGGAAAAGATTAAAACTGATTGCATTGAAACAGAAAATAGTTAAGATTGCTGTTACCTTTATTACCCTATTATTATGTCTTCTGACACCTTGACTACCAAGAAGCTCTCACAGATGCAGTCCTGAGACTGGGTTGTAAAAGGCCATGGTGTATTTAAGAACTCACTTTAGGCTTTAAAGTCATTGTTTGATCTCTGACTGCTCACCCGACCTGATAATGCTGAGGACGTGTCTGGTGTGGACAAGGCTGGGATGTGAAGGAGGTGGGTTCTTCAGAGCCAGGCCCTTTTTCTAAAGTGTTTGTTTTTAATCTTGCTTTGTGGTAATGTTTTTAGAGTTCAGAAATTTTAAATAATTTCAAATATTTACCGTTATCTGAATCCAAGGATTTGTGATTAAACACCCTAAACTCCTGAGGTTAGGAAAGTTTGAAGGTGAGAAACGCAGGACTTGGGGAGGGAAAGAGGCTGTTTGGAGTGAGCCTCTCAAGGTGGTTTTCTGCTCTGTGTTCATCACACTCACGTGAGACCGGCTGTGGACGAGGGACATATCACCATGCGTGACATGTGGCAGTGACGCTGTTGTGGGGACCCCCCAGGACTTCCTCCAGAGACCCTTCCCCATGGTTTCTGTACTGATAATTGGCATTTTCAGTGGCTTTGCTGCAGGCACTTCACACACTGAGAGGGCATTTGTTTTGTGCTGGCCTTGTTCGAGCGTCAAGGCAGCTCTGACTGTCAGAGTTGGAGTTAGTGCTTTTACTCCAGGGACTCAGGATGAGTTCAATCTTTGATCTTCAGGAAGAGGGTTCTCAGGGCTCCTCCATTCCCTGGTAGTGTCATCTCAGCTGGGCAGATACCAGCCCTGTGACGGTGCGTATACTGTCAGCACCTCCCACCCCATCACAGACAGATCAGAAGACTGGCCAGTGCTTGCTTTTCACTTGTTATTTTCATTCTCTCCTGAAGTTTTGTCTTTAGAACCCCTGCTGCTTTTCTGCTTTCACTCAGTTTCTACTCTCGCCTACCAGTTCCCCCTTTGCTCAGCTGTCCTCAATTCAGGTTACTTGCAGACCATGATACGCAGGAAGCAGAATGGACGCATGTCCTAGACGTGGGTTTGGAGAAGCAGTGCTCTCCTATGATTTAACATGCACACTTGTCTGTGATTTGTATTCGTAGGCAAGCTGTGGACAAGAAGTATGAAGGTTGCTTACAGCATTCTGCACAAACTAGGCACAAAGCAGGAACCCATGGTGCGGCCTGGAGACCGGGTAAGTGCAATGTAAATTGCTGGATCCAGAAAACACACAGTCCTGTGTGGAAAGGTGCCTACTGTTAATTCCAGAGTTCAGCGCTGCCGCGGCCACTCTCCATTGGAAAGCAAATTTTTATTCTTACCTTCGGCCTGGTTAAGCTACACAGGGCAGATACTATTAATAGTGTCTCCATTCTAATGTTACATCCTGAGCAGGTTGTGGTCTTGTTCACACTTTATACCCGAGTCTAGATGTGGGGCTTGGTTTAGGACCTGGTTTTCTTGCATTTACGTGTAGAGCCTCTTTATGTGCTTTAGATGCCCCAAGCTTAGATTATCCTGCCTAAAGGACTCCAAGTGAATTACATAAATACATCATTTAGAGCTCCATAAACCAATAAGAGCACGACCTTTGATGACTTCAGCAGTACTATAAAGGCATGAGTCTGCTGTGGGGCGTGTTCCACAGATCGTAGCAGCTCCAGGAGACTGTGGTAGACTGGGATTCTTCCCATTTTTTACTGAACACGTTTGGCCTTTAACTTTTAAAAGTAAATTGTAGGAGTCATATTTCCTGATGACGAAATTGACTGCAGAGCTGTAATAATCACAACAATGTGGTACTGGCTTACAGATAGGCATGTAAACCAAGGGAACAGAATGAAGAGCCTAGATATAAACTCTCATGGATATGGACAAGTGATATCTAGCAGGGTGCAAAGATACTCAATGGGGAAAGGACAGTCTTTCCGACACACAGTGCTGGGAAAATTGGATATCCACCTGCAAGAAAATGAAGTCAGACATTTACCTAATGTCATATGTGAAAAATTCACTCAAAATGGACCAAATATGAGAACTAAAACCAAATGTAAGAGCTAAAACCAAAACTTGGAAGAAAAAGTAAAATGGAAGAGCTGAAACCAAAACTTGGAAGAAAACATAAAATGCCTCAGAAAATATAGAGAAAATACCTCATGGCATTGGATTTGGCAACAGTTTCTTGGATATGATACCAAAAACACAGGCAACAAAAGAAAAAATAAATTGAACTTTGTTTAAATTAAAAATGTTTGTACGTCAAAGAGCACTATCAAGAGAGTGAAAAGGCAACCTACAGAATGGGAGAAAATGTTCGCAAATTATCTTCCAATAGATTAATATCCAGAATATTTAAAGAATTCCTACAACTCGCCACCACCACCAAAAGAAACGATAAAAATGTTTAAATGGGCCAGAGACTTGAATACACGTTTCTTCAACTAAGATTTGCCAATGGCCAATAAACACATGAAAACCTACTCAGCATTGCTGATCAGGGAAATGCTAACCAAAACCTCAGTGAAATGCCACTTGACACCAAGATGGATGGTAATTACCAAACCACAGAAAAGGGCACGTGTTGGCAAGGATGTGGGGAAATTGGAACCCTTGTGTGTTGCTGGTGAAAATGTAAAATGGTACAGCCTCTGTGAAAAACATTATGACAGTCCCTCAAAAAATTAAACATAGAATTACCATTTGATCCAGCAATTCTCCTGGGTATGTACCCAAACGGATTGAAAACAAGGTCTAGAAGAGATACTAGAACACTCAGGCTCAACAGCCTACTCAGAAAACCAAACAGTAGAAGCAACCCCAAATACATGGAACAGGATGTGGATTTCCCTTTAGAAGGGAGGACATTCTGGCACATACTACATGGATGAGCCTTGAAGAAGTGATGACTAGTAACATAAGCCAGACACAAAGCAAGTATTGTGTGATTCACTCATATGAGCTTAATTGCCCAGTGGGTTCACCTTGCCCGCTGCCTGACCAGAGCCAATTTATCTAGATGGGAATTGCAATGGAGAAAGAGTAATTAATGCAGAGCTGGCTGTGCGAGAGACAGGAATTTGATCTCCAAGCCTTTGAGGATCAGATCAGAGTTTTTAAGGATAACTTGGTAGGAAGTGGGGAGTGCTGACTGGTCAGGTTGGAGATGGAATCATAAAAGGTCTAAGCCAGTTTTTCCTGCTGTCTTCTATTCCTGGGTGGCATCACTGAACTGGGTGAGCCAGATGACCTGTCTGGGTGGTATCAGCTACTCCATCAAGTATAAGGTCTGCAAATTATCTCAAGCCCTGATCTTAGGTTTTACAATAGTGATGTTATCCCCAGAAGCGATTTGGGAGGGTCAGACTGTTGGAGCCAGAGGCTGTATGACCCCAAATGGTAATTTCTAATCTTGTAGCTAATTTGTTAGTCCTGCAAAGGCTGACTGGTCCCCAGGCAAGAAGGGGGCCTTTTTGGGAAATGGCTATTATCAGTTTTGTTTCAGAGTCAAACCATAAACTGAATTCCTTCCCAAGGTTAGTCTGGCCTACACCCAGGAATGAACAAGGACAGCTTAAAGGTTAGAAGCAAGATGGAGTTGGTTAGGTCTGATCCCTTTTACTGTCATAATTTCTGCGGTTACAGTTTTTGCAAGGGTGGTTTCATGAGGTGCCTAGAGTAGTCAGACTGTAGAGAAAGAAAGTAGAAAGGTAGGTGCCAGGGTCTGGGGGAGGGGAATGCAAAGTGATGTTTAATAGGGACAGAGTTTCGGCTTGGGAAGATGAGAAGGCTCTAGAGATGGCTGGTGAGGGTGGTTGTACAACACTGTGATTGTAATTAATGCTACCAAATTCTGCATGTAAAAATTGTTAGAAACATAAATGTTGTGTTGCCACAACAATGAAATGGCAGTTGTCATGGACTATCTCCTTTATCTGTAATGTGGTTCACAGTCTTAATAGTTTTTTAAAAAATTCTTTAGTAGGATGGCCTCCAGATTCTTAAAGTTTCCATATAATAATAATCACAAAATAAACTCCTCTGTTCCTCTAAGATGTCAGTAGGGATACAGGAGCACAGTTTGAATGAAATACATAAAGAGGTTTTTTTTGGGCAGGGATTGGTTTGGCTTGGTGGGTCAGCCCCTTTAGAAAAAATGGCTACTTTTCTAAAATTTTTCTTACAAAAGAGTATCTGAGAAGGCTTCTCGAAAAAGATGAGCCTATAGCTCTTGGGCAGGTACCAGGAAGTAGTGTGGAAGGTGCTGAAGCATTCACCTGGACAGTGGGGCCGGCTGTGTGCAGAGCCCTGGAGGGCAGCTGGGAGGAAGCTGGGAGTCCTTCCGCTGGAAAGGCCTTTGCTCTGCTGAGGAGGCTGGGCTTGTATCTCCTGACTGGCTGATGCCTCCTCTGTGAATCATCAGGTGCAGTCAACTATCAGAGAAGCACACAGAGGATTGAGTGGAGGGAAGCCATATGGGTTGACAGAAATCAAGCATCTTTGCATTCGTAGAGTATTGTTTTGGGATCACTATGGGGGTACCAATAAAACCGGATTTGTGACTGATTCACATATTGAAGGAATGCCTAACAAAAATGATGTAAATACAAACTTTTTTCCTAAAACAAATTGCAAAAAAATTCTCAGTTTTGATGCCAAAAGAACGTTTAAGTATTTGACCCTTTCTCTCCATTACTTGTATTGTCGCATCCATACAATAATGTACAATTTTATATTTTGCTTTATTAACTTTTCACATTTCAGTACAACTCTGCAATGGTCTATAATATGGAATTTTCAGCATTAACTCTGAATAGTGATAAACCAGTGATAATTTTAAACCCTTGGTAGGGAAGAACTTTTGAGCAGAGGTGCCGGGAGAGGAGCCAGACTGGAGGTGCTTCTCGGGGGAGGGTTGATCGCAGTCTGGCTGTGAGGATGACAGGTATCCTCTTCAGTTCAGCTGTGTGCCTTGGTGAAGACTGTACCTCCAGAGCTGGTATTCTGGGAAGAATAATGAGTCAGAATTGAAGGCGTTCTTTATGAATGCATGCAACCATCAATTTTGGATGGAACTTCAACACCTTCTGAATTGTCAAACTTAGTTTCCTGGTATTTTTTGGTCTGCCTTATGGGAAGAAGCAGTGGCAATATGGAAATCTTATATTTAACTGAATACTGTTTGTTCAAGATCTGAAAAACATGCCATCAGCTCTCAGTCCATCAGATGACACTCATGACTAGTATAAACTCAGCTCTGCATGAGTTACTCTTTCTCCATTACAATTCCAGTCTAGATAAATTGGCTCTGGCTAGGTAGTTTTAAAAAAGAATTGGTTGTGGCTTATCTGTATAGATGTGCAAATCATTTCATTCCTTTTCTAACTCTTACTTAGCAGATTGTAGTGGACTGTAGAAATGCCACACAGAAAGGAAATATTCATAGAATCCAGAACTTGATTTTGTGTCTACCAGTTTCCTGCATCTCGGCCTTTCCAGCATGGCCTGTCCCCTCTCAACGATCATCTGGATCCTTTCATGTCAGCCTGCTTGCTTAAATACAGAGATTATCAGGATGTTTGTCTAAAGCTGTTCACAATGAAATTAGTTCTAGTTAGGACATTTTTAATAAAAGTTGTTTCAGTTCAAGAATGAGGGCTGGTATGGTGGCTCATACCTGTAATTCCAGCATTTTGGGTGGTCAAGGCAGGCAGATCACCTGAGGTCAGGAGTTGGAGACTAGCCTGACCAACATGGTAAAACTCTGTCTCTACAAAAAATATTTAAAAATTGGCTGGGTATGGTGGCACACGCCTGTAATCCTAGCTACTTGGGAGGCTGAGGCAGGAGAATCACTTGAACCTGGGAGGTGGAGGTTGCAGTGAGCTGAGATTGCATCAGTGTATTGCAGCCTGGATGACAGAGCAAGATTCCATCTCAAAAAAAAAAAGGTAATGCAAAAATGATGCATATGTGCTGAATCATAGGATTCATGTACTGATGAAAACATACCAAACTTGTCCATGTGGAAGAATAACACTAAAGCTACCAGTAACCTATGTTAAAATAGAAGCAGAGTTCTGCAGGACATAGTGGGAATCCAGAAATACAGTTGTCTATTAAAACTCTGTCATTGAAGGAAAATTGTTCTTCCTCAGGATACACCATACTGTTAAGGACTATCAGAAAACATTTAGAAATTATATTGGCCAGGCACACTGGCTCACATCTGTAATCCCAACGCTTTGGAGGGGCTAAGGCAGGAGAATTGCTTGAGGCCAGGAGTTAGAGGCCAGCCTGGGCAACATAGCAAGACCCCATCTAAAAATATTTTTTGAAAATTAGCTGGCTGTGGTAGGGCCCACCTGTAGTCCCAGCTACTCAGGAGGCTGAGGCAGGAGGATCACTTCAGCCCAGGAGTTCAAGGCTGCAGTGAGCTATGATTGTGCCACTGCACTTCAGTCTGGGCAATAGAGTGAGAATTTGTTTCTTAAAAAAAAATCATACTATCTATTAGGTACCAGTATTACTTGATGATAATTTACATTAACCACACTTTTAGAACTCTGTGACAAATCTACTTTTAGGAACTTGATTCCAAAGAGAAGCTGAGCTAGGCAGAATGAGTTGGTGTCACATACAGGCAGCTACACAGGGAGGACTTTGCTGCCAGGGCAGGGCCACAACACATGCATGTGTGTGGCATCCGGTGACTGACAGTGCTGCCAGCCCCAGTGCCAGTCACTTAGTGTATACCACCTCATGCCGTGTGTCAGGCATCCCTGAGCTCTCTATATTCTCTCATTTGACCTTTACCAAACATTAAGACATAGGCTCTATCATCTTTCTCACTTTTGAGAGAAGAAAACTAAGGCTTAGAGAGGCTACAGTTGTGCCTGAGATTCCAGAGCTAAGCACTAACATGGGATCTGAGTTGAGTCCTGTGTACGGCTTAATGAAGAACTGTACAACCATCCCATGACAGTTATGAAGACTCTGTAGAAACACAAGGAAGCATTTACAAAGCTTGGTGAGCAACAGTAGGCTATAACTTCATTGTGTGAAAACGTGTGGGTGTGGATGCAGAAAAAGGCAGTTGTGCTCTGGTGACGGTGTCATAGACGATTGTCCACGTGTTTGTCTTCTACGTGAATTAAAGGCAAGGCATGTGATGCTTACTAAAATACAGCTTACTGCAATGCATCTTACATAGGGCACCTGATTTTCACTGAGGCATGCCCTCTTACCTAGAACCAGGCTCTTCTGCGGCGTCTTAGGAAGCCAGGATCCCACATTAACGCTGACCCCGCTCTGCCTGTCCTACAGGTAGCGCTGGTGTTCCCCAACAACGACCCGGCTGCCTTCATGGTGGCTTTCTACGGCTGCCTGCTGGCAGAAGTGGTCCCTGTGCCCATCGAGGTGCCGCTCACGAGGAAGGTAAGGAGCGTGCCCTTTGGTTGGTCTCACCGGGTGACATGGTTTTCATGGTGGCAGTCTCCTAGTAGGGTGAAGGCCTCCTGGCTGTTCCTGAGACACTGGGTTTCCTTTGGTGGCCTCAGTAAGGGGTGTGGTCACTAGTGGCCCCCACAGCTGGGATGGGTGCCCCCAAGGTGGAGTACAGCTTTGGGGTCAAATGTGTAGCAGCAGCATCTTGGTCAGTAAAGCAAGGGTGTTTGAGAATCCTGTTCCTTGGTGTCATGTGCACTAGAATTGGGGTAAATAATAGTAAATTTATTATTTTTTGAACAATGGTGGATGCTGCTTTTGTTCAGGTGTTTTCACGTTATCCAGTCCCAGGTTGACCTGTGACTTGTCAAATCTTATTCTATAATTAAACAACTAAACTTACTATTATAATTATTGTTTAATCCAATATAAAAAAGATTAATATGCATTGTAAATCAAAAAATATTTGAGTTAGGTCTCAATTTAGAATTGTATTTTGCCAAAATTAAGGACATGGCCCTGACACAGCTTCAGGAGGTCCTGAGACCATGAGCCAAGGTGGTGAGGCTGCAGCCTCAGAGGTCCTGAGAACATGAGCCAAGGTGGTGAGGCTGCAGCTTCCGGAGGTCCTGAGAACATGAGCCAAGGTGGTGAGGCTGCAGCCTCAGAGGTCCTGAGAACATGAGCCAAGGTGGTGAGGCTGCAGCCTCGGGAGGTCCTGAGAACATGAGCCAAGGTGGTGAGGCTGCAGCTTCCGGAGGTCCTGAGAACATGAGCCAAGGTGGTGAGGCTGCATCCTTGGAGATCCTGAGAACATGAGCCAAGGTGGTGAGGCTGCAGCCTCGGGAGATCCTGAGAACATGAGCCAAGGTGGTGAGGCTGCAGCCTTGGAGGTCCTGTGAACATAAGCCAATGTGGTCAGGCTGCAGCCTTGGAGGTCCTGAGAACATGAGCCAAGGTGGTCAGGCTGCAGTTTGGGTTTATACATTTTAGGGAGACCTAAGACATTAGTCAATACATGTGAGACGCATGTTGGTTTGGTCTAAAAAGGCGGGACAGCTTGAAGCGGAAGTTGGGGCCTTCCAGGTCACAGGTGGAATCTAAGATTGTCTGATTGGCAGTTGGTTGAAAGAGTTCATTTAAAGCCCTGGAATCAATAGAAACCAGTGTCTTAGGGTTAGGGGTTGTGAAGACTAAGATTTTCATTATGTGGATGAAGCCTCCAGGTAGCAGGCTTCAGAGAGAATAGATGTCAATGGTTCTTATCAGACTTAAAAAGGTGCCACACTTAGTTAGATCTCCCCTGGATCAGGAAGAGGACCTAGAAAGGGAAGGAGATTCTCTACACAATGTAGAGTTTCCCCACAAGAGAGAGCTTTATAGGATGATTTCAAACTACGTCAAAGAAAACTATTTTGAGGTAAAATACTTTTATTTCTTTCAGGGCCCGCTATTTGTCATGTTGGTATCTTATTGCTACAAAGAGTCTGTTTAATGCCATTGCTGGTCAGCTGTACCTGAATTTCAGAGGACAAGGGTGTCAGGCACATCCGACCCATCCTCCCCTTCATGGCTGAACTGGTTTTTCAGGTTAACTTTGGAATGTCCTTGGCTGAGGGAAGAGGTCTCTTCAGTTGGTTGAGGGGCTTAGAATTTTATTATTGGTTTACTCTACATATCAATATAAGGTTGTCGTCCATGTGGATAGTTTGTTCCTCTGTGAAGCAGAGTTAGGGTAACTTTAAGAGACATAAAGTGGAGTGGCTGCAGTGCAGGTCATGCCGCTGTTCCCCGTAGGATGGCCAGTCCTGTGGGAGTAAGCCAGCACTATGCGCCCTGAGGGACCACCGGGTCTGAACCTGTGATGTGCCTGTGGACACTTCCTGGAAACCATCAGCTCCCTTCAGTGCACTGCTTTTTTGTTTTTTTGAGATGGAGTCACTCTGTCTCCCAGGCCTGAGTGTAGTGGCACAATTTCAGCTCACGGCAATCTCTGCCTCAAGAGTTCAAGTGATTCTCCTACCTCAGCCTCCCAAGTAGCTGACACATGTAATCCCCTGACACAGGGGATTACAGGTGTGCCCCACCACGCCTGGCTAATTTTTATTTTTTTAATAGAGACAGGGTTTTGTTATGTTGGCCAGGCTGGTCTTGAACTCCTGACCTCAGGTAATCTGCCTGCCTTAGCCTCCCACAGGGCTGGAATTACAGGCGTGAGCCACTGTGTCAGGCCCCTTCAGCACATCTTTAATGAGTGTACCATGTGAGTGACTCTTCTAGCTCTAAAGGCAGCAATCACTGGTAGCCCAGGCTAAGAGTTTACAAAGGAACTTCTGGTTGTCTTTGTGGCTACTCCAACATGAAAGTTTGTTGATTCAATATTTAAGAAAACTGTCTGCCTCCTCTCGGAACATATCTTGGGTATCTCTTCAGAGTCTGTGCCAGTTATATGGTTGCGTTTCAAACTCTGCCCCTTGGATGAGGAGGGAGAGAACATGGGGTTCCTTTTGGAAACGGGAAAGAGGATTGCTATTTTCATTTCCTGTGTACAATGCCAGGAGGTTCATGCTTGGCTTCCTGTGTGTGTGTGTCCAGCATAGCTCCCCTCAAGCAGGGGCGGGGGTGTCTATGGTAGCTACTATGGGAGAATGTGTTTCCCCTGATTTGCAACCTGCACGCCACGTGTGCCTCAGACATTTCCCTGGGTCCTGTGGTCATCACAGTATTTGAGAAAAGTGGAAAGGACTGGAGGATTCCCTAAGTGTGACAGCTGTGATCTCTCAGTGCCTTAGTTTAACCCCCATCCTGGGATCTAGTGAGGGGTTTATGCAGCTCCTCTTCAGCTGATGTTCATGTCAGTGGTTAGAGGCTCTCTGGACATGCTCTGAGGTCTCTAAGCAACAGTGAAATGATGATTTGCAGGAACTTGTAGGCATGAGCATATGGAGACTCCTTCAATAACCAGACACAGAACATGTGTCATTGTTATTTGTAACAATTTTTTCTTTTCTTCACTTTAACAATTTGTATTTGTCCATGTTAAGTGTATAGCCTGGTGTCCTCCACACCAGGCTGGTGTGCAAAGGAAAATAATTTGGATGAAGGTGGGAGGTGGTTTTCCTGAGCAAGTTCAAGTGCTTTCTGGTTGGCAGAAATGCCATCCTGTTATCTGAAATCCTGGGCATAGCTCCAAATAGCACTGATGCAGATTTTTTAGAAATTCCAAGGTGGCATTTATTTCAGCCATGAAATGTTTCACCGTAACACATGTTTAAGATCCTTTGAAATAACAAAGGTAAGCACCTTTGAATGGTGATAGAGATGTAAGCTGTCCAGTTTGAACAGATTAGAAATCTAAGGGCACGTGGCTGAGAAGCTGTGTCAGTGTTGGTGGAGGAGGAGAGTTTTCCTCCCCCGCAGGACGACCGGACAGTCTCCTGAGCTGAGAGCCCCTTGCACCCCAGTAGAGGCTGCAGGTTCACTGTGCACAGGATGGGGTCCGCGTGGGGATGGGGGCATCTCAGGGGGACTCTGTGTGGTCAGAGGGCAGGGAGCACAGCAAGAGAACAGGGTGGGGACATCTCAGGAGAACAAGACTTCTCATGCTGGGAGGTCCCTGAGGACTTAGGTGTCAGTGACTGTAACCTACACGGGTGATGAGGATGTGGAGATGCCAGTATAGAGCCCCTGCCTGTCCCTCACTCACCTCTAGGGCCCTCCGTGGACGCAGTTTTATTACCAAGCATGATTAGCACCAAAACCCTTCTCAGAAGAAATGGTTGACATTCCTGCCTTGCCCTCTATGTGCCAATATAACCGTGAGGTGGCTTTGCCTGCAGATGTCGCAGGCTATGCAGAAAGCTGTGGAGAATGCACAGATGTTAACAGGGCATTTGGAAACCTTTACTATGCAGACCAGTGGTCCTGGGATAGAATTCTAGGGAAGCCACAAGTGATTTCACAGGTATAGAAGACAGACCTCCCCAAAGGCCGAGACTCTCAGTTCTAAAGACTATGACTTGAGTTTATTTTTCAAATAGTATTTTAACAGACAAATCATATACATTTATGTGGTACAGTGTGATACTTTGATATACGCATACAAAGAATGTTTATCAAACTGATTAATATATTTGTTAACTTGCTTACTCCTCATTTTTTATGATGAGATATTTGGAATTTACTCTTAGTTATTTTGAGATGTACATTACATTTTTGTTGACTATAGTTACCCCACTGTGCCGTAGATCTCAAAATGTCTTCCTCCAATCTGAGGCTTTGTCTCTTCTGACCAACGTCTCCCCATCTCCTCCCTCCCCAGCCCCTGTGGTCACCTTTCTGTTCACCACAAATGCCATGCGTAGATGAGGTCTTGCGGCATTCCTCTCTGTGGCTGGCTTATTTCCCATAGAGTAATGTCCTCTGGGCCAGCACACGGCAGGCTTTCCTCCTCACTGAAGGCGGAATAGCACCGGTTCTGCCTCCATTCATCAGTCGTTGGGCTCTTTGGTTGATTTCTCTTCTTGGCCCTTGTGTGTAACCCTCCAGTGAATGTGGGGATGCAGATAATCTCCTGAATTCCAGATCGATTTCAGTTCCTTTGGCTAAATGCCCAATAGCGAGATTGCTAGATCATATGGTAGTTGTATTTTTAGTTTTTTTGTTAGAAACCTCCGCACCATTTTCCATAATGGCCGTACTAATTTGCATTCCCACCAACAGTGTGCAAGGGTTTTCTTTTTGCTGCGTCCTCACCAACAGGTATTTTTCCTCTTTTTAATAAAAGCCATGATAACCAATGTGAGCAATATAAGGTGATGTCTCCTTGTGGTGGTTTTTGGTTTGGTTTGTTTTTTGTGTTTTCTTGAGAGGGAGTCTTGCTCTGTCACCCAGGTTGGAGTGCAGTGGCGCGATCTCCGCTCACCGCAACCTCCGCCTCCTGGGTTCAAGCAGTTCTCCTGCCTCAGCCTCCCGGGTAGCTGGGATTACAGGCACGTGCCACCATGCCCAGCTAATTTTTGCATTTTCAGTAGAGACGGGGTTTCACCATGTTGACCAGGATGGTCTCGATATCCCGAACTCGTGATCCACCCGCCTCGGCCTCCCAAAGTGCTGGGATTACAGGCGTGAGCCACTGCGCCCGGCCCAATTTTTATAGTTTTAGTAGAGAGAGGGTTTAGCCACTTTGGTCAAGCTGGTCTTGAACTCCTGACCTCAAGTGATCTGCCTGCCTCAGCCACCCAAAGTGCTAGGAGGCATGAGCCATCATGCCTGGCTTCCTTGTGGTTTTAATTTGTGTTTCCCTGATGATTAGTGATGTCAAGCAACTTTTCATGGATGTGCTGGTCATTTGTGTGCCATCCTTTGAGAAATGTGCCTTTAGAATATGGCAGTTTGTTGGTCTTAGAGAACTTTTTTTATTTTTAACTGAAGGAATTCATTGGCTGTGGTGCAATGCAAAATGAGCATATTAGTGTAGTGACAAGTATGTGAACCCTAATATTTCTTTCATCTGCCAGTCCTACAGCCACTAGAAGAGTCTTAGAATACAGGCCCTGATGAGAACCTAGTTTTCTGAATGGTGCTGGGAGGATTCTTGCTAGTCACACTTTCCTGAAGCATGGCACCTGTTTCCTGGAGCTGGCCTCTGATCCAGCCAGACTGAGGTCGGCGCCACTTTTCCAAGGACAGAGGACTGAAGCCTGTGAATCAAGAAAGCCATTGCCACTAGTCTAGGTGCAGCTGGTCTGACCGGTCTTTGGGTCACGTGCAGAGGCTGTGAGGCCCACCAAGGACCCATAGCCCTTTGCTGCTGGTGCTGTGTGCAGGAACCACCTGTCTGGTCCCTTTTTTAATTGAGCGATTCTGTGTGTGTGCATGCACATGTATGCGTGGGCATGTGTGTGTGAATGCATGTGTATGAATGTGCATGTGTGTGTTCATGGGCACATGTGTGCATGAGTATGTGTGCATGTGTGTGCACACTTGTGCATGGGCATCTGTGTGCATGCGTATGTGTGTGTCAATGTATGTACGCATGTGTGTGCATGGGCATGTGTGTGTCGATGTGTGCCCATGTGTGCATGGGCACATGTGTGAATGTGCACATGTGTGTGCATGGGCACCTGTGTGTGAATGTGTGCACGTGCATGTATGGGCACGTGGGAGTTTGTGCATATGCGTCTGCATGGGCACTTCTGTGAATGTGTGTGCACACGTGTGTGTGCATAGGCATCTGTGGATGAATGTGTGCATGCGTGTGTGTGCATGGGCACCTGTGTATGAATGTGTGCACACATGTGTATGGGCACATGTGTTTGTGCACATCTGCATGGGCACCTGTGTGTGAATGTGTGTGAGCATGTGTGTGCATGGGCACCTGTGTGTGTGTTGAAGGCTTACTGGGACTGCCTCCCACATGGGTGTGCAGGGTGAGGCACGGTAAGGGCTGTTTTGTGCATGCTGGCTAGGCCTGGGCAGAGTTGTGCTGAGGACTGACGTCTGATGGGGCTGCGGGGGCACTATGTGATGAGGAGAAGGAGGCCCAGCCTTACCATGGCTGAATCACAGCTACATCCCCCCCAGGCCTGCTGCTCCTGTGGTTTTTGGTCTCTTCCTTAATTTTTAGGGGTCTTTTTATGTGTGTGATTTTATCACTTGAGAGATCAAATCATGGGCAAACACTACAAAGGCAGGGTTTAGGGAAAGCTTGGCTCCTGGCCTGAGTTCACCCACAGCCATGAGCGACTGGCTTCAGCCCTTCCTCCGTCTTGTGACTGTCACACATGTGCTTCTGCCTCGGCTGGGTGCTTTCTGGCTCAGTGGAGCCGCCTTCCTGCTGTGGAAGCTGATGTCACCCCACCTGTGCCCATCACCTTTGCAGAGTTGGGGCATTTTCTAATGTGATGCTGAGATTCACATAAAAGTAACAAATCATGGCTTTACTTGAGCGAGCACTGCCTGCAGGAAAAGCACCACAAGGCATCACTGAAGTGGGTTCTGTCAGCTGAGCTCCCCATGGCCAGACCTCGTGGAGTTGCTTTGTGTGTGCACTGGTTGGTTGGCCTGTTTGGTTATTGCTCCGTGAAAATTCCACAGAGAGGCGTTTTCACTGTCGATTTAAATCTACAATACGAAAAGTACTAACTAAGCACTTAAGAGACTACAGCTTTGAAATTTTAATGCTGCCTAATTTACCCAGGTGAAAACACCAGTCTTCATCTCCTGTTTTCCATTATCAGGGAGCAGGTGGGAAGATCCACAGCCAGGCCTCTGGTCACCAACAGAAACTGGGCTGTGCAGGCTCCACGCTGGGGTGGTTCACCCTCGGGGTGGTGGGGGGACCACACAGCCGTCTGGGGAGTGAAAAGGGGTGACCTGTGGGTCCACGCTGGGGGGCCGTGCTGGGCGACCACACGGCCATCTGGGGAGTGAAGAGGGGACTTGTTGGGGTCTATGCTGGGAGGTCCACACAGAGCCATCTGGGGAGTGAAGAGGGATGACTTGCTTACTGTGTGGCATTTTTAGTTCCTGAAATCCTGGCTGTTTTGGAGCTTTCAGATTATTTTATGAATCAAATAATGGAAACCCCATGCAGCTGGCACAACTGGTGGGCATAGAGAGAGTGATGTGAGCACCTTGGCTGTTCTCCCACCTGCCTCCAGGCAGCTGGACAGGAGTGAGGACTGGCATGGGCATGGTTGCTCCCTGGCTGCTGCAGCCAAGGGAGTCCCGTCTGCGCAGGTCTGACCTTCCAGAACTGCTGCTGGCAGTCAGGAGCCACCTGTACCCGTATCTCCAGTGCGGCTGCACAGCAGTGACCCGTTTCGGCAAGTTTAGTTACTTCTCTGAGACCAGGCATGCTCAGGATGAGGAAAGGGCAGACCGGGTGTGCCCAGGGTGAGGAGGGAGCAGTCTGGGCATGCCCAGGGTGAGGAGGGGGCAGTCTGGGCATGCCCAGGGTGAGGAGGGGGCAGACTGGGCGTGCTCAGGCTGAGGAGAGGGCAGACCGGGTGTGCTCAGGGTGAGGAGGGGCAGACCGGGTGTGCTCAGGTTGAGGAGGGGGCAGCCTGGGCGTGCTCAGGATGAGGAAAGGGCAGACCAGGTGTGCTCAGGGTGAGGAAGGTGGTGACCCAGGTCTTCCTTTCTCTGGCCTAGGTGCTCTCCCTCTCTGGCACCCACACCAGGTGTGCCCTCCATGCCTTTGGTCTTTGAGCATTTTAAGAATCAGGTGCTTGGTGTTGATGTATTAGGTAGAAGTGTTTTCTCAGACCTTGTCTGTCCTCCATGGTAATAATGTCATATAATCATAGTCTTATAAAATCAGAGGGAACTACAATAGCAGCCTCTTCATGCAACCCATGGAGCACCAGCCCTGCACTGAGCCCTTTTCATACACTTCTAATTTGTCCCTCAACAAACCTGGGTGAGGGCTGTTCTTTCTATCCCTGTTTTACATGTGAGGACCTGGAGGCCACACAAGCTAATCTCTTCAGGATCCCACAGACATCAAGCTGCAGGGCTGGGGTTGCTGCCTGGTTCTGCAGACTCCAGATTCCATGTGAACTCTGGAGGAAGGGCTTGGAAGGTTAGCTCACTGCCCAGTACTGAAGGCTGGGCGGTGCTGCTGGAGTGGGGCAGGTCATGGATTCTCATCTCCTCTCTTGTTTGCCCTCTCAGGATGCAGGGAGCCAGCAGATAGGTTTCTTGCTTGGAAGCTGCGGAGTTACTGTAGCCTTGACTAGTGATGCTTGCCATAAAGGACTTCCAAAAAGCCCAACAGGAGAGATCCCACAGTTTAAAGGTAGGCCACCAAGCCTCTGACAGCTTGCATGCCCAAGTCCTTTGTCAGAAGACGGCTGTGGGAATGCATTATCCCGCCCGAGTTGCAGACCCACAACTTTTCATGCATCCACATCTCTGATGACACATCTGGGTGGCCGGCCCATGGGGTGACATGATGTAACACGTGGTGGTGGATTGGGTACTCGTCTGTTGACGTCTTAGGTCCCATGAAATATGGAAACACCAGAGATTTCCATCTAGTTGAAGTGATTGAAAGTATACATCAAGAATGGAGAGAAATTCTATAGACACTTTCTGGGCAACACTTAAAAGGAACTTGTTGTTTATTTCCAAGGTTGGCCAAAGCTGCTGTGGTTTGTCACAGAGTCGAAGCATCTCTCCAAGCCACCCCGAGACTGGTTCCCTCACATTAAAGATGCTAATAACGACACTGCTTATATTGAGGTGAGTCAGTCTCGGCCTCCACTGGCCCTGGTGTGACCTTGGGAACTAACATGCATTTCCGATGGTTACACAAGCGCCAGAATTAAGGGACTCGGAGCACCTCAAATAACCAGGAAAGCTGCCTTGACCTCTCAGCCCCTTTCCTCACGCTTTCTGTCTTGTTTCAGTACAAGACGTGTAAGGACGGCAGCGTTCTGGGCGTGACGGTGACGAGGACTGCACTGTTGACCCACTGCCAGGCCCTGACGCAGGCGTGCGGCTACACGGAAGGTGGGCCTGCCAGACTCTGGCTCCTTGGGACCCTGGTTCTAACCGGGACACCTGACACAGAGGCCACATCACTCCCTTGAGGAGCTGTAGAAATAGCGTGAAGTTTGTGCCCAGTTCCACTGATGTTAACTTATTGTTGAGTTAGGGTATCACCTCAGCCTGCCGTAGCAAAATACCACAGACTGGGCAGCTTCAACAGCAGACATTTATGTTTTCACAGTGCTGGAGGTCAGAGGTCAGCGTGCTCTTGGGCAGTTCCCATTGAGGGCCTCTTCCTGGCTCCTCATAGGAGGGGTAAGAAGATATGTAGTTAGGAGCCCATCCTTACGACCCTATTGAACGTGAATGACCTCCTTAAAGGCACTGTCTCCACACACAGCCATGCTGGGGCCTGGGGCTTCAGCGTGTGGATTTGGGGAGACTCTGGGAACCCCATGAAGGTTCATCCCTAGGTGCACATTTGTGTATCGTCAGGAATTGTAAATAAAACACCCGCGTGTCTGCCCACCCCTGCCCATCGCTTCAGACTCTGGGCTTCCATGGCTGAGATGAATTGGTGCCCATTCTGTGTTTTCTTTCCCCTGGGTGGGTTGGTATGGGAGGCAGAGAGGGGAAGTGAGTGGAGGGAACCGTGGCAACCGTGCTGAAATGGCACAGAGAGTGAAGGGTGCGGGCAGACCCCTGGATGCCCAGAGACTCATTGGTGCCCCGAGTCCTGCTGAGATGCGCTGAAACCTCCTGAGATGCTCTGAGACCCCATGGTGTGCCCTGAGGCCCTTTGAGACCCCCCCCAGAGAGCCCCCATGGCCCTGAGATCCCAAGGGATGCCCTGAGGCCCCTTGAGACCCACTCCGGAGACCCCCTGAAGCCCCCTAGTGACCCCCTTGACCAGGGTCCTGACGGGGCACAGCTGCAGTGTGCAGCCCTGCCTGGCATCTCTTTCTGGAACTTGACAAAGCCATGGTTGCATCTGCTGCTCCGCTGTGGAATGAAAGGCTTTTCTTTTTCTACTGTTTTTATTCTCCCTATCCTGATTATCTCCCTTTTAAAAACAGCACGTGTGTCTCATGGGTATTCAGATGTTTGGCCATGGACTTTTCACTTGTGGGGACGCATTGCCCTAGTTTCACTGCCCCGTTGTCTAACCTTAGGACCCCTGCTCCCTGCCCTAATAATGCCTCTAGGGTCCAGGGAAGTCACCATTGCAGAGGTTGGATGGGAATAGAGCCATTCACTCCTGACTTCACTGCTTTAAAAAGGAACTTGGGTTGTTTCCTTTTGGCTGTTTGTTGTGAAAGCCACTCAGTCTGTTCCCGCCACACTTCAGCCTGTGAAAGGGGAGGTGAGACTGAGTCACGTGCAGGCAGCTGCTGGCCTTGGCTGGCCGGGTGACTTCAGGAGAAAGCTGGGCCTGTTCCTGGCAAGCTCTGGGGCTTCACTTCCATGCTAGGTGATAGAGATCCTCATCAAGCAGGAACTTTTAGCACCTTTTTAGAGCCCTCCCCCATAGTCATTGAATAGACTTCCCTCCCTGTCTTCCAAATTCCGCTGCCTCCTTTTTTATCGCAACCCCACACTTGGAGACTTCCAGTAGAGCTGCGTAGGCTCCTGCGTTGCCAAAAATCCACCTCTTCCTCTATGCATACAGGGCACGCCGGCTGCAAAGCTTCCTCTCGTGGGAGACTCACGAGGAAGCAAAAAGAAATCTTTTAAAGGAAAAGGCCAGGAAGGGAAAATACATAAAAAGAGAAGGAACACGGTGGTTTGTTAGTTTGTTTTTTGTGTTTTTGAGATGGAGTTTTGCTCTGTCACCCAGGCTGGTGGGCAGTAGCATGATCTCAGGTCACTGCAACCTCTGCCTCCCAGGTTCAAGAGATTCTCCTGCCTCAGCCTCCCGAGTAGCTGGGATTACAGGCGCCTGCCGCCACGCCAGCTAATTTTTATGTTTTTAGTGTAGACGGGGTTTTGCCATGTGGGCCAGGCTGGTCTCGAACTCTTGATCTCAGGTGATCCACCCACCTCAGCCTCCCACCTGGCATTACAGGTGTGAGCCACCTTCTCCAACCAGAAACGCTGTGTTTTAAGGCGTAGCATGGAGAGCTAATGCTGCTCACTCATGTGTTAGGATATCTGTCTAGAAACTACAGGATAGCCGGCACTCAAACGGGTCTACTTGGAGGCTACAGAATTTCCACTAAGATAGGGCAAAATGATATTTTTCCAAGATCTGGTACTACCCCCGATGCAATGTTTGATTTTCTTTGCATTTTGATCTGTGCTGCCCTAAGTAAAAATCTTCTGACTATCTCTGTTGTGCAGCTGAAACCATTGTGAATGTGCTGGACTTCAAGAAGGACGTCGGGCTCTGGCATGGCATCCTAACAGTAAGTTAGGCCCCCCCCCGACCACTGCATCTGTCTACACAGGAGTCTCCTGCCCGCCCTGCCTGTACCTTGCCTATCCACACAGTAGTACCCGTCCCCCCAGCCTCTGTCCAGACAGGAGTCCCCATCCTCTCAGTCTCTGTCCACACAGGAGTCTCCTGTCCCCTCAGTCTCTGTCCATGCAGGAGTCCCCATCCCCCCAGCCTCTGTCCATGCAGGAGTCCCCTGTCCTCTAGCCTGTCCACGCAGGAGTCCCATGTCCTCTCAGTATCTGTCCATGCAGGAGTCCCGTCCCCCCAGCCTCTGTCCAGACAGGAGTCCCCATCCTCTCAGTCTCTGTCCACACAGGAGTCCCCTGTCCCCTCAGCCTCTGTCCACGCAGGAGTCCCCTGTCCCCCCAGCCTCTGTCCACACAGGAGTCCCCTGTCCCCTCAGTCTCTGTCCACGCAGGAGTCCGTCCCCCCAGCCTCTGTCCACTCAAGAGTCCCCTGTCCCCTCAGCCTCTGTCTACGCAGGAGTCCCCTGTCCCTCCAGCCTCTGTCCACGCAGGAGTCCCGTCCCCTCAGCCTCTGTCCACACAAGAGTCCCTTGTCACCCCAGCCTCTGTCCATGCAGGAGTCCCCTGTCCCTCCAGCCTCTGTCCACGCAGGAGTCCCCTGTCCCCCCAACCTCTGTCCACGCAGGAGTCCCTGTTCTCCAGCATCTGTCCACACACGAGTCCCCTGCCCGCCCTGCCTGTCCACACACGAGTCCCCTGCCCACCCTGCCTGTCCACACAGGAGTATGCTTGGTCTCGGAATACAAGTGACTAGATTTGCATCCATGTCCACCTGGGCAAGTCGCTTCTCCCCACGCTGTGCATGGAAGACCGTCACTGTTACGAGGCTGATGCTGTCACTAACATGGTTCATGGCTACACCACAACGCCAGTTGTTTCAGCAGCCACTGGTGTGAGGGTCTTGGATGCGTGGATTGAGGTTATAGCTGCCAAAAAGCAGCCTCCCAGGGCTGACATGGAGATCATTATCTTTTTTCCCACACTTCTGGCATTCAGTATCTTACAGTAACATCAAAGGTTGCTTTGTGTGTGGATTACTGTCCTCTGCATCTGGATAGGTGGATGTTCCTGTGTGTTACAGGCGTTTATGGGGCCTGCTGTTGTGTTACCTGCAGGGAAAAGTAGTTTATGGATTTGCCCTTGAAGGTGGAAATCTGTGTGTGTTATAGAGAAATGACTGTCTCACAATCATGAGTGCCCCAGATGACAGCGCCGGGCTGTGGGTGCTTCTCATGGGGAAGTAACCTTGTCTTTTAAGGCAGACTTGGCACTTAAAAGCTACGAGGAGCATGACTGCTTAGTTGCTCCCCCAATCTGTTTCATATGTGGTAATTTCCACTTATTTTTCTTTTGAATAATTTCTCATGCTAAAGTGTCTTACCATTTGGAGGTAGAAAGTTCTAGTAGTTGTCGCATGAGTGATGGACATATGAATACAGGGTTTGCTGTTTCTCGGTGAACCAGAACTCATGTGAGGAGGAGCCAGCAAGTATCTCCTAGACCAAATACCTGAGGCTCCAGAGAAGCCCATCTGGCTTCTTTCTGTGACACATGTGGGTCATCTCTAAAGCCTGGTTGCTGTTAGGGGATGGGATGAGCAGCCTGGTACTGGCACCGTCCTGCACTGGTGTGGGGGTGGGGGAGCCCCAGCTTTGGGATTGGAGGACCTGGGCTTGTGTGTCAGCCTTTGCTTTGTGACTCGGACATGTCACCTTTGCATCTAAGGCCCTTCTCAAATCTGAGCCTCAGTTTTCCTGTCTGTGAATAGGAATGACAATCCTATTTGATGTGGCTGGTGTGAGAATTATGTGGCCAAAAGCTTAAGCACCCACTGCACCTGTACGTTTGGTGCATGTGATTCAGTTATCAGATCCTGAAGAACAGACAGCTACGTTACTGTTGCTGTTACTTGCTCTCATTATTAGGATGCCTGAGTTTCTGGCTGTGATGTTGTCCACACAGCCGTGCTTCAAGTCCTCATCCTGGGGCCACCTCGCTCCTTGAGTATCTCTTATGGGTGGTGCCAGCTCTGTTCTCAGGGTACAGCTGGCAGCCCTGGCAGGTGCGAGTCTCTGCACCGTCTCATCTAAAGTGAGGTCTCTGAGCAGACTGCAGCAACCAGAAAGATGCCCTCACCTCCCCCAGCACAGTGGGGAGGGAGCCGTTAGAGCTCTGGGGAGGGAAGGGGCATGTTATCTTTCCTCTTTCATCTGGAGCTTCCCCAATCAAGCCAGTGGCTCTGCAGAGGGGTCTGTGCCATCTTATCTGCCTCCACCCTATAGCCTGCAAGACTTCGAGAATCCCAGCCTACCACACAGCCTGCCAGGTGGTGCCTGGTCTGCGGCAGGTGTGTGCATGCTGTCCATGTAGGTGTGAGTCCCAGCCTTAGTGTGCAGCAGCGTGCAGGTATGAGTCCTGCCACAGCGTGCAGCATCATATAGGTATGAGTCCCAGCCTCAGTGTGCAGGTGTGAGTCCCAGCCTCAGTGTGGTGCCCATGCAGGTGTGAGTCCTGCCTCAGCGTGCAGCAGCATATAGGTGAGTCCCAGCCTCAGTGTGCAGCAGTGTGCAGGTGTGAGTCCCACCCTCAGTGTGCAGCAATGTGCAGGTATGAGTCCCAGCCTCAGTGTGCAGTAGTGTGCAGGTGTGAGTCCCGGCCTCAGCGTGGTGCCCATTCAGGTATGAGTCCTGCCTCAGCATGCAGCAGCATATAGGGGTGAGTCCCAGCCTCAGTGTGGTTCCCATGCAGGTGTGAGTTTCAGTCTTAGCGTGGTGCCCATGCAGGTGTGAGTCCCAGCCTCAGTGTACAGCAGTGTACAGGTGTGAGTCCCAGCCTCAGCATGGTGCTCATGCAGGTGTGAGTCCCAGCCTCAGCGTGGTGCCCATGCAGATGTGAGTCCCACCCTCAGTTTGCAGCAGTGTGTAGGTACTAGCCAGTGTTTCCTAGTTTATTTTTGTCAGGAATCCTGATCTGCTGCAGCAAGGTCTGGCAGGAGCCAGAGTGTGAGCTTCCCCCAGCCCCATGTTTCAGCGCAGCATGTGATTCTCAAGATGGGTTCTGTGAAATGAAAGTTAGCATATCACACTAGGAAGAATTAGGCTCTGAGGATACAAAAGGCCATTGAAAATTATGATCCTGCACCAAAGGTTTCATCTTCAGAAGGATTTGGCCTTAAATTATCTAATTATCTCAGTGTAGTTTAGGGAAAGCAGTGGTGTTCAAGGGAGACCTTGAGAAGTCGCTTTTCTGTAGACATGCCTTTATAGGATCACAGCAAGACTTGGCCATGTCACACCTGAAGGAGACCAGCCATCCCTGCCCCTCTCCACCCTCCCACCCTAATGAGCCTCCAGGGCCCTGTGCAGCCTGTTGTCCTCGGTGCTCCCTGAGAGCTGCTCCTCCTCCAGAACTATGTTGCCTATTGTCTGTGGTGTTCCTTGAGAGCCACTCCTCCTCCTTTCTAGGGCCCCATGTGGCCTGGTGTCTGCATCACACTCTGAGAGCTGCTCCTCTGCTATGCCCTTCATACTTGCTGTCCCTGCTATCCCTACTGTCCCAACCTTAAGGACCTCCAGGGCCCTGTGAGGCCTGGTGTCCGTGACACTGGCTGAGAGCTGCTGCTCTGCATGCCTCTCTGTACTGGCCATCCCTTCCATCCCCTCCCTAAAGAGCCTTCAGGTCCTTTGCGTCCTGGTGTTCATGGCATTCGCTGAGAACCACTCCTCCTCTGGGGGCCCATGCGGCCTGGTGTCTGTACTGCTGGCTGAGAGCTGCTCCTCTGCATGCCCCTCCATGCTCACCCTATGTGTTCCTTCATTGATTGCAGAGTGTCATGAACATGATGCATGTGATCAGCATCCCATACTCGCTGATGAAGGTGAATCCTCTCTCCTGGATCCAGAAGGTCTGCCAGTACAAAGGTGGGTCTCAGCAGGCAGGGTGGCTCATGCCTGTAATCCTAGCAGTTTGGGAGGGCAAGGTGGGTGGGTCACCTGAGGTCAGGAGTTTAAGACCAGCCTGGCCACCAGGGTGAAACCCTGTCTCTACTAAAAATATAAAAATTAGCTGGGTGTGGTGGCGTGCGCCTGTAATCCCAAATACTCTGGAGATTGAGGCAGGAGAATTACTTGAACCCAGGAGAAGGAGGTAACAGTGAGGCAAGATTGTGCCACTGCACTCTAGCCTTGGTGATGAGCAAAACTCCATCTCAAAAATAACAAAAAAAGTGGGTCCTATGTGGCTCGTGGGGGCTGAGTGACAAATGATTCTTCACCTTTCCCCACTACTCATCATGACCTCTTTTTCAATAGGGGATGGTCTGACAGTGGCACATACTAACCTATTTCTATTTTTCTATTTAGCAAAAGTGGCATGTGTGAAATCGAGGGATATGCATTGGGCATTAGTAGCACACAGAGATCAGAGAGACATCAACCTCTCCTCTCTGCGAATGCTGATCGTGGCAGACGGAGCGAACCCCTGTAAGTGAAGAACCCATGTGAACTCACGAGGCAGGGTCTGTGGAGTCTTTTTTTCCCCAAGTTTCATTCTTTGCACTTTGATTTTTCTTTTTCTCATCTTTATCTTAGTAAAGAAGTGGTCTTAAAATAACCAAACAGTGGCACT
Organism: Callithrix jacchus; assembly: GCF_049354715.1. NCBI lineage: Eukaryota > Metazoa > Chordata > Mammalia > Primates > Cebidae > Callithrix > Callithrix jacchus. The sequence goes on from NC_133508.1 coordinate 12,639,637, forward strand.
CACTCTGGCTGAGAGGTGCGATGGCGTAAGGATAAGGATAGGTATTTGCAGACACCACAGCCCTGGGATTCAGAGGATGTCTTGGTTCTGTAGAAAAAGTTCCTTTGCTGACCCTGTTTCCCCTGGCTGTAAAACGGTTCTTAAGTCATAAACTTTCATGAGGATTAAATGAAATAAGCCCTAAGCAGGTAACAAGTGCCTCAGGAAATATTTGGCTGCTATTCCTTTATGGTCTATAGTAGTTTCCTTGATTAGTAAATTAATTTGTCATTTTTAATGTAATTTCATTACTACATCCTCTAACAAAAATGCCCAGATAAAGTAAACTAGCAGTTCTACAGAATGCTATTAATATACCTTGAGAAATATTTCAGTTAACTGAAATAAGAACCTAGCTGGCATGCTTTTGTGAGAAAAGATCTAAAGCTTAGAAGCAATGTGAAATTGATGAAAGGAGGTTTCTGACCACATTTATGCAACATGCAGCGTTTAAATTTGTAAACTAAAGCAGCATAAACGCCTTTAATGCCAGATATACAAAATTAGACTCATAAACATGTTTTACAATTTACACTTATAAAATTTCATAAATCCTGAGCAAATTTAATAAACAATTGTTTTTAACCCATAACTCCACAGAACAATACATCTTACATAAAGGAAAGTATATCTATATTTGGAAATAGTTTAGCTGATATGTTCTTCATAATTTTGCCTCACCCTCATCATTTAAATTAATATAGAGGAAAGTTTTCAGCATTTGATTTAGATTTTTCCCCTCTTTGACTTTGCATACTGAAAATAGTGGAACAAGTCTCAGAAAAGTGACTAAAGTAAGTTCATCTGCCAGAAAAGGCATCATAAATGTGGAGATTGCATTCTTAAATTCTTGAGTTCTATTATTTTGAACATAATTGTATTAAATGCAGTGTTTTTCCATGCTGCCTAGATCCACTTGTGCCTGAATCCTACATTCAGAACTGCTTTATGTTACGGGATTTTGTAATCAGTCACAGTGCTTCAGCTGTCTGATCATTGTCCCTCTTTCACTCTAGGGTCTATTTCTTCTTGCGATGCATTTCTCAATGTCTTCCAAAGTAAAGGCCTTCGACAGGAGGTCATCTGTCCCTGTGCCAGCTCGCCAGAGGCCCTCACTGTGGCCATCCGGAGGTACTGGGTCGTGCTGATTTATGTAGATAACCTAGAGACAATCCTAATTCAGCAGCAGAGGGAGATCAGGAAATCCTGACAGTCGATGCTGAGGGTGAGGGTGAAAATGGGACCTAACTTTTCAGGATGAGTTTATTTCTCTTTTATGTGCTGGAACAGATTCTTTCAAACAGCCTAGATTCATTCATTAAAAAACATTGATCCCTGAAGTTTCACTGTAATTCCTTAATAAGTGGAACTGTCTGGAGACACATGGAGCCATAATATCCAGTCCTTGCAGTTTACTCGTTTCCACTTGCTCATATCAATGTGTGGTTTGATTTGGGATGGGATAGAGTAGGCTTTAGAAGAAGTGAGATCCTCACAGTCAAGCACATGCTCTGTGGCATGCCATTTCTGCCCTTCGCTGTCTTCACTTTCTGCCCTTTGGAATGCTGAACTTTAAAGGGCGCTGCTTTGCTAAGCATTCTAGGAGCTTAGTACCACATCTAAGGGCTCGAAGGTCTGTGGTAACCAGATGTCCCATGGGGTGCTTTCCTTGAGGCCGCTGTCATCCAGAGGGCCCTGGGTCAGGTCACTATGATCCAGGTCACTGCAGCCTGCTGTATGGCAGCATAGTGCTTGGGAAGGAAGTGGTAATGGGGGTGTAAAATCGGTGCTGCCCAGGTGGAAAGTGTTCAACACCATCAATCTCAGGCGCTGGTGCAAGAAAGGCCTGTTTAAGCAGCCTCTCCGCCATCAGCACTCATGTCAGAAAGTGTGTAACTCATCTAGACCTTTGAAACTTGTGACATGACTTATTTTTTAATATCTTTGGGTTCCATCCATAATTAGGTTTTCTCTCATATAGCACAGATGTAGTGTAAATGACATAGGAAAGTCAGTGTACAAAGTACATGAGTTCTGCTCTGTGTTAGGAAAACATTGGGCTTTCCAAAAAAATATTACTAAAATTATTTCCGTAAGTAAACAGGCCTTCTGAAGCTTTTAGGTGTTCATGTAATATTAACTAGATTAGCTGACTATCAGGCTGAGAAACTGGAAACATTTGAAATATCAGAAGCCACTTTAAATTTTGATTAAACCAGAAGTTAAAAGTCTTACATAATTTAAATAGATAAAAGATGGTAACACTAGCCAGAATCTGATCTTCACTTTTTTTTTTAATTGTACTTTGGGCTCTGGGGTACATGTGCACATCCCGCATCCTGCAGGATTGTTGCATAAGTACATACGTGCCGCATTCCCCCCACCAACCCCGTCACCTACATCAGGCATTTCTCCTGGTGTTATCCCTCCCCATCTGCCCCACCCCCTGCTGTCCGTCCCCTCCCCTCCCCTCCACCTCTCCACCTAGCCCAGTGAGTGTTGTTCCCTTCCCTGTGCCCAAGTGTTCTCATTGTTCATCACCCACCTGTGAGTAAAAACATGCAGTGTTTGGTTTTCTGTTCTTGTGTCAGTTTGCTGAGAATGATGGTTTCTAGATTCATCCATATCTCTACAAAGGACACTAATTTGTCATTTCTTATGGCTGCATGGTATTCCATGGTGTATATGTGCCAAATTTTCTTTGTTCAGTCTATCATTGATGGGCCTTTGGGTTGATTCCAGGTCTTTGCTGTCATAAACAGCACTGCAGCGAACATATGTGTGCATGTGTCTTTATAATAGAATGATTTATAATTTTTCGGGTATATACCCAATAATGGGATTGCTGGGTCAAATTTGAGGAATCACCACACTGTCTTCCACAATGGTTGAACTAATTTACACTCCCACCAACAGTGTAAAAGTGTTCCTTTTTCTCCACATCCTCTCCAGCAGCTGTTGTCTCCAGATTTTGTAATGATTGCCATTCTAACTGGTGTGAGATGGGATCTCAATGTGGTTTTGATTTGCATCTCTCTAATGACGAGTGATGATGAGCTTTTTTTTCATGTTTGTTGGCTGCATAAATGTCTTCTTTTGAAAAGTGTCTGTTCATATCCTTCACCCACTTTTGAATGGGGGGTTTGTTTTTTTCTTGTAAATCTGTTTTAGTTCTTTGTAGATTCTGGCTATCAGCCCTTTGTCAGATGGGTAGATTGCAAAAATTTTTTCCTATTCTGTTGGTTGCCATTTCACTCTAATGATTGTTTCTTTTGCTGTACAGAAGCTCTGGAGTTTAATTAGATCCCATTTGTCTATTTTGGCTTTTTTGGCCAACGCTTTTGGTGTTTTAGTCATGAAGTCCTTGCCTATGCCTATGTCCTGAATGGTTTTGCCTAGGTTTTCTTCTAGGGTTTTTATGGTGTTAGCTCTCATGCCAGGTTTTAAAAAGATAGAGTTACCCTAACAGCAGGTGCTCTCTGAATAATTTTCTGGCATTCCTGTTAGACCTTGGAGAAAAATTACATCCAAGGTTGTAGTAGCAGATTTACCATCACAATCATGTTCTTCAGAGATCAGCACTAAAATGCGTGTCTATTTGAGGACCCAAGAGTGGATGCCAAGGAGGGGCTTCAGGCAGCAAGTGTGGTGGGGCCTCGAGTCTGGAGCCAGTTCAGAGCCTCGGTGGGTGGCTGCAGGATCCTGGCCACCGCCCTTTGCCCCAAACCTCATTGTCTTCACCGGAAAATGAGAGGTTGGATTCAGTAATCTGTAAATTTCCTTCCACCTGTCAATGTTGAAGACCCCACAGTTCTGTCGAGTCACAGCTTTGCCACAGTCAATTTGGAAAATGAGCCATTCACAAGCAGGAAGCCCAGAGTTATTATGGGGAGGGCGATGGTTCACCCATGCTTCTCCGCACCCAGAGTTAGGGTAGGATGCTTCACCCGTTTGCCTCTCCTGAGAGCACACTCTGTGAAGGTCCACAGCACTGAGCCCCAGCATTGATTGGCAAGAAGAAGACAGGATGAGCAAAGGATGTTTAATCCTTTCTTGTAAAATATTTTAAAATGCTCTCAAAATTTTTTTTTTTTTTTTGAGAAGATTAAAAGGTCAGGGTCCATTACAGGCAAATGAAGCAGCATCTGTTTACTGAGTGTGTCTCAGTGTGGCCCGAGAGACGTTTCTCTCATGGTTCGTGGGGCTCAGGCATTTTAAACTCACCAACCAGCAAACATGCCCAGCATCACGAGAACCTGCCGTATACACAGGGGGATCGTTAGTTTGAGTCCGTGAAATCATAAATGGACGGGGAATGGTAGTTTGCAGTTTTGTAAAAGGTGTAACTCTCCTTTGGAAAAGAAGCAGTGGGGATTGAGCAGCTTCCAGACTCCGTTCATGACTGGCTGAAACAGAGTCTGAACCCACCTCCACCCCAGGCTGGTGAATCTGTGTATTAGATGTACCAGAGACCAGGAGCTGATCTGAGCCTGAAGGCTGGGGCAGCTGGCCTGGCCTTGGGAGGTGTGGCTCCTGTCTGCTGGCCCCCAGCATGCCTCTGCCGGTCCTCCAGCCTCCCCACTCCGGATGATAACCTGCAGCCATTGTCAGTCTTTAGAGACATAGTCACTTGTTTCCAGATAACCAGTGAAAATACCAGAACGGGGGCAGGCGGGTCTCCCTGGAGCTGTTCCACCCCAGAGGGAGGGCAGCTGCCTCGCCTGCTGTTCTTCCAGGTCCTGCAATCCCCTCCAGAGACAGGGCCACCTGGGTCCTGGAGCCCTTCCCCAGAGCCCATGTGCCCCCAGAGGTCTAGGGAGCCTGTGCTCTGTTTCCCACAGCCAGCCATGAAACTGGGTAGTGGGAGGGCAGGATTCATGGGGTGGGTCCTGTTTACAAGAGCACTTGATCAGAAAACAGTCCTGGCTGGGCCTGGCATGGAGCTGCGAGCACTAAGGGCCTTGTCCCCTGGCCCCAGCACCTCCTGGGCGCTGCCCATGTCACATCCCCTCCCAGACAGCTGTTTACCCTTCTCTTTCACATGGATCTTCAGGGAGAGCATGCCCGCTGCTGCGGTCCCCTCGCTGTTCAGCCTGTTAGCACTCTTGTTCTTCTGTTTTCCCTCCACCCTCTGCTTTCCAACCTGTCTCTGGCTCCATGTTAACTTCTCACACTCAGCAGATGTTTTTAGAACACCTGTTGTTTGGCAGAAGTAGTTCCTTTGATGTGAATGCAGCAAAAAGAAAGGCCAGAAAGGGGCATGGTGAGGGAGGACGTCCACAGCCTGTCAGGTCAAGGAAGAGGTCATTGCAGATAGCTGTGGAACTTGCCCTGTGGTTTCACTGGGTGAACAAGCAGAATACGTCCTTGCGCCACAGGTGGATGGACCCCACTCTGCCCCTTTCCATGTGTGAAAAAGCAGAATGTGTCCTTGTGTCATGGGTGGACAGACCCCCACCCCACCCCTTTCTGTGTGTGAGAAAGCAGAACATGTCCTCATGAAAAAGCAGAATGTGTCCTTGCATTACGGGTAAACGAACCCCCCTGCCCCCTTCTGTGCTTGATATCTCCTTGCGGCTCAGCCATGCCCGCTTGTTACCAATTACTCATAGCAGCTGAGTGGAGCAGTGTGGCCTCGAGTGTTTACTTTCTGACCCTTTCCTGAGAAAGAGTGCGACTCCTGCCATACGCAGCAAGTGACCATCTTAACTTCACCTCCCCTGCTGTGCACAGCCCTGGGCTTGGGCTCTGAAGAGGCCGGGAAGGTTGACTTCTCTCCCCTCCTTGAGTACCCCTGAGTGACAGGCAGAATGACCTCATGGTAGGCAGCTCCTGTGAAAAAGCAAATGATACCATCAGAAGGTGTGTCAGGTGGGGGTGGGGGCGGTGGCTCACACCTGTATTCCCAGCACTTTGGGAGGCCAAGGCAGGTGGATCGCCTGAGGTCAGGAGTTCAAGACCAGCCCAGCTAACATGGTGAAACCCTGTCTCTAGAAAAAAAATACAAAAATTAGCCAGGCATGATGGTATGTGCCTATAACCCCAGCTACTTGGGAGACTGAGGCAGAAGAATCACTTGAACCCAGGAGGCAGAGGTTGCAGTGAGCTGGGATTGTGCCACTTCACTCCAGCCTGGGTGACAGAGCAGGACGCTGTCTCAAATAAATAAATAAAAAGGTATGTTGGTAACACAGCTTTTTGAAGAGAAAGTGCTTTCAACTTTCCAAATCCGCTTCATGATCCTTGCTCTGTCTTCTGACCTTCAGATGTTGATGAAAGATCTTTCCTCGAAGACTCATCTGTGCCTTTTCTTAACCCTGACACTACCCCTTGCAGAGGGTCCGGACACTTGCCTTGAGGAAATTGCTTCACCTTTCTCCTCAGCACTCTATCCCGTGACTCTTCCCAGTCTTTAAAACCAAAAGGCAAGCATTTCATGACTCACACAAGTCTGCAATATACCAGTGAGATGAAGGCATAGCCAAGATTACCCTGATCTGCTTATGTGGTAATAGTGGTGTTCATATCTCATGGTCTGTGCCTATGTCCTGTGCCCACGCCATGTGTCCCAGGCCACATGTGACATTTGGTGATGTGTGCCCCCTTCTGTGTGGCTCCTGTATAGGATAATAAACCACAAAAAACCACCCAGGAGAAGGTGGACGACTTTGAATCTAAGCCACGCTCATGGCTTTCTTACTGACTTCATGGTTTTAGCCAGACAGTACAATTTTGGGAAAATATTCTTGTGATGTATTTGAAAGTGCAGGTTGTGTTACCAATGTAAAAAAAAAAAAAAGTTGTGTTACCCATGTAAATTAATCACAAGTACCACAAATGCCTCACCTTTCGCCATCCTTCTTGGATCTCAGAATGATAAATGCCTGTAACCAAAATTGAAATAGGAGGTTATTTTTTAAATTTAGATTTAAATACCCTCAAAGACAACTGAAATAAAGCAGGCTTCAGGTTATGTGAAAAACTGTACCGTACTTTCTAAAACCAACAGCTGAGTTCAGGGTTTGGCTCTGTGGCTGTGCACCCTCTGCGGCTCTGCAGGCCCAGCAGCTGCCAGAGGGACCCAGGACAATGGGCACCTTGAAATGAGCAAGGCAGGAGCAGAGAGACAGGTGATGCCTGGCTCTAAACCCTGGCAAATTTCCTCCATGCTGAGAACTTGTGCATGGTCAGTGCTACAGTGTGCTGTGCCAGAACTGATTTTGTGGTTTGACGTGACTTAAAATCACCCTTCACCCCTTCAGTTTGCTATTAGGATGGGATAGGATCGGTGGACAGAATCTAAGCTGTATCACAAGATGGCTTAGTCAGCTAATATTTACCAAATGTTTGCTATGGTGTTTGATACCTGGAGTTTGTCCATTATTTTGTAGATTTAAAAGTGCTTTTACGTCTTCATTTAGATTTTCAAAAACACCGTATTCAGTAGAAAAGGCAGGCGATTGGACTTACTGGACCTTCTGATATGTCACCTTGGACCAACCATCCTTCAAGGTTTCCAGTCTCTTCCTTTGTGAATGAGGAAGCCAATACTGTGCCTGCTGATACTGGTGCCACCGGCGTCACAGGGCTGCAGTGGCTTGTGGGCACAAGGTCACAGCCTGGCATCTGCAGCCACTGAGCCTGTGGGCTGTGTGTGCCATGCACCTTCCTACTTGCCAGGCTTTGTAGCATTTCACTGTCCATGAAAAGTAGGGTCGGGTCCAGGAATACATGAAGATCTCGGCACTGTGGTCTTGGCACTGTGTTCTTGGCACTGTGTTGACAATTTAATTCTGCTTTCACTTTGGTAATGAGCATAAGAAGCATGGAGGGTAGTGTCTAATTTAAATATCAGTCATCATAATTTCACATATTTTAACATTCCCAGTGGAAGCAATGTATACGTTCTTACTGTTAAAAGTGATTCAGAAATTGCTACTTCTCTACTGGCCTCCACAGCCTCATGCTGATGTTCCCTCTGTCCTTGCAGCTGCCGGGCTGGAAACTCAGAACCTTTCTTGTGCTGCCTCTTCCTGGGGCCCCCCCCATCCAGGCTGCCAGGAAACGTCTAAATCCAGCTGTTTCTCCTTTCCCTGCCGCTGCCGGGGCTGCCCTCCCCTAGGCTCTGTGCTCCTGTTTTGTCTCTCGTCTGGCCAGAGCCCTCCTTGGCCCCTTGTTCAGGTGACTGAGTCTGCAGGAGTGCACGGCCCATGGGACCTGCCTGCTTGCCCCGGCTGCCTCTCTTCCTGCCCCTTCCTCTCACTCGCGTGGGCCTGGCTGTTCCTCCATGAGTAGGTTGAAGGCCTGTGTCTGCTCTTTCCTGTGCCTGTGCCCACCCCCGCAGTGTGGCCCCTGCATTGGGAGATGCGATTGCTCTTCCATGCTGGGACCTCATCAGCCCATTTCTTCCAATGTTACTGACTTCCATGTGCTGTGGGATTTACTGTTATGTTTATTTTTTCATTGTCTCTGGTGTATAGTTGGTGCCTAATACATGTTTTTTGAGTGAATGAAAGTAAAATTTAAAGGAGGTAAATTCAGAAAGTTCCTCCTGTACATTTTCCTGTGACAATCCCATGTCATTCACAAGAAGTGAAGGCCACACCTCTTCCTGTACGTTTATGCACGTGCTATACACACACTTGGCATTTTCCATAAGCCGAGCAGTGTGTGGTTTTGGGTTTTTGTTGGTTTTCGTTTTACTTAGAAGAAGTAGGTGCCACTGACGGCCTAAATACACTGTTGTGGCCATCTGCCGAGAACAGGCTCCTGCGAAGAAGCTGTGTCCTGTGTCGGCTGTTGCCGGCCCACTCAGGGCTGGTCCAGAGGAAGACGTGGCAAGAGAGAGGAGGTGTGGGAATCCTTGGGCAGCATGTCCATGGCAATATGCCCAGTGGTAGGGAAGAGGAGGCTCTTTCCATTCCTGTGGGGTGAGCTTTGGAGTGTGGAGTGAGTGTGGAGACCTGCTTGCAGCAGGCTTCCCAAAGTGGTGTGTGACTTTTAAGTTATGACAGGCAAAACTGGAAGGGCAGGCACTGACCAGGACACAGACAGAAATAACCAGAGCAGGGGGCATCTCCTTTCCACTGTCTCGCCCGGGGGTGCCCGTGGCCGTGTACATCAGGTTGGCTGTGCCTGCACCCTGCATGGTGTCGGAGGAGTGGTCTCTGGACACGGCGGATAGTGGGTTACAGCAGTCCCTCTCCAGAACCACCTCCCTGGAGTTGGCGTCAGTGGTCTTCTCAGATGTGCCACTTTCTGATTGGCATGATTGGGTTCAAATTGAAGGTCAGAAAAGGATTAAAAGGTACAAGTTTAGTATTCCAGTTTGAATTAGGAATGACTGTGTCCTGAAAACTAGAAGCAGCCTCTGAGCGCTCCTGTGCCAGCTCTTCCTGCCCCTCTATCATTCTTCAGTCTCATAGGATACTTGCTGTCTTTTTATGGCGTTACTGTGCATGTGATGCGTATTTAAACTGTTCAGTGCTGATGCTTTGCGAAAGAATAATCTCTATAATTGGCCACTGCACTTCGACTCTCATTACCTGGAGATGAGTTAGGTAATAACTCTGTCTCAGTGGTGAAAATCTTCAGGAGAGAAGCCAGTGCGAGGCTTCAGAATCTGTATCTTTCATCATCCTGATGTTTAAGTCACTTTTGAGTAAATTTGAAGAAAGCCACACTCGTGCTTGTGTTTCCACCAACACACTCCTCTCTGTGTTGTTTTCTGAATATATGAACAGCAGGAAAACTTCCCTGCATGCTGGGGTTTCATTTGTGTGCCACAGAAAGGTGGGGACAGATGCGTGTTTTTGGAAAATGAGCCAGGGCCTTTGAACTCATAGTGTGTTCTGTCTCAATACTTGAGGTGAATTTTCCACGTAGGAGAGGTCAGAGGCCAGGTTACTAAGTGAAAAATGGCTTTCATACATTCTGCAAAGCTGTTTTAAGTGGGGTCTGGAAAGGCTTCCCTATAGGTTTGGCATGGGAACAAAATGAATGCCTTCTTAAATGTTGTTACATCCAGTATGGGAAGCACAGAGTGCTCACGTTTTATTTACTCCTTATGATTTTTAAAGAAAAAAACAAGGCCGTGCACAGTGGCTTATGTCTGTAATCCCAGCACTTTGGGAGGCCAAGGCGGGCAGATCACGAGGTCAAGAGATGGAGACCATCCTGGCCAACATGGTGAAACCCCATCTCTACTGAAAAAACACAAAAATTAGGTGGGCGTTGTGGTGCATGCCTGTAGTCCCAGCTACTCGGGAGGCTGAGGCAGGAGAATTGCTTGAACCTGGGAGGTGGAGGTTGCAGTGAGCCGAGTTTGTGCCACTGCTCTCCAGCCTGGCACCTGGCAACAGAGCGAGACTCTGTCTCAAAAAACCAAGTGTTTGGCTGCTACATTGCTCTGTTTTGTTGCAGAGAAGGGTCTATGGAGGATGGGTTTGAATGGGTACTAGGATGGGCGTTTCCTCTATGTTGTGATCTAAGCATTTGTGTCCTGTGTTTTAACCACTTTCCAGGGACAACTTGTTCTGCCCTAGTGACAAAGCAGAGATTGCATTTCCTGTCCTCTGTGCAGCTACTTGCTTGCTTGGCTTTTAGTACACTTAATTTTAAAAGGATAGTGATTATCAGCAGTAGAATGCAAATAAAATTGCAGATGCATTTGCTCACTATTTGTAGAATTTTGGCCCTCTCTGGAAAATGTATCACTTAGTGGTTCATTCCTGCAAAAAAAAAACAAAAAAGTAGATAAGTCAGAAGCTGAGGCACTCACAGGAAAGCCACCCAGTGGCTGCAGGCACAGCAGGGCCAAGCGTGGACGTCTGAGCTGAGTCATTCTGCAGGTACATCAGGGCAGAGCATGGGCGTCTGAGCTGAGTCAGTCTGCAGGTGCAGCTGGGCCAAGAGTGGACATCTGAGCTATGAGTCAGTCTGCAGGTACATCAGGGCTGAGCATGGACGTCTGAGCTATGAGTCAGTCTGCAGGGACAGCTGGCCAGAGCGTGGATGTCTGAGCTATGAGTCAGTCTGCAGGTGCAGCTAGGCCGAGCATGGACGTCTGAGCTATGCTTCAGTCTGCAGGTACATCAGGGCCGAGCATGGACGTCTGAGCTATGAGTCAGTCTGCAGGTGCAGCTGGGCCGAGCATGGACGTCTGAGCTGAGTCAGTCTGCAGGTACATCAGGGCCGAGCATGGATGTCTGAACTATGAGTCAGTCTGCAGGTGCAGCTGGGCCGAGCATGGACATCTGAGCTATGAGTCAGTCTGCAGGTGCAGCTGGGCCGAGCATGGACGTCTGAGCTGAGTCAGTCTGCAGGTACATCAGGGCCGAGCATGGATGTCTGAACTATGAGTCAGTCTGCAGGTGCAGCTGGGCCGAGCATGGACATCTGAGCTATGAGTCAGTCTGGAGGTGCAGCTGGGCCGAGCATGGACATCTGAGCTGAGTCAGTCTGCAGGTACATCAGGGCCGAGCATGGATGTCTGAACTATGAGTCAGTCTGCAGGTGCAGCTGGGCCGAGCATGGACATCTGAGCTGAGTCAGTCTGCAGGTACATCAGGGCCGAGCATGGATGTCTGAACTATGAGTCAGTCTGCAGGTGCAGCTGGGCCGAGCATGGACATCTGAGCTATGAGTCAGTCTGCAGGTACAGCAGGGCTGAGTGTGGACATCTGAACTATGAGTCAGTCTGCAGGTGCAGCTGGGCCGAGCTTGGACATCTGAGCTATGAGTCATTCTGCAGGTACAGCAGGGCCGAGTGTGGATGTATGAGCTATGAGTCATTCTGCAGGTACAGCAGGGCTGAGTGTGGATGTCTGAGCTATGAGTCAGTCTGCAGGTACAGCAGGGCTGAGTGTGCACGTCTGAGCATTCAGTCTTTGGGTGCAGCAAGGCCGAGCGTGGACATCAGAACTATGCGTCAGTCTGCAGGTGTAGCAGGGCCAAGCATGGACGTCTGAGCTATGAGTCATTTCTGTAGGTACAGCAGGGCAGAGTGTGGATGTCTGAGCTATGAGTCATTTTTCAGGTACAGCAGGGCAGAGTGTGAACATCTGAGCTATGAGCAGCCCTGACAATGATGGGGGTGGGGAAGCATGGGAGCAGCAGCGGCCCTGGCAATGGTTGGGGTGGGGTAGCATGTGAGAGCGGCAGCAGCCCTGGAGATGGGGGAGGGAGGGTGGGAGAGGGTTGTGGGAGCCAGAAGCAGCCTAGCGCCTGGGCTCCAGGTACTGTACCCTCCCTCAGGTTGCCCAGCACTGGAGGCAGGTCATTGCCAGAACTTATGCTGTTGGCTCTCCCCTCAGAAAAAGGCCAATCTCCAAAAAGGAATGACCAGCACTCATTGCAGGGTGGTTGAGATTCTTTAAGAACATGAGTCAGAGACCTTGAAGGGACAAGGGCTGGAGATGTGCCAGTCCTCATGCATGTCTTCTGTGTGTGTGCCTGTCCTCGGGCATGTCTTGTGTTCATGTCTCTGTATCTCCATGCAATCATGTCTGTGTTCATGTGTGTGTCCTCATGCATGTCTGGGTTCATGCATGCATGCCTTTCTTCATTTATGTTCTCACCTGTGTCTGTCTTCATGTTAGTGTTGACGTGGTATGTGTCTTCACATATCTGTTTTCACATGTATGTTTCACCTGTGTGCCTGTCTTCATGTTTGTATTGATGTGGTGTGTCTTCACATATCTGTCTCCACCTGTGTGTACCTGTCTTCATGTTTGTGTTGATGTGGTGTGTGTCTTCACGTATCTGTCTCCACTTTTGCGTGCTTGTCTTCATGTTTGTGTTGATGTGGTATGTGCCTTCACATGTCTGTTTTCGCCTTCATGTCTGTGTGTTCACACATGCCAGCCAAGTGGTTAGCAGAAAGTCATGTTCTCTAGTGAAGTCTGCTTTGTCTTCCTACGTGAACTGTATTTTCACCTAGGCATTTAAAGTTTCTACTCTTTAAAACTGTGACCAGCCTACTATACTTTATGTTTTCTTTTCTCCTGATATTAGTTTTATAGTAGAAAAATACTAGGGAAATAAGAGCTTGTGATGCCTGAACTCATCAGAGTTTTTTTAAAGGAATAATTGGAAGGCGAAAACCAGGAAACTATTTCCTGGCTACAAGTGTGCCCTAAACCTTCTGCCATCTGAGTCTGTTACCATCTCTAGAATGTAGATGATAGAATTGATTTTCTTCAAGCTACATTGTGAAATTGTTGAAGTAAAAAACACAATTAGCTTTGTAATTACAAAGTACTATTTGGATACTTTGATATTTTAGTAATGAAAAGGCAAAAATCATACAAAACAATGAAACAGTAATTCCAGAAAAGATAAAATATCCCCTTGTCAGCACAGCTGTCTTCTGTTTTTTGAAAGTATCCAGCCTAGAATACTGGAACAAAATCAAAGAAAAGGTGTCCACAGTGAGAAGGATGCTGTCTGACACCCACTGGGTGCTGATGTTGCCTGTATGAGTGATGGGGGAACACATCAGCATCAGCCCTGAGCCAACACGGCTGCCAAGAGCAAGCACTTCTGACTGCACGGAAAAGTCAGACCCAGAGTTCCATAATCCCACATGTAAGAGAAAGCAAGATAAACTAAAATACGTAACTTATCTAAAAAATGGGATAAAATTTTGAAATTCTCTAACTACAGAATAGTTTATAGATGAAAATTACCTGAACAAGAATGTGATAATTAGGTAGCATTGAAGAGCAAGGCAAGTTTTCCTGCTATTTAACCCACCACCTGCCTTTTACAATGTGTTAGAAGATGCTGAGAAGTTTGTTTTGGCCGAGGTGCAAGGTGCAGTCGGAAGATGCCAGAGGAGGGGCCTTCCCCATGGGGTCACCCAGTTCCAGCCCGTAACCTCCCCTGGACGCAGAAAGATGGCTGATGCTTATGAGAACGAGTTTGCAAAAAGTTTATATGGTGTGATCCCTCTTTTGCTAACAAAAAAATTAAATATCTGTAAAGAGTATATTTAGTGAAAAAAAAGGCTGTATACACAGGGTGGGCGAGGCGGTGAAGGTGGGAAGCTCGCTCTCTAGGCTCTCTAAGCTGAGAATTACCAGCTTGGAGATCACCCAGATAAGATGAGAAAAATGAAAGACGTTTGTTGTTTTTTTCTTCTTCTTCTTCTTTTTTTGAGACGGTGTTTCGCTCTTGTTACTCAGGCTGGAGTGCAATGGTGCGATCTCGGCTCACCACAACCTCTACCTCCTGGGTCAGGCAATTCTCCTGCCTCAGCCTCCTGAGTAGCTGGGATTACAGGCGCGCACCACCATGCCCAGCTAACTTTTTGTATTTTTAGTAGAGATGGGGTTTCACCATGTTGACCAGGGTGGTCTCAATCTCTTGACCTCGTGATCCACCCGCCTCGGCCTCCCAAAGTGCTGGGATTATAGTCGTGAGCCACCGCGCCCAGCAAGACCTTTGTTTACTCACTTGTTTAAGGATTCAGTCAATGACAAGTGGCACTAAAGTTGTGCAGATGCAATTATGGTTCCTCTGTAAGCCCGAGAACTAGAGGCTGGTAAGGCTTGTTTACCACTTGATCTGTCTGTTTTGTGTTAATGTCCTGAGCCTGACCAGGCTCTGCTTGTGGTCAGGAGTAGTGAACTGTGGATGTGTTCATTGAAATTAATAGGAGCTGTTTCTTCAGGTGTTATTCAGGCTAGGCTTAATGAAATGTTTTACAGAGGCTGAAAGTGCTATAACAGGTAAATTGTGCAAACTGTTCCATTGAAGCCATAGTGCACATTTCTCCTGAGGCCTCATTGCTTAGGTCTGGCATGCGTCTCTCCTTTTTGTCATTTTGCATTGTTTTTGTCTGTTTGCATTGTTATAAAGTAATACATGAGGCTGGGTAATTTATAAGGAAAAGAGGTTTATTTTGGCTCACAGTTCTGCAGGCTGTAAGAGAGCCATGGCTGCAGCATCTGCTCTGCATCCAATAATGCCTCAGGAAGCTCATGATCATGGCAGAAGGCAGAGTGGGATGTGTCCCTGCGTGTCACATGCTTAGAGATACAGGAGGTGCTCAGCTCTTTTTTAAACAACCAGATCCCACGTGAACTCATAGAGTGAGAACTCTTCACATTACTGTGAGAACAGGCCTGCCTCAGTGTTGGAGGTCACATTTCAACGTGAGATCTGGAGGCAACGAAACATCCAGACTCTGTTGTCCTTTAATTTTATTTTTGCTTCCCTTTTGCACATCGTTGTGGTATTGTACACATAGCTGTGTATGTTGCTCATTCCATCTCTGCAAGCATGGATGCCACCTCCTTACAGTCCTGGAGATCACTAAGCTGGTCCTTCCTGGAATCCGTGTTCTTCGTGAGACACATTAACCTGCTTGGTCTTGAACACCATTTCACCTTGGAACTGAGTTTGGAAGTTGATGAGTGGGGTGGATACCTTTATCAGCCATTATTTAATTCACTGATATTTATTATTAAGTTAGATATTTTTAAATCCCCTTGGATTCTGCCTATAGGGATTGTTTCCTCCCTTCCTCACCTCGTCTACCTACTTGGGATTTTTACTTTTAGCGAGGTGTGGATCGAGATAAATGTCATCTAACTTGCTTAATAACACAGGGAACACAACTTGAAACAACAGGGAATGGTGTTTTACTCAACAAATTGGGAAATATTTTAAGGTTTGATTATCAGTGTTGGCCAGAGTGTGCAGAGACAGGCACTGCCAAGGCAGCTTGGTGCTGTAGTCGGATGCACAGATTGAGGCCAGCCTGAGACTGGCGCTGGCTCAGCACCGAAGCAGCGGCCTTGGCAGCACCCAGTCCTCCTCACACCCGCCCGTCTGCTAATCGGGAGGGTCATGGTGCAGCACCCATCTCCACAGGGTTGCTGTGCAGAAACGGGTGTTAAGTGTGTAACCACAGCAACACAGAGCCAGTGCTAGGTGCTTTTCTAGTAGATGAGAAAATAATACTCATGTTCTGTCAGTTGGAATGCAAAATATGTTCTTCTGGGAGGGTATTTAGGTCTTAAAATTTTAAGTATATATGCTTTTGGATTCTTCCATTTTCTTTCTAGATATGTATATTACAGATACATTTCCAGCTATATAAAAATTGAATGAAAGAAAATATATGATCATATATTCATATTACTGAACACTGTGTAACAAACCAGCTGAATTCAGTGGTGCACATGCCTGCACACACACATGCACACACCTGCCCACACGGATGCACCCATCCACATAGGCACATGGAAGGATCTGCAGATATGTTTGGTGAAGAGAGTGAGTTATGGAAGAAGATGCATCTTGATTCTGCTTTACTTTTAAAAATCAGTATATTAGTATACATACAAATTTTATATGTAACTGCCTATCTAGGAGTTTAAACCTTTACATAAAAAAATCTCAATAGTGGTTATCTGTAGGGCATAGGACTGGAGCAGAAACAGGGACTTTCCCTTTTGACTGTGATGTTAGCCTTGTTCATACTAAGAATGTGCTCGTGTTGGTCATACTGTTTGCTTCTAATTTTTTATAAAAAGACAGCAGTAGACTGATTCACTCCATGTCTTGGGATCAGAGGCAGGAGAAGGCCAGGGAGGGACAGGCACTCAGGTCAGCAGGGGCTATGCTCTGGGTCTGAGTCCCGCTGAGCCCCACCACTCACCTGGGTAATCAAGTCAACCTTTCCATACCCAAGTTTTCTCATCTGAAATTGTGGAATAATAACCATAGGCTTGTGGTGAATTTTAAGTGAGTCCCTATGCATGAAGGACTCAGAACCATTCTGGCACATGGAGAGTGCCAGTGGGGCATTGGTTTACCATCTGGAGAGGGAGGCATCAGCACCACCAGGTCAGAAGTTAAGGGGTGACCCCAGACACCGCGTCTGTTGGGAGGTGGGGCTGTGAGGCTGCCTATGTGCCAGGAGCTCCCACATTTCTGTTCCTGTGTGGCGGGAGCTCCTGCGCTTCTGTACCCACCTGTGTGTCCACTTGTGTGTCGGGAGCTCCCGTGCTTCTGTGCCTGTGTGTCGGGACCTCCTGCGCTTATGTGCCCGCCTGTGTGTCAGCAGCTCATGTGCTTCTGTGCCTGCGTCTGTGTCGGGAGCCCCTGTGCCCACCTCAGTGTCAGGAGCCCCTGCGCTTCTGTGCCCGTCTCTGAGTCGGGACCTCCCATGCTTCTGTGCCCGCCTCTGAGTCAGGAGCCCCCGTGCTTTTGTGCCCACCTGTGTTGGGAGCTCCCATGCTTCTGTGCCCACCTGTGTGCCTGCGTCTTGCACACCTGCAAGGAAAATTATCCAGGGCCATGTGGTTTCTCTGACTAGCAAGGGAATATAAATGTACAGTGGCAGGTTAAGTTAGTACAAGTTTAATGTCATTAATTTACGTTGTAAGTGAACGTATTCAGCCTCCTGTACCTGTCATTGTATAATTGAAAATTTCCTATAGCAAACACTATTTGTAATTTTAAAGTATTTAGGAATCAAGTCTTATTTCTCATTAACTGTGTTTAAACATAGAAAAGAGGATCTTGGCCAGGTGTGGTGGCTCATGCCTATAATCCCAGCACATTGGGAGGCTGAGATGGACAGATCACTTGAGGTCTGGAATTCAAGGCCAGCCTGGCCTACATGGTGAAACCCTGTCTCTACTAATGAGAGCAAAAAAATTAACTGGCTGTGGTGGCACACACCTGTAGTCCCAGTTATTCGAGAGGCTGAGGCATGAGAATGGCTTGAACCCGGAGGCAGAGGTTGCAGTGAGCCAAGATTGCACCATTGCACTGTAGCCTAGATGACAGAGTGAAACTGTTTCTCAAAAATAAATAAATAAAAATAAAAGAGGATAGGGGATTTTTTAACTGAGGCAACAGTACATACGTGATTGGGTCCTAACACAACTTTTTCCTCCTGGCCTGTTCACAGATCATGGCAGGTCAGTGTTCTGAAGCTTGGCTGCCCAGCACTTTGCTTTCATGTGACTTTTTAAAACAATAAGTATACCTTAAATTTGTATTACGAAGACAATGTATTTGGGTTCTCGTTACAAAGTACCACACACTGGGTTGTTTAAACAACAGGTACTTGTCTCAGTTCTGGAGGCTGGAGTCAGAGACTGAGGTGTCGCAGGGCTGGATGTCCAGAGGCGCTGAGGGAACCCACCCAGGCCTTCCCTGGCCTCTGGTGTTGCTCTTCTCAGTGATCCTTGATGGGTGCCTGTCACTCCCATCTCTACCTCCATCGTCACATGACATTCTCCCTGTGCCTGTGCCTCTCTCTCCTCTTCTTACAAGGACAGAATAATTTGATTTAGAGTCAGTTCTAACCCAGCATGACCTCATCTTGATCCTACATATGGTCCTGGCTTAAGGTGGTTCGACTAGCGGTTTTTCACCTTCAATGGTTTTATCAGGTCATAACCCCGTTGTAAGTCCAGGGACATCTGTCTCTGCAAGGGCCCTGCTTCCAAATAAGGTCACAGATATGAGGGGTGATCTTTTGTGGGGACATAATTCAACCCACAACAGATGATGAAGCTCACAGTTCTTGAATTCCACACTGAATCTTTGTAGAGAACTCTTATAGGGAGAGGAAATGGTGGTGGAACCACTGAGAACACGTTGAAGTTTTGATTTGTTTGGGGTTTCTGGGCAGTAAAAGGCCAGGTTAATAATTTGGAGCCTGCTGATTCGAGCTCATCCTATCCAGGTGGTTCCATGTGGGTTTTCTTATTTGGGCAGACTTATCTTTTATATCTGGTTGGCTCTATCCTTTTTGACTCTTAGATCTAGACTAATTCTGTTTCCTGAGTCCTTTATGCTTTTTTTCAACACATCAGTTACTCATTCAAATGAGTTCTCTTTTTGCAAATTTTAACTTTTATCTTGCCCCATTTATGTCTTCAGTTTCATTATAAACCATAATAATTTAAAGTTAAACAGAAAACTTATAGTCTAACTTCTAGGTCTGAAGTGCATTAAAGATTTGTATATGGAAAATTACAGAAACAAATGTGATATATACCTAAATTGTGGTGACTCCTTAGTTAACCATTGAAGAATTGTTAGTTTTCAGGGATATAATCCATGATTTTAGAGATATTTTAACTTACTTATTCACAAATTCAGTCAGCAGATATTTATTGCTAGATCTTTTCCAGGGCTGGGACGCAGCAGTGAACAAAACAAATTCTGGCTGCTCTCGGGAGAGTTAGCGTCTGAGGGAGGAGGCTGCACAGGTAGTCAGAGATGTATGCTGTGGGGTCGGTGCACTGGGTGGGGGTGTTTTCTGAGGGGACGAGAAGACCAAATTTGAGCCAAACTCTGGAGAGAGGGAGGGAGAAAGCTGTGCAGACATCAGCTGGGGGAATATCTTGGGTAGTGGCAGGAGCGAGTTTGGGTGTCCGGCAGAGGAGGTCGGGGGGCCACAGAGTGGTGAGCGTGAGCACAGCGGTCTTTTGAAAATGGGCTTATGTAGACCCCTCCTCTCCTGACCCACAATGCATTTTACAGCTTGCCTGCCACCCAAATAATCTTCCTTAGCACTTGGCAGCCAGAATGGCACAGCGTAAATCTTAATTTAGATTCTTATATATAAAATTGGGCATACGCCTAGACAGGCTGCATCTGAATTGAGGCTGGACCGTCAGGATTTCCATAATTTCTGTTCAGTGGTTTTGTCTGCATTCTTGGAGGGGATGCACACCCATCCAGACGTTTATGAAACTGGAAGCACAGACCATGCAGTGAGCAGGAGCTGAGAGGGGAGGGAGAGCCAGTCTGTACAGGGTTTGTGTAGAAGGGGTGGGTGAGGAGCCACCTTTGTAGTTCTCAGGTGCTGTTGAGATTCCCCGGGAATGCAGAGCTGGAAGCAGTAGACTGGCTGTCAGCTGTCATAAACAGAACGAGCACTCCTGATGTCCATGTGGCGGCCAGCTCTGTTCCCAGGGGTGCCCAGACTGCTGCATGTGTGCTGACTGCGCGTCTGTGGTTGTGATGGCTTATCTGCTCCCACATATCCAACTTGAAAACTGCTATTACAGGCCCACAGATGACAGTAACCAGCCACCAGGCCGGGGCGTCCTCTCCATGCATGGGCTGACCTACGGGGTCATTCGTGTGGACTCGGAAGAGAAGCTCTCGGTGCTTACCGTGCAGGATGTTGGCCTCGTGATGCCTGGAGGTGAGTGTGGGTCTCAAGCCGCATGGACTAACCTGTTGTTAGATGCTTTTCTAACACACATCACCAGAACACATGTTCCACATTCCTGTGTGCGCACTTTTGGGTGAGAGCCTCACTCCCAAGCTTCTGAAGTCCTTGTTGGGCTTCAGATGTTTGAGGCAGTGTTTGCTCTCCTGGTAAAGGAAAACACCAGATGATCGAGAAGATGGTGAAGGGTACCTTTGCACACTGGGACCTCAGGCTTCTCTTCCCTGGAAGGCTTTGGGGCCAACGCAGGGTCCACACTGGTGCCTGGGCAGCTTCCCCTCTGCCCCAGAGGATGTACCTGTCCATCACCCTAAGGCACCAGCCAGAGTGGGAACAGCCAAGCTCGGGTTCCCTGAAGGCAGACACTTGTGAAAACCGAGGAATATGTCTGTGTGACCATGAAGCTTGTTTTCAGCAGAGAACCCTCTTTCCAAGTCTCAGAAGCCTTTCCGCAGATGTGTGAGGAAGCACCTGGCTGCAGAGCCCACCATGCTTCCCAACCTGCCCCACAAGGAACACCCAGGCACCTCCCAGGAGCCACCTTACCATTCTCAGGGTTCACATACCTGGCTTTCAACTCATGAGACCGCAGGCAGCATCAGCCCCTGGCTGTCTGGCCCCCGAAAGCGAACCCGACTCTTTTCTCAGCTGGCGCCCCCCAGAGCCTTTGTCTCCTGCTGAGCTCCCCAGGCACGGGGTGTGGACTCAAGCCCAGCAGCGTAGCCAGGCCCATTCGAGCAGTGCTGCCACCTTCAGCAGCAGGTGCAGGGCACCAGGTCAGGTGGGCCTCAGCAGGGACCCCTGCCCTGTGGAGTCACACAGAGGCAGACCCCTCATGCCCTTCCTGGTGAGCTGTGCTGGGGCCAGGCATTCCAGAAGCCATCTTGCCTTTCTGTTTGCCCTGTTGGGCACAAAAGAGATGAAGGCAGCCCTTGGCTTTCCTCCTTCTCACTAACCTCCCAATTCCCTGCAGATGCCCTCCAGCGTCCCCGCAGCTTTCCCTCTGCTTCCGGCCCTACAGCCCCTGCTTCCCAGCAGTGGCCAGGCCCCCTGGCTCCATTTCTCCCTTTAATATCTAGTTTTCAAATAAAGAGAGCCACATGGTGAAATCTTCAAAAGGTTCTGAAGAACACGATGAAAACGCAACTTTCTGACCATGTGAACTTCCCAGGCTCCCTGTCGGATGCACCCGGGGCTGTGGAAACAGAAGCATGCACCCCATATGTGTGTGTCTCACACAGTGATGGAGTATTGTGAAGTGTGCACCCCATGTGTGTGTCTCTGCCCTGGGTTTGGGTGGTTTTCTGACAGAATGATAAAGTACTGTGTACATGTGCATGTTTTATACCTGAAAGTCCCTTTGTCAGCACATAGCAAGCTCCATGCTGTTCTCCAGGCAGCACAGTGCTATGTTGTGGGAGCACAGAGTTTATTTGAGCCTCCCGTTTGGGTGATTTTTCCTCTATTGCTGCTGCAGTGAGTGACGCCCTCATGTCTAATGGAAACAGTTCTAGAAGTGGGAGTTCTGTTTGAAAGAGAACTACTAATGTAGTTGTTATGATAATTGTCTTTCCGAAGGCTGTGAGGATTTACACCCTGCCGAGCAGTAAACAACAGCACTTCTTTCTTTTTCCACTCCCTTATCCACTGTATTACCTGAATTTTATTTTTACCCATCTGATGGGAGAAGAATGGTTTCAGTGTAATTTTCATGTGAGTTTTTCTTTCTGTGAGTAACTTTTCTTACGTTTCGAACACTGTTCTACTTCTTAGACACCTGTACGCCAGCCCATTGGGTACCAGCCGTTTGAGGCTCTTTCCAAACAGCTCAGCTGTCACTCAGTAGGCACTCCACCCCTCTGAAATGTGAGGCTCTTGGTTGCCAAATCAGATTCGTGGGTGGCTTGCAGTGAGGGTACGTAGGATGCTGATGTTGTACAAAGCATCAAAGTGCTCATGGCACAGACCAGTGAGAATTTATCATCATGGAACCATGTGCTGAAGCACTTAAACAATGTTCTCTGAAGGACTCACCTTGCGGGGAGTATGAAATCAAAAATGAAGATTTCCATAAGATGTTAGAGGCTCGATTTGCAGAGTTCAGGCTGCACCCACGTTGCTGATGTGCGTGTGGCAGGTGGCCCTGATGCTGGTTCTGAGGGTCCTCCCCATATCTAGATGGCAGATGAGGTTACACACCTAAATACAACTTGCACATTAACATTAGACAATTGAAAATAGGTAATGATGTTTCATGTGTTAAATTTGACATTTTGCTGCAACATGAAAATCATGACTCTTTAGGGAAATGAGTGCCTGGCTGATGGCCATCCTTGCAGTTTTGCTCCAGCCCCTATTTCTGTTCATGGGTATCCTCATTCATATTCCCATCTTCCTCCTCCTCTTCGTTCTCCCCACCCCACCTCCTTTCACACTGTGTGTGCTTTTCTGTTTGCTTTTAGCCATAATGTGTTCGGTGAAGCCAGACGGGATTCCTCAGCTGTGTAGAACAGATGAGATCGGGGAGCTGTGCGTGTGTGCAGTTGCGACGGGCACGTCCTACTATGGCCTCTCTGGCATGACCAAGAACACCTTTGAGGTAGGTTGAGGAGAGTCCTGCCATGAGCACTGTCTGTGGCTCCATCTCCATAGAACCCTTGCAAGGTGTGCAGTGATAGATACGAAATGTAGGCTCGATTTTCAGCAAGATGTGTTTCTATTAATTAAAATGATTGCACTTTCCACTTTTTATTGCTTTTGATAAATTTGTTTTATCAGCATTGTTCTGACCTTATAACCAGTGTTTAAAAGAATAAGCATGATTTCTTTAAAAGGGTCCTTTTTGTTACTTTTCTCACTTTTACTGGATTGTGAGGGAACGTGCATTTGTGTGTGTGAAGGGCCTCACCTGGGGAAGCCATCTGGAGCCCCTTGACGGCCCCTCGGCCTGAGCTAGACATGGCTGGGTATGAACCCTCACCTAGGGAAGCCAACTGGAGCCCCTTTACTGCCTCTCAGCCTGGGCTAGATGCGGCCAGGTATGAACCTGTGAGAACTTGGGCAGACATGTGTGTAACAATCTCAGTGGCACAAGCAAGTATGTATGTGGTGTACACAGATGCGTGTTTAATGTGTGTATATAGGGAGTGCATATGTGGTGTACAGATGTGTGTGTAATGTGCGTGTGTGGTGTGCATGTGTGTGTAATGTGTGTGTGGGCATGTGCAGATACATGTGTAATGTGCATGTGTGGGGTGTGTAGACAGATGTGTGTAATGTGTGCATGTGGGGTGTGGTGTGCACTGATGTCTAATGTGCTCATTTGGGGTGTGTGGTATGCACAGATGTGTGTAATGTGTGCATATGGGGTGTGATGTGCACAGATGTGTGTAATGTGAGCATGTGGGGGTGTGTACATGTGTGTGTAATGTGCACGTGGGGTGTGCACAGATGTGTGTAATGTGCCCATGTGGGTGTGCACACAGGTGTGTGTAATATATGTGGTATACACATGTGTAATGTGCGTGTGGGGGGTGTGCACAGATGTCTAACATGTGGTATACACAGATGTGTGTGTAATTGCATGTGTCGGGTGTGCACAGGTGCATGGGTAATGTGTATGTGGGGTGTGTACATAGATTGTGTAATGTGTGTGGGATACACAGATGTGTGTGTAATATGTATGTGTGGGATGTGTACACAGATGCATGGGTAATGTGCATGTGTGGGATGTGGACAGATGTCTGTGTAATATGCATGTGTGGGGCATGTTCACAGATGTGTGTGTAATGTGCGTGTGGGGCGTGTACACAGATGCGTGGGTGATGTGCATTTGTGGGGCATGTGCACAGATGCATGTGTAATGTGCCTGGTGTGCACAGATTCATGTGTCATGTGCATGTGTAAGATGTGTGCACAGATGTGTGGGTAGTGTGTGGGGGGGGTGGTGTGGACAGATGTGTATGTAATGTGCGTGTATGGGGCGTGTGCACAGTTGGTGTAATGTGCATGTGGGTGTGCACAGATGCGTGTGATGTGCATGTATGGCGTCTGTGGTGTACACAGATGCGTGTGTGTGTGTATGGAGCGTGCACTGTGTTTAAGGTGCATGTATGGAAAGTTTTGTATACAGACACGTGTAATGTGTGTGGGGGCATGTATGCAGTTGCATGTGTAATGTGTATGTATGGGG
The DNA here is from genome assembly GCF_049354715.1 of Callithrix jacchus. Taxonomy (NCBI): domain Eukaryota; kingdom Metazoa; phylum Chordata; class Mammalia; order Primates; family Cebidae; genus Callithrix; species Callithrix jacchus. The sequence goes on from NC_133508.1 coordinate 12,664,080, forward strand.
AGTGCACCGATGTGTGTATAATGTGCATGTATGGGGCATGTGTGGGGTGTGTGCACAGATTGTGATGTGTATGTGCGGGACATGTGCACAGATGCATGTGTAATATGTGGGGAGGGGCCTGTATGCGGATGTGTAATGTGTGTGTATGGGGAGTGTGCGCTGATGTGTATGTGGGGTGTGTGGTGTGCACAGGTGAGTGTAATGTGCATGTGTGGGGCATGTGCACAAATGCATGTGTAATATGCATGTGTGGTTTTCACAGATGTGTAATGTGCGTGTGGGATGTGAGTGGTGTAGACAGATGCATGTAATTGTGTGTGGTGTAGATAGATGCATGTGTGAGTGTGAGGGGGCCATGTGCACAGGTGTGTCTGTGGTGTGGACAGATGTGTGTGTAATGTGCATGTGTGGGGAGTGTGCACAGATGCCTGTGTAATGGTGACGTGTGCACCGATGCCTGTGTAATGTGTGTGTGGGCCATGTGCACAGATGCATATGTGATGTGCGTGTGTGGGGAGTGTGCATAGATGCATATGTAATGTGCATATATGGGGCATGTGCACAGATGTCCTGTGTAATGTGCCTATATGGGGCATGTGCACAGATGTCCTGTGTAATGTACATATATGGGACGTGTGCACAGATGTCCTGTGTAATGTGCATATATGGGACGTGTGCACAGATGTGTGTGTAATGTGCATAGGTAGGAGTGTGGTGTAGACAAATGTGTATACACAGATGCGTGTGTTGTGCATGTGTATGATGTGGACAGATGCGTGTGTAATGTGCATGTGTGGGGAGTGTGTTCAGATGTTTGTGTAATGTGAGGGATGTGTTCACAGATGTGTGTATAATGTGCATGTGTGGGGCGTGTGCACAGATGCATGTGATGTGCACATGTGGGCTGTGTGCACGAATACATGTGTGGGGGGGCGTGTGCATGGATGCATGTGTGTGTGCGTGGGGCATGTGCACAGATATGTGTGTGATGTGCATATATGGCAGGTGCACGGTTGCATGTGTGATGTGTGTGGGGGGCATGTGCATGGATGCATGTGTGATGTGTGCGTGGAGTGTGCATGGATGCATGTGTGATGTGTGCATGGGGCATGTGCACAGGTGCGTGTGATGTGCATATATGGCATGTGCACGGATGCATGTGTGATGTGTGCGTGGAGTGTGTGCATGGATGCATGTGTGATGTGTGCATGGGGCATGTGCACAGGTGCGTGTGTGATGTGCATATATGGCAGGTGCACAGATGCATGTGTGGTGTGCGTGTGGGGCATGTGCACAGATGCATGTGTGATGTGTGCATGGGGTGTGTGCACAGATGCGTGTGTGATGTGCATATATGGCATGTGCACGGATGTGATATGCGCGTGTGGTGCATGTGCACAGATGCATGTGTAATGTGCATATATAGGGCATGTGCACAGATGTGTGTGTGATGTGCATATATGGGGTGTGTGCACAGATGTGCTGTGTAATGAGCAGAGACATTAAGGGGTCAGACATGTGGGCCTGCCTGCTCAGTGCTGCAACTCAGAACTTTTACCTTTTTATCAAGTAGGTCATGGCTTTAGACGTATCACAACACTTAAGCTGTATGTAAAAAAGCATAAGTTGTTTGGGGATACATTTCCTAAATGTTTAGAACTTTTTGTTTGTTAAGACAGGGTCTTGCTCCATCACTCAGGCCGGAGGGCTGTGGCACGATCACAGCTCACTGCAGGTTCAAGCTCCTGGGCTCAAGCCATCTTCCTGCCTCAGCGCTGAGTAGCTGGGACTGTAGGCATGTGCCACCACACTTGAATAATTTTTAAAAATTTCTTTTGTACATATGGGGTCTCATGCTGTTGTCCAGGCTGATCTCAAACTCCTGGCCTCAAGCAATCATCCCATCTTAGCCTCCCAAAGTGTTGGGATTACAGGCATGAATCACTGCTCCTAGCCTAAATGTTTAGAACTTTGGATGTGGCCAAACAGATGTTACAGTGCCTGTCCACGATAACTTTCTTGAATGTGAATTCAACTTTCTAAAATATCTCTTGAATCTGGAGCTAGACACAAATCTAAATAAAAACTACATCTCTGTTCTATGTGAGTTACCTGCAAGGGTGTAGGAAAAGAGGTTTAGAGCTTGAAGTCCCTGATTTCCTTCCTTAATATTTTTCTTTTCAGCATACTTTGAACAAGGGAAAATAACATTTTATGAATGAGCAGAGATTACTTTAAGACTGACATATGTTGTTTAAAATGTACTTTGATTCTTTACTCATCTTTTACATTGTGGTTTTATAATCAATGTAATCCATCAGCTGATTGACCTACTGTGAGACTGCTACCTGTTACCTGTTCAGGGTTCAGAGGTGGGAGGAGGCTCCGGCAGGCGAGTGGAGGTGCAGGGGTGCAGGAACAGCTGGGCTTCTGCCGAGGTGGGCCGGAATTCCTTTTCTGCCTCAAAGACTGTTGGCCACCAGCGGTCACTGTGACCTCGGCCCCCGGGCAGGAGGCAGAGCTTAAGCCAAGCAAGTGCCATGTGCACAGGAGAAGCAGGGAGGACTGAAACCAGCTGACCACGTGGATGGTGGCCTGATGGACGCTGTTTCTCCAGGTATTTCCCATGACGAGCTCTGGGGCTCCGATCAGCGAATACCCGTTCATAAGGACAGGCCTGCTGGGGTTTGTGGGTCCTGGGGGTCTTGTCTTCGTGGTGGGCAAGATGGACGGCCTCATGGTGGTCAGCGGGCGCAGGCACAACGCTGACGACATTGTGGCCACCGCGCTGGCTGTGGAGCCCATGAAGTTTGTCTACAGAGGAAGGTCAGTGGTGTTCTTCTGCTAATTAAGCATGTATTGTCTGTCGGCCACACTTTTCATATGGTTTTGAAGGGTTTAAAAGTTACACAGATTCTTTACATTTATTGTGTCTTGGTTTTCTCTTCCATATAATTGAAGCACCTGGACTCAGTGATCTCTGAGATTTAATCTATTTCTGAATGTCCAAGATTTTATAGAAATTTCCTGAGCCCCATAAACATATTTCCATTTAACTTCTCCTCTAAGTATAATAGAAATATGCTTTTGAAAACTTATTTCTGATAAATAGCAGCACAAATTAAAGATCCAGATGTTCATTGTGGAGCGGGTTGGAAAGACTCAAGGACAACGTTGAGTCACAGACTTACCTGCGAGTGCAGATGCTTGTCACCTACAGACTCACGGGAGAGTGCACGGACGCTCATCACCCACAGACTTACCTGAGAGCGCAGTCGCTCGTCACCCACAGACTTACCTGAGAGCACAGTCGCTTGTCACCCACAGACTCACATGAGAGTGCGGACATCCATGACCCACACACTTACCTGAGAGCACAGTTGCTTGCCACCCACAGACTCGTGTGAGAGTGCAGATGCTCAACACCCACAGAAACACATCGGAATGTGAACACTCCACCCACAGACTTACCTGAGCGCGCAGATGCTCGTCACCTACACACTCACGTGAGAGTGCGCGGATGCTCATTACCCACAGACTTACCTGAGAGCGCAGTCACTCGTCACCCACAGATTCACGTGAGAGTGCGAACGCTCATCAACCACAGACTTACCCGAGAGCACAGTCGCTCGTCACCCACAGACTCGCGTGAGAGTGCAGATGCTCGTCACCCACAAACTCTTGTGAGAGTGTGGACACTCATCACCCACAGACTTATCTGAGAGCGCAGACGCTCAACACCCACAGACTCACATGGGAGTGTGATGCTCTTCACCCACAGACTTACCTGAAAGCACAGACGCCCGTCACCCACGGACTCGCGTGAGAGTGTGGATGCCCATCACCCACAGACTCGTGTGAGAGGGCAGATGTTTGTCACTTCCCTGCTCTCCCACAGTTTTCTTCTTCCCTGCCTTGCCAGGTGCACAGGGGAGGCTCTGTGATGAAACAAGTTGCCCTGGTTCTGGAGTTTTCGCCAATCTGGAGGAAGTCACAAAGCATTTTAGAGCCTTATTTCAGTTTGGAAGCTGACGGGAGCGGGAAGTAGACTTGCCGCCTTTTAATTATCTTTAAAGCTACAACCTCTTTGTAAAAAAGAGTTTACTAGCGGTAACTGTGCTATGCTGACTGTGTAAGGCACATACACTTAGCAGAAAATCACTAGTTCCAAAACAGGAAATTTCTACTGATTTGGAGACCATTAACTCCACAGGTGCAAACTTGAGATGTGAAGGGTGTGGCTGTCTAACTTTCAGCAGGTCTGATCATGGCATGCTCAATCGCCATACTGAGAGGTGTAACTGTCAGCAGGGCCCACGGGTGCTGTGCGCGGCCTCCATGGGGATCAGGGTAACTTTGGCTCCGCAGCATCCCTGGGCACCTCCCACAGCTCTTCCTGTAATGATGATTGTGGGGAAATTGTGAAGCACAGCTGCCATTTTGGAATTATAGTTGGTGCTGTGGCCTCCTGAGATGTGTCACTCACTAGTGACAGTTATGGAGCTCCTGATTGCAGAGGGAAGGCTGAGTGGGCGTTCTTGGCGCATGCTCACCATGCTCCTGTGTTCCCGCAGGATAGCCGTGTTCTCCGTGACTGTGCTGCACGACGAGAGGATCGTGATAGTGGCTGAGCAGAGGCCCGACTCCACAGAGGAGGACAGCTTCCAGTGGATGAGCCGCGTGCTGCAGGTCACCCTCCACGCTGGTCCTCTCATGTCTTGTTTCTGGCCTCCCTACTTCATTCAGATCATGACCTGACCAGCTGTGGCCTTGCCCATGGGGTGGTCCTTTTCCCTTCCCTTCGTTTGATCAGGAGTTACATCAAGTGTCCAGAAACTAGCTGAGCACATCGAGGGTGTAGGGACCAGGAGCTTGTTCAGCTGGTTCCTACCGGTCACCTTGGGGAGGTCAAAGTAAGCTTTCTGTTTGATCTTGAGAACATGTTATCTTGTCTCCAAAGTTCCTTTTTGACTGTATGTGGTCTTCCCCAAGCCCTGGGTAAAATTATTTAGTTTTGGTGAGTTTAGTAAGAAAACCCTCTTTCCTTGGCGTTTTTACACTGGAAACAGTGCTTATACTGCACAGACTGCTATGTATTGTGGATCATATTTTGCATAATATAAATATATACTGAGTGTTTCTGTTTATGCTTCCTATTATAATAGGATTTCTTCTTTCCTAACTTTCTAGGCAATTGACAGTATACATCAGGTTGGCGTTTATTGCCTGGCCTTGGTACCAGCAAACACCCTCCCCAAAACCCCGCTTGGTGGCATCCATTTGTCAGAAACAAAACAGCTTTTTCTGGAGGGCTCTCTGCACCCCTGCAATGTCCTAATGTGTCCTCACACCTGCGTCACAAACCTGCCTAAGCCTCGACAGAAGCAGCCAGGTATGTGCAGTACGTGGGCAGTTTTGTGAGGTGCGGGAGTTCACCCAGAGCTGCCTGCAGGAAGCTCATGCTTGCAGGAAAGAAGTGGTTACCCCAAGAATAGAACAGGGAGAGCACCTGGATTCTGGTCTCCTGGCTGTAACTGCCATGTTTTTGTCCTCTCTAGAATCGGGTGTTTTGTGTGGTCATCAGCATGGAACTTACTGGCTTTGTTGTTCCCTTGCAGCGAAAGCTCATTCCCCTGAAGGACTTGGCCGTGGTGCTCTCCTTTCTAAGCATATCGGGTTGACATTTAGTGTTGCTCTTTCATTTCTGACCTACTTATTTTTAATTTTTTTCTTATGTTAGAGATTTCCTTAAATACTCCTCCATTTCTTTTTTGTTCACACCATTGTTCTTGCGATCTCTGGTTTTTACAATTGCGACAGTGAATGTGGAGTTGCAGGTGACAGAGTGTCCTTTTCGCTAAATTCTGGGTGCATGGCCTTCTGTTACGAGCCACTGAAATCACAGGGCATCTTCCTTAGAGGGTGCCTGGGGAGGATGGGAAGCGCCTCCTCAGTCTGAGGGCCCTGGGGTGGGGAGGGGCAGGGGCAGGAAGCGCCCCCTCTGTCTGAGGGCCCTGGGGTTGGGAGGGGCAGGGGTGGGAAGAGCCTCCTCAGTCTGAGGGTCCTGGGAGGGCAGGAAGCCTCCTCTGTCTCAGTGCCTGGATGGGAAGCACCTCCTCAGTCTGAGGCCCCGGGAGGGTGGGAAGCGCCTCCTCCGTCTGCTGTCTCAGGATGTAAACAGCCTCTTGAAGAATGCAGATGCAGTTGCTCTCCCTGGGCTGTTTGTTTCTGTAGTGTATTGTAAACTCTGAAGTGATCTGATTCTCTCTCCCCACTGTCTGATTCATTATCAGACACTCTTGACCCAGTGACCCTAGTGACCTTTGCTCCCAGGTGGGAAGCCTGGCTGTTCAGGAGCTGGTGGAGACAGGGTTCAGACAAGCGTTTATGGTAGGGAGAATCCTGTGCAAATACAAAGCTGTGATAACTCCATAGCTACAGGGCCTGGCTCACGTGAGCCAAATGTCACAAAGCCCAGCGACTGGGAAAACCCAGGCAAGAGAGAACGGCCAGCAGCCTCACGCTGAGGTCAGGAAAACCCAGGCAGGAGACAGAGGCAGCCTGTGTGAGGTGAGGAAATCCCAGGGAGAGACAGAGAGCCGGCAGCCTTCAGCAAGGTCGGGAAAACCTAGGCGGGAGACAGCCGGTGAGGAAATCCCAGGCAGGAGACAGAGCCAGCAGCCTCGCATGAGGTCAGCAGACAGCCAGCAGCCTCCAGCGAGGTCGGGAAAACCCAGGCAGGAGACACAGCCAGCAGCCTCGCTGTGAGGTCAGGAGCTGAGGCCCCTTGAGTTACCCATAGACTTGTCTGTCTCTGCCAAGGGCCTGATACAAAGCCCTTCCACCAAGGGGCATGAGTTGGGGCAGCACAGAGGACATCCCCTGGGGCCTCAGCTTCCGAACCACACAGAGGGAATTGGGCTGGATGACTTTTAAGGCCTCTTTGGAATAAACATTTAAAATGACCCTGACAAGTAAGTGGCTATGTTATTGGAAGCCAAAGCAAACACTCCTTGAGGCCATTTTTGGGTGAGGTGTTCTGAGATGCTGGAAACTGAGAAGGACTGTTAACAACCAAATTGCCTTTCTTCCTGGATGAATTCATATTTACTCAGTTAATGGCACTGTGTACCCTGAGATGATCTTATTTGAGCAAAAAAGTATTAAAAGACCTTGAACTCAGCAGCTGAGCTAGCAAAAATATTAGAGTTACAAACCTAGGTGCAATTCCACAGTTTTAAAAGCCACTGGGAATATTGCCCCAGCATGGAGGGTGGGGGTCGCTGAGAAATGGCCAGAGCCCCAGCTCCTGGGAAGGGCTGGCCTTACCTCCTACTTGGGATTCTGTGTGTCTTGCTGCTGTTTTGGAGATAAAACTCCTGCCCGGTGCCCTGAGTGAATTTGCCACACGTTGTATGGTAGGAATTTGATAACACCAGCACTGTGGCTGCTGACTTGCAGATGGGTGAATCCATAAATGGGAGCAGAAAAGAGAAGAGACGTGAGTGTCAAATGTACATGTTTTGGGATATCTCTCAACTCTGTCTTAAAGGGTTAGAGAGTGATATACCCAGGGAGCATTTCGGACACGCCTACCTCTCTGCAACAGGGGAGACCATCACCTGCTGCTAAGAACAGGCTTTGAGAGTGAGGTGCAGCTGGAAGGCCTCGCTTCCCAGGAACAATTAGGAAAACTGAGTCCCTGAGTCTGTGTGGGGAGGCATTCGAGGTCCCTGAGGCACTCCGGTCCAGAGGGTGCACGTGGAGACAAGGGAAGACGTGCCAGAGGAGCACCAAATAAGGCTCTGCCAAAGCCTGATCCCTCCTCAAAAGCTCACTTTCCCTACCCCAGTCTGAATTCTTAACAACACTGGGGGAAGCCTTGGAACCCATTTAGGCCAGTTTCCAAGTAGGCTTCTTAGAAGAGCCGTCTCATCTTGCCCAGCATCAGTCACCAAGGAGAAGGCTAAGAGCTTCACCAGCCAGGTGCAGTGGCTCACGCCTGTGGTCCCAACAATGCAGGAGGCTGGGGTGGGAGAATAACTGGAGCCCAGGACTTCGAGACCAGCATGGGCAACATAGTGAGACTGTCTCAAAAAATTTTTTGTTAAAGATGCTTCATTCAGAAGATGCTTCTATCTGATAGATAGAAGATGCATGGCAGGTGAATGAGGGTGCTCCCAGGTGTTGGAAATCACACGGGAGCCGTTGTTCCCACCACAGGGCTGCTCCCTTCCGTCCAGCATGCAGCACCTGACCAAATTCTTTTGCTAAATATGAAAAGGCTATTCCTCTTCCATAAGAATTAACAGTCTGTTCACAACTACGATGTGAAAATTCAAAAATGATTTATTGAGTGTAGAAGGCATCTTACTATGAGGCTCCTACAAGTGACCTAGAACCCAAGCATTGGCAGGCAGAAGCCCAGACATAGGCTCACAGACTGTTCTCTGGATTTCACTCCTGCTGAAGTGCCTTCCCTTCTCCTGCATAGCTGTGATAAGTGGAATTGTTCACAGCACCCAAATTTGAAAAGGCTGGCTGTGTGTCTGTAGAGACCTGGTGGCCCTGCTCTCCCTGGGGGCCAGCCAGAGGACGTCAGGCCTTGACTGCCTGGTCCTGGTGCCTCCATGTCCGTGAAGGGATTCGGTGGTGGTTGTCACAATGACGGGCCCATCCTAAGTCTTGTTCCGTGCCACCTCCCTGTCAACTGCATCTGGACACGTGTGTGTTTTTGACATGACAACGAGCAGTCTGCTTAGCCATAGCTTTTCATGCATGATAACTAATGCAGCATGTGGCCTGGTTTATAAACCTGGTACTTGACCCTTATCAGGAGTTTAAGAATTTGGCTTAATAGTAGCCTTCAAACCAAGGATTAGGCACAAATTGATAATGTCATCGTTATTTTACATGCAATTCTTTCGGTATATATTCTTTAACTCCACCTCCCGCCTACCCCCTACCCTATTCACCTTCTCCCTTCCTCTCTCCCTACCTTGGTAGGTCTCTACCAAGGTGGGAGGTCAAAGTCTTAAGGAATTTCTCTCTTGTTTCCTAATGGCTGTGCCTCTGTTTCTTTCCAGAAATCGGCCCCGCCTCTGTGATGGTGGGGAACCTGGTCTCTGGGAAGAGAATTGCCCAGGCTAGTGGCAGAGACCTGGGTCAGATAGAAGATAACGACCAGGCCCGGAAGGTAGGAGTCCAGGTCCCCATGGTGACCATCCCCGACTTTCCCACTCTGGCGGTTAGACCTCCACTGCCATCTCGCCTTTATTCTACCTGTCCTATCCTACAAGAGACCATATAATTTCATAAGAAAAACATCTTTATTAGGAGATACAAAGTTTCAGAAAATTTCACAGCGATGCAGAAATTGGTGAGGGGTGTCCGATCCCTTGACCTGCAGGACTGAGGCAAATATCTGGCCGTGCTTGTCCTGCACTGTGTTCCCCTAACTACTCATTTCTAATTTCGCACCAGCCCAGATCCAAAGCTCACTCTGCCCCACAGCAGCTTGCAGCAAGCTTTCTGTCCTGGGCTCTTTGGACTCTAAGAAGCAGTTCAAAACCCAGGTTCAGGGGCCAGGCGTCCTGACAGTGGCATTAGAAGCAATGGAAGAACCTCCTGAGGCCCAGACTTTGCACAGGGTGTTGTGTGTGTCTGTGAGTCCCCATTAGAACTCTTCAGCCTTGAGAATGCTCAGGTTCACCAGAGGTCCTGTTTCCCACAGCCAAAAGGTGTCCCCTTCTATATGGCCCATTAGGAAATGGGGCAAAATCCACCCTGTGAAACTTTGCCAACTTGGTAACCTCCAGTATTATGTTAATCAGAACCCCTTGATCACTGTGCCACCCCTATTTATGAAAGGGATGAAGCCTTATCTGTGGGCTTTTGCTGTACCCAGATGTGAAACAAGGCTGCCCCTTTTACCGTGAACCAGATTGGTAGGGAACATGTAGTGTGTGTAATTTGCAATGTGGCTTAATGCCATTAGGGTATTGCTGTTCTAGAAACCTAAATTTGTTAGAGCCCACTTTTTAAAACCGGATAGATCTGATTCTGTCGTTGTAGCCACCGAAGTCCATGTCACATCTCCTGGAAGCCCCAGGAGAAGGGATTTCTGTGCAGGCTGGTCTTGCCTATGAGGGAAATGGTTCCTATCCTGGGCAGACTTTCAGAAAACCTCTCAAACCTTGGTACAGCATCAGTCCTTTGCTTTGTGACTCTAAGTCGGGTGCTGTGAATCTAAGTCCCTGCAGGAATAAAGCTGGATACTCGCTTGTCCTGCCATTGTATGTGTTGGAGATTTTCCCAGCATGAGGGTCCTCGACTCTCTGCAGAGAAGCACGTGGATATCAAACCCAAAGCCATTCAGACAGCTTCTGTGGGTTTAATATTGGGGTTGCCTCACCTCATACAGCACAGCCTGAGCCTCATCCGTGCTCTGTTCCAGTTCCTGTTCCTCTCGGAGGTCTTGCAGTGGAGAGCGCAGACCACCCCAGACCACGTTCTCTACACGCTGCTCAACTGTCGGGTGAGGCCCGGAGCTCACGTTCCCTGGCTTCTCGCCTCGAAGGGGCCAGCCTGGTCCCTGGGGACGCTCCTGTTTCTTTATTTCTGACTCAATCCTTTCACTTAAGTCTTATGTTAATTCTTTTTATTTTTTGCTATTTTGACTAATGAGACATTTTTACCTAGGGATTGCTTTTAAACATAACAATTTGTGCAGTTCTTTATACCTGTTTATGAATACAGATATTTTAGCACCTTATTTACAGTGTTTCTTAATGGTATCTACAAGAGAGAAATTGCAAGTCTGAGATATTTGCATTTTTATTTTGATTACTAAACTACTTTTTTGTTTTTATTTTGAGACAGTCTCTCTCTCTCTCTCTTGCCCAGGCTGGAGTGCAGTGGCACTCTCTGCTCACTGCAGCCTCCACTTCCCTGCTTTAAGCGATTCTCATGCCTTAGCCTTTGAGTCGCTGGGACTACAGGTGCCCACCACCATGTCTGGCTAATTTTTATGTTCTTAGTAGAGACGGGGTTTCGCCATGGTAGCCAGGCTGGTGTTGAACTCCTGGCCTTGAGTGATCCACCTTCCTTGGCCTCCCAAAGTGCTGGGATTACACATATGAGCCACCACACCCGGCCCTAAACTACTTTTTTATGCATCAGAAGTTATGTTTATTGCAGACTCAAGAATGAAAAATCATTTCCACTTTGTAATTAAAGTTTCTTTTTACACTTGACATGAAAAAACCAAGCTCATCAAATATTGTTCTATTGTAGTACTTAAGAGTAAGGTCTTAAATAAGCTAATACTATTAACAACAAAAATGCAAAAATCTTAGTATGCTTGTAACTTTTTTTTGCCATGGAAATGAAGCTTGAAAAATAGATGAGGAATGTAAGTCTTCTTGACAAGTATAGGCTCTTGCAGCTCTTCAAAAAGTCGTGGCTATTGAGAATTAGTAAATATCAAAATCTTAGTGTGTTAGGCCCCCCTGCCATTTGAAGCAGCAGATTGAAGACAAAAGAAAGTGCCAGCAATATCGTGAAATTATTCCCCAACTCTCTGGTTTGAGTTTGTTATACCATTCCTTGCATGTGATGTAGTTCACAGGAATAACCTCTCCTCCTCCTCCTCCTCTGCCAGAGATGCGCTTCTTGTCTTGACATTGCCACATGTGCTGAGTTGATCTCAGTAGTTGGTCCTTCACTGTATCTGCTTGAGACCATTTCCCAGGAAGAGCCGTTTAAAACAGCAAGGCCTGTTTCTGTTACCTCTCTGGCCCTAGTTCGCTGGCGCTTTGATGAAGCCTTTGCCCTAAGCTGACAGATCAGGCATGGGGGCTGGAGCTCTTGAGGACCCAGAGTTGCTGTGGGTCCCTGTATCTGAAACACCACCTTCCACTTTTCGTCTCTTTCTCCATTGAACCCTTCCTCGGCCTGTGAATATGGATGAGGCCCCTTTGCTAACCCAGTCGATGGTCAGGTTCGCCGTCCTCGGGCACTGTCTTGATTTCCTGCCTGTCTCCTCTCCTCTGACTTTGTTCTCTCCAAGTAGTGTTTCTCCTGTAAACTACTTGTGACTTGTTCCTCTTTCCCTTTGGTCTTGGCAGTGCTGTAGAGAATTCCATTGTCACCTCCAAAGTGGTGACATAAATCTGTGGCACCAACTCTAGCCTCCCTCTGGCACCCCAGATCCTTCAGCAGAAGACGCTTTTGGTGGCCATCCCTTCGCAAGCCACAAGCTGCCAGGGGCGGATTCGGCTCTGAGTCTCCTTGAAGCCCTGCCCCAACCTTGCCTGACATGTTGCACCCATGTGTGTGGGTTACATGAGCGTCTGTGTTCAATAATCTAGAGGTATTGATGGGCAGCTCAGGAAGCAGCAGACCCCCATATATGCAAAGATTTGGAAATGATTTAGATGTGTTCATAGGCAGCGTGTGCCATCAGGAGGAAAATAGGGCTTTTCCAGCTGTGCCTGATTTGGGGAAGATCCCTCAGATTGTTTGCTGGATGGTGCCATGGTGCTGGGCATGGCATCTGGTCTGTCTGGCCCTGTGAACAGACAGCTTCCTGGCCCTGATCCCCTGTGGTGGTCATTTGCATAGCTGGATGTTGGATCTTCTGGGAAAAGGTGTTTCCTAGAAATGATTCAGGTTCTCTGAAAAGGGCTTTATTAGGAACAACTGCAAATCAGATGGGGGCCAGATGTAGGGATCAAAGCCGTGAGTAATTTACTGTTGGACTGTGTGAGGAAGACATGGCCTGAGGATACCTTTTCCTTGGAGGTGTGACCTGCTGTTTCCAAGGCTCGCTGGACATAGAGACAGGCACACTTGAGCCATTGCTTTCCTACAAACATCAGATCAGGCATCTGTGTCTGTCTCCCCCTCTGCTGCCTTGTATGCACACCCAGAGATGCTCGGCCCGGACCAAGGCAGCAGCATCGTTTCCACGATGTTTATAATGTAATCCCCACCTAAATCAGCTTCCCTGTTGAGCACTGTCCAACGGAAACATAGAGAATCACACATTTTCTAAAAGCAAGATTTTAAAAAGCAAAAAGAAATGGGTGAAATTCATTCCAATAAGGAACCACTCAGCATATCCTAAGTGTCCCTGTTCAGCACGTACACCAGTCACTCATCTGGGGCGAGGCCGCGCAGCCACTGCTTCCATCAAGGAGGCACGTTTCTGTTGATTATGGATTTGGCCACTTTTTGCTGGCAGTGTAGTCACAAGCTCACTTAACGTGGTGGAGGCCGGGTGCCATGGCTCACACCTACAGTCCCAGAACTTTGGGAGGCTAAGGCAGGTGGATCACTTGAGGTGAGGAGTTCGAGACCAGCCTGACCAACATGGCAGAAACTCTTGTTGTCTTTGCCCATCTCTGCCACCTTCTGCTCTTGGGCTCTTCTACTTTAAATCAGTTTCTGTTTTCTTATTTTTTAGGTATCCTCTAAGGGGGAAAATAATTAAGGAAAATGTGTGGGATGAGAAGGTTGAATTCAGAGAAATGTAAGCTAACCCTCTCCTACATGGAGGAAACCAACCACAGTCGGTGGGACACATCTGAAGACCCACGGGGCAGTTACCTGGGCAGCCTCCCCACAGTCCTTGTTCCTTGGCCATCTTCTGGACGTTTTGGTAGAGGTCAGGGTCTGGCACTCACATCTTGATGCTTCCAGAGACGTTCTCTTCCACTCACACCACGTCCCGCCCATGTGTTTCCGACATGGGCCCTTTGAGCAGGGAGGCTGACGTGCTTTTCCCAGCATCGCTGCTGATTAGCCCCCGAAACTGTTTGTCTATGCAGCATCCTCCTTGTTCCACAAAGTCAGCTCCCCACCAGCCCCTCGGGGCCTCCCTTCCGGCGCCTAAGTGCTGAATCATGGTGTCCGGTCCCTGGCAGCCTTCTTGGGCTTGCAGTGCTTTCTCTCCCCACACTCTCACATTATTCTTTGTAGCCGTGACTTATAGGAAAATTCCTGAGCCCGGTCGTTCTGTCACTTTTTGGCTCTGGAGTCTTCCTGGACCCATGGACTTCAGTCCAGTTCCCACTGCTTGAGGGACGATCCTCACCCTGTTAGCAGCTGTGAGACAGAATCCAGTCACAAAGAAGTGGTTTTTAAATGGCTGTAAAAATCAGTCTCTCCACATCTGAGAATGCCACACATGAACTTAAATTGTAAAGTGTGTCCTCAGGAAAAGCTTGTTTTGGTTAGCTGCATGCTTATAATGTGCAGTTTATTCATATTTTTCTTCTTGACTTAAATGGTGAGGCCAAGGTGGGAAGAGCACTTGAGGCCAGGAGTTTGAGACCAGCCTGGGCAACATAGGGAGACCCTATATCTGCGAGAAATTTTTTTTTTAAAGAATGAGCCAGGCATGATGGTGGCACCTGTTGTCCCAGCTGCTCAGGAGGCTGAGGCAGAAGAATCGCTTGAGCCCAGCAGGTCCAGGCTGCAGTGAATGGTGATGATGCCACTGCACTTCAGCCTGGGAGACAGAGACCCTTTCTCAAAAAATAAATAGTGAATCCTACACTCTTAGGATGTTTCTTAGTACGTATCTTGCAGCCCATCTTCCTTAATAACTCTTTTGTAAGGCATTTTCAGCACAAATATGTTTTCTATTTGTTTGTACAGTAAAGTCTACATGAAATTGTGTTTGACAGTTCTGTTCATTCCTTTAGGGTGTTTTTAACTATTTGTTTTCCTTTTTTTTTTTTTTTAACTTTCTGACTTCCTTGATTTTTTGATGTGGTTTTTTTTTTTTTTTTGAGACGGAGTTTCGCTCTTGTTACCCAGGCTGGAGTGCAATGGCGCCATCTCGGCTCACTGCAACCTCCGCCTCCTGGGTTCAGGCAGTTCTCCTGCCTCAGCCTCTTGAGTAGCTGGGATTACAGGCACGCGCCACCATGCCCAGCTGATTTTTTGTATTTTTAGTAGAGACGGGGTTTCACCATGTTGACCAGGATGGTCTCGATCTCTTGACCTCGTGATCCACTCACCTCGGCCTCCCAAAGTGCTGGGATTACAGGCCTGAGCCACCGCGCCCAGTCCCTTGTTGTGGTCTTTCTAAATGAACATTTTTAATCAGTCTTCATTACCAATGTGTGGGGCCTGCAGGCGCAATGGTAATTCTCACTGTCCATGACAGTAACACAAGTCCCAGAATTACTAGGGTTTTTCTTTTTTTTGTTCCACTGTTTTTTAATTCACATAATCATTTTTTAAAATGTTTGTTGCCACCCCAAATACATCTAGATGCTCTTTGGTCTGTACTTCTTACCTAGTTGGAAGAAAATGGAGTTGACCTCTAACGGATATGTGGTTTTGGGGGAAGCTGAAAACATTCTAAAATTGACTCTCCATGTTGGTTGCACAGGTCTGTGCATGTTCTAAAAACCACTGACCTATGCTTTGTGTCAGTGAGTTATATGAAGCGTGCGCGCTCTCCCCAAGCGTCTCAACTGAAGGAATCTTACACGCTTGTCCCTGTGATTGGCCCACAGGGTGCGATCGCGAACTCGCTGACCTGCGTGCAGCTGCACAAGCGTGCTGAGAAGATTGCCGTGATGCTGATGGAGCGGGGCCACCTGCAGGATGGTGACCATGTGGCCTTGGTCTACCCCCCAGGTACAGGCAGGGTGGGCTTCCCTGAGAGATGCCGACCACTGCAGTGCACGGAGCTCCCTGACACACCCATTGGTGCCTGAGAGGGCAGTGTGCTGGCCAGGAGTCTGTGCGGTATCCAGCTGGATGCTAACCAGC
Organism: Callithrix jacchus; assembly: GCF_049354715.1. Classification (NCBI taxonomy): domain Eukaryota; kingdom Metazoa; phylum Chordata; class Mammalia; order Primates; family Cebidae; genus Callithrix; species Callithrix jacchus. The sequence goes on from NC_133508.1 coordinate 12,679,872, forward strand.
CCATTGTGTCTGGCTATGACCACACATGAGCACCAGCTACATGTGCTACTGTCAGAGGCTTCAATAAATTGATGCTTTCAAAGACCTTTTTTTTTTTGAGATGAAGTCTTGCTCTGTCACCCAGGCTGGAGTACAGTGATGTGATGTTGACTCACTGCAACCTCCACTTTCCGGGTTCAAGCAATTCTCCTGCCTCAGCCTCCCAAGTAGCTGGGATTACAGGCACCTGCCACCACGCCTGGCTAATTTTTATATTTTTAGTAGAAACGAGGCTTCACCATGTTGGCCAGGCTGGTCTCGAACTCCTGACCTCATAATTCATCTTCCTCAGTCTCCCAAAAAGTGCTGGCATTACAGGCATGAGCCACCGCGCCGGCCCCTTCAAAGACTTTTATGTCTAATTTGTGTTACTAGATACCTCAGGTGGTTCACTTAATAGGCACTAAATCTTAACTAAATTCACAATTGCAAAGGTGGGCATTTCCTTAGCAAAATGATGTAGAAATTAAACCTCCAGGCTGCCTCGTCATCTCAGTCTGAAAGGATGGGAAAATGACAGTGCCCGCCAAAGCTGACAAAACCCACCAGGATGACAGAGCCTGTGAAAAGTTTTGCTGCTCGTTTACCTGTTGAACTTGTCCTAGACTGGCATTTATGCTGACAGGGGCAGTGGCCGCTAAGCAGCGTGATCTGCTTCAGTAGTGATGTTTGGTTTTCTCCTGTGTAGGAATAGACCTGATCGCAGCGTTTTATGGCTGCCTGTATGCAGGCTGTGTGCCAATAACCGTCCGCCCCCCGCACCCACAGAACATCGCGACAACGCTGCCTACCGTTAAGATGATTGTGGAGGTAACGTACCTGGGAGCTGGGCCTCCACCTGCCTGGAGATGAGTGTTGAGTTCACAGCCCGCACGCAGACTCTGACATCTCCCAGGGCAGCAGCTGGCTATGGGAGCTGGTGTGTGTGTCTGGAATCAGTCAGGACAGGAAAGGGTCTCTGCCTGCAGGAAGCCTACGGTCTGGGTATAGAGGTGAGATCTAAACTTGTACATGGAGGCAGAAGCTGGATAGTAGCTCTTACTGCAGGGTCTTGAAGTTGAAGATGCCTGGGAGAAAACAGGTCCCAAGAGAGGGTATCCCCACCATCCCTCAGGCTTCCTCACAAACTCAGCTGAGCAGACCCACCACGGGAAGACGAAGGGCTTTTTCAACAGCTCTCTCCTCAGGATTTAGAAGTTTCCTGCTCCTGTTTGAAAGTATAGATCTGTTTTCCCTTGTCTACAGCTGGAAAAGTTTCATAGGATTCCGCTGTATTTTCCTCGTTGAAGGAGGAACTACAGGGGAAAGCAATTTGGGGCAGAGAATGCCTTCTTCCGCCCACATCTGAGTCCCTTTCTCCATGGTGTTGGAGGACCCTCACAGTGGCCACTCCTGCTACAAAGTACGCACAATGTGTCTGGGCATATGTGACATTTCCAGTAGAACAGAGCTAATGGTGTGAGCAGTGAGCTCTTTTCTGTACGTGGTCATGATGCTGTGGATGCTGCTGGGCCGGGAAAGCGCAGGTGCACAGGCTTCAGGACCTGCACCCTGCCCCACATTCTGACCCAGCTCTTCTGTCACCAGACTCCTAGCTCTCTTCTACCTAAGCAAACCAGCAGGATCCAGCAGGGCTTGGGAGCCTAATCTGCTCCTGTTTGAAAGTATAGCTCTGTTTTCCTAAAAGCTACATGGTTTTAGTGTGCCTAGTGAGCAGGAGACATATGTGTAGTGAGCACCCTTTCATCCGGCTCTGTTCTCATTCTCTGATGCCAGGTGAGTCGCTCTGCCTGTCTGATGACAACACAGCTCATCTGTAAGTTGCTACGGTCCAGGGAGGCGGCGGCAGCTGTGGACGTCAGGACGTGGCCCCTCATCCTGGACACAGGTCAGTGCTTTGGCTGGAGATGGTGGTTTGCTCATGGGCCTTGCTCAGGCCAGATCTGTTGATAGCCGTGTTCTTCTCCAGATGATTTGCCAAAGAAGCGGCCTGCCCAGATCTGCAAACCTTGCAACCCAGACACCCTTGCGTATCTCGACTTCAGCGTGTCCACAACTGGGATGCTAGCTGGCGTAAAGGTGAGCAGGGCGGCTGCAGGAGGTGGCCACGGGAGGCCACTTCAGAGCATGCTGCACATGGCAAGCCCACGTGCCAACTGTCAGCACCTCTTGTGTAATCAGACTCTGAGATGTGGAAAGAGCCGTATGTCCATGTTTCATTCACAGCACGACGTGTATGATCATTTCTGTCCTTAACCAGGCTGACTGATTCTGTCCAAATGCCCCAAATGTGTTTTTATGTGAACACAGTCTCCATAGCTGACAGTAAAACACTGCACGTGTTTTCTCTCTTGATGGTTCTTAAATCTGAGTGCCCTACGATAAATCTCTGCACACTACACTTTGTTGCGTTTTAATCTGGGCACTATTAGAAATCGTCATTGGCCAGGCACAGTGACTCACGCCTGTAATCCCAGCACTTTGGGAAGCCAAGGCAGGTGGATTACCTGAATTTAGGAGTTCAAGACCAGCCTGACTAACATGGTGAAACCCTCTCTCTACTAAAAATACAAAAATTAACCGGGCATAGTGGCAGGCGCCTATAGTCCCAGCCACTTGAGAAGCTGAGGCAGGAGAATTGCTTGAACCTGGGAGGCGAAGATTGCAGTGAGCCAAGATTGCGTCACTGTACTCCAGCCTGGGTGATGACCCTCTCAGCTCAGGCGACATGCCAAATTAGCTGCAATATGAAATAAAATAATTTTTCAAAAGCTTTTGAAAAGAAATGTTTTCAGATTAAGATGACGTAATTCCTATAGGATGAAGTTAGCAGTGACACTCCTACTGTCACAGCCCAAGAGAAGCTCATGCTTCTGATCTCATGGCCCAGTTACAATCTCAGCATCTCATGTAGAGTAGATCATCAGAACTTTCTTGGCTGCTTTTCTTTTCTTTTCTTTTCTTTTTTTTTTTTTTTTGGGAGACAGAGTTTTGCTCTGTCGCCAGGTGCCAGACTGCAGTGTAGTGGCACAATCTTGGCTCACTGCAACCTCTGCCTCCCGGGTTCAAGCAATTCTCCTGCCTCAGCCTCCCAGGTAGCTGGGACTACAGGTTCACACCACCAGGCCCAGCTAATTTTTTTGTATTTTTAGTAGAGACGGGGTTTCACCATGTTGGCCAGGATGGTCTTGATCTCTTGACCTCATGATCCGCCCGCCTTGGCCTCCAAAAGTGCTGGGATTACAGGCTTGAGCCACTGTGCCCTGCCGGCTGCTTTTCTTTAACTGGTGTCCATTCTTGTTTGTCTGCTGAAGTCACATGAAGGCCCCAGTGGGTCTGAGACCCACAGCCGGGGTGATAGGAGCACCCTTCTCTTACATCATGCATGGTTGTCCACGTGCTCATCTCTGAATTCCCACCGGGCCCAGAGGGCAGGACCATGTCTCAGTCTTCTGTTCATCTCCAGCACCTAACACCATACCTGATATATAACGAATACTTTAGTATTTGCTGTGCTGAAGAGCTCAATTCTTCACTTGGAAATAGTGCTTTGCACAGAGCAGCAGCAGTTCAGGGCAGGCTTGCTCCAGTTGCTGATCTGAGTGGGTGGGTAATTTTGGAAGGCAGGATTTTACTAGCTGCTAATCCAGGGAGGCAGGAGTCTGGATGAGTATTTGATAAATTAAGTCTCATTTCTCCATTAAACAAATATTTACCTTAAAAGCAAACTAAAAAGAATTACTTACATTTTATATTCTATAAAAGTATTACGTTCCACTTTATGAATATAGTAAAGCAGTTATGAAACCCTCTCCCGGGCAGAACTTTCAACAATGATGCAGCATTTCACAGTGGGAGGACCCCCAACCCTGATTCTCTCACGTCTTGCTGGAGTGGCGAATGAAAGATGGGAGCCAGGCGTTTGGCTGGATTTCCAGTTACAAGGCTCCGTGCTGGTCCCTTTACAGTTTAGCTCTGCGCAACATTCAACTTTAGATAACTTGTGACATGTTTTAAAATGACAGAAATCAGAACCATTTTCTATGCTGCTTTAACTTCCATTTTCCTCTTAGGTTTGTTTGGCGAGAAAGCTTCTGTGAGAAAATTAATCTTAGTAATATATTTTATTGTATTTCAAATCAATCTACATTACACACGGACTGTAGTGGACTATTACAGGGATTAGGAAAGGGGAAGATGTGGAGAGCTCTTCACTGTCTGGTCAATGATGGGATGAATGGATTTTGGCCACCGTCTCCCTGCAGGGTGGTGGAGGATGGTAAAAGATGAGTGTAGGAGTACCTGGGCTCTAACTCATGTTACAGTCAGCAAAATCTTTCACTTCTGTGAGCCTTCACTTCCTGATCATTGAGATGGCGAGCCACCCAGCAGGTCTCACTGGCCACCTGCTGTACAGCAGAGGCCTTGTCCAGCCCTGGAGACACCCATGAATGAGGCAGGGCCTTGACTGGCAGAGGCAGGAGTGTGCCATGTTTCCTCTACTTGTGGGTCAGTGTGTTGGAGAGAGAGTCACACTAGAACCCCTTCCTGCATGACTTGCTGTTCAAATGCACTATTTCAACAGCTGGAATTGCTAGGTCCCAGAGGACAGGCAGTTCTGAGTGAGGTTTACTCATTGACAATGAGAACCCCAGTGAAAATATTGGCCACTCACATTCCCCAGATACAACGTAGCCCCAGCTTGGCTATAGTTGTCCCTGGTCGTAAAAACAGCCTTGGGTATTTGGTGCCAGGTATCATACATTTGTTGTTTTTTGGGTTTTGTTCTTTAAATTTTATTTAAGAGACAGGGTCTCACTCTGTTTTCCAGGCTGGAGTGCAGTGGTAATCATAGCTCACTGCAGCCTGGAACTCCTGGTCTCAAGCCATCATCCCACCTGGGCCTCCCAAAGTGTTGGGATTACAGGTATTAGCCACTGTGCCAGGCCAGCATACATTTCCTGCGGCCTTACTCTATTTTAGATGCCTTTGGGTGTCGGGCCCCATGCATTTAATGCAGCCTTATTGTCTCATAGATATCCTTGGGCATACTGTCCCATGCATTTAATGCAGCCTTGTTTTCTCACGGGTGTCTTAGGGTGTCAGGTGCCATTCAGATAACACTGCCCTGTGTTTTGCAGATGTCTCATGCAGCCACCAGTGCCTTCTGCCGTTCCATTAAGCTGCAATGTGAACTTTACCCTTCTAGAGAAGTGGCCATCTGCCTGGACCCCTACTGTGGACTGGGATTTGTCCTCTGGTGCCTCTGCAGGTAAGATTCCTCTCCATATCTTTACATTAAAAAAAAGAAATCATGCACCTTCTTCTCCAGACCTTACACCCAGTCAGGCAGCCTCAGCACTGGCCCTGTACCCCCACCCTTGCTGGAGGAGGCCTGTAGCTGACTCCTGTCCCTGTCTCTCCCTCTCCTGGTGGATTTGGCTCTTGGGGACAGAGCAGCGCCTGGGGTGACAGTCACTTTCTGCAGCAGTAGAGGAACATTTTGGAGAGTTGTCTGTGTGGACCTTTATTTCTGACAATCAGAAGACTCCCGGGCTTCGGACTTGGCTCTTATGCCTGTAAAGCCTTGTGATCGTGCTTGATCTGGGTTCCTGCTGGGCCAGCAGGCGTTGCAGCCTCTCACCTCCCTTGGGCATCACCCTAGCTGTTACTGCAGGGCCTAGGCTGGGCAAGCCCAGAGGTGAGTCCACAAGGGCTGAGTGTTCCCTGGGGCGTGCGGCACTCTGCCCAGCAGTCAGCTCGAAGCCTGGCTCACAGCAGGTGCTCCCCAGATATTTATCGGATGAATGAAGGACCAGAAAACCAAATGGATGTTTCTTGGCTTTTTTGTCTGATCATACATACTTGATCATTGTAGAAATTTTTAGAAAATACAAAGTAATATAAAGAAGAAAATGAAGCCATCAATAATCATACCACCTGATAAAGGGCATTACCGATAAATATCCACTAGCAGCATTTGAGCACATAGTCTTTCAGAGTTCATTTTCTAATTTATTAACATTTTCAAACATACTTAAGTGTAGAGCGTATCCAGCAGTACACACCAGTGACTGTCATCCAGCTTCATGTGTCAGCATTTTAGCAGTTTTGTATTTTCCACCTGTTCCTGCTCCCCACCTTTTTTAAAAAATGGGGCATATTAAAGCTAACACAAACGTATAACTTCACCGTTAAATCTTTTTTACACATACTATTTTATGAATATGCATTAATGTATTTATAAATCTGAGATGCTACAGTATGAAATTGTTTATGATTTTCCTAAAATTTATAGTGGATCTTTCTCTTCTCTTTTTTCCTTTTTTTTTTTTTTTTTTTGAGACAAAGTCTCGCTCTGTCACCCAGGCTGGAGTGCAGTGGCACAATCTCAGCCCACTGCAACCTCTGCCTCCCAGGTTCAAGCAATTCCCATGCCTCAGCCTCCCGAGTAGCTGGGATTACAGGTGCCTGCCACGATGCCCAGCTAATTTTTGTATTTTTAGTAGAGACGGGGTTTCACCATGTTGGCCAGGCTGGTCTTGCACTCCTGACCTCAAGTGATCCACCTGCCTTGCCCTCATGATCCACCATACCCAGTGGGAATTTTTTCTCATGTCTGTAAACAAACATTTTTAATGTATTCTTAATATTTAATAGTATTAAGTTGGATTAAAATGTAATCTTGTATTTTTGAAAAATACTGATATTCTAATTAGGACAATTCAGCTTCTTGAGAAAGCAGATAAAACTGAATAATGAAATATTTAATGATTTTTGCCTCAATATAAAATGCAATAATATTGTGAGTGATTTTTTTTTTTCCTTGGGAAATCGCCCAGAACATACTATTCCAGCAGCTGGGCCAAAATGGCCTTAGATAACATGCGAAGCCAGAGAGCAGAGGTCTGTTCTGAACAACTGCCCTTGTAGGGTGACCATATTTCATTTGGCAGAGTGTACAATTAAAACCAAAGCCAACAGATGGAAGACTCCTGCCTGCAGGCTCACCAAGCCTGGCTCCCCATGAAAATCAGAGGGAAAGTGTTTGTGGCAGGGAAAGTAAGTTCTCTGTGTGAACCAACAATTACAATAGACTCTTTAAGGGCTTGTCCATGTTGTGATGAACTTTAACAAGCATCTTTCCTGAAAAATATTAATAACTCAGAAGTCACAAGATCACAGTACTTTGTTGGTTGCCCTTGCAGCTGTACAAATAAATATAGCCATAAACCTTTCCATTAAAAAAAAAATCCTCTATAGAAACAGATCCCATTGGACTTGCTTAAAAAAAAAGAAAAAGAAAAAGCACTTGGGTCCTAGATGGACAATGACTAATACAGAAGTTAAAATAATAATGACTTCACTTTCCCATGCAGTTCAGCAGATCTGGAAAGAGAATTTGGCAGAAATTTGAGGAGGCCTTGTCCTAGGGGTGTACCTCTAAGAGCGCAGCAGGGTAGGGAGGGCATCTTGGTGTGGAGCAGCCACACAGGGTGCCCAAGCCCAGTTCAGAGGAGGGGAGTCCACAGAGGGGTATTCCCAGCCTGGGCTGTGGGAGCCAGGCAGGGTGCAGTGTGGGAGTCAGAGCTTGTTCCGGGAATGAGCAGCCACAGAGGGAGATGGGCTGCATGTGGGGGATTGGAAGTAAGTGCAGTCAGGCATCGTTGGGTGATGGGGATGTGTTCCACTTGGGTGATTTCACTGTTGTGCAAACACCGAGTGTGCTTACACAGACCTGGCTGGGACAGCCTGACATACCCAGGCTGCAGTCATGTGCAGTGTGCCAGTGCACTGACTGCTGTGGGCCATTGTAATGCAATGGTAAGTATCTGTGTATCTAGACATATTCAAGCACAAAAAAGGTACAGTAAAAGTAAGGTCCAGAAGGTTAAACTCACTGGGTGGGTCAGTGAATAAGTGGCACCTGGACATGAGGGCTCAGGACATTACTGCACACTACTGTAGCCTCTATAAACACCAGAATGCTTCGGCTACACTAAGTTCATCAAAAATGCCTATAGTTCTTCAATGATAAATTAGCCTTAACTTACTGTAACTTTTTAATTTTATAAACGTTTTAATTTTTAAACTTTTTGACTCATCTATAAAAACACTTAGCTTAAAACACACATAATACAATTATACAAAAATAATTTTTTATGTCCTTACTCTATAAATTCCTTTCTATTAAATTTTAAATTACATTTTAAACTTTTCGTTAAAAACGAATACACATGCATGCACATATCAGCCTAGGCCTCTGCAACACACATACACACACATGTGCACATGCACACACACACCAGCCTAGGCCTCCACAACACACGCATGCACTCACGCATGCACACACACACAGCTGCCTAGGCCTCCACAACACACACACACACACAGCTGCCTAACACAGCTGCCTAGGCCTCCGCAACACACACTACTGCCTAGGCCTCTGCAACACACACACAAACTGCTTAGGCCTCCACAACACACACACACACACACACACACACACACACACACACAGCTGCCTAACACAGCTGCCTAAGCCTCCACAACACACACAAACTGCCTAGGCCTCCGCAACACACACAAAACTGCCTAGGCCTCCACAAACACACACACACACACACACACACACACACACAGCTGCCCAGGCCTCCACAGGGCCAGAGTGTTCAGTGTCACTGCCTTCTTCTCCACGTCTTGTCCCACTGGAGCATCTTCGGGTCAGTATGTGCATGCAGCTGTCACCTCCGAGGATAACAATACCTTCTTCTGGAAGACCCTCCTGAAGGACCTGCCAAGGGTCTTCTACAATTAAGTTTCTTTTTTATAAGTAGTAGTATGCTGTAAAATAACAACAACAAAAAAAAACAGTAAATTCATAAACCAGTAACACAGTTGTTTATCATCACAGTTAAGTATTAGGTTGTGTACATAACCGTATGTGCTCATCAAAAAGCTAATCTACCATGCCCTAGTAGGCTTCATTCCCAAGATGCAAGGTTGTATCATATACATAGCAATAAATGTGATTCATCACATGAACAGAACTGAAGACGTGATTGTATGTCCTGTGCTTTTATGTGACTGGCAGTACAGGTTTGTTTAGACCAGTATCACCACAAATGTGAGTAATGTGGTATGCCGCAATGTCTATAGGCAGTAGAAATTTTTCAGCTTCATAATAGTCTCATGAGACTACCATCGTACATGGACCCATCCTTCACTAAACCATTGTTATCCTGGTACCACAGGAGTGCTAATTTTACACTTTTTATAGAGATGGGTTCTTGCCATGTTGCCCAGGCTGGTCTTGAACTCCTGGGTTCTAGCCACCCTCCCACCTCAGCCTCCCAAAATGTAGGAATAACAGGCATAAACCACCACACCCAGCCTCCAAAACCATTTTTTTTAATTAGCCAGGTGTAGTGGTGTGTGCCTATGGTCCCAACTACTTGGGAGGCTGAGGTGGAGGATCACTTGAGCCTGGGAGGTTGAGGTTGCAGCGAGCTGAGATCACGCCATGGCACTCTACCTGGGTGACAGAGCAACACCCTGTCTCAAGAAATAAAAATTGAAACAGATTGTAACACTTTGGGTAAAATAGGAAATTTTCCAACTATTCAGATAGAAATAGATGAGCAAATTCAAAGCTTGATGAGAAATGAGAATTTATATAGTAGCCATCCACAAAATAGTTAGAGGAAAGAGGCTTCACAGTGGAAAAGCGTGAACCAGGTGGTCCAAGCAACCTCAGTGATGGTGAATCCTGCATTACGTGGTGTGAGATGGGGAAAGCAGTGTCGCTCCCGCAATACTCCTGCCAAAGATGCCTACCCTGGATCTCCCCGTGTGGAAACATTGGCCACCCAAGCTAGGGGACTGGACAGTGCACCTGCCTAGAATTACTTCACAAAGCCTGCTGTTGGGAGAGTCATGAAACATCCAGAAACTTGCTCTGGGCAGAGGGAGGCTGAGAGTTAACCACTTGCTCGCAGTGTGCCTGTGCAAACAGGACCCTTTTGCTATAGAGTATGTAATCAGGGACAGCTGGAGAAACTGGAATAGGGTCTGAGCTGGGATAGAAGGAATGTTGGTTTTCTGGTTTTGATGGCTAAGTTGTTTCTGGAGGAAAATATACTTGTTTGTTGGAAATACCCCTGAAGTGTCTGGGATTGAAGGGCATCGAGTCAATGACTCACCATCAGATAATTCAAGGAGAAAAAATTATTTTAAATGTACTTGTAACTTTGTGATTATTTGAAAGTTTTAAGTGACACACATAATGTATGTGTCCTCATCCTAAAGCTTTCTTCTGTCATAGAGGATTGTTTATCTGAAAATCATGAATGTAATGGAATTGTTTCAAAATATTTTTAAGATTATACCTGTTTTTAAAAATTGTGTCAGATAGCCCATAATCATGTATTGGAAGATTCAATATTATTAAGATGGTGGGGGAGCTTCCAAGATGGCCGAATAGGAAGAGCTCTGCATGCAGCTCCCAATGAGATTGATGCAAAAGGCGAGTGATTTCTGCATTTTCAACTGAGGTACCTGGTTCATCTTACTGGGACTGGTTGGACAGTGGGTATAGCCCAAAAAGGGTGAGCTGAAGCAGGGTGGGGGGTCGCTTCACACAGGAAGCACAAGGAGCTGGGGACCACCCTCTTCTAGCCAAGGGAAGCCATTAGGACTGTTTCCTGTACTCCCACCCAGTTACTGCACTTTTCCCACAGTCTTCACACCCGCAGACCAGGATAGTCCCTCCGGTACCTACAACTCCAGGGCCCTGGGTTTCCAGCACAGAACTGGGAGGCCATTTGGGCAGACACCGAGGTAGCTGCAGTAGGTTTTTTTGTTTTTATCATACCCCAGTGATGCCTGGAACACCAGTGAGACAGAACTGCTCACTCCCCTGGAAAGGGGGCTGAAGCCAAGGAGCCAAGTGGTCTGACTTGCCGTGTCCCACCCTCATGGACACCAGCAAGTTAAGATCCTCCACTGGCTTGAAATTCTTGCAGGTAGCACAGCAGCCTGAGCTTGACCTGGGACGCTCGAGCAGGTGGAGGGAGGTGCGTCCGCCATTGCTGAGGCTGGAGTAGGCAGTTTTAACCTTACCGTGTAAACAAAGCCACCAGGAAGTTTGAACTGGGCTGGCCCTCCACAGCTTGGCAAGGCCACCGCAGGCAGACTGCTTCACTAGATTCCCTTCTCACTGGGCAGGGCATCTCTGAAAAAAGGCAGCAGACCATCAGGGCCTTATAAATAAAGCTCTCATTTTCTTGGAACAGAGTACCTGGGAAAAGGGGTGGTTGTGGACACAGCTTCAGCAGACTTAAACTTCCCTCCCTGGCAGCTCTAAAGGGAGCAGGAGATCTCACAGCACAGCGTTTGAACTCTGATAATGGACAGACTGCCTACTCAAGTGGCCCCCTGACCCCTGTGTAGCCTGACTGGGAAATACCTCCGATCAGGGACTGACAGATACCTCATACAGGAGAGCTCTGGCTGGCATCTGGCAGATATCTCTCTGGGATGAAGTTACCAGAGGAAGGAACAGGCAGCAATCTTTGCTGTTCTGCAGCCTCTGCTGGTGATATCCAGGCAAGCAGGGTCTGGAGTGGACCTCCAGCAGACCTGCAGCAGAGGGACCTGACTGTTAGAAGGAAAACTAACAAAGAGAAAGGAACAGTTTAAACATCAACAGAAAGGACATCCACTCAGATCCCATCCAAAGGTCACCAACTTCACAGGCCAAAGGTAGATAAATCCACAAAGATGGAGAGAAACCATTGCAAAAAGGCTGAAAATTCCAAAAACCAGAGTGCCTTTTCTCCTCCAAGGTATCACAACTCCTTGCTAGTAAGGGAACAAAACCGGATAGAAAATGAGTTTGATAAATTGACAGAGGCAGGCTTCAGAAGGTGGGTAAAAACAAACTTCTCCAAGGTAAAGGAGCATGTTCTAACGCAATGAAAGGAAGCTAAGAACCTTAAAAAGGTTAGACGAAATGCTAACTAGAATAACCAGTTCAGAGAAGAACATAAACGACCTGATGGAGCTAAAAAACACAACACGAGAACTTTGTGAACCATACACAAGTTTCAGTAGCCAAATTGGTCAAGCAGAAGGATATCAGAGATTGAATATCAACTCAGTGAAATAAAGTGAGATGGCAAGATTAGAGAAAAAGGAATGAAAAGAAATGAAAAAAGCCTCCAAGAAGTATGGGATTATGTGAAAAGACCAAATCTACATTTGATCAGCATACCTGAAAGTGACAGAATGAAACCAGGTTGGAAAACACTCTTCACATTGTTATCCAGGAGAACTTCCCCAACCTAGCAAGGCAGGCCAACATTCAAATTCAGGAAATACAGAGAACACCACAAAGATACTTCTTGAGAATAACAACCCCAACATGTAATCATCAGATTTCACCAAGCTTCAAATGAAGGAAAAAATGTTAAGGGCAACCAGAGAGAGAGTCTGGGTTACCCACAAAGTGAAAACCATTTGACAAACAGTGGATCTCAGCAGAAACCCTACAAGCCAGAAGAGAGTGGGGGCCAATATTTAACATTCTTACAGAAAAGAATTTCAACAAGAATTTCATTTCAACCCAAACTAAGCTTCCTAAGTGAAGGAGAAAATAAAATCTTTTACAGATAAGCAAATGCTAAGTGATTTTGTCACTACCAGGCCTGCCTTACAAGTGCTCTTGAAGAAAGCACAAAACATGGAAAGGAACAACTGGTACCAGCTACTGCAAAAACATACCAAATTGTAAAGAACACCAATGCTAGGAAGAAATGGCATCAACTAATGGGCAAAATAACCAGCTAGCATCATAATGGCAGGATAAAATTAATATATAACAATAATAACCTTAAATGTAAATGGGCTAAATGCCCCAACTAAAAGATACAGACTGGCAAATTGGATAAAGAGTCAAGACCCAAGTCCAGGGGCGGTGGCTCATGCCTGTAATCCCAGCACTTTGGGAGACTGAGGCGGATCACGAGGTCAAGAGATCGAGACCATCTTGGCCAACATGGTGAAACCCCATCTTTACTAAAAATATAAAAATTAGCTGGGCGTGGTGACAGATGCCTGTAGTCCCAGCTACTCGGGAGTCTGAGGCAGGAGACTCACTTGAACCTGGAAGGCAGAGGTTACAGCAATCCAAGATCATGTCATTGCACTCCAGCCTGGCGACACCGTAAGACTGTGTCTCAAAAAAATAAAAAAAGAAAAGAAAAAAGTCACAACTCATTGATGTGCTGTATTCTGGAGACACGTCTCACATGCAAAGAAACAAATAGGCTCAAAATAAAGGGATGGAGGAAGATTTATCAAGCAAATGGAAAGCCAAAAAAAGCAGGGGTGACAATCCTAGTCTCTGATAAAACAGACTTTAAACCAACAAAGATCAAAAGAGACAAGAACATTACATAGGTAAGGGGATGCAACAGGAAGAACTAACTATCCTAAATGTATATGCACCCAATACAGTAGTACCCAGACTCGTGAAGCAAATTCTTAGAGACCTACAAAGAGACTTAGACTTTCACACTATAGTGCAAGACTTTAACACCCACTGTCCATATTAGATCAGTGAGACACAGAATTAACAGTGATACCCAGGACTTACACTCAGCTCTAGACCAAGCAGACCTAATAGACATCTACAGAACTCTCCACCCCAAGTCCACAGAATACACATTCTTCTCGGCACCACATCACACTTATTCTAAAATTGACGACACAATTGGAAATAAAATACTCCTCAGCAAATACAAATGAATGGAAATCATAACAGTTTCTCAGACTCCAGTGCAATCAAATTAGAACTCAGGATTAAGAAACTCACTTAAAACCGCACAACTACATGGAAACTGAACAACCTGCTCCTGAATGACTCCTGGATAAATAATGAAATGAAGGCAGAAATAAAGATGTCCTTTGGAATCAATGAGAATGAAGACACAGAATACCAGAAACTCTGGGACACATTTAAAGCATTGTGAAGGGGGAAATTTGCAGCACTAAATGCCCACAAGAGAAAGCAGGAAATATCTAAAATCAACACCCTAATGTCACAATTGAAAGAACTAGAGAAGCAAGAGCAAACAAATTCAAAAGTTAGCAGAAGACAAGAAATAACTAAGATCAGAGCAGAACTGAAGGATATAGACAAAAAACCCTTCAAAAATATTAATGAATTAAGGAGCTGATTTTTCGAAAAGATCAACAAAATAGACTGCTAGCCAGACCATTTTTTTTTAGATGGAGTTTTGCTCTTGTTGCCCAGGCTGGAGTGCAATGGCACAATCTCGACTCAATGCAACCTTCACCTCCTGGGTTCAAGCGATTCTCCTGCCTCAGCCTCCTCAGTAGCTGGGATTACAGGCGTGCACCATCATGCCCTTGCCATACTATTAAAGAAGAAAAGAGAGAAGAATCACATAGATGCAATTAAAAAAATGATAAAGGGGATATCACTACCGATCCCGCAGAAATACACACTACCATCAGAATACTACAAATACCTCTATGCAAATAGACCAGAAAAATCTGGATGAAGTGGATAAATTCCTGGACACTTACACCCTCCCAAGACTAAACCAGGAAGAAGTTGAATCCCTGAACAAACCAATAACAAGGTCTGAAATTGAGGCAGCAATTGGTAGCCTACCAACCAAAAAAAGTGCAGGACCAGATGAGTTCACAGCTGAACTGCACCAGAGGTGCAAGGAAGAACTGTTACCATTACTTGTGAAACTATGCCAAACAATAGAAGAGGGAATAATCTCTGACTCATTTTATGAGGCCAGCATCATCCTGATACCAAAACCTGGCAGAGACACAACAACAAAAGAAACTTTCAGGCCAATATCCCTGATGAACATACTGAATGGGTGAAAATCCTTGATAAAATACTGACAGACCGATTCTAACAGCCCATCAAAAAGCTTATCCACCATGACCAAGTCGGCTTCATTCCCAGAATGTAAGGCTGGTTCAACATATACCAGTCAATAAATGTAATCCATCACATACACAGAACCAAAGACAAAAATCATGATTATCTCAATAGACGCAGAGCCTGCAACCAAATGCAACAGTCCTTTATGCTAAAGAATCTCAATAAACTAGGTACTGATGGAACGTGTGTCAAAATAATAAGCTATTTATGACAAACCCACTGAATGGACAAATATGCTGAAGGGGCAAAAGCCAGAAGCATTACCATTGAAAACCGGCGCAAGACAAGGATGCCCTCTCTTAGCACTCCTATGCAACATAGTATTGGAAGTTCTGGCCAGGGCAATCAGGCAAGAGAAAGGGTATTCAATTAGGAAAAGAAGAAATCAAATTGTCTCTATTTGCAGAAGACATGATTGTATATTTAGAAGACCCCATTGTCTCGGCCCAAAATCTCCTCAAGCTGATAAGCAACTTCAGTTAAGCCTCAGGGTACAAAATCAATGTGCAAAAATCACAAGCATTCTTATACACCAGTAACAGACAAGCAGCCAAATCATGAGTGAATTCTCATTCACAATAGCCACAAAGAGAATAAAATACCTAGGAATACAACTTAGGAGGGATGTAAAGGACCTCTTCAAGGAGAACTACAAAGCACTGCTCAGTGAAATAAGAGAGGACACAAACAGATGGAAAAACATCCCATGCTCATGGAAGAATCATTAGGAATCCCATGCTCGTTAGGAAAAATCAATATCATGAAAATGGCCATATTGCCCAAGTAATTTATAGATTCAGTGCTATCCTCATCAAGCTACCATTGACTTTCTTCACAGAATTGGAAGAAACTACCTTAAAATTCTTGTGGAACTGAAAAAGAGTCTGCATAGCCAAGACAATCCTAAGCAAGAATAAAAAGGCCGGAGGCATCATGCTACCTGACTTCAAAGTATACTATAATAAATAAAGTATACTACAGTGATCAAAACAGCATGGTACTGGTACCAAAACAGATATATAGACCAATGGAACAGAACAGAGGCTTCAGAAATAACGCCACAGGAGAATCGCTTGAACCCTGGAGGCGGAGGTTGCATTGAGCCAAGATCGCACCACTGCACTCCAGCCTGGGTGACAGAGTGAGACTGTGTCTCAAAACAAAAAAAGAATAAAGTGTTTCATTGCAGTAGCTAAAGTGTATAGCGAGACCCTGGGCTGGACGTCATGCTTGCTGGTAGAGGGGGCTCGACCAGGGACTCCCCCCAGGTGAGGTGAACCTGTCTTGTTGAATGCCTAAGTTGGGAGAGCTTTTAGTTGTTGGTATGTTTTGTCAGGTTAGTAATCTGTCAGATTGCTAATATGCAAATTTATGCTACTTACTAAAATGTCTATTTTTAATTATTTTGTTCTTTTAGAAGTTAAGATCTAAAGAACAGCTCAGGTTCCAAACATTATCAGAAAATAATGGCTTCAGAGTAAACAACCTGCTATTAAGTAGGTTTGTCTTGCCCATAGCAGTATTTATTGTTAGTGCCAAAAAATCAATTTTGGCTAATACAGCAACTAATCAACATTTGTCATATTGAGCGAGGTAAGGGCAAGTAGGAGATCATGAGTTGGGTTTTCTATTTGTTTCTGCCATCAAGACTTACTAGTTTTTTCTAAATGTTGACTTCTTATGGGGATGAGGAAGGAGATGAAACTATATTTAGTTTTCACAGGTATGTTTGAAATTATTCAGTCAGGAATTCACATTGGGTATCCAAACCCATTTGTATGCTGACAGTTCTGACCAAGCAAATCATTAATGCCGATGTGTATTTTTGAGGAAGCCACTTCAAGGAATATGTAGAAATGGTTACAATGACTTGGGAGTCGGACTCAGGAGGATTGCTTAAACCTAGGAGTTCCAGACCAGTCTGGGCAACGTAGTGAGTCCCCATCTCTCCCCCCAAAATTTTAGCCAGTCATGGTGGTATGTAGTCCCAGATACTCGGAGATGAGAGGATCACTTAAGCCCAGGAGGTCACAGCAACAGTGATCTGTGATCACACCACTGCACTCTAGCGTGGGTGACAAAGTGAGACTCTGTCACAGAAAAAAGAAGTGTTTAATATGGTAAGCTTTGTTACATATATTTTACCACGATAAAATTTTTAAAACTAAGGCAAAATGGCCAACTTACAACAGAGTAATAATTTGAGGCCTGATATTCACCCCTTACGTGCCTAACCCTGATCTCAAATGATTAAACCCTTGAAAAGGTCATTGTTTACAGTCGACCCTCAGTGTCAATGGAGGAGACAGGTTCTAGGACCGCTGTGGATACCAAAAAGCGAGGGTGCTCAAATCCCTGATATAAAATGGCATAGTGTTTGCAAATCACCTATGCACTTCCTTTCTTATATTTTAAATAATTTCTAGATTACTTGTAGTACCTAATGCAATGTAAATGCTATGTAAATAGTTGTATTATGTTGTTGAGTCAATAATGACAAGAAAGTCTACAAGTTAGGTATAGATGCAGTTTTTTTCATGAATATCTTTGATTCATGGTTGAAGCCACAGATGGGGAACTCACAGATATAGAGGGCTGACTGTGTTTCCTTTTGACAAAAATAAATAAAGCTTTGTGATAGAGAATGAAGAAAGAACCGGAAACTTGCCCCAAAACACCTTTGTCACATTTGCGGAAGAGTAGTTTTTCATGCTAAGGGTCCTGTTTGAAATATATTTTGTTAGCCAACTTAATTTCCTTACATTTATTTAAGGAAAATGGTTATGAACAATTAGGAAAGTTTTTAAATGAGATTGGCCAAATTAAAGAACTGGCTTTGGTATTATAGCATAGTAGTTAACAAGACCTAACTCATTAACCATAGTGCTATTTCTTCGATGAAATTTTGTGTAGGCCTCTCCTGGTGGCTCATGCCTGTAATCCTAGCACTTTGGGAGGCCAAGACAGAAGGAGCACTTGAAACCAGGAGATTGAGACCAGCCTGAGCAACATGATGAAACCCTGTCTCTACAAAGAAAAAAAAAAAAAAACACAAAAAATAGCCAGGCCTAGTGGTATACACCTACAGTCCCAGCTACTTGGGGGGTTGAGGTGGAAGGAGGCTTCAGCTCAAAAGGCAGAGGTTACAATGAGCCAAGATCATGCTACTGCACTACAGCCTGGGGGACAGAGTCAGACTTTGTCTCAAAAAAAAAAAAAAAAAAAAAAAAAAAAGACTGTGTAGGTTGGGCATGGTGGCTCATGCCTATGATCCCAACACTTTGGGAGGCTCAGGCACATCTTCCATGGCCATAGCAGTAACAAGATAGGATTACTTGAGCCTGGAAGTTCAAGATGAACCTGGGCAACACAGTGAGACCCTACCACTGTAAAAAAAAAAAAAAAAAAAAAAAGGTCAGGCATGGTGGTGCACACCTGTGGACCTACCTACTCAGGAGAGGCAGGAGGATGGCTGGAGCCCAAGAATTTGAGGTTATAGTAGAGCTATGATTACACCACCGTACTCTAGCCTGGGCAACAGAACATTCTCATTAATTAAATTTTATATCTTAGAACGTGTTGTATCTAGGACATTTTAATGTATGATATCTATTAATGTGAATTCATAGTAGTAAACTAAAAAAAAACATTAAAAATGTAGTTTTGACAAGTTGTTTATTAAATCCACACTTACCCCATCAGTTGATGATGAATTGAAATATGTAACCTATTCTTCATTTCTCTAAATCTGTTTTCTAGTATGGAGGTAAAATTAAAGAATGGTTATATTTTCCTCATTTCTTCTGTTTGGTGATTTGTTGGGATGATTTTTAAGTAAAAATCCAAACTTAAAAAGCTTGGGTGACTAACTTTAATTATCATAATTGTCTTTTTTTCACCCTGGCTATCTGTTTTCTAAACCAGATATAGGCCTACTCTTCCTTAAATTGCTGTTTGGTAAATATTTTAGGTTCTGTGGTCTTTGTCCAATCACTCAGCTCAAAGCTGCAGGAGACAATATTTAAACAAGTGGTGGTGGCCCTGTTCCTATAAAACTTTATTTACAAAAACAGGCAGTGTCTGTGGTTTGCTAGTTTCTGTTCCGAAGTTAGACAGCTTTTTGCAAAAATTTGATCCCTATGTTTTCTTCTAAGAAAGAGGATCCAGTTTGCTAATAATGCAGCAGGTCTGAGAGACGTAACAGCATCACAGCATTTAGATGTCTTAATTGTGTGTTCACAGTGATAGTAACTGCCTCATGATTCTCTAGTACATATTTGCTTTTCAGAATGCTTTCATGTTGCAATTTGCAGCGTTGGTTTTACTTCCCCATCTACAAATGGCAGCACGGGCTGTTCCAGGTCCTCCTTTTCCTCGGAGTCAGTGCTGCCCTGAGCCTCCAGCGCTGCTGAGCTCCCGCCCTGACAGCCTCTTCTTTCTCTGCAGTGTGTATTCTGGGCACCAGTCCATCCTGATCCCACCCTCTGAGCTGGAAACCAACCCTGCCTTGTGGCTTCTTGCCGTGAGTCAGTACAAAGTCCGAGACACATTTTGCTCCTACTCCGTGATGGAGCTGTGCACCAAGGGGCTGGGCTCACAAACAGAGTCCCTCAAGGTAAGCAGCTCCCTTGGCAGCTCAGCGCCCCACGAGCCTACAGGGACTCATTTCTAAGAAGGCACATCTGTGATTGGGTGAATTTAAAACAATCCTCAAAAAAAAAAAACTTAAGTTTATTTTGACGTCACCTGAAGCTTACAAACGGCCTTCATATGAAATTTTTTTTTTTTGAGATGGGGTCTCACTCTGTAGCCCAGGCTGGAGTACAGTGGCGTGATCTCGGCTCACTGCAACCTCCACCTCCTGGGTCCCGATTCAAGCAATTCTCCTGCTTCAGCCTCCCAAGTAGCTGGGATTACAGGCATGTGCCACTGTGCCCAGTTAATTCTGTATTTTTTTTTTTAGTAGAGACAGGGTTCCACTATGTTGGCCAGGCTGGTCTTGAACTCCTGACCTCATGATCCACCTGCCCCAGCCTCCCAAAGTACTGGAATTACAGGCGTGAGCCACCGCACCCAGCCATGAAAATGGTTTTTGTTGTTGTTGTTGTTGCTGTTTTCCCCAAGATGGAGTTTCGCTCTTGTTGCCCAGGCTGGATTGCAATGGCACGATCTCGGCTCAGCACAAACTCCGCCTCCCAGGTTCAAGTGATTTTCCTGCCTCAGCCTCCAAAGTAGCTGGGATTACAGGCATGCACCACCACGCCCGGCTAATTTTGTAATTTTAGTAGAGACAGGGTTTTTCCATGTTGGTCAGGCTGGTCTTGAACTCCCGACCTCAGCTGATCCGCCCGCCTCTGCCTCCCAAAGTGCTGGGTTTACAGGCGTGAGCCACCTGTCAAAACATGAAAATGTTTTTAACATGAATATTTCCCCACAACCACAGACAGCAACGAGCCAGAATGTTAAATACTTTCAATGTCTATCATTCCACTGGGTCTACTTGAAAGATCCTGAATTTGTTTCTTGGTTTGTTTGTTTGTTTGTTTGTTTGGTGGCTTCAGTGTTCTGAAGTGTTCAGTGTTTAGAAGCTCTTAGGTGGTGTTAACTTTATCTGATATTGGTGTTTAAAAAGGTAGGTTTGAATTTAACCACTCATTTTTGTTTTCCCTGGAGACCCTGATTTGTAGGTCTGGACCCTGAGCTAAATTTGTTTTACAATTAACAGTGTTGTGTTTTGTTTTTTAGTAATTGCCATTATGTAAGATTAGTAGCATTTCCCTCCATTTAAACCAAGGACATTTTGATAGGTATATCTTCATGGTAAATTAAGTAGTCCTTAGTTCCAAGTAACTAGGAGGGAATAATCCTATGACCAGTTTTGATTAGATTTCAATACTGACTATGTACTGTTTGGATGTATATATGTCTTTGTATATAGACAGAGTATATTTGTGTTTGTGTCTACACACAGATAAATAGCTCAGCGGTACATTTATCTGTCCTGCATTTTGTCTTCCTAATGCATTAAGCTTGATCAGAAAAGCAAAATGCAAGATAACTTCATGTAACATAAGTAATTGTGCAATCATTTTAAGTTTTGTAGAAAAAAGTTACAAAATATTATTCACCTTCACCTGTATTATATTAGCAAGTGAGTGCATTTTCATGAACTTCCTGTAGGCACATGTATAAATAACCAAAATAAAATAGTAATGACATAGTTGAGGGTCACTGAGCATTTTACATATTCATTTAATCCTTACAATAGCTCTCTGATATAGGAGCCGTTATTGTCTCCATTTTAAAGATGAGGAAAGTTATGTCACAGAGAAATTAAGCTACCTTTCCAGGTTCTTACCTTGAATGAACCTGGAGCCAAATTTAGAATCTTTGGCTTCAGACCTGCTGTTGCAGCTGCATGTGGCTCTGCCTCTCAGACATGCACATATGTGAGTATGTAATTTGAATTAACTAACTTGAGTTTTTCCTGGTTAACTGTGTGTGTGCAGTCATGCCTGTACATGGAGAGCAAATTCCAAAGCTAGAGCTGTGTCTCCTCATCAGGACCCTTCTCAGTTGTCCGCATGCCGAGGCTACCTTGAAAGGGCTCAAAGGACCTGACAGTTGGGGTTTTGGTGGTTGCCCTGTTAATAGCTCTGGTTTCCACTCCAAGACGTGGTCACTCACGGTTCACCTTCACATTCATGAGCCTATTGCTAACTTCTTTTCCTTCCACTTGGCCGAGGCAGAGCCAGCTTTTACCACAGAACGAGCTGCGCTTAACTCCTTGAAATCCTTGTATGACTTTTGCTGTTGTGCTTAGCTGACTAAATTTGGTGTGGAAACTGAGAGATGTTCTTAATCTTATGCTTACTGTAGAAATGGACACGCTTGAGAGTGAGAATTTATCTGTGACCTTCTCAGTGTAAAGGGACATAAATGGAGCACTGTCTATATGAAGTTGTCTAAAAAATTTAGTTTTATATTCCTATATATTAAAATGTAGGTTTTCATGCTGGGTGTGGTGGTTGGTACATGCCTGTAGTCTCAGCTACTTGGGAGCCCAAAGTGGGGAGACTACTAAAGCGGGAGGGTCTCTTGAGCCCAGGAGTTCAACTGCAGCCTGGGCAACATAGCAAGACCCCATCTCTTTAAAATGTGTAGATTTTTCCTGTTTCTTTCCAATGTGTGTTCTTGTACATCCGTGCCCACAAGAATGTATCAGATGCCTCTCCTTTCCCAAACTGCCTTTAATCGTCTCATCCAGGAAGTTGCTTTTCCTCAACCTTTTTCCTCATCACAGTTATGTGGCTCCAGGTGGCTGTTTGAGACATGTTTATAATTTCGTTCTTAATCGTTTGAATAAGCTGTGTGTTTTTTTCACCAACACCCTGGATTTGTTAATGAAGTGGACACAAGTTGTATAGCTGTGTTGAGTTTTCCAGTGTTTATGCAGGGATCCGAGTGAAGGAATCTCTGGCTCACTCCAAGCTCAGCACATGGACAAGGTTTAACACCAGTTTCTCTGTTGTTATCTCCAGGCTCGAGGGCTGGACTTGTCCCGAGTAAGGACCTGTGTGGTTGTGGCAGAAGAGCGGCCTCGGATCGCACTCACACAGTCGTTCTCAAAGCTGTTTAAGGACCTGGGCCTTCACCCGCGGGCCGTCAGCACCTCGTTTGGCTGCAGGGTGAACCTGGCAATTTGCTTGCAGGTGAGATTCGCCACCATCACAGGCACTGAGTCAACAGCGTGGCTTCAGGGGTGGGCACAGCACAGACTGTCTCCACCCGTCTCCCTCGGCTGATGCTTAGCTACATTCAGAAGAGATCTTTCAGTCATGCTTGCGGTTGGTGTACATCTCTGTTTTTTAACCTGCAGTCTGCATTCATATCTATTATTCATAACAAGCATTCATAGCACTTACTCTGTCCTAGAACATTTTAGTTTTTATGACAGGAGTAGTAGTTTGTCCAGACTCCTGCTGTCAGACTTGTTAAGTCAGATAAATCTGTCTAATACTAGACAGATTGAGGAATCTGTCTCTTGAAGTACTTAGTCTCATGTATGTAGACAATCTCTGTAGGAATTACGTTGAGCAGGTTCTGGGATTTCTGCTGCAGTGGCAGTTTAGAAACAGCAAAGCTGCATTTCTGTGAAATGGGTGTAAGTGAGGACGTTCTAGTAAGACCACATTAGGAGTGGCTGGCCAGCCCCAGGCAGAGCTGCAGATTTGGTTCCTGAGAGAATAAGGGCTTCCTTCTCAGCAGGTGTTGCTGAGGCAAATGGTTGGTGCCATCACTTCCACCTCCCTCTCTGCCCACCCCTGTCCTACTTTCGATCTCAGAGTGATTGCTTAAGTTGCTGCTGGGTGATCCCAGAGTGATTGCTTAAGTTGCTGCTGGGTGATCCCAGAGTGATTGCTTAAGTTGCTGCTGGGTGATCACAGAGTGATTGTTTAAGTTGCTGCTGGGTGAGCCTCCAAAAGTTCTTTCCGCCCTTTTTATGCCTGTCTAGGTGCTTGGAGTTGGCCACTGGGTCAGAGGAGGGAACCTCCTCTCGTCCTGAGATCACTTCAGAAAAAGTAGCTACAAAAAGCTTTATTTAATTTTCTTTTTCTTTTTTGAGACAGGGTATGACTCTGTTACCCAGGCTTGAGTGCAGTGACGTAATCTTGGCACACTGCAGCCTCGACCCCCACCCCCAGGCTCAAGCGATCCTCCCACCTCAGCCTCTCAAGTAGCTGGGAATACAGGTGCGCACCACCACGCCTGACTAATTTTCCTATTTTTTGTGGAGATGGGGTTTCATCATGTCACCCAGGCTGATCTTGAACTCCAGAGCTTAAAGATCGGTCTACCTTGGCCTCCCAAAGTGCTGGGATTACAGACATGAGCCACCACACCTGGCCTTTTTTTTTTTTTACTTTTCCTAGATGTGGTGTTCCTTGTTTCTGTTTTCCTTCTCTTTTAATTATTACAATAGCTCCATTTTTAAGAAATTATAAATTACCAAATTTCTCTCAAGAGCCAGGTAAACCTTGTCCTGTGATTAAAATTAACCTTTTCTAAGAGGTCATCTTAAGAATTAGATTTATAGGCTGGGCGCGGTGGCTCACGCCTGTAATCCCAGCACTTTGGGAGGCCGAGGCGGGTGGATCACAAGGTCAAGAGATTGAGACCATCCTGGTCAACATGGTGAAACCCCGTCTCTACTAAAAATACAAAAAATTAGCTGGGCATGGTGGCACGTGCCTGTAATCCCAGCTACTCAGGAGGCTGAGGCGGGAGAATTGCCTGAACCCAGGAGGCGGAGGTTGTGGTGAGCCGAGATGGCACCATTGCACTCCAGCCTGGGTAACAAGAGCGAAACTCCATCTCAAAAAAAAAAAAAAAAGAATTAGATTTATTTCACTAAACTAGGTTCTTAAAATATTGAAGTTTTCTCTCCCTTTTCACCATTTTCTGTTCCTCATAAATGTTTACTGCCATCTATCCCATTAGGGGAAATAGGAAATGCAGAAATCTGCTTCATAAATGAGTTCAGCAATAGTGTGATGTCCCATTTGCCTCTGCCCACCAGCCACAGGGACCCTTGGGCAAGAGCAAATCCTTGAATTATGAGAGATGGGCAATGGCAATGTGAGGCTGCTGCTTCTGGCTTTGTCTCTTAAAATGTCAGGCTGGGGGTCAAGGGAGAAGAGCAGAGTTGCTTTAGTGCTGACTTAGTAACACTTAGCACTGTGCACTCCAACAGCTAACAGAGTTCTAAAGCCTTTTGTGCAACACTGGCCTCTTACAGAGTACATACATTTATTTTCCTCTTTATTTTTCATTTATTTCTATCCACCTGGATCCAAAAATGTTTTCACATGGTTTACAAGAAAGGAGTATGCACAGTAGAAGAAGACAAAATACACTAAAGATGAACCAAAACATGGAGATGAAAGAAAAAAAGCATGGAAAAGGGACAGAGTGAAGAACAGGGTTGGGGTGCGGGTGTTTGACGCAAGGGAAAGGGACAGAATGATGAACAGATTCGGCGTGTGGGTGTTTGCTGTGAGGGAAAGGGACAGAGTGAAGAACAGAGTTGGGGTGCGGGTGTTTGATGCGAGGCATCTGCAGCGTGCCACCGTCCTTACTTTGGCACTGGAGCGGGACCAGACACATGGTGGATGTTGAATGAATGTGTGCTGTGAGAATGTTGAGGACTCTTCTGTATTCTTAATAGCAAATAGCAGTACATTCTTGTACAGAAGACGGTTTCATCAATATGACCGCTAAATCAAAATCCACTATTGCTAATCATGGGTCATTGTGCTACTTTGCAATCTTGGCACTATCTTTAAGCATTTTTGTACATGTTCGGTTTTCTACTTATTTGCCCTATTCACAGCTCCTTTCAGTCAGTGTTTCCTTGTCTGAATAGTATTGGAAAATAGTTGGAAGTATCAACGTGTCTACTAGCAGGGGGAAATTAAATTTGTGTACAAAGCAGTGTAGGCTTACCTCCCCTTGCCAGAACCTTTGAGGGTAGGTGTGCCTCAGAATTAGGCTTCTGGCTTTGTGAAAGGTGACGTGCACAGATGTGATGCGTCATGCCACAGCTCAGTATCGCATGTGGCAGTGCTCCTGCAGCAAGGAGGGCAGTAGACCCAGGTGTGAAGGGGCTCATGTCAGCCTAGGTCAAATTTTACTACGACAAAGTTTGTGCCACAATCAAACATTTCTCATAGTCAGTGAGATGGACAGTAAGCATGTAGATAATTTTTTCAGGAAGTGAGTAATTGTTAGTAAAAGTAGGCAGTAAGAGGCTGGAGTGCCATGAGCACAGGGGGACATCCTGGGGGCAGGCGGTCAGGAACACTTCAGCAGAGCACAGCGAAGGGCTGAAGATGTGCGGAAGTCCAGTGAAGGCAGCAGTAAGCGCAAAGGCTTCAGGCAGAGCTGGTCTTTGGAAACATTCATTTTCTAAAAATTTTGCAGAATTAAACATGATGGTGATAGCAAGCAGAGCGGGAGAAGCCTGGATCCAGAGGCAGAACCAGCTTCTCACTCCCCAGCTCTCCAGAGCCCAGCACACAGGACATGCCTGATACATTAAATGTACGAACCACACTGAGTTCTAATGAGTGGTAATAAGGAAAGCCTGAAGTGTTTCTGAATTTTGTATACATTGGATTTATTTTTCTTTATAAAAAATATTTACTTTAGAAAACAAAATCAGAATATATACCTTAGCTCATAAATAAATGACACTCATAAACCCATCTACCCCAAGATAATCACCATCATTTGATGTAAAAAATCAAAAACACAAAAAATTAAGATATTCCCGAAATTCCAAACCTCGTAACTAAATATTTAAAGATGTTGACAAATTTAGTTTTCAGTTTGAAACAGCAGCATTGAGCGAGTGTGGAAGCAGGGACATGTCTGCTCTCAGCTGATGGACTGTGTCCTAACAGCGTCGGTTTCTCCACTGGAGCCCACGTGCCCCCGCACCCCCGCACCCCAGCAGGCCTTCCCTGACTGTGCTCTGGTGGGGGATGCCTGATGGAGGGCGGGAAGGGTTTTATCTGAGACACCTGATGGAGTGAGGGAAGAGTTTTAGCTCCAGGAGATAGGGAGCAAACTCAGCAAAGAATACTGTCCACGAGAAGGGGAGCCTCACCTGTGTGCACCAGGGCTTAGGACGTGTCAGTGGCATCGCTTTCAGAAGGGCCCCTGGTCTTTGGGGAAGGCAGAGCTGCGTGGTTCATGATTTTTATTACTGCAGTAGCCTCGCTGGTGCTACTGAGCAGTGCTGCATCAAGGGGAAGCCACATGCAGTTTTACCAGTGCTGACTTGGCACCTGGACAAGCACTTTTTAAAACATATCTGACACACTAAATGTTACAGGTGTACAGACATACATTGGGGGTTTGTTTTCACTTTGCAAAAACCATCTTAATCAGTAGCACTCTGGTCCTCCCACCATCCAGTCCCAAGCATCTGCCTCCCCTTCATGCAGTGTTTCCTAAGCCACTGTCTTGGGCAGTCTTCCCTGTTCTGTGTTGTAACCCTGGCACACTGTGCTCGGCCTGGATGGACCTTGCTCTGCCCTCGTACTGCTTCTCTGCCTGGGTCCCCTCCGTGGGGTCTTCTCGGACGCCCTCAGCTGCAGTGATCTTTTTCCTCTAAATTCCTAGGGCACTTTGTTCCTCCTCCTTCACGCTTTCTACCTGCTTTATAATTATTTATGAACATGGCCGTGTCTCTTCTGCTCTGTGAGTAGCTGTGTTAGAGGACACAGTTTTTTCTTTGTTGTTGTTGTTTGTAGAGACAGGGTCTCACTGTGTTGCCCAGGCTGGTCTTGAACTCCTGGCCCCAAGTGACCCTCCTGCCTCAACCTCCCAGAGTTGTGGGATTACAGGCATGAGCCATCGCACCTGGCCAAGGACATGGTTTTACCAAAGAATCTCTGCGAGTGTCCAGTGCCATCTCACATAATCACATAGTCGCCTCTTGATGTTGCACACATTTCGTGAAAGTAGTGATTCCCTTAACTACCAATCTGTGTGTAAATACGATTCACATTAGAGAAATTAAACATCTACTTACTTGACTAGAGTCTAGTCTACCATGGAAAATAACTTGGCATGTTGTATTTTCTCTAAAATGAATCCCTGGTGTGAATCTTCACCAGCTAAAAGCTTTGTACGACATTTGTAACTGTTCCTTGCAAATGAAAGGCAAGGGTTTACTGTTCTTCAGCCTTCAGCATTTTCATCTCAAACAGGAAGTCTGGGGCTTGCACCTTAAGAAAAGAGACATTCATGCTTGAAAAATACATTCTTTAGTAATTGCATTGGACCGCTGGGATTCAGACAGCATCTAGTTAGGTCTTCCCATGCTCATTCAGTGTCCTTAGTCATTTTAAGAAGAGAGATGAAGGCCCTGAGAAGTTAAGTGAACTTTCCTAATTGACAAAGCTAGGAGGTAAAGTCAACAAAATTTAGAAGTAAAAGCTATGTGTTATTCTTAGGAGTAACATTTCCCAGAATCTTTTGCTGTAAAAATGACTTTAAAACAATTGCAATTTATTGAATTTATGATAAAAGTGGACATTAGAAAGATCAAGTTATGACTTCTATGTTTAATTAGCTTTCACATAAATTTTTCTTAGGATTATTAGATGGTATCATTTTATTATTAATATTTGGAAATATATTTCTCACAGCCACAATTACTCTTCAAAAACATAAGCTGGAATGTCTTCTGTTGCATTAGATTTAGAGATATTGTTCGCTATAACAGAAAAATCAGCATCCTCCTTCTTGTAGAAGGGAAGAAAAACATGAGGTCTTCGGTTTTCCAAGAGAGCTCATTTCTTTGTTTATTAGAAAAAAAAAACATAAACAGAAACTTTGATTTTTATTATATGGAAAAATAACTGATTTGTCTTAGAGGGCAGCTTTATTATAAGCGGCTTTGTGGGATCAAATCAACAGTAATTGTTGCAGTGACCCTTAAATCTTGAAACTCACACAATGAAAGAGAAAGCCACCTTAGTAATAGAAATAGAGTGGATTGTTGAAAAGAAAGAAGTGGGCTGGGCATAGTGGCTCAAGCCTGTAATATCAGCACTTTGGGAGGCCGAGGAGGGTGGATCATCTGAGGTCAGGAGTTCGAGAATAGCCTGGCCAACATGGTGAAACCCTGTCTCTATTGAAAATACAAAAATTAGCCAGGTGTGGTGGCACACGCCCCTCATCCCAGCTGTTTAGGAGGCTGAGTCAGAGGAATCACCTGAACTCAGGAGGTAGAGGTTGTAATGAGCTGGGATTGTGCCACTGCACTCCAGCCTGGGCAACAGAGTGAGACTCCGTCTGGGAAAAAAAAAAAAAAAAAAGGCAGGGGTGGAAGGGGTATAAATGTAGAAGGCTCATGGGATGATGTAAATCTTAACTAATTCTCAAATAGTTATAATAAGACTTTCATTAACTTGAGTTCTCAGGGTCCTTGTCCCCCTATACTGCTTTTAGGTGAAGGAAATTAAAAAATAAGGTGCTGTTGGGGATTTTGAAAGCCTCAGGGAATGAGCCACAGCCAGCAGGAACTTGTATACCCTCTCCTGCTGATACATGTTGTCCCAGCTAAGGAAGCCAATGCTGGGATCATGGAAAACATATTCTAGTTACCCTGCACATCAGCCAGTTTCCTGACATGTAAGCAATGGAAGGCTCCTTTGGCAATCTGAGACCTGTATGTGGTTTTACCCATGGCAGAGGAGCCAGGAGGAAGAATTTACCATAAAAAATGATAAAGCAAAAAGTTTCTGAACTTTTTAAACAATGTAAATGGTAGTATCTGGTTTGTAAGGTGGATGAGCATTCCAACGTTCTCACCAACCTGGGGTTTCTAGGCCTTTGTATTCTAGTGAATATAAAACCACAGGCACCTGGCATCTGAAGGGGGAGCCCTAAAAGTGGATCCATTTTCTCTGAGGCACTCAGGACGTTTAGTGTGCAAAAAGCAGGGGCTCCTGAGGGCTGGAGAGCTGGAGAGCTGGAGAGCTAGAAGGTGAGCAGCAGAGCCACTGGCCACCCCTCCAGGGCAGCCTGGATCACCCGACAGAGCTGCTGGCTACCCCTTCAGGACAGCCGTGATCACCTGAGAGAGCTGCTGGCTACCCCTCCATGGCCCAGATCACCCAATAGAGCCGCTAGCTGCCCCTCCAGAGCGGCCCGGATCACCCAGTAGAGCCTCTAGCTGCCCCTCCAGAGCAGCCTGGATCACTCAAGAGAGCCACGCGCTTACTGCTCCAGGACAGCCCGGATCACTGTGGGCACTCCACTCACACTTCAACAATGGAGGTGGGATGAGGGTATAGCACATCCCTCTGCAACATCCTTGCCCTTCACCATATGTGACATATTTGCCTTCCAAAGGCTGGAGGTGAGACTGAGGAGAAGAGAGAATCACCCAGTTACCTACAGAGCCGGCAGCAAAGCCCTAGGTGAGAAGAGTCTCCCACTGTTTGGAGAGCCAATCTCTCAGCCGTAAAGCATAGAAGACATCTAGTGTCAGTGCTCAGGCCCAGTGTCCAGATCCTGCCCACTGGCTTGTAAATTCTGGGGGTAAATGTTATTTAATCTTTACTGTTCTTTTAAACACAGTCTTCATTGTTCATAAAACACTATTTGTGTTATATAATCAGAAATTAGAAGAAGCAAGAGAATTGGACTCATGTTTATGAGAGGACATGGCCGCTAGAAGGGTCAGTAGAAGAGACACGTTGGAATTATCAGAGGCTTTGAAATAGCTGTGAGCAGGAAGTCGTTGAAAAAGTATACGACATCTATGAAGAGTTGGGGGGTGTTGCACAAAGATAACAACTATGAAAAAACCAAAATGGAAATACTGGAAATGAAAACTGTGTAGTATTAGAAATAAAATTCACATGGTTTAAGAGGAGAGTAGACACAGCAGAGGGAAGATTCATTGAATGAACTGGAAGTCTGATCAACAGAAATTTCCCAAACATAAAACAAGGAGAAAAGGCATGAAAATATAGTGGAACAGAGTGTCTGAGGCCTGTGGGACGTCAGTGGTCTACCTGTAGCGATCAGAGACCCAGAAGGGGTGAGTGAGAGAAAACAGGGCAGGAGAACAATTTGAAGACCTGTGGCCAGGAATGAAGGGAAAAATTAATGCAAAGATTCAAGATGTTCAGTGAGCTCCAGGCAGAGTGAATGAGAAGAAACCACACCCAGACACATTGTTGTCAAAACACTGTAAGTCACTGTCAGAGTCAGTCTTAAAGCAGCTGTGTAAATAAAGCTACATGGGGGGAATAATAAAAATGATACTGAGCGCCCATCAGAAGTGCAGGAAGCCAGAATACAGTGGAGTTGCCCATGCAGGCTGCTGAGAAAACTGTTTATCCACAGGAGAGCCTTCAGAATGGAAGAGAAAAGCACATACTTAGCCAACCTAGAGGATCCATCAGCAAACACATATCACAAGAAATGGTAAGAATGTCTTGGGATAAAAATAAATGATGGCAAAATGAAGCCCAAATTTTTAAGAGGAAATGAAGAATACTAAAATGGATAAACACAAGAAAACATTTTAGAATCTATCAGTATGTAGACATGTCAGTATTTTTCAGTTTGTTTAAAAAGTATTAACTGTTTAAAGCAAAAATATTAACAGCTGATGTGCTTATAGCATATGTAGGAATAGCAGATGAGAAAACAGGAAGGGCCCTGGAAATGCACCATTGCAAGATTTCTTCGTTTTTATAACACTATGTGAAGATAGAATGCAATAAATCATGCAAAAAATTAATACACAGAGGGTAAAATGAGATACAAAAATATTCTTTCCATTCATGAGAAAAGGAGGCAGGAAGGGAGGAACAAAGAACAAGGACAAGAACCTGCAGCAGTTGCACCAGAAAGACGTGAAAAGCAAATGACTGTAGCCGACATGACTGCTGAGGTGGAATGTCTATGTCCCCTAAAACTTGTATGTTGAAATAGAATTCCTAACATAGTAGAATAAGATAGGCCTTTACAAGGTGCTTAGATCGTGAAAAAGGCACCCTCACAAATGAGACTTCCACCCTCATGCAAGAGGCCTAAAGGAACATATTCATCCATTCTGCAGGTGCATTGATCTGGGACTTCCTGGACTCCAGAGCTGTGAGCAGCTGTTACCTAGTCTAAGGTATTTCACAGCAGCGAGAGCAGACCCAGCCTCATCCTGGTGGGCCTTCCCATGTGCAGGACAGGCGGACATTTGCCACAGACCGTGTGAAGGACAGTGTCCAGCGGCTGGTGATCCGGTGCAGCACAGGGAGGGCGGAGCTCCCAGTCAGGCTTCTTTAAGGAGATGCTGGCTGGAGTTCAGGAAGATGAGTTAGCGTTGACGACAATGGGGAGGGAAGAGCACTCTGGCCAGGGAAGTGGAGCTGAAGCCCCTGCAACCTCTGAGGGTTAGGAGAGGGAGGACGACAGAGGGATGCATGAAGCACTGGTCCTTTTCCCAAGATCAGTGGGTAATTGTTGCAGGGCTTCGGGCAGGGACGTGTCATATTTCGCTACTTGTTTTGAAAAGATGACTCAGAGTACAACAATAAGGCTCCTCCAAGCCTGTTACATTTCCATAGCCCCTACATGTAATGCGAATAGAGAAATTCTTCTGGAAAGAGGAGTACAAAGAAGTAGTCAAATTGTATGTCATTTTCCCTTTTAATTTCAGGAATATTATTTGCCTGGAGACATATAACACAAGCTTTTTCTTGTCTTCTCAGACTATCCTAGTGTACTAGATAAGCCCAGTGTCAGTTCTTTGGAGCTGGTTCGTTCTTTCACACATTTCTACTTAACTGTAGAAATATGTGTTAAGTACTAGATTGTGCTAATACTATGGTATGTGCAAGTACTAGATTATGCTAACACTATGGTGTGTGAATTGCTGAAAAGGATAATCATTAATCAGCTTAAGTGCTAAAATTAGTGCCATTTTGTGTTTTCTGTGCTGATATTTGGGGTGTGAGTCTGTATATCTTCAGCTGAGATTTAAATACAACTCACCTGTTCCAAAAGCACTTAATACCTAATTGGTGTAATACTTTTATGTCAGTAAGAAACTTATTTTTTGGTATATACATTTGTCCCTCAGTTTCCACAGGGGACAGGTTTCCAGACTCCCCATGGATACCTAAGTCCACGGACACTCAGGTCCCTGCTAGAAAATGGCACAGCATTTGCATAGAACCTATGCACATCCTCTGGCGTACCTTAAAACATCTCTAAATGACATAATGCCTAATGTGATGTAAATGCTGTGTACATAGTTGTACTGTATCATTCAGGGAATTATTACAAGAAAATGTCTGTGCCTGTTGAGTACTAGTGCAGTTTTTTCAAATATTTGTGAACCAAGTTTGGTTAAATCAAAAGATGCAAAAATCAGGGATATGGAAGGCTGAGTCTTTAATGTTTTTATTATGTAACTGAATTTTAATGTGGTTCCTTTTTTCTCATTTCCATAACTTGGAATTTCAAAAATGCTTTATCTTATTTCTGATATGTTTTAGTTGAAATGGATAATGTTGTTTTTCTGTGGATCCTTTTTGCAAGTATTTGATTCTTGAGTACTGAGAGGCACTCTTTTGCATTAGGGATCTCTTTATTTAAGGATGGCATTCTTTGGCAATATGAAGATTTTGTTAAATACTCACTCAATATGTATCTTGAAATTTCAGACTTTGTAGCTCAGGAATGTTGTAATTTGGAGTCATCTGTATCTTTCCTCTTCACCTCCTTCACAAATTCTACTCCATTCACGCTTCAGCCCACTTGGCTGCAGGTGCAGTGTTGCCACCTCCATGTGATGCAAGACGGGAAGGAAGTACTAGCCATGCACATTTTTTTCTGAGATACTACCTTGAGCCATTATAATAGAATTTCTGAAGCAAGATAATTTAGAGAGAATGTTGACTTACTTTCATTCCAGTTAATATTTAGGTTTCAAGGAATCACGAAGGAAGGGTTATTTAAATCACTGCATTCAGCGTGAATATATTCAGCAAAAATCCATTATGTGTTTGAAATGTACATGCCTTTATTGACCAATTATTTTCTGTTTTCATGCCCTGCCTGTTTTTTTTTGTTTGTTTGTTTTGTTTTGTTTTGTTTTGTTTTGTTGAGATGGAGTTTCGCTCTTGTTACCCGGGCTGGAGTGCAATGGCGCGATCTTGGCTCACCGCAACCTCCGCCTCCTGGGTTCCGGCAATTCTCCTGCCTCAGCCTCCTGAGTAGCTGGGACTACAGGCACATGCCATCATGCCCAGCTAACCTTTTTGCATTTTTAGTAGAGACGGGGTTTCACCAAGTTGACCAGGCTGGTCTCGATCTCTTGACCTCGTGATCCACCCGCCTCGGCCTCCCCTGCCTCTGTTTTTTAAAGATAAGGATGCTGAGAGAGGATGGTAGCCATAATTACCCTAGTGAAGTAACAGAGAAAAGTGGAATCATGAATGTTTTCTTTTTAAATCTTGAGTCATTGCTTATTTTCATAGACTTGGCTTTGTTGTGAGTGGTGGCAGTTTTTCCATCTGGCTTTGTTACCAAATTTCAGCCTGAAGAATCCCAGTTCAGAACTCCCTTTTGGCTGCTGCGGCTATGTCTCTAATGTCTGCCTGTTGTCATCATGGGGTGTGGGTGGCTGCTGGGCCGTACACACAAAGAACAGGTGTGCATCGGTCCAGGCACCTGGGGAAAATTGTCTACTCTTTGTACCTCTTGGGAATATTTGGGAAAGACAGCTAAGTGACATAAGGAAAAATACCTTGCATCCAAGAAGCTTGCCCAGGTTGCTTTCTGGAATTGTCCAGCAGCTGAGGTAGATGATTTAATACTGGCAGCAGGCAGAGACCACACCCATGGAAGATGAGGAGGAGAAGAAAACAAAAAGTGGTGTCTGTTTGGGTAATAGCAACAGACGATGTTTGCTGGAGTGGAAACTCCTCATGAGGCTGCTGAGCAGGAGAGTTCAGTGTCAGATTCTCTCAGGCTTCAGATGCACAGTGGCCTCTGCTTTCGCCTGATCATGTAGGTGGATAGGTCTAGAGCCCTAATTTAAGATGTAAACACTGCAGGCCCTCCTTTGTTACTAGAA
The DNA here is from genome assembly GCF_049354715.1 of Callithrix jacchus. NCBI lineage: Eukaryota > Metazoa > Chordata > Mammalia > Primates > Cebidae > Callithrix > Callithrix jacchus. The sequence continues at coordinate 12,714,575 of NC_133508.1, forward strand.
TCAGAAACTTGGAACTACCTTAGTAGATTTAGCAAATAAAACTTGCCCTCCTGCTTCCCTCAGAAAGAGCACGGTGAGTGAGACTATGCAGTGCACCGTTTACCTTACGTGTTGGAAAGTCACTCGGCTAGTCACCTGCTGCTGCCTCTTCTGTTGCTCTATGGATACGCTGACATCTTTAAAACATTTCTTTTAGCCTTTAACAATACGGTGATTATTTTTAATGATTTCCATCTTTGATGTTGTTTTTGATCTTCCTTTCATTTTGTTTCCTGCTTTTCGCATTCTCCTCCCCACCCTTCCCTCTTCTCTGTCCCATTTTTCACTGTCGGGTCATGTGTGTCTGTGTGTTGTGTGTGTGGGTTTCTGTTATCTGGTGTTCTCTCCTCTGTTCTTGTCCTCACCCTTCTGCTGCTGTAGCCTCACAGGCTGTGGACCCTGGCCGAGCAGGTAGGGGACTTTCCTGTCTGTCACACCCGTGCCTCCTTGTCTAGCCCTGCTGCCTTGCACGCATCCAGCCATGGGACAGACTAGCAGTTGAGTGCAGAGATTGGCTGGGGGGTCTGTGGGCCCCGGGATCATGGGTGCTGCCAGACCGGTGGTGTTGCGTTGAGGCCTCACGCAGAGCCGACACTATCTTCCCATAGTGCGGTCAGTGGATCCTTTGCCAGTTTGGGTCGTCTCTGTTTTATTTCATTCTCCACCTCTTTTCCATTTGCTTGTTTATTCTTAATTGATCCTCTGTGGCTGTGTATTTTGCATTACTCACTGTGGCTGGTTCTCTGCTCGGCACTGGTCTGTGGCGCGGCTTTGCTACACAGCTGACTCGCATGTTCTGTTCTTTTTCTCGATCTCGGTGGTGAGACACCACAGCCCAGGGTTACTAAGTACTGGTATGTCTTAATGACATTGTCTTTGGTTTTTTTCCTTATGTATAAACAATGTAAGACAATTTTATGCATTTAGTACAAAAACTGAAATTCTTTCCTGAAGAATTTTAGTGTAATTCTTCAAATGAATTCTGAAGAGATTCTTTATTTTTGGTAAATTTATTGTAGATTCAGTCTTTTTTTCAACCAAGGTATTATATTGCCTTCCCAAAAAGTGGACATACAATTTTGGTTTGTAATGAGACTGCTCTTATCTGGACAGAGGTAACTGGTCAGAAGTCAGCATGGTATAATTTTTCAAGCAATTTATGGTGCCAAAATAAGATTTCTGGATCCCTGTGTAAAATCAACACCCCGATGGCTCAGACCACAAAGTCCTGAGTAGCTTACCAGGACAAAATACCCCTTTTCTGACCTATGTCTTGGACAAAAATGTCCTCCTGAGGCCGGAGGATCAAGATGCTGCCCTCACCTCTTCCTCTCTGACCTGTCCGTCCACGTCACGCATCTTCACTGCCCTGGGCCCTCAGAATATACCTTTTGTTTTTAAAGGTGTATGCATGTAGTAAAAGTTTCTCCACAAAGATGCTTCATACCCTTCCCACCTGCTTTTGCCTCCAGCCGCCATCCTGGCAGTTTCCTTTTAATTGGCACAGTGTGTGGCTTATCTCTTCTCTCTCCTTTTTCTGTGTATCTGTGGTCAAGCTGTGTGAATCCAGTATTATCCTAATCAGGTATTCCTTCTGGAATTTAGGTTATCAGACTGAAAGCTAACAGGTGGTGCCTTGGAGAGGTTGTTGGTATAAATGCTTTTAGTTTTATTTTTCACTTTAAGATTTTACCAAAGAAATGTTTCCCAGCTAGAAGAAGCATTGACCCTGATCTTCCATGTAAACTTGAACTAACCACCCTGTGTTGTTGCTTGCAGGGGACCTCAGGACCTGACCCAACCACTGTCTACGTGGACATGAGGGCCCTGAGGCATGACAGGTACTGTATGCTGCTGGGTTTTTTCTTGTTTCCCTTTTTATTTTCTGTTCTGTGGTCTTGCATGCAGGTATCCGTGTAGGAGAAGTGGTGCGTGTGATGTTTATCTGCTCAGAGCATGGCCGTCGTGAGTGATGTGGTGGAGTTAGGCATTGGCCTGAACTTTGCAATTAGAAAACTGACTGGGCACAGGGGCTTACTCCTGTAATCCCAGCACTTTGGGAGGTCAAGGCAGGCTGATCGCCTGAGATCAGGAGTTTGGTACCAGCTTGGGCAACATGGCGAAACCCTGTCTCCACTAAAAATTAGTCAGGTTTGGTGGCAGGCACTTGTAATCCCAGCTACTTGGGAGGCTGAGTCAGAATTGCTTGAACCTAGGAGTCAGGGGTTGCAGTGAGCTGAGATCACACCTTTGCACTCCAGCCTGGTCAATAGAGCAAGACTCTGTCTCAAAAAAAAAAAAAAGGGAAAAAGAAACCTGCTGCGGGACAGCAGTGGCAGGAAGAATGTGGCCAGAGCTGCTTTATCTGACTGTCTCACCTGGGGGCAGGTGCTTGGTTCTTTTCCTTGGCCATTTTAGTCAGGCATCATTTTGCACCTCTCATAAAATGTCATGTAAAGAAATGCCCATTCATGTAAAGAAATGCCCACATTTCTTTACATGAATGGAAATGTTTTGTGAAGGTGCTTAGAATAGGGGTTAGGGATCACCTTTTCTATGTGGCCTCCTAAGCGGCCCTGGAGAAGAAAAGTGGAGTTCTTGGTGAGAGTGTGAGGACGTCTCCAGGAAGCAGGGATGATAGGGTTGAGCAGGATGAAAAGACCTTTAGAGAAATCTCACCTGCTCAGATGAAATTTCACCTGCTCACCTTCCTCCAGAGAGGAAGGAAAGAATGCTGTCATTTTTACTGCAGACTTCCCCATTGAAACAGGTCATTTTCCACTTGGTGACCAGACATTCCCGTTCACTGTGGCTTAGGTGAAGTGTGTGGGATGTGGTGTCTGCCCTTATCACCATCAGCAGCTGCTCTGTGACGTGTTGCTGTGTGTACTTGTGCCCCCGGGGAGGTCTGGTGTGCCTGGAGGCATTTTCAGTCATCACAATGTGAGCAGTGGCTCAGCTGGCATCTGGTGGAGGGAGGCAGAGATGCTGCCCTGCAGCCTGCATTAAACAGCCTGTGGCTGAGAGCTCCCAGGCCCAGGAGCCATGGCTACCCTGACAGTTCACACTCGTGGATGTGTGCCTCGCCCTGTGGCTCTTGTATCAGAACCTCCGGTCGACAGACCCACTGGCTGCACAGTTAAGAAATTACAGATAAGTGGTGGCCACCTAGAAGCCCTAGAGAGGCCCTACAGGCTGAGGGCCAGAGATATCACCTGTCCCAGGTTCACCACCTGCCAGGGACAAAGTTCAGACTGGAACTCTTAGAGAAATCAGAAATGCCATTTGAGATTAGATAACTTGTTTCTGGGCGTACAATTTTCTAAATAATTACTTTTGGGCTTTAAAACAAATCTGCTTAACTCCCCATAAGAATTCTTTGGAAAACATCTTGTAATTATATAACTTCCTGAGGAAGTGAGCAGTAGCTCATCAAAGAACACATTTGTGCAGTTCTGTCTATGACCTGGCCCTCAAAGAGCAAACTTTGCCCTGACTCTGCTGCTAGCTCCTTTGGAGAGCATCTGAGATGGAAGTGAGTGTACGTAGGGAACAAGAGCGCACCGTCCAGGTCAGGTTCCCACACGCCACCGTATGGCTCCCGTCAGCACTCCTGGTGCTGGCTCTTGCCTTTGTCTGAGCAGCACTAAGGGGAGCTCCTTGGATGCTGATGTCTTCACAAGACTCAGACCCTCCCTGTGTCCTCAGCATTTTACTTACAAAGCTGTTTTGTTTACTTAACAAAAACAAAGTCCAGCTCTGCATGGCAGAGGGACTTCCTTTCACCAGGCCCTGCCCGGGCACCCCTGAACTGCTCCCTGCTGGCCTCCAGAGGCAGCCGGTGCCGCTCTTCCTCCCGTGCACTTGGGTGAGAGATGCTACCCTTCCCTCCCGGCTCCTGGGGCTGCTCTCACTCTCTCATTCCTTTTCCTTTTTTTCCTCACGATGTTCTCTTCTTTGACCTTTCTGACTGTGTCTGTCTCTGCCCCCTCCATCTGGCTGGGCCTCTTCTCCCTTAATCCCAGTCCAGAGAACTCAGGGGTGTCCCACCCTCATCCTCCAGTGCCTCCAGCAACCACTCACAGCCTGCAGCCCACGGTCCCTAGCCCACTCCAGGGATTCTGGCCTCAGGGGCCTTCCCTCCAGTCTTCCAAGCTCAGCTCCAACACCCTCTCCTTCCTTAAACCTCCCTTAAATATTCCCAGGTAAAAATGTCATCCAGCTTTAATCTCCAGTGTTACTTCTGACCTTTACCAGCATGTAACATGCCTTGTGCTGAAGCCACTGGTAGAAGGGGACTCTGGGTCACACAGGTCAGAAGTCAGCTCCTTTGGGATGAGGTGTTATTCTCTGTCACCTCAGCTTCCCTCTTGCCTTAGTCCGTTTCAGTCTCTGTAAGGAACACCTAAGGCTGGGTGACTTATAAAGAAAAGAAGTGTATTTGACTCAGGGTTCTGCAGGCTCTGCTGGAAGTGTACCTGCATCTGCCTCTGGTCACACCTCAGGGTGCTTCACTCACAATGGAGAGAAAGAAGCTTCATGTGCAGAGATCATGCGGTGGGAGGAGGGGATGGGGGAAACAGACTCTTTAGCCACTGGCTCACCTGGGAGCTGGTAGAGCAAGAACCTGCTCACCCCCAGGGAGGTCCTACACCTATTTGAGGGACCCACCGATATGACTCCCACTCTTCCCATTAGGCCCCACTTCCAACCCTGGGAATTGCATTTCAGCAGGAGCTTTGAGGGTGCTCAGAACAGGTGCAGTAAAACCAGTCTTCCCAGGCACCTGTGAGGACGATGTCAAGGAACTCTATTAAGTGTCAGACTGAGGCAGATGCTGTCACTGAGCTCTGGCAGCTGGGTGATGACAGAGGACTTGCCTCTTCTGATCCACAGGCCCAGGGCAGCTGACTATAGAGGGTGAGAAAGTCAGACAGTCCAAGGCCAGCAGCTGGTGGGCACGAAATGAGAGCCACCAAAAAAATTGACCCTATTTCTTTCTTGTTATTCTTCCTATAAAAATGGGATGCTGGTTTTCTCACTTGATCTGCATTAGGTTCTATCACGGGATTAATTACTGTTCTGTCACTTTAATGGCACACTCACTTGGGAGCTCCAAGGCACCTGCCCAATTATCATCTAATTACTCTGGAGAAGGTTAGCTTATTGGTATGCACATGCAATTTCCTTGAGAGAGGAGGAGAGTGAAGCCTTACAGAGGAAGACCACCATTGTGGAATTCAGTGGTCAAACAGGTCCGTTAGCCATTTCTACTTGGTTTTCTGCCTCTGTGTCTGATGCCCTTTTTATTCATGGAGCCATGGTGGGTGGGACCCACCTGCATCTGCACAGGTCACCCTGGAGAGCATTTCTGCATCACAGAGCAAGGAGACACACACTCCCTGCTTCTGGTACAGATCACAGTCCCATATGTGCAGGAAGGAAATGATGAAACTTTTGAGACTATCTGAAAGAGACTGTTCATTTTTAAAATATTCCTTACAATGTTATTCATTTAAAATGAATTCAGTAGTGTCTCATGACTTCCAATTTGGTCTTTCCATGAATACTTGAGTTTTTCAGACTTTAGATAGGAAAAAATATAGATATTTGTCCACAGTTAAAGACGCGGTTTTAAGGCTGGGCACAGGGGCTCACACCTGTAATCCCAGTGCTTTGGGAGGCTGAGGCAGGAGAATCACTGGAGCACAAGAGTTTTGAGACCAGCCTGGGCAACATAGCAAGACTCCATCTCTACAAATTTTTTAATTAGCTAGGTGTGGTGGCATGTGCCGGTATTCCTGGCTACTCAGGAGGCTGAGGTGGGAGGACTGCTTGAGCCTAGGAGTTAAAGGCTACAGTAAGCTGTGATCACACCACTGTATTCCAGCCTGGAGAGCAAGACCTTGTTTCAAAAAGAAATAGTTTCAGCAATTTGTAAGATCTTACGAACATTACCCTGGTGTAAAGTCTGAGAATGAAAACTTTCTTAGCTTCCTCAGGGCTTGTGACTTGAAGTCATAGTTAAAGAGTATTACCAGAAAAGCATAGACATTAAATTAATTCCAACTCAGTGGTTAGCCCAGGTATCAAGATCCTGAGAGCAGGGGGCACAGAATAAAAGTGCATCAATAAACTTGAGACTTAGCAGCAGAATGGAAGGAGTGAAGATAGAGATCAAGATTAACAGCTAAACAGCGGCTTTCCACCCAGTCAGGTCTTTGTATGTGTGTCTCAGTGCATATGTGAGTGTGGTATATGTACCTGCATGTATGAATGTAGTGTCTGCACATTAAGTGAATGTGTGTGTGTGTATGTGAGCTTGCCTCTGTCATGTTGCATGGTGAGTGTGATCTGGGTACAAGTATGATGTAAGTGCATATGTGCATGAGAGTATGAGTTTGTGCAAGAGTATTGTGTATATATGATGCTGTTTTGTGTTGCAAGTGTGCCTGTGTGTGCAATATTGCATGTGTTTCAACTGCACATGCATGTGCATGAGTGTATCGTGTATGTTGTGTGCTGAAAATAGACACAGGCATGTGTGTCATGAGTGTGTTGCAAGTGTGTTGCAATTATGACTGTTTCGACTGGTGTACATTTATGGCTTTGCACATCTTGTGTGTGCATCCAAATATGCAGCATGTATTTATACACACATGAGTACATGCAAGTATGAGCATGCACGTGTATGTTGCATGGGTGGGTGGGTGTGTGACACAAGTGTATGAGGGTCTGCAAGAATGCAAGTGCACACTCATGTGCATGTATGTGCAAGTGAGTGTGCATGTGAGTGTAGTGTACTGAATGTTTTCTGTGTGTATGCTGCATGCGTACATGTGTGCATGCAGATGCATTTGTGCTGGTGTGTTGGTTATGTGAGTTGTGTGTGTTGCATATATGTGCATCTGCACATGCAAATTGAGTCTTAGTATTGCCCTATGTTTTGCATGTGGAGTTGTGTTGTATGCACACACGTGCATGCATGTGGAAGTATGTTGTGTGTGAGTACATTCGTGTGCATACATGTGTGCATGAGAAGGATTCGCTGGGAGGGTGCCAGAGTTCTCCAGCTGGTCTTTAGTCCACTCATCATGGCCTGTGGTTTCAGCAGACTGGGAACTTGGCTGTAAGTGGAGCCCATGCTCCTTTACTGAATAAGTTGTGTGCTGTGTAGTGACGTTTCTGTCAATGACGGACCACAGTGGTCCCCAAGACACTGTTCTCTAAACGACAGTGGTTCCCCAAGACTGCAATAAAGCCAAAAAATTCCTGTGAAAATGGAGGAATTTTTGACATTGGAGCCGTTGTGTTTGTGGCGATGCTAGTGTAAACAAACCTGTGCTGCCAGCCATATAAACATACAGCAAGTAGGATCGTACACAGCACATGCGTAATACTGGATTATGATAAAAGACAGCTGTGCAACTGGTTTAGGTACTTATCATTGGTCTTGATCTTAGAGTATGTTCTCTCTACTTAAAAGGGAAAGTTAATTGTAAGAACCTCAGCAGGTCCTTCAGGAAGACTCTGGAAGAAGGCATTGTTCCCACAGGAGATCACAGCTCCATGCATGTCATTGCCCTAAAGACCTTCCAGTGGGACAAGATGTGGAGGTGGAAGGCAGCAATTTCAGTTATCCTGACCCTGTGGAGGCCCAGATTAATGTGTGTGTCTATTCATTTTTAACAAAAAAAGTTCAAAAACTAAAAAGCTTTTAATTGGAAGCTTAGAAGAATATAAGGAAAAATTATACAGCTCTACAATATGTTTTAATCTGTTTTTATGAATGAGTCAAAAAGCTTTTAGCAATTTACAACATAAAGTTACAGTGAATGGGGGTTAATTTACTTAGCAGAGGAATTTTCATGTAGATTTAGTGTCGCTTACGGGCACAGCGCTTATGAAGTTGACAGCCACGTCCGGTGAGGTCTTAGCCCTTTGTGTGCACTCACTACCCGCTCACCTAGAGCAGCTTCCAGCCCTGCAAGCTGTTTATGGGTAAGTTTTCTATGCAGGTGCACTGTTTTTTATCTCTTTACAGCATTTTTTACTGTCCCTTTTCTATGTCTAGATACAGAAATGCTGTTGTGTTACAGTGTGTGTAGTCACGTGCTGTCCAGGCATACAGCCCGGGAGCACTTGGCCATACCACACAGCTTAGGAGTACAGAAGGCTCCCCATCCATGTCTGTGTAGGTCACTCGTGGTGTTTGCATGATGACACAGGAGGCTCCCCCATCCAGGTGTGTGTAGGGCACTCGTGTTTGCATGATGACACAGTCAGGGGGCTCCCCCATCCAGGTGTGTGTAGGTCTGTTTAGGTCACTCGTGATGTTTGCACGATGACACAGTCAGGAGGCTCCCCCGACCAGGTGTGTGTAGGTCACTCGTGTTTGCATGATGACGCAGTCAGGAGGCTCCCCCATCCAGGTGTGTGTAGGTCACTCGTGTTTGCATGATGACGCAGTCAGGAGGCTCCCCCGTCCAGGTGTGTAGGTCACTTGTGGTGGTTGCACGATGACGCAGTCGATTGACAACTCATCTCTCAGATGTCTCCATGTTATCAAGGGACATGACTGTATTTTTCGCTCCAGCTTCTCAATGTGTCACATGCTCCTCAAGTGACCGCCCCAGCATGTGTACCCAGGAGCCTCACCCTCCCTCCCCCATCCCTTGGGTATCCTAGCTGAGCCTCAGAGTTGTTTGGCTGTGATGAATCTAACAGGTGCTTGGATTAGGCTCAGGACCCATTGTCTGGCCTCAGATCTATCACTTTCTGGCCATGAGATCCTGTACAGGTTGCCTTTTTGTGTTTTACTTTCTCTGCCTGTGAAATGGTGGTAGCGATGCCACTCCTAAAGTTGTTAGGAGGATTCTTAGTATGCGTCAGGTGCTTGGGACAGTGCTAGCTGTAGGTCTCGGTACAATTAGCTGACGTAGTTACACCTTTACGTGGATATACAATTTTATGTATGTACTCATGCAGATGCCTTTTTTCTTATGATTAGTTTATATTTTTCTCCTTTATTTCTTCTGCTCTGGTTGTCTTCAGGCATGAACAGCCTTCTAATCCATTGTCTTGCCCAACTTGAGACATGATCATTGAGTAAGGGACAGTATGGCTTTCACGATTCCTTAAACAGAACTTGCAGTCCACTAGAAAACAGATGACTAACCAGTGGAGAAAACTGAATGAAGAGGAAATAACTGACATTTACACCATGTATGTCACTTATGTTATTTGGACAGGAGAGTCTCCTGCAAGGCTCTGTCATCCTCCCGTTGCCTGGTTTGCACTGCTCCCGCCTCTCTGGCTCCCCACTCTCCAAAAATCCCCTAGCTGGATGTGTGTGGAAGGAGAGCAGCCATGGAGCACTGTGGCCGGCGGCAAGCAGGCCAGGATGGTTGCCAGAGGTGGGCTCTGGGTCCTGCCCCTCCAAGGCATGTTTTCAGGAGAAGAAAGAGGCAGGCTTGTTGCCATAATATTTTTGTCTGTGCTTTTTTAGAATTACCATCCATATCCCAGAGAGCCTGTGTCCGTGTTTAAACTCATTGATATTTTGAGTCTTCACATCCAATTTTCTAATTTCTTCCCCTTTGCTGCATCAGTGTGACTTTAAGCCTTTCAGGGCCTCAGTTTATCTCCTAAATGAATCAATGAGCATTTCCCACTCACCATGATTCCCTGCAGCTGCCATTTCTCCTGACCCCTCCACCTTCCCCAGACCCCAGCACTCTACTGTCTGCTCACAGCCCTTGGTCTGACCGACACCCCCTCCCTCCAATATCAACAATGTTGCCTTTGCATGTAAACATGACATGATAAATGCTGTCTAAAAACAAAAGCTACTGGGCCTGGGGCATGGGCTTGGTCACCCAGAGGCAGGAGGCTGTGCCGTCCATGAGGCCAGCACTCTTGCATCTCAGAAGCCAGGAAGAGAGCACATGCCCTCTCCTCTGCAGCATGGGCTGTGCAGAGCGATGCCTCCAGAGAGGGCATGTGAACGGGTTGGGGAAAACCTGCAGATGTGACCTAGCTAAGTGCAAGGTTACCCTGAACAGTGATGAGCAGGGGAAGGGTGCTCATCTCTGAGGCCTTTCTCCAAAACACCTGTGACCCATGTCTATCCATGAACAAGGTCAGACAGATCCCAACCGAAGGGCAGCCTACAAAGCAGCTCCCCAGTCCCCTCAAAACTGTCAAGGTCAGCAAATCAAGGACATTTCTCAGAGACTGTCACAGCCCGTAGGAGCCCAAGAAGATGTGACGGCCAAATGTCATGTGGGATTCTGGGTAGGCTCCTGGGATGGGAAAGGGGCATTGAGGGGAAAGTGAGGAAGCCTGAGTAAAGGATGGATTTAAGTCATCTTACTGTTGGCTCACTAATTCTAACTGATGTCAGATGTGCGCACATTCTGAAATTGGGTTGTATTGTAGGGCAACGTGGGAGCTCTACCATCTGCTCAATTTTTCTTAAATCTGAAACTGTCCTAAAAAGTGTATTTTTAAATTTTTTATTTTTTTAATTAGCACATAATTGTACAACTCATAGTGTAAATAGTGATGTTTCAATACATATAGCGCATGGTGAGCAGATCAGGGTGTTAGATCAGGAACGTGCATCATTTCTTTGGAAATGTTTGGTGTCTTCCTCCTAGCAATTTGAATAGTAGATTACTGTTATAGTCATCCTGCAGAACACTGGAACTTATCCCCCCCATCCAGCTGTGACTTTGTTCTCTTTAACAAATCTCTCCCCATCCCTCTCTTCCCAGCCTCCAGTGTCCCTTGTTCTATTTTGTACCTCTATGAAATCAACTTTATTTAGCTTCTACATGAGTGAGAACATGTAGTGTTTAACTTTCTATTCCTGGCTGATTTTATTTAATGTAATGTCCTGCATTTTCGTCCATCTTGCTGCAGATGACAGGATTTCATTATGTTATGGCTGAATTGTATCCAGTGTAACATACCACACTTTCCATATCCATTCATCTGCTGTCGGACTCCTGTATGGATTCCATGTCTTACCTGTTGTGAATCGTGCCGCAGTAGACAGAGGAGTGCAGATGTCTCTCCAGTAGACAGATGATTTTCTTTCCTTTGGATAAACCCCCAGTGGGATGGTTGGATCATATGGTAGTTCTTTTCACAGGGTGTGTGTGTGTGTGTAAGGGTGTGTGTCTCTGTGTATGTGTGTGTGTTAAGGAACCTTCATACTACTCTCCATAGTGGCTGGACTAGTTTATATTCCTAGCAACAGTGTCTAAGAGTTTCTCCTCCCTCTCTGTATCCTCACCGGCATTTGATATTTGTTGTCATTTTGATAATAGCCATCTTAACTGGAGTGAGATGATATCTCATTGTGGTTTTGAACTTCAGCTCTCTAGTAATGATAAGTATAAGCAGCGAGCAGCCCATGCTGCGCTCTGCTTGTGGAGCAGCCATTCTTTTATTTGTTTTCTTTCCTAATTAACTAACCTGCTTTCACTTAAAAAAAAAGACTTCCACGTCTCTGATGATTTGTGATGTTGAGCACTTTTCATATATTTTCTGGCCATTTATGTCTTTTGAGAAGTGTCTGTTTGGATCATTTACCCATTTTTAAATCAGATTGCTTGGTTTTTTGTTTGGTTGGGTTTTTGCTTTTGAGGTTGAGATGTTTGAATTCCTTATATATCCTGAATATTAATTCCCTGTCTTAGGAGTAGTTTGTAAATGTGTCTTTCATTCTGTAGGTTGTTTTTTCACTTTGATTCTTCCCTTTTGCTGTGCAGAAGCTTTAAGTTATATATAATCCCATTTGCTTGTTTTTGCTACTGTGTCCTGTGCTTTTGAGGTCTTATTCAGAAAGTATTTTTTTAAAAGCCAAGGAGTTCTCAAAAACAAAAATGCTTTTTTTTTTTTTAAATTCAGCGCAAAGGAATTTGTCATGAAAACCTTATGGATGGACATAAAGCGATAAACAGTTTATCCCACTCTTTGCCACAGTAATACTGATGCTTCCTCCCCCACCCCCAACTGTTTTTTGAGATGGGTGTCACTCTGTCACCCAGGCTGGAGTGCAGTGGCATGATCATAGCCCACGGTGATCCCTGACTCACAAGCTCAAGTGATCCTCCCACCTCAGGCTTCCGAGTAGTTGGGACTACAGGTGCATGCCAGCACACCTTGCTAACTTTTGCATTTTTTGTAGAGACAGGGTCTCACCATGTTACCTAGGCTGGTCTCAAACTCCTGGGCTCAAGTGATCCTCCTGCTTCAGCCTCCTAAAGTGCTAAGGTTACATGCATGAGCCTCTGCACCCCGCACATCAATACATGTGATTGGGATCTTAGGTAGCAGGGGTCTGTGCTGAGACTTAGCATTCAGAGATCAAGCACTTTGGAAACTTGGAAACCATCTGGCCTTGGAAGAAGAGGGAAGAGGGCAGTTTGTGCTGTAAGGTAGGCTCAGTCCATACCTCCAAATGGTGCTTTTTATGGGAAGAAAAAAACAGAGAGCTCTCTTCCTCCTGAGGGAGAGAAAAGAGGAGAGGATGCACAGAAGAGTCTGGATTGGAGGGGCGTCAGGTTAAGTTTATAATTCTGTACATTAAAACGTACACAAAGTATGCTTTGGTACTTCATTTGTGCAATGCTGTTGGTTAGATGAAAACCTTCTTCTATTTTCTCTTGTTGCTCATTTTCAGGGTGATTGGTGTCTGTTTCTGGGCTTCCATAACCAAGTCTGCTTGCCCTTAGCCTTTTGTGGTGACCACCGTGGCTGTCTCATGTAGTCATCTATGGCTTCCTTAGGGCTCAAGTCCCAGGAGGACCTCCTGTAGAGATAATAATGCATTTGTTTTCGATTTTGAATGTGTGAACCTGATGCCTATTATTATTATTATTTATTTATTTTTTGAGACAGAGTCTCGTTCTGTCACCAGGTGCCAGGCTGGAGTGCAGTGGCACGATCTCCACTCACTGCAACCTCCGCCTCCTGGGTTCAAGCAATTCTCCTGCCTCAGCCTCCCAAGCAGCTGGGATTACAGGCATGCGCCACCACGCCCAGCTAATTTTTTATATTTTAGTAGAGACGGAGTTTCACTATGTTGGCCAGGATGGTCTTGATCTCTTGACCTCGTGATCCGCCCGCATTGGCCTCCCAAAGTGCTGGGATTACAGGCGTGAGCCACCACACCCGGCAATGCCTATTATTTTTAAGCATTGTTATTCCTTGTGATTTTAATGCTCTTATGTGCTTCACTGGTTGCAAAGGAAATAGCAAGACCTTAAAATCTCAACTTTGACAGTAACACTTTCCTCAGTCTTCTCCTTCACCTTAGCTGCCAGGAGGCTGCAGACTAGACTCAATCACAGCATCTCTGTCAATTAGCCTAAAGTTTTTGAATATTTAATTTCTCCTCTTTTTGAGGGGATTTTTAAAAGGTTGTTGTTCAAATGGTCTTATTATATTGGGTATTTTAAATGTTTCAGATTAATTTTGGAAGAAGGTATAGTTTAAAATCTTAAGTTCTGGTTGCTTTTTCAGCAGCACTTTCATAAATGCCATCCTCAAACGGTGAGCATGGCTGTGCTGCAGCTGAGCTTTCCATGTGGCACCGGGTTACTCTGTGTCCCATCTGCTCCCCTCGAAATGCCACAGAGTTGGCACTGAGGTCGGCACCAACTCTGTCTGCATCTGGTCTCATGCCGGTTTTTGAGATTGAAGGTGCAGAGGGTGCATGAACCTTCAGGTCATGAGTGGCCATCAGGCCAGTGCTGAGCAGCGGCGTGGGTGGACGGGGTGGTGCTTTGCATCAGGTGCCCCACCCTGAGGCGTTGGTCATGGCTCCAGCTGCACTCGTCTGAAGCAATTGTCTTTCTGGTGGGGGCGGCGCTGCCATGTGCTAGCGCATGTTTGTTGGGGTAGAGAATGCTGTTTTGTTTCTCGGTTGTTGTTATGTGTCTGGAGCTGGTGTGCTGATGGATGCTCTACCAGCCAGTGGGAGGATTCCAGGTACTGCCAAGGCGTGGGGGGCGGTGGTCCTTGGCAGAGGGCAGGTGTGCTCATCCCCCTTTGCCTGGCCCAGATGAGGCTTCTTGCCTTTTGGTGAGAATCTTAGTTGGAAGAAGAAAGAGTCCCATCTGTAGCTTTGTGGGGAAGGATTAGAGAGAGGTTTGACCATGGCTCTCCTTAGACAAATGATGAAAAACCAGGTTATCTAAGCAGCACCTTCCCAGCCATTCCCAGGAAGCACTAATGAAGAATGAAGACCTCACAGAAAGACCTTGTGACCACCATGCCTTCATTCCCCACTCAGGGTTACATGGTACAATCAGGGCTCCAGCATTCCAAGGCATTGCTTCTAGTGAAACAAGTTGCTAATTTGAGTCAATCTGAGAGCAGTTCAAGGACAGGGCAGGTTAGAGGCTAGTGGCAAGTACCCTCATGTCAACTCTCTGTCTCTGCTTTTGCAGTAAAAGTCTAAACTTCAAGTCCACTTGATAGCATAGGATGAAAAGACAGTTCATTCCCCGCAAGTCCAGGATTTATACTAGAGTCAAGAAGAAATAAGGGGCAAGACAGGCCAGGCTAGAAGAGTTATTCAGATATACAGTTAAATTGTAGCCTTGCTGTGAAAGTAAGTGCGCTGTTTAAAACTGACTCTCACCTGGGGAGGGTGTCAGTGCCCACCTCCTGGAGCCAATTTGGTCAGCGGTAATGCACGCTGGAGGCAGCAAGAAAAGCAGCACAGAGTTCCCAGTCCGGAGCTGGCAGCTTTACTCAGCTCTGAGTTATCTGAAGCAGACTTGACCTGAGTGGCAGGTGCTCTGCCACAGGGGTAGCTCTGCTGGGCACGGGCCTTGGCACAATGGCTCCTGTGATATGAGCGTCCTCTTAGGGCATCACTTGGTCCTGTTGGTTGCTCAGTCACACTTCCCACAGGAGAGGGCTAGCCTGGCTGGCTCTATGTGTTTCTCCCTCCCTCATGGAGCACTCCTGCCCCGCTCTGGCTCCTGGAGTCCTCAGACCTCTGCACTTCCCTCCAGCAGCCCACCTCTCTCTTGTAAAGCAGTCCACCCTTTCTTTGACTACAACTGTCAGTTACAGAGGAAGACCACTGTGCCCAGTGCCTGAGTGTGGTTCAAATCTCAGTGAGGGCCAGGCATGGTGGCTCATGCCTGTAAAACCATGCCAGGAGATGCCTTGGTTTTAACCTTACAACCGAGTTCTAACTGAGAAGTGTTAATAACCACAGCTACTTATAACTCACAGACCATGAGCACTTCAGAGTCATAGCCCATTTAATTTGCCCAAACCTGGTGATATCTGCATATGATCCCCAGTTCGAGAAAGTCGGCACCAAGCTCTGCTGGACTCGCGTTTTCACTCAGCCTGCCCTGTAACTGTGGAGGACACTGCTTTGAGAACAACCAAGATCACCTTGTTTATTGCTATGAGTTCTTTGCACATGGAGGTAATCAGCCCTTCAATGTGTATCTTACAGATATAGCTCCTAGTTCTGTAGAAAAACATCTCTTCTGCCCTTAGATAGGGGCAGCTTTTTTCCTCTCTTTGCTACGTGGATGTCGTTTTCTCTCTTTATGTGGATATTGTTCAGCTTGGTGTAGATGAAGGAATTCCTGTGTGGCATTTGCTAGCAGGATATTGAGCTTCTTCATCCTGGACTGGCCCTGAGTGATTTAGCACCCTGTACCTGTTTTCATATGAAGCACACCTTTTTCATACTAACCAGAGAGGAAATTTTGGATGATAGATCTTCCATGTTTTCCACACTTCAGACAAGGTTCTCAGCTGAGATTCCATCTTGCTTCCTTTCCTGAGGCTGTGGGTCAGTATGGGGGCAAGAGCAGGAGAGAGTGAAGGATGTGCGGCCAGAGGGCGAGGCGCTGGCCAGCACACACCTGCCCGGAGCCTCGCCTGCCTTGTTTTCCTCCATGCCCCTTAGTGGATGGGCACAGGCCAAGGCGGTAACTCACCGGGATGGAGAGAAGGAAGATCTGGGAATACTGCACAGCCTGTCCCTGCCTGGCAGAGCCCTGGGGCATTTGCCCATCACTGTTGTGACTCAAGAGCCTTGTTTCCTGAGTGACCCCCGGACCCTATCTGAAGTCATCCCCATAGTGACAGCTCCCAGAGCTGCTGATTCATCCAACTCCAGGCAGTGACAGGATCTCAGACATCGTAAAGTAGAGATGACTGTGGACTGGGCACAGAAACGGCAACAGTGTGTCCAAAACAGCCCTCAGTTTTGGCTGTTTCACTCCCTGGCTGGTCAGCTGGCCTTTGTAGGAAGCTGAGGCAGGGGCATCTGACCCCACCTCTCGTTCTTTCCCTCTCCTTGCCATCTTCAGGTGCCTCTTTCTCACTGCTGCCTTGGCCAGCTGGCCTGGCTTCTCTGCTACTGTCTTCATCTGGAGCAGATCGCCCATTTCTGGAATCCACAGTTCACCGGCTTTTGACTCCACTGGCCGCTCAGATCAGGGCACGTGTGCCTGGCACAGGAGGAAGGAGTTGGTGTCCTTGTCCGGCATGGGCATGTCCTGCCAATATCTCAGGTGTGCTCATGCTGTGTGCTGCTCGCATGGTCAGGGTCCAGAGGAGAGCATGTTTGTGTTGCACCACAAATTCTAGGTATTCTCAGGGCAAGTCTCAATAGTAACCCACCCAAAGTTAGCATAACCCTGCCTAGCTCCTGAAAGGTCTTTGGTTTCTTGCAATTCTGTGTTAAAGCAGCCAGTGAGGCTTTTGTGGAGGAGGTTAGTGTTGTCTAGTCTCGGTGTTTTCCCGAAGAGCTTGAATCATGTGAACTCTTTGGCAGCCGTCATCAGCTGTTAGCAGCAAGGTTTCCCTTTAAGACAAACACCAAAGAGTTGATGCTTGTCATCCAATGTGAAATGGCTCCAGTAAGTCCTCCTCCCTGATCAGACTCCTGCTTACACATGCAGGCAGCCTCCCCAGTGTCTCCTCTCTGTTCTCCTGAGGAAGGGAAAGTGCCACCAGCCTTCTCTGTTTCTGCTCCACCACAGATGACCCTCCCCAGCACAGGCTGTTCTGCTGCAGTAACAGGAGAAGTCACACTAGGTTGGTTGGGAGGAATTGTTCTGTAGCCTCAGTCACTGAACAACCACAGGAGACGGTGCCCCTCACTGCAGACAGCCCTGGATCTGGCAGGAGCAGTGCAGCTGTCAGGCCCGTCCGAAAACACTGGCACACACGCTGTGCCTGCGCTGAGCCCTTCACGCTACTCCTGGGTTTACTGACACTGCCTGTCCTCCATGCCACTGGGTGCCTCCCCCTTCGTGGCAGGAACACCCCTGTGCCCAGAGGTGCACGCACCCTCCACGGTCTCCCTCATGCTTTGCAGAGGGGTATGCTGGACTGTTCCCTCAGAGCCCTGACACTCAGGTTTCTTTCTTGGTACCTCCTGCCCCTTGCCTCCCCTTCATCCTCTGTCTTTGACTATACCTGTCAGTTACAGAGGAAGACCACTGTGCCCAGTGCCTAAGAGTGTAGTTCAAATCACGGTGAGAGCCGGGCATGGTGGCTCACGCCTGTAATCTTCGTGTTTTTGGAGGCTGAGTTAGGAGGATCACCTGAGACCGGGAGCTTGAGACCAGCCTGAGCAACATAGTGAGACCTCATCTCTAAAACATAGAAGTTAGCTGGGTGTGGTAGTGCACACCTGTAGCCCCGGCACCTCAGGAGGCTGAGGTGGGGGGATTGCTTGAGGCCAGCAGGTCAAGACTGCAATGAGCCACGATTACACCACTGTATTCCAGCTTGGGTGACAGAGTGAGACCCTGTCTCTGAAAAATGACACATCAATGGTAGGAAGGGCATCTCAGGAGCCAACAGACTCCCTGCCCACAGCCTGTCCCCAGGTGGGAGGCAGGTCCTCCTGTGATCTGCCATCTTCAAGCCTTTGAGCACTTTCTCCTTTGCTTTACTTTGTTTAAATAAAAATTGCCTCTTAGGGAAATGAAGAGTGTCTTGGTCCACTAGGACCTGGTAAAAATGTAAAACCAGCACTGAAGGCCTCAAAAGACAGAAATAACGCACCTGCAGGGACCGTTGGCAAAGCGCTGGCTGTGATCGCTGCAATGTTCTTGCAGTTCTTAAGATTAAATTACTATGACATGTTCTTTGAAGAGTCTTTTCTGAGTAGCTTTACCGTCACAGGGCCCAGCAGTTCTCTCTCCTCTGTGGCTGTGATGCTCACACTGCCTTGGACTCTTGGCCCTGCACACCTGGCCCTGCCTTCCACCCACAGTGCAGCCATCCATGCTTCAGGACCAGGTGGCACAGTCCTGCGTGACCCATAGCTCTTTCAAGGATGCCCTGTAATCTGTGTTCTTTTCCTTTCCTGAAAATGATAAGTGGACTTATGTTTACTTTAAGTTCAGAGTCATTTTTCCAGTTATTTGGCAGGTTTGAGAGATGCGGCTTCATCTGCTTTCTTTGTGGCCATCACTTTAGGTACAGTTTCCGCTGCTACTGGGTTGCCCTTTCTGTGACATATGTCTTTGCCATTGGATGATGCTCAGAATCAACTTTCCCTGACAGCCTGCTGGGCTCATGACCTCATGCTGAATTGGTGAAGGGGAAACTGGACAGAAAACACATCTAGGAATATTTTCTCTTTCTGTTTGTAGAGTCCGTTTAGTGGAAAGAGGATCCCCTCATAGCCTGCCCCTGATGGAATCGGGAAAGGTAAGAATTATAGGAAGAAGCATGCATTTCTGTGTCAGTTTGCTTCTGTGTGTGTGTATGGGCTTTTAAGTTTTAAGAAATGTATTTTATAGAATGTTTTTTTTTTTCCAAAAGCTTTCTGGAAAGTAACATATTAATCAGTATAGAAACTCAAAATAACAGTGTTTTAAACAAGTTAGACTTCTTTCCTCAGGTAAAAGTTGGGAAATAGGCATTTCCTGTTCCATGAAACCAGCACAGGCGCTGGTGCCTTTGGCCTCGTTCTGCACAGTGTAGCCCAATTCCCAAGGGTACCTCAGGGCTGAGGCAGCTGCTCCTGCTCCAGCCATCATTTCCATGTTGCAGCCAGCAGGAGGAGAAATAGAAAAAGAAGAGAACAAAGCAGGCAGACCGTAGGAAAGGTTCCCAAGCTGTCCTACGCTGAAATACCATTGATTAGAATTTGGTCACTTGGCCACACCTAGCTAAAAAGAAGGTTGGGAACTATTGAGATATCAATTCTGACTATCTGCAGGCCTGCCTAAAAATCGGGGTATCTATTACTGTGGGAGTAAAAAAGAATGGTTATCAAAAGATACCTAGTAGTTTCTGCCACAGTGGTTGTGTTATTTACTAGAACTAAAGGGCAATAAACATACTTTTTTTTTTGAGACAGAGTTTCGCTCTTGTTACCCAGGCTGGAGTGCAATGGCGCGATCTCGGCTCACCACAACCTCCGCCTCCTGGATTCAGGCAATTCTCCTGCCTCAGCCTCCTGAGTAGGTGGGATTACAGGCACGCGCCACCATGCCCAGCTAATTTTTTGTATTTTTAGTAGAGATGGGGTTTCACCATGTTGACCAGGATGGTCTCGATCTCTTGACCTCGTGATCCACCCGCCTCAGCCTCCCAAAGTGCTGGGATTACAGGCGTGAGCCACTGCGCCCGGCAATAAACATGCTTAAACCTAAATGAAGACTCTTTTTTTTCCTTTTTGGCCCCAATTGTCAGATTTCTTCTCCATTGATAGAATTCTAAAAGCATTTCATGTTGCTTCTGGGCCTCTTATAAAATTGCCTGCAAGACTGCAAGTTGGAATTCTTTACAGAGTTGGTTCCAGCAGTAGGAATGTGCTCACCATCACCATAAGAGTCTGGCGGACCTCGCCAGCAGCGGAACCCAGAGCCCTGAAGTCTCACTTCAGACTGAAAGCACAGTATGACTATTCTGGGACATTCTGTGTTTTTACCATAAAATGCTTTGCCTTTATCTCAATTGTAAATGTTAGATGAACTGATCTGAGACAGGCTATATTCAGGAATTCCATAATGAACTTTTGATTCCTATCTAAGTGGTATCAGTGGAATGTGAGATATTTCTAGGCTAAACTTCCATTAAGAAGGAAATTCTGGCCAGACCCAGTGTCTTCTGCCTGTAATCCCAGCACTTTGTGGGGCTGAGGCTGGAGGGTTGCTTAAGGCTGCAGTAAACTGTGACTGTGTCACTACACTCCAGCCTGGGTGACAGCGCCAGACCCTGTCTCAATGAAAAAAAAGGAAATGTTTAATATTGACATCCATTACAGTAGAAGATGTTTACCTGCAGTTCCCCAGTATCTTGAGTTGACAATTCAGTGGAGATGAGCTGGATATCACACAGACATCCTAATTAAAGCCTGCCAGACTTCATTAGCAGTTGATACAGAAGCTTTCCCTCTGGCACCACCAAAGCAGTTGTCTGCTAAATAGTTTTGCCAGAATCATTTTGGGTTATCTTCAAGTCCATGCTTACCCCTGAAAACGTCACTCTGTGACTCTCTGACTTCAGTGATGATGGCCAGCATCACCTTCCATCCATGCCTTGTCCCGGGTGTAAGACGTAATATTGAATCTGTAAATATTGTGAATAACTTCATTGAAACAACTGAAAATTCCCATTTTGCAAAAGTCAGGTTGTGTTAAACGTGACATCATTTATCATGTTTTTGTTCAAAAGTTGTTTTTGTGATTTTAAATAGATTTCTTTTAGCTTTATTGAGGTGTGATTGTCAATCAAAATGTTTAATTTTAAGATCACCATAATGGCATACAATATTGTAACAATTACAGTGAGAATGTGATCGTGATTGTGAGGCTGTGGTTGCATAATGGGTCATAACTTTGTGGCATATGTTAATTTAATTGCTTTCTAAACGGTCTTTAAAAAGGAAAGGACATGAAGACGAGATTGAGGTTGGCTTGTGTTTAGCCTCTTCCTGTGTTCCTTCCATTAATGAGACTTTTCCTCTCCCAAATAGATACTTCCAGGGGTTCGGATTATAATTGCCAACCCAGAAACGAAAGGACCACTAGGGGACTCGCACCTTGGAGAGGTGAGTTGAGCACCCGCAGAGATCCAGGTTATTTTCTGTTGTATGTCCTTGGCTTGTCTTGACACCGTCAGAACTGCTCACACACCCTTGATCTGCCACATGCCCATTTGAGTTGAGTGAGTTATGAGTGCCTTGGAAATAGTGTGAAGTAAGTTTTGTTGCTCAAATGAGTCCATGAAAGCTCACAATTACAAGATGGCATTTCCTTAGGGAAGTATAATATATTCTCCTCAAATAATTCAGAAGAGATTTAAACACATAACGCATGTGGACTGAGTTTCCTTCTTAGCTTTCGAATTTGCTTTCTGTGTTCCTGCTGTTATTACTTAGAAGTCCTTCACCAGGAAAAACGGCAGAGACCTCCACAGAGAGTAATGCTAGGACAACAGCAGAGCCAGTTCACAGCAGCCAAGAGGTCACGTGGTGATTTCAGATCAGAAAGCAAACAAGGATACTTGACAGCTTTGCCCATTGTGTTCAGGATGGACCCACCCTGGCTGGCTCTTCACTCCCTGCTGCTGTGCCCCCCAACACCTGTGCTGCTGGTGGGATTTGGCTGGAGAAAGACTCCTTGTGGAGCTGCACAGTCTGGTCTCCATTCTTGACACCTCTTCTCAAGCAGGCCCTGGTGCTGCTGGGCGTTCCCAGTCTGAGAGGCAACTTGTTTCATGCGTCCTCCTTCTTCCCCATTCTTCTTTCTAGCAATGAGCTTGCTGCTTCTATGAGGAAGCGGAGGGCACCGGAGAAGAATGTGTCTGGAGCCAGCCTCCTCCCACAGTGCCAGCACTTGTGCCCTCCCCCCAGTTACTCCATCCAAGACCAGGCCTGCTGTGCCATTAGACCAAGCCCCTTGTGCAGCCATGGACAACTTCGCTCCCCTTGTCACCTGTCCCGTCTCGTTGGGCATCCCCCTTCCTGCAGCTGCCACCTCCTCGGCCCCAGCTGCATCCCCAGCACACACGAGAACACGTTTCTGCATGGTGTGTGGTGAACACACAGTTAATGAGCAAGTCCTAACCAGTTCTCACATCCCACCTTGCTTTTCTTCCTGGGCCTTTTTTTTGGCCCCTGGCTTGACTCTCTCAGACACATGGAAGATCAGAACTACAAAGATAAAATTCTGTGCTGCTCCCGCTTAGGAGTTTCCTTTAAATACATTCCTAGAAACAAAGCTGGAAGGCAGAGCCTGCTTCTCCAGCACCCAGAGGGGTCCCCACAGGTGCTGGTCCCCTCCAGCATCCAGAGGGGTCCCCACAGGTACTGCCTGAGACATGTGCTGGGCTAAGGTCAGAATTCTCTTCCCTCTGAGGGTGGCCAGAACTGGTGGAATTTCCAAGATGACATTCTTATTGGGAATGTGTGTTTTCCAGTCTGAGGGGTGATTAAGGAAATTATAATAAGTAAGGGACGTGCTGTGATGCTTTGATGTAGGTACATAATATGAAACAGATACCACGACCGGGTTAGTTCTGTTGTTCATCACCTCACATTCTTGTGTGTGTGTTGAGAACATTTAGGCTCTGTTGTTACCGAATTTCAAGTAAACAATAGGATGTTATTCACTGTAGTCACCAGGCTGCCTTTTCTCCCCAGAACCTGTATGCCCTCTGGCGGTTTGCCCCTTTGCCCTTCATCTCCCCCTTGCCACTCTGAAGCCCCTGGCAACCACTGTAAACCACTTCTGTGAACGCAGCTTTTTAGATTCCACGTGAGTGAGGTAGTGCAGTATTTGTCCTTCTCTGTTCCGGCTTTTCACTCAGCATCACTTTTTCCAGGCTCATCCGTGCTCTTGCAAATGGCAGGATTCCCTTCTTTTTTAAGGCTGTAGAATATTCCATTGCCTTAATGAGAACTTCTTTGTGTTTGGGAACCGAGAATGTTGTCATTTCCCTGATCTGATGCTGCACTGTCTCTCTCGGTTTCGTCTTTTCATTTGTTTAGCAGACACTGAGTACCGCTGCGCGTTAGGCATTGTGGGACGTGGGTGCCGTAGTAAACCAGTTTCTGACTTCATGGAACTTACCACCTTTCATTGTCAGTAAATAACAGAAACAGCCAAGCCCAGAATGTCTCCACTGCAAACATGCCAGAGTCCAAAAGGCCCTTCCTCTCCTGACCCTTGCTGTGTGGGCAGAGCAGCATGAGCATCTGGGGAACTTAGCGGTTTTGCTTTTACCCAGCCCTGTCCATGGTTCTGTGTGATCCACGTGGCTGTGGCTTTGAGTCACTATATCAGTCTTTGCTTACCCATTTCCCCAGATGTCAGACATCCAAGCATTCTTGTCTCCGTTTTTTGGTGTGATACGCATTCATCCCTCAGGTTTTGTTCTGTGGTGTGTGGTTTTATTGCAATGTATGTCTAGAGATATGCTAACCAGGTGACATGAGAAGAAATCTCAAAGCTTCTCCACTTTGTTCTTGCTCTTTAGAAACAATCATTTGGAAAAGTGTAAGGAATCTAGTATGACTTTGTTCATTTGCTGTGTATGTTTTTACAAGCTGTTTCTGAAATCTTCAACCAATCTGCTTTAATACAATTCCCCATAGGTGGATGGCTTGGTTGGTTTCTTGGCCACAAAGTTGGTAAAGTGAGTTTATTTCAGTATCCTCCATGTGTCTGCAGAAAGCTGAACGAGATTAACATCATCTTGGTTATTCAGTTCAAGGAAACTTTTCATATCACTGAATATAATTTATTGTCAAAGTTGTAGCCTCACTTCGCTGGAGATAAAATAATGTCCTCCACGGTGACATTTCTCTCCGTTCGCAGATCTGGGTTCACAGTGCCCACAACGCCAGTGGTTATTTCACTATTTATGGAGACGAGTCCCTCCAGTCGGATCACTTCAATTCACGACTAAGTTTTGGAGACACCCAGACCATCTGGGCACGCACAGGCTACCTGGGGTTCCTGCGGAGAACTGAGCTCACAGATGCAAATGGAGGTGAGTAAGAGTCCGGGCTGACGGCCCCCCGACACAGATGGGCAGAGACGTTAGACTCCCCTAGGTACTGAGGCCATTCCCAAGGTTCACTGTGGCCACACCCAGGAAGGAGGACATGTGCACAGGCTGCAACCCAGTGTGAAAAGAGCTGAGTTTAAAAGAGAAAGGCAAGGCCAGGCGCGGTGGCTCAAGCCTATAATCCCAGCACTTTGGGAGGCTGAGGCGGGTGGATCACAAGGTCAAGAGGTCGAGACCATCCTGGTCAACATGGTGAAAACCCCTCTCTACTAGAAATACAAAAAATTAGCTGGGCATGGTGGCACGTGCCTGTAATCCCAGCTACTCAGGAGGCTGAGGCAAGAGAATTGCCTGAACCCAGGAGGCGGAGGTTGCGGTGAGCCGAGATCGCGCCATTGCACTCCAGCCTGGGTAACAAGAGCGAAACTCCATCTCAAAAAAAAAAAAAAAGAGAAAGGCAAAACGCAAATGTGTCCCACAGGCTGAGCTGTGTCTTATGTACCCCGTCCTGTCCTGAGAACCAGTGCAGACTGAAAGTTAGGGAGGGGCCCAGCTGCTGAGCACAGGCTGCAGTGCCTCCCACAGCAAAGTGCCCAGTCTCAGCCCACAGAGTCTCCTCAGCACGTCTGAAGGCTGCATGCTCACACGGGGTTCATCCGAGACAGAAGCTAGCCCAGTAGCTTCAGGAACATGCATGCTCCACTTCCAGGGCTGGGTCTGTCCCTATCTGGGAAGAGGAGGCTCAAGGCTCATCGCCCTGGTGGCTGGCTGTCTCTGCCCATGCACTCATCAGAGTACAGGGCCTGGTGCTACAGCTGCTGGCGCCTGGTGTGGAGTGGCATTGCCTTTCCCTCATCAGAGGAGAGCAGGGGTGAGGCCAGGGGTGCTTCCTGATGCCACAGTGTAAAAATGCACTTCCATATTTAATTCTTTGCTTATTCCAGAATCCTTTCTTAGCTCCTTAGTTCTGCTAAAAATAGAGGCAGGACTTGGCTATTTCACAACAATGGGAGCTGAGGTTCCTGATGAGATCTTGCCTGACCAAAACCCCAGGAAGATGAGTTTCTAGACATCAGTAAGGCTTCATTGTCTAACATACCTATGAAGGCCTGGCCCAATGGGCTATGTTTAGGAATCATATGAAAATATCCTGGTATGACATTTGCATTGTGGGAAATTATAGACTAGTTTGAGTGTGCTGTCTGAGGTTCCTGGAAGCTGCAAAAGCTGGTGGCAATTTATACTCCTAGGGAAAGGCCAGGAAAGCCACATCCCGCTGAGTCCTGGGAGCAGGGATTCCCTGAAGGATATGTCCCCTGCCATAGGGGAAGAGGCAAAGCTGCTGTAGGGGCAGAGACTGAGTCAGTGTCTCCGTCTTTCTTTGTCTGATTGAAATTAGAAAATACTTATATCTGATATTATTTTGTACGTCAGTCCTTCCTTTCAAATTTTCCCTAATATGCTTATGACCCTATAAAAATATAGGACATATTTCCTTAAGGAAAGATAGGACTTGACCACTTGTTGTCATTGTCATGATTCTGAGGTTTGCATGAAGGATAGAAATAAATTTCATGGCTCCGTGAGCTAAGGAAATCTTCATGAACATTACCAGGAGCTACGCTTTCTTTACCTGCTTATACCCAGAACTAATAGCACAGAGGAGCCTGTGTGGGATGGAGTCAGGGAGCTGGGTCTGTTGTGGCCACGCTGCATCCTGTATGACCTTGGGCAGGCAAGACCTCGGCCGATGAGTCCACGGGACTCAGACCACTGGGTGCTGACCCATCCCTCAGTTGCTCCTGATGAGCATGGGGTAGGCAGTTGACTGGGTGTGGAAGCTGAGCCAGTGCAGAGGGAGCATGGCGGCCTTGCAGCTGGCCTGTTGGCCACCAACACATAAGCCGGGCCTTGCCAGGGAGCTCTCTCACTGGCAGAAGGAAACAGACTGTCCCTGAAACCATGATTCCCTTCCTTCGTGTCCATGTCTCACTTGGGGTAGTTTTTCATCTTTTTTAACAAAAGAAGGAAAGTGGCTTGAGCAGCATGACAGGGAAGCTCACACAGGCTTTCATTCCTGAACAGAGCGCCACGATGCCCTCTACGTGGTTGGGGCCCTGGACGAAGCCATGGAACTGCGGGGCATGCGGTACCACCCCATCGACATCGAGACCTCAGTCATCAGAGCCCATAAAAGCGTCACAGAATGGTAAGTTGTGAGCTTGTGGCTTGTACCCGAATCGGGAGCAGTTTGTGAAGCACTGGGAATGTGGAGGCATGGCGGTAGAGGAGAGTTTCGCTCAGGTAGGGAAGGGCGTACAAGTCAACATTGAACTATAAACCTTTATCTTTTGGGGTTAAAGCAACAAAAGAACACTCCACACATCGAGTTAATATATCATATGTTACCTGAACATGATAGACTTCTATTGCTATGAAAACTACTTGATAAGATTTTCCAGGAAGCCAAATTATTGTTTGGTTTTTAATTTACAAAAGCATGATATAGGAAGAAAACAAACCTGACACATACATAGGCACAGAATATGCTTTTATGACTATTGACTTGGGGACTGTAAGTAGCATGAGACGTGGGAAAATTTCCAGTGAAAGGCAAGGCAGCCTGTGGCCAGACCCCAGCGGAGACTTCCAAAGGAAGAATTGCTTGAGGTAGGCCAAGGCTGGCAGTGACAGGGTATGTGTATTGTACCTGCTACCTGGGGGCAGGCTCTGGTCTGGGCCCAGGTGAGGACTTTGCGATGGGACTTTATCTTCCTCTCTGACCTGTGTAATCTGTTGTGAAGTGCTGAGCATGTCTGTGGTGCTGCTGGAGAATCAGCAGCACGTTCTTCTGATGTGTGGGAGTGGATTGGATGCTAGAGTGCTGTGAGTCTTTAAGCCAGCTAGGGCTGGGGACTTTGACGGGCTTGCTCGGTGCCTTTATATTTGCAGTTAGGATGAAAAGTGACTCAACACCATTGGCTTTAGACTTGTTCATTCCCTCGATAACAGACAGGGTGCTTACTGAGAGGCCCCTGATGAAACAGTCTCAGTCTCAGCTCAGGAACCCTGAGGGAGGCGCATTCTGCACTCTCTCATCAACAGCTTTTCTGGGTTGAAAGGATGGTTTCTGAGATCATTCGTTCCTCTTCTTAGCTAACTGAGGTGCAGTAAAGGCTGGTACTTACTGCCATTTGCTGAATCTGAACATTGAGTACTTGGCAGAATTTACAAGATCGAGTTTGCATACCTGACCATGATCCTGTGGTTTGAATTTGCTAAGCCCCTACTCACTCATAAACAAAATTCCTCAAATTGTCAGTCTCCTTGACAGTTCTCTCCTCAAGTATACAAAGAAGACAGAAATTCTAAGAAGACTTTGACCCAGAAACTCGGCCAGGACCTACCTTATTTTCTGTCTAAATAGCTATGAATATCAGTTACAGCCTTCCATTTTCATATTTTTGAGGAAATAATTAAAATTGGTTTGTATCACCTCCCTCAAGCATTTTCTGTCCGGTTTCCAATAAAAGGTGAGCATCGAGGGCCTCGCTGGTACCCTCTGGGCTTCTAGACCCTGGTGCTGGGCTTCACTCTGTAGTAAGTGTTGCTGCTGTTACCTGCCACGTGGCCGCCAACCTGGGTCGTCCCTCACTTAGTCAGGGACTCACATGCCCCTTGTCCACATGCTGCCCTTTGAGTGGACTTTCGAATGCTTGACATGATGCTTTGCTCCATCTTCCCTCTCCCAGCCTCCCTGCACTGCCCCTTCTGGCCACTGCTGGCTGCTCCGTGCTGAGCTATGACTCCAGCTTTGTGGAACAGGACTCTCCATGTTGCCAGATTCAGGCCAGACACACTTTGTCTCCTCTGTCAGTTGTTGTCAGCACTACGTAGCATGTACAGCTCCTGGGAAAGCTCTGAGAGCCTGAGTCGCTGGCACCATCCTGTAGGTCCTTGCAGTCCAGAGGAAGCCATAGAGCAAGCACACCCTCCACCAACTCTTACCTCCGGAGAGCCGAGCGCATTGTGATATTCTAGGACTGTTCTGTAAATTTCAAATGCCATAATAAAAGTATACCCAATGTGCCTGAGATGTACGTATCTGTGATATCAGACTCACAATATGGGCTCACATGGGCCACTCAGCAACGTTTTAACATCACAAGGAGCAGTGTGACTGGAATTAAGCACCAGCATGTTTTCTTGGAAACATTTCTTAGCATGCTCCTAGGCGTGCAGCAATCACAAAGCCAAATCTAGGAGAACTGTTTAGAATTTCCAGGAAAATTCTCCAATTTTCCCTTTCAGTTTAACATATATGGGCCATACTGAATAAAATATACATGTTTTTCCTAATTGACTTACTCTCACACTTAGAACAGTAGTGAGTTTCCTCAGTACCTCCTGCCTCAAGCTGGGATTGAATGTGTTTGTCAGGCACATGACCAGCAGCCCTGGGGCCCGGTCTCCTTCCAGCCCCACTGTCTGGGAACCTTCTGGCCGCCTCAGCCAAGCAGACCTTGAGCACCAGGGTCTGTGAATATCAGGGCCTTTAAACAGCTATTTCTAAAAGCCAATCCTGTGTAGTTTAAAATGTAAAGCACTGGGCTTTCGCTTCCGCCTGCTGGACAAAATACTCTGGTGCCCGTCCTGCCGAAAGATGACTTGATCCCCCAAAAAAACATTTGAGTGATTCTTCCACATTCCAGAAGACTTCTCTCTGCACATGGGTAGCAGCTGTTGTAAGGAAGCCAGCCATGCTCAGTGCTTTAGACAGAGTTGTTAAGATGTCCCCACATCTGCGGTCGGGGGCTGGCTCAGTTGGAGTGAGCAGCTCGGCCAGGCATAGGACTGGTGGCTCTTCTCCATGTGTTTCTTATACTCTGGGACCCAAGGGCCAGCCCAGGTGTGTCTTCATCAAGACACACCAGGAGAAGCCCCCATAGCCAGCCCTTCCGGAGCCTCCGCTGGCATTCACTTCCCTAACACAGGCTGACCAGCTTCCATGCTGAGCCCAAGCCGCAGGGCTGGGAAACACGCTCCCCCTCGGGTGCACCGCACATACAGAGAGGAGTATGCACCCATGCCCTGGGTCTCCGCACACACACACACACACACACACCTGCGCCCACACCCTGCAACAGCAGAGCTGGGGTCTAGAAGCAGGAGGCCCAGGGCTGCCTTGAGGGCGGAGGCTGATGGCTTGCTGCACTCTGCGATCAGGGCATTGGTTCTCCAGGAAGCAGCAGAGGCAGTACTGGAATACAGACTCCGTAGCCAGGTGGCATAACCCTGTGCTAGAAATGAGAACTCGGGAAGATGGTGAGATACGTGCAGAAGCCACCGAGAGAGAAGGCTGGTAGGAAAAACACTGGCAAGTGCTTCGCCAAGAAGGCTGTGTGGGGGGCGTTTAGTGAGCGGCAGACGGAGGACATGGAGAGGCCAGAGGAGACTGTCGGGAGTGCTTGGGCAGGTCAGAGAGAGCCAAGCAAACTTGTGAAAAGAAACCGCAGCTATTAAATAAAGCATGAATACACATAATGATGGCTTTCTTTTTTGTCCTTTAGTGCTGTGTTTACCTGGACAAATTTGTTGGTGGTTGTGGTTGAACTTGATGGGTCGGAACAAGAAGCCTTGGACCTGGTTCCCTTGGTGACCAACGTAGTCCTGGAGGAGCACTACCTGATTGTGGGAGTGGTGGTTGTAGTGGACATTGGCGTCATCCCCATCAACTCCCGAGGGGAGAAGCAGCGCATGCACCTGCGAGATGGGTTTTTGGCAGACCAGCTAGACCCCATCTATGTGGCCTACAACATGTAGTCTCACCTCTTGGCTTCCATGGACTTTTCTAGAGATGTAAACATTGTTCTCCGTGTCCACTGAAGCTTGCAGACACAGGGCAATACTCACCAGAATGCAGCCATTCTGTGGTGAGAGTGGAGGAGGAAGAGAAGGAGGAAGAGGACTTCTCACAGCAGCCACGATTGGCATGGGGGTGAAATGTGAATTTACCACTGAATTTCGCTCAGAAGGACTTTGGATTACTGCCTTCAGCTCATTGGAAAAGCCCATTTCAAAAACTTTCTTTTCTTTTCTTTCTTTTTTAATTATTGGATAATAAGTGCTTTCTTCGTAAATGTGGTATTTTGTTAAGCCGAATAGCAATTAAAAAGTATCCTGCCCTCTATTGGGTTCTTTTAAACAGTTTATGTAGCGTGACAAAGAATTGTTTTCTCTGTTTTAATGTGTCATGAAATCTTAATGACATGGATCTGTTACTAATTTAAGCCATTGCTAGATCTCATCCTTTTAGGAAAGTTTGAGGTACGAGACAACCTTCCAAATAGCACCTTTCAATTAGATTTTAGCAGCTTTCTTTGTCAGAAATGTGCTGAAGAAACAAAGGCTGATACATGGCCTTTGAAGTTAGTATAGAATGAGAAGAAATTATAAATAAGGTGTATTTCGGCAATTATCTTGCAAATATCTTTGTACTAAACTAAAAAGATAAAATAAGTTAACTTCCTTAATATGTAATTATGTACAAAACGTTTAATTTATTTTGATCTCTTTAGAACTATAAAAGAGAAAAACATTCAAGAATATTAAAGTCTTGTAATGTTTGCTAATATAAAAAAGTGTTGTATTATCTTGCGTGGATAGTATCACAACAAATATATATATATGAAATATAAATTCACTAATGAACAAAGGAGATTTTACAGTTGAAGATGCAGAACTTGTCACTTGCATGGTGTGCCCCCTCGTCCTCACACACACTCTGCTGTTGCAGCAGTCACAGAGCGCAGGAGCGCTGTCTCAGTTTCTTCTAGAACCAGAGACCAGCAAGTGAAATTATTGCCATCTCAAGGATGGTGAAAGGATT
Source organism: Callithrix jacchus (assembly GCF_049354715.1). Classification (NCBI taxonomy): domain Eukaryota; kingdom Metazoa; phylum Chordata; class Mammalia; order Primates; family Cebidae; genus Callithrix; species Callithrix jacchus. Next base: position 12,745,539 of record NC_133508.1, read on the forward strand.
TAAAGCTCAGTGTGCACTATTTTTTTCTTTGCTGTGGGACAACAGTGAATGTGTTTATGCCAGCGTGTGCTGATGATACCGAGGGGTTTAGGTTGGCAAATAGTTTTCTTAGCTGCAAGAATTCATTGCACAATGTTTTTCATCATTTTTGTTAGTGTCATCTTTTTTTGGTCCTTGCTATGAAAAGGAATGCGATTCTGTGGTCATTTGCACTGGCTTGCAATGATTCCCCCTCTGATGGCCAATGTGGAGTGGACAAAGTGTCCGGAACTCACATCGGTGATCGTCCCCTCATCTTAAGACCTAGCCAGCTCTGTGTGAGCCTCCTGAGCACAGTTCCTGGGGGTTCATGCCAGAGCTCCAGCTAAAGCAAGAAGTCCTCCAGCTGCATCGTTTGCCGCCTGTGGACGACTGTGCCCCGGTTTCTGCCCTGGCAGCTCCTGGCCACAGCTTCTCAGAGCTCACCTGTGCACTTCTAAATTGAATTGGCCCACGGTGTCCAAGAAGGAGCATCTGCACTCCGAGAAAGATGTGTTCTGTGACTGCCCCAGTGTGACCTGCAGTGGCTCTCGGTGCTAGATATGCATGACTAAGATTGATGCTGGGCAAAATTTAGATTATTTTTCATTATGTTGTAGGCAGTGTCTTTGTCTGCCTTTGCTGTATGCAGTCAGCAGTAAGCCTTTTGCTAAAAGAGTTTTGTTTGACTTCTGAGATCCAAGGCTGATTATTGTAAAAAAAAAAAAAAAATTAAGTGGCACATACAAAAAATTTGTCTGCATATGTGGTGCATCCGTCCATCTCCGCAAACCATTTGATTCTTGAAATATTGTTTGACCTCATTGCTGTGTGTGAATATTTTTCTTCATATGCTTCAGATACACATTCCTAGTCTCTGCTTCCTAAGAGGGGAACCACCACACACAGGAAAAAAAGACATTTTCTTACACCCACCCACCCACCCACCTTGTTTAAAGGGAAGTAGGTGTAGGGCTTCAGGTCAGACACTGACTATGAAACATTAATTGCAGTGTGCAGGAAAACATTGAGGTCCAGCTGAAGTCAGGAAGCAAAACAAATTTAGATATCACTTTAAACATAATTTTAACTGTCACCAAATCAACTCTACGTTCAAGGAGTGTGAACGCTGCAGTGCAGTTGTGAGGGCAGTTAGCAGCAGTCTCTTCTGCATCCTGTCAACTCTGATGTTAGAGTTTTGGCTCAAAAGAGTTGGTGGACTGAGATTGAAATTTCGTTGTGCAAGAAAAAGGAAAGGAGACAGTACCACCAGTTTCAGCAATAAAGAAGGGTCATTCTGTTTCAGAAATTGTACTGTAGATATCATTCATGAGAATGTAAAAAAATGTTTGTCTTGTGACCTTGTGCTTTTGAAGTCAGACAAAACCGTGTAATCAACTTGCACAAAAAGAGGGTACACAATGAACATATAAACACAGACCTAATCAAACAGGAGCAGATTCCTCATGGTGCTTGTTTATTATATATATTTAATCCTGCTTGACACTTTACCCAAGGGAGATGGTCCCTTTTATCAGTTGAATGTTAGCAGCGTTATTTCAGAGTGTGGTGACTGGTTAGAGAAATTCATGTACTCAACCAATCACGGTTTCAAACAAAATTTTTATGTGCAAAGGACAGCAACCTTCTTGTATGTTAAACCACCAGTACGCTTTGTACATCTGTGATAACGCCTGTTTTATATTCAAATGAACAAATAAAAGCTTTTATTTTTGTTGCTCTGAAAATAGCAGTTTCTTAATTGGTCCCCTGGAAAGATGTCTGGGACAGCTTTAATCCCAAGAAGGAAGTCACTCCTGCAGGGAAATGTATCTGACTCTGTTTACATAATTTGTTTGCATTACTTAGTACAGATAATCATACTTTGAACAATGTTTAAATTTTGATGTGGGCATTTATTGCTAAAAATAATTCCTATGGCAACTATGTTTTGTGAAATGTTTTTTAATTCTTTTAAATATATCTAAATATATTTGTTCACATTTTGCTGCAAGTGTACAGATTATTGGTAATTTGGGGACAAACAGCATGAGTCCTGTGTGCAAATGCTTTGTCAGCTGTATCATAGGGAACCTTTGCGTATCAGGAAGTAGGAGTGGTTGACTATTCCAGCCCAAATTGTCTTTGTCCATGTGACAAACAAAAGCTGTATCTTTTGCCCAAGATCTGAGAATTCTTTCGGAAAGCAGTAGCAGGTCAGCTGGCCTTCCATGAAGATAAACATTTATTCACAAGAAAATCAGTGGAGCTAAAATCTTTGCACAGAGACCCAGGTGTAATCCAAGTTCCTTTTTGTTAGAATTTCACTTGCCTCCCCTGACCCCCAGCTTTCATTCAGGATAGTCCCACGCTGACTGAGAATGAGGCTTTGGATGTGTAAAAGTGCAGAGCTGGTGTGAGACCTGCAGGGCTGCGTCGGATTAAGCTGAAGATAGCAAAGGAGAGATGCTTCTCCACGGGTCCCCACTTCTCAGGTGGCAGCCCTCACTGTGACCAGTCAAGCACAAACCAGGTAACCAGAAGAACTGTTCCCGGCGGGGGCGGGGAGGGGCGCCCTCCTTTCAACTATGCATGTGTGAGTTCCAGCGCCTATGTGTGAGTGTAGGATTTGCTACTGTGAAGTTGTGTTTTGTGTTCTCTATGGCCCCTCGCACAAGGCTGGGTTCTTAGGACGCAACCAAGAGCAGTTTTGTGGGCTGGCTAGCCCCCACTTTGTCTTGAGAATTCTCTGTGAAATATCTCAGTGAGCTGAGGGTGAGATGGTCTGTCCACCTGGACAGAGGCAGTCAGAGTGCTTTCGTGGAGAGCAAAAGGGGTCATTTCCTAACTGCTGCATTTGCTGTGATGCTGAGTTCTGACTGTGTTGTCTCAGTAGAACTCTCAATGCCTGATCCGTGCTGATAAACATTTTTTCTACCAGATTCCAGAAAGTCATGCTGAGTCCTAGACGACCTCTCCTGTCATCCCTGGGTTTTCTTTGTAGGATGAAAACATTGGCTGGTATCATCATCTCCCTCTGGCAAAATGTACTGCAGGCACATGCAGCTCAAGTCTAGTGCTTACTCTCAGTTGTAGCTCTTGCTGTCTTTTAGCCTGTAGTGTTAATTCCGTGAACAAAATACCTGGGCAAGACCAAGCTGATACCCTAGCTGAGCAAGTGGTTTGGGCTGGCCCCAGTGCTAACGTGGCCTGTCAGATGAGGGCATCGTGGGGTGTTGGCAACAGGGGTCCACCCAGCTTGCTCGAGGGGTCCAGTGGTGGTTCTGCTCTGCACTCCCCAGATTGCACACCTGTGTTTACCCCCATCTCTAAACTGGATTTGGACCTCCATGGGCACAGCGAGTTTGTGCCTGAGCTGTCACATGGTAGCCAGATCAGCCCTGTTTAGAACTGGCATTCAAGGCAGAAATGGGTAGAAATAGAAAGGGCTTCCGTTACTGCCTCTGAGACTTGAGTTTTTAATTTTTAATTTATTATTTATTTATTTATTTTGGAGACAGAGTCTCACTCTGTCACCAGGCTGGTGTGCAGTGGCACGATCTCAGCTTACTGCAACTTCTGCCTCCCAAGTTCAAGTGATTCTCCTGCCTCAGCCTCCGGAGCAGCTGTGATTACAGTCGTGTACCACCACACCCAGCTAGGTTTTGTATTTTTAGTAGAGACGGGTTTCACCTTGTCAGCCAGGATGGTCTCCATCTCGTGATCTGCCTGCCTCAGCCTCCCAAAGTGCTGGGATTACAGGCATGAGCCACCATGCCCAGCCTAAGTTTTTAAACTACACCAACTACAAAGACTTCTAGCAAATAACTTCTACAAACCAGCTGGCTTCACTCAGATAAGGTTTCCAGCCATGTTTCTTAGAAGCCCTGCCCGGGAAGGAGGGTGCCGGAGGCAGAAAGGTTGAGTCCTTAGGAAGTTTGGTTATACAGCATAGTTGGGCAGAAACATATTTTGTGGCCCTATTGGAGAAGAGTGTGTGAGAAGCACCTGGAGGTGTGTGTGCACCCCCTCAGGAGGCCCCAGGGACCTATCCCTGTTTCAGGAGGTGCAGAAGTAGCCAGGTCCAAGTGGATGTCCAGGGATGGACCTGGCCACGCGTCAGCTGCTACAGGTCTGGGATAGAACAGAGTGGAGGGAAAGGGCATGGACTATCCTGAGCCACCAAGACAGATAACCCCACAACAGTGCATCCTGGTGTCTCTGCTCTGAGCTGAACTGCAGGAGAACTCCACCTTTAGGGACCCTTTCATCCCAGGCACCCCAGCAACACCTAGGCTCCAGTACTGGAACAAGAACCTGAGCTATTTAAAAATGTGTTTTTGCAGGAAATGATGTCAAAATGCTCGTTTCGTAGGTCTGCTCTTTAACAGACAGCTACCCCGCCCCAGCTGTGCAGATTCCATTTCCTGGAAGTGGAGCAGAGGCTCTGTGTGTAGCATCCATGTGCAGGACTCAGGGACGGAAGGGATCAGGCTAAACCATGGAGGGGAGCTGGGAAGGGAAGGGACCAACCTCAGGCCCTCCTGGGACACTGGAGCTAGCCCTTCTAACCCTACCCAGAGGCTGAGGTTAGCTTAGACATCACACATATGCCTTCCTGTGTTTTCAGAAATCTGGAAGTAGAACTTCAGGGGTAAGTACACCTACTTGTTGACTACAAGGCTACACTGGGCTTCTGTCATCTCCCAGAGGACCCTCCAGCTTTTTCACCAGCTCCGAGTGCCCATGACATACCAAAGACGCAGCTTAGGAGAGGCTCCCCCTGAGGCTGAGAAGGGAATCTGATAGAGGTGACTAAGGAGGTATGGCCACCTTCCCAACCTGCCGATTCCTCCTCCTTTTCCTGCAAACGCTGGTCACCTTGGCCTTCTATGTCCACAGGAGAGTTGGACCCAGTTACTCATGGACCAGGCAAAGGTGCTGTTCCTCCTGGCCCAGGGCCCACCAGCCTGGTAAGGACCCAGCCACTCCCTGGCTGTTGATGTTGGCTTCTCTTGCCCAGCGTTGTGGCCACTTCACTGCTTCTTACCATGACCTAAGTCAAGGTGGGCTCACCAGGACCTGCACTAAAATAAATGGTGAAATTCAGCTCTAAAGAACTTTGGAAATTATCCATGCATTCAAGCAAAATCAACGATACCTGAGTAAACCCTTTCACGTTGGCACAAGTTATAATCCAGTCTCATCCTCTTGATTACAAATTCCATCCAGGTAAGAGCTGTATCATACTGAGGTCTCCCCATTCATGTTTTGGTCAATTATATTTAGTTTCATCTTAAAAATAGATATTTGTGTTACTCTCCTATGATGAGCAGAGGCCAGATGCTTATATTTGAGTTAAATGGTTGTGTTTTTCTCTCTCATTGGGTTTACAGTCAGGTAGTAATGCTATTTTTTTTGCAGTCAGAAGATTCCTGGAAGGTGACCAGAGAGATTAGCTTGCCCCTGTCAGACCTGAAGATACTTCTAAAGGGCCTTTAGAAACAAATTCCTTTTTATTCCTTCTCTGGATTAGGAGAAGTAGGGTTGACTTCCCCTAAGTGTGGAGTTGGGGGTCAACTCCTCTGAAAAAGTTTCAGAGCATTTTCCAAAGCCATTGGTCAGTTGTGGGAAGGGAAGACAGTGGAAGTTAGTTACTAGAAAACGGTGATGGAGATTGCTGCTCCAGCTCAGCCAGAGACCTTTCTTCTGCCCACCCCAGAAATGCCCCTTCCTCAATCACAGAAGGCCCCACAGCTCTTGATACTCAGAATGTGCACCTCTGACCAGGACTATCTGCATCCCCTGGGAGCTCGTAAGAAATGCAGCGGCTTGGGCCAGGCACATGGCTCACGCCTGTGATCCCAGCACTTTGGGAGGCCTAGGTAGGTGGATCACCTGAGGTCAGGAGTTCGAGACCAGCCTGACCAACATAGAGAAACCCTTTCTGTACTAAAAATATTTTTAAAATTAGCCAGGCATGGTGGCGCATGGCTGTAATCACAGCTACTCAGGAGGCTGAGGCAGGAGAATCATTTGAACGCAGGAGGCGGAGGTTGCAGTGAGCTGAGATTGTGCCACTGCACTCCAGCCTGGGCAACAAGAGCAAAACGCTGTCTCAAAAAAAAAAAAGAAAAAAGAAATGCAGCATCTTGGGCCTCTGGTGGGACCTGGTGAACCCAAACCTGCAGGGCTCCTGGGCACACCTGGGGAGGCTGCAAGGGAAGCTGGGGCTAGCAGCCTCCTCCTGGCCCTCCCAGGGGCTGCTTTTTTGAGGAGCTAGAATGCACCAGGTGACCTGTTGCATCACTGGCCCATGACTGACAGCTTTGGTCAGTGTAAAAAGGTGTTTTCACAGGGTCTGCTCCTCGGGCCTCTCACTGTCAGGCTAGGTTTCCACCAGGAACCCAGCCTCCCTGCAGGGATAGGGAGTTTCAAATGGTTCAAATCGCTGAGAGGCCACACATGTCTGGCCTGAGTAGTCTGCTGCAAAAAAAACAGGGAATTCTTAATGTAAAACGTTCTCATCCTCAGAGTGGTTCCTGCTGCTAGTGGGTATGCTGCAGGCATTTCCTGGGCTACATCAGGTCGTCATAAGCTAGATGATCATTTTGGGGAGCTCATACACCAAAGACAGGTGACACTCTGCTGCCTATAACCAGCTCTGTTTCCTGGAGGTTGAAGTGGGCTGCCAAAATGGGACTAGGTGATATTCATGGGTTTTAGGGATTCTATGGGTTAAGATGAAACCATTAGCCGTTAATGGGCAGTTGTTCCAGAAAACGAGAGGCTTCCTGGCTGTGCTTGGTGTCAGCGGTAGCTCACTGCTAGCCTTGTAAGACAGGGAAGGCAAACTTTCTGTAAAGGGCCAGAGAGAATATATGTTAGGCTTTGTGGGCCATATGGTTTCCATCTGAACCACTTGATTCTGAGTATAGCACAAATGCAGCCATGGATAGCCCTCAAATAAGTACTGTGGCTCTAGTGCCAGGGCTTTTTTGGTGACTGAATTTCAAATGATTTTCCCATCATCAAGTATTCTATTGATCTTTTTTATGCCATTTAAAAGTAAAAAGACTATTCTGAGCCCGTGGGTCCTACACAAATGACAGCTGGATTTTTTTGATGACAGTCCTCAAATATTTGAGTCCCAGCCATTGGTGCTAAGAATCCCACAGCTCCCCACATTGGCAGCTCTGAGGCCTGAGCTCTGAGGGAGGTGCCCACCCCCTCCAGTCACAGTATAATAATACAAATTATTCTTGTCCATAGAAATGTGAGAAAAGAACTTTTATCTGAGGAATGTGAGTCCTTTTAAACTATCACGTCCAGAAAGACAGTAAAATGAGGCAGCAGTCACATCACACATCCCCACTTTACATGTACATCTCTTGAAACTGCTTGCTGTTGCTGCAGTATCTATGAATCAATCTAGTGACACATGCCCTGTACCCTACAGCTGTCAGTCAACCTAGTGATGCTACCACAGACACTGTAACTGGTACCCCATAGCTTAACAATGTACAGCCAATCACTCATCACTGTTGTTTCTGTAAACCAGCAAGAATTCCTGACAGCCAATTTTCTGTCAGCCAATTCCCTGTCCTCCTTTTTTGCCTTTAAAAACCCATTTGTGGCCTGGCGTGGGGGCTCACGCCTATAATCCCAGCACTTTGCAAGGCCAAGTTGGGCAGATCATGTGAAGTCAGAAGTTTGAGACCAGGCTAGGTAACATGGTGAAACACTGTCGCTACTAAAAAAAAAATTAGCTGGGTATTGTGGCAGGCACCTATAATCTCAGGCACTTGGGAGGCTGAGGCAAGAGAATCACTTGAACCCAGGAGGTGGAGGTTGCAGTGAACTGAGATCACGCCACTGAACTCCAGCCTGGGTGACAGAGAAAGACTTCGTCCCAAAAACAACAACAACAACAAACAAACAAAAAACCCAGTTGTAACTGCTGCTTATCAGATCATATATTCAGGGCAACTTGAATCTGTGCTCCCAATTGCAATCCACAAGCTTGGCCTAAATAAGCTTTGTACTTAATATTATTAACTTTGCTTCAGTTTCTTCCTTTTAGGTTGAATATCTGGTGTAGTCCACAGGATTTCGAGTGTCTCCCCTGACCACCTGAAAGCAGCATTTGGTACCAGCAGGAACTCTGTGTCTTCAGAAGTCCTATCAGGTGTTTTGGGTGAGTTCTTCTCAAATTGGGCCTCCCACTGAAACTAGCCCAATTGTCCCATTGAATTGACATTCATGGTTTCTTTAGAATAAACATAGAAATTGACCCGTATAGTCTTAAAACTTGAGCAACTTACATTTTTCTTACCTGGGTTTCTTTCTCAGGACACCGACTATCAGGCCTCCCAGATGGTATTGAGGAGCTCAAACTCACCAGGTCTCCACACTGAACAATGAGAGGCCAGGACCCTCACCCACCATGACTGCCTAACCACGCATCTGCTGCCTTTCACTGACTCCTTTTCCTTATCCCTCCCTAGTTCCTGTTTGCCTATATGTAGTCACATTTCTTCCCTGCTATATAAACCCCTAATTTTAGTCAGTCAGGGAGATGGATTTGAGACTCATCTCTCATCTCCTCAGCTGCAGCACCTGATTAAAGCCTTCTTTCCTGCCAATACTTCAGTGACTGGCTTTCTGTGTAGCAGGCAGCAGCATGTGTAGCAGGCAGCAGCATAGAGATCAAACCCCTAGCATTTTGGTAACACCACTCTTTGGTTAAAAGTCCAGACTTATTTAGACTGTTTTTCAAACTCTCCTTTTTTTTTTTAAGCATAAGGGCTTTGCTCTCTCTTTTCAGATAGGAGATTCAGGTAAAGAACTCTACAGAGAATTTTTTTTCCTCCTCTGTTTCAGGACAAGGGGTTTGGGTCGAAGATTTTTCTGCCCCCATCTCACAGCAGAGGTTTAGGTCAAAGGATTTTACAGTTAGATATTTGCGATCTCTTTTTACATAGTATGCTTTTAAAAATTGCAGCTGCTTTTCTGTAATTTGGACCTGATTTTTCACTTGTGACAAACGCCTATTAAATACCAGCAGATTTTACATACAATATAGATTATACACATATTTAGGAAAGGGCACCCACCTAACCCAGGATGATCATGAACAACAGTGACCTAAAATGGAGGTCTTTTGAAATCCCTAAAATAATTTATTTGTATATACAATTGGAAAAAGCTAGTATTAGACATAAATAATGAAAGACTTCCAGCGGCACCTAAAAATCTTCTAAAATAAAATCTGAGAAAATTGCCTCCATTCAGGAGGTAAACAAGGACATCTTTCGTCACCACCATCTGAGGAAAATCCCCAGGTCTCTCTCCCTGAAACGCCTCGTGTTAGTCCCAGTGTCACTACAAACCCCTTCTGGTTCTGGGGGCTGCCTGATATTCAACTATTCTTTGCTCAATTATAAAGACCACCCAATGAGAAATATGGATCTCCAAAATACGCCTTGGTTGCCTAGCTGACAATTGCTTAGGGCAAAAAAAGAAATAACTAAAAGAATAATAGTCTAAAAGAGGGAAATGGATAAAACTACTGAGATCGTTAAAATGCAGATTAAGATGCAGCTCCTAACCCTAACCCTAACCCTTCCTGGACTCTGAAGGCTTCCCACAAACACTAGTGAAATCTGAAGAAAAATGCTTGGTAATGATTTATGAAAATAGTACACATGTGTATAAATATGTACATTTGTGTGTAAGTTCACATTTACAGATAAGAGCCTACCCTCAGGGAGACTTAAATTCTGGTGAGAACTGATTTTTTTTCAGCTCCTTTGTTTCAAGCAAGCTCTCTTTGGCCTAAGGATCAAGAGCCGTAAGAAATTGAATACAAATAAGAAAATTTTTACTGGAGACAAATCCAAAAATGTTTGGTCCTCAGTCCCACATATCTTCACCCTCCCATTAGCAGATATTCAGTTGCTAGAATTATTAAAAGATTCTAAAAATTCAGAGCTTAGTCTTTCCTAATATTTATGATCCTCTAAAGTGAGATAGAAGACAGTGGATTGGCACTTTCTATAATGTTTTAAAACCATTTTTTTTTTGGTAGAAGTGGGGTCTCATTGTGTTATCCAAACTGGCCTCAGACTCCTGACCTCAAGTGATCCTCCTGCCTTGGCCTCTCAAAGTGCTGGGAGTAGAAGTGTGAGACACCATGCTCATACTTTATAATTCATTCTACTTTCTGGTTATACTTTAAAGAAACTTGGAGTGCAGGTTGATATACACACGTGTATGTATATACCTATGTGTTATAAATTCACATTTACAGATAAGAAGCGAACTTGACTGTTCTCAGTGCTAGGGTAGCACTAGCATTGCATTTGTGTCTTTAGAAGGATGCACAGGAAACTGGAGGTGTCCCTGATTGCCTCAGGACAAGAGAACTAAATTGGCTGAGACATTTTGACTTTGTAACTTTTTCAATCTTTGACTTTTGTATCAATTTTAAAACTAATAATTTTTTAAAATTCCAGTGTTGGAGAAGACTTGTACCTTCTCTACCAAGGGGCTCCTGGTTAGATAAAAATAGGCTGTTGTCCCAAACGTGATTTACCTCCGTCTATTTCCTTCTCCCTTTTGCTACGTTTCTTGGGTCGTCTTCTCTCCACGTCTTGGTCTGCTGCCCTCCCTGTGCCAGTCTCTGCTCTCCTTGCAAGCCAGTACCCTCCTTCCTTCTACCTCTGCCCGTAACCACATCAAGTCTCCCATGACTCTCCTGTAACTCTTAACACTACAGATCTCCCTACCAAGCCTTTTTCTAACTCCACCCTACTTTCAAAAGTAGTAATCTTCATTGTAAAAATATGGAGGAAAACAAGTCATCCAAAATCAATATGGTTCCTCTGTCCTCTTTCATCTCCAGCTAACCCTTGTTCCCCCTGAATTTCCTCAGCATTCTACAGCATTGGCTAGTCTACCCTGCCTCATTCCAGGAGGGTAGGGACTACTTCCTGTCCTTGCAAGACTTCACGAGGCCACCTAGTCTGTACAGGACTACAAAAGAGGAGGTATGGTATTATTATTGCATCTATGACACCAAGAAGCTCTGGGTCTGTTTTATCTCCAGTATGGAATTAAGGAGTTAGACTCAAGGGTTTTCAAACTGCCCTTTAGAACCGCAAGGTTACTTAGGATCCCTTTCCAGGGTTGCCTAAATGAAATGTCAATTTGGACCTCGACTGGGTCTTCCTAAGCTTTCGAACCTGCTACTTTGAAACAGATCAAGAGCCTACCCTTAGCGAGGCTTAAATTTTGGTGAGAATTCATTTTTTTTTTTCGGCTCCTTTGTTCCGAGTAAGCTCTAACGCATGTTTGCTGTATGAATATCTACTATGGGTAAGGGCATGTATACTAGTCTAAGAAAAAGGTCTTATTTTTAGGTTCCTCTGCCCAATACACTGAATTGAATACAGGTTGCCACCAGCTACATGTGAATGACCATGGCCAGTCTGAATGGTATGAAAGACACACTGGACTTTAAAGACTTAGTGTTAAACATGAATGTAAGTGGTCTCAGTCATTTTTATGTTAATTACATGTTGAAGTGGTATTTTGGATATATCGAGGTGTATTATTCACCTATTTCTGACTTTTCAAATATGGCTATTAGAAAATTTAAAGTTGCATGCATGCTTCATGTATTTTTAGTTAACACTATTGCTTTATGGGGTTTATAATTTAGTGCAGTAGTACTTCATGAATTTCCACACTCCTGAGCACCTGGCCTCTCATACCGTCCCTGGCCAGAAGAATCAATACCACCTGGAGGCTCATTAGAACTGGCAGAATTAGCCGCCCCACCCGTGCCAGATCCACTAAATCAGATCCTGCATGTTAACCGGGTCCTCAGGTGATCTGTGGCGCATAAAGGCTTGAGAGGCTCTGACTTAGATTACAGTAACAGGCCTCCACTTGTCTCCCTTCCCACATTTTTGCTGCTCCAGTCCTACTGGATCAGGGATTCCTAACATGAGGGTGAAGATAATTCTGGGCCTTAGGGATCCAGAGAATTTTATGCAGCATGTATGTATATTTTATGTGCATGTATGTATATGTGCCCTTTTCAGGAAAGGGTTCATTGCTTTTCTTTTTATCCCATGTTAGTAAAGTAGTGTTCTCAAAGGATGTTCCCGTCAGCAACACTTAGGAACTTGGGAGCAATGCACATGCTGGGGGTGGAAGCTTGCAGTGCTTTAATAAGCCCTCCAGTGATCCTGATGTTACAAGTTTGAGAACTACTGAATTAGAGACTGAAGGCAAAGAACAGGGTGAGGCCACTTGTTGCATCACTGTCTAGTCTGTGTGACCAGGACTGTGATGCGGCCGTGAACTGACACTGGTATCCAGTGAGCTAGCTGAAGTGGAGGCAGAGGAAAGGTGATGGGTTTGATGTTAGATGTACTGAACTTGATGATATTAATTTCAAATGTTTATCAAATAATATTCTATCTGTATATTCAACTTAGCATAAGAGTAAAGAAAATGGGCTTTACAATCGAACAGACCTGAGCTTGAGACCTGGCTCTGCCACTCACCTACTGGGTAAGTCTGAGCAAGTTATTAAATCTTTTTAAACTTACCTGTTTATACCTATCTTGTCTTGAGTAGCCACACCAAAGCTATTGCTTTGCTACAAGAATTGCATGTTTTTCCTTCTTGTTTATTAAAAGACCACTCTCACACAAGTGTATTTCTAGTTTTAATATTGGAAAGTGCAAACTGCTTTTTATTCTCTAAGCCACTGGCTTCACTACTTCAATTTGGTCTCCTCCCAGTTACAGAAGGAACATTGTCACTTCGCTTACTCTATACACCTTCCTAGAGGCCTTCTTTCATTTTGCTGTAATCAATGACTGAAATTTTTAGTGATACTCATGTATTATAGATATGGGTTTCATATCTGTCAGTTGAAATTTTTGTTATTGAAAAGCCTATTTTAGAACACAATTCTAATAATTAAGATCTAGAATCAGAGTTGGTATTTCATAAAGTGACACCTCTTTTTTTTTTTTTTAGATGGAGTCTTGCTCTATTGCCCAGGCTGGAGTGCAGTGGCTTGATCTCGACTCACTGCAAACTCTGCCTCCCAAGTTCAAGTAATTCTCTCACCTCAGCCTCCCGAGTAGCTAGGATTACAGGTACCTGCCATCATGCCCAGGTCTTTTTGTATTTTTGTAAAGATGGGGTTTCATCATGTTGGCCAGGCTGGTCTCGAACTCCTGACCTTAGGTGATTCACCCACCTTGGCCTCCCGAAGTGCTGGGATTACAGGCATGAGCCACTGTGCCCGGCCAACACCGCTTGTTGCTTAGGAAAATATATCTAGAAAAACAAAGACAAAATGAGGGTGAACAGAATGATACTACTGCTACAATCCTGCAGTATCCGGGACTTTAACATTCAAACCTAAACTGTCTGATCCCAGTTGTGATATATCTACAGGGCATGAACGATGAAAACCAGAGAGGACCGACTAAGGCTGGGTTAATGTTGGCACTAAGACCTAGGGCTGGTCAACTACCCTCAACTATCACACCAACAAGCAGATGAAAACAGCAGAGGGTAAGCCTCAGCTGGCTTCCAATTAAGAATCTTCTCCTGGTCAACATGGTGAAACCCCGTCTCTACTAAAAATACAAAAAAAATTAGCTGGGCATGGTGGGGCACGCCTGTAGTCCTAGCTACTTGGGAGGCTGAGGCAGGAGAATTGCTTGAACGCAGGAGGTGAAGGTTGCAGTGAGCCAAGATCGCGCCATTGCACTCCAGCCTGGGTAACAAGAGCAAAAAACTCCATCTCAAAAAAAAATCTGCTCCATTCTGAGTTGTGTATGTTTTTCAGGCTGACTTGCAGTAATTGATATGCAGCTGATACATAATCATCCTCTCCTTTGTAAATCATGTATGGTCTTTTTGAGATCTGGTTAAGTGAACGAATGATGTTTAACACACTGATAAGGTTAGTCACCAAAGAGTGACCCACACTATATGATCAACATTTAGTGACAGTAGTATTTGGCTGGATATAGGGGACTGGACTAAATCAACAAATTACTAAATCCATTTTTTTAAATACATTTATTAACCAATGTTAACACATTAAATGAATCTATATATTGCTAGTCAGAGCAGCTTACAAAATGCCAGAATGCATCATAGAACTGGACAGCCACAATGAATAATTACAATGTGCATAGTGGCTAAGCTCAACACCTCGATATAGCTTTATGATTTGCAGAAAATTTTTAATAATGATTCCTAAAACAATCAATTGTAATTTTACCTAAAACTTTTACAAAACCAGGCCACAATCTCTTTTTTTAATTTTGTTTTTTTTTTTAACACACAGTTTTCACACTGTAGTAACTTGGAAATGTGCAACCGTGTCAACAGAGACAAAAAAGCCAAAGTAACACGAATCTCACTTTCATGCAGCTATCAGTTAAATATTACATACTCTGGAATGATTTTACACCGAAAATATTTCCACAATTACTTGCTCTCATAGGGGTGGATCGAAGTTCTTAAAACCTGAAAAACAAAGAAGGTTAAGTGTTCTCGGTTCTGACATGTCCATCAGCGCCACACACTGCGGCAACACTGACTAATTACACAGCAACAAGGAGGGAATGATGCTGCCCAGTTACTGCATAATTTAGGTATGTTGTATGAAATGGGGCTACTGGGTACTTTTTACAAAATATTGTGCACCATTTGGCAGTAGTTTGTCAATTAACTTGTGTCACCACCATCTGCAACAGCATTGAGATTGGATGGATGATATTTCACAGAAGACTTAGTTACATTTTTTCTTTAGAGTGACCCTGACAAACCTGGAGAAAACTTTTTAAAAGGCTTTTCTCCTGATTCTTTCACTTCCATTGTGAGTAATTGCTTTAATAAATATCAAAGGTCTAAATAAATATTTACAAATTATTTCTCTAACCTCAAAAAAAAAATAACTAATGATAAATGGGAATCTGACTTGGTCTAAGATCAGTCTTTAAAAAAACCCATAAATTGTGAGATATTTTAAAAGAAAAGTAATTTAAGTTTTCCTGGCTGTATTTTACATATCTATGTATAAAAAAATCATTATTCAACTATCGATCCATTCCTATTGGTAATGCTTCTTAATCCAGACATTCCGCAAAATACAGACTTTTTACAAATCACGGCATCTTTAATACAAGGAAATTAACATGCATTATTCTTCATTCTGTGTACAGTGATGGGGTTCATTAGTAGGCAATGACCCATTACTAGAAACATAACGGCTTCTGTGAAACTTAAGTGCTTTCTCTTCTTTTAGTATTAACTTAACAATACACGAGGTGACACCAGGTAATAGGCAGTGAGATGATATGTAGGAAGGGAAGCATGAAACAAATTTGTATGCCTCATCTATAATTTCACATATGGATAAAGGTAGTTTTTGGCTTTTTGTTTTTGTTGTTTATTTTGTTACAAGCACTCATGTTAGGACAAAGATGAAATGTGCAAACTTTAAAATTTAAATATTCATTTTCTCTAAGATCCAGCTCAGTAAAAGATTACCCCAGTTCCCTGCAATTTTAAACTACAAGATCAAAGCTAATAATTTGTTATAAAAGTTATATATTGAAAAGAAATAATGAAAAACACAATT
This sequence comes from Callithrix jacchus, assembly GCF_049354715.1. Taxonomy (NCBI): domain Eukaryota; kingdom Metazoa; phylum Chordata; class Mammalia; order Primates; family Cebidae; genus Callithrix; species Callithrix jacchus. The sequence goes on from NC_133508.1 coordinate 12,761,245, forward strand.
GGGAAATATTTAAGAAAAAATATGCAGGACTAGCCCTGCTGTGTCAACCCTGTTCCCTAAATTCAATCATATACCCACTGGTGTGACCAACAGATAATGCCTTTGAACAGTAAATTAAGCTGAACAAAACCAGCTCAACAAGGTTAAGAAAAAAATGTCACATCAAGGTAGTATGTTTTATTTCTGAAACAGTTCTGTAGTTCTTACATTCAGATCTATTCTAAATGTTTCTTTGTTAAACTCACTTGTATTCACCTGTTTTTTAAAGATCTGTTGTTTAAAGGTTAAAATCTCTGTAAAACCTAAAAATGTTTTAAAATTTGCTGAAAATGCAACAAATTCTCAATTAAAATTTATTTAAAATAATACCCTCCACTGATGTTACTTTAACCCCCTGAAAAACTTCGGAGGAGCATTAACAAAAGATTTAAACTACTGTGCAAAATTTCTTCACGAAAAGTGTTTAAAGGCTGGTGCAAAATGGGAAGCAAATTCTAAACAATTTTGGCTTCTTGGAAACAAAAACCGCTGTGTTGAAAAGAGTATCGTCGGGGTGACTCTGGGAAGGGCCAGCTTCATCTTTTCCGGCGGCAGGTGCGCTTGTGCTCCGCATGCCAGTGCTCCTGCTGGCACTTGATGGAGCAGTAGGATGTGTTCCAGCAGCAGTGGTACATGGCTTCCTCCTCACAGTTGTAGCACTGCAGGCAAGAAATCGGGCAGTCTTTAGACTTGGGTGTGGATGTGTAAAAGACTGGTTAAAATGGCAGAATCCTGAGGTGGTGGTTTTAAAAGATCTTTATGCTCAAACTTTTGTTGAATCAAAATCTGTTTTATGCACAGCAGATGGAAAGGATGACTGTAGCTATAGCTCATGCCTGGCTGTCAGCAAATTCAAGCTGCTGTCAGGTGGTACCTGACACCACCCTATGGGGGTCGTTCCCATTTATTTTCTTAAAATGCTCTTGACTTCACATCCCTTCCCAGCTACCACTTGCATTTCTCTGCTCCCCACAAACTTCATGAAAGACGTGCCTAAACTCCCTATTTCAAATTCTCACCCCATGATTCTTGCATCCACTGCAGTATCTTTACTCATACCATGCCCCTGACTATGCTGTTAGCAAGGTCACTTACAACCTCAAGTCTAGTGGCCAAGTCTCTCTCAGTCTTCATCTTGTTTGGTAATCTCAGGAGATAATTTTGACTGTCACAACTTCGGGGGAGAAGACACTACTGGTGGACAGAGGCCTGGGATGCTGCTAAACAAACATCCCACAATGTATACCTCCCCCAGAGAACCTATAGCAAAGGTCCATACTACCATGGTTGAACTGTTTGTTTGGTCATGGGAGAAGAGAAGAGTGAAAAAAGTAGTTAAAGTTCCAAGCTGGGTTGGTAAGATGATGGTAGTATCACGAACCCGACCAAGAAGAAAGAATTCTAACCCTTTTACTAGTTTACTAGACACAATGTGATGGGTAGAAAAAGCTCAGCTAAGCCAATTAGGTTTTTAATCATTCCATTTACATTTAATAAGCCTCAAATTCCTCATCTTAGAGTGCAAAAATATGAACTTTAGCTATTTCACAAATAATGAGAAAGTGCTATAAAAGTATTATCATTACAGCCTCTTCCTATTTTCTTGATGTTTTAGTAAAAACTTAAGAGATTTCTACTTATAAATTTAGTGTCCACTTTCTAGCTTTTTCTTGTTTCTGTGTGAAGTGAGAACATTTTTCTTTACAAGACGGAGTCTTACTCCATTGCCCAGGCCGCAGTGCAGTGGAGCAATCACAGCTCTCTGCAACCTGGCATCAAGCAATCCTTTTGCCTTGGCCTCCCAAAGCACTGGAACTATAGGCATGCACCACTGCACCTAGCCACAGAATTACTGTAAATGGGATCTTTGGGTGCTGTGCTCCTGTTATCTTGAGCACATCTTAATTCCCATCTAATGGTATTGTGTGAGTTGATCATACAAGTTCAGTCATTCTTGTTATACCCAACTAAAGCCAAGTCAAGAAGCTAGTGGGGAAAAGCAGTCAGACCACAAAACTAGTCTGCAACTCTCAGACTACTTTACCAACTGCCATCCCTCACCAATCAGAGCTTGCCAGGTCCTCAAAACCTTACTAGCCACCCATGAAATTTCTTAAAGAACAATATGGATCTCAGCCCAAAATCTCGTGAAACTGATAAGCAACTTTAGCAAAGTCTTAGGATACAAAATCAGTATGCAAAAATCACAAGCATTTCTATACACCAATAACAGACTTAAAGAGAGCCAAATCAAGAAGAAACTGCCATTCACAATTGCGAAAGAGAATAAAATACCTTGGAATACAACTAACAAAGAACGTAAAGGACCTCTTCAAGGAGAACTATAAATCACTGCTCAACAAAATGAGAGGACACAAACAGATGGAGAAACATTCCATGTTCATGATTAGGAAGAATCAATATCGTGAAAATGGCCATACTGCCCAAAGTAATTTACAGATTCAATGCTATCAAGCTACTAATGACCCTCACAGAACTGGAAAAAACTACCTTAAAGTTCATACCATAGTTCTCTTTTCTCATACCAAAAGAGAACCTGCATAGCCAAGTCAGTTATAAGCAAAAAGAACAAAGCTGGAGGCATCACACTACTGGATTTCAAACTACACTACAAGGCTACAGTAATCAAAACAGCATGGTCCTGGTACCAAAACAGAGATCTAGACCAATGGAACAGAACAGAGGCCTTGGAGGCAACACCACACGTCTACAATCATCTGATCTTTGACAAACCTGACAAAAACAAGCAATCAGGAAAGGATTCCCAGTTTAATAAATGGTGTTGGGAAAACTGGCTAGCCATGTACAGGAAGCAAAAACTGGACCCCTTCCTCATACCTTACACTAAAATTAACTCCAGATGGATTAAAGACTTAAACATAAGACCTAACACCATAAAAACCCTAGAAGCAAAATCTAGGCAAAACCATTAAGTCCTAGGCATAGGCAAGGACTTAATGACCAAAACACCAAAAGCATTGGCAACAAAAGCCAAAATAGACAAATGGGACCTAATCAAACTCCACAGCTTCTGCACAGCAAAAGAAACAGTCATTAGAGTGAATTGGCAACCAACAGAATGGGAAAAATTTTTTGCAATTTACCCATCTGACAAAGGGCTAATATCCAGAATCTGCAAAGAACTAAAACAGATTTACAAAAAAAAAAGCCCATTCAAAAGTGAGCGAAGGATATGGACAGACACTTTACAAAAGAAGACATACATGAGGCCAACAAACATATGAAAAGATGCTCATCATCACTGGTCATTAGAGAGATGCAAATCAAAACTACATTGAGATACCATCTCCCGCCAGTTAGAATGGTGATCATTACAAAATCTGGGGACAACAGATGCTGGAAAGGATGTGGAGAAATAGGAACACTTTTACACTGTTGGTGGGAGTGTAAATAAGTTCTACCATTGTGGAAGACAGTGTGGCAATTCCTCAAGGGCCTAGAAATAGAAATTCCATTTGACCCAGCAATCCTATTACTGGGTATATATCCAAAGGATTATAAATTGTTCTACTATAAGGACACATGCACACAAATGTTCATTGCAGCACTGTTTACAATAGCAAAGACTTGGAACCAACCCAAATGCCCATCGATGATAGACTGGACAGGGAAAATGTGGCACATAATACACCATGGAATACTATGTAGCCATAAAAAATGATGAGTTTGTGTCCTTTGTAGGGACATGGTTGAACCTGGAAACCATCATTCTCAGCAAACTGACACAAGAACAGAAAATGCAACACCACATGTTCTCACTCATAGGTGGGTGTTGAACAATGAGAACACATGGACACAGGGAGGGGAGCATCACACACTGGGGTCTGTCAGGGGCGGGGGGAAATAGAGGAGGAGGGACAGTGTGGGGTGGGGAGTTGGGGAGAGACAGCATGGGGAGAAATGCCAGATATAGGTGATGGGGAGGAAGTCAGCAAATCATACTGCTATGTGTGTACCTATGCAACAATCTTGCATGTTCTTCACATGTACCCCCAAACCTAAAATGCAATAAAAAAAAAAAAAGACTATAGGAAGGGAAAAAAATATGGAAAATTTCTCCTTTTTATAAAACCTCTTATCTCCTCTTTCTTCTTTGAAGAGCACACTTTCACTTGTACTGAAGGCTGTGCCTCCCCCACATGCAGGTTGTGTTTTTAACAGAAAATCTCTTTTTCCCTTCACAGATCTCCTGGTCTTTTGTTAACAATATTTATTTTGTCATTCACGAGCTCTTCCTACCAAGTTATCTTCATCTATTTTTCTGAATTAAATGGTAAGTTTCCCATTTCCTTCTTGCCAAATCTTTATCACAGATTTAAAAATATTTCTTTCATGAAAAGTTTATGCGTATTTATATAACACAGGCTGGATAAAATGAAGGATTAAAGTTTATCACAAAACTTTACATAGTTGTTCATTAAAACTGAGACCAACCAAGTTATGAGCTTTTGGAAGCAAAACTTTTCCCTACCAATTCACTGAGTGCTACGGCAGCTGTAAGACAAGCACTTGGCTCCTGTGTACTCAGAAGTTCCCACTCCGGTGGAGAGCATGAGACTCATGAGCAGGACATGGTGACAAATGACACTAGTCAGTCAGGTATAAGGGAGGGTAGAGACCAATGAGATGTCACCACTGTAAAGTAAAAGTAATTGATTTAACGGAATCTAATGTATAAACGTTAAATGCAGGGAAATCTGAAACTATTTATTGTGATAATTACATTTATAATTTCACCATTTGAATGTTAACTATCAAAGATCACCAGGAAAAAGTCAGGCCCCGCCAATTTGCCCAAATAAAATATTTGCAGAGATGGAGAAATTATATAAGTTAATTGTAATAAATATGTACTGAAATATTATAATCTCAACTTAATAAAATAATTCGGAGCAGTACACAGTCATGTGGGATCTGGGGTTGGGAGAGCATAGGACTTTTAGTAAAATTTTAAAACTTAAAGCTGACCATTTCACACTCGATCTTATTTCAGGAAATCATCTGCATGTGCCACAGCTATCTTCTGAATTAAATGGCATCATACCTGTGTTACATTTCCAGAAACACGAGTCTAAAAAAAGACTGTTATTTACCCACTGCTTCTTCTTGGTCTGGGAAATCAGTTGCTTGTGCTGTGTTGCCAGCTTCTTGATTTCTTCTACAAATTCCTCCTTACACTTTTCCTTTACTTGCTTACATTTTCTGTCCATCTCACCCTGCATGTTGGCTATAGCTTTATTTACAGCCTGTCTCTTTTCCTCTTCCATTTCAGAACGCAGCTGGAACGAAAAGAAACCCCATAGTAGGTCAGTGTACAACTTACACAGACTATCTACACCAAAACAAAAACTTAACACATAGTTTCTACTTGCATGAGGTACCTTTTTTCCCTTTATTACATGTGTAAAAAATTTAGGTGAGAAAAGTATCATTATTACTTGAAATGCTATAAAAGATACTGGTTTCATTATATTGCTCTTTTTAAAACCTGACACTGGGTTGATGCATGAGTAAAAGGAGCCTAACCATGACAAGAGGGCTGGCTGCGGCAGGGCACCCACCGCAGCCACAAGCATTACCTTCTCCAGGGCTTCTCGGACAACACGCTCCGTCTCCCGCTTGTGGTCTGACTTCATCCGGTCTTTGAAGTCATTGAAGATCTTTGTGTATTTGTCATGGCACATGCTCTGACACACACCATCATTGTTGGTCTGGGTGCTCCGATGCAGCATTCTTGGTGAAGAGGCACTTAACTTCTTGGTCTGAGTTGACACGGAGACTTTTTCGATTGGCTGAGGCATTGTGGGTATTTCCTGGCTAGAACTTACTGCTTCCGTTTCAGGCTCTGGTTCCTAAAAGGCAATAAAAGAGGTTAGATGTAAAACAAAGCAATATAATTCACTAGTTCAAGAACTACTACTCTATTAGGATAAAAATACAGTAATATACGTAAATAGCCATATACTAAACTGCTATTAAAAAAAACATGGTTAGGATGGTAGATTTTCTGTATATTTTGCCCTAATTAAAAATAAACCACTCTCCCCCAAACTAATCAGTGAATGAAAAGAACATGCAATTAACAGCTACAATGATTATAATTTTATTACATACTGATACTATAAGTTTTGTTTTTAAAATAGACTAAACACAAAAATTTATAGAATATAAAAATTATTGTCAACTTACAATCACTTCATTGGACTAGATTCATTAAAAAATTTCCTAAAACCCTGAACCACTTCTCACTGAATATGTGTTTGAAATGTGCCCAGATTTACAGTTTTAAAACATGCAGGGCTTACACGGCTGAGCTCAACCACAGTCTCCTTCAAGTTGTTAAATGTTGGTATAATTGACATACTGGATAAATGTGCTGTTTTTAAATAATGAAATAAAAGGATCAGAGTTCCCAGGAAATGTATCAGCAGCAATGTGCCCTTCCCACTTAGCCAAGCTTTAGTCAGTGGTTGCTTAATTAAGATGGAGACTTGGAGTATGTATGCTATTCCAGGGAAGTCACAAGACTTGTTTCAACTTGATGGCTATTATTTGATTGACAGCAACTGAATTTCACAAGTATCCACCAAGAGTGATTGTCTTGAATGTACTTTGAAAATATTTCATGTTTCATTTGCCACCTGGATACTGTGAGGTGGGCAACTTACTTCCTTTTTGGGCTCCACACTTTGATTACGTCGTCCTTTCTTTGCTCTTGGTTCTTGAGTGACCTTTAGCTGTGGGCATTATAAAAGTAATATATTATTCCGGACCCTAGGAAATACTTCTCTACTGTAAACACTCATAGTGAACCCACAGGTAAGAACTGAATAAATCTCTACCTTTTGCATCCTTCCATCCACTCAGTTACCACTGTCTTAATTACTATTCTGGTAACTGCAGGCTTGAAAGAGCTAGCACACCTTCAGAGATGAGCAGTTGTCCTTAACTCTCTTCTCATCGGCAGGGTCAAGGTCATGGTTAAATCTATGTATTCATTTGAATTGGTTTTGGTTTACTTGTGCAGAGCACTTTACAAATGTAAAAAAGGGAAGGAAAATGTCAATCTGTTCATTACAGTGAGGAGTGTACGCTAAGATTTCCACATTTAAAAGTAGTAACTAATATGCACTTCCTTCCTGAGACACACTCACCTGCTCATTACTGGTGGAGGAGATACTGGATTCTGCCTCTTCCTCACCTCGGTCCTCATTCTTAGATTTCCAGAATCTCCCTTCTCGTAGGAAACGCTGATGCAGCTCCAGCTCATCACAGGCCTTTTTCCAACCCATACTGCGCTTCACGTGCAGCCGATGAACGTTGACTGTGATATCTTGAATGTTTTCAGAAGGAATCCAGGCCCTAGGAAAAGCATGTAAAGATATACTGAGAAACATCCCAAATGGCAGGAAAGATGGTAAAAGTGTGACCTGTGGTGGCAGCACCTATTAGCTTGGTGCAAAAGTCATTGCAATTCCCGCCATTACTTTTAATTGCAAAACCACAGTTACTTAGGCTTAGTCATGGCCTAAATAAGCAAACTGTTACCAAGCAGAAAATAAATGAGATTTGTTTTCACAGTCAACAAAGAAAAGTTCTCCGAATTGGAGTGACTCACAAATGCCTCGTCATTGTTCACAATGTAATTGGCTTAGCTTGTCATAGTTCATATCTGCATTCTTCATAAGTCCTTTTAAAGTTATTTGTTGTTCTGAATACTGTAAACTAACAGAACCCATCTAGCTATTTGCAGTTAGCACTGAAGAATCACATGAAAATGCCCAGAAATTTTCACAAGATACATACATATATTCATATAAAATGAGAACTAAAAATATTATCAAGTAAGTCATATTTCTATCACGCCTCTACTAATTAGAGAAACCAGACTGACAGAGCCATTTATTATTTAGCAATAATGTACTTAGCTGTGATCAGAAGTGCCTCTGACTTATGTGTAATACATATGTAAAACTATATTTGGTTCTATAGGAAAGAATGCTAAAAATTCAAGAACATTTTCCTGGGCATTGGTCTCTTTCTGGATTTAAATTAATATCCGTCCCAAATGTTGTATTCAACAGATGTTTACTGTGTACCAGTGGAAGGCACTACAAAGAATGGAGAAGTGGTGTGATCTTGAGTTTCATTGCCTCATTTGACAGCTGCAAGAATGTTGCCCACAGGGGTTAAGGTAAATGATTAATTAGTGGTTGGAATCCAGCAAGGTCTTAATCTTCTGATTATCAGGATGGCACTTCATATGCTGCCTCTGCCTTTGAGGGACTTATAATTTTGTCAGAAAGAACTAAGGAATAATTATAATGCAATGCAGCAGGTAGTAAAGGTACTCTAGGGTGCTATGGAGAAGAGGAAGTTTTCATTTGGTTGTGAGTGGTCACAACATTTTATTTGGCCTTGGTCTTGAAAGATTAAGTAAGATTTAAACAGCAGACAATATGAGTAGAAAGATTCCAGGCAGAGGGAACATTACAAATGAGATAGGCAACAACATGGATGCATGAGTCACAGACACTTTCTACAGCAGAGTACCAGTTGCGATACGGTACTATAAACACACACATATTTATGCTTTTTAGTTTTCTGTTAAAGATTTTTTTCCTGCTATAAATGTATATGATATTATAGTTTTCATCCCTGGCCTATAAATTATAGAGCTCCAGAAATACTGGGCCTATGACCATTTTGAAGGAATCACTTACAGGATCATTGCCACATGTGCCTCAGGCATAAATAAAAATTTCTACTTGTTTGTAAAAGTCAAGCTTTATAATCTAGAAGTACATTTTAAATATACAGTAATCTATATCATTAGATGCTAACAATAGCTAAAATTGTTACTGTTATTTATTTTATTTTTTTTTTTTGAGACGGAGTTTCGCTCTTGTTACCCAGGCTGGAGTGCAATGGCGCAATCTCGGCTCACCACAACTTCCACCTCCTGGGTTCAGGCAATTCTCCTGCCTCAGCCTCCTGAGTAGCTGGGATTACAGGCACGCGCCACCATGCCCAGCTAATTTTTTGTATTTTTAGTATAGACGGGGTTTCACCATGTTGACCAGGATGGTCTCGATCTGTTGACCTCGTGATTCACCCGCCTCGGCCTCCCAAAGTGCTGGGATTACAGGCTTGAGCCACCGCGCCCAGCCCTACTGTTAACATTATATCAACTGTCTCATCTGGCCTTAAGTATTTTGTTAAAAACCATATCAAAGTAAACTAAACTTTGAGAAATTAAACTCCAATGCAGAGTACAAATGAAATTATGCTTGTGGAGAGTTTCTTGCCATTATATTTTGAATTAATATATTTAGTCTTCCAGTCAACAGCTATTTATTAAGTAAGTTGCTATTATGTAGTAGAAATTCAATAAAAATGGTTTGCTCACTTTTTAAAGTAGTTTGCTCTTGAAACCTGGAATGAACTCGTCATCTATAGGAGTATTTTCCATACTTAAATTATTTATCTTAAATAAAATGGATTCACGTTTGTTCTTTAAAAAGCCTCAACACAGTTCATAATGTACTTCTATTCTCTTTTAATCAACTCCAGTACTATAGAATATCAGATTTCAGTTAAAAAAAAATTATCACAGGGTTTGCTCTCTGATCTTAAAAAAAAAAAAAACCCACAATTTAAGGTAAGTCTAAATAAAAAGAGGAATAGTCTAATTTGACTCTATCTCTACATCTGTCAATGCTTTGACTACATATGCAGACTAAAATGGTGATCTGATGTCAATGAACCCAAAGTGCTCTACCTCTTTTTTTTTGCCTGTACTTGGTTTCCTGGCCTGGGCCATGTCATCCACCAGTAACTTGCAGCAAAAAGATTCAGCTACTTCTCTTTGACAAGCAAAATCTTGCAAATCTTACAGAAACCTCACTAAAGCAGCTCTCACATGTTAACACATCAATTCTTTTCCTGGAGATTTATTTGTTTAGGAAGAAGCAGCATGTTCTATTTGCATGTATAGAAGGGACTGGTACAAAACCATTAAGTTTTTTTTTCCCCTCCCACTTACATGTAATGCTATGACGAACTAGCAAAAGAATAATTATTAGCCAAAACTTGCAACCAGTGGCTCCTCATTAACCAGAATCTTTTGGTGCATATGATGCTTAAATAATTAAAAATTGATGATTATAATTTTATCCATTTTTAAAAATAAATCCAACATTCTAATATGGTAGATTATAAAGTATATCCTAACCGATTATTCACTTCAAATATCTTATTGTTCACATTATATCCAAGAAAAAGATTACATAGTGATTTTTTTCAACCTCTTGTTTTCTGAAATAAAGTCCTTTGAGTCCTATCTGTCTAGAATTATTTAGGTGAAATTTTGCAGGACCTAAGAAGCTCGCTCGAGGGAAAATAATACCTTTGGAAATATAATCTGATGTTTTAATTCTCTCCTTTAGGTGATAGATTACTCTAAGGACTGCTGTAGAGTAGCCCAAATATTCTTTAAAAATATTTTCTGCTTAGTATACTGAATGACATAAAACAAGTTAACTCATTATTAATAAGTATCACTCATGGTTGAAGTCACTATAAAGCATATACTTGCAAGTTGATGGAAAAGAAAAATATACAGGTAAAAAGTTCTAATTATCAGATTATTCTTACCTAGCAGTATAGCTGTAAAAACATAACTGAATTCTTGTTTTTCTAAGTTAAAAAACATTGAGGCAAACTTGCCCCCTTGTTCCTTGCATATTTGTTGTATTATAAAAGCAGACCTTTATTGAGTATTCACTATGTGCCACGTACTATGCTTAAGTCTCTCTATATAAACATTTCTTTAAACCTTACAAAAACTCTTATGAGGCCCATATTTTGCTAAGGCTCAGAGAAACTGACTAATGTGTCAAGATTAAGGTAGAATATTGTGAAGCAAGGGCACAAATCTCACGTAAAGCTTTACCCTAACCTACCTAGTAAGAATATATTCCCTCCCTGCCTGTTCTGATAAGAAGTTGAAACCAAAGGAATATGATGTATTAAGTATACACAGTTAAAAAATTACCATTTAAAAATAAGGTAACTAAAACATTCATTTTATATTGAGTTATTTTACTGGATCATTATTTAACTAACGTTTCTCAACATGACAGTGTCAGGTAAGTGTGTGTTTACCTATGAAAGAACAGAACTACCTTTTGGGAAATTTATAGCATTTATAGGTTTCTCATAACTACACTTCTATTTAAATTCAATGAAGACTAAGTAAAAATTTACCACAGGGAGGAATAAGGTCCCTCATTGTGTAGCTTCTCTCTGCACTAATAACCTCCTGGCAAGACAGGTGACACTCCATGGACTATTCATTTAAATCCCTGCAAAGTAGGACTATTAGATCATGTAGCTGACTTCTGTCACTTTTTCCCCTTATCTCAATAGCTGTGTTAAATGAACCAAATAAATTGTATGTGAATTCTTTATTCATATTGTGGCTTTAGACCCTAACATCCACACCATTCATGGGTCAACTAATTTTTATGCACACTTTAGATACTTACACACATTCTGAGATCACAAGATTACTTTAGTCTATGTCTTTAACCGAGCCCTGTGACGTATGGAATGGCCACATTCTGAGACCCTTCTGCCCACTGTACTACAAATTCAGTCTGAGCACTAATGTGCTTCTGAAGTTCAACAGTGTCAGTTATTACAAATGTCCTGTTTAGTAAACAATATTTGGAAACAATTTATCTTAGAATGTATTGCTGGCAGCATAATGTCCTTTTTTTTATTTTTTGCCAATTTAAAATAAACTTCATCCATCTCTGATGGAGAAATCATCAGACTTTCTTAAGGACTTCATAAACACAGCTGTGACCACTGAACGTAGGGTCATGAATTACCTCTGGTGGTGGTGGCCAAAGAAGCGAACGTCAACTTGATTGTCCTCTTTCTGCATGACTTTGGCTGGCCAAAACCCAAAACCTTTCATTTTAGCCCAAACCAGCTCATGATTAGGTATCTGGAAATTAAACGTTTTACCTTGTTATATTACTTTTAAAGTATTAAATGCAAGTGTACCATTAATATTAAACTAGTCAAGTATAATCTATATTTCAAAAGTATTTCTTTTGTAACTCCTAAACACATATGAAATTTTTTTTTCTAGGATTGACTGATTTTACCGTTAAGAAAAACACCAAAAAATTTATATTTGCATCAGGGTGCCAACATGAGCCTTATTCCTCAGAAGAGGTTGGGACTGGAGCATGGCAGCCCCTGAAACCAAGGCCATCCACATGCATGACAGTGGCAAACAGAGCACCTGCTTTGCCAAGTGCAGCCAGAGGGGCCAGCAGCATCAGCACCCCCTGGGAATTTGTTAGAAATGGGGAAATTTTAGTTCTGCACAGCACTGTCTCGCAGAACTGGCTCTCTCAGGCAGCCAAGGCTGCTGGCCAAGAATGCTCAGAGGCCCTTTGTCTTCACCGCCCGGCTTGAAGCCGTATCATTTTGGGGAAATTATACAACTACAGACAAATGCAAAGCCTTAGGTCTCTCATGAAAGAATGAAAGGAAAAACAAAAATTCACGATATTAAGGGACCCAGATGCTGGGTGTGGTGGCATGTGCCTGTGGTCACAGCTACTCTGGAAGCTGAGATGGGACAATCACTTGAGCCTGGGCAAGGTCAAGGCTACAGTGAACCAAGATCATACCACTGTACTCAAGCCTGGGCAACAAGAGTGAGACCCCATCTCAAAAAGGAAAAGGACCCAATATCTATTTTTATTCAATATCTCATTTTAAAATCAGAAATGGATAACAAGCCCTGTTATTTTTTCCTTTCAGTTGTTTATACTCATTAAAACCATCTATATTATGATATTTAAAAAATTTAGGGAGTATTAAAATCTTTAACCAAACTGGAAATAAACTTTATATGCTTAAGAGATAAAAAACAAAAATCACAAAATTTCACATACACAAGGATAACAGAACCAATTGTCAGGACGAGCATTTGACAAATAAAAGCAATTCTTGCAAAGCTGTAGTTCATCCAGCTGAAAAAGAAGAGAAACTATTTTAGCCTACATAAAATATACATACACATTAAAGTAAATAAAATGTATCCATGTAAATTAACATTCATGTACATAAGTGGTGTTGAATCCTTAATCTTTTAAGCTTAAAGTTTTCAATAAATGGTACTGGAAGAACCTGCCAGTGTCCTCTTAGAACCATCTCCCTGGTCTCAGCCTACACGTGGAATAGAAGCCTAGTCTGACCAGGCCCTGCCCCAACTTCACAAGTTAGCACTTCAGAGTGAATATTCTTCAGGAAGGTAACAATGTCTACTACCAATCACAGCAGTCCTTACTTTGCCTCATTCTCTATTTTATTACCTTGTTTCTTTCACAGCATTCTTTTACTACTTGTAAACAGACATATTTTATCTGTTTTTTTTTTTTTCTTTTTCCCAGTCTCCTCCTTCAGAATGTGGCTCTATGAGAGGAGGCCTGCACTGTGATCACCTGTTATTCCTCCTCACATACTGCCTGGCACATAAGAGGCACTCAGTAAATACTTATTGAACAAATAAAAAACAAAATTCAAATTTGAAATGAATTCACAAACAAAACTTTTTGTATAAACTGAGGAACTTCTGCAAAGATAATATGGTTATAGGTGAGTGTTTTAAGTAAGACCTCTAAAAAATATACTTTCTTAAATGTCCTTCGCTTATTGTATGAATGTGTGCTTTGTTGTTCGGTTGGGTTTGTTTTTGCCTATGCAGTTTAAGAGGGATGCAAATTTGGATCCTTCCTTAGAGGAGGGTAATGTTTACTGCACGTCTGCCCAAGCAGACACATTCACATGCAGCATCTAGCTAACGCAACAGTTCTGAAGGTGACTGAGAGTTTCCTTGTGGAAGTTAATAGTAACTAAATCTGACTCCCAAGATTTCTCTTCAGTTTTGCCAGAATTTTTTTTTTTTATATTTGCATTATCTTCCATGTATGGACAAACATGAAAATAAAAGACATTTAAAGGAAATGGCACAATTAAAATGTAGGTAAAAGTGGAATCCTGAAATAAATTAATTTCAATTAGGGAAAGAGTGCAATTATTGGGTACCTCATGACACGTGTCTTTATATAGCATCCTCGCAATGTCAGCTTGCTCACTGTCTGCTGTAATTAAAGACAGATATTAGCAATAAGCAATGGTCTGCAAATATAAGACTCAAAATTAGTATTTTTCTTTCAGTTTGCAAAAGTAGACATCTACCATTTCAAACCAAAATGTCTGTTTAAAATAACGACAGCAAAATAAAAGTACACAGGCAGTTTTTGTTTTCCATCCAATACAACCACTAATTCCCTAGGTAGAGAGTGACCTTATCTTTGGATAATGTGATACTGATGGGGAAACAATCAGAATTAATCACAGTGCTTATGAAAAAAAAACTTCTCAGCTAAAACAAATACATATAAAACTGTAAAGAAAAATTACATTTTCATCGAGTATACTGTGATTTTTGTCTTTGGCCAGTCCATTCTATAATTGACATCACAAGATATTCGTAAGCTTATACTCTAACATTACTGCTTATTAAAGTATTAATTCTTTGACTATAATGTTTTATAAAAGATATTGCTTAACATGGAATGGAAATGGTATGTTTTAAAAGGCATACAGAAAGAAAACACAAAAATATTCAACCTCCATAGAAAATCACTGTATTGTGGAGAAGCAGTTGAGCATCAGCTTTGAACTCTTCATAACTTCGGTATTTCCCTTCATTCACTTTCTGCAGGGGGCAAAAACAGAATGACAAAAAGAGTTACCAGTAGAAAATACTTGCCTGGACTAAGTTCACAGGACAAGCAGACTTTTCTAGGATGACATCAGGTTGACTGCTGCCATCTCACACTATTGACAGAGAATGTGTGTGAAAGAAGCCAACAACTCCACCTGCAGTTTGAATAATACAGTGAATGAAGCATGGCAGGTTGGATATCCCCCAGAAACACATATATTAATTTTTCAGAGTGAACTTTAATGGCTTGAACATCTCATCTGACAATAGTGTAGAAAGCTGCTGCTAAGCTTTGTAAAGCATGAATGCTTGGGCCAGTGTGGGTGATGAGACCCTAAGCACACACCTGTCATTCTTTTTCAATCTCAATCTTCCTGTGTTGTAAACAGAACTGTTAGCCTCTGTGACAGTTTACCATAAACTACTAAGAAAGATTTATCATTCTGAATTGGGGCCAAGAATTGGTTTATACATCATTTTAAAGTAACATCTCAGGTGTTCATCTCTGTGCCAAATCTTAGAGGATTTCAACAGGAAGGAACCTGCATGAGTAAAGGCAGTGGGGCAGAAGGGGTACCTGGGTTCTTACATATACTGAAGAGGTCTTACAGTTTAGGAGAAGAGGCAGTGGGTGGGGCTACAAAATCTGGAGGTGGGAGGTAAAATTAAAATTACTTGGTTTTGTTCCAGGATTTGCCAGTTACTTTTAAGGGAAAAACCTTCATTTACCCTTATATTGAAAAAATACAGCCATAGTCTTTCTCAAGTACTAAGGAAACTTGTAAGATGATTTAAAATTATTCCTGTGGTCTCCCTATAGGCTATTATGACCAACCTTAAGATTTTAAATTTCCAACATGACATATGAGGTACAAAATTAGTAATTCAGCAACCCTGACTGGAAAGGTATCTGTCAGTTCTGTTTTTGATTTTGTTGCAATTTGTTACTAAACACGAACAAACTAATAATCCTCAACTACAATTGGTAAAATTAAGCCCTTTAAGAATAACTTTTCTAAGCATATTCTTTGTTTTGTTCATTTTATTGTTTCCCCAGACTACAGATTAACTCTATGCTCTTACTTTTTTTCTGAGAGGAACTCTCAGGTACCACTGCTAAACCTGGGAAACATTCTTTACACCTGTAATATTAAATTGCCTAGGCTGTAAGGCACTTTCTTAAATTAACAAGGATCAAGAAGCTCTATGTTGCTGATCTTTAAAACCAGGCCTTTTAAAGATGACACCTAATTTGCATTAGAGTAAGCACATGAAATTTACAAAGTAATAATGCTTCATTTGTTAGGTATGCCTGTCTTTTGTTTTAAGAAATAAGTGGAAAATGGTGCATTTTGAAGGAAAGAGGAGGAACCAAAATCTACTTAACTGCTAAATTATTCTTTAGCTTGTTAGTTAAAAAGATTTACTTGAAGTGGAAATAAAAGAAACTGGTTTTACCTCTTGAATGGTCGGAACGTCCACAGCTGAGTGCACCAGCCTCCTGTACATCGGGTGTTTATTGTCCTTCCCCTTTTTATTAAGATCTATAGCCTAAGAGGGTGTTAGTACATCAATTTAAATGTGGTTAAAGGAAGGCAGGTAAGACATCAATTCCCAAAGCTCAAAATACTGTCTGTCTTTTTATTTTTTTATTTTTCTAGAGACAGAGTCTCGCCATCTTGCCCACACTTGTCTTGAACTCCTGGGCTCAAGTGATCCTCCTGCCTTGGCCTCCCAATGTGCTGGGATTACAGGCGTGAGCCATGGTGCCCGGCCAATATTTTCTACCTTTAAAGCAAAATCTCTGAGGAAGTACTTCAAAACTTTACAGAAAAAATGTACATATATTACTATATAGTTTAATATGACATTCCTTAAGGTTGTGATAAAATATTTTGAAAAGTTCCCTTTCATTTTAAAGAGTCATCATCATCAATGAAAATCTTCATTCTGATGAAAGAAACTCAAAAATGTAAATTTTTCTGATCTCATGAAGCTTATGTCAAAATGTCTATGTCAAGAACAGACAAAAAAAATCTAACTGCCTGTTACAGAACCGTTTACTGCAGTAAAGAAATATGATGGGGATACTCTCCACACTTCATATTGCTATATACATATTTGTTACTTCTCGATCATTCAACTTTGAAAGAATGAGCCACACTGAAATATGTTTTGGGATATTCTGAAAGCTTCCCTGAGCAGGACTCACCCTCTCCTTCATGCGGGAGACAATGAATCTCAGGTATGTGCCCATCTCCTGTTTGTTTGTATTCTTCTTCTTAATGCTCTATTGAAAAAAAAAAATAAAGGGTACAAAATCTGATCATTCATATGTCTATATGCATGTAAAAAACAAATGAAACACTGAGATAGTAGGCAAAGAGTTTATTAAAAGATGCACTTTTTCCAGCATATTTGACAAAGAAAAATATTTGATATTTGCATATCAAAAACAGCATCTAATGTAACAAGGTGAGAATTTAAAAATATTATATTGTGCTTGATATAATATCCTTAGACAATTATAGATTTTTTTCTTGGTATTTTAAAACCTAAAATAATTTTTAGATAAACAAATGTAATAGACATAATAGAGAATCACTTATTTTGCAAACAGTATCAATGGCTAAAGTCCTTTGGGGGAACATATAGCAATAATAAATGGTGTGTTTCAATGTAACATTATTCTTTAAAAGGTGATTTTAAAAATCTGTTTCACTTACTATGTACAGTGCAGCTGCACACACTAACATCTCCATTTCTTAGTATCATGGATCTATTCAGTAATAATTCCAATTTCTCAAGCCAATTAGGTTCTTAACTTCAATGCTCAAAAAGTCTAACTTCACATGAAGAAAAAAATATAAGATTCTACCCCTCTTACATCTAAACAGCTAGGAAACAAGGACAAGTGTGCCTATTTAACTTAGTCAAAGTCCCAATAGGACAATAGCCTGAAGGAAGCAAAGGCAAAATGGCAAGCACTCAAATATAATCAGCTCATACTGCAGAGGAAATGAGTGCGTGTGGGCACTGTTTTAGTAGATGCTTGAACTTTTCCAGGTAACTAAATGATTCTCTGCCCAATGGTATAATTCTTCCCAAAAGAACTTTAAACATAGGAAGTCACTTTAGTATGCTAAATACAGTAAAAGACAAATATTTCTCACATGACAGAACTTTCAGCTAGGGCTTAAGTGAATTGATTATACATACATACAATGTTTACATACACATAAAATATCTAACTAACAAGTGGAAACACATTTTATTAGTGAGAAACTAAACTTAATTTCATGTACCTGATGTCTGCGCTGCACCTTCCTGACTCCGCTTCTCACCTAGGTTCTCTGGCAGTGCAGTCAGTGCTCTCTTATGCGGCTTTGTGGCCTGTGTCCACAGCTGCTACGTTTATGCCAACTATAGAGTAGTTCATCTCAACTCTGGACTTGCATCAGAGATATAGAATGAATTTTTTTTTTTTTGACAGAGTCTCACCCTGTCGCCCAGGCTGGAGTGCAATGGCACGATCTCAGCTCACTAGCAGCTCTCTGCCTCCCAGGTTCAAGTTATTCTCCTGCCTTACCTTCCCAAGTAGCTGGGATTATAGGAACCCGCCACCATGCCTGGCTAATTTTTTGTATCTTTAGTAGAGACGGAGTTTCACCATGTTGGCCAGGCTGGTCTTGAACTCCTGACCCTGTGATCCGCCCACCTCAGCCTCCCCAAGTGCTGGGATTACAGGTGTGAGCCACCAAGCTCTGCCTGGACTGAACTTTTATAAAATGCAGCTGGGCTTCACCCCAAGAATCTGGGTTATGATTTCTAGAGGCAGGGCCTGTGATGTGTATCTGCTTGTTCATTTGCTTATTCCTCAAGTGACTGAGTACCCATGGCATAAATATGGAATATAAAGTGCAATGAAATTTCCAGAACCCAAGGTTTATAATCTTTTTGTGGGAGTTGGGGGGGGGAAGAAACTGATATAACTTGAGAATTCTTTTTGAAAACTAACAGAAGAACATAACTGAATTTAAAATGAGTAACAGAGCCACATGAAGGGGAATCTGAAGAACTAACTCAAGTAATTTATTAGCACTGTATTTGGCCATCTGCATTGCTTAGAGACAAAACTTTAAACAAACACTGAACTCTAGTTATTAAGTCTGTTTACTCAGCAGCATTGGTTAGCAACCTTAAAAATTTTTTTTTAATTTTAATTGGCAAAATGAAATTCTATATACTTATGGTGTGCAATGTGATGTTTTGAAATATGTGCAATGGTGAAACAGAGGAGATTGGTTTTTGTAGTGAGAACACTTAAAACCACTCTCATTTTAACAAGATCCCCAGTGATTCTCACACACACACACACACACACACACGCGCGCACGTGTGCAAAATATTAACGGGCACCTTTTATACACTAGACTGCAGTAAAAAATGATGCTGTTTTTGCATTCTGCATCTCACACAGGACGGCAGAAGGCACTCTCTTCCTGGATCTGAAGCAGTCCGTTATTAATGCTTTTGAACAAATAGTCTTACCAGTATAGACATCCTTTAATGCATTGCTTTCTATACTAAATAAGCAGTTTGATGAACTGTCAGATAAAGGAAGAGAAAAGGTAAGAAGGTTGGAGATGGCTACATTCTTCTTGGCACTTATAAAATCTACATTCTTTTTAAAGGAAAGGAAAATAAAAACACATGCTTCTAGCTACATGGCCTTCTCTCATGCCAATTCAAACACTGGATACACTACTAAAACTGATTTCAAACATCAATGTCATCATTAAAGTATGAACTTATATAAATTAAGACATAATAGCAATCTACACCAGGTTAGAAGTCTTGTAATACTATCACAGTGGGGTTATGGTTCCTTTAATAGGAAACATATTATTCAAAGGAAATATACAACCAACACTGTTATATAGCACTGAAATATAATTTTAATAGTCACTAAATATCATGCACAGCCTTCTGTCAATTCAACAGGGCAGGAATCCCTTCCCCTCTGGATTTTAGCTCTAGGCTCTGTGGTCCCCATGAGTAGCAACAGTAGGAGACGAGGCCTGACCCTGCTTACCAGACTCACTACATCCAGCACAAAACCTCTTGCTTCTGTCTCAAGGTACTGTGCACTGACTGTATTATGTGCAGGAGTTTTTTGTTTTTTGTTTTTTTTTCCTTTCTGCACTTTAAACATAAATCTATTAAGTATTTCACTCTGTTAAATTGAATCTAACCTCTCTTGTTTCTAATTCTGTAGAAAAGAAAGCAATCCAATGTTTCTATATGGGCAAAGATTATGTACTGTTAGAATCAGAATTTTATATCAGAATTAATATTGCTATAGCTAAAACATCTTAAGTACATTGTTCTTACTTTGAAATGGCAGTATGGAAGTTTAGGTAACACTTGTTCATGTAATTATCCAGTTTAAATAAAGGTCTATATTCAGTTCCTACTCTCTTTAAATGGATAACATAAATTGTGCATATTACACACTCTCAAAAACTTTGGTTCTGTTTAAACATTTTAAAATGAATTGCTAATTTGGTGTAACCATGTGCAAGCAACATTTCCTTATTTTTGGAAAGACAGAATGCATACACAGTGCATGTTGAGGGCCTTAATTTCACAAAACGAAATGGCATAATAGAGGATGAAAGTCTGATTTTGTTTCATGTTTAAATTTGCTTAGAGCTACTTTGCTAGAGTATCTCTCTCCTTCTGAGTGCAATTAAAAGTGATAATCTAAGCTTGGAAAAATGACTGAGTAAAGTATGGAAAGGAAACAAGGTCAACTGGATAAGGCCCACCCCATTTCTCAACTCTGATGAAACTTTCAAAATTCTTTCAAGATATTACCTTCATAACTACTCCAGGAATGTCTTATACCTCATTAACAAAGCACCACTCTATGTCTACTTCTAAAAAGTCCTAGAACGAGCAAAACATATTCCTCATGGAAAATAATCAGAACAATGGTTGTTTGGGGGAAGAGGGCTTGGGTATGAGATCAACTGGCTGAGGAATGAGATCAAGCTTCCCCGTAGCTTGATGGGACTTGGGTTGCACCAGTGCACGCTCTTGTCTGTTCTTCAAATGACACACCTAAGACTTGTGCATGTCAGTGTAATGTAAATTTTATCTCAAAGGAAAAAGCCCACCAACGTCTTAGGTGCCACCTAAGAAATTCTGATAAAATTGGTTGTGAGATGAGGTCTAGGCATTCACAGTCCTAAAAGCCCGCAGGGGTTTCTGATAGGTGTGATTAAGAGCACTGCCTTGGGCCAGGCGTGGTGGCTCAAGCCTGTAATCCCAGCACTTTGGGAGGCCGAGGCGGGTGGATCACAAGGTCAAGAGATCGAGACCATCCTGGTCAACATGGTGAAACCCCGTCTCTACTAAAAATACAAAAAATTAGCTGGGCATGGTGGCGCGTGCCTGTAATCCCAGCTACTCAGGAGGCTGAGGCAGGAGAATTGCCTGAACCCAGGAGGCGGAGGTTGCAGTGAGCCGAGATCGCGCCATTGCACTCCAGCTTGGGTAACAAGAGTGAAACTCTGTCTTAAAAAAAAAAAAAAGAAAGAAAGAGCACTGCCTTAACTCCCTAAGAGACTTCATCATATAAATATGGACAGGCACACACTGGTCCAGCAGCCCTGATTTTAACCTTTGCTGGTGTTCCGAGAAGGTGTAAAGTGGTGTATCTTCAAAAGCTCTTTTAAAGGGATCTTGAGGTTAACCTAAGTTTTTATTTTGAATCCCCACTTAACAGCTCTAGGATAGTCTCAATCTACTTAATCGCACAAAGGAATACTTCTCTCATTATATATGCTAAGGTGCTATCAGTTTAAGTACTTGAGGGTTATTTTTTTGTTTTTAATAGTTAGAAACTTCAATGATTTGGGCTGTAGAGAAGGACTGACCAAAAGGACTATTTCGCAGTCAAAGGAGATTATTTTGTTGAAAGCTTCCATGTTCCATTTTTTTAATTTGTTGCCCCATCCACCTTTTTTGGTGATAAGTGGGGTATCCTATTCCAGACAACATGAAGCCCTTCTCAAGCACTGCTCTGTGATGGGTCTCACACCACCCAAGGGAAGGCCACAGGGGCTGACAGAAGCTGCTCCCAGATTCACAGGCTGAGGGGCTTTCTCGGTGAACTGACACAAAAGAGAAGACTCTCAACAGAACCAAAATCTCTCCCAGTGATTTGTAGGAACAAAACATTTGCTGTAAGATGCTTTCACGTTTGATAAACCTGTGGGTTTTCTTTCTAGTTATCACTTAGAGATTTGACATTGCACATTCTGACCCAGGGCTGTATGTGATTTTGGGGGATTTTTAAGGGAACAAGCTGTGCAGCTGCCTTCCGTGGCATTCACACTGAAGTGATTCAGCTGGTTCTTGTCAGCCAGACCAAAACATAGTCAATGACTGAGAAAAAGCTACAACTAAGAGAGAGGTAGTTTCTGAGGTAAACTAAGCAGATAGCTCTTGACGACAAGGTCAGAAAAACATAGAAACAATGCCTTATAATATGTACAGTTATCAGACTTTGAAGAATTATTCCTATTCTCTATTTGCAGGCTTGAGGATTCTTCAACCAAGGACTCCCTGTAACAGGGTTCAGGCAGAATCCAGAGGTCATATCACCTGCTGGCATGTGGGAGTGATTGTGGTCAACTTTTACAAATACTCAAGAAAGAAACATTCTATATCATGGCAAAGTTGTTGTAACTATTTAAAAGTGACCATAATCACATCTCTGAAGCACTGCTGTAGATGTTTATGTAAGAACTAAAGTAGATGTTGGGGCTGCCCTCTTTTAAGGAAAAAAATAATAGAAAATTTGAACATCTTCCACAAGGGATTCTTAAGCCAGTTATAAAGTAATTGCCAGGCAACACTGAATCAGATGATTCTAGGTAGAAACAACAGACAAAGCATGAATCAAGTAACTCAGACATACCTGGTGCCCTTTGGTGTTTCTGCCTGGAAGACACTATTGGCCACTCCTGATCTTGTCAAAATTTATCCATAGCTGATTATTGATAATGATGCCCAAGGATCATTACTTAAAGGAGCACTGAGGACTAAAGACCTTTATTAGTACAGAATTTTCAGTTCTTTATAGAAATCTAGTTTTTCAGTCATAGAAACCTATTTTGGCAGAAAATGAACTTGTGGAAACCTTGGTCGTTTTGGCTTACTGAGTATCCTAAAGAAGGAAAGAAGTTCAAAACTGGAAATCCAGACTTCTTTTTTCAGGCATATATATCTATGCAGCTAGAGTTCACCTCAGCCAAGTCCCCACATCTGTGATTAAACAAGACAAGTGCTTCAAACTTTCTTGGCCACTTCCAATACCCAGAATATTATTTCCACAACAAACTAGACCAAAAGTCAACAAACATTTTGTGTAAAGGGCCAGATAGCAAATTTTAGGCTTTGCGACCATGTGGTTGGTCTCTGTCTACAATACAGTTCTGCTGTTGTAATGACAAACCAGTCATGCATAATGGATACATCACATGAGTGTAGCTGTGTTCAAAGAAAACTTTTAGATACTAAAATTTGGATTTTTTTTATTTGCACGTCACAAAGTATTATTCTCTTGTCAGTTTTCTTCAACAGTCTAAAAATGTAAAAGCCATTCTTAGCTCATGAGCAGTGCAAAAACACAGGCTGACCCCCGAGGGACTAAGTTTAGTGAAGACAGCAGTGTCCATAATGTCAATTTCAGTGTTCTTTTGCAACAGCCTTGTATAGCATCTGGCATACAGAAAATGTTTGATACGTATCAGTTGAATTGAACTGGCGCCAGTCATTTCTGTCTTCGTTGCCTACTAGAGAAACTTTTCCATGCAGTTCAACTCAAGAATATGAGGACCCATCTAAAATGTGAAGCAACTTCTCACACCCAAGTCTGTGTCAGCATATTCTGACTAACATAAATAATTTTATTTCTGATGTGTGAACCATTTCATTGTCAGATGACACTGAAATATCAATTGCTGACTACTATCAAGAATAATGTCGGCTGGGCGCGGTGGCTCAAGCCTGTTATCCCAGCACTTTGGGAGGCCGAGGCAGGTGGATCACGAGGTCGGCAGATCGAGACCATCCTGGTCAACACGGTGAAACCCTGTCTCTACTAAAAATTACAAAAAAATTAGCTGGACACGGTGGCGTGTGCCTGTAATCCCAGCTACTCAGGAGGCTGAGGCAGGAGAATTGCCTGAACCCAGGGGGCAGAGGTTGCGGTGAGCCGAGATCGCGCCATTGCACTCCAGCCCGGGTAACAAGAACGAAACTCCGTCTCAAAAAAAAAAAAAAGAATAATGTCACCTACAGCTCACTGAAATATTAGTGAGCATAGTCACCTGTGGTACTTACTGGAAATGTAGATTCCTGAGCCTTATCTCCAGAGCCTGTCTGAGTGGGAACCCTGGAGACTGTGTTTTAAACAAGCATGCAAGGTGATTCCTGTACAGGTAGCCTCTAGATCTTATTTGTAGAAATACTAATCTACATATAAACCACCTATATCCATATTAGGGATTAAACATCTCCTAGATCTCCTCTATAATTATAATCACAGAACACAAGAATCAAAATTTATTCTGAGTTATTATTTTAAAATTTAGAACATAAAGGAATCAAAATCACAGAGGCTGTTTTTCTATTTAGATTCTATGTTGTTACAGAAATCAAGACGCTCTGGAATATCCTCCAGACCCACTTGCAACAATGGAATATAAAGGAATTACATAGAATTTATAAGAAACCCCAATAATAGATACTTTTAAAGTGAAGCTGGTTTATTGGAAGTGGTGATGAGTGGCCCTATCCTGCCACGTCTCCCTTCAAATCACTAAGACTGAAGTAGCCCATCAGTGAAAATCATTTTCTAAAACCATTTTGTAAAGATATATAGATTCCTGTTAAGTTTTTTCACTCCCAATACTGACACACTGAAATCGCCTACCTATTAGACCAGAAGAACAGTACATCACACCAATTGCCAGTATTAATGGTAAAAAAACTCGACCTACCCACTTCTGCCTATAGAATGAATCACACTGAACTACACAGGATTCCACAGAGCTGCATCCTAACTCTTCCAGATTATCCACCAATAGGTATTTGCACTTGAGCTTCTGCGAATATTTTTCTGTTTTTAAGTTAAAAGAATCAAGTTTAAAAACCTCCTCTAAGCTATCACAAATATGCCTTATTACAGGTAAAAGTAGGAAAACTCAAGATAATTCAAATTACTAAAGAGGATCTTGAGGTGGATTCTTGGAGTATCCTGGCAAATATGACTCCAGTCACAGGTCACTCCCTAGTCAATAAGTTAGTCCTGTAGAATTACTAATGCACCAGACTTTTTCTTCCAGATTTAAAAAATATCACTGAATGCTACTGTGGCTGCATCTATATTTATTAATTTTTACAAAGCCAATTCTTTCTGCTCTAATGAAAGACAACAAATTTTGACTAACATTAAGAGTTCACATGACATGAGCAGCTTTGTAGCAGCCAGTCTGCTGTTGGGCTGACCTAGTAACTCTGAAAGCATCTCTCAACTATAGTCTACAAAACATACTGTGATAGAAAAAGCATGTAGTATTTCTAAATCCTCTACACACACACACACACACACACACACACACACACACACACTCTCTCTCCTCTCTCTCTCTCTCTCTCCCCCCCCTTCCCTCTCCCTCTCCCAAAATGGTATTTACCTACAGAGAGAAGGGTGCTATGCATGTCAGGAACTGTATCACTCAATATGAATGCACCTTTTCTGGTAACTTTAAGCCCCTTGGTGGCTTGCTATATGACTTAGGAATAGGAAAGGGAAGTCAGAAAAGTTTTATGGAACACAGGTTTTGTATCAACTTGTTCCTTTCCCCTCTATATAACACTAGTCTCCAAAGGAAGAACAAGACTGAAAGACAGAGGCAGAATGCATTCCTCAGTGGAATAAATCTTTCCATTCTTTTCAGAAAATGTCTTATGTCTCTGTGTTCAGGTCAAGGCATGAATATTACTTGCTCTCTGATTAACTGGGCTGACATCCAGCCTATGTACATACTACCTTCTCACTCCCTCTCATTCCTTCTGCACTGCAGAGGTAACACAAGGGAACTGTATGTACTTCGTAAATATTTTCAGTTCATCAACTTTGGAAACACTGAGTGAGCTTTCTATTTAATCTACATTAAGTTGTAAGCATCCGCATATAGGAACCAGCCCAACCTTCTCAATCCCTTAGTTAAAATAAAAGATAAACTTCAAATGAGATTCTAAACAAACCACCAAAAGGTGTATCACAAAGACCAAATACACCACCATCCAAAACATTTCACAGTGATATCCTTTCTGATCATAACTATTGTTAAATTCATCACAGGAAGGTAGTATCGAAAATATGTGAGCTTTTTTTCTTGTTTGGGCCTAGGTAGTTTTACACAGATTAGATAACAATACATGGGATTTTACAGTTTTATATTGTAGATCCAATTTTTAAAATCCTCTGGCTTTATCAATGTTCCCATTATTTTTTCCTCTGGTTAAGCTTGTGGTGAATAGCAAAAATGTCTTATAAAAGTGCCTGGCTTAGACACGATTTTTCTAAAATTAACTTTCTATTTTTGTTAGTATAAAATTATATGACCAAGTTGTCTTGCAAATTGTAAAAATATTTGATTAATGTTCATTAGTTGTTTTCAATACTATGTCTACTATTTAAGAAAATAATGGCTTTAATTTCTACTTATTTAAAAATCAAATCTCCATTCTAGATTTGTTAACATGTATCTTGAAGGTATAAGGTACTCACTTTTGGGGTGAAAATATTAATAAATTTCCCACATCAAAAAATGGCTGATCAGAAAGCAAGAGGAGTTATAGCTTCACAGTAGATATATAATAAGGAATTTATGTTCAAAGTATTTTCATTCAGCATTTGGCCCCATTTTTCATTCTAAACATTGTATGTGTATTCTCTTCACTTTGGGAATTTAAAGACTGTACTGTCTACATACCCAAAAGCATGAAAACCAAAGTCAGAAACAAATTTCTATCTCTAATTTAAACAGACAGATTTCATCATGTTTCTCTTTATCTCAACAACAAAAAGTTACACTATAAATGCCTCAAACATAACTTCCCCAGACCTAGGTCAACACTGACACACCAGTCTGTACCCAACTGAGAAAGCACTAGGTGGACTCCCAATGGTGAGTTTTAAAACAGTACATGAGGCTTAACATTCCAAGTTAAAATTTAATTTCAAATGCTTTCTATAAACTCCTGTGAGTCTATTTTTAAAGTATTAACTTTCCTGCAAAATATGTATCATTCTATTTTAAAAAGGGCAAGAGCAAATAAATTTTAGGAATACTTCCTACTAATGTGGAAGTACCACCAAATAGCTCTCTTCTTTGGATCTCAGTAGGCGCCTACTCATCAAGAACATGAGTCAGAGAATCAAGTGCTGCAAATATGGGAAAGCTTTTTGGATTAGATGTAGAACTAAAGTATTTTGAAATTATTAATAAAATCATTCCATGCAGATTCTTATTTCCTCATCTACACTTTGTGTTTCTACATTTGGTTACGTGGGCTGAGTTGATTCACCATACAATTTGTACGTTAACATAAATTTTAAACTTGTGGTCCTTAAACAGAGGAAAATGCCACCCAAAACATTTGTAGGGATGAGTCTTTTCCAGTTTTTAGAGACATACTGGAATAATATGTTCCCTCTGCATTCCCTTAACTTATTTACTTTGTCTTTTGTGACTTAATTTGATCCTTCTATTTCAAAGCGGGATGTAAATTAGTGATCTAAAGAACAGTAATATAAAATTTTAATATTATAAAGCAATTTTAAAAATCCAAGACAATACTCTTTGGAGGGATTTCAGTGGAGCAGTATTCATTTCAGTGGCCCAAATATGGAAAAGAAAACAAGTAGCTCATTGTGATTTTCCCATTTACTTACTTTCTGTATAACTCACTTACTGTAAAAGCACATCATACAAAATTTAAAGCCCTAAATTCTATTTCATAATGACACATTTTAGTGCAAATATGAAAACTACATTTATCTGAATTTGAATGGGGCAATAACATGAATCTACAACTCTTCTAAGTTATGAAATCAAAATTCATTTATGTAAGGAACACACACATATTAAAGAGGAGGAAATAGAGGCCTACTTTCAAACCATGTCTCCAAATTCTTAACCTAAAAAGTGCCAATGATTTTGGGTAAAAATCTACACTTTGTTTTGCTAAATAGTTTTTTTCAAAGTTAATCTGCTGACTTGTTATGAGATATTTGAGCAAAAGCAACATTATGAGGTATCATAGCCACTAATCTGTGCAAGACAGTGTTTGCTATACAATCTGATGTGTATACTAGGGAGAGGAAGGGTGGGGAGTCACGTAGTTATATGCTTCTTTTAGAACTCTCCAAGTCATAACTCTGGCATGATGGGAAGACAAATGCCAGGCCACTCTCAAGAGGCCAATATTTGATACATAAAGATGTTTCTCTTGGGGTGGTATAGGCATTTAGAACATGAATGTTCTAAAACTGCACTATCTAATATGGTAGCCACAAGCCACATGTAGCAAACTGAAATCCAGTTCTTCGGTCTACAAGTCACATTCAAGGGCTCCACAGACACGTAAGGTTAATGGCTCACACTGCATAACACAGGGATCTTTTCCCCCACCAAAGAGGCTCTTGAACAGCCCTGCTCTATAAGGCAGGGTGCCAGCCCAGCAGGCTGGCTGCCCAGGGGCTTCTTATGACAGACTGCCTTGACCATGAATTACACTATCATGATTTTCACCAGCAGGCTTGCAAACCAGCAAGCATGTAGCACATGGACACATACACAATGCAAGCACACATCTGTCTCTAACCATGGCTTCAAAGGATAAAATGACTTTGTATCTGAAAATGAAGCAAAATTAAAATGAGGCAGCTGGTACGGTGGCACATGCTTATAATCCCAGCACTTTGGGAGGCCAAGGCAGGAAGATCGCTTGAACTCTGAAGTTAAAAGACCAGCCTGGACAATACAGCGAGACCGTCTCCAGAAAAAATTTAAAAATAAGCCACATATGGTGAGGTGCGCTTATAGTCACAACTACTTGAGAAGCTGAGGCAGGAGGCTGGCTTGAGCCCAGGAGGTTGAGGCTGCAGTGAGCCATGATCTTGCCACTGCCCTCCAACCTGGGTGACAAAACAAGACCCTGCTGGGAAAAAATAAAATCATCTTAGCAAACAGGCAAAAGAAAAAAAATGAAAAAATTCCTTAATGTGCTGTTTATGTACATGGGTATAATATTCTGAAGACCAAGCTAGTGATTTTTATCAAAAATTTAAATGTGTACACTATCCTTTAAACCTAAAAATCCCATGTTAATAAAACTTATCCTACCAAAGGTGATCAGAGAGCATTACATAAATGTATATAATTTTCTATCTTAAAAAATACAATAGACTATACTGTGTTTTAAAGGTATTTCTTTTTTGTAAACAAAATCTTAAAGGGAATTTTCACAAAAGAGTAGGATTTTCTCATTTTTTTTTTCCTGGAAAATTCATGGCTATTCCAGGAAAACAAAATTCGAATAAAACAAGACAAAATATAAACTTCAGTTTCATGCAGAAATAAATAATAATGAGAAGCCTCCTCCTCAGAAGTTGGAAATGGGGCATGATTTCCAGCATAGCATTTGCATGTCACCTTGGACAGGCCATGCAGAACAGTGGAAATGATGGACACATGCTGCATAGGGAAATGGTCACATAAGTTACAGCACGCCCTCTCAAATTATAACATGTGCCAAAAAAAGGTTTCTGGGATACTGTCATGTACAAACACACTAGCCACATCCAGTATTGTACGTAAAGTCATGCAGATACACACGCACAAACACAGGAAGACGTCTGTGAGAATATTACCTACTATGGGATATGGTTTCTGGGAATTCTGATTTTCTTATCCTGTTCTAAATTATTTGAATTTTTTATAGCAAATTTTAAAATCTCTTTTCTAAAACTTAATGAGAGAGATCTCACTAAAATTGTGAAACTGGACAGTATTTAAATCTTTCTCAAAGCAAAATCTAATCTGACATTAATAAGCTACTTTTCAATAATAATCTACTGTGTCTGTAAAGCAAAGTTTATTTTTTAGAAAGGCAGACATTCCAAAGAACTAATCTCAGGGTTATAAGATTCTAGAGACTTACTATGAAAAGTCATAAAATTATTTTTAATTGAGAAAAATGCCTATTACTGTCCTGTTAAAATATTTCAAAATAGATATGTAAGATAAAGCTGCTTGAGCTGAATTAAATCTGGGAACACAGCTGGCAGCTGGGAGACAGAACACCTGTTCTCAGTGACTTTTTCAACACTGTAAAGGAGAGAAAGGAGTAAAAGTGAATAGTATTCCAATCACTGTTAGAAAAGGGCTTCTTTTCATTGTCAGTTTTAGGCAGTAATGGTTAGTTTCCACTGACTGTTTTTACTGTATGGAAATTTGGCCATGGCACCTCATCTTCAACATTCCTTATCAACATATCTAATTAACTCATATTATTTCCAAACATTAAACAAAAAAACCAGAGTAGAAAGTTATTCTGATTCGGACACACAGTTCTTGAGTCTCTGCCTATAGACTCTTAAGTTCTTTTAGTCCATGATTACTTACATCTGGTCACTCTCTTCTTATATTATTAAAAACGGCTTTACTCAAAGTTCTGACACTTCATTTAAAATTCAAAACAAACCAATAACTTCACCTTAAAGATATTAAAAATGTCATTGCAATTTCAAGATTATTATTACCCCTTCTCAAAGGAAAGGAACTGTTAGCACTTATCTTTTTCTTGAATACTATAAAACAACAGAATGGATCCAACAGAAATAACTATTTCTTAGGAAAACTTAAAGCTCAAGATAAAACTCTCCATCCTCGCCATACAAAACAGTCTTTTTGAGCCTTAGCAGGGAGTAGCTCACAGACTTTAAAATGAATGCAAAACTCAAGATTTTCTTTCTTTTTTTTTTTTTTTTTTTTTTTTGAGACGGAGTTTCGCTCTTGTTACCCAGGCTGGAGTGCAATGGTGCGATCTCCGCTCACGGCAACCTCCGCCTCCTGGGTTCAGGCAAATTCTCCTGCCTCAGCCTCCTGAGTAGCTGGGATTACAGGCACGTGCCACCATGCCCAGCTAATTTTTTGTATTTTTAGTAGAGACAGGGTTTCACCATGTTGACCAGGATGGTCTCGATCTCTTGATCTTGTGATCCACCCGCCTCGGCCTCCCAAAGTGCTGGGATAACAGGCTTGAGCCACCGCGCCCGGCCAAAGCTCCAGATTTTCAATTGACTTACAGCATCATTTCAGTAAGCACAATTATATAGTAGTATACAAATTTCTAGATTGACGAAGGCAAAAAGAAAGCAAAGGAGAAGAAAAGAACAGAGTAATCATGGTTCTGTATGAGCCAATAATGCTGTAAACTTTTTTAAATTTCATATAATCAGTAAAGAGTAGAGGAAACACAGGCTGGGTGGTGCCTCACAACTGTCATCCCAGCACCTTGGGAGCCCGATCAGGAGTTCAAGACTAGCCTGGCTACATGGTGAAACCCTGTCTCTACTAAAAATACAAAAATTAGCCAGGCGTGGTGGCATGCACTTGCAATCCCAGCTACCCGGGAGGCTGAGGCAGGAAAATCACTTGAACCCAGGAAGTAGAGGTTGCAGTGAGCTGGGATCGCACCACTGCACTCCAGCCTGGATGACAGAGTGAGACTCCATCTCAAAAAAAAAAAAGGTAAAGGAAACACAAAATGGAATCAGACAACTGGATAGTGAATTCCAATGGAATTATTAAACATTTTCTTCAAGGGTATAATAATTGTTCAAAACAATTATTTTTTGAAATGCAAAACATCTACAAAGAAGCTTAACCTGTCCTCAAAAGTCCCAGTATCTTCGTTTAAGTTCTTTACTATGAAAATAGAAACTGAACATTAAATACAAAAGAGCAATGGCTGTAGAGAGACAGATGTACCCAGAGCTGTATTTCCTAATTCCTGCATCATATTAGGATCCCATTTGACTAGTAACATTGCCTCTTTTTTCTTGATCTCATTCATTTTTTACTTCTCCTAAACTTATAGCAGAAAACAGAAGATGTATACTTGCTTTTAAAATGAACAATCCAAATCCACAGGAGAATAAAACATGAATAATAATACAACTCCTTTGCTCAAAACTGTGAAACTTAAGAGTACCACTTACAGACAATCTTGTAGACATCAAAGAAGAGTTCTACAAATTGAAAACTGATACTGATTTACTCAGGAAGTTGACATTACTTATTTGGCACTTAGGCATTTGAGTGGCAAATCATCATTCAACATTTTTTAAAAGCTATCTCAACTGCCTGTTGTATGCCTAATGAATACATATGCAGCACAAGGTTAAGTACATTTAGGCAATACAAAGCCACAGTTAGAAGACTAGAACATATACTGTAGTTTGCTCAACATGCTAACAGGAAATTTTTGACTGATGCCAAAGAGGGAAAAAATTATGAAAAATTTTTTTTTAAAAAGTAAAGAAACATTTAAATTACTCAAGTATTATAAAGCATATTCAGAAACTGGAATTCAGGAGTAATCTGGACAATGTGCATGGTTCTAAATAAATAATAATAGGAAGTATAAAATAATAGTGGTTGCAATCAAGTAATTCCTTATTTACTGCCATTAATGTCATATGTAATGTAGTATTCAGTCACCACATATCACTTGTATACACATACATACCACATTCTGCAACTAACAATCACAGTATGTATATTCCTCAGGGGGTAAATGAATAAAAGTAATTGTGGAAAGTACCTATTTTACCTACTAGGCAATTTCATTTTACTTAAAAAAAAATAATTCCAATTCTTTATACACAATGTCTCATCCCTCCGCCCTCCAAATAAAATGTAAGCAAAAAAACAAACTAACTCATGATATGACAAAAATAAAGGCAACATTACATGGAAACAAAATGGGAAATAAAGAATGCTTCCAACAATGTGCCTTTTGCTAACTGTGTTTCCTGAATACCATAAATTGTACAGTTTATTGCAGAGTCGTTATTGAACAGACGTTAGTAGGTTTTGTATTTCTGATGTCCAAAGGCTATCCATTAAAGTAGTCAGATAAGCCAGAGGCAGGGAAAGGAAGGGAAGAGGATATTTTATGTGGTTAAAACTTTCTAAAATCCACACCCTGAAATACGGTATGTGTTCTGTGATGTCCATTTGTGAGTATCAAGATCATCATTTCATTCGGTGACCCCCACCCTCCAGTCCTTTATCCATTCACCTGGCAAGACCACCTGGGATATCTTTTTGAAGCTATTATGAATTAATTCCAACCCTCTAACCAGCACAGGAAAGCTCATAGGTACTCACCCTGCAAACTGGGCACTGCCAGGGACTACTGCTGTCTCTAAGCCTGAACTCATCAGACAAACACTTGGAATGATACACACGAAAACACAGGTCACATATCAACACCTCTCCAGGCAAATGGCATTCAAAACAATACCAGTCATGATTTTCTGTTTCCCAGTCCTACAAAAAATACAAAATAATTTGTATGACATTTTGTCAATATCTGCAATGACTAAGAACAAAATTGACACTAATGTCCATCAGAAGTTAGGCATCATAAACAATTTTAAGACATTTACTGTTTAAAAACAATAGGGAAAATACCTAGAATCTGCTTTAAATTTTAAAATCTTTCCTAAACAGTGGTTAATATTCAGAAATATCTTAAGATCATCAGATAGCAAAACCAGTTCAAAATGAAGTAAGTCCAAAGCCAACTCTGGTTCTAACATTATCTTCCATTTAAAAATATAATCTAAGGAATAATTTCTTCAGTAAACTGAGAACCCCAAACCAACCTATAGCTTAGTATTTCAAATAAACAAACCTTTGTTTTGCTCTGCTTTAAATATAACAGTCATTGACACTGTGAGAACAGAGAGAATAGTCATAAGGTGATGCTCACTATTCTTATCTTCTCATCTATGGTATTGGATGTTTTATTGAAAATAACTATTAATCAGAAAGTCCATGTTCTGATAGTTTGTCAGATTTTCAGAGCTGCTGAATTTGGGAAAATAAGATGAAACTGTGAAACTAAAGGTTTAATCACATTATCCAAGGGAGATTATCACAGAAAACAAAAAAAGGAAGTAGGCTTATTTCCTGATTGGGGCTCTTCCTAGAAATGAAAGAACACAGCTGCAGGTGCACGGGCATTCTTCAACATGTTCTTATTTTTGACACCTTTTTTTTTGTACAGCCAACGCCATTTAAATATATACAAGAAGACTGTTGGAAGTTTTCTTAGTTTAGAATTCATTCTTTATAGATAATACTCTTAGCTTTTCTTAAAATACATGTATGCTAAGAGTGATGGGTTAATTCTCAACTTTATTTGTAGACGTGATAACCAAATGAACAAGGGCAAAGTCCACAGTTAGTACAAATATGGCCACTTCCAGTGGGGACCCTGGAATTCCAAATTTGGATTCCACCATCAATTTTATTTCTATAAACTATTATCTAAACTATTTCCAAGGTGGAACAGCTTTACTGTTTTCTCTGATGTCAATACTCTCCCAATAAATGGGCTTCCATGTAGCACTCACTCCATAAGCAGCAACTTCTTTGTAGGTTCAAACATATTACTGCTTGATCATATCTGAGTGCCACTACCCAGTCCTTCAAAAGAGAAGAGATACATGAATGTTCAAAACTTCACATGTTCCAACCCACATCCAGAGTCATGACTGAAGTGCAGTAGTAAATCCTGCAGAAATGTAAACTTCCTGGTTTGCTTTTTAAGCAACTGGAAGTCTTTGTTGACCAAAGTAATAAAGAAAAAGACAATGACCATTTTTAGCTATTTGCTACAGATGTATACACTCTGCAAACTTCCTTTGGTAGAGTAAGTTCAGTTGGGCTGGATTCTTAAAATACGGATTTTCCATAAAACCCTGATGGGCACATGGCAGAAAATGATGTATCCCACAAAGCTGGGCACGGTGGCATCACACAGACAACAATATATGTGTGTGGTGCTTGGCTTTATTAAAGCAGTCATCACTGATGTATCCATTTGAGATGGCTCATATGTAAGCTGCATTTTAGCTATTTCAATTTATCAATTATTGTATTAAAAATCGACAAATTAGGTTTTGATGGAAATAAGATATTCCACTTTTAATTAACAGTACTCTTTATTTCAGAGTATTTTCTTCATAATCATAGCTGTTTTAAAAACATCTTAAGGGATTTTGGTGGCTTATATTTGACTCAATATTAAAATCAGAAACTGCCATTTTCATCATTTGAGTTTTTTATATTAATTCATCTTCATATGTTGGGCAAAATATTGTAGTTATTAGGCTAATTAACAAAAGGAAGCAAGAGTATAATTCCTGTGCATACCTCTGGCCTCTCCATATTACCTCTACCTCTTTGCATCCCTACCCTTTCCCCATCCACCCATGAAATAAAGATTTTTAAAAATGAATCTTCCTTTGATAGGATGTTTAACTCTTGACCTACTTTTTCATAACCAATTATAGAAATGAAAGTATAACTCAAATGAAGTAAAAGAGAAACACCTGGACACATGTATATGCTGTCATATAACCAACGCCATTCTCAGACAAAGTATGGGCTGGGCAGGCAGTGCAGTCCAGTCTCTTAATCATGGCAATAGCTGTTCAGAATATGCAAAACATGCAAAAGTTCAAAAGTTATTAGACTCTGAATACAGGAAACATTTTCCTGAGTTATGAATCATACAGGCATGTTTATTATAGGACAGGTTGCCTACAATTCCTCTTTTGGTAAGTAGAAATCATTTACATAGTGCTTTTGACTAACATTCAAACAAGTATGCCAAAAAGCTAAGTTTGCATTTTCACTGGATTCCACCATGTCATCAGCTACTCTAGAGATAGCCTGAGTAACAGCATATGTGAAATGCCAATTCAAAACAAGAAAGCTTTTAAATAGCAAATCTACTAGCACGAAATTCAACACTAGAAGCAATGTAAAGATAGTATGGTTTTAACAAACAAATCTAGCAAGAGTTAACTAAGCTAACCTATGGTAAAAGAGAAATATCATACAAAAAATAAAGCAGATTTATAGTAAAATAACAGCGCAAAAATTAGTTCACCTTGTTTGGGGCTGCTGTCCTGGAGAAAGGCAGCATACTGTAGGCCTTTCAAAATAAAACAAAATAATCTTGGTCTCGCTACTTAACTTTGCTAAATATCAGGTAATACACAGGGCTAAAGGGATTTCACACATGGTCAAACTATTTATTATTTCCTAGATGACTTATACTATTTTGCAGATGATATTAACTGATAATCAATGTGCTAATCAGTAATGAAAGGACAGAAGTATGCAAACATAAGAGTCATTACTAGTTGTAGAGGAAACTTTTCAACAAACACAAAAGCTACAAATGGACATAGAGAAAATCTCTCCCCAATGTACCATGAAAAATATAATGATGTTAGAAAAATATTTTGCTAATAAATTCAGTGCCATTATTGCACATACTTGTACAAGGTATCAGTGTATGTCTTACTGATTTAAAACTGGTTCAACTAGATTCTTTAAAAACCTGAAATGATGAATGTGAGTGTGGTCAACTCAATAACTCACCATAATATGAAATTTATACAGGCTGACCTCAGAATCTAGTAGAAAAAGCCACATCTAGCAGCAGCCTACTGATTTAAGTCTCTGTCATTCATACAGCATTTGGTTAAGACTCTAGAGCTAGACTGGTTCAAATCCTGTCCCTGGCATTCACAGTTGGGTAATCTTGGGCAGAATGCTTAACTTCTCTGTGTGTCATTTTCTATCTGCAAAATGAACAAAACGATAGTACCCAGTCTACAGGGTTTTTCTATGAATCAAATGAGTTAATACACAGACAGTCCTTACAGGAGTGCCTGGCACCACTGAGTACCCCAGGAAGCGCTCTTATTATTATCTATCAGTGCACAGAGCAGAAACTGACCAAGTCACAAAATGATACAACATGTTTATAATTATATATGTGTGCACATTTCTCTGCTAGGCATTTTAAAATTCATTATCACATCCATATTTCACAACGCTGCTTTTTTTTTTTTTTGAGACAGAATCTCACTCTGTCACCCAGGCTGGAGTACAATGGCAAGATCTTGGCTCACTACAACCTCCTCCTCTCTGGTTCCAGCAATTGTCATGTCACAGCCTCCCAAGTAGCTGGAATTACAGGCGTACGCCAGCCACCACACCCGGCTAATTTTTCATACATTTAGTAGAGACAGGATTTTTCCACATTGCCCAGGCTGGTGTCAAACTCCTGACCTCACAAAATCCATCCACCTCGGTCTCCCAAAAGTGCTAGGATTACAGGTGTGAGCCACCGTGCCCAGCCCACAATGCTTCTATATGCTAGTTAGGGCAAGAAATACTAACTCTGATTTAGACACCAAACTGAAGCACAGAAAGAGAGTTGCTCAGTCAAGTCAGAAGGGAGATGAATGGAAGAACTGTTGGAATAAAGTGTTCTAAAGTATAATCCACCCTCATCAATAATCCAAAAGCAATTTTTAGTTCAAAAGTAATTTCCTCTTTCTACTTAATGACTAAATATTATACAAGCAACTGTGTGTGTTTGAGATAGTATATTAATGTAGATGTAAAAATA
Organism: Callithrix jacchus; assembly: GCF_049354715.1. NCBI lineage: Eukaryota > Metazoa > Chordata > Mammalia > Primates > Cebidae > Callithrix > Callithrix jacchus. The sequence continues at coordinate 12,799,022 of NC_133508.1, forward strand.
TTTCTCTACAATTCTAGGTTTAGCTTAATTAACTAATTCTGTTAATCATTAGGAGATAATCTGATGGTTACATATTTCCAGTAATTTTAAATATTACTTATAGTTAAAATAAAAATATTACAATATTGCTTAGTGCAACAGAATTTAGACAGAAGAAAAAAAAGAAAGATATACACACAGAATCAAAATAAACTTAAAAGAGTATAACAAGACAGTATGACCCAAAAAATCCTATTGAATAAAAAGGAAATTCTTTACCAAAGCAAAAATAATTTCTAAGTGCAAGTATATTATAGTTTAAATGCACACAGAACCAGAGTATAAATGACTTCTAATAATCACCAATACTTTACTTGGTAAATGAATATTTTTGTAACTAAGATAGGGAATGGACATTTGGAAGAAATACATGGTCCTGCACGTAACACAAATAGAATAAGTTATATTTCACATCCCATAAACATATATACCTATCCGCAAAAATTAAAAATTAACAAAAGGTATATTTCACATTAAATAAATCAACAGTATCCAAGAGGCATCAAATTTTTCCCAAAAGGCACTTAAAACATATGATTGATTAATTTATGACAACTATTATAACTGTAATTATATCAAGAAAAAGGCAAAGGCCTAAAACTTTCAAAAGAAATTCTTACTGTAATATGCTATATGAAAAGGGTTGTGGGGGTTGGGGGCGTCAAGCTCAGTTTGCATTTAGCCTCACATAATATTTTTCTCTAGAACAACTCAAAGGAGCCACTGAGCCACTGCGTGCCTTGGCTGCTTATGGTGTCAGTTCTGACGAATAAGGTCATAAATTCCAATCCTGTCTCTTATCTAAAAGATGTGAGCTAAGCTAAATTTCAAGAGAAATATAACCCAAAATTTCTTGTAGAATGGGCATTTTGAGATGGGAGGAACAGATGATGATAGAAAAGAAATGTCTATCTTGCCCCTGTGTAAATTAAGATTTAAGTCTGTTTATCCCCAATATAATAGGTTAATCTCTTTAATAAGTCACAAAATATGTATTTTCATTAATTGCACTTTTTAAATATGTGTCAAAAGCCTTAAATGAGGCTTTTAATTAGGCTTAATGAGGCTACCTTTTTTCATTTAAAAAGATACAGGCATGGTGGCTCATGACTGCAATTCCAGCACTTTGGGTCACTGAGGCAGGAGGATCACTTGAAGCCAGGAGTTCAAGACCATCCTAGACAACATAGCCTGTCCCTGTCTCTACAAAAAAAAAAAAAAAAAAACTAGCTGGGTGTGGTGGCGCATGCCTATAGTCCCAGCTACTTCAAAGGCTGAGGCAGGCGGATTGCTTGAGCCCAGAAAGTCAAGGCTGTAGTGAGCTGTGATTGTGCCACTGCACTCCAGCCTGGGTAACAAAGAAAGACTCCGTCTCAAAAAAAAAAAAAAAAAGATGCCCCCAGGCCTATTTAAAAGTAGTGTAAGATCCTGCTTATAGGCAGTACCAACTGGAGCATGTGAAAAGAAAGTACTCAAATGGAGGCAGGACACAGAACCAACACCTGAGTTCATGTGTGCAGTTGTTCTTGAGTCATAAGAAGCAAAACACACTGGCAGAAGGACTCTAACCAAAAGTGTAAACTGTGGTACCTAAATTCATACATTATTTTTGTCCTGGCATTGACAAATAAATGAGGCTGTGAGACCAAATTTGGTAGGTAAGTAAAGGGAGAAGTAGTTTTATAGCAAACATCATTTTTTAATGTTTTTAAGTAATCCTCAACACTTGTGACCAAATTATTTAATGTGAGATCAAAAGTATCTATCAAATAATATTCTAGCTTTGTGCTGAGGGCTGTGAATAAAGTTGGAAGTCACCAAATTAAGATTAACTGCCTCAGTTTCAAATGACATATTTGATATGCTTTATCTGCAAATGATCCATAATTCAACATGACCTGCCTTACTGTATTACATTAAAGACTTTGGTAAGACCATCTCATCTCTAGTGAGTATCTTATTGCTTAAAAGCATAACTCATAAGATATTAACTTATATTCATTACAGAGAGCTACTAAATACCAAATATAACTTAGCCCAGCAAATGGTAAAAATCTGTCCAAGAAATACACTTCTCACATTGTAAGAATAAAGGCGCTGAAATACTATGAAGAAATATGAGTTTAATGCAGCCATCCACATATATTTCTCTAGAGCAAGCAGATGAAGCAACCTATGAGCCTACAGGGACATGTAGCATTTCTTTGAAAAAAATCAAAAGAAAAAAATCCTGAAATAATAAAACATTGAATGACCAGATATTACAATTTCACTCAGTGCCCCAGTCTTATGATCTCTTCCCAATATAATGGTAAAAACTCATGAAAATACTTTTAAATGAATTATGTGGACCCTATGAGTAAAAAGTAATGACAGACCAATCTGGAAGCATGAGATGACAATACATGCAAAATTTACAAAAGTGTAGTTTGTCATTTAAAAAACTAGTAGGCACACACACTTTATGTGTTTGCTTTTCAAAGAGACAAGTCTTGCTATGTTGCCCAGGCTATACTCAAACCCCTGGGCTCAGGCAATCCTCCCACCACAGGCTCCCAAGTAGCTGGGATTACAGGTGTGTGCCATCACACCTGGCTCCTCGGTACATAACTTCTGTTTGTTTGACTAATATTTGAGCAAACCATTTAAAATTGGGGGTGGCCTTATTTTAAATAATTACTTTTTCATTCTACCATCTCATATGGACATATTTAAAACATTACCATGAAGATGCTCATATAGTACCTAACTACACAGTTTCTCCAAATGAATTATCACTTATGTAGAGGGTTGCAAACAGTGGCTGAGATCAGCGTCCCAAAATGCCTAAAATAACTGCAGTCTAGAAGAAGAAATCTCAGCACCATGAGGTCACTATCTTGGACTTAAAATATAGGCTTCGACTTGGATTATTTATAATTATATGCTGACATATTATAGTTAGGCTTTTGTTACATGATTGCTAGATTTTAAAAAATAATCTTGTTCAATATATGCATATTTCTCAACTGTTTCAAATTTTTTAAAATAAGCATTGAAAAAAAGTAGCAGAGGGGAAATAAAAATGTAACACCAACAAACCCTGACTTTTAAATTCCATCAATAATAGGCAACATAAAGAAAACTACACTTTTGTCTACCTTCTCTTTCTCAACAGAATTGTGGAATGGAAGACAAGACTCTAGCCTCTTTGCTGATACAAAGTTATCTCAGGAGATATAACTTATGGTACTTATCAAGATAAATATACCTTTTCCCCAGTGAGTTTACAGCAATTTTTAGAGATAACAGAGGGGAAAAAAAGAGCTTTACCACCCATTTTTAAAATAACAGACCTGCCTAAGTAAAGAATATTTGTAACTTTGACTTAAACATTTAAAAATAGATAACCAAAAACATCCTACGCCTTCCCTTCCTAAGGCCATATACATCTACTTGACGTGTTCCTTTCTTGATGAATGGATAAATAACAACATACATCTTTCAATTTAAAAAGTTAAGTTTTTAGAGACATCAAAGTGATTCATCCTATACACAAGGTGGTAAAACTATAAAGAATGGGCCCCAGACTCAAATGCTGGCATGCAGGACAGTCATCAGGCCACAGAACACCTATGTGCAAATTAGAAAAGATGGCCCTTCCATAAGATACTCTTGTTGTTTTATGTTCATTTATTAGAATAAATGCACTAGTGACTGTTGAATAAATATGCAAATATACAATGTCTGTGATGTGGATGGGGATTCCTAAATTGTTCAGTTCACATCTGGCACCCCCATATGTGATGGCCTGCATGCACTGGCCATACGTTAAAAAAAGTACACAAAGCTGGTCAGCACGAGATGCATGTGCTGTGCCTAGTGGGAAACAGTTAATTAATATGTCCTTGTAGAGTGTTGCCAGGGCATGAAAACTGTGGCACATGGACAGCTACTGAGTAGCCAGGTGGGACCCCAGCCAAGTAATTTGTCCCATTATTTTAAACTTTAAATAAAGATCCAGTGTTCTAATGAAAAATCTCTTTATAAGTCTTGTGTTTGAGAATGCAGGTTGAAAAGTAAAAAGATCCTGATTAGAATTTTTGCTTGTATGGTTAGTAAGAAACTAATGTGCTTTTACTGTATTACATATAAGTATTTTTTGTTGTAAGGATCTTTACTCATTGGTCAAAAACTTGCTTTGAGTACCTGGTTACATACTTTATGTATATAATCTCATTTAATCCTTCAAACAATCAAGTGAAATATACATTAATATGCCCATATTACAGTTGAGGGCTGAGAATCAAAGAGGCTAAGAGATTTCCTTAAGGTCACATAACTAATGGCTTGAATTGGATCTGAAACCCGTTTATTTGTGACATATGAGATCTTACGTCTTTCTAATAAACTACATTACCTCTGAATTGTAAATTTACATTTAATTTTTTAAAACAATACATTTACATTACATTTAATAAATTTAAATTTACATATTTTATAAACCAGACAAAATTTTGATATATTCAGTTATGCTTATATCATAAAGCCATATTTAAAATAAAAATGTTTGCAAGAAAGAACAATCAGAATTAAACTGTATACTATGTTTGGTTTACATATAATATTTTATCTAGACAGAAGAAAAAAGGTTTATTCTATAAATATATGCAAGAAGAACATTTAGAAATAAAAAACAAAACATAAGACCTAACACAGTGGTGAAAATATAATGTGCTCATTAATAACTGGTTGAATTAAACAAAAAACTTCAACCTGAGGAGGAAGAAAGTATATGGGAAAGTACCAATCTAAACAGTAAAGAGAAATAAAATCACTTTTATGAAAAAATGTACACATGATCCACAAACCAAAATCCTATAGATTAAGTTGCACTTACTATTAGTTAATTACTATATAAACCTTAGAAATTATCGGTATAGTCTTCTATACTGTCTATAAATTTCTAAGTGTTTTAGGATTATACATTTTACATTATCTGGATTATTCTGAGTGTATGATGAGCTATCAACAATTAATGGCCCTCCTTTAAATATCTGAGACAATAGATTTTTATCACTTGACATCATTTTTACTATGTCTTAGCACCCTAAGTTTCTTCACTGGTAGCAAAGCTTTACTTTTCTGTAAGGAAACTCAATAGAAAATTTGTTCTTATACACTTATTTCCACTTAACTTTTCAAGAATGCTTGCAGTGCACAAATGAAATTACACCAGTGAAAGTAAAGGTTTTTTCTTCCATGTTTTCTATTGCTGGAGAATGTGAATTTTCTTTCCTGAAGCTTTGAAGGTGCAGATTAAATTGACAAAAACAATGTTAAAAAGTGAACAGCTTTTCAAAGTTTAGAATTTATTACAGCTATTGCTGTGGACCACCTTCCCACAGGCACTGTGCTAGTTAGTTTACTGCTGTCAGGCTTGACAGGTTTGTATGTTTGTCGGCTCATCTGCTGTAGGGCCAGAAAAGAAAAGAAACTCAAGTCTTTTTGGAAAATTTTTCCACCAAGAACCAATTATAAGATTCTATGTCATTTATATAATTTTAGATTTTAGAGAATTTGTGATAAATCACGCTCAACGTAGTCAATTACTAAATCTATCCCTTTCAAAAACTAAATCTATAGAAAGGGATTGTTGAAAGGGATATGTCTAGCTGTATCTACAGATACTTTTTTTTAAGAAACAGGGTCTTGCTCTTTCACCTAGGCTGGAGTGCAGTGGCATGACCATAGCTCACTGCAGCCCTAAACTCCTGGGCTAGGTAATCTTCCCACCTCAGCCTTCTGCGTATCTGGTGCTACGGGCGTGTGCCACCACACCCAGCTAATTTTTTATTTTATTTTATTTTTTGTAGAGATAGCATCTTGCTATGTTGCCCAGTCTGGGGCTGAACTCCTGGGCTTAAGTGATCCTCCTGCTTCAGCTTTCCAAAGTGCCAGGACTACGGGCATGAGCCATCACACCTGGCCACATCTGTTATATTTGAAACCTATCATCTTAAATGATGTTTCTTTGTAAAAATTAAGACATTTCTAATCAAGGTATTAGAAATACCAAAAGAAAATAAGAGATAGAAATATTACACATGAAATCAATCTTTACATAAGAAAAAAATGTACTTCGATATGTGCCTCTGAGTTTAAAGGTACATAATGATAGGAAATAGAAGATTAAAATGTCAACATTTAAAAGAAGAGTCAAAGTGAGAAGTAGGTAAAAATGTAAAGAGAATTAATGTTCTGTCTTCCCTGTTTGATTTCTGTCCCCATACACAAAACCTGCAATCATTATTAGTCAATGTAGACATTGGCCAGGGGAACTTAACATTTGGAACCTTTGTACTCTGCAACAAAAGCCCTACTGGAGCCTGCTTCTGGGCTCTGACACCATGCCACGTGAACTGAGATTGTTTCCCTAAGAAGACGTTTCATCCCCTTTTATCTATTTAGATGGTATCAACATTATCTGACATGGAAACATTTTTTGCTAATATTTATTGAAGAAAACACTTAGGAATGCCATTAAGTGTGGGTATATCTAAAGAGCTTTGGTTTGCTTTATTTTTTAGGTTCAAGGTAATATATAGAGAAGCATGATCTTTGTAAAAGTGAGTCATCTCCTAAATAATTAGTAAGGAAAGTATCCATATTAGCAATGTAGAGCGTTAATGTTGATAAAAATGTTAAAATATTATTAAACTTCTGAAAATGATTTCCAATAGGTTGTATCCAAATAATGTTTAAAAGCTGTAAGTTCACATCTCTACATTTATCAAATAAAATGTACTTACAATCTCATCTCCTGGCAACCAATATCCTTCTTGTTCAATACCAGCTTTTGAACCTTTGCAGCCCACTGTTAGGGTTTCAACAATAAGACCATCCTTCACAGCTAAGCTCAGCTGACGGGTGGTCTCTTTAGGATGCATACCGTGGACTCGAGACATATACCTGAACACAGAGAAAAAACAGATTTAAAAATCCTTTAGTAGTGAAAACTAAAACTGAATGAAAATAAGAAAATGGAGGTAATCTGTTTCTCTTTCATTATGACTTGTATTTATGAGAATCCTGTTGAGATAAAGAACAAGATAATGAAAGAACAAGATAAATAGAAAAGAAAGAAAAAGTCTTCGATACACATCTCCTCCAATTATCATGCTATTTTAAACTCAAATTGTATTCTGTAATGGTTAGAGCAAGATATGTTCAAAATAGTCCCAAATCAGCAAATATAAATCACTTAAGATATTTTAGTTGAACATCCCATTTAGTTTTACCCTCTGAGCAATTACCACTAACTTCTACTCTACAGATTCTACATTTAGAATTTTATAATCCACAACCATAGAACTTTAGAATTACAAACATATTTTGTAATACTTTTACCCAAAACTTAGGAAATGACACCAGAGAAAATTTAGAAATTACATAAGTGCTTGTCAACGTACAAGGAAAACATGGATGCATGTTGTGATCAGGCAAAAATGTGATTTTTCAATGAAATATACTTAAAACTGAGTCACTGAAGCACACAAACATTCCCTGACTTATAGTTACAAGGTATTTTTTTTTTAAATAAAAAAGTGAAATATTTCCAACACACCTTGGATCACTGAGAATGATATTGCAGATTCCTTTGTATTCACCAACTACATTTAACTCATGTTAATATTTGGCATATTTGCTTTGTATCTTTTTTGTTTAATAAAGAAATAAATTCTACAGAGTTGGATTTGTGCCATTTTCCATTCTCCTCCAAATAAACATCAACACTGATTGATCCGTGTGTGTATACATATATGTTTGTGTGTGTGTGTGTGTGTGTATATATATATAAATAAATGTATCTATCTATATCTCCAGTTAACCACTAAACTTCAAAGATGTATTTGGATCCAGATAAAAAACATAGTGTGAGCTAAATCAGACTGGTCTCAGATTTCTCCAGAGAAACATTACATGCTAGAAGTAAGGGAAGTAATGCCTCATAAGTGTTCAAGGAAATAAAGTAGGACACAAGAATTTTATATCCAATTAGTCTGTCACTCAAACATCAAAACAACAAATAATTTTGAAAATGCAAAAACTCAGCGTTGTTGGGTTTTCTAAACTCATAGGATGTATTTTAACAAAGAAAACTAGCAAACTCCAGCAAAAGGACTAATGACGATCACTGTGGAAGGTAACTCTTTCCTGTTTAAGAAATAGCTTACTTTCTAAAACTGCCTGCTGTTTCTGTCAATTCAGTTAATAGAAAAACTAAGACTGAAAGAGAGGTAGGAATTATGATCAGAGAATAGAACATTAGCCCTGATGATGGCAATGTCTATACCAATGAGGTTGAGAAGGAGGAAGGTAGGAGTTAGCCCAAACATACTAGTTTTGTTACCTTTGCTGACTAATAGTCAAAAGACTGTAAGTAATCAATCTTGTAAGAGTGGTACAAATATATTTTGATATAAAGTTCAAGACCAGCAAAAATAATCAACTGGAGTTTGGAAAGCGGGGAAGGAGGATGTTGAAGCGGAAAATGTGCTAATGTCCTCGCCACTCACAGTGAAGAGTCAGGAACAACTATCTCAGGGACTGAGTGCACTATTCAAATATGTAAACATCACCCTTAACACAAAAAACATTTCTAAGCTACTAATAAACTCATACAAAATATTACATAGTGATAAAACAAAATGACAAAAACATTGTAGCTGGGACTACAGGTGCTAGGCACCATGCCTGGCTAATTTTCGTATTTTTAGTAGAGATGGGGTTTCATCATGTTGGCCTGGCTAGTCTTGAACTCCTGACCTCAGGTGATCCGCCTATCTTGGTCTCCCAAAGTTCTGGGATTACAGGCATGAGCCACTTCGCCTGGCCTAATTTTTTATTTATTATTTATCTAGTTGACATATTCTGAACCAAACAAAAAAAAAACACGGTAAGACAAATCTAGTTGATTTATTCTGAAACCAAAAAATATACCTTTAAAAGGCCCAGAGATGATAGGTAACAACTGACCACAACATCACCACAAAGATGAGTTGAACAGATTCCAAAAGTGATACACACCACTGTTAATCATGGTGAAATTAAACCAGATATTAAAAAAAAACCAGAAAACTCTCATAAACAACCACTGAGTCAAAAAGGTTACTTAAAAATTACAAAAGATGTAAATGAAAAGCTAAAGCAATGTTAAAAAGAAAATTTGTAGAATCCAGGAACTCCTCCTTTTTTCTGAGACAGAGTCTCACTCTGCCACCCAGGCTTGAGTACAGTGGTATAATCATGGCTCACTGCAGCCTTGACCTCCCATGCTCGAGCGCTCCCTCCCACCTCAGCCTCCTGAGAAGCTGCGACTACAGCCACATACCACCGCACTTGGCTAACTTTTTAATTTTTTGTAGAGACAGGGTCTAACTACATTGCCCAGGGTGGTCTGAAACTCCCAGCCTCAAGTGATCTTCCCACCTCAGCCACTCATGCCTAGCCCAAGAACTCTTTCTTAGAGAAAAATAAAAGAGGTATCATCAGCTAATTTAATCAACCATGAAGACACAAAGCACAAATATACAAAGAAAGAAATGTCTATAGGGAGACATAAAAAGGAAACTAAAATAGAAGCAACTACTTTGTTCAGTTCTATGCAAAAATATAAACACTATGCTTTTATAAGAAAATATAAACGATCAAAACCTGAACACAGAAAAAAATAGAACCTTTAAAAGGCCAAGTTCCAGAGAAATAAATAGAGTAAGTTTGCAAAGAGCTTCCCCAGAAAAACATCAGCTACTGACGTAATTGTAAGTTACTTCGGTAAAACTTAAAATGACCAGGTAACTCCAATGAGACTCAAACTCTTTCAATGCACAATCATAGGAAAGCAAGAAATCTAACATGTAATAAGAAAACCCCACAAAATAGCATAGACAAAGAAAATCAGTAACCTATAGAAATATTGATATAAAAGTCCTACATAAAATATTTGAATATAATCTAATACTAAATATAAATATATAAATATTAATATAGTCAAATATCAAAATAATATATTAATTACCAAATGTTTAATTCTAGGAACTGAAGGAAGATTTAATATGAAGAAATTAAAAAATATAATTTACTCCATTAATTGGTCAAAAATAATCATAAAGATTTTGATACATGTTGAAAGGCATTTAGTAAAATTCAACACCTAACCCCTAACAAAACAAGAAAGAGTAAATGCTTCCTTAACCTAATCAAGAATATTCAAAGATGTCTGTGGCTGTCACTTTTTCTTAACATTCTGCAAAGGTTATAACCAATATAAATTGAAACAGTTATAAAAGTTGATAAGGAGTCTGCAAATCATGTATCTAGAAAACCCAAGAAAATCAGCTGATATGCTTTTTTAAGTAATTTTAATGAAGCAAATAATTAAATAATTTCTTTGGATACCAACAAATTTATTAAGGTTAACAGCATTCATATACAGAACCCCAAAAGACAAGATTTAAAAGAACAAACCTCAATTATTTATAACACTAAGAGAAATAAAATTTCCGGAGAGAGATCCAAGATGGCTGATTACTAGCAGCTCAGGATTGTAGCTCCCAGTGAAAGTGCAGAGAAGGAGAAGATGCCACACTTTCAGATGAATTTTTGTTGCTCACAGACCAGGAAATTCCTGGTGGAGAAGCCCCACGGGTCGCCAGCACACTCTTGTGGCCTGCGCAGCCGTTCTTGGTGCAGAGTAAATGGGACTGGGTCCCCTTTTGGTCGACGTTTGGAGCTCCAGGAAGGCAGAGTCGCCTATTTAACTGACTGAAAAAGGGACTCAAGAAGGAAGCCAGACCAGAGATTCCTGGGCAGAAAAGCATCACGAATCTTAACACCGCTGTTTTAGCTGGCACAGTGGGTTGCTCAGATTCCGGCGCTGGGAATCAACAAGTTGGACGTCCACTCAGAGACCTAATTTGAAAGTTGGTAATTACAAAGATGACAGGTGGATAAATTTACAATGATGGGAAGAAACCAGCACAAAAAGGCTGAGAATACCCAAATCAGAATGCCTCTCCCTCTACAAGGGATAACAGTTCCTCATCGACAAGAGAACAAGGACTGATGGAGAACGAGTGCATTCCAATAACAGAATTAGGCTTCAGAAGGTGGATAATAAGAAACTTCTGTGAGTTAAAAGAACATGTTGTAGCCCAATGTAAAGAAACTAAGAACCTTGAAAAAAGGTTTGATGAAACCCAAATGAGAATAGACAATCTAGAGAGGAATATAAGTGAATTAAAGGAACTGAAGAATACAATATGAGAACGCCGTGAAGTATGCACAGGTTTTAACAGTCGAATTGATCAAGCAGAAGAAAGGATATCAGAGGTCGAAGACCAAATTAATGAAATGAAACGAGAAGATTAGAGAAGAAAGAGTAAAAAGGAATGAGCAAAGTCTCCAAGAAATGTGGGACTATGTGAAAAGACCTAATTTACGTTTGATAGGTGTACATGAATGTCATGAAGAGAATGAATCCAAGCTGGAAAATATTCTTCAGGATATTATTCAGGAAAACTTTCCTAACCTAGTAAGGCAGGACAATACTCAACTCCAGGTAATACAGAGACCACCACAAAGATATTCCTCAAGTAGAGCAACCCCAAGACATATAATGCTTAGATTCATGAGGGTTGAAATAAAGGAGAAAATTTTAAGGGCAAGGGAAGCCTATCAGACTCACAGCATATCTCTCAGCTGAAGCCCTACAAGCTAGAAGAGAGTGGGGGTCAATATTCAATATCCTCAAAGAAAAGAATTTTCAATCCAGAATCTCATATCCAGCCAAATTAAGCTTCATAAATGAAGGAAAAATAAAATTTTTCACAAACAAGCAAGCACTCAGAGATTTCATCACCACCAGACCTACTTTACAAGAGCTTCTGAAAGAAGCACTATACACAGAAAGAAACAACCAGTATCGGTCATCCCAAAAACTTACCAAAAGGTAAAGAGTATCTCCATAATGAAGAATCTTTATCAACTAATAGGCAAAATAGCCAGCTAGCATTAAATGACAATATTAAACTCACAAATATCAATATTAATCCTAAATTTAAATGGATTAAATGCCCCAATCGAAGACACAGACAGGCAAATTGAATAAAAAGTCAAAACCCACTGGTACGCTGTATCCAGATCCATCTCATAAGCAAGGACACACAAAGACTCAAAACAAAGGTTGGTGGAAGACTTACCAATCAAATGGAGAGCAAAAAAAAAAAACCAAAAAAACAAAACAAAACAAAAAAAAGGTTTGTAACTTTTGTCTCTGACAAAATAGACTTTAATAGTAACAAAGACTAAAAGAAACAAAGAAGGACACTACATAATGGTAAAAGGATCAATGCAACAACAGGAGTCAATGATCATAAATATATATGCACTCAATACAGGACCACCCAGATACATAAGACAAGTTCTTAATGATGTATAAAGACTTGGACTCCCGCACAATAATAGCGGGAGACTTTGACACCACATTGTTAATAGTCAACAGATCAACGATATAGAAAATTAACAGGGACATCTATGATTTGAACTCAGACCTGGAACAAGTAAACTCAGTGAATATTTATAGAATTCTTCACCCCAGGCCAACAGAACATACATTTTTCTCAGTATCACATTACACCTACTTTGAAAGTGACCATGTAAGTGGAAGTAAATCACTCTTCAGCATTTGCACAGCATTTCACAGACTTAAATGAAATATTGGTTGGCTGTTCGTTATTTTATTCCCTTATTCTTTCCTGTCTCCACTGTTAAGCACAATTATCGGCATAAAAGAGGTTTTTAATACCTATTTTTAGATTGCATTCCAGCCCGGGCAATAGAGCAAGACTCCTGTTCTCTCTCCCACTTTCTCTTTCTCTATCTTTAAAAAAAAAAAAATTCAAGAAAAAATAGAATGACAAAATTTGTGTGAAGAAAATTCTGAAATGCTACTGATGTCAAAAAAAAAGAAAAGATGGGAATTTTCATTATAATAAAGGTGACATTTCAATATTGGTGGAAAGATTGATTAATCAGTGCATGACATTGGGAAAACTGGTTATCTAACGTGGGAAAGGAGATGGAGCCCTACCTTAGACTGCAACCATAAACTGTAGATAGATCAGATTTAAAAATCGACAACGAAACCACAGAATTATTAGGCATGTGTGAAATAACACACATATAAAGAAGGAAACTGATTTTTGCATTGCTGGCAGCAAGAAACAATTAGAAATAATCTCAACATACATCTTAGGGGCTTGGTTAAATAACTGCTAACTGTACCGAGGATTATTATATAGTTTTCAAAAGAAATAAGGCAATGTTATAGGTGATAAGATGACATAAGGTCTGTATTACATTTATTAAAAATTGTGGTATAAGACATTACTATTTCTCAAAACACTGTACAATATGCACAAAAGAGTCCTAGAGCTTGATTCTTTCCAGCTGCTGACAGGGGCTCAGGGAACAAGAGATGGGAAACTTTTCTCCCACCGAATGCTCCTTGGAATTTTGTTTACATCTATTAGCTAGACTACTTTTACTTTTAAAAATGTAGCTACCATTTACCATTCCTCTAGCAACATACAAGTTTCCTGCTCCCACATAAGCCTGCCAGCCTTAGGGAGTTCTCCTCCTTCCTTTTCAAACTCATTATGGCTCTTCTTGGTACTATATTCGTCCACGCTATAGTCAGTTTGCCAAAATCCACAAAAATAATTAAATCTCCATAACTAATTTGAGAACATCCACTGATGAAATTGGCACATATGGTCATTTACATATTTTTCTATGTTTTTAATATGGTTTTATAATTTTTATATGTAAGATTCTTACCTATCTTTTGGGTTTTTCCTAGATATTTTACATTTACTGTTTCTTTTGAAAATGGGATTTTATTTTACATAGTATTTCCTGGTTAGTGGTTGCTGGCATTTACTAAGCAACTTTGCTTACCTCTCTTACTGATTTCAGGTTTGTCTGTAAATTCTATTGGACTTGTTTTTTCTTATCAAGCTGATTAGGACTTCTAGTAAAGTGCACACCACAGGTAGTAACAGTGGGTACCCTTATCTTGTTTTAGGTTTTGTGGGGAATTCTTATAATAGTTCACCATTAAACATGATTATTGAGGATGGTTATTGGTTGACATATCTTGTGAATATAAAATGATAAATATAAATGTAAATATACTTGCATATAGGATTTTGGTGCACATCTTTTATTGAGGACATTTCTTCCCAGTTTGCTAAGTGTTTTTTTAAAATGGCATTGCATTTTATTATTCCTTTATATATTTTTATCCACAGACTCACACACTGAGTTTTCTTAGCCACTATGCACTCAACTGTAGAGCATGAATTAACACACACACACACAAGAAAGTTCTGCTTTGTTGTTAGTCATAGCATGTTGGGCTCAATTTTCTTAGTTCAAAGAAAAATGACATAAGTTAAAAGAATATATTCTGGTCATTTGGATCTCTCTCTATCTTTGGTCTTTGAGGAACTAAAAAAGATGTACACCATGAACAGCAGGTTGGAATCAGGGAGGCTTTTCATAGAGACAAAGGTCGGGAGAGAGTATGGCTGAAAAATTAGTCACACCTAGAAACACATGAATGACAATGATGCAAAACTAAGTGCTTCCTCCTATACTGATGGACCTTGAGAATATTATGAAGGAGTTAATAACTTTATGTTTTCTGAATGGAAAGTTTGAGTTTAGGCAAATTACGGTAAAGAATAACTGATCTAGGCCGGGTACTGTGGCTCACGCCTATAATCCCAGCACTTTGGGAGGCTGAGGTGGGCGGATCACCTGAGGTTGGGAGTTTGAGACCAGCCTCAACATGGAGAAACCCCATCTCTACTAAAAATACAAAATTAGCTGGGCATGGTGGTGCATGCCTGTAATCCCAGTCACTTGGGAGGCTGAGGAAGGAGAAATGCTTGAACCCGGGAGAGCTGAGATCACGCCATTGCACTCCAGCCTGGGCAACAAAAGCAAAACTCCACCTCAAAAAAATAATAAAAATAACTAATCTTGTACATATTAAAAGTGTTATCTAAGGGCTAAGAACATGTGTTCCTTATTTATAATGGTGGCGTCAAGAAATACAAGCTCAAAGTAATGTCTAAATGTGATGAATTTATATTTTCCTGCTCACTCTTTGATTCTTTAAAAATACATATATTGCCATGTTCTTAAGAAATAAATTCAAAGAGATTCATGCCTATTTTTCTTCAAAAGTAAAGCAAATGGTTAAACTGAGCCAGAACACATAAATATTAAGTATATAGGGGAGTAATGTGATCCTACTGCACATTAGAGGCCAAACATATTTTAAGATTTTCTTGAATTAATAATAAACTCTGAAGGTTGAGTGATTGATACGATACCTCAAATATAACAATGGGTCCCAATTCATTATTCATTTTCTTAGATCATCAAGTACTTAGGCAGGTTTGCATCACGTGAAAATATGTTTGTTAGTAATTCAGGCAAAGGATACGCCAGGTCTCTCATTTTCTTATAAACTACTTAATCTATAACAAGAAGTTTTCTTCTTCCAATAAAGAGAAAACATAGCAATTTGGGTTTAAGATACACTTATAATGGCCTTCTAGTCTGCTATTTTAATTTTACTTAATAGCATAAGTCACAAAATGGCATGTAAATGTCTAATATTTAAGTATACATTCAATTTCTCTGACCATTTTCAATAACTTCCTTCTCATGTTCTCCCACCCCACCCATTTCCATTCCCACAACTTTCCACCATCTGGCGCCCCAGAGTGCTCCCTTCTCTCCCAGGGTGCAAGCGTCCCTGGGTTGCGGAGCACTCAAGTGCCTCCAAGCCACAAGCCACAGGGCCCTACATTATTTTCCCTCCACTGAGATTATTCTGAAAGTTCCAAGACAAATACATATACATGTGTATTTGTTTCATGGTAACAGCCACTGATTATTTAACATTTTTACAAAGTAAGAAATCTCATTAATTTCCTGAAAGTAATTACCTACCTTAAAGCCTTCTAACAATGATTCAATCTCAGAAACTTCTGCCATCTCATTTGAAATGAATATATTGGGAAATGAGCACATTAATAAAAACAGTATAAAAACAGCCACAACCAGTGGAAGAACGAATCACCACAGAATGCAGTGATGTGTTTTCTGTCAACAAAAACAACAGATGCCTGTGATGTCTTCTTGTCCCTCATAAACAGGTTCACACCGCTGTGGAGTCTAGAGGCCTTTTGCAATGTTGACGGTAACATAAGTTTAAGTGTATTCTAGGTAAGCTGGACAAATGCCTTAAGACTCAGGACTGTCCCCCAATTTCAGTACCTCATGGCCCCCAACCGGCTCAGTGTACTGGCTCAGGGGACTGCAAATATCAGAATCATAAAATTCAAGATAGAAATTTAAATCAATATTGATCTTGTATCTTGATGTCAAAAGACTTTATGAGTATAAATGCTATGGAAGTAACAGAGGTAGAAATCCAAAATATCTGATTGGATTAGAAATACTGAATTTCTTTATCACACAAACATCTGAAACTCATTTTTTCTTGCCTCTGAAGCAATTATCACTAATTTCCATTCTGCAAATTAAAAGAAAATAAACTGGAAAGACATTTATGACAAATATGACAAAAAGCTTACAGTCTAAAAATGTGAAACTAAAACAACAGGAAAACTATTTTTCCCTCTTAAATCAGCAAGATATTTAAAATAATTATCCTCAATTAAAGAGGCATCAAGACAGCCACCCTCAATATACCGCTATTGAAAGCCCTTTCTAGAAAGCAGTTCAGCATTACACATCAATAACATTACAAATAATCCTGTCACTTGACAGCCATTCTACTTCTAAGTAAATAACTTAAGATGGGGCACAGGACTTATGTATTAATAGAAAAATGTTCCCAGCCAGGTGTGGTGGCTCATGCTTATAATCTCAGCACTTTGGGAGGACAAGGTGAGCAGATCACTTGAGCTCAGCAGTTCAAGACCGGCATGGACAATATATATACCAAGACCCTGTCTCTAAAAATAAATATATATATATATATTTGTCAGCCACTGCAGTGCATGTCTATAGTCCCAACTTACCCTAACTTGAGCCCTCCCCTCCCTGCCAAAACCTCTGTTAGAGTGTTTTAGAAAAGGAAATGGGGTGTATTCATCATTCTTATGGGTCAGTGAAGTGGTGACCCTTTTAGAAAATCTAAGGTATTTTCTTTTTTAGCCAGGCAAGGTAGTGCACACCTGTAGTCCCAACTACTCAGGAGGCTGAGGTGAGAGGATTGCTTGAGCCCAGGAGGTCAAGGCTGCAGTGAGCTATGATCCCACTACTGCACTCCAGCCTGGATGACAGAGCAAGACCCTGTCTCAAAAAAAAAAGTTCTCCACATCATAAAATTTTATAGTTAAAAAGGAACTAAAAGTTAATACTAGTAAAATCAGTTGTAGTATATCCACTCGACAGATTACTAGTTAATAAAATTAATGCTTCTAAAAACAATATTGTGGCTGGCCACAGTGGCGCAGGCCCATAATCCCAGCACTTTAGGAGGCTGAGGCAGGAGGGTCACTTGAGCCCAGGATTTTGAGACGAGCTGGACAGCATAGTAGGACCCTGTCTCTATAAAAAAATAAAAAAAAAAAATTAGCCAAGCATGGTGGCATGCACCTGTAGTCCCCGTTAAGCAGGAACTGATGTGGGAGGACCACTTGAGCCCAGAAAGTCAAGGCTGCAGAGAGCTGTGACTGCACCACTGAATTTCTGCCTGGGCGACACTGACTCCCAAAAAAAAAAACAACTATGCTATGAGAAAATGTTCATAGTGATAAGATTTAATATAATATATGCACATACATACATACATACAGAGAAAGAAAGAGAGAGAGAGAGAACATTTTCTGTGTGTTCTGTTACCAATAATAGTTTATTGGGTTGTTCAGATCAATCCTTACAATGAAAACTAGAAAAACCAATGAAAATACTGAAAAATAATTCATTTAGGAGCATCTGCCAATTTTGGAAAAGGCAATGAGAGGCTCAGAAGCTAGGCAGAGCTTTCAACAATCTCATGGGGACAGGGAGACAAAAACTGTAATTCAGGCGCACAAAGAAAAGGAGCCTTGGCAAAAACCCACAGACTAGGTTATGATCCTGGAGAGACTATGCTTAAAGCTAACCTACAAAGATATTGGTCCTCATATGCACTAAAACCCCAGCTTCAATCATCTCAATTCCTGATTTGATTAAGGGATCTGAAATTGGTGGTGCATCAGACATCATCATCCTAGAGCCTATCTCTCTTTAGTCTGTATTTGAAATAGATACATGGCAAACAATTAATAAAAAGTCATATGGGAGTTGAAAGAACATGCAATATCCAAATAACTATTTGTTTGTAAAGTCCTAGGCAAGAGTATAATAATCCTTCTTTCCAGTTCTGCCCCACTATCTAAATACCAGGCACAGAACTACTTCTCATGGACCTGCAGCAACTATCTAGAAAAAATGCCAACAAGGAGAGGTGAAATATTTTAGTATTCATAATACTCAAACTATGAACCATTTAACTATAACTGCTGAGTCTTGATTTCCCTTATTTCTGAATTAAAGAATAATTTACAGTATTTGCTGAATATAGATACACTGTAAAGATTACATAGGGATTAACCAAAAAAAACCCCTTCCTTTCAATTATTAATAGTAAAGGTATTCTACTTCTTTTAAAAAGTCTCTATTATGATTATCCCAAATGTTACACTGTAAATAATTACACTAGATTTTGATCTCTATCATTTATGTAGTGACTGTATTTAAACTGAAAAAGTAAAACATTTAGTTATTTTAAAGCTAAGTGGAGCCCTAGATACCCCTTCAAATAATGGGCAAAGTTTTCACTTGGGGAGAAAATAACATTTTTACTGTGACACATGTAACTACTTATTTTATGAACATTGGTTCCATTTTGTAAAAAGAAAATATTTTTAATTTAAAACCTCAATTTCAGTCATTATGAATTATATATTTTACAACTTGCTCAATTTTTAAAATTATTAAATTAGACCTATCCCCAAATTTAACAACTTTTTAAAAACTTACTTACCAGTTTATAACAATGATACAACTAATGAAAATGACATATCTGTGTAATGATGCAAAAATCACCATAGGTTCAAGAATAATGTAGTTGTTTCACATCTGAAATTGAAATATATTGTAAGTTTGATAGTCAATTTCCTTTGTAGTTGGAAAAAAAGAGTAAAAGTAACAGCAGAGTACTGTTTTGGCATACTCTTTATAACAATAACATTTCAATTAAAATTGCCTCTGAAATCTCAACCATGACTTAAGACATAGGGCTACACTCTACAGGACTACACTCTGCAAAGTGACATGCACTTTGCAGCTATTAGAAAATTGTTAACTTGCTGAACTCTAAAACTTTCTTTCTGGGTTAAGTACAACTAGAAATAGCTATGCTTTACCTAGGTTACTGACTTGCTTTACGGACATTACTAAAATGTTGAGGCTTCTCCTTTGTATTAGCTACCAGAAAACGGAAAGTCAAATTGGCAACATATCCTTGACAAGCTGTCAGACTTCACAGGAGTCTTTCTTATAGTAGCTTTACTCGTGGCTCTATTTCATACACTAAACTTCATTGTCCTTTTCCTCATCCTATTCCGATATAAATAACTCATCCCCTTCCGATATAAATAACTTTATATTTTTTTCTAATTGTCCCCAAAATATTTTTGAAACAAAAGAAGTTCCAATAAAATAAACTGTGTATATGTATTGATACACATACATTAATACAATGCCCACGAGTGCATGAACACTAACTAAAAGCATTCCACTCTCCATTCTTCCTTCACGATAAAAGGGGGACTCCCTGTGCTTCCTGGACTGCTGTGCTTACATGCTGTACTGGCAGAACTATTAATAGTTCCCCTTTTACACTTATCCCTGTTTCAGACATTCTCTTACCTCCTTTTCTGTTTCCCAGCAGTTGAAAATATGAATTAATCAATGTCTTATAATGAAACATGATGTTTCAAATTTTTACATTAAAATTGAATTCCAATATTTAAAATGTTATATTTTTCTTTTTATATTCATTTATTAGCCCAAACTAAATCTAACTTTATTTGTACAATGCTTCTTACTATATTAGTACACAATCTATTTTAACAGAACTCTAGGACAAAATTTCAATGATTAGCAAATTTTATGATATATAACCTACCAATTTTGTTGAATGGATTTTCCTTCAAAATAAGTTGTATAGTTAAAAATTGAAATATGTCTTTTACAATTATATACATCTTAAAAACTTCCATTTTTATTTTTAACTCAATTATAAAAATGGTCATAATAAAATTATATACTTTATCCAGTTTGTTGGAGAAAAATAATTAAAAACAAAATAACTAGGTCTTCTCTTTCAGTTCTATATAAAATTCCTCTGGATAACACTAAATTGAATTCTACTCACAACAATACTTAGCAGAAAAAACTTTCTATAGTATTACCAGAAATGTTTAGAAGAGAGCAGCATGTGAATAATGTAATTTCCATGTAATCAGGACATCCTTTGCATTTTGATAATCTGGCACAGAAAAGTCTTCAGTAGAAGAAAAGAGAAACAGCCAACAAGAAACAGTTGATGTAAATTATTATAATTACTGCTGAATGTAATGAATTACCTAAAACAGTGTAATGGTCATCAATACACCTGAATGTGATTGAGATACACAGGGAACAGAAGGAAAGCACTGCTAACAGTTCAACAGTGATTAGAAAACGCAGAGCAATTAATCCTTCTCAGTTATATGCCCCGCCTTCCTTACCCGTCTGTATCATCTCTTTTCCCCAACAAACTTCTATGCCTCGCATTTACTACTTCTTGGTTTAAATTTTTCAATGTAGAAATTACACATATAACAAATGATTTTAAAATATGTGTAGTGTGAATAATAAGACAAACACCAGCTAAGTCACCTCCCATGTTAGGTAAGAAAGCAGAAACCAACTCTAACAAAAGCCCCTAGAACGTGCCCATCCTGGTGGCACTAACCCCCACTGCTGGTTACCACTGTCCCTCATTTTGTGTTCACCATTTCCCCTTTTGTGTCTTCATCCTGTTAGCCCCTATGTATACTTATCCCTTAAAAATATGCTGTTCAGTGTTGTCTGTTTCTGAAGTTTACAGAAATGGAATCATACATACTGCGTGTGTAATTTTGTAATTTTATTACTTTCTTAATATTATATATTTGAAATTAACCCATACTGACGTGTGAGGCTATATTTTTACTGTAGTATAATAGTCTGCTATACAAATATGACTATCCATTCTACTGTCAATGATCATTATTATGGTTCCACTAGCCTTTTTTTCACAACTTAAATATTTTGATTTTTTATAGTTAATGTTTTAAATTTTAACCACATATTTATTAAGTATTTGCTCATTAATTCTTGTATTTCAGAACTTTCACTTCATTTTTTTCTGTCTGAGAACTTCTTTTCTCTCAAATGTTATTTGTCTATAAAAGTCTTTATTTGAATTTCCTCCTTGAAAAGTAAATAAATTTAGGCTGACAGTTATTGTTTCTTAACATACACTAAACTATTACTTCACAGTCATTTGGACTCCATTACTGCAGTTCAGAAGTCAGTTTGTGAGTCTAAGTACATGATGTCTTTTTAAAAATCTACTGGCTACACTTAAGATCTTCTCTTTACCTAGAGTAAATACTGCAGTTTTTACAATACAGCTAAATGTGGATATCATTTTAAATTTGGTCTGCAATAGGCTTCCTGGATTCAGTATTACTAGCTTTCAGTAATTTCAGAAAGTTTTTAGCCAGTATCTCTATAAATGTGGATTGTTCCTCATTTCCTCCATTATATCCTTCCAGAACTCTAGACTTGCAGGTCTGTGAGTGAACCTGTATCTGGAATATATATAGAGCACTTCAGTATTCCTGAAATAAATTTGAATACTTTGTGAAAGAAGTTATAATTGGTCAATAAGTACAATAAAATATGCTTTTTTCCCTTTGAAATTTGGCACAAGACAAGGATGCCTTCTCTCACCACTCATATTCCATATAGTATTAGAAGTTCTAGCCAGGGCGATCAGGCAAGAGCAAGGAATAAAGCGTATTTAAATAGAAAGAGAGGAAGTCAAATTGTCTCTATTCGCAGATGACATGATTGTACATTTAAAAAACCCCATTTTCTCAGCTCAAAATCTCCTGAAACTGATAAGCAACTTCAGCAAAGTTTCAGTATATAAAATCAATGTGCAGAAATCACAATCATTTCTATACACTAATAACTGACAGAGAGCCAAATCAAAAGTGAACTCCCGTACACAATTGCTACAAAGAGAATAAAATACCTACGAATACAACTAACAAAGGATGTAAAGGACCTCTTCAAGGAGGACTACAAACCATTGCTCAATGAAATAGGAGAGGACACGAACAGATGGAAAAACATCCCACGCTCATGGTTGGGAAGAATCAACATCGTGAAAATGGCCATACTGCCCAAAGTAATTTATAGATTCAATGCTATCCCCAACAAGCTACCTATGGCCTTCTTCATAGAACTGGAAAAAACCACCTTAAACGTCATATGGAACCAAAAGAGAGCCCGCATAGCCAAGTCAATCTCAAGCAAAAAGAACAAAGCTGGACGCATCATACTATGTGACTTCAAACTATACTACAAGGCCACAGTAATCAAAACAGCATGGTACTGGTACCAAAACAGAGACACAGACCAATGGAACAGAAAAGAGGCCTGAGAAGCAACACCATACATCTACAACCATCTGATCTTTGACAAACCTGACAAAAACAAGCAATGGGGAAAGGATTCCCTGTTTAATAAATGGTGTTGGGAAAACTGGCTAGCCATGTGCAGAAAGCAGAAACTGGACCCTTTCCTGACACCTCACACTAAAATTAACTCCAGATGGATTAAAGACTTAAACATAAGACCTAACACCATAAATACCCTAGAAGAAAACCTAGGCACAACCATTCAGGACATGGGCACAGGCGAAGACTTCATGGCTAAAACACCAAAAGCAATGGCAACAAGCCAAAATAGATAAATGGGATCTAATTAAACTCCAGAGCTTCTGTACAGCAAAGGAAACAATCATTAGAGTGAACTGGCAATGAACAGAATGGGAAAAAATTTTTTGCCATCTACCCATCTGACAAAGGGCTAATATCCAGAATCTGCAAAGAACTAAAACAGATTTACAAGGAAAAAAACAAACAAACCCATTCTCAAAAGTGGGCAAAGGATATGAAAAGACACTTTACAAAAGAAGATATAGATGAGGCCAGCAAACATATGAAAAAATGCTCATCACCACTGGTCATTGGAGAAATGCAAATCAAAACTACATTGAGATACCATCTCACACCAGTTAGAATGGCGATCATCACAAAATCTGGAGACAACAGATGCTGGAGAGGATATGGAGAAATAGGAACACTTTTACACTGTTGGTGGGAGTGTAAATTAGTTCAACCATTGTGGAAGACAGTGTGGTGATTCCTCAAGGACATAGAAATAGAAATACCATTAGACCCAGCAATTCCATTACTGGGTATATACCCAAAGAATTATAAATCGTTCTATTATAAAGACACATGCACACATATGTTCACTGCAGCACTGTTTACAATAGCAAAGACCTGGAACCAACCCAAATGTCCATCATCAAGAGACTGGATAAAGAAAATGTGGCACATATACATCATGGAATACTATGCAGCCATAAAAAACAATGAGTTTGTGTCCTTCATAGGGACATGGATGAATCTGGAAACCATCATTCTCAGCAAACTGACACAAGAACAGAAAACCAAACATTGTATGTTATCACTCACAGGTGGGTATTGAACAATTAGAACATTTGGACATAGGGAGGGGAGCATCACACACTGGAGTCAGTGGGGGGGGTGCTAGCAGAGGGACGGGGGTGGGGAGGGTGGGAAGGGATAATGAGGGGAGAAATACCAGCTATAGGTGATGGGGGGATGAAGGCAGCAAACCACCTTGTCATGTATGTACCTATGCAACAATCTTGCATTATCTGCACATGTACCCCAGAACCTAAATTACAATTAAAAAAAAAAAAAAAAATATATATATATATATATATATGCGCGCTTTTAACAGGGAAATGCAAATTTTAGCCACTAGGAGATGCCACCACAAATCCAGTGGAATGATTAAAACTTTTAAAAACTGACAATACCAGGTGTTGCAGAGAACGTGGAAAACTTGGAATTCTCATAGATTGCAACTGGAAACGCAGAACAGTCACTTTGGATAATAGTTTTGCCACCTCTAATAAAGTTAAACATACACTTATCATATAGTCTAGTGATTCCACTCCTAGGCATTTCTCAAAACATATGCCTACACCTGTACATGAAAGCATATTGTAGCTTTTGCCATAACTGCCTCCTAATGAAAACACCGGCCAAGTGTGGAGGCTCACACCTGTAGTCCCAGCACTTTGGGAGGCTGAGGTGGGTGGATCACCAAGACCAGCCTGGGCAACATAGAGAAATACCAACTCTACAAAAAAAAATTAGCCAGGCATGGTGATAGTGGCATACACTTGTAGTCCCAGCTACTCAAGAGGCTGAACTGGGAGGATTGCTTGAGCACCCAGGAGGTTGAGGCTGTAGTAAGCCAAGATTGTGCCACTGCACTCCAGCCTGGGTAACAGAGCGAGACCCTATCTCCCTGCAAAAAAACCACCCCAAATATCCCTCCAGTAGATTAATAGATGTTTAACATTGTGGTATATCCACACAATGAAATACTACTCAGCAATAAAAACAAACTACCAATATATGTAGCACATGAATCACAAAACATGCCGACCAAGAAAAGCTAATCATGGAAAATAATGTTTCCATTCTTATAAAATTCTAAAACAGGCAAAGCTAATCACAGTGACCATAGGCAAAGCAATGATGGAAGAGAGCTGAAGGGAGTACAAAGGAGTACAAAGAACTTTCTGGGTGATGAAATCTTCCTATAATCTTGATTGAGATGGTGGCTACACAGGGCATTAATTTACAGAGGAAGGAAATGTCTTCCTCAAGAAAACGCAGCCAGTTAATAAACAGCCAGTTAATAATAGCTCTGCTATTAAGGATTTCAAGGTTTTGTTAGAATGACTGGCTAGCTGCAGGAAAAAAGCCTACATTCACCTAGCACTCAACAAACATCGTTGAAGACTGTTGAGTGAATGTCACATGCCAGTCACTAGTTTTAGGTATTTGGGATATCCCATACCCAAAAGAGATCCTTATTCCATATAAAGAGGTTGTAGGAGTGGAGGGCAGACAAATAAGGGTATGCTAATAAAAAATTAAAGTACATGGAATGCTGTAAGGGCCCCTAAAATATCTCCCAAAAGAGTTTTTGATTTTCAAGTTTAAACCCTAAAGAAGAAGGCAGACTTTGGAGTGAAACAAAAGATAGTAAGGTAAAGTAGATCCTTATCTACCATATAAAAAGAGAACTACAGGTGGATTGCAGACCTATCTGCAAATGATAAAACTATAAAATTAAAAGAAAATGTAGGGAATATTCTGTAGCCTTCTTAAGGAGAAGGACTTCTTAAATAAAATTTCAAAAGCATAAAATAGCAGAAGAAATTGAATATGATCATTTCAAAATTTGAAATTTCTGTTCAATAAATGAAACTATGGAAAAAGTTAAACAGATGACACAATGAGAAAAGACGTTTACAAAGCATAAAAGAATTAATGTTTGGAATAGAAGAGCACCTGTAAATCCACGAAAAAAGATAATATCCCAGTGGAAAATGGGCAGAGAATAACAGGAACTCACAGAAAAGGAAGCCTAAAACCTTTAAGAAAACCAAGAGCTGCCTAAACTCATTAGCAGATACAGAAATACAAGTTCAAACATCTATCTGAGTGACAAAATGTGGGCAACTGAATAGCATCATGCAAACACAGATACGCAGGAAAATAAAACCCCTTATGCACAGTGCCACCCAGCATGAAGACGGAGGTACCCCTTTTCTTGAGAGCTCAGTCGGATTAGGCACCTACATGCATACCCTGATCAAGGAGGAATTCTGTTTGATAGACCAAAAAATTCTTTGTAGTGTCATCTGTGGTACTGAAAAGATGGGCAATGCATAGTAATTTATGGTGGAAGGAAACTGAAGACATCCTGAGTGTCCATGGTAAGGAAGTAATTCAAAACATGGGGAAAAGTTACAATACCGAGATATGGAACACAATGAAAAACCTGAAAACATCCAGGTTATCCTAGACTGTAACACTGGCAGCATGATGGTCAGAAGGCAGGCAACATTACAAGGCTGCAGTAAGAGCTAAATGATATCACAGATGCAAAATGTAGTCAAGTGCCTCACACCTGATACTTAAATAAGTAGCTTCTGCTACTTAGCATGATTTACCCCCTCTAAGCTCTCACCTTGTTACTTGTATAACTGGAATACTTAGTGTTGTTAAAAGAATTTAACAGATGACACATGGAAGCACCATGAAAGCAGAGTGGAGAAGCATGGCCTGCAAAGTCACACAGATTTGCCCACAGACACCAGTTCTCCAACTGGCTAGCTGTATAACTTTGGACAAGTCAGTTAACCTCACTGTATCTCAATTTGCCTATCTACAAAGTAAAATTAGTAAAGTTAACTACGTGCTGGTTTTTTGGGGGTAAGTCATATAACAAATGTTCACTCATCTTGTTTCTCCTCCTTTGCAGATCATGTTACAGCGCAGTCTTGCCAGATGCAACTGTGCATTGTGCAACCACTATGAGTAATAACTTATGGTGGCCAAGCAATGACATAAAAAAAGGCTGAATGAGGCTGCGACTACACCCACATATAGGAAAATGAATGAGGAAAAAAGATCAAAGTAAGTATCTGATTTTAATTCAAATAGATAAATTATAGAGGGTTATTTTTCTGTTTTCTATTTTCCAAGTTATAATGTTTATGTTACTTTTAGAAATAAAAATATTTCATGGCAAACAAATATTTCAAAATGCATGGAACAAAGAGTAATAAACTTCAAAACCTAAAATGGCATTTTTATGGCTCCTTCATCAATAGAATTATTATTTTTTTTTCTTTCCTTTTTTTTTTTTTTGAGATGGAGTTTCGCTGTTACCCAGACTGGAGTGCAATGGCACGATCTCGGCTCACCGCAACCTCCACCTTCTGGGTTCAAGCAATTCTCCTGCCTCAGCCTCTCGAGTAGCTGGGACTACAGGCGCGTCCCACCATGCCCAGCTAAGTTTTGTATTTTTAGTAAAGATGGGGTTTCACCTCGTTGACCAGGATGGTCTCGATCTCTTGACCTCGTGATCCACCCACCTCGGCCTCCCAAAGTGCTGGGATTATAGGAGTGAGCCACTATGCCCAGCAATAGAATTATTTTAGTATTTCAGAATACATTATGAAGCATTAGGTTCTTCCTAATTCTAACACGTAGCCTGGGCTAAATAATTTACCCTGATAGCCTCACATTCCCTACCTATAAGGTGGGCCTAACTTAAACCTCACAGTTGTTGTGAGGATGACATGAGATAATGTGTTAGTTCCATGCAGATGATCATGTTTTGAAAACTTCAAAGTTTCCAAAGATAAAAATATAAATCCATTAAAACACCAGAAGGAAACATTTAATGTTTAAGAGCTTGGACTTCAATATCAGGTAGACCTATATTAAAATTTTAGTTCTGCCACTGACTTTGGGGAATCCATTTTACCTACCTAAGGTTTATCTTTGCAGCAATATGAGAGTCATGCCAACATACCTCACAGAGTTGTGTAAATTAAATAATTATATAAAGCAGTGTTTTTCACAAAATGACTCATTTAATGTTATCAATTATTATAACCCTCCTTCAAACCACTTCTACAGTTTACACAGCTGAATATTTATTATTATTAATGTCCCAATTACTATGCCTCACACTAAGATACAAAGATAGAAAAGATACACACCCTACCCTTAAGGCGCTCACCACCGAAAGGAAGCAGAATGTTCTTCAAAAGTCCTAAGAAACTAATAAATAATGAAATCAAATTGTATATATATTATTAAGGGAACAAAGAGAAAGGAAAATGGGCTTGAATATAATGAGGAATGTCTCAAAATCTCAAAGGAGATTTGAGTTGGATCCTAAAAGAATGGGTATGATTTTGTCCATTGATGAAGGAAAAATACAAAATGAAGAATCCATAAAGTGCTCAGGCAATTGAGAATAGTCTCATCAGATGAAACAATGAGTAGGGAGACACTGGGTATGAAAAGAAGAATCAATGTGCAGAAATCACAAGCATTCCTATATACCAATAACAGACTTAAAGAGAGCCAAATCAAGAACAAACTGCCATTCACAACCGCTACAAAGAATAAAATACTTAGGAATACAACTAACAAAGGATGCAAAGGATCTTTTCAAGGAGAACCATAAACCACTGCTCAAGGAAATAAGAGAGGACATAAACAGATGGAAAAACATCCCATGTTCCTGGTTATGAAGCATCAATATTGTGAAAATGGCCATACTGCCCAAAGTAATTTATAGATTCAACGCTATCCCTATCAAGCTACCTATGACCCTCTTCACAGAACTAGAAAACAATCACATTAAACTTCATTTGGAACCAAAAGAGAGCCCGCATAACCAAGTCAATTCTAAGCAAAAAGAACAAAGCTAGAGGCATTACCCTACCTGACTTCAAACTATACAAGGCTACAGTAATCAAAACAGCATAGTACTGGTAATAAATCAGAGATATAGACCAATGGCACAGAACAGAGGCCTTGAAGACAACACCACACATCTACAACCACCTGATCTTTGACAAACCTGACAAAAACAAGCAATGGGGAAAGGATTCCCTGTTTAATAAGTGGTGTTGGGAAAACTGGCTAGCCATGTGCAGAAAGCAGAAACTGGACCCCTTCCCGACACCTTAAACTAAAATTAACTCCAGTGGATTAAAGATCTAAACACAAGACCTATCACCATAAAAACCCTAGAAGAAAACCTAGGCAAAAGCATTCAGGACATAGGCATAGGCAAGACTTTGACTAAAACACCAAAAGCATTGGCAACAAAAGCCAAAATAGGCAAATGGGATCTAATTAAACTCCAGAGCTTCTGAAGCAAAAGAAACAATCATTAGAGTGAACCAGCAACCAACAGAATCGGGAAAAATTTTTGCAAACTACCCATCTGACAAAGCACTGATATCCAGAATCTACAAAGAACTACAACAAATTTACGAGAAAAAAACAAGCCCATTCAAAAGTGGGCAAAGGATATGAACACATACTTTACAAAAGAAGACACAGATGAGGCCAACAAACATATGAAAAAATGCTCATCATCACTGCTCATTAGAGAAATGCAAATCAAAACTACATTGAGATACCATCTCACATCAGTTAGAATGGAGATCATTACAAAATCTGGAGACAACAGATGCTGGAGAGGATGTAGAGAAATAGGAACACTTTTACACTGTTGGTGGGAGTGTACATTAGTTCAAACATTGTGGAAGACAGTGTGGTGATTCCTCAAGGACCTAGAAATAGAAATTCCATTTGACCCAGCAATCGCATTACTGGGTATATATCCAAAGGATTATAAATCGTTCTATTATAAAGACACATGTACATGTTTGTTCATTGTGGAACTGATTACAATAGCAAAGACCTGGAACCAACCCAAATGCCCATCGATTTGGACAAGGAAATTGTGGCACATATATACCATGGAAAACTATGCAGCCATAAAAAATGAAGAGTTAGTGTCCTTTGTAGGGACATGGATGAATCTGGAAACTATCATTCTCAGCAAACTGACACAAGTACAGAAAATCAAACACCGCTTGTTCTCACTCACAGGCGGGTGTTGAACAATGAGAACACATGGACACAGGGAGGGGAGCATCACACATTGGGGTCTGTTGTGGGGGACTAGAGGAAGGACAGAAGCGTGTAGGGAGTTGGGGAGGGATAACATGGGGAGAAATGCCAGATACAGGTGGCAGGGATGGAGGCAGCAAACTTCATTGCCATGTATGTACCTATGCAACAATCCCGCATGTTCTGCACATTTACCCCAGAACCTAAAGTGTAATAAAATATATTAAAACAAAATAAGAAGAAGAAAGAAATGTCAGGATCTCATCGTAAAGAGCTTTGTACAAATGCCTTGCTCAGTTATTTGAACTTTATCAATAATGAGGAAATCCAAAGAGAATTGTTATCAATAACAAGGAAATCAAAATAATTTTAAGAGCACAATAAGGCCTAAAATTTAGAAAAGTAACCTACAGAATTATGTTTACTTAGAGGTGTCAAGAGATAACACTTGAAAGAGGAGTCTGGGAAGAGCATCCCAGGTAGAGCATGAGAACTGCAGATCTGAGGGCCAGCGAGAGCCCAACCAGAGCATAAGGAGAGTGGGGAACTGCAGGAGGATGTGCAGAAGAGGTAGGCTGAGACAGCAACACCTTTGCCTGGGAATGTGGACTTCATGGGCAGCAGAAAAAGGTTTGCAACAGTGGACCAATCTGATAATGTCTTTGAGAAACATCTCTAACACTAATGATGGGAAGAAACAGACTAGCAAACCTGGGGGCTGGCAAAACAGGCAAGGAAGTCATAAGGACGAAAACCCAGGCCAGAACAGACAGACTTGAGTCAATCCAGCTGTAGTGGAAAAAAAATGACTGTGTTTTACTTTTATCATTTCTACATTCAAAAAATTTTGCTATTCCCCTCTCACTACAGGATAGAACTTTCAATGCTACCGTTAACAACCCCGCTAGTCTCACTCATTCTGCCTTTTTATCCACTTTCCCTTAAGCCCTACAGTCCCACTGCTTGATCCAGACAGTCTATGCTTTGACTCACCTCTCTGCCTTGTCAAATCCCATCCAACTACCAAGGCCTGTTTATTTCTGTACCCTTCACAAGGCATCCGAAACATTATCACACTGACTATCCCCTCAAATAAGGCCTACAGTGTTGTAAACTGATAGACTCCAATCTGCAGTACTGACCCTCTCCTATTTGCTATTACTGGTTTATTCTTTTATGTGCCTTGTACGTTTCCTTCATAGAACTGCAAGGAAATGCGAAACACATGAAAATAGCTAGACAACAACCCAAGGCAAGGTCATAAGAATTTGGCATGCTGGAAAAAACTCACTGCAGACTATACTTATTCAGAATCAGTTACTTCTTCTGTAAGGCCGTTACTGTTTAAAATAAAATAGCAGTATACCTGCCAATCTGCTTTCATAGTAAGATATGTAAGAAATACTAAATCAATATCGATGGAAATGAGAATACAATAAGCAATTCTGTGGAGAATCCTTGGGATTACACAAACAGTATAGTACTAATCAGTTGTTTTTTTTTAAATAAACTTATTTCCAAAGAACTTAAGCAATGGCCATTCTCTTCCTCTCCAATAATTCCATTGAAGGAACAGAAATTGACAATGAAACATAGCAAAATTTAACTTACATAAATAAACAGTTCCTGGAAAGTGAGTTTCAAAAAGTTAAAGAATTAATGTGTACCTAGTTGCAACTTCAAATGCAACCTACACACAAAGAGGACTTACAGTTTGGGTTTATGTATATCTGTAGCGACAGGAAGAACTCCAGGAGAACTCAGAAATTTCAATGCCAAACATGTCACAAGAGGTCAGAGGTCACATTTTCTAACTGGGGTTTGACCCTAAAGTAAGCAATACATGTAATTAATTGATGCCCTAATCTGAAACATTCACTTGAATGGGACTAGTCTTCCAATCGAATATTAGTTTAATCATACTTCACAGTGTGATCACCTCTAGAAACACAAAGTTAAAGTTGTCCAAAACAGGAAGGAAACATATAGGTCAACTGCTTCAATTGCTTTTTCTAGTAGTCAATAATAAACAAGCTAACCTCCCCCTCTAGCCAACAATGCCAGTAGAGACTAGTATAAAATCTGTACTTATTTCAAAAGCATGTCTTTAAACTATCTTATAAGCATTACTTAAAATAATTTAAACCTCTAAAGCCAAGTGATAATAGTAGATGTGAATAATTTGTTTGGATTAAAGAAGAAAAGAAAGTGATATATGTAACTTGTTTTTATTGAACATTAAAATAGACATCGCATCTAGAGAAATAACAGGACAATGAGTTATGAATCGTACTGGGAAACTTTTTTTTTTTTTTTTTTTGAGACAGGGTCTCACTCTGTTGCCCAGGCTGGAGTACAGCAGCACAATCATGGCTCACTGTAGTTTCAAACTTCCATGCTGATGCAATCCTTCCTCCTTGGCCTCCTGAGTAGCTAGGACTACAGGCGTATGCCACCGCACCCAGCGAATTTGGTATTTTTTGTAGAGATGGGGTCTTACTATATTGCCCAGGCTGGTCTTGAAGTTCCTGAGCTCAAGTGATCCACCCACTTCAGCCTCCCAAAGTGCCAGGATTATAGGTGTGAACCACAGCGCATGGCCTCATGTTGGGAAAGTTAGTGATTAAAAGTTTGAATTTCACTTCTTTTACTGATTTTGTTGTTCTATGATTCTTTATCCTTTATTTCTTGGTTTATAATCTATAAAATGAGGGCTAGCATCTTTGGCATAATATTATTGTTAAATAAGTTTCAAAAATGTAATATGATGATATCTATTCAAATTACACAAAACTGATTAGTTCATATGTGCTAGCTATAATTTAGCATTTACAGACATTTAAACTGAAAAGATAAGCTATAATTCCCTGTGCTTATCTTCACACATAACCCTCAACTGACTACTGCTTTTTCTTCTTTATAAAATGACTCATTTGTTTCCATTTTATAATAAGTAAACATCACAAAACATCCTTCAGTTTCTAAAAATGTAGAATGTTTTGCTGACAGGCCAAAATTTATTTGTGCTTATTTAGCTCCCAAATGAGGTTATCTATAGAACTGTATATTATCATTAAATCAAGTTTATAAATATAAGCCTTAGAGAGACAGTTTAATTATTAATCAAAAATCAGACTTAACCCTATATACATATTTTGGTTTCAGACTGCCCCTTTTAATAATTATATTTTCCATGCAAAAATGTTAGAGCTTATTAAATAAGTTTCTCTAGGGTATGTTTTTTAAGTAGCCAAAATATTCAAAACATCTTAGCAGTGAATATCTAACTTACAGAACCTTCCCTACTACCTTCTTGGATATAAGACTAGCAGTTTTGTTTTGTTTTTGCTTTGAGACAGGGTCTCACTCTGTCTTCAGGCTGGAGTGCAGTGGCACAATCACAGTTCACTGCAGCCTTGATCTCCTGAGCTCAAGTGATCCTCCCTCAGCCTCTCAAGAAGCAGAGACTACATGGATTGTACCACCTTGCCTGGCTAATTTCTTAAACTTTTTGTAGAGACAGGGTCTCACTATGTTGCCAAGGATGGTCTCAAACTCCTAGTCTAAAGTGATCCCCCAACCTCAGCCTCCCAAAGTGCTGGCATTTCAAGCATAAGCCACTGCACCTGGAAGACACTCGTAGTTTTTTA
The DNA here is from genome assembly GCF_049354715.1 of Callithrix jacchus. Taxonomy (NCBI): domain Eukaryota; kingdom Metazoa; phylum Chordata; class Mammalia; order Primates; family Cebidae; genus Callithrix; species Callithrix jacchus. The sequence goes on from NC_133508.1 coordinate 12,832,797, forward strand.
CAAAGGAAAATTAAAAGAATATGGAGAAAAAAGACTCGGAACTCTCTTGGGGAGAGACGGTGACAACTAACGGGTGACTATTGCTATGAACTACGAATATTAGATACCATCACAATTAGATGGAACAAACATTTAGAACAGGTAAGTTCTCCTATTTTGTTACAGAGATAAGAAAATTATTAGTCTTTAAGAATTCAGTTAATTATGAGGATCTGAGACTTAAATCCTTCAAATGGCCACAGATTCTACTTATGGAATTTCTTTTTTTCTTTTGAGATGGAGTTTGCTCTGTTGCCCAGGCTGGAGTGCAGTGGTGCGATCTTAGCTCACCCCAACCTCCGTCTTCTGGGTTCAAGCAATTCTCCTGCCTCAGCCTCCTGAGTAGCTGGAACTACAGACGCATGCCACCACGCCCGGCAAATTTTTGTATTTTTAGTAGAGACGGGGTTTCACTATGTTGGCCAGGCTGGTCACAAACTCCTGATCTCATGATCCGCCCACCTCGGCCTCCCACATTGCTGGGATTACAGGCATGAGCCACCATGCCCGGCCGGAATGTCTTTTTAAAACCGCAACCCAAGTATTGCTATGCTAAAACTCCTGTGTTTGAAGATAATACTGCTATTTATTCTGATGTGTCCAGGATAGTACACAAACACAGAGAACGCTCCTTTGATTTGCCTCTGCCAGAGAGAATTTTTTATTGCTTTTGGCTCTGCTTTTGAACTTCAGAAGAGATCCTGTCTCTTTAGCAACTATCTTTAAAAAAAAAAAAAAAAAAATCACAAGATTGCTGTGAGCGGAAATGATGATGACAGTAACATAGTTTTCAAATCTCCCCAAACCTACTAGACTGAGTTACTGGAAGAACAGCAAATAAAACAAAATGCCCTTGGACAACATACAAAGTACAACAAAATTAAGTCATGAGAAGTCCTATGCATTCCAATATTTGAGCAGGCGAGAACAAATCTGAAAGCTACAACCCCAATTGGTATTGATACCCTTAAGGGAGAAAGAAAGGCACAACAGATACTAATGGAACAGAGGAGAGGAGGGTAAAGTGCCCAATAGAGCCTCACTGGAAAGCACAGTAGGCCCACTTGATAACAGCATTGAAACCAGACAGGACTTTACACACTCCCATTTGCAGATGACTCATGGTAACTCACGAATTTGTGGTAAATTCTTAATGAGCCTACGGACACTCAAAATTAAGTAGTCACAGCTCCCTTCCAGAGCAAAGGCCAGTATTACGGAGAAAGGCTATGAATAAAAGAAACAAATTGCTACCGCAATCAGTTAAAAAGACCCTCAGTATAAGAAAAGGTGATTCCACAAAGGGAAAAGAGGGAGAAAAATCTGGAAAATCTCAATAAAAAATAGGCTCTATTTTTAGCACTTCATAAAAATGCCATAAGGAGGAACTTTAGAGCCCTAAATCTCGAAAGAGTATTCAGGAACCACCCTGCCGTTCCTCCCTACACAACTTTAGGAAAACTGATTTCCAGTAGCGGGAATAACCAACAGAGAGGACTATGGTACATGGAGCAGGATGGCAGTCTGACAGTTGGAAACATGGCAGAAAGATAAGCCTACAAAACAGAAGGAAACTAGAATCTACTGTCTCAAGACATGAGAAAAGACATGAATAAAATGATATAAGATTAAAAAGCTATAAATCAGAAGAAAAACTCAGAATTCTAAGTTAAACATTTGAAGTAAATAGAAAAAAAATCACTTCAGAATTGAAGACAAAAATGAAGATACACTAGATAATGTCACATAAAAAGAGGTTGCAAAGAAATATTAAAAACCAAAAATAAAGATGAAAAGAATTAAATAGAAAAGTACAAACAAAGAAGACAGGAAAAGAAGATCCAGCAAACTAAATAAGAGTGTATATAGATAACAAAATAACATAATCATAATTATACATGCTATATATAATATTTAAGTAAGATTTTTGTATTCTAATAGCTGCGTATTTAATGTTGCATAAAATAACTAATTACATGAAATTCTAAAATTTTATCACAGATAATGTCTTTGAGAACCATGATTCTCACCATGTCAGAGAGTAAAGATTTTAGGTAGAAGAGTTAAGTAAATAAAACCCAGTAGCCACGAAGTTCAATGAAAAATATCAGCATGAACTCATGAGGTGTTTTTATCTTTTAAAAGTATATTTTATTTCATAACTCTGTCCAAAGGCCTAGAAAGACAGACCCACCCAGTAGCAACATTGAGTAGCCAGGAAGTGCTCTTAAAACACAATTTAAAACTAAAAGAAACCAGAGCACCTGGGAGAAATCAATGGTTTCAGGTCTGGGGCAGGATATGTACAAGAGAATCTCAAAACATCTTGCTTTTTTTTTTTTAAGAAAAAGAAAAACTATATTTGGCAAATTCTAAAGTGAGAACAGAGCAACTGGGGACTCATTTAATAAAGTGTTTCCCTGTGAGGCTCCTATTGTGGCTTGAATTATATCCCTCCAAAATTCATCAGCTTAAATACTATCAAAACAGCTTGTTCTATGACAAAGCACAAAGAAGTCCAGGAGCCTAAGGGCTCCAATTAGTCAAAGACAACATCAATAAGGGGTATGACAAAAATGGACTGAAATATACAAAATGTAATTAAATACATGAATTCCAAAGGGTAATTTGTTTTTAAATCTAATTGGTCCCATTAAAGGATGCTATTTTAAAAACTGGTAAATAGAATGAATTTTACCATATGAACATTTTTCCCATATGCACCATTCACAGGGTAAACAAATAGCAGATGATGGGAAGCTTTGTCCTTATAGGAGTAGTCCAAGCAAAAAAGGAAAGATAAATTAGATGATTACCATTCTGCAGTCCTTAATGACTTACTGGATCTAGAATCAATTGCTATGTACATCACAAAATGAGAAACCATTGACATCATGTGTCTCCTGATAGAACACACCACTCCCATGGAATAGTCTTGCCCCCACCCCCAACCCGCCAGATGCAGCTATCAATCTCCATGAAATAAAAAGGACTGAGCAACAGGTTAAACTAGACTACAGGGATGCAACTGGCAAAAGCCAGACTGGAAAATCACAACAAATGACTGGGGTTCTTCAATCAATTCCAAAACAAAACAACAACAACAAAAAAGTAGAAAACCTATAGATTCAAAGAACAAAAGCAAGCAGAACTAAACAATTATACAGAAGTAAACTAGTGTGTCTAGGATGTACCAGGCTAAGAGCCAGTCACCCCAAAGCCCACAACTTTTAATGTTTTCCAAAAACCATGTAGCTTTTTGTATAATGGTGTCACTCACCAGTCTAAGAAAGAACTGAAACTTAGTGACTAATATGCATTCTTCACAGTAACTCTACTACAGCCTTCAGTTCCTTAAGGTATTTGTAAAGTTTAAAAGATACGTTTATGTTCAGACTTGACTAAGCAGAACAACTGGACTTCCAATGAATCTAAGGTTTGAAAAGTATTATCTAACAAGAGTACATAATAGGAACATTAGGCTTTAGAGCAAAAAATCTGACTTCCTGTCATAGTCCAAACCTACTTCCTAACTTACCTTAGGCAAGCTTAACAAGCAAGGAAATTAATATTAGAGAAGAAGCAAAGGCACTGGTTGGGTTAGGCAACTTTCTAGATAGTTCTTTCTTGGAACTGTCTAGCAGGGAAATAATGACAAATGTGATTAATGTTATGAAAGTACAGGATGCTCTGATGTGAGCCACATAATAAAAATAAACACGGCATACCTCTCAGATGAGATGAGGCAGAGGAAACACTGGGACCCAGTCTTAAACACTTAACCTCTGATTCTTTCCTTTTTTTCTTTCTTTCTTTTTCATCTTTAGATGAGACTTTATAAAACCAAGACTATTTGGTAGGTAAATAAATTTATTCATATTTAATTTTAAAACTATGGACCTTACAATATGAAGAAAAATAAAGCTTGGCATCAATTAAGGCTACTCTGATGAAGAAAGGAGAGAAAGAATGCTTATCAATAATACATAATGCAAAGTGAGATGTATGCGATCCTGTTAATCTCCATGTCTTTTACTACAGTTTAACATGTACACATGTACACACAGAAGTGTTATAATAATCTAACAAATATCTGCCACCCATTACTGGGGGAGTTTTCTTACTCCCAGATTAGAAGTGGCCACAATTGGCCCGGTGCGGTGGCTCACACTTGTAATCCCAGCACTTTGGGAGGCTGAGGCAGGTGGATCACGAAGTCAGGAGTTCAAGACCAGCCTGGCCAAGATGGTGAAACTCTGTCTCTAATAAAAATACAAAAACTAGCTGGGTATGGTGGCAGGCGCCTGTAATCCCAGCTACTCAAGAGACTGAGACAGAGAAATGCTTGAACCCAGAAGGTGGAGGCTGCAGTGAGCCAAGACTGCGCCACTGCACTCCAGCGTGGGCAACAGAGCAAGACTCCGTGACAAAAAAAAAAAGAAGGTGGTTAAAGTGGTCACAGTCTAACAGCTACATTCACAACATTCACAGTAGAAGATTCTGATAGCTGCTTAGAGAACGTCCCTAAAGCTTCTAGACAAAGATGCTACAGATGAAAAAGGTTGTCTGAAAAACTGAAATAGTTGACATGTTTACATGATTTTTATTTAAAAAGCTGAATCCAAAGAAAAGCATCTTATGTAAACATTCTTGCCTAAGCAATTTCTATATACGTAAAGTATGGTTTTTAAAAAATCTCAACCATAAGAAAATACTGTTTTGTACTCTGAGTGTTTTTTGAATGTTTCACATCAACATCATTTGCATTTAGTTATCATACCTCAAATTATGTGCTTTACTTAAAGACATAATAATTAAAATAAGGTACTATTTATTTTATTCTCATTGTTCACATAGTACTCTTTTTTTTCCTTCTATCTCACAGGAGCAAGGAGTTGTACATAGTCAGCTTTAAAATACTCCAAGGGTGAGTACAGAGTTGGAGCAGCATATACCCTTACCCCTTCTCTATTTCCTTTTTCTTCTCTCTTAAGTAGCCTTTGGGTTTCTTTGTTCTTTTGTTTTGTTCTGAGATGGGGGTGGGTCTCACTGTTACGCAGGCTGGAGTGCAGTGGCCTGACCTGGGCTTACTGCAACCTCTGCCTCCCAGGCTCAAGCAATTCTCCCACCTCAGCCTTCTGAATGGCTGGGACCACAGGTAAGCACCACCACACTGGGCTTTTGTATTTTTAGCAGAGATGGGGTTTAGCCATGTTGGCCAGGCTGGTCTCAAACTCCTGAGCTCAGGCAATCCAACTGCCTTGGCCTGCTAAAGTGCTGGGATTACGGGCGTGAGCCACCGCGCCCCACGTTACGTAGCCTTTGTAATCTTCCTCACCAGCATACAGGGAAAGGACAAAAATATATGGAACTCGATTTTGTTACTTAGTAAAAGCTCCAAAAATAGCATTTATTTAAGTGAGTTTTGCAAATTACCCATTCTCCATTTTTACATATAGCATCTAAAGAATGTGGAGAGAAATAAGTATAAATTTTCTCTGAATTATTTTTAAAATTTCAAACACTTAAAAATGATAAATTTAGCTTTATTTCTTTAAAAATACCCAGAGAAACAAAACAAAACCAAGTTCCTGATTGAAGATTCCCTTATAATTAGTATACAACATGTAAATAGAAGATTCATAAAGTACTTTGATTTTTTTATTTGGTATCCTGAATCTGTCTACCCATATAAATAGCTTGAGAAACTGAGGGGTAGAGGTGGAGAATTTTCTTCTTTAAAACTGCATGTTTATTTAATATAATTTCTAAAATATAGAATGAAATTGTTAAAAATTCCATTAGTGGGCCATAAACTGGTAAGATGTTACTACACATACCAGGCCTATCCTATATTAAAATTATTAACGACAATATATAGACTGCTTTTAAATAGCTTCACAACATCAAAGCAAGTGATTCACTAAAGTTGTTTTTAATAAAAGAATCTCCAGCCAGGTGCGGTGGTTCACACCTGTAATCCCAGCACTTTGGGAGGCTGAGGCAGGCGAATCACAAGGTCAGGAGTTCAAGACCAGCCTGGCCAACATGGTGAAACCCCATCTCTGCTAAAAATACAAAAACTAGCTGGGTGTAGTGGTGAGTGGCTGTAACCCCAAATACTTGGGAGACTGAGGCAGGAGAATCGCTTGAACTGGGGAAGCAGAGGTTGCAGTGAGCCGAGATAGTGCCACTGCACTCCAGCCAAAAAAGAATCTCCAAGAGTTAAAAATTTTGATAACTAAAAAACTATTATAAATAGTACACAGTGATATTTTACTTATCTAATTTTTCTATAAAACTTCTAAACACAAGTTGCTTGTGTTTCCGTGTTTGTTTTTCTAACAAATACTCCTGCAAAGCAAAAAGTGTCTTCAGTTCTTTGTAATATATGTTGATTAGCATAATAAACATTTTTTTGGCCTTTCACCCCAAAGTCTTCTACGAAATTTTACAGAGGTTTTTTGTTTAAATTTACTTACTTTGTAATACGGTCGATGTTGGCAATTTGCTTCTGGTTCCGTATAATCTCAATGGCTGCCCAAAGATGCTGGATAGCTTTTGTGTCCGCCTGTCGTCTTTTTGTTAAACGTGCCATGACCTGTTTACTTCTTTAGCTGCAGTAATAAGCAAAAACATAAGGGAAAAAACAGATTACAAAATAAGTAACATTATCAGCACCTCTCAACTACTGATTATACAAATGTAGTATGTAGTACTGCCCACACTCTATTTTTTTCTACCATCCACATCACCAGTTGCTTCCTATGAGGTATCATTCATTTCATTACATCATAAAGAATGACATTCTAAAAACCAAAAAGTTAAAAAGGTTCTCCCAAGAAGGACAAGTGGTCACTTCATACCAATATACTTTTATTTTAAAGCACAGAAATATTGCAAGATAAAACTTTACTTGTTGACATTACATTGTTTGTAATTTGATCAATACAAAATGGAATTTAAATGTTCTAATTGTTTAATACTTTGGTTTATTATACTCATGGCTTAAAAATCAAATTTTATATACATACATTGATATATGAAAACATCATTCTTTTTTTAAAATCAAACCACGAACATTAAATATAAGAAAGTTACTTCCGAAATGAGATGTTAAAGATTGAGGGACAGAACACTAGAAGGTCACAAATCCAAATGATAACATTCTTGGATTAGGTGTAAGGTTCAGGGGTAATTTTTACACCATTAGGAAACAGCATTGCTATTGTATTCAAATTTTAGTATTCTAGATGAAATGAAGAAAATTGCCACCACACTTCCCAATAATTTTCCTGTTTTCTCCTGGCAAGATAAGGAACAGAAAAGAGGAGGTTAAACCCTGGATGTCTGATGAGCAACAGTAACACAGAGGCTTCTCTTAACTCAGCATGGAGAGACGTGTCTGTAGGAATCTGGTAAGCCTTCATCACGAATTCTAGCATTGGGGAACCACTAACACATCCTTATAGATCATACATGTTATTATGCTAAGTTTAAAATCTAGGTCCTTAAATACACAGTGAACATTAAGTCTTCTGAGATAGCTGAAATCTCCTTGATCTTCCCTTTCCTATCTTTTAAGTTTAGAGAATGAGGAAGGGAAGCACTTTGCTATGTTCCATGACTGGCCAAGAGAGCCATATGAATCTCCTTTTCTCTACCTCTGTTTCTTCACAGACCACTCAGCGCCCCCCCGCTTTTCTCAGACAAACACAAATAAACCCTAGAGTTGCTATCAAAACTTATCTTGAGAAAACATGTGTCAGTCAGACTCCTAAAATAAGATGTGTTTGGGAATTACAGCACCATCAGAATACACTCGGAACATGTTTAAAGGTATTCCTGAATATTCTCACATTATTACTTCTGCTCCACAGAGCAAATAATTAAAAAATAATACCAGTATTCAAGTTCTAAAGAAAACTTGGGGAAAATCAGCTGGTTCTGTATAAATTTATATGCAGAACTAAAATATAATAAAAGTTGTAACTTACAAACACTTCCATTTTAGACAATAACCACATTAAAAAGTACAAACATTTATCAGTTTAAGTGCACCTGTATTGGAGCACCAACTTTCAGAATTTGATATGCCTTAATGGAAGGAATTCATTGATAAGGATTTAACATATGTTAGAAAGTGACATCTAATGGTGAACTGTAATAATACAACTTAATCCTGTGAGATTATACAAATACTCAGATAAAAGCACAAAGTTTCAGTCATTCTTACATAGTTAAAAATGTATACACTTGTCCACTTTATGTAAGGCACTGTGCTAAACATAATAAAGTAGTTAAAATGGTATAAACAGTGACCCTTGCAAAAAATAATCTAAAACTGGTAGAGGAAATTTGACATATACACAGAACTAATTGGAAGGTAATATATGACATATAAATGGTCCACAATATGTGCTACAAAAATTGAGACAAGGGAAACATTATTTCTCATTTGTGTAAAATTTGACCAGAAAGATGTAGAAAATAATACCAGTATAAATATGTAGAAAAATGTAAAAGCCAATTTTTCCTTTCTTAATTTCTTTAAAAGATAACTGGCTGTATAAATCAAAGATAAAAATAATTGATAGGTGTCATTAGGCTTATAACACGTATAGAAATACGATATATGACAACCAAAGTACAAAGGAAAGAGGGAGTAAGCAGAATGATCTTATTATAAATCTCCTACATTTTATGCAAGTAGTAATATATTAATTCACCGGACACTATCATAGATTAAGGATGCATATTATAATTTCTAGAGCAAACACTGAAGAATAATACAAATAGGTGTAGGTAACATAATTCAGCTTGTAAATTTTTTCACAATTCATGATATGTAAGAATATGAGTAATTTATTCAGACCTATAAAAAATACAGCAAAGTTGTATTTAACATGTTAAATGTTAAATTTAACAGCAAAGCCAACATTTTTAAATAATACCACAGTAAATAGTAAATATATTTGTTTAACATAACCAGAAGAATACAGTGGTGACTAAGTAGCAGAAAACTCAAAAAATGATGTCACAGATTCCTAGAAATGATTAAAATCAAGATTTAAGATTGAAGCAATGCTACATCTCAGAAAAACAGGTGTAGAGTTAAAATCTACCTGGATCAAGTCACAGAAAATAAATGTAACTTGTAATACCAGTACACTATAAGTAGGATGATCATGAGTTATAAGAGCCCATGTAGAATATTGCAAAAAATGCCAAGGAAAGAGAATTCCAAGTGAGAGAAATACAATGAAGTTTGAGACGTATTATAAAAGTACCAAAAAAAAACTTGACCCATGGAGGCAAGATCTCTTTAAAGTACAACCATAAAATTATTCTCTTATGAAATGTAAATTCATTCACTCATTTAACACAGAATTCATATATGCCTGTTATATACCAGATGCTCTTCTATGCTCTAAGGATACAGCAATAGCAAAACAGACAAAAATCCTTCTCTCATCCAGTAAACATGACTAATGATGTGACTAGATATAAGAACAGCAATTTGGGCGTTCATCCATAAAAATAAAGTCTTAGAATCCTGGGTACAGAGAGCTGATTATTTAAGGTTCCTTGTTGATATGGCCAAAACAAACCTTCCAGTCCATCGTTGTCTGAGTGCATATTATTGCTACTAAACTGTACTAATCACAGTTCCCAAATATGCTCCCAAATTTCACACCTCCATCCCTTTGTTTATGCAGTTCTTTCTCCCTGGAATGTTCTTCCCTGCCCCTTACCAATTATCAAAAATTTCCCTGTCCTTTCCAGGATCCACTTTAATGCAGTTTTCCCTGACCAGCCTTTTCTCCTGGAATCAAACAAGATAAAACTCAATTGTCTTTTATATTCTAATACCAATTTGTTTATACATCTCTTACAAATGTATTGCTCGTACTAATACTTACAAATTCCTCAAAAAAACTGTCTTAAAGACACGTCATAATTTTTATAACTAATGTTTTTCAAAGTGTCACTAGTTATGAACATACTAAACCTTCAATATAAAATTATTAATTTTTTCAGCTGTTATGTATATAGCAAGAGGCCAGAGCGAATCTTTATATCGAAGATCGAGACATCAAAAAGAAAGATGAGAAGACTCTTTGTAGAGATCATTAGTACAGTCCTCAATCTTTGTTCTGCTCCAACACATTTAAGAAACGTAACAGGCTCCTTTTTGTAAAAGTAGCCCATGATTCTCAAGAAGCTTGTAGTTGAAGAAATTAGAAATAGCAAAAACTTCTGAGTAACTTTAATAAGCTCCCAGGTAATACTGATATTCTCTATCCCAACAAGTTCAGATGTACTGCAACTCCTAAGTTTACAGAAACGTCATTGTATACCCATCCTACTTCTACACAAACTGGGGTGAGAGCAAAAGAGAGAATAAAGGGGGGAACAAGTCAGAACAAACTTAATAAGCAAAATTAAACAAGACATTGCTTGGTGATACATAAATACTTGTGAAAACTGCTTTAAGGAAATGATAAACACAACAGTTAACAAGAACAGTAGAGGCAGCAGCGAAGAGAGATGGAGAAGAACAGTATAAAAATTCAAAGTACCCAAGCCTGTAATCCCAGCACTTTGGGAGGCCGAGGCGGGTGGATCACGAGTTTAAGAGATCGAGACCATCCTGGTCAACATGGTGAAACCCCGTCTCTACTAAAAATACAAAAAATTCGCTGGGCATGGTGGCGCATGCCTGTAGTCCCAACTACTCAGGAGGCTGAGGCAGGAGAATTGCCTGAACCCAGGAGGCAGAGGTTGTGGTGAGCCGAGATCGCGCCATTGCACTCCAGCCTGGGTAACAAGAGCGAAACTCCGTCTCAAAAAAAAAAAAAAGAATTCAAAGTACCAAAAATGTTATGATTTTTACTTCTGGTGGTAGGTTCAGGTTTTTTATCAGTATGTTGCATATGCTTTCAAATATTTGCATCAAATATTACTTTAAAATTTTAAATTAATCCCATTGTTTTACTATGCATTTGATAAGTCTGAACTTTTCCCCAAAGTCTATTAGCACTTTTAATTTTTCATTGTCTCTTCATACCATTTTCCCATTTATATATTTTTGTATATTAGGTTTATCCATACTTTTGTCTTTGCCTCTTAATAAACATTAAATAGGACCAGGCACAGTGGCTCATGCCTGTAATCCCAGCATTTTGGAAGGCCGAGGCAGGTGGATCGTGAGGTTAGACATTCAAGACAAGCCTGGCCAAGATGGTGAAACCCCATCTCTACTAAAAATACAAAAAACTAGCTGGGCACAGTGGCAGGTGCCTGTAATCCCAGCTACTAGGGAGGCTGAGGCAGGAGAACTGCATGAACCCAGAAGGCGGAGGTTGTAGTAAGTCAAGATTACACCACTGCACTCCAGCCTGGGCAACAGAGTGAGAGTCCGTCTCAAATAATAAACTAATTAAATTACACTGAAATCTAGGTGTTTTTTGGTTTTTTGTTTGTTTGTTTTTGAGATGGAGTTTCGCTTGTTGCCCAGGCTGGAGTGCAATGGTGTGATTTCAGCTCGCTACAACCTCCGCCTCTTGGGTTCAAGCAATTCTCCTGCCTCAGCCTCCTGAAAAGCTAGAATTACAGGTATGTGCCACCACACCTGGCAAATTTTTGTATCTTCAGTAGAGATGGGGTTTCCCCATGTTGGCCAGGCTGGTGTTGAACTCCTGACCTCAGGTGATCTGCCTCAGCCTCCCAAAGCGCTGAGAGAATTACATTTTTTAAATTATGATGATTAATAAACTTATTTTTAGAACTATTTTAAGTTCACAGCAAAATTGAGTGGAAAATACAGAGTTCCCATATACTCCCTGACCCTACACATGCACAGCATATTATCAACATCTTATACCAGAGCAATACATTTGTTAAAAATCAACAAACATACATTGACACATCACTATGACTCAAAATTCCATAGTATACATTAGGGTTCAGTCTTGGTGTTGTACATTCCATGGGTTTTGACAAATCTATGAATAACAAGTAAGTGCCACTGTAGTGCCCATACAGAATAGTCTCACTGACTTAAAAATTGTGCTCCATCCTTTCCCTCCCCTAACACTTGGCAACCACTGGTCTTTTTACCACTGTCTCCATTGTTTCGCCTTTTCCAGGATGTCACAGAGTTGGAATCATATACTATGTGGCCTTTTAAAGACAGGCTTCCTTCATTTAGTAACATGCATTAAGTTTCCTCATATCTTTTCATGGTTTGATAGACTGTTACTTTTTAGTACTGAATAGTATTCTACTGGCTGGATATAAGTTTATCCATTCACCTACTCAAGGACAGGTTACTTCTAAGTTTTGGCAATCACAACAAAGCTGCTATAAACAACCATGTGCATGTTTTTATGTGCACATAGTTTTCATTTCACTTGGGTAAATGCCAAGGAGTGTAATTGCTGGTTCATATGGTTGGAAAATGTTTAGTTTTATAAGGAACTGCCAAACTGTCTTCCAAAGTGACCAGACCATTTTGTACTCCCACCAGCAATGACTGAGCACTTCTGTTGTTCCACATCCTCTTCAACATTTGGTATTGTCATTGTTTTGGATCTGGGCCAAGTATGTGGTAGTATCTCACTGATGTTTTAATTTTTAGTTCCCTAATGATATATAATCTTGAATATATTCCCATATGTTTATTTGCCATCTGTACTTCTTTGGTGGGGTGTTCAGCCAGGTCTTTTGCCCCTGAAAAATTTTTCTCTTTTGTAAACAGGATCTCACTCTGTGCCCTAGTCTGAAGTACAGTTATGGCTCACTATCACCTCAAATTCCTGGGCTCAAGAGATCTACCCTAAGACTCCAGAGTAGCTAGGACTACAGGCATGCACCACTATGCCCAGCTAACTTTTTCTTTTTTAATGTTTCATAGTGGCAGGATTACACTATGTTGCCCACGTTTGTCTCCAACTCTGGGCCTCAAGTGATCCGCCCACCTTGGCCCTTTTGCCCATTTTTAGAACATATTCTTCATTTTCTTATTGTTAGACATTCTCTTCATGTTTGAGTTGATGGTCCTTCATCAGATGTGTCTTTTGCAAGTGTTTTTTCCGCAGTCTGTGCCCTGTCATCTCATTTTCCCGGCATTATGTTTCACAGAACGAAAGCATTAAATTTTAATAAAGTCCAGCTTATCAATTCTCTTCCTTCACAGATGCCTTTGGTGTTGTAACTAAAACATTATCACCATACTAACGGTAATCCAGGTTTCCTCCTATGCTATTGTCTAAGAGTTTTATAGTTTTGTATTTAACATTTAGGTCTCTGATACATGTTCAGTTCATTATTGTGAAGAGTGTAAGGTCTGTAGCTAGATGATTTTTTTTTTTTTTTGAAAGTGGATGTCCATTTGCTCCAGCATCATTTCTTCAAAGAGCTACTTTTTTGCTCCAATGTTTTGCTCCTGCTCCTTGGTAAAAGCTGAACTGACTATGTGAGTATTTCTGGGTTCTCTATTCTGTTCCATCCATCTATTTATCTGTCCTATCACCAATGCCACATTCTCTTGGCCACTCAAGTTTATGGTAAGTCTCGAAGTCAGGTAGTATCAGTCCTCAGACTTTGTCCTTTATTATTATGTTGACCATATTGGGTATTTTGTCTCTGCATATAAACTTTAGAATCAGTTTGTTGATATCCATGAAATAAATTGCTGGGATTTTCAAAGTGGGGAGAACAGACATCTGGACAATATTGTTTTCCTATACACAAACATGAAATATTTCATCTTTTATATCGATCATCAGAGCTCTGAGGTCTTCCTCATATACATCTTATCCACAATTTACAGATTTCTACCTAAGCATTTCATTTTGGGGTTAGTAATGTAAATGGTAATATGCTTTTAATTTCACAGTACACTTGTTCATTACTAATAGGAAAGTGATGGATTTTTGTGTATTACTCTTGTATCCTGCAACCTGGCTATAATCACTTACTAGCTCCAGGTTTTGTTCATTTCTTTTGGATTTGCTATATAAATGACAATTTCATCTGCCAACAAAGTTTTATTTCTTCCTTCCCAACCTATTTGCTTATTTCCTTTTCCTATCTTACTGCATCAGCTAGTACTGCAGTTTGAATGTATTGTCTCTCCCCAAAATTCATGTGGGAAATTAAATCCCAAGGTGATGGCATTAAGAGGTGGAGACTGAGAGGTGATTGGGCCCTGAGGGCTCTGTCCTCATGAATGGGATTAATGCCCTTATAAAAGAGGCTTCAGAGAGCTGCCTGACCATTCCATCTCTTCTGCCATGTGAAGACACAGCAATAAAGTATCACCTTGGAAGCAGAGCAACCCTTACCAGACTGGTGCTATATCTTTATCTCTTTAATCTATATAATTAAAGTGGGTTTCTTGCAGTCAAGATACTGTTGAGTCAAATTTTTTGATCCACTCTCATGTCTTTTAATTGCTATATTTAGCCATATTTCAGGTGATCATTAATATAGTTAGATTAATATCTACCATGTTTGTCACCATGTTCTGTTGGTTGGCTTTGTTGCTGTTCCTATTTCTGTCTTTCACACTTTTTCTACCTTTTGTAGTTTTTAGTTGAGCATTTTATGCAATTCAATTTTCTCTCCTTTCTTATCACATCAATTATACTTCTTGCTTTACTATTTGTAGTGCTTTCCCCAGAGTTTGCAACATACATTACAATTAACCCAAGTATACTTTCAAATAACATGCTGCTTCCTGGACAGTGCAAGTACCTTATAACAAAATATTCTGAATTATTCCCTCCAGTCCCTTGAACCATTTCACTTACACAGAAACTGTCATTCATTTTACTTACATATAAACACACACACACACACACACACACACACACACATATATACATAATCAAATACAGGGTTACTACTATTGTTTTGAACAATTATTACCTGTTAGAAAAACGTTTTTAATTTTACCTTTCCTTATTCCTTCTTGAATGGTCTCCCTTTCTTCATGTAGATCCTGGTTTCTAACCACAATTTTCCTTCTTTCTGAAGAACTTCTTTTAACATTTATTACAAGGCAGGTATACAGGCAACAAATTCCCTTAATTTTGTCTGAGAAAATCTGTATTTTGCCTTTTTATGAAAGACACAGTTTTGCTGGATACAGAATCCTACGTTGGTGGGGTTTTTCTTTCAACACTTTAAATATTTCATTCCAACTCTTCTTGCTTGCATGGTTTCTGAAGAAAACTCAGATGTAATTCTTAACTGTGCTCCTCTACAGGTAAGGTGTTTATTCCTGTCTTCTTTCAAGTTTAATTTTCTCACATTTGAATATGGTATGCTTAGGTATAATATTTTTGGCATTTAGCCTGCTTCGTGTTTTCTGAACTTCCTGCATCTTTAGGTTGGTGTCTGGTATTGGTGAAACTCTCAGACAAATTTGATTCAAATATTACTTCTGTCCCTTTCTCTCCTTCTTCCCTTCTGCTATTCCCATTATACATATGTCTTCTGTAGCTTTCCCATAGTTCTTGAATATTCTGTTCTCGATTGATTCCTTTTTTCCCCAGACTTTTCTCTCTGCTTTTTAGTTTTAAAAATTTCTAGTTGTCATATCCTCACACTCAGAGATTCTCTCCTTGGTCACGTCCAGTCTACTGATGACCCCACCAATGGCATTTTGTATTTTGTTACAGTGGTTTTGATCTCTAGCACCTCAAAGATTCTGTCCCCGGTCACATCCAGTCTACTGATGAACCCACCCAAAGGCATTTTCCATTTTGCTACAGTGTGTTTGATCTGTATCACTTCTTTTTGGTTCC
The DNA here is from genome assembly GCF_049354715.1 of Callithrix jacchus. Classification (NCBI taxonomy): domain Eukaryota; kingdom Metazoa; phylum Chordata; class Mammalia; order Primates; family Cebidae; genus Callithrix; species Callithrix jacchus. Next base: position 12,848,654 of record NC_133508.1, read on the forward strand.
TTCTTAGAATTTCCATCTATCTATGCTTTATCATCCATCTAGTCTTGTTGCCTATGTTTTGGCATTAAAACTCTTAGCACTTTAATCACAGTTTTTAATAATCCCTGGTCTGATTATTCTAACAATCCTGCTACATGTAACTCTAGTTCTGATGCTTGTTCAGTTTCTTCACAATGTTGGTTTTTGCCTTTTAGTAGGCCTTGCAATTTTTGGCTGAAAGGTGAACAAGATGTACTGAGTAAAAGAACTCTTGCTGAATAGGCCTTTAATAATGTAATGTAAAGTGTAGGGAGAGGAAGCATTCTTAGCCCTATCTTTAGACAGCTTGTGCCACTGGACTGTGAACTTCACCAGGGCTTCACAGCTTTCTCCCTTAGATGGGACAAGATGAGTAGAGGGGGCTGAAGTTGTGTATTTCCCTTTCCCCAAGTAGAAGGCTAGAGGAGGCTGAAGTTAGGTATTTCCCTTCTCCAAGATTTTACTTTGGTAAAATCATGTCTCCTGAGGGTAGGTTTTGTTAAGAACAGGAAGCTCTTGCATATTTCAAATAGATCCCTTTCCCATTCCCACTGCAAGAAGCACAAGGAGATTTTTCTCCAATATTCACTGTGAGGTCCTGGTCAAGCTACTGGAGGTAAAAGCACAAAAAATGTGGCAGCCCTCCCCCCATGACTGAGTCCCTCTGAAGTTTCTAACTCTCAGAGTTGTCCACACTGAGCATCTAGCAATTCATCAACTACAGTTCAGCCTTTCCTACTCCAGCACTGGTTCCTGCAGAGGTTTCTGCTTGTGGGTTTCTGCTCTGGTGAAGTTGTGATTCTTTATATCCACCTGTCTGTCTCTCCAATTTTTGGTTCAACAATCTGCCCCATGGCTTCACTTTCCTGACAGATCTAAAAGAGTTGTTTTATTATTATTTTTGCTTGTTCAGCTTTTTACCTGTTGTTAGGACAGCGTGGTTACTTACGAGCTCCTTACCTGCTAGGCTGGAAGCCATGGAATTACTTTTTGAACATAACATAAAATGAAAATATAGAATGTTTCCTTAAAGAGGCAACCGCTGAACTAGTATGATTCACTGAAGGATTTTACTCTTCTCCAACAACATGTGATACACTCCTAATCATATGTTAAATTTTCTTTTAAGAAACAGGGTCTATGTTGCCCAGGCTGGACTCCATCTCCTGGGCTTAAGTAATCCTTCTACCTCAGCCTCCTGAAGGACCACAGGTACACATACCACCATGCCTGGCATTACATATTAAGTTCTTATCAATACTAGCATTAGTTTTTTTGATGTGTTTGGTCTTTTATTGGTGCCCCACAATTTTCATTATAACTTGCATATATATATATATACACAAGGTATTATAACTTCGATGTTATCACTGATTTCTATATAATTATTGCATATGTAGTATTATCTGCCCAGCAGTATTGTCAGTTTTTTACAGCATGCCATATTTTAAACCTTCTTCATGTCCCTAATAACTTTTACCATAAAATAGATGCTAAATAAATACTTACTGATTTAATACTCTCCCCCGACCACTCCTGAGATATTAAAAAATTAGCTGTTGGTTGCAAGGGGGCATCAAGAGTTATTGTCTAATGGGTATAGAGTTTAAGTTTTACAAAATGAAAAGAATTACAGAGATGGATGATGGCGAGGCGTGCGCAACATTATAAATACATTTAAATACACTAAACTGTACTCCTAACAAATGATAAAGATAATACATTTTATGTTATGTGCATTTTGCCACATTAAAAAAAACTTTAAAAATAGAAGGAAAAATAAATCTAGTCTATAATAATGATAAATGGTTGACTACCAGGTCTTAGGAAGAGTAAACATCAATAATACAGCTCCAGGAGCCCCCAAGACAATCAATCTGCTGCCCGCTTTCCACATGAGGCAGGCATAGAACATGGATAACTGGCAATACAGAGCACTTAGAGTGGATCTCCTGGTAGGTTTTTGTTTGTTTGGATCAAAGTACATTAGATTAAGAACAGGAAATAATCCTATCTAACATGTTGATCAAAGTTCCTGATAGAAAAACACATCATTATGAACCCTTTAATCACCTCTTAAAAAATGTTTTAATTACTTTTTTAGTGACTTTTCGATTTGACAAAACAGTTTATAAAACAAAATGGTGGGTGAGAAAATTGTTACCTTTTTATTGTTTAAAAAGCTTTTTTGAGGTATAATTCATGTACCATACAATGCACCCATTTCAAGTGTGCAATTCAATGGTTCTTGGAACATTACATTATTAATTTTTAAAACTGTAATAAAATATATATTAATACAAAACGTGCCATCTCACCCATTTTTTAGTACACAATCTGGCAGCACTGCAACCATCACTATTACCTATTTCTAAAACTTTTTTATCACAACAGAAACTACAGACCATTAAATAATTCCCCATTCTTCCCTCTTCCAAGCCCCTAGCATGCTAGAATCCACTTTCTGTCTCTATTAATATGCCTATTCTAGATATTTCATGACTGTAATAATACAATATTTACCCTTTTGCATCTGTCTTATTTCAATGAGTACATTTTGAAGGTTTGTCCATTTTGTAGCACATGTCAGTACTTTATTTCTTATGGCGGAATAATATTCCATTGCATGGATAAATCACAATTTGTTTATCCATTCATCTGTTGATGGACACTTGGGTGGTTTCCCCTTTTGGATGCTATGAATGAGACAGCAGTGAACACTGACATACAAGTCTGCTTGGGCCTGCCTTCAATTCCTTGGGCTATATGCCCAGAAGCGGAATTGCTAAATCATGTAATAAATTCTATATTTAAACTTTTAAGGAATTAGTAAACCCTTTTCCACAAGCAGCTGCATCATTTTACAATCCCAACAGCAATGTACAAATGTTCCAATTTCTCCACATTATTACCAACACTTATTATGTTACTTTAAAAAAAAGTATAGGAGCAGGGGAAGATGGCGCGGTAGGAGCAACTCAGGATTGCAGCTCTCAGTGAAGGCGCAGACGGTGAGTGCAAGCCACATTTCCAGACAGATCTTTCTTGCCCACAGAACGGGGAAATTCCCAGGTGTAGCAGAGACACGGGACGCCAGCTCAGCTGTTTCGGCTGGCGCGGCCATTTTGGCCGGCGCCGCAGCACAGCGGCATTCCGCATAAAACACACTGGTCTGGGTGCCCTGTTAAATCAGCAATTTAAGATTTGGGAGGGCAGATTAGCATATCCATCTGATTAAACGGGACTTGGACAGCAAGCCAGGCCAGGAGATTCCCAGGAAGCAATGTTTGAGCCGGCGCAGTGGGTCACTGCACAGAAAATCACACAGATCCCAGTGCCCTATCAGCAGGTGACTGAAACACCTGGGAAAGAGTCAAACGTTCAACTTAAAAAAAAAAAAAAAAAAAAAAAAAGGAGGGTTCTGAGGCAGGGAGCCAGGTGATCAGGCTCGGCGGGTCCCACCCCCACAGGAACAAACAAACGGCGATTCGAAACGCTCAGTGTTGAGAGTTTCATTACGGGTTCAGCTGAACCCAGGACAGTGCAGTTTGATGAGGGAGGGGCGTCCACCATTACCGAGGCATACCGCCCCTACTGAGGTACACTCCAATTGCTGACGCAGCCTGCCGTTGCCGAGGCAACCAGCCATAACAGAGAGTCTGCCGATACAAAGGCGGGCCACCATCACCACAGCAGTTTTAACCACACCCATACAAACAGGACTACAGGGAATTACACTCAGCAGCAGGGCGGAGCCCATGGCAGCAGAACGGACCCCACGGCAACAGGGCGGACCCCACGGCAACAGGGCGGAGCCTCAGCAGGTAAATTGTGACTAGACTGCCTCCTAGCTGGGCAGCACAGTGCAACGGATACTCATAAATAATGACCTAACCCCCCGAGACAGAGCATCTGAGGAAAAAAAGGGGTTTTATGAGTTCTGCTGCAGCAGACTTAAACGCAGCAGCCTAACAGTTCTGAATGAACAACAGAGCTCACAGCTCAGCACTTGACCTCCTATAAAGTACAGACCATTTCCTCAAGCAGCTCCCTGACCCCTGTATATCCAAAGAGTCACCCCAAAACGGACTGATCAGACTGACATTTGGCGGGCGTCATTCTAGGACAAAGATAGCAGAAGAAGAAACTGGTAGCATCCCTCACTGTTCTGCAGCTGCTACAGGTGTACCCCAGACAAGCAGGGCCTGGAGTGGACCTCAGCAGTCTTATAGCAGAGGGGCTAGACTATTAGAAGGAAAACTAAGAAACAGAAATACTTCATCATCAACAATCTGGGCGTCCACTCAGAGACCCAATCGAAAAGTCAGCAACTACTCAGACGACAGGTGGATAAATACACAAAGATGGGAAGAAACCAGCACAAAAAGGAGGAAAACACCCAAAACCAGAAAACCTCGCCTCCTACAAAGGACCAAAACTCCTCACCAGCAAGGAAACAAAGCTGGATGGAGAATGAGTGTGACAAAATGATGGAATCAGACTTCAAAAGGTGGGTAATGAGAAACTTCCGTGAGCTAAAAGAACATGTTCTAAATCAATGCAAAGAAACTAAGAACCTTGAAAAAAGATTTGAAAAAAGATTCAAGGAAATGATAACAAGAATGGACAACTTAAAGAGGAATATGAATGAATTGAAGGAGCTCAAATACACAACACGAGAACTTGGCGAAGCATGCACAAGTTTCAAGAGCTGAATAGACCAAGCAGAAGAAAGAATATCAGAAGTTGAAGATCAACTCAATGAAATAAAACGAGAAACCAAGACTAGAGAAAAAAGAGCAAAAAGGAATGAACAAAGTCTCCAAAAAATGTGGGACTATGTGAAGAGACCTAATCTACGTTTGATAGATGTACCAGAATGTGATGAACAAACGAATCCAAGCTGGAAAATACTCTTCAGGATATTATCCAGGAAAATTTCCCCAACCTAGCAAGGCAGGCCAATATTCAAGTCCAGGAAATATAGAGAACACAACAAAGATATTCCTCAAGAAGAGCAACCCCAAGGCACATAATCATCAGATTCAACAGGGTTGAAATGAACGAGAAAATGCTAAGGGCAGCCAGAGAGAAAAGTTGGGATACCCACAAAGGGAAGTTCATCAGACTCATAGCAGATCTCTCTGCAGAAACTCTACAAGCCAGAAGAGAGTGGGGGCCAATATTCAACATCCTTGAAGAAAAGAACTTTCAACCCAGAATTTCATATCCAGCCAAACTAAGCTTCATAAGTTAAGGAAAAATAAAATCCTTTGTGAACAAGCAAATACTCAGAGATTTTATCACCACCAGGTCTGCTTTACAAGAGCTCCTGAAAGAAGCACTACACATAGAAAGGAACAACCAGTACCAGCCATTCCAAAAACATACCAAATGCTAAAGAGCATCAACAAAATGAAGAATCTGCATCAACTAACGGGCAAAACACCCAGCTAGCATCAAAATGGCAGGATCTAATTCACACATAACAATATTAACCCTAAATGTAAATGGACTAAATGCACCAATCAAAAGACACAGACTGGCAAATTGGATAAAAAACCAAAACCCATCAGTGTGCTGTATCCAGGAAACCCATCTCACAGGCAAGGATACACAAAGGCTCAAAATAAAGGGATGGAGGAAGATTTACCAAGCAAATGGAGAGCAAAAAAAAGCAGGAGTTGCAATTCTTGTCTCTGATAAATTAGACTTTAAAGCAACAAAGATCAAAAGAGACAAAGAAGGTCATTACATAATGGTAAAAGGATTGATGAAACAAGAAGAGCTAACGATCCTGAATATATAGCGACCCAATAAAGTAGCACCCACATACATAAGGCAAGTTCTTAATGACTTACAAAGAGACTTAGACTCCCACACAATGATAGTGGGAGACTTTAACACTCCACTGTCAATATTAGACAGATCAACCAGACAGAAAATTAACAAGGATATCCAGGACTTAACTCAGACCTGGAACAAGCAACCCTGATAGACATTTACAGAACTCTCCACCCCAAATCCACAGAATATACATTCTTCTCAACACCACATCACACCTACTCTAAAACTGACCACATTATTGGAAGTAAATCACTCCTCGGCAAATGCAAAAGAACGGAAATCATAACAAACAGTCTCTCAGACCACAGTGCAATCAAATTAGAACTCAGAATTCAGAAACTAACTCAGAACCGCACAGCTTCATGGAGACTGAACAACTGGCTCTTGAATGTTGACTGGATAAACAATGAAATGAAGGCAGAAATAAAGAAGTTTTTCAAAACCAATGAGAACGAAGACACAACAGGCCAGAATCACTGGGACACATTTAAAGCAGTCTCTAGAGGAAAATATAAAGCAAAAAGTGCCCATATGAGGAGAATGGAGAGATCCAAAATTGACACCCTATCGTCAAAATTGAAAGAGCTAGAGAAGCAAGATCAAAAAAACTCAAAACCTAGCAGAAAGCAAGAAATAACTAAGATCAGAGCTGAACTGAAAGAGATAGAGACATGAAAAACCCTTCAAAAAAATCAATAAATCCAAGAGCTGGTTTATTGAAAAGATCAACAAAATAGACAAACCACTAGCCAGATTGATAAAAAAGAAAAGAGAGAACAACCAAATAGATGCAACAAAAAATGATAAAGGGGAAATCACCACAGATTCCACAGAAATTCAAACCATGATGAGAGAATATTACAAACAACTCTATGCACATAAACTAGTAAACCTGGAAGAAATGGATAAATTCCTGGACACCTGTGTCCTCCCAAGCCTAAACCAGGAGGAAGCCAAAACTATGAATAGACCAATAACAAGGTCTGAAGTTGAGGCAGCAATTGAGAGCCTACCACACAAAAAAAGCCCAGGTCCAGATGGGTTCACAGCCGAATTCTACCAGACACACAAAGAGGAGCTGGTACCATTCCTTCTGAAACTATTCCAAATAATCCAAAGAGGTAATCCTTCCCAAATCATTTTATGAGACCAACATCATCCTGATACCAAAAGCCAGCAGAGACTCAACAAGAAAAGAAAACATCAGGCCAATATCCATGATGAACATAGATGCAAAAATCTTCAATAAAATACTGGCAAGCTGATTCCAACAGCACATCAAAAAACTTAGCCATCATAATCAAGTAGGATTCATCCCGGGGATGCCAGGCCGGTTCAACATACGCAAGTCTATAAACGTAATTCATCGCATAAACAGAACCAAAAACAAAAACCACATGATTATCTCAACTGACACAGAGAAGGCATTTGATAAAATTCAACAGCCCTTTAAGCTAAAAACCCTCAATAAACTCGGTATTGACGGAACGTATCTCAAAGTATTAAAAGCTATTTATGACAAACCAACAGCCAATATCATACTGAATGGGCAAAAACTGGAAGCATTCCCTTTGAAATCTGGCACTAGACAAGGATGCCTTCTTTCACCACTCCTATTCAATATAGTACTAGAAGTTCTAGCCAGAGCAATCAGGCAAGAAAAAGAAATAAAGGGTATTCAAATAGGAAAGGTGGAAGCCAAATTGTCTCTATTTCCAGATGACATGATAGTATACCTAAAAGACCCCATCGCCTCAGCCCCAAAACTCCTCAAACTGATAAGCAACTTCAGCAAAATCTCAGGATATAAAATCAATGTGCAGAAATCACAAGCATTCCTATACACCAATAACAGACTTAAAGAGAGCCAAATCAAGAACGAACTGCCATTCACAATTGCTACAAAAAGAATAAAATACCTAGGAATACAACTTACAAGGAACGTAAGGGACCTCTTCAAGGAAAACTACAAACCACTGCTCAACGAAATAAGAGAGGACACAAACAGATGGAGAAACATTCCATGTTCATGGTTAGGAAGAATCAATATCGTGAAAATGGCTATACTGCCCAAAGTAATTTACAGAATCAATGCTATCCCCATCAAGCTACCATTGACTTTCTTCACAGAACTGGAAAAAACCACCATGAACTTCATATGGAACCAAAAGAGAGCCTGCATAGCCAAGTCAATTCTAAGCAAAAAGAACACAGCGGGAGGCATCACACTACTGGACTTCAAACTATACTACCAGGCTATAGAAATCAAAACAGCATGGTACTAGTACCAAAACAGAGATATAGACCAATGGAACAGAACAGAGGTATCGGAGGCAACACAACATATCTACAACCATACAATCTTTGATAAACCTGACAAAAACAAGCAATGGGGAAAGGATTCCCTGTTTAATAAAGGGTGTTGGGAAAACTGGCTAGCCATGTGCAGAAAGCAGAAACTGGACCCCTTCCTGACACCTTACACTAAAATTAACTCCAGATGGATTAAAGACTTAAACATAAGACCTGGCACCATAAAAACCCTAGAAGAAAATCTAGGCAAAACCATTTAGGACATAGGAGTAGGCAAGGACTTCATGACCAAAACACCAAAAGCATTGGCAACAAAAGCCAAAATAGACAAATGGGACCTAATTAAACTCTACAGCTTCTGCACAGCAAAAGAAATAGTCACTAGAGTGAATTGGCAACCAACAGAATGGGAAAAAATTTTTGCAGTTTACCCATCTAACAAAGGGTTGATATCCAGAATTTACAAAGAACTCAAACAGATTTACAGGAAAAAAACAAACAAGCCCATCCAAAAACGGGCAAAGGAAGAAATGAACAGACACTTTACAAAAGAAGACATACATGAGGCCAACAAACATATGAAAAACTGCTCATCATCACTGGTCATTAGAGAGATGCAAATCAAAACCACATTGAGATACCATCTCACGCCAGTTAGAGTGGCAATCATTAAAAAATCAACAGATGCTGGAGAGGATGTGGAGAAATAGGAACACTTTTACACTGTTGGTGGGAGTGTAAATTAGTTCAACCATTGTGGAAGACGGTGTGGCGATTCCTCAAGGCCTTAGACATAGAAATTCCATTTGACCCAGCAATCCCATTACTGGGTATATACCCAAAAGAGTATAAATCATTCTACTATAAGGACACATGCACACGAATGTTCATTGCAGCACTGTTTACAATAGGAAAGACCTGGAACCAACCCAAATGCCCATCGATGATAGACTGGACTGGGAAAATGTGGCACATATACACCATGGAATATTATGCAGCAATCGAAAATGATGAGTTCATGTCCTTTGTAGGGACATGGATGAATCTGGAGAACATCATTCTCAGCAAACTGACACAAGAACAGAAAATGAAATACCACATATTCTCACTCATAGGCGGGTGATGAAAACTGAGAACACATGGACACAGGGAAGGCACAGGGAAGGGAGTACTACACACTGGGATCTATTGGGAGGAATAGTGGAGGGACAGAGAGGGTGGGGGAGCTGGGGAGGGATAGCATGGGGAGAAATGCCAGATGTGGGTGAAGGGGAGGAAGGCAGCAAAACACACTGCCATGTGTGTACCTATGCAACTGTCTTGCATGTTCTGCACCATGTACCCCCAAACCTAAAATGCAATAAAAAATAATATAAAAATAAAAAAAGTATAGCCATCTAAGTAGATGTAAAGTGATTACCTCATTGTGGTTTTTACCTAAATTTTTCTCTAATGATGTTGAACACCCTTTCATGTATTTATTGGATATGTATATATGTTTGGAGAAATGTCTATTTCAATCCTTTGCCCATTTTTAATCAGGTTGTCTTTTTGTTGCTGTTGAGTTGTAGGTGTTCTTTATATATTCTAGATATCAATCTGGTATCAGATATAAGCAATGCAAACATTCTCCCGTTCTGTAGCTTGTCTTTACACTTTCTTGATAAGGTCCTTTAATGCATAAAACTTTCAAATTTTGATGAAATAGAACTTATCTATTTTTTCTTTTGTTGCTCATGCTTTTTGGTGTCTTACCCAAGAATCCACTGCAAAACTGAAGTTCATGAAGATTAAACTGTTTTCTTCGAAAATGTTTAGGGTTCTAGCTTTTATATTTAGGTTTCTGACCCATCTAGAGTTAATTTTTATATGCAATGTGACGCAGGGGGTCTAATTTTATTTTTTACATGTGGTAATCAAGTTACCTTGGCACCATCTGTTGATGAGAATATTGTTTCCCAATTGAGTGGACTGAGCATCCTTGTCAAAAATCAGCAGGCATAGATGTATGGGTTTATTTCTGAACTCTAAATTCTATTGCACTAGACCATATACCTGTATTATTCCAATATCACATTGTTTTGATTACTGTAGCTTTGGAGTAAGTTTTGAAATGAGGAAGAGGAGAGTAGTTAATTGAGGAAAAGCAGCAAAAATGCAAGATCAATGGGAGCTTTGGAAAATAATGAGTTTCTTAAGTTACCCCTGGCTACAGGGTACAGAATGAGGAAAAAATATCACCACAACTTAATTTAATTTTGGACTGGGAAGAAGGGAGAGGTGAGTGTCAAGGATAATGCTTAGATTTCCAGTTTACAGAGGGTATGATATTGGGTGTTCTCAGTTGAGATAAGAAATGTGAGATGAAGACAAAGTTCGCAGAACGCAGTGCTATGTGCGTGTGTGTGCTGAGTTTTTAGGCAGACTAAAGTCAGGTGTCTTTTAAATATCTAAGAAATGTAGGTATACAAGTAGGTATGTGGACATAGAGCTAGTGAGCTGAGAATATATACTGAAGATTTGTCAGGCACCTCAGCAGGGTAACTGAAACCATAAATGTAGATTAGACTGCCCCAGGGGAGAATATGGTAGAAAGAGATGTAGGCTCCAAGAACTAGAAGCAAATATGGGAGAGTTGTCTTATAGAAGTCCAGTGAAGGCAGGATTTCAGAAAGTGGAGAATATTGCTAGGATGTCAAACAGTAGAAAGAGTTGAAAATGTCCAATAGATTTAGCAATACATTGGTCACTGGTGACTTCAGCAAGAGCTGTGTTAGTGAAATAATAGCACCCCAACCAGATTGGAGTGGGTTAAGAAGTAAGTGGCAGGTGGAAAAACTGAAATAGAGAATACTTTCCAGAAAAATGATTGAAAAAGGGAAATGAGGTAAATGGAAAGTAGCTGGAAAGAGATAGATGAGAGGTCACATGCAGGTTCTATGATTATTTAAATTTTATTCTCATTTTAATTAAAATACTACATACGTATGATTTTTCAAAAATCAAATAATCCCAAACTCCCTACCTCCTCTTCCTGCCATCCTAAGGCAATCATTGTCAACTATTTTAGTTTTCTTTTTTGGGTTTTACCTCTGTATTTAAAAACCCTACCCTTATGTAATTATCTTCCTATCTTAAGTCAATAAATCTCTTTCACATATACCTCCCTAACACATACACATTATCCTTCCTTTTTTCTTCTCAAGAAAGTCATACTCCAATTTCTAGTTAAATCAAAATGCACTGTTTAATAGGACAATGCACTTCCCCACCACACTGAAATTAGGCAAGGCCATGTGTGGATTTGACAGGTGGAATCTGAGTAAAAGGGATTTATGCCACTTGCACATTGGATGATTTAAGAATGCTCAGTATGATTTGCTATGCTTTCCTTTTCTTTATACCATGGGTAATGGCAATCCCCAGATGGTGGTGCTCTGTTAGCCTACATACTAGAATGAGGACAAATGACAGCAGAGCTCCCAGCTCATCTGTGATGAACATGTATTATGAGCAACAATCACTGTTTTAAACCACTGAGATTTTGAGGTTTCTTGGTATTAAAGCATAACCTAACCAATCCTGCCTATCCTAGGTCAAGGAGATTATACATGAGGAAAGACTTAAATAGTGAAAGAGAGCTAGCCATGTAAAGGGAAAAGCATATGCAAAAGCCGTAAGTGAGAAAGAACTCAGTATGTTTGAAGCAGAAAGGACAGTGACTGGAATGTGGTGAATAGACAGAACTATGAAAAGCAGAAGAGAGCTATACTAAGATCAAATCATGCAGAATCTAAAGCTGACAATAAGTAGCTTGGATTGCAATATGATAGCAAAACACAGCAATTAGAGGGATTAAGTTGTAGTGGGGTGTGAGGGGAACATGGGGTCAAGCAAAAAGCTACAAAATGAATCAAAAATAATTGGCATTCCCTTTCTACTGCCAAATTCCAGATCTCAGGCTCAGGTAAGAAACCAAACAATACCTTCCTGGAGAAATCAAATGTTCCCAGAGAAAGAATCTTTAGACACTGACATTTGAAGGTATCTAAAGAAAAAGCCATCTGGCTACCTGACATCCCAACAGTAAAGCCAACTCACACAGAATAGGTATAGGTATGTGATGAGTCCAAGACAACTGTTCAGATGCTAGCTTTCTCGTGACTCACACTTAAATGTGAACAGACAGCCAAAGATAACCAGATATTTGATACCGGCTTCTTAATAAAGAAGGAGACCACATCAAGCAAACAGAAGAGAGTAAGGGTTAGGAGGAGAAGAAGGAATTAAAAAAAGAAAATGCAGAAACAGTAAAGATTTTTAAAATATATATAATCTAATGAGTTAGAAATAATATTGTATCTGCAAACCATAAACAGGAATATTCAGGAAAATATAAAATATGAGGAATAACAAATTGAGTTAATGGGTTAGAAAATAAAGTTGTGACAATTTTCCAAAAAGTAGAACAAAAAGATAAGAAATGCACAATAGGAAACGAGAAAAAGACATTATATCTGAACAATGAAATGGAAGGACAAAATTATTCAAGTAAAGTACCTAGCACTGAAACATAGGCATTTGCAAACGGAAAGGACCCATCAGCTGTCTAACATGTGAATGGAAGGAGGCCAAAGCACATCAGCCTAGAATATCAAAACACTGAGAGTTGCTTCCCAGGTACTGGTGGGTGATGGGGAGAGGTCATAAAACAAAATGGCATCAGATTTCTTAATATCAACACGGAAGCTAGAAAATGATAATTTTCTTTAGAAAAATTATTTTCAATCTAAATGTCTAATTTCTCAAAATGATCAACTAGTGAAGGCTAAAGACATTTCAGTCACATAGATATTCAAAGAATTTACATACTAAGTATCTTTTCTCAGGAAGCTACAATATGAATAAATAAATCAGGAGAAAGAAAAATCTGCAATCTTGCCTTGTCCAGGAAACAGGACTCAACACAGGAAGAAGGGAGGCAATGGGAATTCCCAAACCAAGAGCTTTATAGCAGATCTGTAAAAAAAAAAGTCCAGTCACTGTTAGAGCAAATACAGGACAGGCTTAGGAAAGGAGTTCCAGGGAACAAAAACGAAACTGAGCAACTGCATTGGACTCAACACATACGTATACCCAATAAACACATAAATTTATGCTACACATTAATATCCATGCAAAAATCTTAAATTTTGGCCAACAGAATCAAAATAGCATATTTTTTAATGTATCATTCTAGGAATGCAATGATGGTTCAATATTAAGAAATACATTAATATAACAAACGATATTAAAAGAACTAAGAATATGATCACCTCTACAGATGCTGAAAAAGCACCTGACAAACTTCAAAATTCATTCATATAAAAAACCCTCAATAACTAAGAATTGAGGGATACTGCTTTAATATACAGGCATCCCTCACTGTTTTACAAGTTACTTTATTGTGCTCCACAGGTATTGCTTTAAAAAAAAGAAAATCTAATGTGGCCTGAGTCAAGCAAGTCTACTGGTGCCCTTTACCAACAATGTGTGCCCAGTTCGTGTCTATGGATAACATTTGGTTGAGTCTCATAGTATTTCAGACGTTTTCATTATTATTGTATGTGTTATGGTGATCTGCGATCAGTGATCTCTGCGGTTACTGATTATTTTGGGGTACCACAAACCACACCTATGTAAAATAATGGACTTAATCAATAAATGTTGTGTGAGTTCTGACTGCCCCACCAACTGCTCATTCTCCCATCTTTCTCCCTCTGCTCTGGCCTCCATGAGACACAACAATAATGAAATCAGGCCCATTAATAGCCCTACAATTGCCTCAAAGTGTTTAAGTGAGCAAAGAGTCACATCTCTCTCACTTAGTCAAAAAAGAAAAATGATCACGCTTAGTGAGGGAGGCATGTCGAAAGCCAAGACAGGCTTTGAAAGCTGGGCCTCTGGAGCCAAACAACTATCCCAGCTGCAAATACAAAGGAAAAGTTCTTGAAAGAAATTAAAAGTGCTCTTTCAGTGAACACATGAATGATAAGAAAGCAAAACAGTCTTATTGCTGCTTTGGAAAATATTTTAGTGGTCTAAATAGAACACCAGACCAGCCACAATATTCCCTTAAGCCAAAACCGAATCCAGAGCAAGGACCTAACTCTCTTCAGTTCTATGAAGGCAAAGAGAGGGGTGAGCAAGCTGCAGAAGTTTGAGGCTAGCAGAGGTTGATTCATGAGGTTATACATGAGGAAAGAAGCTGTCTCCATAAAACTACAAGATGAAACAGCAAGTTATCCATAAGATCTAGCTAAGATAACTGATTAAAGTGGCTACATTAAACAACGGATTTTCACTGTAGACAAAATAGTCTCATATTGGCAGAAATGCCATCTAGGACATTCATAGCTAGAGAGGTGATGCCTGGGTTCAAACCATCAAAAGACAGGCTAACTCTTAATGCAGCTGGTGACCTTAACTTGAAGCCAATGCTCATTTACCATTCTGAAAATCCTAGAGCCTGTAAGAATTATGCCAAATCTACTCTGCCTGTGTTGTGTAGCTGGAACAACAAAGCCTAGATGACAGCACATCTGTTTACAGCATGGTTTACAGAATATTTTAATCCCACTATTGAGTCTTACTGCTCAGAAAAACAGATTCCTTTCAAAATATTATCGCTCATTGGCAATGCACCTGGTTACACAAGAGCTCTGATGGAGATTTACAGGGAGATTAGTGTTATTTTCATGTGGCTAACACAACATCCATTCTGCTGCCCATTGATCAAGAAGTAATTTCAGCTGGGTGCAGTGGCTCACACCTGTAATCCCAGCACTTTGGGAGGCCAAAGCAGGAGGATCACTTGGGCCCAGGAGCTCAAGGCTGCAGTGAGCCCTGTTTGTGCCACTGCACTCCAGCCTAGATGACAGAGCATGACCCTGTCTCAAAAAAAAAAAAAAAAAAAGTAATTTCAACTTTCAAGTCTGATTTAAGAATCCATTTCATAAGTCTAAAGCTGATATAGTGATTCCTCTGATGGACCAAATTAACTCCAGATTTGGCAGAAATGGTAAGAGACCTAGAATTAGAAGTCGAGCCTGAAGATGTAACTGAATTGCTATAATCTCATGATAAAACTTTAATGAATGAAGAGTTGCTTCTTATGAATAAGCAAGTAGTTTCTTGAGATGGAACCTAATCCTGAGG
Source organism: Callithrix jacchus (assembly GCF_049354715.1). Lineage (NCBI taxonomy): Eukaryota > Metazoa > Chordata > Mammalia > Primates > Cebidae > Callithrix > Callithrix jacchus. Next base: position 12,864,029 of record NC_133508.1, read on the forward strand.
AAGATGTTGTGAACACTGCCAAAATGACAACAAAGGTTTCAGAATTCCATAAATTTAGTTGATAAAGCAGTAGCAGGGTTGGAGAGGACTGACTCCAATTTTGAAAGAGGTTCCACTGTGGGTAAAATGCTATCAAACAGCATTACAAATGACAGAGAACTCTTTCATGAAAAGAAGAACCAATAGGTGTGGCAAACTTCATTGCTGTCCTTATTTTAAGGAACTGCCACAGACATCCCAACCTCCAGCAGCCACCACCCTAATCAGTCAGCAGCCATCAACATCAAGGCAAGACCCTTCCCTGAAGGCTCAGATGATTGTTAGCATTTTTAGCAATAAAGTTTTTTTGGTTTTTTTTTTTGAGACAGAGTTTCGCTCTTGTTACCCAGGCTGGAGTGCAATGGCGCGATCTCGGCTCACTGCAACCTCCGCCTTCTGGGTTCAGGCAGTTCTCCTGCCTCAGCCTCCCGAGTAGCTAGGACCACAGGCATGCGCCACCATGCCCAGCTAATTTTTTGTATTTTTAGTAGAGAGGGGGTTTCACCATTGAGAAGCCAAAAACTTTCTATAACTCACTTTGTTGTGACATTCACTTTGTTGTGGTGGTCTGGAACCAAACCCGCAATATATCCAAGGTATGCCTGTATACCTATTAGCTTCAAAGCTATCATCTTACTTAATGGGGAAATATTAGGAGATTCTGTGCTAAAATAAGGAAACAGTTAAGGATCCTCACTATATCCATTCTTATGTAATACAGCAATTACATAAGAAGGCAATCAGAGGAATCAAAACTGGAAAAAAAAGAGGTAAAACTTCTATTCGCAGATGGCACCGATGATATGACTGTACATACAGACAACTCAAAAGAATGAAGAATACAATCAAAAGTCAGAAAATCAAAATCAAGTATTAGATGAAAATATGAGTAACTTCCTTTAAAACCAGAGTAGAAACAAGTAAACGTAAAACCTAAAAACGAGTTAAATTAAACCCTTTGCACATCTCAAATATACCATAAACAAAGTAAAAATATAAATGACAAATGGAATAGGTTAAAGTGCAAGAAATATTTGCTAATATCCCTTATACATAAAGAACCTCTAAATTTTCAGAATAAGCCCCAAAATATAATAGAAAAAAATGGGCAAAATACGTGGACAAGCAAAACACACAGTAATAAAAAAGGCCTATAAATTTATGGAAAGATGCTTAATTTATCTCATTATTGAAGTAACTTTCAGATTACATTTAATATATCATTTCTACATATTAGACTAGCAAAACTCTAAAAGCCTGGCAAAGTACTCTTCTGTATAGACTGCAGGGAAATAGGCATTCTCATACACTACTGGTGGGAACACAAAATTTCACAATCTTTATAGAGGGAAATATGGCAATAATCACCAAAATTACATACGCATTTACTCTTTGACCCCCCAATCTCATTGGCAAAAATCACAAAATGATGTATAAAGCCATTTATCATAGCCCTTTCTGTAATAGTAAATCAATAAGGAACTGGTTGAATACAGTATGGGGCATCCATATAGTAAAGTACAATCAGCTATTAGGAAAAAAAAAAAGAGGGATAATGCTAAAATGCAACTAAAGAAAAAATAAAGTGGACTTCATCAACATTAAAAACTTTTTTGTTTCAAAGAACACCATCAAAATGAAAAGTCAACCACAGAATATTAAAAAAAAACTCTGTAAATCTGCAAATCATATCTCTGTAAAGAAGTTCTATTCAGAATATATAAAAATTCTTCCAACAATAAAAATACAAATAACCCAATTTAAACATGGACAAAGGATTTGGACAGATGTTTGTCCAAAAAAGATACACAAATGGCCAGTAAGTACATAAAAACATACTTAACATGAATCCAAATTTATGGTTCTCACATTATCTGAAGGTTAGAGACCTAGTTATTTTGTTTTTACTTAAGAAGGGCCTTTAAGCTAAAGTATATAATAAGCATGTAGTGTATTTATGCTAAGAAGTTAATCACATGAACAGAGGAAAAAGGATCTACCATCCATAAGTTTTAGTTATGTGCTTTGTGTAAGTAAACCATGAAAATGCAGTAAGGTTTGATTTATCCTAATTTAAAAATACATTCCATAAATTTTCTAAGTAAATGTGATTTCTCTAAGCATTAAAAATTTCTTAAGATGTGATTGCAACTGTAACATGTATTTGAAATGCCCAGATCTGCTTAAACAGAATATAAACAAACATGTTTTCTAAATCCCCAGGGTCATCATATGCAACAATACAAAAAAATCAACTCGATTACACATGGGCTGCTTCTCTCTACAGCAGGTTCTCTCAACCCTGAAGCTATTTGAGGCCAGTGGTTCTTGGCTGTGGGGCCATCCTGTGCATCATCAGATGTTCAGTAGCATCCCTGGCCACTACCTACTTGATACCTATAGTATCTTTCAAGGCATGACGATCAAAATTGTCTCCAGACAGAGCCAAATAGCCCCTATATGGCAAAGTCCACAAGACTTGAAAAATCCCTGCTATAAATTAACTGATCATGCTTTTGTACTCATGTGTTTGAAATTTGTCGTTTTCTAGCTCTTCCCTAAATGTCTGCCAGTCAACGGCTCAATAAACTGTATGTTGGTTTCTCAAAGGATTCCCTTGTCCATTTATAACTGTTTTAAGTCTGTTGTACACCAAAATGTCAATACACCGCCATGATGACAGCCAGTCTCCCAAAGAGGACCTCTTTGGTTATGGTAAAAGAGGGTGGAAGTTCCCCTCTGAATAAAGGCATGAGTTTTTCAATTATAAATACTATGGCTATTAGTTAATTTTTAGATTTTTGATCTTGTTTCAATCTTGGCCAAAACCAAAAGCACAAAAATCATATAATGTCTAAATCTGCTTTTTAAAAACTTACTAGTGAAGCCAAATATCATTTCAAGCACTTTTTTTGTGTGTTTGTAGCTCTTCTTCAGAAAAGTATCATTTGCATTCTCACTGTATCATCTGCCATTTTCTTAATGATTCTTCAAAATGCCTTTGTTTCTCGTTATTGCTGTTTTGGTAGAGATGGGGTCTCACTATACTGCCCAGGTTGGTCTCAAACACCTGGCCTCAAGAGATCCTCCTGCTTTGGTCTCCCAAAGTGCTTGGATTACAAGCGTGAGCCACCACACGCAGTCAAAAATTCCTTATATACCATAGGAATATTATCCTTTAGGTTATCATCTATATTGCCAGTACAGTTCTAGTTCCCTTCTTTGTTAACAGGGTTTTTCATTTTAAATTTGTATGTAGTCAAATTTGTCCATCTTTTCCTTTAAGATTTTTGCATACACTTTTCTCAACTTAAAAGTTTTAAAACTACATACCAAAAAAGTACCCTTTCAGCATAAAAATCTCAATTTCTTTTAAACCATATGAGATGCTTTCTGATAAAAAAAAAAAAAAAAATCCAAAGCCTAACACTGATTCTTCTTTTAAAGCCACATATACAAAGAGCATATTATATACTAAGCCACTACTACCTAGGTTAGAAAGAGATAAAATTACATGGGAAAAAATGTCTAACTGATAGAATACAAAATATGGTCTTATCACCCTGAACAAGCCTGATCTCATCTGATCTTGGAAGCTAAGGATGATTAGGCCCAGTTAGTACTTGGGAGACAAAATAAGAGAAATTTTCTTATATTTCATTTGCAGCCATGAAATGTCAGTACGGAATTGATTTTTGAATAAATAATTAGAAGATGTGAAAATTATAAAAAACTTGATACAGAGCTGTTGCTATTTTATCTACATCAATTCTCATTATTTGCAGATTATGTATTTGCAAATGTTCCTACTTGCTAAAATTATTTGTAATCCTAAAATCAATCCTCATGATGTTCTCACATCATATGACCGCACACATGCACAGAGCAGCTGAAAATTGAGTCACTCAGCATGCGCACTCCCAGCTGGGGCCCCCGCGACCATGTTCTGCCTTGTTTCAGTACTCAGACTGTGATAACAGGCATCCTTCTTGAGATCTGATGCCAGGTGTTTTCCTTTCATGTGTTTTTTATTGTGATTTGTTGTTTACAGTGGCCCCCAAGTGTAATGGTGAAGTCCTGTCTAGTGTTCCTAAGTGCAAGAAGGCTGTGATGTGCCTCACAGAGACACTGTAACACTATATATGAGTTAGATGAGCTTTTGTTCAGGTATGAATGATAGTGCTGCTGCCCATGAGTTCAATGTCAATGATTCAACAATATGATACATCCAGAAAAAGGAAGAGAAAATGCACTAATCTGTATATGAAGCCATTTCCAAAAGTGCTACAGTAAGAACTATAGCATGTGATGAAGTCATATAAAAAAACAGAAAAGTAGCTAACTTTCTGGATTCATGGGATGACAATCAATCAAACAGTAATTGTAGTGAACATCAATGTTGGGAAGCTGAAAGTCAAAGAAATTTTTGGTCTCTTTACACAGGGCAAGGAAAATGTTAAATCCTTCTTGGCTAGTGCTGGCTGCCTCATGTTCAAAAGGTGATATGGCATGAAAATGCTAAACTTGAAGGCAAGGCAGGTTCTGCAGATCAGGAGGCTGCAAAAGAAATTTCTTAATATTTGCTAAAGCAAATATTTTCACAGCAATGGGTTATGTGGAAGAGATTGACTTATTTTACAATGAGATTGGCAAATGAACCCATCTAATACAAATGGCACTTTGGTTTATAAAAATGTTGTAACCCTAGGCTCACAGGAACCAAACTCTGTATTTCTCCTGGGGAAATAGGTCAGCACTCACTAATTCAGTGCATAACTATGGTGAACAATGAGAATCAACTCTAAGTATAATAAAGTATGTAATCTTTGCTTTTTAAATGTTTTGAATGGCCATTTCTATAACATACAATAAACATTCTGTATATGTTATTGATATAAATAGAATGTATGCCAATAAATGAGGTAGATTTTTTTTTTTAAAAAAAGGGGAAATGTATTTCTAGTTAGAGACAGCCAATTTTGAGTAACCAACAGCATGGTAGATCGGGGATTATTGTGATCCTGTCATCTGCTACAACATTTCCTAACAAGTTAGTTAAAATGACATAATTACTGTCTATTAGGAACTTGAAAATTGAAGAAACAGGATATGTAAGCATTTTTATTAATATTCATTTTTAATTGGCAATCATACTAGTCTGTGCTAAATTAACCAGAATGTTTCATTTCTCCAATTTTTTTAGATTTGTCATATAGATTATATAATAGTAAACTTCATTATCTGACAAAAATAGCAAATAACAATTTTGTACTTCAAAACTGGTGGAATGTGGAACATATCAATACATTAATAACATGACTAATGGTATTCAAGGGCAGAAAGATGAGGAAATTTCAATCTGTTCCAATACAAACAAGCTTACACCAAAAGTTACACATTTTGCTTAATAAAGGAATGAATGTAAAAGGTAGGATAACACAATAGTTGATATTTTATACACATTATAATAGTAGCGTGATACTACAGATAACAACAGCATAATACTACAGACAATAATGCAGGTGATACCTCAACCTGTACTGACTCTCTTTCGTCCTAATAAATTTATCTTTGAAAGTAGCATGTTTTATTTAATTCATGAAGTTAGACCAAAGAAAAGGTTTGCAATTGAACTTTTCCATTATTTATTTAGATTCTGATTACATGGGAATTACTATAATTTTTTAAACCCTTAATTATTTGCCATTCCATACAAAAGAGACTATAACATAATGAAGGAAAAAATCTTATCTGTATACATATTACTATAATGAATGAACAACAAGAAAAAGAACTAAGAAATTATACGGCCACTTTCTAGATCAAACCTAGCAAAGACATGAGAGGGAAAAACAGCTCCTGGCACTCACTCTAATGCCACGTCCCACCAGAATCACAACATACTTCAGGCTGATGTCCAACTTTTGAGCAACAGAATTCTGGTTTGGAGAATACACATTTCTGTCTTATTTTTGATACCATCTTATATATAAAATATTTCATTAAATGTGAAATCAAAACTTCACAATGTGTAATTACTTTACACATTGTGAAATGTCAGGCAACAGTAGACATGGCCAACAGTGGACACTCACAATGTGTGTCAATAAATCTGGCACTTTCTATAGCTAAATAACTATATTCTGTTATCGCAATGTAATAGCTCTTTCTAAAGTACTCTGAGTTTTTTTTTGTTGTTTCTTTTTTTTTTTTTTGGTAGTACTCTTGAGTTTTAATTTGGTTAAAATATGTTTCTTGTAATCTTGAAGAGGGGTGTCAATTAGGCTTGGTGTCATTTCACATTTCTAATGTATTTGTAATGACTGCCTAGGGTACTGGGTGGAGAAGAATTCTGAGGTCCAGGAGTAAAAACAGGTTTGGGGATTAAAGGAGGAGAGTTGGTCTCCGGGAAACTAAAATATATATACAAGTATTAATTGTGACTCCTGAAGGTATATTTTCTAGAATAATCCCATCTCATCAGCAGTAAAAATGGTCACAGCCTGAGGCACAGATTCTCTAAAACTTGCCAGGATGGTACTGGCCAGCTCACATCCATCCCTAACACTTTTGAGCTAACTTTGTGTGAATCCTAGCAAACTACTTCCTTCACTTATTATTCCATTTCACAAACTTTTTCCCTTGCTATCTTTGAAGATGGAGTGAGCAAAGTAACTAGTGGCCACTCTATCTGAGAAGCAGGGTTCCATTAAAAAGGAAGAGAAAGAAGTGTAGCATTTTCTTAGGCTCTGTTTCAGCACTCCCACAATAGAATAACTGCTCTTCTCCTAAGTGATACAATGTCTATTTAAAGTATGAGACTGATAAAGTATAAAATTAGTTCCCATTTATATTGAAACATACCCAGAATTTAATATGCAAATATTTTTAATGACAACAGTAAATGTATTAAGTAATTATTTACTATTGTGGTGTTCTTTCAACAGTAAACTATATTTTAAAATAATGGCCAGGCACGGTGGCTCACACCTGTAATCTCAACACTTTGGGAGGCAGAGGTGGGTGGACCACCTGAGGTCAGGAGTTAAGAGATCAGCCTGGCCAATATGGAGGAATCCCATCCCTACTAAAAACATAAAATTAGCTGGGCATGGTGGTACACACCTGTAATCCCAGCTACTCAGGAGGCAGGGGCAGGAGAACCCAGGAGGCGGAGGTTGTGGTGAGCCAAGATCGTACCTGGGCAACAAGAGCAAAACTCCATCTCAAAAAAATAATAATAATAACCCCAGTGTTCTGCCTCATAGTAATTCCCAGGCCACAGTGCAGGGACGGAGATCCAAAGGGAGCCTGTGGTCTCACTGAGCTGAGGAGAATGAGATCCTAGACTGGAGTGGCCAAGTTTCGGTTCAGCCTTTCTTCTCCAAAAATTCCTATTTTCCAAAGTCAATTACTTTCTATGAATCAGACTTCAGATCCTCTTCCCTTCCTATCATGTACAATGTTTAGGATAACCATCTAACATTTTCCATTCTGTTCTTTCAAGTCCAAATTTCATAAGATTATTCTCTTTAAAATGCAATTCTAACAGCAGCAATTAAGAATATAATTCTTGACTGTATCTGGTGATCTAAAACTGCACAAAATTATGTACATTAAAAAAAATTTGACTTAGCACACTTTAAAAACACAGACTAACTTTGTGAGTTATCACCTGTGGTCTACCCGGAAGACAGTAAGGACACTGATGCCAGTGGAAAACCAATGGTGGACGAGGCTGTGCTGTACTGTCAGAAGAGCCCTGATGAGGCCCTGGTGAGTACCCTGTCAGCACCAAGCCCAGGGAGCCTTACCTGGTCTCTCCCTAAAATTCCACTTGCCATGAAGCTTGACTTTTGTGGAATCAGCTAAGAATTATGAACACTATATTAAAGAGAAATTAAAGAAACCTATGGAAATTATCAGGCACTGTCTAGGTCCTGGGATACCTGTGAAGCCTCAAAACGCTCGTGTGAGTAATACAAATACTAAGGTGTGAATGCAGATATTGACAGTAGGAGTTGGAGCCACAATGAGTCTTACACCTCAAGGACTTCTTCCCAGAGCAAAGGAAGACCTACTCTTCTGATACTCAGTTTAAAGACTCAAATCTATTTCTGTAGATGGCCAAACCTGTAGAACCATCTGTACATGGAAATAATACTCCGAACCCGGAGGGATATCAATAATCACCAGGTGTGATTTCTGAAATCCGGATAAACACCAGGGATAAACAGAAGGCTAGCCAGAGAGCTAGGCAGAGCCTGAAAAACCTTCTCAGGTGGTCTCACTATTGACTGAAGGCATAACTCCAAGACGGTTGATCTGATTGCCCCAGGGAAAGACATTCAAGTTTTTCTGATACCTATCAGGATTAGGAGACATCCTGGAGACCTGACTGGTCAGGCAGGAACACTGTGTCGGTCAAATTACTGGAATGCACAGACATTCAAACTGGATGGCAGCCCATATCCTGACTATAATGTATCTCAAGATCTAACGTGTATTAACCTGTATTATAGCTATATCTAAGACCATCAGGGAATATCAACCAATGATACCTTTGATATCCATCTTCCCTGGCAATACAGTAGCATGTCTGAGGAATCTGAAAAGATTTAAGGCTTTCATTGAGGATGTATTTTCAGGTTATTTTAATTATCCTCTTTTTGAGGTAACTTCATGGATCTGCTTCTTGAAAGAGAATTTCTGAGGCCTGGAGCTAAAAATCCCAGGGTACAACATTTTATACAAGCTATTTCAAAAACGAATATTTTAAAAGGTGCATATACCTCTGCCCACTTCAAAAAATAAAAATTTTAAACTTGAAAAGCTAAAATAAAACTGTTTAACTTTTAAAAATTAGAGCCCAGGCTGGGCACAGTGCCTCACGCCTGTAATCCCAGCACTTTGGGAGGCTGAGGTGGGCGGATCATGAGGTCAAGAGAGAGACCATCCTGGCCAACATGGTGAAAACCCGTCTCTACTAAAAAATACAAAAAATTAGCTGGGTGTGGTGGTGTGTGCCTGTAGTCCCAGCTACTCAGGAGGCTGAGGCAAGAGAATTGATTGAACCCAGGAGGCAGAGATTGCAGTGAGCCGAGATTGCGCCACTGCACTCCAGCCTGCCACCTGGCAACAGAACAAGACTCTGTCTAAAAAAAAAAAAAAAATTCGAGTCCAATAGGAAAAGAAACATACCTCAAAATATGAAAAGTCATTTATGACAAACCCACAGTCAACACCATACTGAATGGGGAGAAGTTCAAAGCATTCCCCTTAATAACTGGAAGACAAGGATACCTACTTTTACCACTTCTACTCAACACAGTACTGGAAGTCCTAGCCAGACTAATCACAGGTTCTCTTGCCTGCCACCATGTAAGACATGCCTTTTTTCCCCCTTCACCTTCTGCCATGAAAGAGAAATAAGGTCATCCAAATTGGAAAAGAGAAAAACTATCTGTTTGCCAATGATATGCTCATATACCTAGAAACACTAAAGATTCTTCCAAAAGACTCCTAGATTTGATCAATGAATTCAGTAAAGTCTCATGCTACAAAATCAGTGTACACAAATCAGTAGCACTGCTATATACCAACCACCACCAAGTTGAGTGTACTGGTTCGTTCTCACACTGCTAATAAGGACATACCCGAGACTGGGTAATTTTTAGAGAAAAAGAAGTTTAATGAACTCACAGTTCCACATGGCTGAGGAGATCTCACAATCATGGCAGAAGGTGAAGGGGGAAAAAAGGCATGTCTTACATGGTGGCAGGCAAGAGAACCTGTGCAGGAGAACAGCCCTTCATAAAACCATCAGATCTCATGAGACTTATCACTATGATGAGAACAGCATGGGAAAAACCTACCACCATGATTTAATTACCTCCCACAACAGATGGGGATTATGGGAGCTACCATTCAAGATGAGATTTGTGTGGGGACACGGCCAAACCATATCACTAAGAATCAAGTTAAATCAATAACTCAATCCCTTTTATGACAGCTGAAAAAACAAAACAACAACAAAACCCTAGGACTAAACAGAGGAGGTGAAATATCTACAAGAACTACAAAACACTGCTGAAAGAAATCACAGATAACACAAGCAAATGGAAATACATCCCATGTTCACGGATTGGAAAAATCAGTATCGTGAAAATAACTATGTTGCCCAAGGCAATCTACAGATTCAATGCAATTTCTACAAAAATAACAATATCGTTTGTATAGAAATAGAAAAAATTTCTGAAATTCATGTGGAACCAAAAGAGAGATCAGAGAGCCAAAGCAATCCTATGTAAAAAAAGAACTAATCTGAAGGCATTAGATTACCTGTCTTTACACTACAAGGCTGTAGTAACCCAAACAGCATGGTACTGATATAAAAGTAGATACACAGAACAATGGAAAATAGAGAACTTAGAAATAAAGCCGAATACTTTCAACCAACTGATCTTTGACAAAGCATACAAAAACAAAATTGGGGAAAGGAAACACTATTCAATAAATGGTACTGGGAAAACTGGAAAGTCACATGTAAAAGAATGAAACTGGATCCCTATCTCTCACCCTATATAAAAATCAACTCAAGATGAATTAAAGACTTAAATCTAAAGCCAAAACCCATGAAAATTCTAGAAGAAACCATAGTTAAAACTCTTCTGGACAGTGGCCTAGACAAAGAATTTATGACTAAGACCCCAAAAGCAAATGCCACAAAAACAAAAATAAATAAGACCTAATTAAACTAAAAAGCTTCTGCACAGCAAAGGAAACAATCATCAGCATAAACAACCCACAGAATGGGAGAAAATATCTGGAAACTATGCATCTGACCAAGGACTAGTATCCAGAATCTATAAGGAACTCAAATCAACAAGAAAAAAAAATTAATCCCATCAAAAAGTGGACAAATGACATGAATAGACACTTCTCAAAGAAAAATATACAAATAACCAACAAACACATAAGAAAATGCTAAATATAACTAAACATCAGGGAAATGCAAATTAAAACCACAGTGAGTTACCACCTTATCCCCACCAGAATGGTGATTATTAGAAAGTCAAAAACCAATAGGTATTGGCATGGATGTGGAGAAAAGAGAGTGCTTATGGGAATGTATATAAATGTAAATTAGTACAACCTCTATGGAAAACAGCACAGACATTCCTTGAAGTGCTAAAAGTAGATCTACCATTTGCTCCAGCAATCCCACTGCTGGGTATCTACCCACAGGAAAAAAAGTCATTACATCGCCGGGCGCAGTAGCTCACGCCTATAATCCCAGCACTTTGGGATGCCGAGGCGGGTGGATCACGAGGTCAAGAGATCGAGACCATCCTGGTCAACATGGTGAAATCCCATCTCTACTAAAAATACAAAAATTAGCTGGGCATGGTGGTGCGCGGCTGTAGTCCCAGCTACTCAGGAGGCAGAGGGAGGAGAATTGCTTGCTTGAACCCAGAAGGCGGAGGTTGCGGTGAGCCGAGATTGTGCCATTGCACTCCAGCCTGGGTAACAGCAGCAAAACTCCATCTCAAAAAAAAAAAGAAGTCATCAAGAAGAAACCTACATGTGTATGGTTATTGTGGCACAATTCACAATTGCAAAGATATAGAACCAATCTAAGTGCCCATCAACCAATAAATGGAAAAAGAAAAAGTGATACACACACACAAATGGAATACTCTCAGCCATAAAAAAATAATGTCTTTTGCCAAAACTTGGATGAAGCTATCAGCCATTATTCCAAATGAAATAACTCAGGAATGGAAAGTCAAATACTGTATGCTCTCACTTGTAAGTGGGAACTAAGCTATGGGTACACAAAGGCATACACAGGAGTATCATGGACATTGAAGACCCAGAATGAGAAAGAGGGAGAAGAGTAAGAGATTTTAAAAAATCTTCTTAATATTTTTAAAACATTGGGCACAATGTACACCACTCAGGTGATGGGTGCACTAAAATCTCAGATTTTACCAGTATACAATTTATCCATGTAATCAAAAACCATGTGTACCCCAAAGCTAATGAAATACGTATGCATATATCTAATAGTACAAATAAAAAATTAGAGCCCAGACACAACTCCTGAGATTCTGATTTAATGCTTTTGTTAAGGAAAATAAAGGAATTCAGATGCTCAGTCAGCCATAACTGAGAACCACTATGTTAAAACACTCCTGGTTCCTAATGTAAGTTGTGTAACATTGTCATCTAAAATTCTAAATAGTTTATTTTAAAAAACAGGCTGGGCAAGGTTGCTCATCTCTGTAATCCCAGCACTTTCGGCGGCCAAGATAGACAGAACACTTGAGCCTAGGAGTTCGAGAAGATCCTGGGCAACATGGCAAAATCCTCCCCTCTATCAAAAAATACCAAAATTAGCCAGGTGTGGTGGCATGCGCCTATAGTCCCAGCTACTCAAGAAGCTGAGGGAGGAGGATCACTTGACCTCAGGAGATCAAGGCTGCAGTGAGACACGATGGTGCTACTGAACTCCAGCCTGGGCAACAGAGAGAAACTCTGTTTTTAAAAATTAAATTAAAATACAATAAATACCTCATTTATTTATTTTAACAATAGTAAATTCTTCCTCAGCATGAGCAGAGAAAAAGTCTCACTTTAAACTGGACTGCTGGCTGTTCAGCTTTTAATGCATTTGAAAATAACTGAGACTAAAACGATTTTTATTTGGATAGTCCTAAAAATATTTAAAAATTAACTCTCAAATGATTCAAATGACAGTTTCTATTTTCTTTTTTTAAGGGAGGGCCTTGGCTCTGTTGTGAGTGCAGTGGCATTATCTCCGCTTACTGCAACCTCTGCCTCCTGCACATCTGAGCCACCCAAAGTGCTGGGATTACAAGCATGAGCCACTGTCTCAAATGGCAGTTTCTTACCCGAAACAATCCAACATGAATATTGATCACAAATGAAAGGCTTCTTAGAATTGTAGGCCGGGCACAGTGGCTCACACCTGTAATCCCAGCATTCTGAGAGGCCGAAGAGGACAGATCACAAGGTTAGGAGTTCGAGACCAGACTGGCTAACATGGTGAAACCCCATCTCTACTAAAAAAAATGCAAAAGTTAGCTGTGCATGATGGCTGGTGCCTGTAATCCTAGCTATGTGGGAGGCTGAGGTAGGAGATTTGCTTAAACCAGAACCTGGGAGGTGGAGGTCGCAGTGAGCCAAGATCATGGCACCGCACTCCAGCCTAGGTTACAGAGTGAGACTCCATCTCAAAAAAAAAAAAAAAAATTATAATTGTAGAACATATATATGCAGGCTGGTAAAATAAGTATTGTGAAATAAAAGATCTCTGGTACTTTAATATTAAATTTGATATTTCCAAACATATAAGAAAAATGCTAAACTATAAGTACAGTAGAAAAATTACTGTAGACTTAACATCCTCTATAATTTAAAAAGACAACATCTCTAGGGAACGATCCAAGATGGCCGATCGCTAATATCCCGGGATTGCAGCTCTCAGGGAAGGCGCGGAGAACTAGAGGACGCCACACTTTCAGACAAAGCCTGGTCGCTCACGAAGCAGAAGATCCCCCAGTGGTGGAAACACACGAGTCGCCAGCGCGACTCTCGTGGTCAGCGCAGCGGTTCCACAGGCACCTCGACGTGTAAGCGCTTGGCGCAGAGTAAATGGACCGGTTCCCCTTCTGACCGAGGTTTGGAGCCCCGGGAAGGCAGAGTCGCCTACTACGGAAACAAGAAGGAAGCCCGACAGGAGAATCCTGGGCAGAAAAGCACCATCAGTTTTAACGCCGCTGCTCTGGCCCTGGGAACTAACAACCTGGACGTCCACTCAAGAGACCTAATCTGAAAGTTGGTAATTTCAAAGACGACAGGAGGATAAATTTACAATGACGGGAAGAAACCAGCGTAAAAAAGCTGAGAATACTCAAAGTCAGAACACCTCTCCCTCTAAAGATGATCACAGTTCCACATCAACAATGGAACAAGGCTTGATGGAGAACGACTGCCTCCTGATGACAAATCACTCTTCAAGGAATGCATAATAACAAACTTCGGTGAGTTAAAAGAACATGTTGTAGCCCAACGTAAAGAATCTAGGAACTTTGAAAAAAGGTTTGATGAAATCCTATTGAGAATAGACAACTTAGAGAGGAGTATGAGTGAATTAATGGAACTGAAGAATACAATACAGGAACTCCGAGAAGTATGCACAGGTTTAAACACTCGAATTGTTCAAGCAGAAGAAGGGATATCAGAGGTCAAAGTCCAACTTAATGAAATAAAACGTGAAGAAAAGATTAGAGAAAAAAGGATAAAAAGGAATGAGCAAAGTCTCCAAGAAATGTGGGACTATGTGAAAAGACCAAATTTACGTTTGATAGGTGTACCTGAATGCGACAGAGAGAATGAATCCAAGCTGGAAAATACCCTTCAGAATATTATTCAGGAAAATTTTCCTAAACTAGCAAAGCGGGTCAACATTCAACCCCAGGTAATACAGAGAACACCACAAAGATATTCCTCAAGAAGAGCAACCCCAAGGCACATAATCGTTAGATTCACCAGGGTTGAAACGAAGGAGAAGATACTAAGGGCAGCCAGAGAGAAAGGTCGGATTACCCACAAAGGCAAGCCTATCAGACTTACAGCAGATCTCTCGGCAGAAACTCTACAGGCCAGAAGAGAGTGGGGGCCAATATTCAACATCCTCAAAGAACAGAACCTTCAGCCCAGAATTTCATATCCAGCCAAACTAAGCTTCACAACTGAAGGAAAAATAAAATCTTTTATGAACAAGCAAGAACTCGGAGATTTTATTACCACCAGGCCTGCTTTACAAGAGCTTCTGAAAGAAGCATTACACACAGAAAGAAACAACCAGTATTAGCCTTTCTAAAAATACACCAAAAAGTAAAGAGCACCAACATAAAGAAGAATTTACACCAACAAATGGATAAAACAGCCAGTCAACATCAAATGGCAGTAACCCTAAATTTAAATTGACTAAATTCCCAATCAAAAGACACAGCCAAAACCCAACGGCATGTTACATCCAGACCTGTTTCACATGCAAGGATACACAAAGACTCAAAACAAAGGGATGGAGAAAGATTTACCAACCAAATGGAGAGCAAAAATAAATAATAAATAAATAAAAAGCAGGAGTTGCAATTCTTGTATCGGATAAAATAGATTTTAAAGCAACAAAGATATAGTGGTAAAAGGATCAATGCAACAACAAGAGCTAACGATCCTAACACCCAGATACATAGAGACTTAGATTCAATGAGACAGAAAATTAATAAGGATATCAAGGACTCGAACTCAGAACCGGAACAAGTAAACTTAATAAATATTTATAGAGCTCTCCACTTCAAATACACAAAATATACATTCTTGTCAATACCACATCACACCTACCCATAAGTTTAAATGAAACATTGATTGGCCGTTATTAATACCCAATTTTTTTCAAAATAAAGCAATATTTCCATTTACTCTCCCTCTTTCTCTTCCTCTTTCTTCCTCTCCTTTACTTATTTTTTTTCTTTCCTTCTCTCAAAAAAAAAGAAATCAACTTGTAAACCTCTAGATCCAGGTCGGCAATGTCTCTTTCATTGCTTGACTTCCTTTCTTCCCTTCCCTTCCCTTCCCTTCCCTCCCCACTTCCTCCCTTCCTCCCTTCCTCCCTTCCTTCATCCCTTCCTTCCTCCCTACCATCCTTATTCCCTTCCTTCCTGCCTTCCTCCCCACCCCCCCAAAAAAAAGACAACATCTCTAATGGTACATAACCTCCTCCCAAAACCTATTAAATTTGACATCAATGAAAAGCCCAAATAAATTTTTCTTATTTTTTTATTGCAAAAACTGGGCAGGGAAAGTAGGTATATTTTATATTAATTGAGGAAGGACTCCATGTCAAAATTCAACCAAAAATAAGAACCTGCTCTCTAAAACAGCATTTCTCAGACATTCTTTCGAGATAGAAAAACAAGCAAGAAGCAGATAAATCAAGAATCTACAAGGAAGAGAAACTAAAAAATAGTATTACTATCTTTCAAAAATTGAGAACTTCCCCCATGCTTAGCCCTCAATTATCCCATTGCAGTATCACTGCTGATGAGTGTCAGGATGATCTCAATCTGTGGGTGCAATCACTCACTTGATTATTTCTCTCCTTACCATATGCTTCTCACAAAATGGTATCATTTTATTTTAGATGACAGTACACACCCAGTGGAATGCTAAAACCTTAGCATTTAATATAGCTTTCAAGAAATTAGGTATCTGAATCCAAACTGAACTTATCCAGTAGGGGGAATGTTATAAGATTCCTCAAGACAATGACTTCCCTCTCTAAGACAGCAAGAATACTTTAGTGTTGGAGATAATTCCAAATATTTTAAAATAATTTTCTCCATTACATATTAAAATAAAGACTGTAGGTTCCCCGCCCCAGTGCTCCTGCCCCTGAATCAAGTTATCTTCCTAATGTGAGCTACCATAGTGACAGCAAGAAAAACGAACCAATTATCTATGCTTGTTCTCAGATTACTAGCTGTCATTACCAGTGAGTTGGCATTAAGCAGAACTTCATAGATAGAATGTTTTGATTGCACAGTTTCCTAATACTCCTGTCTTCCTACCACCTGCTTTTATAAGCAGAGTGGGCATAGTTTCACATTTTGTTATTATTACGTACTTTTGCAGACTTATAAAAGTGCATTGGGAAAGGGAAGGTATATCACTATAAAGATCTAAGAAGTTGATGGGTTTTAGTGAGACAGAGTAGTATGGCAGATTACAGATGTAATAGTTATGTACTTGAATTCAGACCAATTTGATTATGTATCTATGACCTTGGGCACCAATAACTTAAACCTTCTGAGTCTATTCCCTTATTATAAATTGTTACAATGACATCTTTCATGATGCTTTTGTGAGGACTAAATGGGATATGTAAATGTCCTAGTATGGTAGGCACTCAAAAAGTGACACCTTTAAAACGACAGGCCAGGCAAGGTGGCTCACATGTGCAATCCTAGCATTTTGGGAGGCTGAGTCAGGTGGTTCGCTTGAGCTCGGGAGTTTAGGACCAGCCTGGGCAACATGGTAAAACCCCATCACTACAAAAAATTAGCCAGGCATGGTAGCACACACCTGTAGCTCTAACTACTGAAACAGCTGAGGTAGGAGGATTGCTTGAGCCCAGGAAGCAGAGGCTGCAGTGACCAGAGTTTTCACTATTGCACTCCTGACAGAATGAGACCCTGTCTAAAAACAAAACAAAACACAAATAACACAAGTGGTGTCGCCACCAACAACATACATGATTAAACCCAGCTTCCTAAAAACTACTTACAAAGTACTTGTAAAGCAACCTAATGTGTACATTAGGTTAATTTATCGAACTCCAAATTAAAACGTATATAAATCAGATTCTCTTGCTATAAACCATACTATCTTCCAATTTTTAAAAACAGCATTTTAATCCCAGTTATGAGAGCTAATATTATATGACAAGCTCTCAAAAGAAATCCTTTAGATATTGTAATATCTTTCATGTTCACATGATAAATGTTTAAACCAGGAATGAAAATCCTTTGCTCTTAAACTATAGTTTAAATTTACTTAACATACAGGCAGACCAAATCACAGAGAACAAAAAACAAAATATTTAAATCGGATCTTTCATTTAAATGCTCAGATAATATCTGGAGAACATAATATATGTTTGATATTTAATACAGCTCTACTTTTCAACAGAGTACTTTAAAAGTTACCAATCATAATAAAGTTGCTTTTAAAAACACTCAGATTGTTAATATAGTAAAATCTCAAAGTTACAATCAGAATAAATTTTATATCATCAGTGCTAAGATGATGTATCTTAATTCTTACACTGTCCCACAGGACTGGAGTGCAGTGGCTGATCATAGCTGACCATACATAGCATCAAACTCCTGGGCTCTAGAAGTCCTCTTGCCTTTCATTTTATTATGCGTGCTTCAGTAATTATGTTATTCTGAACTCTAAACTCTACAATAGTGAGAACCCTCTCACCTTGCTCACCTCAGTATCTAGCAAAGGTATGGCACATAGCAGAGTTTCGATAAATAACAATGTATTAATAAATGAAGTCAAGATATTAAAATTGCATATATTCTACTTATATGAAAATACCATATTTTAGTTTGATCTTATGAAACAAACTATAAAGTAACTTGAACTATAAACGCATTGATTTAAAACCAAACTAGTTTACCTACTATACTGAAATATTAAATGTACAGAAAGATAAAATCATGTGCATAAGTTTTCAGCAAAACACATTTTCCAATTAATGTGTAAGCTAAGTGATCTGTAAATATATCCCTCTCATCTCTGAAAACCAAACAGATCAAAGAGTCTATATGATTCCTTTAAAACTCTGAAATAACAGCATTCTATTACTTTTGTCATTTCTACATCTCTAGTTTTTGATAAAAGTGGGAAAACTTTCAGACATTTATGGAGCAAGCACTCCGGACATTTGCAGATGTTACCAACATTAAGTGAAATGTGCCACATAATGCAACTGTAACTTTACAATGACTTAATAACGTGAACAATAACTGAAGTATGTGCAAGTAAGGTTATTTTCACTGTTATCTAGTCAAACATATTTTAAAAGAATTTACCCAGTACTTTTATTATGAAAATATTTTCCAATATGCTAAATTCCCCTTAAAAGAAAGCTAAGCTAAAAATCAGGACATTTGTCTTGAACAGGAAAAATATACATGCAATGCAAGATTAAATATAATTGATTTAAATATCTATGTCTATTAATTTGCCAAATTTCTCTAAGACATAATGGATTTCTCTCTTAAGACAAACACTAAAAAAAATTCAATTTTTTTATTTTACAGATTATTTCTTTGCATTTGCAAATAATTTTGATACTAAAACTTGTATAGCATTTTCATGATACAAACAATAACTCTGGATTTTCTACTGGAAAAACAGAAACAGCACATACACAATCTTTCCTTAAGCAATAAATCATTTTTGCAGATGTTTTTAAAACCGCAGCTAAGCCGTGATTATTCAAAAAGACTACTGCATTATTTTGATTTGGATTCTTATCTCCCTCACATTATCTTCATTTCTAGCACTTACGTCTTATCCCAGAGATTCTCAAACTTTTATGTTCTATAAATCACATTCTCTCTCAAAATATATCTCATCCACTTCCCGTGTGTGTGTGTGTCTGTCTGTCTCTCTCTCTCTCTCTGGGATGGGATGAGATGGGATAAGGGTATGCTACAAGGTGAACCTTCCATAATTAAAAGGAAGACTGCTATGCTTTTAAGATGACAATGTGTAGATGCGCACGGAGGCTCACACCTGTAATCCCTGCACTTTGGGAGGCCAAGACGAGCAAATCACCTATGAGTTTGAGGAGAGCCTTGCCAACATGGCAAAACCCCAACTCTACTAAAAATACAAAAATTAGCCAGGCAGGTTGGCTCCTGCCTGTAGTCCTAGCTACCTGGAAGGCTGAGGCATGAGAATCACTTGAACCTAGGAGGTAGAAGTTGTAGTGAGCTGAGATGGCGCCATTGCACTCCACGCTAAGCAACAAAGCAAGACCCTACCTCAAAAAAAAAAAAAAGGGTTACTTTTTTTAAGTAGGAGAGTATACATGTAAGTAACTCCACACGGTGGCTGATATACAGTAGACAGGCAAAACATGAACTATTATAATCATGGTCCTCATTTATGTTATAAAATTGTGGCTACCAAATACTTCAAAAGTCGAGACTAACAGAGGACAAACAACTCACAACCTGAAGAACAACTTCCATGTCACTAATATCTGCACAAATCACTGTTATCAAACCAGATTTACACTTGTTTTGCAAACTTGATAATGGTACGCAACTAACTGAAAGTTGGTATATGAGAGATATAGGTAGAAATTAAACTCAAATACGCTGAATTCTTAGTAGAAATGTTGGTGAGAGTTTAACAAAGATCAATTGAAGAGAAAACACCAGTTTTTCTTTATTCAGAAAGTCTATCTGCTTCAAAGAAATACAGAAAATACAACTTGAAGCAGTTACGGACAGACATGAAAAAGAGAAAAATACTAGTGTAAAACCAATGGTTAAAATAAGAACTCTTACAGTGTATTTTAGTTATTTGTATTATACAAATGAATAATGAAAATAAATGAATAATAATATCATTCATCAAAGTAATAATAGCCCAGGCACAGTGGCTCATGCCTGTGGTCCCAGCACTTTGAGAGGCCAAGACAGGCAGTTCATTTGAGGCTGGGAGTTCAAGACCAACCTGGCGAAACGCCGGGCATAGTGGGTGGGGGCCTGCAATCCCAGCTAGTTGGAAGGATGAGGTAGGAGAATCACTTGAACCCAGGAGGCAGAGACTCAGTGAGCCAAGTTTGCACCACTGCACTCCAGCCTGGGTGACACAGTGAGACTGTCTCAAGGAAAAAAAAAAAAGGAAAACAAAATGCAGTATTAAATCCAATTTAAAGTTTTCAAACAGTGAAAAGTTTTAACTATCATAAGGCTAAGTCTATTTTCTCTTTTTTTCCCCCAAGATACAGCCTTTTTGCTTAAATGTAATGATGTTCTCCATGTAGAATTCAAATGAAGGACTAGGAAGTTAAGGAAAATCTGACACCAGAGGCTTAGGGCTTTAAGTAAGCAAGTTAGAGCAGCGTTTTGACACTTTTGTTGCAAGTATTAAAATTCTGAGATAGGTTGAAATATCTCAGTGTCTCAATCAAGGTATGCCAAAGGGTATGAATGCCTCTATTATACACTACTGGAACAACCCTAAGAAGAAAAACTCGGAGGGTTACAGAAAGATGAGAGTCCAAGCAAACATATGTCATCCATTGAAACATGCATAACATCCATCCAAAACACCAACAGGGCCAGCTGCAGTGGCTCACACCTGTAATCCCAGCACTTTTGGGAGGCTGAGGCAGGTGGATCACTTGAGGCTAGGAGTTCGAGACCAGCTTGGCCCATGGCGAAATGGCCCCCTACTAAAAAATACAAAAAATTAGCCAGGTGTGGTGAGGGACGCCTGTAGTCCAGCTACTCGGGAGGCTGAAGCAAGAGAATCACTTGATCCTGGGAGGCAGAGGTTGCAGTGAGCTGAGATCGCGCCACTGCAATCCAGCCTGGGCAACAGAGCAAGACTCTGTCTCAAAAACAAAAAAACACCAACAGAATGGTAGCCTAGGAATATTCAGTATCAATGAAAGAACTAAAATTTAACATTTTAATTGATTTCTTTTCGTGAAGCTGGAAGCTCCTCACAAATTGTAATTGCAAAAATAAATTGTCCAATTTAGAGACTGTAAAAGGAAGATTTGGTTTTCAAATGAGCAATATCTATGGGGGGAAGTATCATGTAAAATACAGAAATCCTTTAAGTCCCAGAGGTAAGCAAGACAAATATTTTGATTCTGTCATAATCACATTCCATATCCTCTAATCTTTGATTCTCTAGCCTGGTCATCTTATAAAGATAAGTCGACCAAAAAGAGCAACTATAATGTAACCTGTGCCAGTTAGTCTAAGACAAGGCAAATTAAATGCCTGTACAGAAATTCATATTTTGTCTCCTGCTTGTAAAAATTAAGACATTCAGGAAAATTACAAAGATGATCCTGCCTACCAGAAAGTACTCAAACTTTTCAACTTTCAAAGTACAACCAACACTATCTCCCTGATAATATCCAACCATTAATAAAAATCAATGACCTAAAAAAATCTGAAAACGTTGTGCACCCCATAATTACTAAGCTAAAATTACTATATTTCTCAGTTTAGAGGAAAACAAGTAAACATTTACTTTCTGCCTCTGGACAAACACATTAAATTTTTTTAAGAATGCTCTTGCATCCATATGACTCAGCTTACTGTGCGATGCAGAACAAGGGCTCTACACCTCCCTAAAAACCCAACCTGCACCACTCCTTCCTACCGGCAGGGCCCTGAATGGACCACCTGGGTCCTTCCTCCAAGCTCACAGACATTCATGTCACTAGATCCTGGATATGACAGCAGATACTGTATACACGGTACATATGACACTCGGTACTAGGTACACACTGCATCTGACACTGGATACAGCTTATATGGTAAGGATAATGCATGTCTGGTGCACATGACATTGGGCACTACTTACACACCGTAGAGAAAGCCAGGTAACATTTTATATACGGTGTGTAGGTAGTCCATTGGGTACTATTGTATATGCCACCGTGTATGTATATATATACACACACACACACACACATATATGTATAGATACACAAACCATAACACCAAGTAGTGTATATACATATACAATGCATATGACACCAGATACTATATACCTAACATATGATATCGAATACTGCATACACACCACATATAGTGGCAGGGTACCCTGCACATACTGCACAGAATACTGGATAATGCCAAAGGGCTGTATATGACACTGGGTGCTGCATACATACCCAGGACACTAGGTACACACCATCTAAGACCCCAAGTACTGTGTACACACACTCTATGACAGCTGGTACTATACAAACAGCATCTATGACACCAGGTACTACAAACACACTGTATATGACACAAGGTAGGGTAAGTATATTTAATACTATCCATATACTATATGCACTTATGACACGGAGTTCTGCATACACACCTCATATGGCAGCAGGGTACGATGCACACACTGCACAGAATACCGGGGAGGT
Organism: Callithrix jacchus; assembly: GCF_049354715.1. Classification (NCBI taxonomy): domain Eukaryota; kingdom Metazoa; phylum Chordata; class Mammalia; order Primates; family Cebidae; genus Callithrix; species Callithrix jacchus. The sequence continues at coordinate 12,886,857 of NC_133508.1, forward strand.
GTGCACAGCCTAGGTGAGGAAGATACATGTACACACCGTATATGACACCTGGTTCGACACCGGGTACTTCGTACACACTGCATATGACACACAGTACACCACACCGGCCCGTGTACTGGGTACCCACCGCATTAAACACCGCACAGCACACCGAGCCCTGATGCACACAAAACAGGTACGACAGACACTCGGCACGGCGCACACATCGCCAGCTCCTACTCCTCCCGGCTCGAGAGAAAAGCGCGAGGGGAGACTCTAAGTGAAAGTCCGGGTCCCGGCGCCCCCAGGCAGCCCCTCATCCCAGCCAAGTCCTCAGCAGCTTCTCCCCGGAGCTCTGGGTGGGAGGAGGGCGGCGGACCCCACAGGACTGTCCCGGAGGTCCGCAAGGACCTGTTGAGGCGGCGGCCTCTCTGCCGGGGTCGCTCGCAGCCCCGGGGGACCGACGAATCTCCGCCCCGGGCCTCGGGGCCAGCCCTGCCCGCCGCTCCTGGGCTAGCACACGAGGTGCCGCGCCGACAAGCGCTGCCTCTTCGCCCGCCACACGCCCGGGGCCGCGTTCCCTGCCGGCCCCGACTGCGCACGGGCCCCGGAGGCCTGGCCGAAACAGGGGGCCCGGGGCCCGGCGGGCGGTGCTCACGCGACTCCGCGGCTTCCCGGCCCGAGCAGGCCCCGCACGGTCCTCAGGGGCCTCATCCCGGGGCCTTCTCTGCAGCCGCCCAAGGCGAAGGGGCAGCGGGCGGGCAGCCTCTGCAGGCCCCGCCGCCGCCCTCGAAGGCCCCGCCGGCCCGACCCGCCACCCACAAAGCTCCCCAACAGCTCGGAGCCCTTCGTGAGCCGGCGAGCGGCCGTCACTACCCGCGGCCGCCGCCGCCGCCGCCCCAGAGGCCGCGGCCAGGCAGGCTCCACGGCGCGGGCCGCACCATCTCCACGGACGCCCCCACCCGCCCCGCCGCCGAGCTTTTCCCACCATTATGCTCCGGCTCCTCCACCGCCGCCGCTGCCGCGCCCGGCCCTCCCCTCCGGTGCCGCCTCCTTCCCGCCGCCCGGCGCCTCTCGGGCCTGAGCCGGCGACGGGCGCGGGGGGCGGGGGGGACGCTCAGGCCGCCTCCTCCTCCTCCCTGCCGGCCTCCTCCCTCCTCCCCGGCTCCCCCCGCCCGGACCCCGCCGCCGGCTCCGCGCGAAGGGCTCCGGGCTCAAGGGGCGCCATGTTTGCAATACTCCACCTCAGAGAATGCCGCGGTCGAGCCCGGGCCAGGGAGGCGAGGCGGCCGGCGCGCCCCGCGCGGGTTGAGGGCTGGGAGGGCCCCGCTGCCCGCACTTACTCGCGTTTCCCCGCGGCGCCACGGGCCTGCGGGGCCGGAGCGGGCGGCGGGAAGTTGGGCGCCGCCGCCCGGGAAAGTTGGGTCCCCGCGAGGCCGCGGCAGCCGCTCACATGGCGATGCTGCGCTGGGCGGCCGCTCGACCGCTCGGCCCCTCGGCTCTCCCGCCCTGGGAGTTTATTGTGTCGGGTCGAGGCGCCCAGCGGCCGGGCAGGGCCGCACACTGGGGACTCTAGCGGCGGGCGCCCGACTTGCGCGCGGCCGGCCCGGCTCGCGGCCGCCTCCCGCCCGGGGCCGGAGCCGTGCACGCGGCTCCTACCTTCCCCGCGTACTGTCTTCGGCGCCTGTAACCGAAATTTGTTGGAGCATATTCCTCTGTCTCCACACATGCACTCCGTATCCACACACACGTGAAGGCTACGTACGTGCAGGCGCGCTGGAGCCGGGAGCGGGCGCCGAGGCCGGGGCGCGAGGGGGCATTGTCAGGCGCCAACGCCGCTCAGCCCCGGGTGGACCTGGTGCCTGCCTGGTGCTCGCGGGGTCCGGAGCGGGGTAGCCTGAGAAGTGCGAGTGCTTCCCTTAACAACATGGCTCAGGTAGTCTGAACAGCCCTTTACTCCTGTTGTCAGAAAGAGTGATAGGGATACGCTAAGTTCCGCGTTCCATCTCTGCGCAAACAGGACTGTGAAAAGAACAGGACCACCCATCAGCAGCCCTGCAAGAACACTGCAGATTTCCGCGAGAAGTAGGTTATCTTCTGTGGCGAGTAATTCTAGAACCCTAATCAGAGACGATCCCTTAAAACTGGTTTCAAAACGGCTCGGAGATAAGCATACTTTGATAGTGTTCACCTGTTTTCCCTATGGTCCTTTCGCCACTGGGAGTCGGGAAACACCTGTCAGCTAGAGTCCTCCTCTGAAATTTGGTGAGTAGAGGAGGGAGACTGCATTCACATAACTTCTAGTACAATATAGTGTTATAATTGTTCTGGTTTATTATTAGTGTTGTTAGTCTCTCCTTGTGCCTCACTTATAAATTAAACGTTATTATCGGCAGGTATGTATAGGAGAAAACGTAGTGTAATGTTCAGCCCTACCCCAGGTTTCAGGTATCTGTTGAGCGTCTTCGCACGTGTCCGCACCTGAAAAATCATTAAGAAGAGACCGTTATAGGCATTTTGTGGTTCTGATTGAATTCATCAATAGCTGGTCTCTAAGACTGATAGAATTTAGAAATGGGTGGAACTTGAATAGGTCTATGATATACACCAGTCAAATAAATACAATCTTTAAACCATTCACAGCCCTCATTCTGATACATCACAGAGTTTTTGGTTATCTCAAAGAACATCACAAAATAATTTTAATTCATTTTAAGAATAAATATATATCATTAACACTTAGTAGAAGGGTTAAAAAGCGTCAGAAGAGAAGCAAGCAATGCCTGGTATGAATGTTGCACCGGAAGTTCCAACAATGAAGAGCTTTCAGTGAATCACCTTTTTAAAAAGTCTGTTACTTCATCTGGAGAGGACTGTGTGGTTCCGTATATTTTACAGAAGGCACTAGAGTAAGATATCATATCTTTAAAAGGAAGCTTATCTTTTAGGAAAGAAGTGGCTGTGTAACTCCACATTTTTCTCCAGTTATTCTTCATAGACATCATTTCAAATTTTATACCGATACAATCTGTCATTCAACCTAATGTAAGTTAGATGACTTATCTTGATTTTCTTGTTGGTTTTGCCTAGAATTTAACCGTTGGCTCTATTTTCCAAGTCAGATGGTATTTATCCAGTAAGATAAATACGAATATCCCTCCCCACATAAAACGCAAAGGCCATGGATAATTTACAGAAGTATAAACTATTAATAAATACTGACAAATACTCAAATTCACTAGTAATAATACATTCAAACAACTTAACATTGCTTTTCTTCAAATGACAGAATTCTTTTCCACTGATAATGCTACTGAGAGTTAGCAAAATGAACACTTACACACTGCTGGCAGGAAATTGGATTAATATCAACTCTCTTGAAATGCATACCAAGAGACCATTAAAACAGTTTGATCTTTATCTGATTTGCCCATCAGCTGAATGAATATGTGTGTGTCGGTCTGGGGACCAATGGTTTGAGGTTGGGAGGAAGTCCAGAAGACCAAAGTAGTTATTTCCATACAACCTAAGTCATACCCTGGGTTTATCTACTAGATTTTTGAAAAGAGGGCAAGGAGGTAAGAAGCAGATGAAGAGCACTTCATAGAAAAAAATTGTGACCAAAAAGTGTTATGTTGTGGGATGATTACTAATGTGAACTCATGAAGTAAACAGGTCCATTTCAATGAGATTTTGGTGTTATGATTATGGGAACTCGGACACATAGCAATTTTTTTTCTAATTTAAAGTGATAGTAACTGCATTTTTAATTTCTAATAATGGTTTTTCATCAACTACTTATAAGGTAGGGACGACTGTACAACTCAAAATAAAAGGCAAACAAACTAGGAGAATATATACATAAGAAATAAGAACTAGGGTACTAGTCTTTAGGCTGAGCATAATGGCTCACACCTGTAATCCCAACAATTTGGAAGGCCCAGATGGGCAGATCACTTGAGGTCTGGAGTTTGAGATGCCTGGCCAACATGGTAAAACCCCGTTTCTACTAAAAAAATACAAAAAGTAGCCAGGCATGGTTGCACATGCCTGTGTAGTCACAGCTGCTTTGGAGGCTGAGACATGAGAATCACTTGAACTCAGGAGACAGAGGTTGTATGGAGCCAGCCTGGGCAACAGAGCGAGACTCCATCTCGGGAAAAAAAAAAAAAGAACTAGATTACTACTCTTCAAATAAAAAAAGAAATCACATCAGTAAGATAAATACCAATATCTTTTCCCCAAGAAACAAAGGCCATGGGTAATTTACAGAAGAAGAAATATAAACTATTAATAAATACTGACAAATATTCAGATTCACTAGTAATAAAATGATACATTAAAACAACTTGACATTGTGGCCGGGCGCAGTGGCTCACTCCTGTAATCCTAACACTCAGGGAGGCTGAGACAGGTGGATCACCTAAGGTCAGGAGTTCGAGACCAGCCTAGCCAACATGGTGAAAACCTGTCTCTACTAAAAAATATAAAAGCAAAGTAGCCGAACATGGTGGCAGGCACCTGTAACCCCAGCTACTTGGGAGGCTGAGGCAGGAGAATCACTTGAACCCAGGAGGCAGAGGTTGCAGTGAGCTGAGCTCAGACCATTACACTCCAGCCTGAGCGACAAGAGCAAAACTGTCTCCAAAACAATACAAAAACAAAAACAAACCATGGCATTGCTTTTCTTCAAATGACAGAATTCTTTTCTAGCCATAGTTCTATTGAGGGTTAGCAAAATGAACACTCTTATACATTGTTGGTAGGAAGTTGGATTGATATTAACTTTGTTGAAATACGTACCAAGAGGCTTAAAAATATTTGTCTTTGACCCCATAACTCCACCTTTAAAAATCTATCTTAAAATACCATTTGAAAGGCAAAAATGTATGGACAAGAGTGTTCATGTTGCTTCTCTACTTAAAAACCCTTCCACAGTTTTGTATCACATTAGACTAAAATCCAAACCCTGCTCCTTAGCTCACAAGGGCCGGCCTCTTATGGCCCCTGCCTGCCTCCTAACTTTAATTTTATTCTTGCCTCGCTGACCTTTGTGTCATCTCCAGACAGTACAAGATTTGTTACCTCACCTCCTAGAATTTTCCCAGTGCTAATCCTACTCAGTCTTCAGGTATCTGTTCAAATGCTACTTTTCCCAAAAGGACCTTCCTGAGCCCCCAATCTAAATTAGGTCTTCCTTGTATTTTTCTCTGTAATACAAGATAAATTGTAATTCTGTGTTTACTTAGTGTTCACAGACTGACAAGAGATCTCTTCTCCATGTCATGCCCAAGCACTCAATACATACTGTTAAATGAAAACGTGCCACAGGTGAAACTGGGTGGACTCATTTGAAAGCAAAGCACTGTCAAGATTTGGGTGTTTTATTTATAAAGAACATAATGTCAGGGGCTCTGTCACTCCAGCATTATGTCTTTTTTAACCCATATGAATTAGAACTACAAGTTAATTTGATCGGTTATTGAGCTATTTTTAGGTTAATAGCTCAGGGCTATGGGGTGGAAGGATCTTGTAATGCAGGCATCCCAAGCTGGGAGAGGATCTGTGTCATCTCTCTCCCCACATAAAATAGGAGAGTATCTATACTAACGGTAATATTTTTGAAGCATATGAAAGCACTTTTTCCTTCATACTTTTATGTACACAATGTTGCTAGTTAGTCCAAGGCATCCATCTACTGTGGAGGGCATTAGAATTGTCACAGCAAGACTGTCCCTCCAAAGTGAAGAAAATCAGTATTCAGCTTCTGACCCTTGATATAGGAAACTTTAATCTGTAGTGAGATAATAGGATCGCAAGCATGGTTTTGTTGAGAGAAAATATGATTCTCTGTTATTTCTTTCCACTTTTAACATATTTAGAAGCAGGTCTGGCTTGGTAGACTACTAAATCTTACCACCCTCGGTAGGAGACTGGGGACGAGGTTATGGGAGAAACAGGTGTGTAATTGATTGCCCAGGGTTAGGCACTTACCCCATATATGTGAAACTCAACCGTTGGGCACTCAGGGTAGGCACTCAGGAATAGCTGATGAAATCATGAATGAAATACATCACATTGTTGTTTGTAATATCAGTAAAATTAAATAAAAATAAGATAAAATCCAGCAGTAGAAACTATTAATGAAAAAGGAATACAAAACTACATATGATTTTTATTTTGTTAAATATTATCAGGAAATACTGTGGAAGAAAATATTAAATACACATTTCTGGGTTATGACTTTAAAAAAATTTTTTTTTCATAATCAGTAAAAAAATTGTTTTAAATACTGGCCTAGGAGACCAGGTGTTCTTCGTGTTTGGAACTGCATCAGTGCAGTTGTCCATTTCATTAAAGCACATATGATTTTTAGGGCTGAGCATGGTGGCTCACACCTATAATCCTAGCACTTTGGGAGGCTGAGGCGGGCAGATCACCTGAGGTCAGGAGTTCAAAACCAGCCTGACCAACATGGTAAAAACCCATCTCTACTAAAAATACAAAAATTAGCCAGGTGTAGTGGGGCACGCCTGTAGTCTCAGCTACTCAGGAGGCTGAGAAGGAGAAGCGCTTGAACCTGGGAGGTGGAGGTTGCAATGAGCCCAGATTGCACCACTGCACTCCAGCCTGCACGTTAGGAGCGAGACTCCATGTCTCTTTCTCTCTCTCTCTCTCTCTCTCTCTCTGCATACACACACACACACACACACACACACACATGATGTATACATATATACATATGTATATGATTTTTAGAATATTAACTGTAAAATTAAGTTGCATAAAATCTTATTTTCTGCAGATTTACAGTTAGAACACAGATTTGTGGCTACAATCTACACATAGCTTACATCCCAGAATTTATGTAAAAGCCAAGAAATGCAACTATGGGGTATTTGAAGCTAATAAAAGTGAATGTAAAATACATGTGGGTAGTCACCACAGAGGAAGTTCACCCTAAGAAAAGAAGGCTATAATGCTTATTTAATGAGACTAACCCTAATTCATGTCAACGGAGTTTAAGCAATTATTACCTCACACACAATATATTGTCACAATAGCCAGGTAATGAAATCTGATCTGGACACTCATTTTAGAAAATAGAGCAGTGCTTCTCTGATTGGGGGTGAGAGGGGTCTCCCTATGTCCTGGTCCTGCAGATATAGCTCTCTGACAGCTCTGAGAAGCCACAGGGCTCAGTGGCACCCACTTTGAAACTCACCAATCCTAAAAGGAAAGTCAAGAAGTAAAGATTTGTCTGTATTCAATTCTTTGAAGGGTATAGCTTTATCATGTAAGATACTAGCATAGCAATTAGTTACTGGTAAAAAGTGTAGACTGCTGCAAATGGCTGTGAGTGTAAATGTAACAGCACCTTTGTTGGCTCATTGCCTCCAGAACTGCTTCCTATTGCGGGGCAGCTCTCAAAAATGTATGCCTAGTGAGTGTCATCTCTTTTAAAAAACTTTCAGCCAGGAGTAGTGGCTCACATCTGTAATCCTAACACTTTGGGAGGCTAAGGTGGGAGGTTCCCTTGAGGCCTGGAGTTCGAGACCAGCCTGGGCAACATAACGAGGCCTCATCTCTACAAAATAAAAAAAATAGACTACATTCCTGTAGTCCCAGCTACTCGAAAAGCTGAGGGAGGAGGATTGCTTGAGCACAAGAGGTCAGGGCTGCAGTGAGCTATGATTGCACCACTGCACTCCAGCCTGGACAACAGAGCAAGACCCTCTCCAAAAGAAAAGAAAATGAAACTGTCAGTTTAAAATAAGAGATCCATTTCCATTGAAAGCATGATTCCTCCAACTCCTTAGGTTGCCAAGACCTAAGTGGCAACTTTTTACTACACAGCAACCAAGGAGCTGAGCTGACAGTGCTTGCCATGCCTAGTTTCAGTGCCTGTGGGCCTTGAAACCCAAGCTCTGGGCATCTCTTTAGGGCTCCATAGCTGTGGCTCCTGAAATTCAGTTCCCCACTTCCATCAATGAATGTACACTATTTATTAGATACCCATGTTAATATGCTTCAGAACATTTAAAGGAAAGTAGGATCCTGTCTTTTCAAGAGCAACTCATCACACAAAATGGAAAAGGGGTGTTTGTGTATGTGTGCACCTTCTTTCCTTCAAAATTGTGACCCTGACCTTTTCCCTGTCTCCCTTTTCCATTTCCCTTTTTTTGAGATGAGGCTCACTCTGTCACCCAGGCTGGAGTGCAGTGGCATAATCTTGGCCCACTGTAACATCCACCTCCTGGGCTCAAGTGATCCTCGCACCTCAGCCTCCCAAGTAGCTGGGACCACAGGCGCGTGCCACCACACTCAGTTAATTTTTTGTATTTTCCGTAGAGATAGGGTTTTGCCATGTTGCCTACACTGGTCTCGAACTCCTGAGCTCAAGTGATCTGCCCACCTTGGCCTCCCAAAGTGCTGGGATTACAGGCACAAGCCACTGTGCCCAGTGCTGTCTTCTGTAGCATAATGTAGAAGAACATGGAGTAGAGCATCTGAGTCCAAATTCTAACTCACTGTGAGACAATGAAGCAATTTCAACTTTTAGAATCTCGGTTTTCCTGTGTTCCAGGAGTATGATTTTTTTAAACATCAGATTGCTTGGATTAGAGTCCTAACTCCAACATTCTCTAGTTATTGACCTTGGACAAGTTATTTAGCATTTTATGTCTCATTTTCTTCATCTGTAAAATGGGGATAATACAATTGTACTATTTCATAGTGGCCACTGAGAGAATTGAATGAGAAAATGCATGTAAAATTATAATACTGCCTGACTGGAATAACTGTTCAGTATTAGTAGCTTCAGTTATTATTATCTGCAAAATGGTAATGCTGAATATTAAATGGGCTAACTATTGTGAAATGCCTGACACAAAAGGAGCTCCCCTTTGACCGCCTCCTGGAGTTGAACATACAGGACAACAAAGTGAAGACATCTGAGGACACAAGAATGTGCGTGATTAATCGTAGGTGCATCTCCAACTCCTCCGACCTCCCCACAGGTCCAGCAGCCTGACCCAGGCTGGATCCCGGGGATTTCCTCCTGGCTTTTGATCCTTTAACTCCAGATGCACTGCCATTATCTGGAACAGAAAAATCAATTTCAGCTAGTGTTGACTCTTTTAGGGTTTTCCTTTCTTTCCTTTCCTTCCCTTCTTTTCTTTCTTTCTCTTTCTTTCTTTTTCTCTCTCTTTCTTTCTTTCTTTCTTTCTCTCTCTCTCTCTCTCTCTCTCTTTCTTTCTTTCTTTCTTTCTTTCTTTCTTTCCTTCCTTCCTTTCGGCAGCCACTTCCCCAGACTCTGATTCTGACTAGTTATATAACTTTTGGCAAGTAGCAGCCTCTCCCAGCTTCAGTTCCCTTTTCTGTAAATGATGGAGGTTTACAATGTGCACAAGGTTTCCATTAGTAATAAAATTCCATAAATTCCAATGCTTTACCAGCATCTGTTCCTGGAAATCCTGTTGTTTCTGCTCTGTTCTTCAAAAGCCATCTTATCAGATATTCTTTCTGGTCCTATTTCTCTTTACCCCTGGCTTCCTTTCTTCCCCACAGTGCTAAATGATGCTTGATCACTCTGCAGGAACTATGAGACCAGTGATTCCCTGTAGAAAACCTCTTCCCCCGGGGATGGAAGCCAGTGCCCTTTAAGAGATTTGTTCTTGGATTCGCAATATACAGATGCATGGGGATAATTGCTGTAATATCTTGAGAAGTTATTCTCTTTTTCATTTAAACATTCAAAGTAGCAGAAAATGCACACTTACATATTTATATACTTCCTCTAACCTCTTGTCCGGGATACCTTTTCAAAATCTTTTCACTTTTTAGGAAGGACAAAATTTAGTCATAGGCTCCACCATCAGCTATCCAGAGTTTCATGTGGTGAACTTACATTAAAGCAACAGGCACCTGCACTTGGCCATCATTACTGAGATCTATTCACACATGTTGATGATGATCATGTCTGAATGCAGAGCTGTGAACATGCCTTCTTAATGTTGCATTTTACAGAAATTCCCTTCTCATTGCCACCTATTTGTGGCAATGACCAATGAGAATCTATGGGGGAATTTTGAAAATTTCTTTAAAACCCAGTACTGTGGTATATAGCATTTAAGATTTTCTTTTTCATTCTCTTCCTTTGGCTTTCTCACAGTTGTGATTACTCCCATACAAATTAATGTTTAAGAAAGCATCACAATATTTACCATTGATGCTTTCGGAATTTTATGTTGTTCTAAAGGATTCTTCTCCCTTTTGTTAATTTTCAGAAAAGCTTTCTTTAGGTTTGGATAATTGACATAAAATTAAAACTGATGTTATCTTCATGTATGTTTTAGGTTTTTTTTGTTTGTTTGTTTGTTTTGAGACGGAGTTTCGCTCTTGTTACCCAGGCTGGAGTTCAATGGCGCAATCTCGGCTCACTGCAACCTCCGCCTCCTGGGTTCAAGCAATTCTCCTGCCTCAGCCTCCCGAGTAGCTGGGATTACAGGCACGCGCCACCATGCCCAGCTAATTTTTTGTATTTTTAGTAGAGACAGGGTTTCACCATGTTGACCAGGATGGTCTCGATCTCTTGACCTTGTGATCCACCTGCCTAGGCCTCCCAAAGTGCTGGGATTACAGGCTTGAGCCACCGCGCCCGGCCCCTGTTTTAGGTTTTTAATATGAATGAACATGAAACAAATTGTAAAAACGCTGAGGAGATAGAAACCTTTAAAGTAACACTTATAAATAAATAGTTCATAGCAAAACTGCCTTCTAGAAGTAGTAAAATATAAAACGTCCATTTGTATTCTTCTATTATTTAAAGGAAATTATATCTCACTAAATTGTCCAGTGATAAATCCCTTAAAGACCTGAAGGAAAACACAGTAAACTATCTAAACACATTAGATCTCCCAGGAGAAATGGTAGAAAGTAAAAATATAGGCCAGGTGCTGTGACTCGCGCCTATAATACCAGCACTTTGGGAGGCCAAGGCGGGAAGATCACAAGGTCAAGAGATTGAGACCATCCTGCCAACATGGTGAAACTCCATCTCTAGTAAACCCCATCTCTAGCAAAAATTAGCTGGGTGTGATGGCACGTGCCTGTAGTCCCAGCTACTCAGGAAGCTGAGGTAGGAGAATCACTTGAACCCAGGAGGCAGAGGTTGCAGTGAGCCAAGATCATGCCACTGCATTCCAGCCTGGCGACAGACCAAGACTCTTTATCAGAAAAAAGAAGAAGGCTGGGCATGGTGGCTCACGCCTATAATCCCAGCACTTTGGGAGGCTGAGGCGGGTGCATCACGAGGTCAAGAGATTGAGATCATCCTGGTCAACACGGTTAAACCCCGTCTCTACTAAAAATACAAAAATTAGCTGGGCTTGGTGGCGCATGCCTGTAGTCCCAGCTAATTGGGAGGCTGAGGCAGGAGAATTGCTTGAACCCAGGAGGCCAAGGTTGTGGTGAGCCGAGATTGTGCCATTACACTCCAGCCTGGGTAACGAGTGAAACTCTATCTCAAAAAAAAAAAAGTAAGTAAAAATCCACGAGAATAATAAAATGAAATGTAAGTAATTATAGCACCAAATTATACTTTCTACAAAATATTGTTCAAAAATATTTCTTACATTATTTGGCCATTGTCTCTGCATTTATAATTTGATTGGTTTCTTTTGCTTATGTGTAGTATTGAGATAAAGTGAAAGAAAAGTTGGAGGCCAGGCATGGTGGTGCACACCTGCAGTCCCAGCTACTCTAGAGGCTGAGGCAGGAGGATTGCTCAAGCACAGGAGGTTGAGGCTGCAGTGAGCCATGATTGTGTCACTGCACTCCAGCCTGGGCAACAGAGCAAGACCCAGTCTCAAAAAACGAACCAAAAAATAAATAAATAAATAAACAAAAGCTTTAGAGAGCACAACTTCCTTTTTCCTTTTAATGTAACTGCACTGAGAATTTCAAGCACAGGAAGTTCTGCGTCCTCAACTACCAGGCGTAGAAAGCGAAACATAGAAAGCAGCATGTTTCTTTCTGCTTCCTCACCCTCATCCTTCCATCAGCCAGGCTACCGTCACTCTTCTCCAGTGAAGCCCAGTTTTATTTTTCCACACACAGTGTGATTCAAGGGCTGATTGTCCTTTCTTATTTGTATTTATTATTTTTATACCTATTTTGAAAATTCATACAGAATATAGGCAAAGAAGCTAAAAGAAAAAGTGAAACTCAGCACATTTTACATTTTTTCTTAGTAATTGCATTTTTTAAAAAGGACAGTTGCTGGAAGATAAGGTAATTGAATATAGATTACTACAAGCTTTAGGGACAATTATGGAATTTCTGATATATTTACCAATAAATGAATGCTAATTATCCTTTGTGTAATTGTCATATTGTGCCAGCAAGGTGTTTTATACACACACACAGAGGCACACATGGACACACACACACACATGCGTGTGCACAATCGCATGATCTAAGTACATTGTGATTTATTCCTAGGAAAGAATTTATGTAACTATTAAAGAAGTTTTTGTAAAGGTCATTTTTTTAATGTTAAGCCAAAAACTAGGATTAGGATAGATGTTAAAGGAAAGTATCATATAGTGTAAAAATAAACATATATATTAGAAAAAGACCAGAAAGTGATATGAAAAAATACTAACTATATTAATCTCTGGAAAATAAAAGTATTGGTGTTTTACCTTTTCTTTTTTATATTTTTATTTTCTCATATGAAAATATTTTATATATTTTTATATATTCTCATATATGAAATGTCATATTCATTTCACAATTATTAAAAAATGTTGCTGTTTTGCTGTAGAAATTTTGAACCAAAAGCATCTGAGACAGATCTCAATTAATTTAGAAAGTTTATTTTGCCAAGGTTAAGGACATACCCATGACACAGCCTCAAGAGGCTCTGACAACATGTGCCCAAGGTGTTCAGGACACAGCTTGGTTTTATACATTTTAGGGAGACATGAGACATCAGTCAATCCATGTAAGATGTACATTGCTTGGGTCTGGAAAGGCAGGACAACTCAAAGCAGGGGCTTCCAGGTCATAGATAGATAAGAGACATGAAATGTTGTATTCTTTCCAGTGTGATCAGCTTTTCACTGAAATATGCAATTTACATGTAAGAGGTGGGTAGACATATAGTCACTTATGCCTTATTCTGGCAAGGAGACTGTGCGTTTTTACATAAACGATAAAGCAGAAGAAGTAATCAGATGTGCATTTGTCTCAGGTGAGCAGAAGGATGAGTTTGAGTTCTGTCTTTTGTCCCGCATATGTGAAAATAAGCTATCAATGTACATGGTCGGAGTAAAATTTAACAGAACAGTTTTAGGGTAAAGATCTTGAGGCCCCCAAGGAATTTCCTTGTGAGCAAAATTATAAGAGAGGTATGTAGCTTGAGGCTGTCTTATTTGGTAATAAAGGAGAAGGCAGGTTTGCCTGACAAAGTTCGCAGCTTGACTTTCCCTTTGGCTTAGTGATTTTGGGGTCCTGAGATTTATTTTCCTTTCCCAGAGTGAAATGTTGAATTTTAGCAGACTTGCTCTGCAACCTTAAGTGGTACTTATTTAGCAAGCGACTAAAGGCAAAAGTACCTTGCAATGCAGGTAACAGAAAACTAATTTTGTTTATTTGTTTTGTTTATTTATTTATTTAGAGACAGAGTCTCACTCTGTTGCCCAGGCTAGAGTGCAGAGGTGTGATCTCAGCTCGCTACAACCTCCGCCTCCCAGGTTCAAGCAATTCTCATGCCTTAGCTCCCTGAGTAGCTGGGATTACAAGTGTGTGCTGCCACACCTGGCTAATTTTTGTATTTTCAGAAGAGATGGGGTTTCACCATGTTGACCAGGCTGGTTTCAAACTCCTGACCTCATGTGATCCACCCACCTCAGCCTCCCAAAGTGCTGAGATTACAGGTGTGAGCCACTGCACCCAGCCCAGAAAATTTATTTGTATGAAATACTATATTCCAATGAATATATTTTTTCTGTTAAATGAAGAACAACTCTACTGTTCATAGTAATATTAAATTGAAGCCATTTTTATAGGTCAAAGAAATTGGATACTGGCATTTTCATATGGTTCAACCTCATCGCATTGGTTTTCAGATTATCTGATTGCGATTTTGGAAAAACAAAAGCAAAAGTGAACTCAGACATAGCATGTTCATTAGGTAAATGGTGATCCAATAGACAAAGTGGGAGTCCAATTAGAAGAAATGCTCATGATAGCATTTCATGTAGGCTTTCCCTCAAATTCAGTCATCTTCTATAAGTTGTATTAGTGCATTCTCACACTACTATAAAGAACTACCTGAGACTGGATAATGTTTTAAGAAAAGAGGTCCGCTTGACTCACAGTTCACCAGGCTTAACTGGAAGCATGGCTGGGAGGTCTCAGGAAACTTACAATCCTGGCAGAAAGACAACGGGGCAGCAAGCACCTTCTTCTCATGGTGGCAGGAGAGAGAGAGAGCCAAGGGGGACATGCCATACACTTTTAAACCATCAGATCTCGTGAAAACTCACTATCACAAGAACAGCAAGGGGGAAATCTACCCCCATAATCCGAACATCTCCTACTAGGCCCCTCCCCTGACATGTGGGGATTAAAATTCAATATGAGATTTGGGAGAGGAAACAGAGTCAAACCGTATCATCAGTTCAAAATTTTATATTAAGAGGTACAGTGATGTTGAACTCATATTCCTCTTGGAGGTGAAACTGTTTCTATAATGGTGAGAAGTTGTAGTTAGAAAATTTATTTCTTCTATAAATGTATCTTTGATTATTAAATCCCTTGCACAATAAGGACCCATATCCATTAAATGGAAATAAAATATTCTTAGAAATGTGTGGTGTGACTAAGCTTTTATCATACCAGCTCATTTAGTCTTTACCAATTGATAACTCTAGTGCCCACATTTTACTCATGAGGAAACTGAGAATTAGAAAGATAGAATACATTGCCCAGGCTCCCAGCTGGCAAGTGACCTATTCCAGGCTTGAGTCCAAGATTATCTACTGACAGATCTGAAGTCTGGACTTTCTTTTTTTTTTGAGACGGAGTTTGCTCTTGTTACCCCGGGTGGAGTACAATGGCGCGATCTCGGCTCACCGCAACCTCCGCCTCCTGGGTTCAGGCAATTCTCCTGCCTCAGCCTCCTGAGTAGCTGGGATAACAGGCACGTGCCACCATGCCCAGCTAATTTTTTGTATTTTTAGTAGAGACGGGGTTTCACCATGTTGACCAGGATGGTCTCGATCTCTTGACCTCATGATCCACCCGCCTCGGCCTCCCAAAGTGCTGGGATTACAGGCGTGAGCCACCGCACCCGGCCCAGTCTGGACTTTTAATTAAGATTCCTATTCACAACTATCATTTCAGATGTATTGCCCAACAAGGAGCACAATTTTTAAAGACTATACTTCTAATGCCACATGCAGAAAACCTCCCTGCCTTGTATTAAAATTTATATTTTGTCCATCAGAGCAAACAATTTAAAAACTTTTTAAACCCCACTCACTAAACCAAGACTTTTAGCTATGTGAAAAATTATAAAATGAAGCAAAAAAGAAATTCAAAATAATATATTCAGATGAGTCATTGAAAGTGAAAAAAAAAAATCTTCTCTTTGGCCACCTAATGTTTAGGACCGTAGAATTCACAGCTAGGCCCATTGTGGTTATTATGTCTATTATTTATTCCAAGAGATCCAATTACTCATATTCTATTATGGCAAGACTTGGTAGATGAAGACAGATAAAGAGAAGGAATTCAAAAGTATGGACAGGTGTGAGACTTACAACTACTATATTCTTTTAATTATCATTCTTTTCTTTTTGTTTTTTTTTTTTTTGAGATGTAGTCTCTCTCTGTTGCTCAGGCTGGAGAGCAATGGCGTGATTTGGTTCACTGCAACCTCCACCTCCCGGGTGGAGAAATTCTCATGCCTTAGCCTCCTAAATAGCTGGGACCACAGGTGTGAGCCTAATTTTTGCATTTTGTTTTTCAGTAGAGAGTGGTTTTGCCATGTTGGCCAGGCTGGGCTTGAACTCCTGACCTCCAGTGATCTGCCCTCCTCAGCCTCCCAAAGTGCTGGTGCTACAGGCATGAGCCACTGCGCCCGGCCTATAATTCTTTATCAAAGCATTTGCATTAAAATTCAGCTGGTATGATGCTTTCACATTATAATCTGAATTGAAATATTTTTATTATTGTTAATCTTACAACTTGACACTAATTTTTGTTAGTGTGTTACTATGTGACATAGCCCATTTCCATGCTAGAGAATCTGACTCTACATAGTTTTGCAATTGCTTATGTGATGTTATATATATAATGTAAAAAATGGTTAAATGCAAAACAAAAGCAACAAAATAAGCTAACTTTAAAATGAAAGTTAAAATCAGAAGCAATTTAGTACACTTGCATCATCCGTCACCAAGCTAAGAAAATTCATTAAAATCATTTCTTTTACCTATTAGACTCAACTTGTGAAATTTATTTTTAGATATTAACATGTGTTGTTCCTATATCATTGAAAAGAATGAAGAATGTTGTGCTTCTATATTCAGATTTTACAGAATATTTTGGAACTATAGATTTATTTGTCCTTCTTTCCTTCCTTCCTTCCTCCTTCCTTCCATCTCTGTCTCTCTTTCCTTTACCTCATATAAATTATTCCTTCTTCCTCTCTGTGGTGTTCATTCTCCCTTTAAACTTTACTAGCTAAATCACTGTGATCTTCCCATAATCAGTATTCCTAAAATACATAAAGTCAAAAACATACACTCTAGCAATCGACATCATGCATAATAGAGGTTAAAGAGGTCTCCAAATATCTATTGGTCTAGAATTTTGCCTTTTGCCCCTTTGAAGGATGAAAGGAAATTGGGTCTTCGAAAACATCACTGAGTCTGAAATATTAATCCCTGGAGCTGGATACAAACTGAAACTGGACAGAAGGCAATAGTTTATATATATATATTTATTTATATATATATATAAAAACTATATATATTTTTTATTTATATATATAAACTATATATATATTTATAATATATATAAATTATATATATATTTTTATTTATAATATATATAAACTATATATATATATATGAGTTTAGAACTCACAGGTCTTCTTGCTGGATAAAATTAGGGGATGAAAGCAATGAAGAAGTTAAATATAGCTCCCAAATTTTTGAACTGAGTAACTGGGAGAATAGTATCATTTTGGAAATGGAGAATATTTGGGGAGGAACAGGTTTTAGAGCGGAATCAGGAATTCTATTCCTGATGTTATCTTTTAGTTATGCTCAAGACATGCAAGGGGAAATATCAGATAAGCAGATGGGTATAGATATAGTAGTCAGGAGCTTAAGAGAAAGGTAAAGACTGAGGACATGTATTTGGGAATCATCAGCATTTAGTTGTTACCTAACATTGTTTGACTTGATGAGGCTGCCTTTAGAGAGTATAGATGGGGAAAAGAAAGACACCCAGATAGAAGCCCTTTTAGATCCCTATGTAGACTAGAAATACTCTGCAAAGAAGAACAAGAAGTTGGCTTGTTCTGGGTGCAGTGGCTTATGCCTATAATCCCAGTACTTTGGGAGGCTGAAGGGGAAGATTGCTTGATCCCAGAGTCTGAGGATGCAGTGAGTCATAATCGTGCCACTGCACTCCAGCCTGGGTGACTGGGTGAGACCCTGTCTCAAACAAAAAAACAAACCCAAAAAGTTGGCTTGTGAAGAAGGAGGAAACCTAGTTTTTTATGGTGTCACCAAGAAGTGAGAAAGGAAAATGTCTTGGTCACAGAGCATGATCTGACACTTCAAAAGTTGCTGAGAGGGCAAATAATGAAGGCAGATGGGACATTTGAGCTTACTGGTGACCTTTATATGAGCAATTTCACTGTTGGAGTGAGGTGAAGCCATGTTGATGGTCAATTACTGATTCCTTACTTCAGAAAAGAAACCTGAGAAGAAGTTTCATGTTTGAGAATGGACTGTCAACAGGGAGACTAGGTTATAGAGAAATGACTTGGTAAAGGGGACACAGAACTTTGTTCCTGATCCATTAAGTCAAGATTTTATTATTTTGCAGATAGAACCTTAGTCAAGTGAAAGTAACATCCCATTTCTTTTACCATTGCTTTTAATATCCAATTTTGTTTTATGCTTGTATCTGTTCTCCTCTATTAAATGGAACAATGAAAAATAAGATCTTTCTGTCTACTATAGTACAATTAAGGCAGTAGTGACAACATATATATTGAGTAATATGTATTGTTTCTTCACAGAAGCATTATATCTAAATGTTATCTCAACCCTGATATCAACACTGATATAAAATGTGTATTCTACATTCATAACTTTATTTTAAAATATTTAGGGGAGGAATGGTCTTTATTCTTTAAAGTCCTGAATATTGTCAAGCACACAGAAGAATCCTAGAGGTGGTGAGAATGTCAGTGTGTGCTCAAATAGACTTTGAAATGTAATATATGAGTTTGACTTCCACTCACTCACCTGGATGATTGTAATTCAAATGACCATTCAGCACCCACCCTGCCACTTCGTTGTTTGTCCTGCATTCAATTCCATGTCACTATGTAATTAAAACAAAGGCAAACTCTTAACATGAAGTCAAAGGTTAAGTGGTAACATACTTGACACTTGGGTTTTTAAATGTCAAAATCTCAGACACAGCAGCATGTGCAAAAGTATAATTTTTACCATTGTTTAAATTAATTGAAAACACATCATGAGTGACTTTTTCCCATCCTGGTTTTATTCCTCTTTAAGATGAATGCTCAACAGGGACAATCAGTTCTTTGCCTTGTTGAAAATGAGTAAGGAGTCTTCAGTGTTCCATGTTGTTTACCTTAATAAACATCATCTCCAAGTTACCTTTTCCCTCAAGCAAAGAAGCCACCAAAGTGTTTATAAGACGCAGGGGCCACAATTCTGCAGAACTGAAAACATGCCTGAGGGTATAGTTTTCAAGATGCTCTCACCCTGGTATTTTTCCTTCCGGATTTCTGATTGAAGTTCTTAATATAGCTGGTAAACTCCTCCTATGCCTCAATGAAAACTAAAATGTAAATAAAATGCATGTGCCTAGTAACGTAAGTACTTACAAATATTTATCTACTGCTTTAGTGACTCTAAACTCACAGATAGTCCTTTAAATCAATTATATAGTAGAATCTCATCAACATTAAAGGTTCATTTTAATGTTTAAATTGACCTAAATTATAACAGTAGTTTTCAGGAGATGTGTCAGTGTGGAGGGTGGAATGCTATTTATTCTATCTTCTTGCAAGCATCAACAGAAGGGCTGGAAGTGAGCCTACACCCACTCACGTTTTAACCAATTGGTAGTGACCCTTAATGAAGGATTTTTCTTGTGTTCTGTTACTTATAATATCCTGTCTTAGAAACTGTATTCTAAATTTAATGTTAAATTTAAGTAGAATAAAATAACAAAAATAATTTAATAATGCTGTATTTCATCATTGGAATCAAGATAAAAAGAGATTTCCTCTCAACTTTTAGAGTTTACCTTCCTTTGGAATTACTCTTTCATTTCTTTGCATATTCCAAATCAATAACAATGTTATGTTTCAAAGGCTTTCATCATGGAATTTCTTTGTCTCCAGACGTAGCTGCAGATAGAAAAAAAAAAAAGAATGTGTGTTTTTAATTTGTTCATTTTAACTTATTACTTTACAGTGGGTGAAATCAATTCTTAAATTAGCAAACCACTTGTATTTCTGATTTTCCTGTTTGCGGAATGGTCTTGTATTTGTGGATTTTAGGATAACAATATCAACACTTAAGGACTATTTAGTTACTGAACAGCTAGGGCAACAGCTTGAGAGGATGGAGGGAGCTGGAAAAGTAGGTTTTGGTGGACACTAGCCAGGACTTTGAGCATGAATAAAAGGGTTTGGCATAACTCATAGGAATGAGACTCTATACAATCATTTACTACTGAGACCAGTTCGGCAGTAGAGATCTCCACCCAGATGGCACTGAAGGCATTAAGAAGCAGACACCCAGATAGAACAGCAAAGTCGGAAGAGCTGGGAGGCCAACAGCCTTCTGAGCTGAGAGCCTCAAAGGCTGACAACATTCCAGGCTGAGGGTCTCAAGCAGACCCTGACCCACTTAGTTAGTCTCTCTAAACAGGTGATTATTATTAACAAACAGGTGTTCTGTGTTTTCTCCAAGGACCAAGATAAACTAGGTAGGCAGCTGGTGCCTGCTTACCACTGATCAAGGGCAAACCAGAAAGTGTTCTCCACGAGGGAGCCACAGGGGCAGGGTCACATATCCCACACTTAAAGAATTGTTTTAACTGGTATATGTTATACATATACTGTTTTCCTACTTTAGAATGCCCCAAGTAGTTTTCCACTTGGGTCCACTTGGGGACTAGGTTTTCCTTCCTGCTGTTCTTAGCAAACAATATATTCTATCATATGCTCAGCATTTCTCAACAATCATACACTCAGAATTTCTCAACAGTTTACTCTCAGTTCTCAACTGTATGTTATCTATGAGTGTTTATTAACAACAATTTCTACCCTTCATGTGTCAACCTACAAAGTCCACTGTAATCTTGGAGAGAAACTGATAGGAAAACAGAAAGCCTTTTTAGAATTTAGGTAATATAGTTAAATTCTAAAACTTTACACAGGTACTAAAATTTCTGGAAGATACATGTTTAGAATGTGTATGTAATCCCAGCACTTTGGAAGGCCAAGGCAGGCAGAGCACCTGAGCCCAAGAGTTTGAGACCAGTCTGGGCAACATGAGACCGTCTCTACTAAAAATACGAAATTAGCCGGGCAGCCGGGCATGGTGGCACATACCTGTAGTGCCAGGTACTCGGGAGGCTGAGGTATAGGAATTGCTTGAACACAGGGAGTGGAGGTTGCAGTGAGCAGAGATTGCACCACTGCACCCCAGCCTGAGTGAGAGAGCAAGACTATATCTCCAAAAAAAAATTACTCTAGTAAGTTTCCCCTGTTGCCAGATGCTGATTTTTTTTCATGACTATATAGAGATGAGGAGTCAGGGGTAGATTTCTTAAGCTAACAGGGACACACATATGTATATACATATGTCTACATATATATGCTCAACATATACTGTACTGATTAATATCAATTTGAGATGTTGACCACCACCTGTGGAGGTGTGGCCTGCAGACCCTGCCTCACGATGATGAATGAATGCACTCTCACACCATTACAGTGATACAAGTAGGCTAGGGATGGCCATTGGCTGCTTTCAGAGGGCACAATGCAGCCAATTAACCAAGACCCTCTGTCGGTTCGTACATTTATTCTGTCAAGATTTTACAACACAGGTTCTAAGTTAACACACTTGTGGATAATTAGCATGGTTAAAAGAGTGATTATACGAATGATAAAAGCTTTAGGTTCTGGGCCCAAAGCAAACACTATTAACGGGCAATTCCCCTTTGATCTCCCCCTGAGAGGGACATCCAGCACAAAGTTTACATGAGTAAACAGAGTAGAGACAAAGGGATGTGGGGTAAACAGATTAAACAGGGAAAGCCTCTTATCTCCCCTAGCTTTTCCCTAGTGATGGATCAGCCAGCCACCTTCAGCCTGCCCCACTAAAACCTTTTTGCCTTCCAAAAGGTTTGAGACTATAATTTACAACTTTCCCTAATAGTCTCCTTAATATTTTGCAGCTACCCCGAGTGAATATCAACATCAATTTAACCAAGAAAATCAGTAATTTGTGTGTAGAGAACTGCTAATTTCTAGTGGGGATTAAAAGGATCAAATCTTTTATTAAGAGAGAAAGCGTTGGAAATTTTTTAAATTCCTTTTTCTTCTTCACCAAGAAAATGTGGTTTTTATGTCTTTCTTGTTATATGCACCTTTTTTTTCTTTTTCCCCACGATTTCTCTGTGGGTTTATATGGCTGCTTTCTACTTCTTCACTTCATTGTTTTTTTTCGTTCATTTCTTACAGCCAGTTGGCAACTGTGGCTGTGAACTCTTTCTGTGCTGTTGAGTCTTTTTGAGAGATGAAGTGACACCAGTCAGAGCATGTATCAATTACTAAAGACATCACTTACATTTGCCTTTCAACAACACTTTCAGTTACATATAAAAAATACATTGATATGGTCTGGTTCTGTGTCTCCGTCCAAATCTTATGTCTCATTGTAATCTCCAGTGTTGGGGAAGGGACTTGGTGGGAGGTGATCAGATCATGGGGGCAGATTTCCCCCTTGCTGTCCTCATGATAGTGAGTGAGTTCTGAGTAGCTGGGATTGAGACACAAAATAAAACTAAATAAATAAATAAATGTATTTGCATACTTTTTAATTCAAGGAGTAATTTTGTGACAAACATACACACCCCTGGTTTATCTGACAGCATCAGGAAAATAAGTGCAGTTTTCTGGCCCCTGTCCAAATCATTTGCCATAAAAATCATTGAATATTATATATCAGTTACTCTATAATAGGTGATTTTTCTCTCTGTTCTATGTTTTAGTCCAAACACATTTGCCTCCTTTGGATCCTGAAGTTTTCAACTGAAACATGTTTTTCCCTCTTTCTTTTCCAAAATTGTTGTGCCTATCTGGACCTGCACAATAGTTATTTGAAGACCGATACTTTATTTGCTATACAGACATCTTTGAAGACTCATAAAGGTTATTGATTCCTTTTGTTAGAAGAGTCCATTGATACTTAAGAGGATGCTAAAATGTAAAATTAACCTTCTGCCAATTTGTCAAGGGCATATTTTTCACTAATAAATGGAATCACCATGCCTTCATACTAAAGGATTTGTTATTTGAAACAACTTAATACCACATCTGTTGGGTTACATCTTCATGTGAAAGTGAAGCATCATCATTCAATTGATCATGATTGAGCTCATCACAGGACAAGCATCATTTCAAACTCTGTAAGAGAGAAAGCCTTTCATCTATTTCTTTCCATTATGAGATAACACTGGTAAAAAAGAAAAGATGGCCCTACCTTGAGGAAATATGGCCATTGAGCTCATCTCCCCTCCCCTTCTCTTGTCATTGACCTCTTTTTCTGGAGGCTTCTCCTTAGAGCAGCAATGCCCAGCAGAACTCTCTGAGATAATGGGAATGTCCTGTATCTGCACCATCCAATACAGTAGCCACTGGTCACAGAGATCTGTTTAGAACTTGACAGAAATGCCAGTGCAATTGATGGACTGTATTTTTCATTTCGTTTAATTTAAATATTAGTGACCACTGGCTACCATATTGGGTAGTGTAGACTTATAGTTATTTGCATCTGGCTGCTTAAAGAAACATCTCTTCTTCTCAGACATAGTTTTTATAAGATGCTAAATCTTTTCCTACAACAAAGAATGTGCAATTATTATAATGTTAGAAATTTTACATGTATTCATTCTGTAGTTTAATAATTTGATGAAGATTTAAGAACTTTAAAAGTTATTCATGGCAGAGTGGGGATGGCTTGGTAGCTCACACCTGTAATACCAGCAGTTTGGGAAGCTGAGGCAGGTGGATGATCAGATGTCAGGAGTTCAAGACCAGCCTGGCCAACATGGTGAAACCCTGTCTCTACTAAAAATACAAAACTTACCGGGGCATGGTGGTGGGTGCTTGTAATCTCAGCTACTCAGGAGGCTGAGTCAGGAGAATCACTTTAACTCATTGCAGTGAGCCAAGATTGCACCATTGCACTCCAGCCTGGGCAAGAAGAGTGAAACCCCATTTCAAAAAAAAAAAAAAAAGGAATTTTTAGGCAGGAACGGTGGCTCACACCTGTAATCCTGGCACTTTGGGAGTCAAGGCAGGCAGATCACTTGAGGTCAGGAGTTCAAGACCAGCCTGGCCAACATGGTGAAAACCTATCTCTACTAAAAATAGAAAAATTACCCAGGCATCATGATGCATGCCTGTAATCCCAGCTACTTGGGAGGCTGAGGCAGGAGAATTGCTTGAACCCAGAAGGTGGAGGTTGCAGTGAGCCGAGATTGTGCCACTGCACTCCAGCCTGGGTGACAGACTGAGACTCCATCACAGAAAAAAAAAAAAAAAAAAAAAGCAATGATCTGACTCAACAGTGCTCAGAATTTACAAATGGCATTCAAATATTATAAAACAGACTTCATATTTAAACCAATTCAACCTATAGTTAGGTCAGAGAAACAAAATTCTACAGGTATCATGAGAAACATCTGCTTTATTCCCTATAAAAACGTATTAGTTATTGTGATGATTAATATTGTCAACTTAATTGGATTAAAGGATGCAAGATATTATTCCTCAGTGTGTCTGTGAGGGTGTTGTCAAAGTAGATTAACAGTTGAGTCAGTGGACTGGGAAAGGAGACCCATCAACAGTCTGGGTGGGCACAATCTAATCATCTGCCAGGCAGGCCACAAGAAAAGCAGTCAAAAGACCTGAGAAGACTCGACTGGTTTAATCTTGTGGCTTACATATTTCTCCTGTGCTGGATGCTTCCTGCCCTTGAACATCAAACTCCAACTTCTTCAGCTATGGGACTCCAACTGGTTTCCTTGCTCCACAGCTTGCAGACGGCCTATTGTGGGGCCTCACCTGGTGATTGCGTGAGTCGGTACTCCTTAATAAACTTCTCTTTCGGTGGGGAGGACACAAGATGGCACTGTGAGAACAACCCAGGATTGGAGCTCTCGTTGAATCCATGGAGAGGTGAGTCGGAGCTGCATTTCCAGACTGATCTTTGTTGCCCACAGAACGGGGAAACTCCCAAGTATAAAGGAGACGCGGGATGCCAGGCAGTACCTCTGCCCGGTGAAGCTGGCAGCCGGGGTGGCGGCAGCCGGCCTCACCCAGCACTCCCCACAGGGCGCGCTTGTCCGGGTGCCCTGTTGAACCGGCAACCTGAGACCTGAGAGGGCTGGACTTCAGACTGAACGAGACTTGGGCCGTGGGCCAGCCCAGGGGATTGCAGGGACAGAGCATTTGGGGTAGCCCAGTGGGACGAACAAAACCGCGATTTCAAACAATTCCCGTGTAGACTGTCTGAGACGCTCTGTGGGGGAGGGGCGTCCACCATTACCGAGGCAACCCGCCCCAACTGAGATACACGCCCACTGCTGATGCAGCCTGCCATTGCTGAGGCAACCCGCTACAACGAAGAGACTCCGCCGCAGGCCGTGGCGGAGACCACAGCAGAACAGCAGAGCCTGCAGCAACAGAGCGAACCACACAACAGCAGGGCGGAGCCTCGGCAGGCAAACAGTGGCTAGTCTGCCTCCTAGCTGGGCAGGACACCTCAACAAACATCCAAAAATAAAGCCCGAACCCCCCAACACAGAGCATTTGAGAAAAAAAGGGTTTTTTTAATGAGCTCTGTTGCAGCAGAATCAAACATAGCAGCCTAACAGCCCGGAATGAACAACAGAGCCCACAGCTCAGCAATTGAGCTCCTATAAAGTACAGACTGTCTCCTCAAGCAGCTCCCTGACCCCTCTATATCCAAAAGACTGACATTTGGCAGGCATCATCCTGGGACAAAGATAGCAGAAAAAGAAACTGGTAGCATCCCTCGCTGTGCCACAGCTGCTAGAGGTGCACCTCAGACAAGCAGGGCCTAGAGTGGACCTCAGCAGTCATACAGCAAAGGGGCTAGACTGGTAGAAGGAAAACCAAGTAACAGAAATACTTCATCATCAACAAACTGGGTGTTCACTCAGAGACCCAATGGAAAAGTCAGCAACTACGCAGACGACAAGCAGATAAATCCACAAAGATGGGAAGAAGCCAGCGAAAAAAGGAGGAAAACACCCGAAACCAGAACACCTCGCCTCCTAGAAAGGACCAAAACTCCTCACTAGCAAGGGAACAAAGCTGGAAGGAGAATGACTGTGATGAAATGACGGAATTAGACTTCAGAAGGTGGATAATGAGAAACTTTTGTGAGCTAAAAGAACATGTATTAAATCAATGCAAAGAAACTAAGGAACTTGAAAAAAGATATGAGGAAATGATAACAAGAATGGATAACTTAGAGAGGAATATGAACGAATTAAAGGAGCTGAAAAACACAATACGAGAACTTCGCGAAGCATGCACAAGTTTCAATAGCCGAATTGACCAAGCAGAAGAAAGAATATCTGAAGTTGAAGATCAACTCAATGAAATAAAACGAGAAACCAAGATTAGAGAAAAAAGCGCAAAAAGGAATGAACAAAGTCTCCAAGAAATGTGGGACTATGTGAAAAGACCTAACCTACGTTTGATAGGTGTACCAGAAGGGGACGAAGAGAATGAATCCAAGCTGGGAAATACTCTTCAGGACATCATCCAGGAAAATTTCCCCCACCTAGCAAGACAGGCCAATACTCAAATGCAGGAAATACAGAGAACACCACAAAGATATTCCGCAAGAAGAGCAACCCCAAGGCACATAATCGTCAGATTCAACAAGGTTGAAATAAAGGAGAAAATACTAAGGGCAGCCAGAGAGAAAGGTTGGGTCACCCACAAAGGGAAGCCCATCAGACTCACAGCAGATCTCTCAGCAGAAACACTACAAGCCAGAAGAGAGTGGGGGCCAATATTCAACATTCTTAAAGAAAAGAACTTTCAACCCAGAATTTCATATCCAGCCAAACTGAGCTTCAGAAGTGAAGGAAAAATAAAATCCTTTGCGAACAAGCAAGTACTCAGAGATTTTGTCACCACCAGGCCTGCTTTACAAGAGCTCCTAAAAGAGGCAATACACATAGAAAGGAACAACCAGTACCAGCCATTCCTAAATCACACTAAATGCTAAAGAGCATCAACATAATGAAGAATCTATAACAACTAACAGGCAAAACAGCCACTTAGCATCAAAATGGCAGTATCAAATTCACACATAACAATATTAACCCTAAATGTAAATGGACTAAATGCACCAATCAAAAGACACAGACTGGCAAATTGGATAAAAATCCAAAACACATCAGTGTGCTGTATCCAGGAAACCCATCTCACATGCAAGGATACACAAAGGCTCAAAATAAAGGGATGGAGGAAGATTTACCAAGCAAATGGAGAGCACAAAAAAGCAGGAGTTGCAATTCTCATCTCTGATAAAATAGACTTTAAAGCAACAAAGATCAAAAGAGACAAAGAAGGCCATTACATAATGGTAAAAGGATCAATACAACAAGAAGAGCTAACGATCCTGAACATATATGAACCCAATGCAGGAGCACCCAGATACATAAGGCAAGTTCTTAATGACTTACAAAGAGACTTAGACTCCCACACAATGATAGTGGGAGACTTTAACACTCCACTGTCAATATTAGACAGATCAACCAGACAGAAAATCAACAAGGATACCCAGGGCTTGAACTCAGACCTGGAGCAAGCAAACCTGATAGACATTTACAAAACTCTCCACCCCAAATCCACAAAATATACATTCTTCTCAGCACCACATCACACCTACTCTAAAATTGACCACATAATTGGAAGTAAAGCACTGCTCAACAAATGCAAAACAACTGAAATCATAACAAACAGCCTCTCAGACCATAGTGCAATCAAGTTAGAACTCAGAATACAGAAACCAACCCAGAACCGCACAGCTTCATGGAAACTGAACAACTGGCTCTTGAATGTTGACTGGGTAAACAATGAAATGGAGACAGAAATAAAGAAGTTCTTCGAAACCAATGAGAACGAAGACACAACATGCCAGAATCTCTGGGACACTTTTAAAGCAGTCTCTAGAGGAAAGTATATAGCAATAAGTGCCCATATGAGGAGAATGGAGAGATCCAAAATTGAAACCCTATCGTCAAAATTGAAAGAGCTAGAGGAGCAAGATCAAAAAAACTCAAAACCCAGCAGAAGACAAGAAATAACTAAGATCAGAGCTGAACTGAAGGAGATTGAGACACGAAAAACCCTTCAAAAAATCAATAAATCCAAGAGCTGGTTTTTTGAAAAGATCAACAAAATAGACAGACCACTAGCCAGATTGATTAAAAATAAAAGAGAGAACAACCAAATAGATGCAATAAAAAATGATAAAGGGGAAATCACCACAGACTCCACAGAAATTCAAACCATCATCACAGAATATTACAAACAACTCTATGCACATAAACTAGTAAACCTGGAAGAAATGGATAAATTCCTGGTCTCCTGTGTCCTCCCAAGCCTAAACCAGGAGGAAGCTGAAACTATGAATAGACCAATAACAAGGTCAGAAGTCGAGGCAGCAATTAAGAGCCTACCACACAAAAAAAGCCCAGGTCCAGATGGGTTCACAGCCGAATTCTACCAGACACACAAAGAGGAGTTGGTACCATTCCTTCTAAAACTATTCCAAATAATCCAAAAAGAGGGAATCCTTCCCAAATCATTTTATGAGACCAACATCATCCTGATACCAAAACCCGGCAGAGACCCAACAAGAAAAGAAAACTTCCGGCCAATATCCATGATGAACATAGATGCAAAAATCTTCAATAAAATATTGGCAAGCCGATTGCAACAGCAAATCAAAAAACTTATTCATCACGATCAAGTAGGATTCATCCCGGGGATGCTGGTTCAACATACGCAAGTCTATCAACGTAATTCACCACATAAACAGAACCAAAAACAAAAACCACATGATTATCTCAATTGACGCAGAGAAGGCATTTGACAAAATACAACAGCCCTTTATGCTAAAAACCCTCAATAAACTCGGTATCGACGGAACGTACCTCAAAGTAATAAAAGCTATTTATGACAAACCAACAGCCAATATCATACTGAATGGGCAAAAACTGGAAGCATTCCCTTGAAATCCGGCACTAGACAAGGATGCCCTCTCTCATCACTCCTATTCAGTATAGTACTGGAAGTTTTAGCCAGAGCAATCAGGCAAGAAAAAGAAATAAAGGGTATTCAAATAGGAAAGGTGGAAGCCAAATTGTCTCTATTTGCAGACGACATGATAGTATACCTAGAAGACCCCATCGCCTCAGCCCAAAAACTCCTGAAACTGATAAGCAACTTCAGCAAAGTCTCAGGATATAAAATCAATGTGCAAAAATCACAAGCATTCGTCTACACCAATAACAGACTGAAAGAAAGCCAAATCAAGAATGAACTGCCATTCACAATTGCTACAAAAAGAATAAAATACCTTGGAATACAACTCACAAGGAACATAAGGGACGTCTTCAAAGAGAACTACAAGCCACTGCTCAACGAAATCAGAGAGGACACAAACAGATGGAGAAACATTCCATGTTCATGGTTAGGAAGAATTAATATCGTGAAAATGGCTATACTGCCCAAAGTAATTTACAGAATCAATGCTATCCCCATCAAGCTACCATTGACTTTCTTCACAGAACTGGAAAAAACCACCATGAACTTCATATGGAACCAAAAGAGAGCCCGCATAGCCAAGTCAATTCTAAGCAAAAAGAACACAGCGGGGGGCATCACACTACCGGATTTCAAACTATACTACAAGGCTACAGTAATCAAAACAGCATGGTACTGGTACCAAAACAGAGATATAGACCAATGGAGCAAAACAGAGGCACCGGAGGCAACACAACATATCTACAACTATACAATCTTTGATAAACCTGTCAAAAACAAGCAATGGGGAAAGGATTCCCTATTTAACAAATGGTGTTGGGAAAACTGGCTAGCCGTGTGCAGAAAGCAGAAACTGGACCCCTTCCTGACACCTTACACTAAAATTAACTCCAGATGGATTAAAGACTTAAACATAAGACCTGGCACGATAAAAACCCTAGAAGGAAATCTAGGCAAAACTATCCAGGACATAGGAGTAGGCAAGGACTTCATGAAAAAAACACCAAAAGCATTGGCAACAAAAGCCAAAATAGACAAATGGGACCTAATCAAACTCCACAGCTTCTGCACGGCAAAAGAAACAGTCACTAGAGTGAATTGGCAACCAACAGAATGGGAAAAAATTTTTGCAGTTTACCCATCTGACAAAGGGCTGATATCCAGAATTTACAAAGAACTCAAACAGATTTACAAGAAAAAAACAAACAAGCCCATTCAAAAGTGGGCAAAGGATATGAACCGACACTTTACGAAAGAAGACATATATGAGGCCAACAATCATATGAAAAAATGCTCATCGTCACTGGTCATCAGAGAGATGCAAATCAAAACCACATTGAGATACCATCTCACGCCAGTTAGAATGGCGATCATTAAAAAATCTGGAGACAACAGATGCTGGAGAGGATGTGGAGAAAAAGGAACACTTTTACACTGTTGGTGGGAGTGTAAATTAGTCCAACCATTGTGGAAGACAGTGTGGCGATTACTCAAGGCCTTAGAAATAGAAATTCCATTTGACCCAGCAATCCGATTACTGAATATATACCCAAAGGACTATAAATCATTCTACTATAAGGACACATGCACACGAATGTTCATTGCAGCACTGTTTACAATAGCAAAGACCTGGAATCAACCCAAATGCCCATTGATGATAGACTGGATTGGGAAAATGTGGCACACATACACCATGGAATATTATGCAGCAATCAGAAATGATGAGTTCGTGTCGTTTGTAGGGACATGGATGAATCTGGAGAACATCATTCTCAGCAAACTGACACAAGAACAGAAAATGAAACACCGCATATTCTCACTCATAGGCGGGTGATGAAAAATGAGAACACATGGACACAGAAAGGGGAGTACTAAACACTGGGGTCTATTGGGGGGAAAAGGGGAGGGTCAGTGGGAGGGGGAGGCGGGGAGGGATAGCCTGGGGAGAAACGCCAAATGTGGGTGAAGGGGTGAAAGCAAACAGAACACACTGCCATGTGTGTACCTATGCAACTCTATTGCATGCTCTGCACATGTACCCCAAAACCTAAAATGCAATTAAAAAAAAGGAAAAAAAAATAAACTTTTCTTTCTATCTACATCTATCCTATTAGTTTTCTGCCTCTACAGAACTTTGACTAATACAGATTTTGGTGCCAGGAGTGGTTCTAGAGGAACAGAATATTAAAGATGGAGTTCTAATGTTGGTTTTGGGTTTCTGGAGTTGGCTGCTTAATATAATTAGACCCGAAAATGCTAAGGACTTTCCTTCTAATCGTATGGAGAACACTGATAGTCCTTGGCATTAACTGTTTAGATGGTTATGCAAAATAAATGCATTTGATATTCCTAATACACCACTCATGAGAGGCAAGGAGTTTAGTGACACTTTAACCATATGTGGAGAACCAAGGAATATAATAAAGTTGATTGGTTGCTCCTAAGTTCACTGGACAAAGTAATGAAAGGAAATGATAAACTCAGGGATTCTAACTCCCAACGTCAGAAGTAGATACTGAGCCTCAAATCTTCTAAGATTGCCCTGAGAAAGAGTCTTATCTCCTGTAGAGAAAGAGCTAAAATTGTGGAATATCAGACATAAGCTCTTATCATACAGGTGGCTGACCTGCAATACAAAGTGCACACACAGCCTTGCCAGGTGTCTACTGTTAAAGTGAGGGTACTGACTGGAAAAGAATGGGACCCTGCAACTTGGAATGTGGATATGTGGGAGCACTCTGATGAAGCTTAGGACACTGAGCTTGTGAACTCTGATAAGCCCTTTTTTTGCCAGAAGAAACAGCTTTCCTATCCCCAATAGTGGCAATATCCCCTCCCAAGCCCACACTACCATTAGCCTTTCCACCTTTGTGTGAGGGGATAAACCCTGTGCTGCCTGAGGCAACAGTGATGGCCTCCCCTGAGGCAGTTGCCAGGCAAGACAATGTTGATTCTTCTCAGTCCCGCTTCCAACACTCTTGTTTGCTTCTAGACCTAGCACTAGACTAAAGTCCTGGAGGACACCTAGAGGTGAAGTTCAGAGTGTGACCCATGAGGAGGTGCACTACACTCCAAAAGAACTGCTTGAGTTTTCTAAGTTATACAAGCAGAAATCTGGGTAAGAGGCTTGGGAATGGATATTAAGAATGTTGGATAATGGTGGAAGGACATAGCATTGGATGAGGCTGAATTTATTAATTTGGGCCCATTAAGCAGGGATTCTGCAATTAGTGTTGCAGCTTGGGGAGCTAAAAAAGGTTCTAATTATTTATTTGCTTGGTCAGCTGAAATATGGATTAAAAGATGGCCCACTGTGAATGAGCTGGAAATGCCTCATCTGCCTTGGTTTAATGTAGAGGAAGGGATCCAAAGGCTTAGGGAGATTGGGATGCTGGAGTGGATTAGTTACTTTAGGCCTACTCATCCCACCTGGGAGAGTCCAAAAGATATACCCGTAACTAATACTTTTTGAAATACATTGTGGCTTCAGAGAGAATAGATGGTAAGTATTTCCTTTAAGACTTAAAGAATCTGTTCTAACAGACTTAAAGGTCTGTGTTGATATAAATGGTAATAAGACATGTCCAACTCTCCCTTCCATCATAGCCTGAACTAGTTTTACAGGTTAACTTTAGGATGCCCTTGGTCAAGAAGAAAGGTCATTCACATGGTTGGGGAGCATAGAATTTTATCTTTGGTTTACAGCAGGTGTTTAAATAAAGAGAATGGATAAAATTGCTTAGGAAAGGTATTTAGAAAAAAGACAATAGGAATAGTAACACTAAATTGTTAAAATCAAGAATACATACATACATACATGTGTATCAACCCTCAGTGCACAAAGTATGTTACCATCTATAAACACATACTCATAAGTTTTCCTTAAGGCCTATTTGTGAGAATCACTGAATTATTTCATTGCTTCTTAAGTATGCTTTTCTTTCTTTTAAATTAGAGATCTTCAAATGAATTAGTCTGATATGATTTGTCGAATCTTATCTGAAATTGTAATCCCCACATATCGAGGGAGGGATCTAATGGGAGGTGATTGGATCATAGAAGTGGTTTCCCCTATGCTGGTATCATGATAGTAAGTGACTTCTCATGAAATCTGATGGTTTAAAGGTGTATGGTCCCCGGTCCCCTCCTGCCACCATGTAAGACACACCTTACTTCTTTACCTTCCACCATGATTGTAAATTTCCTGAGGCCTACCCAGCTATGCAAAACTGTGAGTCAATAAAAACTTTTCTTGTTAAATGACCCAGTCTCAGGTAGTTCTTAATAGTAGCAGTGTGAAACAAACTAATATAGAAAATTGGTACTGAGAGAAGTGGGACATTGCTATAAAGATACCTGAAAATGTGGAAGTGACATTGGAACTTGGTAACAGGCAGAAATTGGACCAGTTCGAAGGCCTCAGAAGAAGACAGGAAGAGGTGAAGGTTTGGAAATTCCTAGAGACTTATTGAATGGTCTTGATCAATATGCTGATAGTGATATGGACAATGGACATCTAGGCTGAGGTGGTCTCAGATGGAGATGAGGAACTTATTGGAAACTGGACTAATGGTCACTCTGGCTATGCTTTGGTAAAGAGACTGGTGGCATTGTGCCCCTGCCCTACATATCTGTGAAACTTTGAACTTGAGAGAGATGATTTAGGGTGTCTGGCAGAAGAAATTTCTAAGTGGCAAAGCATTCAAGATGTGACTTGGCTTTTTCTGAAAGCATTCAGTCATATGAGTTCACACAGAAATGCTCTGACATTGGAACTTATGTTTAAAAGAGAAGCAGAGCATAAAAGTTTGGAAAACGTGCAGCCTGACCATGTGATAGAAAAGAAAAACCCATTTTCCGGGGAGAAATTCAAGCTAGCTGCAGAATTTTGCATATGCAAAGAGAAGCTGAATATTAATCACTAAGACAATGGGGAAAATGTCTCCACGACATGTCAGAGATCTTCATGGCAGCCCCTACCATCACAGGTCTGGAAGCCTAGGAGGAAAAAATGGTTGTGTGGGCCAGGTCCAGGGCCCACTGTTCTGGGTAGCCTTGAGAATTGGTGCCCTGCATCCCCACCACCCCAGGTCCAGCTGTGGCTAAAAGGGGCCAAGGTGTATCTTGGGCAATAGCTTGACAGGGTGCAAGCCCCAGGCTTTGATGGCTTACACGTGGTGTTGGGCTAGTAGGTATGCAGAAGGCAAGAGTTGAGCTTTAGGAGCCTCTGCTTAGATTTCAGAGGATCTATGGAAACACCTGGATGCCCAGCCTGAAGTATGCTGCAGGGGTGGAGCCCTCATGGAGAACCTCTACTAAGACAATGCAGAAGTGAAATGTGGGGTTGGAGCCCCCACACAGAGTCCCCACAAAGGCACTGCCTAGTGGAGATCTGAGAAGAGGACCACCATCCTCCAGACTGAAGAATGACATTGACAGCTTGCACTGTGCAGCTGGAAAAGCCACAGGCACTCAACATGAGCCCATGAAAGCAGCTGCAGGGGCTGCACCCTGCAGAGCCACAGGATCAGAGCTGCCCAAATCTTAAGCAAATTTCTGCACCTGGCTTGAGTTTCTTTCCAGAGAGTGGGTTTTTCTCAAGGCCCTGAGAGCCCACCTTTTGTATCAGCATTTCCTGGATATGAGACATGGAGTCAAAGACTATGACTTTGGAGCTTTAAGATTTAATGACTGCCCTAGATTTGGCACCATGCTTGTATAGCCTGCAGAAATGTGAGCGAAATAAACTTCTTTTTTAAAATAAATTACCTGGCCTCAGGCATTTTGTTGAATAACACGAACAGACTAAGACAGTAGAAATCTTTGTCTTGTACCAGATCTTACAGGGAAAGCTTTGAATATAATGTTAGTCGTTGGTTTCTCATAAATGACCTTTATTGTGTTGAGTTACATTTTTTCTTTTTTTAAAAAAAATTGCACTCAAGGGTATCCTTAAAGAGGTACATGCCTTCTATGTATAATTTGGGGAAAGTTTTTTTTTTTGAGACAAAGTTTTGCTCTTGTTGCCTAGGCTAGAGTGCAATGACACAATCTTGGCTCCCTACACCCTCTGCCTCCTGGGTTCAAGCAATTCTTCTGCCTCAGTCTCCCAAGTACCTGGGATTACAGGTGCCCACCACTACACCTGGCTAATTTTGTGTGTTTTTAGTAGAGACAGGGTTTCACCCATGTTGGACAGGCTGGTCTTGAGCTCCTGACTTCAGGTGATCCACCCGCCTCTGCCTCCCAAAGGGCTGGGATTACAGGCATGAACCACCATGCCCAGCCTTCGCAAAAGTTTTTTTCATCTCTCTCTCTCTCTGTCTCTGTCTTTTCTTAGAGAATGGAAGATTAGAAATAGTTTTTATCATAAAAGAATATCAAATTTTGTCAAATGCTATTTGGCATCTAATAATATAATTATGTGATTTTTGTCTTTAAATTATGTTAATATGACATGTCACATTTATTGATTTGAATATGTTGCAAATAACATACTGGCATACCATCCTTGTATTCCAGTGACAAAAACATTTCTCCAAAGAAGATATGCAGGCTGGGCGCAGTGGCTCATGCCTGTAATCTCAGCAGTTTTGGAGGCCAAGGCGGGTTTATCACCTGAGGTCAGGAGTTCGAGACCAGCCTGACAAACATGGAGGAATCCCATCTCTAATAAAAATGCAAAATTAGCCAGGCATGGTGGTACATGTCTGTAATCTCAGCTACTCGGGAGGCTGGGGCAGGAGAATCACTTGAACCCAGGTGGTGGAGGTTGCAGTGAGCTGGTATTGCATCATTGCACTCCAGCCTGGGAAACAAGAATGAAACTCTTGTCTCAACAACAACAAAAAACATACAAATGGCTAACAGATATATTTTAAAATGCTCAGCATCACTAACTAATCATTAGAGAAATTTAAATTAAAATCACAATGAGATATTATCTCTTACTGGTCAGAATGCAACCTGACTTTTAAAATATTTGTTAACAAACTTGCACATCCTACACATGTACCCCAGAACTTATCATAAAATTAAAAATTAAATTAAATTTTAAAAAAGATTTAATGACTGCTCTGTTGGGTTTTGGACTTCAGTGGTGCCTGTATCCACTTTGTTTTGGTCAATAACTCCCATTTTGAACTGGAGCATTTATCCAATACCTATACCCCCATTGTATTTTGGAAGTAACTAACTTGCTTCTGATTTTACAGGCTCATAGGCAGAAGGAACTTTTCTTGTCTCAGATTAGACTTTGCACTTGGATTTTGGGTTCATATTGGAATGAGTTAATACTCTGGGGGACAGTTGGGAAGGCATGATTGTGTTTTGAAATGTTAGAAAGACATGAGGTTTTGGAGGGGCCATGGATGGAATAATATGGTTTGGCTCTGTGCCCCACCCAAATCTCATCTTGAATTGTAATCCCAATGTGTAAGGAAGGGACCTGGTAGAAGGTGACTGGGTCATGGGAATAGTTCCCCCAGGCTGTCTCATGATAGTGAGGGAGTTCTCATAAGATCTGATGGTTTAATTGTGTGTGCCAATTTACCCCTCTAGTCCTGTTGCCATGTAAGATGTGCCTTGCTTCCCAGCTTCACCTTATGCCATTATTGTAAGTTTACTGAAGCCTCCTCAGCCATGCAGAACTGTGAGTCCATTAAACTCTTTTCTTTATAAATGATCCAGTCTTGGGTAGTTCTTTATAGCAGGGTGAAGACAGACTAATATGTAGTCAGAAAATTTGTTTTAAGTAAATCTTCTGTTCCATGGAAACATAGCTTTAAGAAGTTAACAATATTATTCATGTGATAGAAGATTCTGGTTAGACCTGGATGTTAGGTTAAAGGGGTGCTAAAGAACAAAGTAGAAAGAAGGCCCTGGGGGCAGGGAAGGAATTTGTGCTTTTATATACAAAAGGAAACTTCTGAGAATAAACACGTAATCTGGTAGTCTCAGGACGTTATTGTTTTCCTAAAGCCAGAAACCCTTTATATTTTGCTTTTTTTAACAAGCTACACTCATTATTCTGCTTAAGGTCATTCACTGAGCAGCCTTCCCTTAATACAGAGTTTATATCCCAGCAGATTCAATTTTAAAACAAAATTCCCTGAGGTAGTATCTACATTGTATATTAGACCAAATAGTGATCATGCATACCAGAGTTTCTTCTACCTCACGAATTTTGTGATTTTACTAAGAACATCTCTTCACAGTTAGACTTGGTTTGTTCTTTAAAACTTCACTATTACTTTTAGTTTAAATTCATTTCCAGAAGTTTTCTAGTACACAAAATTTTATTAAGGTATTATCTACTACACACAATTTTATTAAGGTATGAAAATTGGATTTGGTTTAATGTCATTTTAAACAAAACCTTCATTTTGTCTTTGAATTCGTACCATATTTGTTTTTTAGAAGTACTTACTGTTTCCTAGAACACAGCACTCAGTGATTTAAAAAAATAACTGGCTTTGTAAACAAACCAATTTTTGCAAATAATTTATCTAAAACTACTTATTTAAAACTTCCTTGATCCTGTAATCCCAGCACTTTGGGAGGACGAGGCGGGTGGATCACGAGGTCAAGAGATCGAGACCATCCTTGTCAACATGGTGAAACCCCGTCTCTACTAAAAATACAAAAAATTAGCTGGGCATGGTGGCGCGTGCCTGTAATCCTAACTACTTAGGAGGCTGAGGCAGGAGAATTGCCTGAACCCAGGAGGCGGAGGTTGCGGTGAGCCGAGATCGCACCATTGCACTCCAGCCTGGGTAACAAGAGCGAAACTCCGTCTCAAAAAATAAATAAATAAAATAAAATAAAATTTCCTAGGGATCTCCTCTTCTGTTTTTGAGAATGGTGTGTGTGTCTGTGTGTCTGTGTGTTTAAATCAATATGCCAGCTTTGCAAAATGACATTTCTTTCTCCTTTATCGGTTAAAAGCTAAAAAAAAAAAAAGATTTACTGAACTTATCCATTAAGAGTCACAACATTTTCATGGTTAATTGGTGGTCTTTTTCCCTGAGATTAATTCAATATTCTGTACTGTATTAATTTTCCCCCAGAAAATGTATGCTAC
The DNA here is from genome assembly GCF_049354715.1 of Callithrix jacchus. Taxonomy (NCBI): domain Eukaryota; kingdom Metazoa; phylum Chordata; class Mammalia; order Primates; family Cebidae; genus Callithrix; species Callithrix jacchus. The sequence continues at coordinate 12,924,824 of NC_133508.1, forward strand.
AATGCATCTTGTTTTTATATGCATTCTAAACATTTTTTATTTTAATATTTAGTTATTTAAAGAAGACTTTCAAGAAACACAAATTTGATTTTTCAGATTTATTTTCTCTATTTTTTTAATTATGGAAAATTGCAAACATAAACAAAAGTCAGTCAAGAGGGAATGATTCATTTTCATGTACCTCTTATTCAAGTTTAACAATTATGAACACGTGGTCAGTCTCACTACATTTTTATATATTTTTGCTTTAGTTGGCTTGTTTTCTCTTGTGTTTCTTTAAAATGTTTTGACTTTATCTCCTATTGTATTCAACATTTAACCCTAACTTTTGTGTACAAAACTGACTTTTGTTCTCAATTACTTTAAATTGGTTAGTAGGAACCAATTTGTTTGGTTTTACTTTCTCAGGCACTATTCATGCTTCATGATGAACATTTGGGTGGGTGTTCGGGCACTCTTACATGTGTCGACAATAAAGCATTTTTGATTTGGGCCTACCTGGATTCTGAGTAGGGGAAAAACTGGTTAAGCCAGTTGGACTGACATAGGAAATGCAACTAAAAATAGTATATTTTTCAAGTTCAGTGAAGGTTGAAACTGATAATTTTAAGTTTCCTAACAATGGCTGCACCATCAACTCTATTCCTTTGTGTTTTTCTTTCTCTGTATAAGAGGAACATTGAAGCAAGGAGTCAAAATATCATTGACTGTGTGAGGGAGGTTGGCTTCTGTTACTTTACTAAGCTCTCATTTTCTTATTCTCTCTAGTGTCATAGGTGTTCCGAGGATATTATAAATTTATTAAAATGTCAGCAGGTCATAAGTTACTGGTTCATATATTTTCTACAATGACATTAATGATGTAATATGGGTCACTTTAAACAGTGTCATATAAAAGAACAAATTTAAAAGGATATCACATCTAGATATACATTCAATATCCTTCTCATGAACTTTAACATTATTAAACTCTGCTTTTTAATTGTTTTCTTTCACATTTAGCACATACCTAAATCTTTCTTTTAACTTGTGGTTACTTTCCCAGAGTAGTGGAGATAACTAACTCTCCCCCAGTACCAGGATCCTTTTCTGCACAGCTTGTGGTGATGGGAGGCTGCTGTCCAGACAAGAACCAAGCTTCTCTCCTTTCCCTGCTGTAGCCCTAGCACCTACAACAGTGCTGGGTACACAGTCGGTACTCAGTAAATATCTGTTGAATCAATGAATGACTACTAGCTACATGCTCTCTGGTTTCTAAATGATCTCAAAATCCTTCCAAATATAGTGTATCATGTTGATGTGTATGACCCTATGTAATAAACTAACATTAACAAGTCTCTGAGAAATCAAGGCATTTTTAAGTCACAACTCCCTTGTGTTACCATTTTTCTACCCTGGAAAAAAGAACTCCGATCTCTCAGATGGCTACATTGTTGCAACTATAGCAAGGAATTATTGCGACTATAGGAAGCTATTATTTATTTATTTATTATTTATCTATTTATTTGAGATGAAGTCTCACTCTGTCACCCAGGCTGGAGTGTAGTGGCCTGATCTTGGCTCACTGCAACCTCCATATCCCAGGTTCAAGCGATTCTCTTGCCTCAGCCTCCTGAATAGCTGGGACTACAGGTGTGCAACACTATGCCCGACTAATTTTTGTATTTTTAGTAGAGACATGATTTCACCATATTGTCCAGGCTGGACTTGAACTCCTGCCCTCGTGATCCACCCACCTTGGCCTCCCAAAGTGTTGGGATTACAGCCGTGAGCCACAGAGCCTGGCCATTACTATTTAATGTGACAGAATAACACTGGGAAATACAATGTTACCTCTTCTTCTCTTGGTTGTAGGACAACTGGAAGAGATGAAAGGAGTGCAGTTGGGTTGCGGTTCACTGGTTCTCAGAGAATGTTGACTAACATTCATTCTTAGGTGTTTACGATGATTAAAATCCACATGTTACTTGAAATACCCTAAACCAAGGGACTTATCTTAAGATGCCTCCCAATGTATCTGTTGAGTTAATGTATGAATGAATGGATTCCTTTTGTAATACAACTCCACTAGGCTAGACATCTGAGCGGACTGAATGACAACAGATACCTATAAAATTATACCTTTGAAATTATAAAACGGTAAAGATGATGCACCAGTGCAGGTAGAACACTTTTCTTTGAGATGGGGTCTCACTCTGTTGCCTAGGCCGGAGTGCAGTGGTGCCATTTTGGCTCAATGCAACCTCCACCTTCTGGGCTCAGGCGATCCTCCCTCCTCAGCCTCCTGAGTAGCTGGGAACACAGAGGCCCACCACCAGGCTGGTGGCAGTGGCAGTGGTCTGGAGGGACTGCTGCCATCACGCCAGTTTCAGTGGAGACACACAGCTGGGGATGCACACTCCACGGAGCCAGCAGGAGCTGGGGACAAATGGGAGCCCTGCCCTTTCTGAGCTGGTGGGGCAGGAGCTCCCTGGGTGCAGGCATAGCCACCCAGGTTGTGGCTGCAGACCTTGGACTTCTGCTGCATGCAGCAGACAGGAGCCCTACCCTTCCAGGTGTAGCCATAGCTACCTAAGTTGCAGCTGCAGACCTATGCCTCCTACTCCATGGAGAAGGCAAGAGCCTTGTTCCCTCAGCCACAGCTGCAGCCACCCAAACCACGGTTGTGGACTCAGGCATCCTTGCACTCTTGGGGCCCCCCAGAAAGGCCCCCTTCCCTCACAGGTTTGAAAGTGTCTGCTCCCACTACCTGGCTTATCCCTGCTGTTGGTGTCTGCTCCCATCTCAGAGCAAAGTCAGGGCCAACCCAGACACTTTCGCAGCCCAGCCAGGTGTTCATACATTCAGGGCAGTGCTGACATGCCAGCCCCCAGCCTTGGCCCGCTCTGGATTTTGGGTGTCGATGAGCATAGGAGGGAAGCCAAGGGGGGCTAAGGGTAGCTTGGTGCTGGCCTGCAGGCACACCTTGGCACCTATGGCTTGGGTGCCATGAATAGCAGCAGGAGGCAGACAGGTTCCTGGACAGAAGTGGGTGGGCCCCAAGTGAGGCCCCACCTTCAGGCCAGGGAGGACCTTAAGTCTAGTGCTGTGCTGCCAATCCCATGGATCAAAATGGGAACATGTGGGGCCTTTTCCCGGCCTACCCATGGCCGTACATGGACCAATCAGTGCACACTTTCTCCCCTCTGAGGCCCATAAAAGCTCCCTGCTCAGTTAAAGCTGAGCAGACATCAGGAACTACCCACTCCAGGACCTCCTCTGAGCTGTTCTGTCACTCAATAAAGCTCCTCTTCACTTTGCTCACCCTCCACTTGTCCACATACCTCATTCTTCCTGTGCAGGAAAAGAACTCAGGACCTGCTAAATGGTGGAGCTGAAAGAGCTGTAAGACAAAGAGGGTTGAAACACACCCATTGCTTGCCACATTGCTGGCAAAGAGAAGGAGAGAAAATATGTGGCACTTTAGGGAGCCCAGACCTGGGAGCTCCCTGAGCCAAGACTGTGACTCCCTCTTTAGGGCCCTGTGGTTTCTGAAGTCTCCAAGCTTCCTGGTGCCACTGTATTCCCTAGTGCCAGCTGTAGAAGCCACTGGCTGTGCACTTGGTCCAACCATAGCCTCACAGAGAGCCGGCACCCATGCTGGCACCTGGAGCTGCCTGCCTACAGCAGTCAGCATGGTTGACTGTGTTTAATGGCCAGAACCCACGGTCACTCACTCACACACCCCTCACCACTCTATGCCTGGCTCGCCCTTAGCAGGCATAGGATCCAAGCCAGTAGCATGAGCCACGTGCAGCCTGCCAGGCCAAACGAGCAGAATGAGCCCTGTAGCCCAGAGCAAAACTCAGGCAAAGGTGTCACTGGCCACAGAGGTTTCTAGCCAGAAAAGTGACACCCTAAGGATTCTGTAATAATGACTGGCTCATTTTTTTTTTTTTTAATTGAAGCCTCATTTTGTCAGCTGGACTGGAGTGCAGTGGCATAATCTTGGCTCCCTGCAACCTCTGTCTCCCAAGTTCAAGCAATTATCCTGCTTCAGCCTCCTGAGTTGCTAGGATTACAAGTGTGCACCACCACACCTGGCTAATTTTTGCATTTTTATTAGAGACAGGGTTTCACCATGATGGCCAGGCTGGTCTCAAATTCCTGATCTCAAGTGATCCACCCACCTTGGCCTCCCCCATTGCTGGGATTACAAAATACACACCTGGCCTTGTATTTTTGGTACAGACGGGGTTTCACCATGTTGTCAGGCTAGTCACAGACTCCTGAGCTCAAGCAATCCAACTGCCCAAAACGCTGGGATTACAGGTGTCAGCCACTGCACCCAGCCGGAAGGCACACTTTATGAGCCCACAACACGACTCAAATTCATGTGTTAAAATGGTTTATGTCTATCTCTATGTTGACTCCATAATACCAAGGTCACAGTGTGTATTTTATTCATCTCTATATGTTCCTTACAAACAGTAAATAGAACATTTATGTCCAAGTGAATTGAAGGAGTGAGAAGATTGACATTTACATATAATGTCTACACACAAAATCACTTGTTTAGAGTTCTTAGACATAGCAGACTTATTTTGAGCAAGATCATTAGGCTGTAAAACAAGTTATGGTCTTGGTAAATGATGCTGGATATGAAAATCTGAGGACAGTAGTTGTTTATGGACTTCCCGTGTAATACGAGAGGCCATGCTTTGATGATAAGAAATTCATTACCCATCTGGTGAAGTGTTAGAAAGAGAAGCTTTTACAGGACGCACATCATGACCAAGGTTCAGGAAAGAGGGTAAACACCAGGGATGAGATTGCATCTGCATATATTTTGATATAAGGGCAGTTCCTAAAGACTTCAGAGCACACAGAATAAGGGCCATGCAGTGTTAATGCTACCAAGAGTGCCTAAGAATATTGTGCAAATAGAAAGCATGTGTGCTGAGAATTAACCTTAAAAATAGTCTTTTAAAGAGTAACATTTGGCCGGGCGCGGTGGCTCAAGCCTGTAATCCCAGCACTTTGGGAGGCCGAGGCGGGTGGATCACGAGAGATCGAGACCATCCTGGTCAACATGGTGAAACCCCGTCTCTACTAAAAATACAAAAAATTAGCTGGGCATGGTGGCATGTGCCTGTAATCCCAGCTACTCAGGAGTCTGAGGCAGGAGAATTGCCTGAACCCAGGAGGCAGAGGTTGTGGTGAGCCGAGATCGTGCCATTGCAGTCCAGCCTGGGTAACAAGAGCGAAACTCCGTCTCAAAAAAAAAAAAAAAGAGTAACATTTATCTGGAAGTTTGGAAAATTGAGTAGTTCTGGTCACTGAAGATAACTTTAAAAGTTATTTTGAAAATATCATTTTTCAATGGTAAAAAAAGTTGACACAATTCCCTCTCCTTTTTAGCTGTTTTAATTCCCTCAAATTGTGTGCAAATAATTTATTTTATTTAGCTAGATATGTTAGGGTTTTTAAAATTACTAACCTTATAGAAGTATATTTCTTCTTTGTATTTTAATATGAATTGCCACACCATCTTTATTTCCTAGCAATTGATAAGGGATACTCTGTTGTAATTTTAAGATTAAGAGGATGATAATTTAGAAAGTAGCGGGCTGGGAGCATGTGCCTGAAGTCTCATCTACCCTACTTGGGAGGTTGAGGCAGGAAGATTGCTTGAGCCAGGGAGTTTGGGGCGACAGTGCAAGACCCTGACTGTGAATAGTATTCTGGCCTGTGCAAGATAGACCTTTTATTCTTTAAAAAAAAAAGCTACTAAAATGAGACTTCCAGAAAACACTTATTTGCACATGATGCTGAATATGCGAATCCAATGTTTCAAAGAGCAGTGTGAACAGGTAGAGACTGAATTTGAAGACTCATTTATTCTCTATAAATCAGACCATGCAATCATTTTCTTGCCAGATAGGACAATGTCTCTTCTTTTCTAGTAGCTTAATATGTTAACATGACTGGGAAAGATTCTTAAGCAACAGTTTCCATCCAAGTATTATTTTTAGCTGGCTCTGAATACATAAAGAGCTCTAAGACATAGAACAAGTTATGTCTTTACTGAGGCATGTATTATTATTTTTTAACATTTTGCATTTTCTTTATTGCATTTTACATTTTGGGGTATGTGTAAAGAACATGCAAGATTGTTGCATAGGTACACATGTGGCAGTGTGATTTGCTGCCTTCCTTCCCTTCACCTATATCTGGCATTTCTCCCCATGCTCTCCCCAACTCCCCACCCCCAGATGTCCCTCCCCTATTTTCCCCCAACAGACCCCGGTGTGTAGTGCTCCCCTCCCTGTGTCCATGTGTTCTCATTGTTCAACACCTGCCTATGAGTGAGAACAGACGCATGGATTATTCTTTTTGTTAGTTTGGATGAATGATAGCTTCAATATATCAGCAATCTACACAAATAGCCTGCTACTGTTTAGTTATTAAAAAAAAAAAAAACCCTATGCCACCCGCCTCCCAGAGGTGTGTGTGTGTGTGTGTGTGTGTGTGTGTGTGGTCCCAAGGTTAGAATTTTGTTTCAAGTTAGTGATGAATAATGAGAAATTGAGCTAGTTGTAGAATCACTTATTCTAAAGTTTTATAATGTTCTTTGCTCTGGGGTTACCTTATATTGGGAGGCAAGTCCAGAAACACCAGCGATCAGTTTTGACTGGCTAGGAAGAACAGCCCCTTCTGGCCGTCTTCTAGAGAGCCTGTCCCCGTCAAGCTGTCCCTGCAAAGAGTGGGGATTCCCTTAAAGGTTTGGATTGTTCAGAGTGGGCCTGCGAATCCATATCCTTCTCTGAATAATGCCTTTTCATCTGATTATTCTTCTGTCGAGATTCCCTGCTCATTCTGGATTTCACCGAGGAGTTTTATCTCATGCGTAAAGATCTGGCCTGAAGCAGGCACCCTGGGTGAAGAGGAAGGAGATGTAGACATACTTTCTTGGTGGGGAGGCCCTGAGCAATAGCTCCTGAAATGTTCTCCTCCTTGTTACTTTTAAATGTTCTAGGTAGCTGGAGTCCATGCTGTAGTGCCCCTCAGTACCCAAACCCCCATTGGAAGTTGAGTAGTCTAAGAAGTTAGATTCTGAGAACTGGCTGGTTATATGGTTGTTGTTGATATGAAATGAATCATGAGCGGCCCACAGTAGCTGCAAAAGTATAGAGGTATGAAATCTATTTATAATGAATATTTGATGAACTGTAAACACTGTAACCAAATTGCATATCCCAGCTGTATTTCTTACACGTGATGTACTTTATGAATCAATGGTCTTAGACGCTGTTTTAAAAGATATAATATGTGATTTTTGTGTTCAAGGGGTTTAAAATCTATTTGAGGAGTGAAATATTAAAGGCAAAGATGCAGACATGGCATAGGGAAGTATTTATGTAAATAAAAAACGACTTAAAATTCCAGAAGGGAAATCTTCACTGTAAGCTGGATTTATTAAATCTTAGAAAAGAGCCTGGAGAAAGACTTTGAAAAGTTAATAAGATTTATCCCAAGTCTTTCTAAGAAGCCAGGAAAACCGAGATTTATGGAATGAGGAAAAAACTAGTAAAAACGCAACACACTTGAAGTCTTCCTAGAAAAGCAGAAAATGTGAAACTAACTTCTTTGATCCTTCTTATTCCTTAGACTGTGGCAAAACAATGAACTTGGCTTGACAAGGCTATGAATAACATGAAGGAAAGAGATTCTGCGATGGGTCTGGGAGGAGGTGATAAGAATGGGAAATGTTAGTAGTGCCACAGCCAAGGTCTTTAGGCCTTAGAATATGCTAAACTGTTGTTAGATACCCAACCCTGCAGGTTTTCTCCAAAACAAGTTTATTTTTATTGATCGTTTGATTGAGACAGAGTCTTGTGCTGTCGCCCAGGCTGGAGTGCAGTGGCATGATCTTGGCTCACTGGAACCTCCACCTCCTGGGTTCAAGAGATTTTCCTGCCTCGGCCTCCAGTGTAGCTGGGATTACAGGCACCCACCACCACGCCTAGCTAATTTTTGTATTTTTGGTAGAGACAGGGTTTCACCATGTTGGCCAGGCTGGTCTCAAACTCCTTACCTCAAGTGATCCTCCCACCTTGGTCTCCCAAACTGTTGGGATTACAGGCATGAGCCACTGCTCCCAGCCTCCAAAACAAGTTTAATTCATGTATGACAGACATGATTTTTGCATCCCTGCTCCTCTCAGCATGGAAAGGGCCCACTCTAAGGGCAAACTGAACATGACCATATCAGAGAACTTTAGGACTTACCTGTGGTTACTTTAAATGTTTTTTATTTTCAGAAGTGTGAGCATTTCTTTTAAAATTCCAATGTCTTGGGTCGGGCGCAGTGGCTCACACCTGTAATCCCAGCACTTTGGGAGGCCGAAGCAGGTGGGTCACGAAGTCAAGAGATCGAAACCATCCTGGTCAACATGGTGAAACCCCGGTCTCTACTAAAAATACAAAAAATTAGCTGGGCATGGTGGCACGTGCCTGTAATCCCAGCTACTCAGGAGGCTGAGGCAGGAGAATTGCCTGAACCCAGGAGGCGGAGGTTGCGGTGAGCCGAGATCGCGCCATTGCACTCCAGCCTGGGTAACAAAAGCGAAACTCCGTCTCAAAAGAAAAAAAAATTCCAATGTCTTTTAGAACTAAAGATGATCAAGATGTTTCAGAGACCCAAGGTCAAATCTACTCTAGGGTATAATGACTTGCCAGAGTCTTTCTATTTTAACAAGTATCACTGTTTTATTACACACTTAATGTATGAAATTTTCACAGTGAAGCTTTCTCAAATTCATCTGCAAAAGACCATCAAGTATCTACAGATATGCCCTTGTGTTTTGATAAAGAAAAGCACTCTTAAACACTCTTTCTATAAAGAAAAACACTCTTAAATGATAAAGAAAAACACTCCATTAAATGTGGTTAATGAAACTCTGGCTCCTTGAAGCTATATAAAGAAATATATCTTTCTAGATGAGATCTATATTAACAAGCATGTGCATCTGGTTGAGTAGAGATACTGTCCTAGCCCAATGATCCACATTTTTTCATCTTGTTGATTTCTTTTACTGTTGCTTTGTTCCAGAATAGCAAATTCTACCTGCTTGAAAACACCTGATACTAGAGACCAGGTTTCTGCAGATGGCATAGAAATTTGAATTTGAGACAGCTTAGAAACAGTTTACCGACTTAAGATTAAATGTGGGACATTTTGGTGTGTGATGAATTATTTTTAAAATTTAAAAAATTTTAGATAATTTGGCTGCTAAGCTCTTCCTCTCAATATGTGCAAGCAGGAAGCCTGAGTGAATGTTTAGATCTTGCAAAAATCTCACTTTGCCCTTCTATAAGGTCACGTAATTTGGGTACATAACAGGCTCTGGATCCGTTCATTGTATAAAGATCTTCTCCAATATCATTCTGTATATTTTTTCTGTTCTAAGAACTGACTAATAAGAATTGACAAGATTGTCTCAAATCCATAACTTTGCTTATCTGATGATAAAAAAATTAAGTGAAAACATTATGAAATGTGGAAATTAAAGTCTACATAGTATTTCACTACATTGATAAACTGTAATTTACTAGTACAACTAATAATTACAAAACACTTAGCATGGTACATTGCATTAGCAGTGCTAAGTTTATGCATTACTCAAAAGGTGTTTATATAAAATGTAGGGTTTTTGTATAACATGATTCTTATCCACCTTGCAATATTACATATTCATCTGTCACAATGTAAACATGTGACAGATCATGAATATAAAAAATAAAATACTATTTTAGATACTGTTTATGCACTGTGGTCATTTCTTCTATGCTGGGAAGATTAGGCAGGGTTTAGTGAAGTGATTAACACGTTTACTGATGTGCAGTGGAAGATGGATGTGTTTGCTTTGTTTTTTTAGTCTCTCCGCTTAAAAGATCATTTCATTTTCTTTAGAATTATGAAATAATTTTGGATTAGATCCATGTAAGAAAGTCTGAGAAATGTAATTAGCAAAATCTCCCAGAGTTCCTAAATCCAAAACTAATAACCTAACAGTTTGGGTAAGGGCATACTAATGATGACATCCAACTCTTATCATGAGTAACAGGTAATCTGAGCTCACTTAACAAATACGCAGGCAGATTCTTAGAGCACAGGTCTTTCTCAATTATCCCAGCATTGTAATCTTTTAGAGCTGCCTGTAAAAGATGTCTTGTCCAATTCTTGCACTTCATGGAAGAAGAAACTAAAGGTTAGCCCAGACCTCTGGCTTTTTTTTTTTTTGGCAGAGGTCTTGCTCATCACACAAGCTTGAGTGCAGTGGCACCCTCTTACCATCTTGGCTCATTGCACTCTCTGCCTCCTGGGCTCAAGTGGCCTTCCCGCCTCAGGCTCTGAAGTAGCTGGGATTACAGACACATGCCACCCCACCACCTGACCCGGCTAATTTTTGTATTTTTTCTAGAGATGAAGTTTTGCTGTGTTGCCCAGGCTCCTGCTGGGTCTTAATGTTCTTCCCATGTTGTCTTAGAAAAATTTCACCTAAATCAACTAATTTTGCTTAAAAATGATTTCAGCTACAACTGAGAAACTAACAAGGATATTGAAAAGAGTTGACAATCATACTTTTCCAGAAAATTCTCTTTTGTGGTTAGAACAGAAATCAATTTACTGGAGTTGGTGTGTCTTTTATTTTGTAGTTTAATGTCACCCCCCTTTTAAAAAAAATCAAGCTTTTCTATTAAAACTACGTACAAGTCAATATAGCATACTTAGAACATTAACTATAGGATAGGAATTCAAACCTCAATCTCAATAACCTTTATCTTAATTACTTAAGACTTACTTTTGGGTGTTTACTGTGTATATTCATATTTTTAAAAACCTGACTAATATAGCAGAGATTTTGGTGAAAAGGGGCTTTTACAAAATTTTAGTGTGGAAACGTGTTGAGGAGAGTTGAAGGAAGAGTTGCTGGAAGTGAAGACATTATTATCATCTATTCAACTTCCTTTATTTTGAGGAATTCACAGGACGGACTTTGTAGTCAGCTGCCTACTTTTCTTAGGGAAAATTTGGAGGTCTCCTAAAATCTGTGATACTCTGCAGATTGATGGGGCTGGAGGTGAAAGGGTGCAGGCACTAGCATGATTTTATAAGCAATGTGGGGAAGAACACAGGAGGGAGGTAGTTGAACAGACTGGGTAGGGACAGTGCACTGAGAATTCGAAAGTCAAAAGCAAGGTTGCTACCTTTAAGATTTCTATAAACTATAAGCATTTTGTGTTTTGATGCTAATTTAAATATGTTATGCCAACGGGCTTGATAAATCTACTGGGTAGAGATACCAAAGTTAAACAACATTTGAAAAATTGAATGACTACTTTATGCCAGGAAGTGTATTCACATTTTCACATGAGAATTGGTGCTCCATTTCACAGTAGAGGAAATTGAGGCACAGAAAATTTAATGATTTATCCAGAGTGGCAGAGCTAGAAAGTATCGGAGCCAAGAGGTAAACTAGGTTTTCTGACTCCAATCCACTGCTTGATAGACAATATATTTATTCTTAACCAGTAGCTATTCAAAGTAGATCAGGTTCACATAAGTACCTACTTTTCTGAATGAGCTTATGGAGCAGATTTCACAGATAGATTGGAGACATTGGATTTATTTTATTATTTATTATTATTTTTTGAGACAAGTCTCGCTTGGTTGCCCAGGCTAGAGTGCAATGACATGATCTCAGCTCACTGCAACCTCCGCCTCCTGGGTTCAATCGATTTCTCCTGCCTCAGCCTCCCAAGTGGCTGGGACTGCCTTGGAAGTGGAACTTGAGACAGGACTAATTTGTTGTACATATTAGCCAACATGTTGCTCTGGTGAACAAGTCTAATGAAGCTTCCATTGGAGTATCCATGAGCAGTTTTACCAGGCCACAAACTAGGCAGAATTGGCAAACTCCATGTCAGAGTTATGATCAACCTATTTGGACACTTGGCAAAAGATTTTTGCTGTTTAGCATTGAAAATGTGCTTATCATTTGTACCAACTGACCTTTCTTGAAATCATGCGGTATTATGTCTTATTTAAATACTCCCGGCTGGGCATGGTAGCTCACACCTGTAATCCCAGCACTTTGGAAGGTCAAAGTGGGTGGATCATCTGAGGTGAGGAGCTTGAGACCAGCCTGGCTCACATGGTGAAACCCCATCTCTGCTAAAAATGCAAAAATTAGCCGGGATGTGGTGCATGCCTGTGATCCCACCTACTTTGGAGACAGAGGCAGAAGAATTGCTTGAACCCAGGAGGCGGAGGTAGCAATGAGCTGAGATTGCATCACTGTACTCCAGGATAGATGACGAGAGCAAAATTTCATCTCAAAAAAGTAAAATCCTCCCATGCCAAAATCTTCTCGATATGTAAGAAATTTAGGAATATTAGATACCAAAATACCCAGCATAATACTTGTGTATTTTTGGTGCCATACATAACTAAAACCCCAGGAATGATGAACACTTTAGACTTTATGTAGTTTATTCCTTCAGTCATCTCATCCATTGAAAGTAGGGCTATATGGTTATTTGTCTGCTCACTTTATGTTTACACCTTCCACATTTAAACCAGCATACATTACATTTATTTAAACACTGAATTTTAAAAAATGTTTACCAAGTCTTACAGTGGTTAATGTCTTTCTATAAATCTTATTTTGTGCTATTGCCAAAAAAAGAAAACCCTTTTGAAAATCTACATTGTATGGAAACACATGTTTAATGTCTTCAGACAAAAAAAGCCTTCCAGTTAATTTCATCGTTGCACTCTGAGGTACAAGCAAAGAGGGAGGGCCTGAAAAAAGAATGGGAGGAGGTTATTAATTATTTTTACTGAAATGTTGCTGTTGTCTTGTGCAGAATATGTAGAATATGCTCTTTAATTTAGTAAATACTTTTTAAAAGATGCTTTGTTATTGTTATTAAAACAATTCTTAATCATAACATCTCTTGAAATTTTTTCCATACATATCAGAAGTTGTTTACTGGCTGGGCTCGGTGGCTGACTCTTGTAATCCCAGCATTTTGGGAGGTTGAGGTGGGTGAATCATGAGGTCAGGAGATTGAGACCATCCTGGCCAACATGGTGAAACCCCGTCTCTATTAAAAATGCAAAAATTAGCTGGGCGTGGTGGTGCGCACCTGTAGTCCCAGTTACTCTGGCGGCTGAGGCAGTAGAATCGCTTGAACTGGGAAGTTGAGGTTGCAGTGAGCCGAGATGCACCACTCCATTCTGGCGACAGTTAGACGCCCTCTCTCTCTCTCTCTCTCTCTCAAAAAAGAAAAAGGTATTTGCAGTTGTTTCCCATACCTATCAGAAGTTGCTTGCCAACTTATTTGAACTGTGGTTTTTTTTTCCTTCTCTTCCCAACATCCCTTGCAAAACAAGAAGTGAGTTTCTACTAGGGAATTGAGCAGACATCTAATATTTTTTATGCTTTTTGAGCTGTGTCACTTAATTTTTGGATACTTGGTAATTTGTTTTATTACATCATTGATAAAATGGTGATATAATGTTAGTTCAACCATATATTTATAGTATCTGGGGATGTGTGGTTATAGTTTTGTGGGAGAAATAATTTGTCAGTATTCACCAGCTTGTAAAAATTTAGGGTAAGGGCTTAAACATCTAAATAAATAAGGAAATACCAAAAAAGGGCCTAACATCAAACCTTTTATTGAGTGCCCAATATGTGCCCATCTTTTAGGTTCTTCAGGCAGAACAGTGAACAAAATAAACAAGTTCCCCATACTCAGAGTTTGCATTTTAGTGCAGGAAGACGGAAAATAGACATCACAGCAAGTAGGAAAAATAATTTGAGTTAATGGTGATTGGTGTGATAAAAATAAAAGAGTACAACGGGCTAGGAAGTGACTGGAGCTGGAGCTGGAGCTCTGTCAGTTTTTCAAGTAAGGTGATAGTATTAGGTTGATGCCAAAATAGTTGCGATTTTTGCCATTAAAATAATTGCAGAAACTGCAATTACTTTTGCACCAATTTAATAAAACACACTGTGGAAATTCATATCATGTAATAGTCAATGGTAGATAACCCATCTTCACGTTTACATTTTCCAGACCCCCTTGACTTATCATTAATTTGACAACTCTACTCTTTCGATGTAAGATATTTGCCTTGATGAGTTAAAATCTTCTTGGATGATTTCTCTGTAAATATCTCTTGTATAAATAATATATGGGGAAACAATTTGTAAACTCTAAAGTTCTATGCATATGCCAACTAATAAAAATGTTGTATTTCTTCCAAGGCTTTCACTGTTACCCTTAGGATTTAAAGTCAATGCTACTGCCTTTTTTTTTTTTTTTTTTTTTTAAGATGGAGTCTCTCTCTGTCACCCAGGCTGGAGTGCAATGGTGCGATCTCAGCTCACTGCAACCTCTGCCTCCTGGGTTCAAGTGATTATCCCGCCTCAGTCTCCCAAGCAGCTGGGGTTACAGGTACACGCCACCATGCTTGGCTAATTTTTGTATTTTTGGGAGAGACAGGGTTTTACCATGTTGGCCAGGCTGGTTGTGCACTCAGGTGATCCACCTGTCTCGGCTTCCCAAAGTGCTGGGATTACAGGCGTGAGCCACCATGCCCAATGCTACTGCCTCTATTGAACAGTCATGAAGAATAATTTTGACTCTGGGCAGCAGCACTATTTTTCAGTAGGAAACTCTTCCATCAGCTGGGTGATAACTTTAGAAGGAGGATAATATTTGGTTGTTTTGTACTTTAACAAATACATTATGTACGTAGTAGTTATTCATAGTGACCTGACACTAGACAGACATTTTTCAAAATCCTATCTACTCAATGTAGTCTTAGAGTATTATAAAAATTATTCTTTATCCATATGGATGAGAGTATATTTTCCAGTGTCTTTCACAGGCTACTTGCAGCATTCAATTGTTATCTTTATAAGTTGACATTGCATCCTGATGCTATTGCTTGGCTTTCCTCTCCACAGAAAACTATAGCATTTACTAGGTTTGCTTTTTGCTGGCAATAGGTTGTGCAATTAAAGGAACTCAGCAGACTTCTTCCTGGAACACTGGAACACTGACACACCCATTGGAAATCTCTGTTCACGGACTGACAATTCTCTTGCGCTGTGAAGATTTTCATAGTGGTTAAAAAAAATCAGGCTGGACATACTAATATGCTGAGCATTCAAAACTGGTGAAATTCAGTCATTTAGTAAGTATTGAACTGAGTGTCACGACCTGTCAAATGTATATGATTCTTCCATTTTCATCTATATCCATTCTATCCTATTCTGTGCAGGAGGAAATTCATCAGTTTTAGAATGCCCTTGATATCGCATGATTCTCTGAAAGTGTTTCACAATTCTCCTTCCTCCAAGAAGCTCTCCTTTACTCAGTGGAATTAAGTGATGATTTTACTTCTTACCAATTGCTACAGTTAAACCTCTATCTGTGGTTAAATTTTGGTAATGACTTGAAACATAATATAAAGGCAGATTCTGCTCCATACTTGTTAACTCATTAGTGCCCTCGCTAAATGAAAATTATTCCAAATACAACTGATCAAACCTCAGAGTAACCCCGATGCCTGGATAGGAAATAAGGTCCTTGTCTTTCAAAATAGGGCTCATATGCTTTGATTGCTGAGAGGCTGGCACAAAGGCCAGCCATTGTTTCAAACTCCATGAACTTAAGTGCCTCTCAGGCAGTATCTATCTGTTAAGAGGATTTAAAGAAAGTACTTAAAAATTTATTTTTCTTTTTCCTCTTGGGAGTCAGACATTTAAGAAAATATTTTTCAGCCAACTAGCTGACCACAGAGATAGCGAAAGAGAAATGTGACCACACACAATGAAGAAGACACACTTTGCAAAAATAGGAAAAGCCACAAATGGATGGGTCTGAGTGTAAATAAGCAAAAACCAGCAATCTCTGAATAGCAGAAGAAGTAGATTTCCAGAGTTATGATATAATAATACTCATGACGTCAGGTTCTCAACAAAAATGACAAAATATATAAAGAAATAGGAAAATGTGTCATTCAGAGGAAAAAAAGAATTTGACACAAACCATCTCTGAGAATGACCAGACATCAAAATTATTAGCCAAGAACATTAAATCAACTGTTAATTATGTTCAATGAGCTAAAGAAAATAACGGAATGAGAACTAAAGGAAATCAAGGAAACGATACCTGAACAAAATGAGATTATCAACAAAGAGATAGAAGTAATAAAAAAAAGAACCAAACAAAAATTTGCATGCTGAAAAGTACAATAACTGAAATTAAAATGTAGAGGGGATCAGCAACAGATTTAAGCAGGCAGAAAAAAGGACCAGTGAACTTTAATGTAAGATAATTGAAATTACCCATTCTGAGAAGCAGAAACAAAAAAATGAAGAAAAATGAACATATCTGGGAACCTGTGTCCAATGTACACATTATCAGAGTCACAGATGGAGAAGATAAAATGTTTGGGGGAAAAAATGAAAAAAACCCCACAAAAACCAATGACAAAAACCACATGATTTTCTCAATAGATGCAGAAAAGACCGTCCATAATATTCAACAACCCTTCATGCTAAAAACTCTCAATAAACTAGGTATTGATGGAACTTATCTTAGAATAGTTAGAGCTATTTATGACAAACCCACAGCCAATATTATACTGAATGGGCAAAAAGTGGAAGCATTTGCTTTGAAAACCGGCACAAGACAAGGATGCCCTCTCTCACCACTCCTATTCAACACAGTATTGGAAGTTCTGGGCAGGGCAATTAGGCAAGAGAAAGAAATAAAGTGTATTCAAATAGGAAGAGAGGAAGGCAAATTGTTTCTGTTTGCAGATGACATGATTGTATATTTAGAAAACTCCATGGTCTCAGCCCAAAATCCTTTAAGCTGATAAGCAACTTCAGCAAAGTCTCAGGATATAAAATCAATGAGCAAAAATCACAAGCATTCTTATACACCAATAACACCTTATGTATTCTGTGCTGGGATACTCCACATCATGAATAATATTATTTAATTTGAATAGAGTTTGATTTACAGCTCTATGTAAATATTTGGTTACAAAGTAACCATTTGGCTGTAAAAATCTGCATGTTTTGACAAATTCACAGTGGCAGGCATCCACTATTAAAGTATTATGTGGAACGTGTCAAACCCCCACCCTATGCAGCTAGTAGCTTCTCATCTGTGTAGTTTCCCTTCTCCAGAATCTCATTAAATGAGGTCACACTGTATTCTCCTCAGACTGTCTTTTTCCACTTAGCAATGTGCTTATTCACCTGTGCCTACAAATACAGACATCTAGATAATTACTTTAAGCTTTAGATATTATTCAACACTACAGCATCATGTAGCACAATTCATTCCTATGTTGGCCATCAGTAGCTCTTTTTATTGGCTCCAATTTTTCTTTGATAAATTTTAATTTTTTTAGTACTTACTTTCTGATACTTCAAGATCATCCGGGCTCATATATTTACTGTCACAGTTCTATTATCAGACGTTTTCTTTGAAGAGCCTGATTGCTTTGGTAGTCATAGGAAAACTTACATAGGGCTGCTGAATGAGCACATTGTATCTTGTCCTCCATTAGCAACGTTAGGAAGTCAATGTTTGTATTTAACCTACCTATATATACCTAATTATAAAGATTTCTGTGTGGAACTGTCTGCGTATTAAACTGAACCTAAGTTTACATTGATGTCTCCAGCTCTGATCCACTATCTCATGAATAATTCTCCCCTTCTCCCCTTGCTAATTTGTAACCTCCCACTTCAACAGTGAAAGACCTGGTTCCTACCATCTACGAATTATGTAAGTCATTGTTTTATTCCCGACACAAATACTATGGTTTTACAATTGTTCACAATTACCCTTGTTGGAAAGAACTTTATAAAAATGAAATCTAACGATGAAGTATAGTTCATTTGCCTTCAGCCTACAGATTCTATTCATTTTCAAAGTGACTCAGGTCAGCACCATTTTCCCTACACCTTCAGTCAGTTTTGTCCTACATTTGTGGTTTAGTCCATTTTGTGCCTCTGTAACAGAATACCCGAGGCCGGGTAATTTGTAAGTAAAACAGGTTAATTTGGCTCACATATTTGTGGCTGGAATGTCCGAGTTTGGGCAGTTGCATCTGGTGGGGCCTCAGTCTTTTTTACCTCATGGCGGAAAGTGGAAGAGGAGAAAGGGGTTACCAGAGATCACAGCAAGAGCAAAAGCAAGAGGGAATCCAAGGAAGCCAGACTCTTAACTACCTACTCTTGCAGGAATTAATCCATTCCTGTGAGAGCAGAACTCAATCGCCCCCATGGGAGGGCATTAATCTATTCATGAGGGATCGATCTCTATAACCCAAACAGCTTCCACTAGGCCCCACCTCCCCACACTGCCACATTGGGGGTCAAATTTCAACATGAGTTTTTTTCAGGGACAAACCACATCCAAATCATAGTAAGTAATTTGCAGCATAGTTAAATTATTTTTCACATTATGTATTCTGTGCTTGGATATTCCACATCCTGAATAATATTATTTAATTTGAATAGAGTTTGATTTACCCATTTGGGCGTAAAATTTCATCAGTTCATTCAGTGCCATGTAATCAATGTGTGTTTTGACAAATGTATAGTGGCAAGTATTAAAGTAACACTTGGAATGCTTCAAAATCCCACCCCATGCAGCCAATGGCTTCCCATCTGTGTAGTTTCCCTTATGCAGAATCTCACTAAGTGAGGTCACACTGTGTGCAGTCTCCTCAGACTGGCTTCTTCCGATTAGTAATGTGCATGCCAGATTCCCTCATGTCGTTGTGTGAGGTCACACTGTGTGTAGTCTCCTCAGACTGGCTTCTTCCGATTAGTAATGTGCATGCCAGATTCCCTCATGTCGTTGTGTGAGGTCACACTGTGTGTAGTCTCCTCAGACTGTCTTCTTCCACTTAATAATGTGCGTGCCAGATTCACTCATGTCGTTGTGTGAGGTCACACTGTGTGTAGTCTCCTCAGACTGTCTTCTTCCACTTAGTAATGTGCGTGCCAGATTCACTCATGTCTTTGTGTGAGGTCACACTGTGTGCAGTCTCCTCAGACTGTCTTCTTCCACTTAGTAACGTGCATGCCAGTTTCACTCATGTCATTGTGTGAGTTGATAGCTTGTTCCTTTCTTTGGCTAAATTGTATTCCATTGCATGAATGTACCACAATTTCGTTATGCGTTTTGGATAGCAAAACCTTCCTCTTCTTTGTTCCAGAGTTGGAGGCCTTCAAATTAACTGATAATAGTTACATTAGTAGGAGAGGCAATTCTTGGCTTCTTGTTCTACAATTATCATTGTGGGACAAAATTCATCAGATGGCAGGATCCAGTTTAAAAAGAAGCAAAAAATAGCCCAAAGACAGGAAATGAGACTAGAATCTGATAATGTACAAGGGCTATAGTTTTCATTAAAAAGCATTTTTTTTTGAGACAGGGTCTGGCTCTGTCATCTAGGCTGGAGTGCAATGGTGCAATCTCAGCTCACTGCAACCTCTACCTAAGTGATCCTCCCTCCTCAGCCTCCTGATCAGCTGGGACTACAGGCACATGCCATCATGCCCAGCTAATTGTTGTATTTTTAGTACAGATGAGGTTTTGCCATGCTGCCCAGGCTGATTTTGAACTCCTGGTCTCCCAAAGTGCTGGAATTACAGGTATGTGCCATGATGCCCAGCCAAGTTACAGTTTTCCATTGAAACATAAAATTTCTGTGTATAATAACCATCGTTTTTGATAATAGATAATCAAAGTGAGATTATTCTTGTTTTAAAAATAAGTATAGTTTTGTTAGATTTTGCCTGATTAGTTATGTAAGTGCAGCAAGAACAAAAGCTGACCACATAGGTGCTTTCAAGCTTTTTTGCTGCAAGTTTTCATAAAGAATCTCAGATTGGACTTTTAAAGGCCTTACTGAGCTAAAAGCCAAGTCAAGAACATACCATCAAACTTCAGCTGCAGTCCTTATAGCTTTGTGTGAATTTCTCTCTTCCTGAGGTCCCCAGAATACCCCCAAATCCTTGGGCCTAACAGGAAATGACTTTCCTTACTCATCTGAAAGGCTGTGAAGCCTGTGATCTAGGTATCAGGCTGGCTTTTCTCAGAGTGCTTTGTAAAGATTGGCTCCTTAAAAGTCAACATTGGTTCCTTAAAATTGCTGGTCATGGGCCGGGCGCGGTGGCTCAAGCCTGTAATCCCAGCACTTTGGGAGGCCGAGGCGGGTGGATCACGAGGTCAAGAGATCGAGACCAACCTGGTCAACATGGTGAAACCCCGTCTCTACTAAAATACAAAAAATTAGCTGGGCATGGTGGCGCGTGCCTGTAATCCCGGCTACTCAGGAGGCTGAGGCAGGAGAATTGCCTGAACCCAGGAGGCGGAGGTTGTGGTGAGCCGAGATCGCGCCATTGCACTCCAGCCTGGGTAACAAGAGCGAAACTCTGTCTCAAAAAAAAAAAAAAAAAAAAAAAAAAATTGCTGGTCATAACTGATCTTAGGTATGCTTTTCCTAAATATGATATTTCAGTAAAAGCCTTGATAATATAACCAAAGTTTCCAATTATGTCCTATTCTAAGGTGAACAGATGCTTATTGGTCTTTTGCTAACAACTATATTGTCATGGAAATAAGAGTATTCAGTAAGAATTTCAAAATTCTGGAGAAACCAGGTATGGGCGGGGGAAAGAGAAATGCTTCATTTCTGTTTACAAAAGTATAATCTACTAAATTATTGTGAGTTATAGTTAGCTTAAGAGAAAGAGATTTCTTAAATTCAAAAACTAGAAAATTAAAGAACCAGCAATGCTCAGGAAAAGCTATAAAGTTATAATCAATTTTCATCAGTTCATTCAGTGCCGTGTAATCAATTCCAGTTCTCCTGAATCTTGTGTCAGCAGTGTCATGAACCCATCAATTTCTCAACTCGATTTCTGGAGGGCATCACTGAACCAAGTGTATGGTCTTAAAGTTATTTAAGCAATATCATCAAAAGCCTATAACCAGAGTACCTGTCTTGGTCTTTCCTGTGGGTCTCAGAGGCAGTCCTGTGTTGTAGACAAACGTTCTGACCTGTAGCTGATTGCAGGAGCTTTCATGAAAACATCGGGAGGAAATAATATCTAGATAACAAGAGAATGAAATGGCTGTGATCAAAGATCTGATGAGAGTACATTATACCACAATTAACAAAGATATTCCACTTTTCTGTGGCATATAACATTTAAAATAATAATCAAAATGATGACTCACAACAATAGACCAGCACATAGCAGGGATAAGGAGGACACTGACAAATTTCCAGGAATTTTATATAATTTATGAAAATATAACATTTTACCCATATAAATATAACCCAGGAAACATTAGGTATCTATTTTTATTTGTATATTTTGTATAGTTTTTCTTATAAAAAATACAACCTACTTTACTTGCAAAACTTGCCCTACTTTTCTTGCATACTTAGTATAGAGTTGTTTCTAGTTATTCTATTGTTTCTAATACTTTTATTTATATATTGATTGTAATTTTAATACTTACTCATTGTTACTTTCCAGAGTAAACTAGGAAGTAGACATTTTAAATTGTCGTATATTAGTATTGTATAGTAGATTTGAAAATGTGTGAGTATACCATCTCCCAACATCTAGAGGGATGTGTTTCCTTATAATACGGTTTCTCAGTGTGGTAGACAAAAACATGGTTATTCATAGGCCAAAATATCTTTAGTCGCTCCATAAAAATAAGAGGCCAAAAGTATGTAAACTTGAATTACTTATGTTCAGTAATTAATGTTTTAGTATTGTATCTTATTTATAAATGATCTAGATACTTAATGTAAATCTTTCAGCTAGCTTAGCCTTAAGGTTAAGAATTACCAAAAGTATTTTGGAAACAATTATTAGGCAGATTTACTGTAGAAAATTATTATTGAAATAATGTTTTTGATAACAATGACAACTTAATTAGAATAAAGTCTATAAGCTTTAAGGTTTTAAGTATCTAGCAAGTATAATATTAGCTTATTTGACTAGACTTAAGCAGAATAGAAATTTATGTTTGTTTTATATTCAATAGTGACAGCTCGGAAGACATAGTTGTTTTATTACACAAAAAATATTAAATTAATCTTATTTAACTAAGTTTTATACAAATTGTGTTAACTGGAAAAACAGTTGTATCAGTTTCTACATTTATAGGAGTTTGAGAAATATTTATTTATAAATGCTTATTTTTTTCCAAGCCAAGTTAGAATAGAGCACTTTTAGAGGATTTTATAAACGAATTTTGGAATACTATAGGAGTTAAGAAAACATCACATATACATAATATGCATTAATAGGCATATAAACACAAACAGAGATCTCATAGCTTTTATCCTGAAATTTTAGCTATGAATCAGGCATAAATCATCTGATGGTTAATTTTAGACATCTGCTTCATTGAATTAAGAGATACATAGCCGGTAAGGTACAATTTCAACATTTCTACTAATTTGAATACAAGTTCTCAGGCATCCAGAATAATTAACAAAATGACAATTTCTGTGGCTTCTGTGGGAGAGTATGGTAGGTCCTTTTGAACTTTTTAACACTTGTCAACTGAAGAATGATGAGGTTCATAAATTTAGAAAGGAGAGATTTCTTTCATTTTTGTTTTTGAGACACAGTCTCACACTGTCGCCCAAGGCTGTAGTGCAGTGGCACAATCTTGGCTCACTGCAATCTCCACCTCCCGGGTTCTAGCAATTCTCCTGCCTTAGCCTCTGTATGCTGGCCATAACCTCTGTGTCATGACTGGTCTCTTATCAGGCAAGAAAGGAAAGGCAACTTCAGGTAGTTGGTTGATATCAGTGGTGGAGTCTTTTGAAGGGCTGGTTTCTCTTAAATCCTTGGGGAAGAAAGCCTCATCATAATTAGCACAAAAGGGGGTACAATGAGGTGTATCTGATCCCTGTTATGCCATCCTGGCCAAACCAAGAACTCAGTTTTGAAAGTTACTCTTTGGTCCCCTCAGCCAGGAGTGGATCTGTTCAGTCAGTTGAGAGCTTAGGATTTCATTTCTATTTACCAATGCTAATGGGAATGAGGAGTCTATCTTCATGGCAGCTGATTTTGCAAGAAACTCCCTGGATGGGGTTAATGGCAACTGTATTTTCTGGGAGCCCTGCTTTAATTGGATAAAGAAAGTTCTGGTAAAATTTCTTCCTTTATCTTTAATATCTCTAATGTTTTCATTTAAATCATCTTTATAACAACTCTGGATGTCTGAGTGGGTTCCCGCACTGCTATCCATTGTAAGACTTTCTGATTTCTTTTTTCCCCTTTGGTCATTATGAGTAAGGCTTCTGTACGTAATTGCATGATAGCTTTTGTTTGGAAATAACATCAAAGTAGTTGTCAAAATACATAGGAATATGATTTTGGGATTGTAAGGTGAGACTAGTTTTGGAAAAAACTGCCCAACTTGTAATGGGGAGGAAACATAATTTTATCTTTATCTTTTTGGAATTCTTAGATGGGACCCTCTGTAACAAATGACAGATTAAAATGAGAAAAATGTAGAAAAGTTTAAAAACATGTACACCTTATGGATGCAAGGAAGATACTCAGGGAAAAATGAGTAAATTTCCAACAGGTGGCTTTCAATTCAAGTGTAAAAACTGTCTTCAATTTAAAGAAAGAAAGAAGATTTGAGGCGCAGTAGTAGGGAGGTAACCAGCAAAAGCACAGCAGACAAGGGTAAGGTTTGTTATCCACAGTTTAGTCCATGCAGTCTCTATTGATAAGACTCTTCAGTTCTGTAGTTATCCTTCTCTCCTTGGTGCTGAGAGAGAGAGATCTTTTAAATCGTTATTTTCTTTATAGATGTAAATTTTCCTTATACAAGGATAACTTCTACTCTGTTTTAAGAACTTCTTTGGTTAGAATTTTTTGAAATAATCAGCTTGGAATAATTCCTATGTCACAGGGACATATTTTGGGGTAGCATATTCTGGTTTTCTACTGTTATATTTTGGGGCAGCATATTCTGGTCTCATACACTGTCATACACCAGCAAGGACAAGAGTTCTTGTCTTTCCTCCAGCAATTTGTCGTTTTTTTTTTTTAGAGTTTAGCAGTTCTAACAGATATAGACCAGCTGTGCTATCTCATTGTGCTTTTCAGTTCTATGCTATGTTGAGCATCTTTTGTATGTTTACTTGCCATCTGTAGATCTTCTTTGGTGAGTTGTCTGTTCAGATTTGTGTGCATTTTTAAGTTTTACTTATTTTTAGTGTTAAGATTTATTTTGGTATATTTTAAATACAAATCTGAATTTTGCAAATATTTTCTTTCAATATGTGGCTTGTCTTTTTATTCTCTTAACAAGGTCTTTTCAAGAGTATAAACTTTTAATATTAAAAATTCCCTATAATCCCAGCACTTTGGGAGGCCAAGGCAGGTGGATCACGAGGTCAAGAGATCGAGACCATTCTGGTCAACATGGTGAAACCCCATCTCTACTAAAAATACAAAAAATTAGCTGGGCATGGTGGTGCGCACCTGTAGTCTCAGCTACTCGGGAGGCTGAGGCAGGAGAATTGCTTGAACCCAGAAGGCGGAGGTTGCGGTGAGCCGAGATCGTGCCATTGCACTCCAGTCTGGATAACAACAGCGAAACTCCATCTCAAAAAAAATTCCACATTTTTCTTTCTTCTGTGTGTATTGACACTTTGTGTTATTTGTTAAAAATTGTTACCAAACCCAAGGGCACATAGCTTTTCCTCTATGTTTTCTTCTGGAAATTGTATAGTTTTGCATTTTTAGCGTAAGGATAATTTTGAGTGATTATTTGTTTAAATTGTAAAGTTTTCGTCTATATTCATTTCATTTCCTATGGTTTCCAATTCATCGTTACTTCACTACTTTTGGGAAAAACACAGGAGAGTGGGCTCTGCTAGAGTAGGTAGATAGCTAGATATGAACAGGAAGGGGAGCTCCTGGGAAAGGGAAAGTCTGGGAAGGCTCACCTGGATGGACCATCAAAAATTTATATTGCTATAGTGGATGGGTACTTGTCAGTTGTGGGTAGAAGGAAGAAGAGGTACATATGCAGGAAAAAACACCTGAGAATTCCTCTTAAGATGCCCAATCATCATTCACTCTGCAGTTAAAATGTCAGAATATTGCTAGCCACATGCTGATAAGAAGGACAAAGGGGACCTTCTTGAGAGAAGCCTGGCACCATAAGTACAGATTAGGGCAGAGAAGGACATTCCAAAGAGATAGGCAGGCACAGGAGGTACAGATGTGACAACTGTAGGACCTTCCTGGGAGGTGGGAGGGAGCCAGCCCCACCAGTGGATTCAGATTAATCACTGCACATGTGCCTTAACCAACAGTGAGGAGGTCCCACTAGCCTAAGAGGGACACATTGGGGACCTAAGGCAGGAGCAGAAAAACCAGACAAAGAAAACAGGTGGGGACTTGAGACAGAGGCAGGAATGTGAAGAAGTCCAAAATAAAATTCTCTGCACAGGACTCTTGGGCTGTTTTCCTGCATGATCAGCTTGCTTCTCCCTTGGGGCCTACCCATTTTTTCTACAATATGTTCTTTACACGGCATTTATTTATTATTTATTTATTTAATTATTTTGAGACAGAGTTTCACTGTTGTTGTCCAGGATGGAGTGCAATGGCATGATATTGGCTCACCAGAATCTCCACCTCCTGGGTTCAAACAATTCTCTTGCCTCTGCCTCCTGAGCAGCTGGGACTACAGGCGCATGCCACCACCCGTAGCTAATTTTTGTACTTTTAGTAGAGTTAGGATTTCACCATGTTGACCAGGATGGTGTCGATCTTTTGACCTTGTGATCTGCCAACCTCGGCCTCACAGAATGCTGGGATTACAGGTGTGAGCCACTGCACCTGGCCTATATTGTATTTATTTTCAATGAAGTTATCTGCTGTCTTTGTACGGCCCCTTGGTGAAACCCTTTCTTCCCCGTTACATAAGAACTGGGACATCAGTTTTCTCCAGTAATAGCTCCGTTTCAGTTTGAATTTCCAGAACTGTGGGTGCTGAATAACTGGTACTCCAACTTTAAGTGGTGCAGAAGGAGGCCAGTAAGGGGTGCCAGCTTTCAAACTGGGAGTAAGAGAGCCCTGCAGCGTCCCAAGCTGCTACCAGAGGGCGTGCCACCACTTCTCTGTGAGCAAGAGGGCCCTACAGTGTCCCCAGCTGTCAGCAGGGAGTGTGCTGCCAATACACTCTGAGCAACAGCACCCTAAGTGCCCCCAGCAGCCAGCAGGGGGCATGTCACCACCACACTGTGAGCAAGAGGGCCCGGCAGTGTCCCTAGCTGCCAGCAGGGGGCACAGGGCACCAATCCCGGGAGTATGAGGACCCTGCAATGGTGTGGTTGCCAGCATCGGGTGTGCTGCCAGAACACTGTGAGCAAGAGGGCCTTGCAGTGCCCTCAGTGGCAAGCAGGGAGAGTGCCGCCCCTACACCTCGAGCAAGAGAGCCTGTCAGCACAGGCATCACATCATAAGAGGACTCTACATTGCCTTGCTTGCCAGCAGGGGGTGTGGTGTCACGACATTGTTTGCAAGAGGGCCATGTAGTGCCCTGGATGCCAGCAGGGGATGCAGGTCACCACACTATAAGAGGGCACTGCAATGGCCCGATTCGCCAGCAGGGGGCGCGAGCACAGCACCATGAGCAGGAGGGCCCTGCAGCGCCCGGTCTTTTCAGATTCCTGAGATTCTGTCTTCCGTGCGTCCCGGGTCTGTGGAGTTGCGTCCTCTTCAGTGCATACCTCGGGCGGGGGCCTCTGCGAGTGTGGAGCTGCGTCTTCTTCAGCACAGACCCGGGGGTGTCGTTCGGGGGGCACCGCGATGGCGAAGCTGCGTTTTCCTTAGCACCGACCCTGCTAGCATTGTGCAGTCAGAGCAGCGTTGTTAGCGGAGTCCTCGGGGACACCACTCGCTTTGTGACGACTCCAGGCCGTGTCCACGGTGAGTAAAATTCTTCCTGTTTTCAGCCCCTACTGCTGAGGGTCAGAGACTGTGAGAAGGTCTCCACGTGGAAAACAGGACACCAAAAGCCCCCTGAATCCTGCGCACAGAGGTTTTCCCCACCCGTGGCCAGGCGGCCGCAGTGCGAGATCAACATCGCAGCCGCAGAACACAAATAGAGCGTTCCCGAGGCAGATGTGACATGGAAATACCAATGCCACACCCGCGGCGCTCGTGTAGAAAATACCTGCGATGCCAGTGCAAGGCCCCGGTGCGGAAACGTCAATCTAAAATCCGCCCTACCTACGGGCCCTGCCGGGGCGGCACTCTTCATAATCCACGCTGACATCAGCAATGCAAACTAGAAACGAACGTGTGGCCAGGGTTGGGGTTAGGGTTAGAGTTAGGGGTTATGGGTTGGGGTTTAGGAGTTAGAAGAATTTTAGGCAAAATAAATTTAAACAGTTTATTTGAGCAAAGGAAAGATTCATGAATCGTGCCTGAAGCGCCGGAACAGAAAACAGGGCGTGGGGCTTCGAGCTCTTAGCGGTGGCAGCTAGATGCGGTTTCTCATTGGCTCCAGGTAGGTGACCGCCTTCAGCGTCCGTGGTCCTACAGCCAACTGGTGGCTGGGCTTTTTGTCATTGACTGTGGTTGGTTTTTTAATTTTTCTTAAGTCAGTTTAAATGCCTCCAAGTTTGGTTTCCGTTTGCTTAGGGAAGACTTCAGGCTAACGGCCTTCTCCTTTTTTGCTTTAACATGTCAAAACCATAATTCATTTTCATTTTACTTTCCTGGTATTAATAGAAGTAAATTCACATTTTTGTTGTTACTCACAAAGTCGGTTTAATTGGCATGATGGTGCATAAAATAATGTCTGTTAATCATCTTCATCTTAGACTAGATGCAATATGTTAACTCTATTATGCTTAGTTATTAAACCATAACAGGAGTTGAGTTTCTTTTTTTTTTTCTCCTAGGCTTTAATCATTTAAAATACACCCAAGCATCTCCTAACGATGTGGATAGTTTCTGGAGAAATTATTCTTAGTGATTTTCTGTGAATACCATAGAGTGTCCTTATAGAATCTAGATGGTGTAGCCCACTTCACACATAAGTTATATGGTAGAGCCTATTTCTCCCAGGCTGCAAACCTGTATGGCACATCTCTGTACTGGATGTTGTAGTCAACTGTCACACCATGGTGACTGTGGATTGTTATTCCAAAATATCTGAGACAGGTCTCAGTCAATTTAGAAAGCTTATTTTGCCAAGGTCAAGGACATGCCCATGGCAGAGCCTCAGGAGGTCCTGACAACATGTGCCCAAGGTGATCGGGGTAGGGCTTGCTTTTATGCATTTTAGGGAGACATGAGACACCAATCAATATGCGTAAGAAGTTTGGTCCAGTGAGGTGGAACAACCAGAAACAGGAAGTGGGAGCGCTTCTAGATGAGAAGTAGATAAGAGACAAAAGGTTGCATTCTTTTGAATCCTTGATCAGCCTTCCACTGAATACACAATTTAGTCTTGCTCAGTGAATCTGTATTTTTACATATAAAGTAGGGCAGAGGAATGGCGTGATCTTGGCCCAACACAACCTCCACCTCCCGGTTCAAGAGACTCTCCTGCCTCAGCCTCCTGCATAGCTTGGATTGCAGGCATGCACCACCATGCCTGGCTAATTTTTGTATATTTAGTGGAGATGGTGTTTCTCCACATTTGTCAGGCTGGTCTGGAACTCCCGACCTCAGGTGATCTGCCTGCCTCGGCCTCCCAAAGTGTTGGGATTACAGGCGTGAGCCACCACGCCTGGCCAGGAAGCATGTTTTGATTCTGATATTGTCAACTGTATTTCAGGTATGACTTGTTTTCTTTGGAGCATTAAATACTGCTTTTCCTTTTTGTTACCCAAATAGAGCACAGATCCCTTTTTATCCATATATTCATTACTAGCTATATTGACATCTAAATTTAGAAACATTCCAGAGTCTGGGCTTTGAGTAATTCTTTGTGATCCTCTAAAAGGTAAATTATTTCTTCCCACAAGACACAGTGACATGTAAAGTTACAGTGAATGTCCTGCTACTTTTGTTTCTGTCATTTTAACAATTTCTGCAAAGCCTCTTTGGGTGAATAATTTTGACTATCTCTTAAGACACTTCTATGTTAGAAAGCATCATGATAAAACATTGAATGATTGTGGTCACAAATTCTGTTTACATTCTTCCTGTCTTTGAATATTTTTCCAGTGGCAAATATTAGCTCCTGTTGTAGTTAAAAGGAATGCTGGGAAATAAAATAAAGACAAGCATTTATTAGAATAAGTGATCCAGTCACAATCAATTTGCTGTTTGAACTTTTGTTTTTTTTTAACGAAGTCATACTTTTGAAAATGTCCAGCTGTAAATGGAAATAGTCTCCAAAATCTGAATTTTTTTCCCTGGTTCTAAGGTGACTGGCTTTCCTAGAGAGCGAACCATACCATAAAAAAAAGATATGTAAATACGTTTACATGTATGTGTTATTTTAACATAAAACATAAAAGTCATTTCCTTGAAATTATATATTAGTTTGCATAATTTGCAGCATCATGAATGCTCTTATTTTAAAAAGTAGTAGTGTCAGTTACTACTTATTAGTACAAATAAGCAGATGTTTGAAAAAAATAATTTTAAAAATAAGGTTTTATTTTGAATTAGTTTTAGACTCACACAGAAATTGGGAAGAAAATGCAGATTTCTGATGTAGACCCAACTGAGTTTTCCCTCTTATTAACATATCAACATGTATCAGATAATGTTATTAGCATCTTTTTTTTTGAGATGGTGTCTTGCTTGCGTGGGCTGGAGTGCAGTGGTGTGATCTCAGCTTACTGCAACCTCTGCCTCCCAGGTTCAAGCGACTGTCTTGCCTCAGCCTCCTGAGTAGCTGGGATTATAGGCACTGGCCATCATGCCCGGCTAATTTTTGTATTTTGAGTAGAGAGGGGGTTTCACCATGTTGGCTAGGCTGATCTTGAACTCCTGATCTCAGGTGATTGACCCGCCTCAGCCTCCCAAAGTGCTGGGATTACAGGCATGCACCACCATGCCCGACCTGCTATCTATCTGTATATTTTCTTTGGCTGGATGTCTTTTCAGGTATTTACCCAGTTTTAATTGGGTTTTTTGTTTTATTTTATTTTATTTTTTTATTGCATTTTAGGTTTTGGGGTACACGTGAAGAACATGCAAGATAGTTGCATAGGTACACATGCGGCAGTGTGATTTGCTGCCTTCCTCCCCTTCACCTAATCTGGCATTTCTCCCCATGCTATCTCTCCCAAACTGCCCACCATCCGCTGTCCCTCCCCTATTCCCCCAACAGACCCCAGTGTGTAGTGCTCCCCTCCCTGTGTCCATGTGTTCTTATTGTTCAACACCTGCCTATGAGTGAGAACATGCGGTATTTCATTTTCTGTTCTTGTGTCAGTTTGCTGAGAATGATGTTCTCTAGGTTCATCCCTACAAAGGACACGAACTCATCATTTTTGGTTGCTGCATAATATTCCATGGTGTATATGTGCCACATTTTCCCTGTCCAGTCTATCATCGATGGGCATTTGGGTTGATTCCAGGTCTTTGCTATTGTAAACAGTGCTGCAATGAACATTTGTGTGCATGTGTCCTTATAGTAGAACGATTTATAATCCTTTGGATATATACCCAGTAATGGGATTGCTGGGTCAAATGGAATTTCTGTTTCTAGGTCCTTGAGGAATCACCACACTGTCTTCCACAATGGTTGAGCTAATTTACACTCCCACCAGCAGTATAAAAGTGTTCCTATTTCTCCACATCCTCTCCAGCATCTGTTGTCTCCAGATTTTTTAACGATTGCCATTCTAACTGGCGTGAGATGGTATCTCAATGTAGTATTGATTTGCATTTCTCTAATGACCAGTGATGATGAGCATTTTTTCATATGTTTATTGGCCTCATGTATGTCTTCTTTTGTAAAGTGTCTCTTCACATCCTTTGCCCACTTTTGAATGGGCTTCTTTGTTTTTTTCTTGTAAATCTGTTTGAGTTCTTTGTAAATTCTGGATATCAGCCCTTTGTCAGATGGGTAAACTGAAAAATTTTTTTCCCATTCTGTTGGTTGCCGATTCACTCTAATGACTGTTTCTTTTGCCATGTAGAAGCTGTGGAGTTTGATTAGGTCCCATTTGTCTATTTTGGCTTTTGTTACCAGTGCTTTTGGTGTTTTGGTCATGAAGTCCTCGCCTACTCCTATGTCCTGCATAGTTTTGCTTAGATTTTCTTCTAGGGTTTTTATGGTGTTAGGTTTTATGTTTAAGTCTTTAATCCATCTGGAGTTAATTTTAGTGTAAGGTATCAGAAAGGGGTCCAGTTTCTGCTTTCTGCACATAGGTAGCAAGTTTTCCCAACACCATTTATTAAACAGGGAATCCTTTCCTCATTGCTTGTTTTTGTCAGGTTTATCAAAGATTGTATGGTTGTAGATATGTTGTGTTGCCTCCGATGCCTCTGTTCTGTTCCATTGGTCTATATCTCTGTTTTGGTACAAGTACCCTGCTGTTTTGATTACTATAGCCTTGTAGTGTAGTTTGAAGTCCAGTAGTGTGATGCCTCCTGCTGTGTTCTTTTTACTTAGAATTGACTTGGCTATGCGGGCTCTCTTTGGTTCCATATGAAGTTTAAGGTGGTTTTTTCCAGTTCTGTGAAGAAGGTCATTGGTAGCTTGATGGGGATGCGTTGAATCTGTAAATTACTTTGGGCAGTATAGCTATTTTCACGATATTGATTCTTCCTAACCATGAACATGGAATGTTTCTCCATCTGTTTGTGTCCTCTCTTATTTTGTTGAGCGGTGGTTTGTAGTTCTACTTGAAGAGGTCCGTTACGTTTCTTGTTAGTTGTATTCCTAGGTATTTTATTCTCTTTGTAGCAATTGTGAATGGCAGTTCGTTCTTGATTTGGCTCTCTTTAAGTCTGTTATTGGTGTATAGGAATGCTTGTGATTTCTGCACATTGATTTTTGTATCCTGAGACTTTGCTGAAGTTGCTTATCAGTTTCAGGAGATTTTGGGCTGAGACGACGGGGTCTTCTAGATATACAATCATGTCATCTGCAAATAGAGACAGTTTGGCTTCCTCCTTTCCTATGTGAATACCCTTTATTTCTTTTGCTTGCCTGATTGCTCTGGCTAGAACTTCCAGTTCTATATTGAATAGGAGTGGTGAGAGAGGGCATCCTTGTCTAGTGCCAGATTTCAAAGGGAATGCTTCCAGTTTTTGCCCATTCAGTATGATATTGGCTGTTGGTTTGTCATAAATAGCTTGTATTATTTTGAGATACATTCCATCAATACCTAGTTTATTGAGGGTTTTTAGCATAAAGAGCTGTTGAATTTTGTCAGAGGCCTTCTCTGCATGTATTGAGATAATCATGTGGTTTTTGTTTTTGGTTCTGTTTATGTGGTGAATTACGTTTATAGACTTGCGTATGTTGACGCAGCCTTGCATCCCCGGGATGAATCCTACTTGATCATGGTGGAAAAGCTTTTTGATGTGCTGTTGCAATCGGCTTGCCAGGATTTTATTGAGGATTTTTGCGTCTATGTTCATCATGGATATTGGCCTGAAATTTTCTTTTCTTGTTGAGTCTCTGCTGGGTTTTGGTATCAGAATGATGTTGGTCTCATAAAATGATTTGGGAAGGATTCCCTCTTTGGATTATTTGGAATAGTTTCAGGAGGTATGGTAAAAGTTCCTCTTTGTGTGTCTGGTAGAATTTGGCTGTGAACTCATCTGGACCTGGGCTTTTTTTGTGTAGTAGGCTCTTAATTGCTGCCTCAACTTCAGATCTTGTTATTGGTCTATTCATGGTTTCGACTTCTTCCTGGTTTAGGCTTGGAAGGATACAAGTGTCCAGGAATTTGTCTATTTCTTCCAGGTTTACTAGTTTATGTGCATAGAGTTGTTTGTAATATTCTCTGATGATGGTTTGAATTTCTATGGAATCTGTGGTGATTTCCCCTTTTTCGTTTTTTATTGCATCTATTTGGTTATTCTCTTTTTTCTTTTTTATTAATCTGGCTAATGGTCTATTTTGTTGATCTTTTAAAAAAACCAGCTCCTGGATTTATTGATTTTTCTGAAGGCTTTTTCATGTCTCTATCTCCTTCAGTTCTGCTCTGATCTTAGTTATTTTTTGTCTTCTGCTAGGTTTTGAGTTTTTTTGATTTTGCTCCTCTAGCTCTTTCAATTTTGATGATAGAGTGTCAATTTTGGATCTCTCCACTCTTCTCATGTGGGCACTTATTGCTATATATTTTCCTCTAGAGACTGCTTTAAATGTGTCCCAGAGATTCTGGCATGTTGTGTCTTCATTCTCATTGGTTTCAAAGAACTTCTTTATTTCTGCCTTCATTTCATTGTTTATCCAGTCAACATTCAAGAGCCAGTTGTTTGGTTTCCATGAAGCTGTGCAGTTCTGAGTTAGTTTCTGAATTCTGAGTTCTAACTTGATCGCATTGTGGTCTGAGAGAATGTTTGTTATGATTTTCATTATTTTGCATTTGCTGAGGAGTGATTTACTTCCAATTATGTGGTCAGTTTTAGAGTAGGTGTGATGTGGTGCTGAGAAGAATGTATATTCTGTGGATTTGGGGTGGAGAGTTCTGCAAATGTCTATCAGGTTTGCTTGTTCCAGGTCTGAGTTCAAGTCCTGGATATCCTTGTTAATTTTCTGTCTCGTTGATCTGTCTAATATTGACAGTGGAGTGTTAAAGTCTCCCACTATTATTGTGTGGGAGTCTAAGTCTCTTTGTAAGTCATTAAGAACTTGCTTTATGTATCTGGGTGCTCCTGTATTGGGTCCATATATGTTTAGGATCGTTAGCTCTTCTTGTTGTATCGATCCTTTTACCATTATGTAATGACCTTCTTTGTCTCTTTTGATCTTTGTTGCTTTAAAGTCTATTTTATCAGAGACGAGAATTGCAACTCCTGCTTTTTTTTTGCTCTCCATTTGCTTGGTAAATCTTCCTCCATCCCTTTATTTTGGGCCTTTGTGTATCCTTGCATGTGAGATGGGTTTGGTGCATTTAGCCCATTTACATTTAGGGTTAATATTGTTATGTGTGAATTTGATTCTGCCATTTTGATGCTAGCTGGGAGTTTTGCCCATTAGTTGATGCACATTCTTCATTTTGTTGATGCTCTTCACCATTTGGTATGTTTTTGGAGTGGCTGGTACTGGTTGTTCCTTTCTATGTGTAGTACGTCTTTCAGGAGCTCTTGTAAAGCAGACCTGGTGGTGACAAAATCTCTGAGTACTTGCTTGTTCACAAAGATTTTATTTTTCCTTCACTTATGAAGCTTACTTTGGCTGGATATGAAATTCTGGGTTGAAAGTTCTTTTCTTTACGGATGTTGAATATTGGCCCCGACTCTCTTCTGGCTTGTAGAATTTCTGCTGAGAGATCTGCTGTGAGTCTGATGGGCTTCCCTTTGTGGGTAACCCGACCTTTCTCTCTGGCTGCCCTTAGCATTTTCTCCTTCATTTCAACCCTGGTGAATCTGACGATTATGTGCCTTGGGGTTGCTCTTCTTGAGGAATATCTTTGTGGTGTTCTCTGTATTTCCTGGACTTGAATATTGGCCTGCCTTGCTAGGTTGGGGAAGTTTTCCTGGATAATATCCTGAAGAGTATTTTCCAGCTTGGATTCATTCACTTGGTCACATTCAGGTATACCTATCAAACGTAGATTAGGTCTCTTCACGTAGTCCCACATTTCTTGGAGATTTTGTTCATTCCTTTTTGTGCTTTTTTCTCTAATCTTGCCTTCTCATTTTATTTCATTGAGTTGATATTTGACCTCTGATATCCTTTCTTCTGCTTGGTCAATTCGGCTATTGAAACTTGTGCATGCTTCGCTAAGTTCTCATGTTGTGTTTTTCAGCTCCATCAATTCACTCATATTCCTCTCTGAGTTGTCCATTGTTGTTACCGTTTTATCAAACCTTTTTTTCAAGGTTCTTAGTTTCTTTGCATTGAGTTAAAACATGTTCTTTTAACTCACAGAAGTTTCTCATTACCCACCTTTTGAAGTCTGATTCTGTCATTTTATCACACTCATTCTCCATCCAGTTTTGTTCCCTTGCTGGTGAGGAGTTGTGATCCCTTGTAGGAGGAGAGGTGCCCTGGTTTTGGGTGTTTTCCTCCTTTTTGCACTGGTTTCTTCCCCTCTTTGTGGATTTATCCTCCTGTCGTCTGTGTAGTTGCTGACTTTCAGATTGGGTCTCTGAGTGGATGTCCAGATTGTTGATGATGAAGTTATTTCTGTTTCTTATTTTTCCTTCTAACAGTCTGGCCCCTCTGCTGTAGGACTGCTGAGGTCCACTCCAGGCCCTGCTTACCTGGATCAACTGCAGCAGCTGCAGAACAGTAAGGGTTGCTACCAGTTTCTTCTTCTGCTATCTTTGTCCCAGAATGATGCTCGCCAAATGTCAGTCTGATCAGTCTTTTGTGAGGTGACTCTTTGGATATATAGGGTCAGGGAGCTGCTTGAGGAGACAGTCTGTTCTTTATAGGATCTCAAGTGCTGAGCTGTGAGCTCTGTTGTTCATTAAGAGCTGCTAGGCAGGTACGTTTAAGTCTGCTGCAGCAGAACTTATAAACCACCTTTTTTCCCCCAGGTGCTCTGTCCCGGGGAATTAGGGCTTTATTCATGAGTGTCCGTTGGCTGCTGCCTTTTTCTTTTTTTTTTCAAGGCTGCCCTGCCCAGCAAGGAGGCAGCCTAGTCACTTTCTGCCTGCAGAGGCTTTGCTGAGCTCCGCCCTGCTGTCATTGAGCTTCCCTGTAGTCCTGTTTATATGGGTGTTGTTAGAAGTGCCACGGCAATGGTGGCCCGCCTCTGTAATGGTGGACTCTCTCTGTTATGGCGGGTTGCCTCGGCAACGGCAAGCTGCCTCAGTAATGTTGGACTACCTCTGTAGGGGTGGAGTGCCTCGGTAATGGCGGATGCCCCTCCCCCATTCAGCTGCACTGTCCAGGGTTCAGCTGTGCTTGCCATGAAACTTTCAACCCTGAGCATTGCCAATTGTTGTTTTTTCTGTTTGTTTTCCTGGGGCTGGGACCCGCCGAGCCTGATCACCTGGCTCCCTGCCTCAGAGCCTTTTTTTTTTTTTTTTTAAGTTGAATGGTTGACTCTCTCCTAGGTGTTCTAGTCACCTGCTGAAAGGGCGCCGGAACTGTTTGATTTCCCGTGCAGTGACCCACTGTGCCAGCTGACGCACAGGCACTGCCTTGGAATTTCCTGGCCAGCTTAAAAGGGCAAACAGACCAGTGTATTTTGTATGGAGAGCCACCGCACCATCGTGCCGGCAAAACAGCCACACTGGCTAAAGCAGTCACGCTGGCCAAAACAGCCATGCTGGTGACCCATAGGGCTCCTCTGCCTAGGAATCTCCTGGTCTGTGGGCAATAAAGATCCATCTGGAAATGTGGCGTCCGCTCACCCTCTGCGCTTTCACTGGGAGCTGCAATCCTGAGCTGCTCCTAAAGGGGCCATCTTGGATCTTCTTCATATATATATATTTTTTAACACAGTCTTGCTTTGTTGCCCAGGCTGGAGTACAGTGGTGCAATCTTGGTTCACTGCAACTTCCACCTCCTGGGTTCAAGCGATTTTCCTGCCTCAGTCTCCCAAGTAGCTGGGATTACAGGCATGTGCCACCACTAATTTTTTGTATTTTTAGTAGAGACGGGGTTTCTCCATGTTGGTCAGGCTGGTCTGCATCTTATTTTATTTATTTATTTATTTTTTTGGAGATGGCGTCTCACTCCGTCGCCGAGGCTGGAGTGCAGTGGCACATTTTTGGCTCAACTACAATCTCGGCCTCCTTGGTTCAAGCAATTCTCCCACCTCAGCCTCCTGGGTAGCTGGGATTACAGTAGTGTGCCACTGTGCCTGGCTAATTTTTTGTATTTTAGTAGAGATGGGATTTCACCATGTTGCCCAGGCTAGTTTTGAACTCCTGACCTTGTGATCTGCCTGCTTTGGCCTCCCAGAGTGCTGGGAATACAGATGTGAGCCACTGAGCCTGGCCAGTTTAAAATTTTTAGTGTTCCTTTGAAGAGTTACTTGTGTGTTTTCAATACAGTTTTTAAAATCACATGTATTTTGTAAATATCTTCTCAGTTTGTCTTGTCTTTTTGTTCTCCAAATAGGATTTTTCACAGTAGAAAATTGAGTTTTATAAAGTTTGTGTTATGAATATTTTCATGAATTGGTGTTTGATGTTGTGTGTTAAAACTCAATGCCAAACCCAATGTCACATAGATTTTCTTTTGGATTTTTTATAGTTTTGCATTTTCAATTATAGTCTTTGGACTATTTTGTGTAGGTTTTTGTGTTTTAGTTTGTGTGTACATTCATTTCATTCTATATGACTTCCAAATGCTTCTTCCTTCACCATTTTTGGGAAGGATATGGTTATAGCGGGCTTCATTTCAGTTTGACTTTCCAAAATTACGGCATTGAATAAACTGAATATTGAATTTTATGGATAACTGAGGACAACTAGGAGGGGGTGTGCGTCTGCCGAGAAACTGAGCAACAGTGTCTGTGTTGAGCCCTGGCGCCACCAGAGGGCGCACGTACCCACTCCTGACCAACTTCCCTCTGAGGTGCTAGAAGCAGCAAGGAGCTTTACCTTCCTCAGGGCAGCATGAAGGTCGTGTCAACTTGGTGTCATTCATTGGTGAGTAAAAAGCTTCCTGTCCACCCCCCTGAGTACAGAGAAAAGACTCTTTAGAGAGTACTCAGCGGAGTAAGAAATTCATTAGAAAAATGAAACCCTCAAATCCCACTGTTTTGACTACACCCTGATATTGTCAATGTACAAGACACAGTGGCTGTTAATACATATTCTCACAGTGGCCTCTAATATAGTAATCAATGTGCCCTAACACCAACATAGTATCCACACCATGGCCTAACACTAATATCCACACCATGCTGTTACACTAATATATCCACACAGTCGCCTCTAGTACTAATAAATATAATAATATCTATTAAAGGGACTCTGTTAACATCGAGACTTTTTTAAGGGGTTCACAGCTTTGGCTGAACTATAGCCTCTGTAATGGATTTTGATGAGGTCTTTGCTTTCCTGGCATGGTATTGATATGGTTGTTTAAAAAAGTAACTTAGTTTCCATTAATGTCATACTTGTAGGAAACTTCCAATAGTAGTACAAAATGTAACCTGTTTTTTTTCTTAGATTCCGAAGCAGTTACTGTTGTATCAGATTCACAATGTCCCACAAAATACAGTATATTTTACCTCAAGTACAGACACTCTCCCAGGTAACCACCGCATAACCCCTAGATAAGGAAATCACATGGTTCCTACATGATAATTCAGTCTACAAACTCATTTCACTGTCACTTCCTGCCCCACCTGTGAGTATAATGTTTTTGTTATTCTGATCCAGTTTTCTTTTCCTGGAACTGTTCCCCAGACTTGCCTGCATATTTGTCACCTTAATACATTTAAAGAGCATACAAGTTTTTGTTCAAATACCTGTCTTCAGGTCTTCGGGATATATACCTAGGAATGGAATCATTGAGTCATTTGGTAAATCTATTTGTAACTGCTTGAAGAAACACCAAATTGTTTTACACATAGGCTGCACCAATTTGTATTGTCACAAGCAGTGTTTAAGGGTTCAAGTTTCTGCACATCTTTGTCAACACATTTTTTAGTATAACTATTCTATTGTGAGTTAAGGGCATCTTTTTCTGGTTTTAATTATGACTAATGATGTTAACCATCTTTTCAGGTGCTTGTTGGTGCAGTGTGTATTAAAGTCCTTTGTCAGTTTTTAGATTGGGTTGTCTTTGTTGAGTTGTAAAAGTTATTTATACATTCTGGACAACAGACACTTTTGAAATATCTAATGTGCAGATCTTTTCTTACAAATGAAAGTCTGTTCATTTGTAGCCTTTAGAATATCCTTGATGATGTCAGCAATAGTAAGTACACTGCTTTTGTGGGTTCTGGATGTGCTGTAGTAAATTGCTGAACCCAATACGGATATTGTGGGAGCCTCCAATGTGTAGCCAAGTTGGACAGAAGGTAACCTGGGAAATGACTATTTTTGATTGCCATCTTAAGTAGTTACAGTCTTGTAACTGAGTACCCATATTTCTTAAAGAAGAAATGAATTACTTTTACTGTTTTCCTTTTTCTACACTTCCTACTTAGCTCTTTAAGAATGCAATTGTAAGCTGTACTGTCTCTCCACCAGACACTTCCTACAATAGAAACTTTTCTTACTTTGCCTTTACTTAGAAGTTCCAGGGACCAAACCTTGAAATAAACTAGGCATCTCCTAATTCTCCCCCACCAGGACATTGCCAGGAGACAACAGTCAATTTACAACCTAGCTCTGCCCCTGGTGGTTCTAGCAAGACCACCTAATGGACAAAACATCAGAGCGAGTCCCATGGACCCTGCACCTCCTCACTCCATCCCCTGCATGCCATTCTGTGAAGTCCCCCTTTTAAATCTCCCGCTTTTTACCCCTAAAGTGGAAGCATTTTCCTTAAGGCAAGAGCCTGTATGTCCCTTCAGCTAAGCTCTGGCATAAAGTTACTTTCTTTTTTCCATCCTTGTGTTTGTCAATTGAATTTGCAAGCAACAAGAGGCATGACCTGCATTCCCAGGACTGAGCCCTTAGCCTGTGGGTCTGATGCTTTCTCTAGTTAATGTCAGAATTGGATTGACACCCAGCTGGTACCCAAGATTTGTTCTGTTTGGGGAAAAAAACCCATGCATATGTTAACAGAAGTGTTCTGTGTTGAATGTTGGGTGTATAGTAGAAGAAAAATTGTTTTTCCTATTATAACAATTTTGTCTTTCCACCTTTTTTTTTTTTCATGTTTTCTGAGTTGTAAGAGTTTTGACGTTAGAGTAAATCAGTTGATTTATTTTTCCTTTTGTGTTTTGTGGTTTCGGTGTCAGAAACTAAGAAATTGCTGCTACATTCAAGGTCATGAAGTTTTAACTGTATGTTTTCTTATAGAGTTTTTAGTTTTGTCATATTTAGGTCTTTTATCCATTTTAAGTTAATTTTTTATGTGGTAATAGATAAGATACAATTTCATTTTCCTCTATGTGGATAGCAAGTTAGTGCATTACATCGTTTGTAGAGGACAGCCTTTTCCCCCCAATTTAATGGTTATGGGTCTTGTCTAAAACCAGTCGAGCATGGAGGTATTGTTTTATGACTGGACTCCCAATTCAATTCGATTGATCTTTCTGTTTATTCTTTTTTTTTTTTTTTGAGCCAGAGTTTCACTCTTGTTACTCAGGCTGGAGTGCAATGGCACGATCTCAGCTCACCGCAACCTCTGCCTCCTGGGTTCAGGCAATTCTCCTGCCTCAGCCTCCTGAGTAGCTGGGATTACAGGCACGCGCCACCAGGTCCAGCTAATTTTTTTGTAGTTGTAGTAGAGACGGGGTTTCACCATGTTGACCAGGATGGTCTCGATCTCTTGACCTTGTGATCCACCTGCCTCGGCCTCCCAAAGTGCTGGGATTACAGGCGTGAGCCACCGTGCCCGGCCTTGTGCCAGTATCATGCTGTTTTGATTACTATTGCTTTGTAATAAGAAGATTTGAAATTGGGATGTGTGAACCTCAAGATTTGGTTATCTTTCAGGATTGGTTTGGCTTTTCAGGGTTCCTTGAAATTCCATGTAAACATTAGGATCAGCTTTCCATTTCTGTCCCAAGGCCTTTGGGATTTTTGTAGGAATAACATTGAATCTGTAGCTTGCTTTGTGTAGTTTTGCAAACTTAACAAATATGGTCTTCAAATCTATGAACATGA
This sequence comes from Callithrix jacchus, assembly GCF_049354715.1. NCBI lineage: Eukaryota > Metazoa > Chordata > Mammalia > Primates > Cebidae > Callithrix > Callithrix jacchus. The sequence goes on from NC_133508.1 coordinate 12,965,838, forward strand.
CATGTTTTTACATTTATATGGACTTTAATTTCCTTAAGCAATGTCTTATAATTTCCCCCTTCTAAGTCTTACCTTTTGATTACATTTATTCCTAAGCATATTATTGCTATTGGTATTATTTAAAGTGAAATTTTTATAATTTTGTTTTCAGATTATTCATTGCTAGTGTGTACATATAAAATGGATTTTTCAGCCAGGCATGGTGGCTCACACCTGTAATCCCAGCACTTTGGGAGGCCAAGGCAGGCAGATAGATCACTTGAGGTCAGGAGCTTGAGGCCAGTCTGGACAACATGGTGAAAACCTGTCTCTACTAAAAAGACAAAATTATCTGGGCATGGTGGCATATGTCTGTAATCCAAGCTTTGTTGAAAGTCCTTTCTGCAACAGCTAAGAAAATATGGGGTATTTTTTGTTCATTCTAACAATACTGTGTGTTACACAAATGGCATTAGTGTGTGGAACCACCATTGATTTACTGGGATAAAAACTCATGTTCATGATGTTTGATCCTTTCACAATGCTCTTGGTTTAAATTTGCTATTATTTTGTTGAGGATTGTTATTATATTAGTGTACATTTCTGAGGTTATAGATCAGTCCTTGAAGTGGCATGGCACTAAGTAGGATAGGTCGGGATGAGATTGTGTATAGACTGCGGTTAGTATTTAGAGTTAGTGTGTCAGGGTGTTACAAAATCAGGAGATAAGGGTTGAACGGTTCAGAGTTTACCAATTAAAGATTATGGTATAAGGGCTTCAAGATAGGAGGTTCAGATTGGTGGTTGGGAGCTGCATAGTAGAGATTAGATGGAGAGATCAGGTGAGTAACAGGGTTAGGTTGAGAGGTCAGGATTGCAGTGAAGGGTTAGGGTGAAAGGGTTAGTGAGGTTTAGGCTTAGGGTTACGGTAAAGGTTAGAGTAAGTTTAGATTACAGCTTGAAGACTATGTTGAGTGAATTTTTGCATAACTTGTAAAACGTGCATCAATGTTCATTTCATTTCCAATAGTTTCCAATTAATTGTCCCTTCTTTATTTTTAGAAACACATGGGCTAGTAGGCTTCGTGTTCTTTTGCATTTCCAGAACGATGTCGCTGAACACTTCGTCTTCTTACTTTAAGTGGTGCAGTGGGACAGCCACCAGGGGGTGCGTTTCCATCGTCCGCACCGTGAGCAGCAAGTGCCTGCAGTGCCCCCAGCCGCCAGCAGAGGGCGCGCCAGCCAAGCTTTTCTAATTCCAAGGCCCCAGCCTCCTGCCCATTTCCTCTGCGCAGGCTCCTGCAAGGGCAGGACCGGGGTTCTCCTCACCACAGACCAGGGGTTGCCCCTCACTTTGGGACACCTCGAGGCTGCATCCAAGGTGAGTAAAATCTTTTCTGTTTGCCGCCCTGACTGCTGAGGGGCAGAGATCCTTCGTGTGGAAAATGAGAAACCAAAAACCCCGGTGAACCCAGCGCAGCCGAGGTTCTTTCCCTATACCCAAGGCGAGAAGGCTTCGGGGCCACGCTGCAGGCTGGGAAGAGAAATGCAGCGTCAGGAGAGCAACTACAACACCCCCCACACTGATAATAACCCCCTGTAATACCAGTATTGCTCCGTCTGTGGTGCTGGTGTTAGCACCCGTTGTACAGACGTCACACCCGTTATGGGAAGGTGGCAGTCGCTGTGCAGGTCTGATCCCGGGACACGGATGTATCTCTTACAGCGCCCAGAACGCCCGGAACTTCTGTGAGTGGGCACATAACACCCAGAACGCCCGGAACTTCTGTGAGTGGGCACATAACACCCAGAACGCCCGGAACTTCTGTGAGTGGGCACATAACACCCAGAACGCCCGGAACTTCTGTGAGTGGGCACATAACACCCAGAACGCCCGGAACTTCTGTGAGTGGGCACATAACACCCAGAACGCCCGGAACTTCTGTGAGTGGGCACATAACACCCAGAACGCCCGGAACTTCTGTGAGTGGGCACATAACACCCAGAACGCCCGGAACTTCTGTGAGTGGGCACATAACACCCAGAACGCCCGGAACTTCTGTGAGTGGGCACATAACACCCAGAACGCCCGGAACTTCTGTGAGTGGGCACATAACACCCAGAACGCCCGGAACTTCTGTGAGTGGGCACATAACACCCAGAACGCCCGGAACTTCTGTGAGTGGGCACATAACACCCAGAACGCCCGGAACTTCTGTGAGTGGGCACATAACACCCAGAACGCCCGGAACTTCTGTGAGTGGGCACATAACACCCAGAACGCCCGGAACTTCTGTGAGTGGGCACATAACACCCAGAACGCCCGGAACTTCTGTGAGTGGGCACATAACACCCAGAACGCCTGTGACACAGTTAGACTAAGGCAGCACCCGGCACATTCATATACCCCCTAGAACATGCATGTGTTCTTCAGAGCACACACGTAGTACCCAGAAAGCCGTGATGTCAGACTCAGTGTGCACATATCACCTTGAATGAAGTGAGACCAGCTATTCCAACACCTGTAACACTCATATAATCCCCCGGAACATGCATGTGTCCCTGAGAGCACGCACGTATACCCAGAATGCCGGTGACACTGTCAGAGCGCACATATCACCTGGAATGTAAAAATGATACTGTCAGATTTACCCAACATATGTCACACCCGTATAACCCCTGGACCATGCATTTGTCTTTCAGAACACACACATATCACCCGGAACAACTGTGACACCATCAGACTCAGAGCTCTTTTATAACTTGGAGCACACAGGTGACGTTTTCAGACTAACCCAACACCCGTCACACTCATATAATCCCTGGAACACGTGTATGTCCCTCAGAACACGTAATGGCGAGAACTACTATAACACCATAAGACTAATGCAACCCCTGTCACACAACCCCTAGAACACGCATGTGTCCCTCAGGGAGCACATATCACCCAGAACTCCCCTAACACTGTCAGACTAACGCAACAACCATCACACGTATATAACCCCTGGAATACGCATGTGTCCCTTGTAACACAAATATCACTTGGGATGTGGACGTGGCCTTTGGAGCATCTGCAGCACCAAGGATGGGACCCTTCTCTTGCTGAGGTGCTGGGTTCATAGCCTATGCTGGGCTGGGTTTGGGCTGGATTTGGCGTCTGTTACGAAGTATGATATTGTTGTTTTTGCCTTTCTTATGTGGTATTGATAGGGTCGTTTAAAAAGTAGTTGACTTCCCAGTAATGTCATCCTTCTGGGAAACTTGGACTTGCAGTTAGTATGCCTTTTCCTTTCGCTCCGATTCCCCAGCAGTTATTGCCATGCAAGATGTGCAGCTTAACAGAAAACACCCCAGTGTATTTCACCAAAAGTAGAAACACTCCTCCAGGTGACCTCTACGTAACCTTCAAATCAGAAAATACACGGCTCCTCTTTCATTTCCTTTTTTTTTTGGAGATGGAGTGCTGATCTGTTGCCAGGCTGGATTGTAGTGGTGTGATGTCAGCTCACTGCAGTCTCCACCTCCTGGGTTCAAGGGATTCTCCCATCTCAGCCTCCTGAGTAGTGGGATTTCAGGCACCACCATGCACAGCTAATTTTTTCTATTTTTGGTGGAGACAGGGTTTCTCCATGTTGACCAGGATGGTCTTGATCTTTTGATCTTGTGACCCGCCTCGGCCTCCCACAGTGCTAGAATTACAGGCATGAGCACTGTGCCCAGCTGAAAATGCATGATTTCTGTGTGAAAGTCCAGTCCACAGACCTACTTCACTGCCCATCCCATTTGGCAGAAAAATGTCTCTTTTCATGTGGGTCCAGTTTTACTTTTTGGGAATTGTTCCTTACACTCTCATTTTTATTTAGATGGAGTTTTGCTCTTTTTGCACAGGCTGGAGCGCAGTGGCACAATGTCTGCTCACTGCAGCCTCCGCCTCTCAGGTTCAAGAGATTCTCCTACCTCAGCCTCCCAAGTAGCTGGAATCATAGGCATCCACCACCACGCCTGGCTAATTTTTTGTATTTTTAGTAGAGACGGGATTTTACCATGTGGGCCAGGCCGGTCTCAAACTCCTGACCTCAGGTGGTCCACCCACCTCGGCTTCCCAGAGTGCTGGGCATAATTACACCATGCTCTCTCAGTTTTCACAGCCTTGACAGATATAAAGAGCAGAGATGACTCCACACTGGGTCTACCCAGCCTTTCATCCTGAACAGATGCAGACCCCGCATTTCCAGTAGGAATACCCTGGACTGGTGCCACATTCTCCTCAGTGCAGCCCACCTGGAGGACCTTTCATCCATCCCACCACCACTGGCGATCTCACTTGATAATGGCAGAATACTTATTTACAATCACAAATTTCATCCTGTCAAGTTCTGTATTTACCTTTGCCAGTGGTTTCTCAATGGCCTTAGAACCATGGCCTCCAGACCCTGAGTGCTCCTGCCAGCTGCTCTCTCCCATCTAGTCTGCTACACCTGCCTGCAGTCCCACTCAGGGGGACATGGGCTCCTGGGTGTCTCGGTGGGGATTTTATGTGTGTGCTGCCAGCCCATTCACCCAGTGACTACCTTAGGTTTGTTAAGGCTTTGTCTAGATGAGTTCTTAAAGCCATAGCAGTTATGTAATCTAAAAGTAGAAGAGTTAATAATGTGATTTTTTTCTAAAGTCAAGGAAATAATCTATTATTTACTATATCATCTGAGATGACCATCAGTTTTTTTTTTTTTTTTTTTTTTTTTTTGGAGATGGCATCTCCCTGTGTTGCTGAGGCTGGAGTGCACTGGCACAATCTCTGCTCACCATAGCCTCCACCTCCTGAGTTCAATTAATTTTCATGCCTCAGTCTCCTGAGTAGCTGGGACTATAGGCACCTGCTGCCACACCCAGCTAATTTTTGTATTTTTGGTAGAGGTGGGGTTTCACTATGTTGGCTATGTTTGTCTCAGACTCCTGACCACATGATCCACTTCTCTTGACCTCTGAATGTGCTAGGATTACAGGCGGTAGCTAGCAGGCCCAGCCTATTTTTAACTTTTTGAGGGAATAGCAAACTATCTTAAAAGTAAGCTGCACCATTTTGTGTTCCACATACAGTACTTAAAGGTTGTGATTTTGCTCTGACCTTGCTGACACTTATTTTATATTTCTTAAATCATAGCCTTTCTAGTGTGTGAAGGAGTGTGTCATTGTGATTTCAGTTTAGATGGCCATAATGATAATGCTATTGATCATCTTTTTATGTGTTTGTTTTCCATCTGTATGTTTTATTGGCGAAGTGTGTGTTCAACTGTTTCTCCATTTTTTATTTTTGTGGTTTTTGTTGTTGAGTTATCCAAAATATACATCATGGTTAACAGACTATTGTTAGATATATAATGCACAAATATTTTCTTCTGTTATGTGGGTTTTTTTTGGTCACTTTATTTTATTTTATTTTTTGAAACGCAGTCTTTTTCTGTTGCCCAGGCTGGAGTGCTGTGGCACAATCTCGCCTCACTGCAATTCACCTCTAGGGTTCAAGCAGTTCTCCTGCCTTAGTCTCCCGAGTAGCTGAGACTACAGGCACGTGCCACCATGCCCAGCCCATTTTTTTTTGAGGTGGAGTCTTGGTTTGTCACCCAGTGCAATCTCAGCTCACTGCAACCTCCACCTCCCAGGTTCAAGGGATTCTCCTGCCTTGGCCTCCTGAGTAATTGGGATTACAGGCGTGCCTCAGGATGCCCTGCTAATTTTTGTGTTTTTAGTAGAGACAGGGTTTGTCCATGTTCGTCAGGCTAGTCTTGAACTCCTGACCTCAGGTGACCCACCCGTCTCAGCCTCCCAAAATGCTGGGATTACAGGTGTGAATCACTGTACTTTCCCACTCCCAGGTATTTTGTTTTCCTTTTTTTTTTTGAGATGGGATCTTGCTCTGTCTGCCAGGCTGTAGTGCAGTGGCCTGATAGCAGCTGATTGCAACATCCGCCTCCTGGGTTTAAGCAATTCCCCTTCCTCAGCCTCCCAAGTAGCTGGGATTACAAGTGTGTTCCACCATGCTTGGGTAATTTTTGTATTTCTAGTAGAGATGGGGTTTTGGCATGTTGGCCAAGCTGGTCTCAAACTCCTGACCTCAAGTCATCCGTCTGCCCCTGGCCTCACAAAGTTCTGAGATTACAGGCAGTAGCCACCATGCCCAACCTTTCTTTTTTGAGACAGGGTGTGTGCTGTTGTCCAGGCTGGAGTGAGGTGGTGCAATCTTGGCTTACTGCAACCTCCACATTCCGGGTGGAAGCAATCCTCCCACCTCAGCCTCACAAGTAGCTGGTAATAAAGGTGTGTACCACCATGCCTGGCTAAATTTTGTATTTCTAGTAGAGATGGGGTTCTGCTATGTTGTCCTGGCTGGTTTTGAACTCCTGGACTCAAGTGATCCACCTGTCTCAGCCTCCTAGTATGCTGTGATCACAGATATTAACTACTGTGCCTGGCCTATTTTTAACTTTTTTAGAAAATACCAAACTATGTTAAAAATAGACTTCACCAAGTTATATTTGACTAAGTATTTAAGGGTTGTAATTTCTCTCCAACCTTGCCAACACTTGTTATTTTACATTTCTTGGATGATAGCATTTCTAGTGTGTGTGAAGGAGTATGTCATGTGGTTTCAGTTTAGATGTTCGTTATGATAATAGTGTTGATCCTCTTTTTATGTGCTTGTTCATTTGCATGTTTTATTGGTGAAGTGTGTTCATCCGTTTCTCCATTTTGTGATTTTGTTGTTGAGGTATCCAAATTTTACACTGTGGTTAACAGACTGTTGTTACCTATATAATGCACAAATATTTTCTTCCTTTTTGTGGGTTGTCTTTTCAGTTTCCTTTTTGTCTTTTGAGGCAGAGTCTTGCTCCACTGCCCTGGCTGGAGCGCAGTAGTGTAATCTTGGCTAACTGCAACCTCCGCCTCTGGAGTTTAAGCGATTTTCCTGCCTCAGCCTCTCAAGTAGCTATTACGGGCTCGCACTACCATGCTCATGTAATTTTTTGTATTTTATTTATTTTTTTGATATGGAGTCTTGCTCTGTCGTCCTGGCTGGAATGCAGTAGTGCAGTCTCGGCTCACTGCAACCTTCACCTCCTGGGCTCAAGGGCTTCTCCTGCCTCAGCCTTCTAAGTAGTTGGGATTACAGGCGTGCACCACCGTGCATGGCCAATTTTTATATGTTTAGTAGAGATGGGGTTTCTCCATGTGGGTCAGGCTGGTCTCAAACTCCTGACCTCAGGTGATCCACCCTCCTTGGCCTCGCAAAGTGTTGGGATTACAGGTGTGAGCCACTGCACCCTGCCACTCCCAAGCATTTTGTTTTTCTTTCTTTCTTTTTTTTTTTTTTTTGAGATGGGATCTTGGTCTGTCGGCTAGGCTGGAGTGCAGTGGCCTGATATTGGCTGACTGCAGCCTGTCTGCTGGGTTCAAGCAATTCTCTCTCAGCCTTCCACATATCTGGGATTACAGGTGCATTCCCCCATGCTTGGGTAATTTTTGTATTTTTAGTAGAGACAGGATTTCACCATGTTGGCCAAGCTTGTCTTGAACTCCCGACCTCAAGCGATCTGTCCGCCCTTGGACTCCCAAAGTGCCGGGATTGCAGGCATTAGCCACCATGCCCGGCCTTTCCTTTTTGATGCAGGGTGTTGCACTGTCACCCAGGCTGGAGTGCTGTGGTACGATTTTGGCTTACTGCAACGTCCACATTCTGGACTCAAGCAGTCTTCCTGCCTCAGCCTCCCAAGAGGCTGGGAGTATAGGTGTGTGGCACCATATCTGGCTAAATCTTGTATTTCTAGAAGCGACGGGGTTTTGCTATGTCTTTGCTGGTCTTGAACCCCTGAACTCAAGTGATCCGTGTGTCTTGGTCTTCCAATGTGCTGGGATTACAGGTGTTAGCTACCGTGCCTGGCCTATTTTTAAGTTTTTTAACAGATAGCAAAATATGTTAAAAATAGGCTGTACCATCTTATATTCCACATAAAGTATTTAAGGGTTGTAATTTCTCTCTGACCTTGCCAACACTTGTCCTTTCACGTTCCTTGGATCTTAGCCTTTCTAGTGTGTGTGAAGGAGTATTTTATTGTAGTTTCAGTTTAGATGGCCATAGTGATAATGATAATGATATTGTTCATCTTTAATGTGCTTGTTTTCCACTTGCATGTTTTATTCGTGAAGTGTGTGTTCAACTGTTTCTCTATTTTGTAATTTTGTGATTTTTGTGGGGTCATCCAAATGATTTATTGTGGTTAACAGACTGTTTTTTTAAATTGCATTTTAGGTTTTGGGGTACATGTAAAGAACATGCAGGATAGTGGTACAGGTACACACGTGGCGGTGTGATTTGCTGCCTTCCTCCCCTTCAGCTATATCTGGCATTTCTCCCCATGCTATCTCTCCCCAGCTCCCCACCCCCCACTGTCCCTTTCCTATTCCCCCCAATAGACCCCAGTGTGCAGTGCTCCCCTCCCTGTGTCCATGTTTTCTCATTGTTCAACACCCACCTACGAGTGAGAACATGCAGTATTTCATTTTCTGTTCTTGTGTCAGTTTGCTGAGAATGATGTTCTCTAGGTTCATCCATGTCCCTACAAAGGACACAAACTCATCGTTTTTGATTGTTGCATAATATTCCATGGTGTATATGTGCCACATTTTCCCTGTCCAGTCTATCATCGATGGGCATTTGGGTTGATTCCAGATCTTTGCTATTGTAAACAGTGCTGCAATGAACATTCATGTGCATGTGTCCTTATAGTAGAATGATTTATAGTCCTTTGGATATATACCCAGTAATGGGATTGCTGGGTCAAATGGAATTTCTATTTCTAGGTCCCTGAGGAATCACCACACAGTCTTCCACAATGGTTGAACTAATTTACACTCCCAACAGCAGTTTAAAAGTGTTCCTATTTCTCCACATTAAAAAATCTGTTGTCTCCAGATTTTTTAATGATCACCATTCGAATTGGTGTGAGATGGTATCTCAATGTAGTTTTGATTTGCATTTCTCTTATGACCAGTGATGATGAGCATTTTTTCATATGTTTGTTGGCTTCATGTATGTCTTCTTTTGTAAAGTGTCTGTTCATATCCTGTGCCCACTTTTGAATGGGCTTCTTTTTTTTCTTGTAAATCTGTTTGAGTTCTTTGTAAATTCTGGATATCAGCCCTTTGTCAGATGGGTAAACTGCAAAAATTTTTTCTCATTTTTTTGGTTGCCGATTCACTCTAATGACTGTTTCTTTTGCCATGTAGAAGCTGTGGAATTTGATTAGGTGCCATTTGTCTATTTTGGCTTTTGTTGCCAATGCTTTTGGTGTTTTGGTCATGAAGTTCTTGCCTACTCCTATGTCCTGAATGGTTTTGCCTAGGTTTTCTTCTAGGGTTTTTATGGTGCCAGGTCTTATGTTTAAGCCTTTAATCCATCTGGAGTTAATTTTAGTGTAAGGTATCAGGAAGGGGTCCAGTTTCTACTTTCTGCATCTAGCTAGCCAGTTTTCCCAACACCATTTATTAAACAGGGAATTCTTTCCCCATTGCTTGTTTTTGTCAGGTTTATCAAAGATTGTATGGTTGTAGATATGTTGTGTTGCCTCCGATGCCTCTGTTCTGTTCCATTGGTCTATATCTCTGTTTTGGTACCAGTACCATGCTGTTTTGATTACTATAGCTTTGTAGTATAGTTTGAAGTCCGGTGGTGTGATGCCTCCTGCTGTGTTCTTTTTACTTAGAATTGACTTGGCTATGCAGCCTCTTTTTTGGTTTTAAATGAAGTTTAAGGTGGTATTTCCAGTTCTGTGAAGAAGGTCATTGGTAGCTTGATGGGGATGCATTGAATCTGTAGATTACTCTGGGAAGTATGGCCATTTTCACAATATTGATTCTTCCTAACCATGAACATGGAATGTTTCTCCATCTGTTTGTGTCCTCTCTTATTTCATTGAGCAGTGGTTTGTAGTTCTCCTTGAAGAGGTCCCTTACATTTCTTGTTAGTTGTATTCCTAGGTATTTTATTCTCTTTGTAGCAATTGTGAATGGCAGTTCGTTCTTGATTTGGCTCTCTTTAAGTCTGTTATTGGTGTATAGGAATGCTTGTGATTTGTGCACATTGATTTTGTATCCTGAGACTTTGCTGAAGTTGCTTATCAGTTTCAGGAGATTTTGGGCTGAGATGATGGGGTCTTCTAGGTATACTATCATGTCGTCTGCAAATAGAGACAATTTGGCTTCCACCTTTCCTATTTGAATACCCTTTATTCTATTTCTTGCCTGATTGCTCTGGCTAGAACTTCCAGTACTATATTGAATAGGAGTGGTGAGAGAGGGCATCCTTGTTTAGTGCCAGATTTCAAAGGGAATGCTTCCAGTTTTTGCCCATTCAGTATGATATTGGCTGTTGGTTGGTTTGTAAATAGCTTGTATTATTTTGAGATATGTTCCGTCAATACCAAGTTTATTGAGGGTTTTTAGCATAAAGAGCTGTTGAATTTTGTCAAAGGCCTTCTCTGCATGAATTGAGATATCATGTGGTTTTTGTTTTTGGTTCTGTTTATGTGGTGAATTATGTTTATAGACTTGCGTGTGTTGACCCAGCCTTGCATCCCCGGGATGAATCCTACTTGATCATGGTGAATAAGCTTTTTGTTGTGCTCTTCCAAACAGCTTGCCAGTATTTTATTGAAGATTTTTGCATCTATGTTCATCATGGATATTGGCCTGAAGTTTTCTTTCCTTGTTGAGTCTCTGCCGGGTTTTGGTATCAGGATGATATTGGTCTCATAAAATGATTTAAGAAGAATTCCCTCTTTTTTGGATTATTTAAAATCGTTTCAGAAGGAATGGTAACAGTTCCTCTTTGTGTGTCTGGTAGAATTTGGCTGTGAACCCATCTGGACCTGGGCTTTTTTTGTGTGGTAGGCTCTTAATTGCTGCCTCAACTTCAGATCTTGTTATTGGTCTATTCATGGTTTCGACTTCTTCCTGGTTTAGGCTTGGGAGGACGCAAGTGTCCAGGAATTTATCCATTTCTCCCAGGTTTACTAGTTTATGTGCATAGAGTTGTTTGTAATATTCTCTGATGATGGTTTGAATTTCTGTGGAATCTGTGGTGATTTCCCCTTTTTCATTTTTTATTGCATCTATTTGGTTATTCTGTCTCTCTTTTTTTAATTAATCTGGCTAATGGTCTATTTTGTTGATCTTTTTGAAAAACCAGCTCCTGGATTTATTGATTTTTCTGAAGGGTTTTTCATGTCTCTATCTTCTTCAGTTCTGCTCTGATCTTAGTTATTTTTTGTCTTCTGCTGGGTTTTGAGTTTTTTTGATTTTGCTCCTCTAGCTCTTTCAATTTTGATGATAGGGTGTCAATTTTGGATCTCTCCACTCTTCTCATGTGGGCACTTATTGCTATATATTTTCTCTAGAGATCACTTTAAATGTGTCCCAGAGATTCTGGCATGTTGTGTCTTCGTTCTCATTGGTTCAAAGAACTTTATTTCTGCCTTCATTTCATTGTTTATCCAGTCAACATTCAAGAGCCAGTTGTTCAGTCTCCATGAAGCTGTGCAGTTCTGAGTTAGTTTCTGAATTCTGAGTTCTAACTTGATTGCACTGTGGTCTGAGAGACTGTTTGTTATGATTTCCATTATTTTGCATTTGCTGAGGAGTGATTTACTTCCAATTATGTGGTCAGTTTTAGAGTAGGTGTGATGTGGTGCTGAGAAGAATGTATATTCTGTGGATTTGGGGTGGAGAGTTCTGCAAATGTCTCTCAGGTTTGCTTGTTCCAGGTCTGAGTTCAAGTCCTGGATATCCTTTTTAATTTTCTGTCTGGTTGATCTGTCTAATATTGACAGTGGAGTGTTAAAGTCTCCCACTATTATTGTGTGGGAGTCTAAGTCTCTTTGTAAGTCATTAGGAACTTGTTTTATGTATGTGGGTGCTACTTTATTGGGTCCGTATATATTCAGGATTGTTAGCTCTTCTTGTTGCATCGATCCTTTTACCATTATGTAATGTCCTTCTTTGTCTATTTTGATGTTTGTTGCTTTAAAGTCTATTTTGTCAGAGATGAGGATTGCAACTCCTGCTTTTTTTTGCTCTCCATTTGCTTGGTAAATCTTCCTCCATCCCTTTTATTTTGGGCCTTTGTGTATCCTTGCCTGTGAGATGGGTTTCCTGGATACAGCACACCGATGGGTTTTGGCTTTTTATCCAATTTGCCAGTCTGTGTCTTTTGATTGGTGCATTTAGCCCATTTACATTTAGGGTTAATATTGTTATGTATGAATTTGATCCTGCCACTTTGATGCTATCTCGGTGTTTTGCCCATTAGTTGATGCAGATTCTTCATTTTGTTGATGCTCTTTAGCATTTGGTATGTTTTTGGAATGGCTGGTACTGGTTGTTTTCTTCCATGTGTAGTGCCTCTTTCAGGAGCTCTTGTAAAGCAGGTCTGGTGGTGACAAAATCTCTGAGAACTTGCTTGCTTACAAAGGATTTTATTTTTCCTTCACTTATGAAGCTTACTTTGGCTGGATATGAAATTCTGGGTTGAAAGTTTTTTTCTTTAAGGATGTTGAATATTGGCCCCCACTCTCTTCTGGCTTGTAGAGTTTCTGCCGAGAGATCTGCTGTGAGTCTGATGGGCTTCCCTTTGTGGGTAACCCGACCTTTCTCTCTGGCTGCCCTTAGCATTTTCTCCTTCATTTCAACCCTGGTGAATCTGACGATTATGTGCCTTGGGGTTGCTCTTCTTGAGGAATATCTTTGTGGTGTTCTCTGTATTTCCTGGACTTGAATATTGGCCTGCCTTGCTAGGTTGGGGAAGTTTTCCTGGATAATATCCTGAAGAGTATTTTCCAGCTTGGATTCATTCACTTCGTCACATTCTGGTACACCTATCAAACATAGGTTAGGTCTCTTCATGTAGTCCCACAGTCTTGGAGACTTTGTTCATTCCTGTTTGCGTTTTTTTCTCTAATCTTGGTTTCTTTTCTATTTTGTTGAGTTGATCTTCGACTTCTGATATTCTTTCTTCTGCTTGGTCAATTTGGTATTGAAACTTATGCATGCTTCGTGAAGTTCTCATGTTGTGTTTTTCAGCTCTTTCAATTCATTCATATTCCTCTCTAAGTTGTCCATTCTTGTTATCATTTCCTCGAATCTTTTTTCAAATCTTTTTTCAAGGTTCTTAGTTTCTTTGCATTGATTTAGAACATGTTCTTTTAGCTCACAGAAGTTTCTCATTACACACCTTCTCAAGTCTAATTCCGTCATTTCATCACAGTTGTTCATCTTCCAGCTTTGTTCCCTTGCTGGTGAGGAGTTTTGGTCCTTTGTAGGAGGTGAGATGTTCTGGTTTTGGGTGTTTTCCTCCTTTTTGTGCTGGTTTCTTCCCATCTTTGTGGATTTATCCACTTGTCATCTGAGTAGTTGCTGACTTTTCGATTGGGTCTCTGAGTGGATGCCCAGATTGTTGATGATGAAGTATTTCTGTTACTTAGTTTTTTTCCTAACAGTCTAGCCCCTCTGCTGTACAACTGCTGAGGTCCACTCCAGGCCCTGCTTGTCTTGGGTACACCTGTAGCAGCTGCAGAACAGTGAGGGATGCTACCAGTTTCTTCTTCTGCTATCTTTGTCCTAGAATGACGCCTGCCAAATGTCAGTCTGATCAGTCCTTTTTGAGGTGACTCTTTGGATATACAGGGGTCAGGGAGCTGCTTGAGGAGACGGTCTGTACTTTATAGGAGCTTAAGTGCTGAGCTGTGAGCTCCATTGTTCATTCAGGGCTGTTAGGCAGGTGTGTTTAAGTCTGCTGCAGCTGAACTTATAAAATCCCTTTTTTCCCTCAGATGCTCTGTCTCGGTGAGTTAGGGCTTTCTTTATGAGTATCTGTTGCACCGTCCTGCCCAGCTAGGAGGCAGTCTAGTCACTATTTGCCTGCCGAGTCTCCGCCCTGCTACCACAGGGTCCGCCCTGTTGCCATGGGCTCTGCCCTGCTACCGTGGGCTCCTCCCTGCTGTCGTGGGCTCTGCCCTGTTGGCGGAGTCTCTCTGTTATGGTGGGTTGCCTCAGCAATGGCAGGCTGCGTCAGCAATGGGAGTGTGCCTCAGTAGGGGCAGAATGCCTCGGTAATAGCAGACGCCCCTCCCCATCAAGCTGCACCATACTGGATTCAGCTGTGCCTGCAGTGAAACTCTCAACCCCGAGCGTTTTGAATCGCTGTTTTGTTTGTCCCTGTGGGGGTGGGACCCGCCGAGCCTGATTACCTGGCTCCCTGCCTCAGAGCCCTTTTTCTTTTTTTTTTAAAGTTGAACGGTTGACTCTCTCCCAGGTTTTTCAGTTGCCTGCTGTTAGGGCACCGGGATCTGTGTGATTTCTTGTGCAGCGACCTGCACTGGCTCAAATGTCACTTCCCGGGAATCTCCTTGTCTGGTTCACTGTCCAAGTCCCGTTTAATCAGATGGATATGCTAATCTGCCCTCCCAAATCTTAGATTGCCAGTTTAACAGGGCACCCAGACCAGTGCATTTTGTGTGGAGTGCTGCTGCGCTGCGGTGCCTGCCGAAAGGGCTGTGCTGGCATGTCTTTCCTACACCTGGGAATTTCCCCGTTCTGTGGTCAACAAAGATCCATCTGGAAATGCGGCTTGGACTCACCCTCTGCGCCTTCACTGAGAGCTGCAATCCTTAGTTGCTCCTACCGTGCCATCGTCAAAAACACTCCTGTTTTTATTTCTTAAATTATTTTACAATTTTTCCCTATAAAAGATAAGAATGGAAAAGGGTAGAAAGAAAAGAGTCAAGAATAAGGAGAGTATGTCACATTGCATGCCTGTATCAAAATGTTTCATGTACCCCATAAATTTATGTATCTACTATGTACCCACAGAAATGAAAGTAAAATAAAATATAAAGAAATATAAAGGAAAAAGGAGGGGAAGTAGAAATAAAACAAGAGGGAGAAATTAATTACCAACTTGAGAGAAAGTAGAAACCATGTGTAGAAGCAAGTTTTATGTTTGCCTTCCTTGGTTTTCTTCTTTTTTTTTTTTTTTTTTTTTTTTTGCCTAGAAGTAGAATTGCTGGGACATACGGTAAATCTATGTTTAAGATTTTGAGTAACTGCCAGACTGTTTTCCAAAGTGAAAAACACTTTTCATTCATACCAGTAATATATGAGGGTTTCAATTTCTCCACATCCTCACCCTTACTTGTTTTTACTTTTAAAAATTATGATAACCGTCCTAGTAGGTGTGAAGTGATATCTCACTGTGGTTTTGATTTGTATTTTTTTAAGCTAATAATCATGTTGAATATATTTTCATGTATTCATTGGCTATTTGTATATCTTCCTTGGAGAAATGTGTATTCAAGTCCTTCACTCATTTTTAATTGGGTTGTCTTTTTACTGCTGAGTTGTTAGATTTCTTTATATACTCTAGATACGAGGCCCTTATCAGATATATAATTTACAAACATTTTCTTCCATTCTTTGGGTTGTTTTTCACTTTCTTAATAGTGTCCTTTAATGCACAAAATTTTTTAACTTGTCTTTTTCTTTCACTGTTTAAGCTATTAGTATTATATTAATAGTCAAAAATTATTTTCTAATCTAAGACCATAAATATTTACAACTATGTTTCCTTGTGAAAGTTTTACAGTTTTAGCTCCTATAAATTAAAACTGTAGTCATGTAAATCCCCTACTCTTGGCTCTCCTCAGAAATTTGCACTTCTGTATAAATGTTAAAATCAGTTTGACTATTTTATTTTATTTTTTATTTATTTATTTTTTTTAGGGAAAAAGAGAAAAAGAAGGGGAAAAAAAGAAAAAGAGGGAAAAAGGAATATTACTTCATTCCTAAAATGGGTTTCAATAATGGCCGATCAATATTTTGAGTGTTTAAAGTGGTTAATGCATATTTTATGTGTTTAAAATGGAGACCTCTATTGTGTTTATTTGTTCTGGCTCTGAGTTCAAATCCTGGATATCGTTATCAATTTGTTGTCTCGTTGAATCTAAATCTCACTATGTGTCTTATGTATCTGGGTGTTAAGATCTCTTATTGTTACATTAATCCTTTTACCCTTGTATCCTTATAGCTTTGAAATCTATTTTGTCAAATGTGAAAATTGCAACTCCTGCTTTTTATTTATTTATTTTTGCTCTCCATTTGGTTGGTACGTTTTTTTTTTTTCCAACCCTTTATTTTGAGTCTATGCATATCTTTGGATATACCGTTGGATTTTGTCTGTATCTTTTGATTGGGAGATTTGGTTGATTTAACTTTAGGGTTGCTGCCATTTGATATTAACTGGCTATTTTGTCCTTTTGTTGATAAAAATTCTTCTTTATGTTAATGCTCTTTACTTTTTGGTGTATTTTTAGAAAGGATCATACTGGTTGTTCCTTTCTGTGTATAATGCTTCTTTTAGAAGTTCTTGTAAAGCAGGCCTGGTGGTAATAAAATCTCTGAGTACTTGCTTGTTCCTAAAAGATTTTATTTTTCCTTCAAATGTAAAGCTTAAATTGGCAGGATATGAAATTCTGGGCTGAAAGTTTTGTTCTTTAAGTATATTGAATATTGGCCCCCACTCTCTTCTAGCTTGTAGGGTTTCCGTTGAGAGATCTGCTGTAAGCCTAATAGGCTTACCTTTATGGGTAACTTGATCTTTCTCTCTGGCTGCCCTTAATATTTTCTCCTTCGTTTCGATCTTGGTGAATCTAACGATTATGTGCCTTGGGGTTGGTCTTCTTGAGGAATATCTTTGTGGTGTTCTCTGTATTGCCTGGGGTTGAATAGTGTTCTGCTTTGCTAAATTAGGAAAATTTTCCTGGATAATGTCCTGGAGAGTATTTTCCAGCTTGACTTCATTCTCTCCGTCACATTCAGGTACACCAATCAAGCGTATATTAGGTCTTTTCACATAGTCCCATATTTCTTGGAGACTTTGCTCATTCCTTTTTATCCTTTTTTCTCTATTCTTGTCTTGTCGTTTTGTTTCATTAAGTTGGTCTTCGACCTCTAATACCCTTTCTTCTGCTTGATCCATTCGGCTGTTTAAGCTTGTACATATTTCACTGAGTTCTCATGTTGTATTTTTCAACTCCATAAGTTCATTTGTATTCCTCTCTATATTGTCTATTCTTTTCAACATTTCATCGAACCTTTTTTCCAAGTTCTTAGTTTCTTTACATTGGGTTAGAACAAGTTCCTTTAACTCCCAGAAGTTTCTTATCATCCACCTTTTAAAGCCTACTTCAGATAATGGAACACAGTCCTTTTCCATCAGGGCTTGTTCTGTTACTGATGAGTCCTTTTCCATCTGGGCTTGTTCGGTTGCTGATGAGTCCTTTTCCATCAGGGCTTGTTCCGTTGCTGATGGGTTCTGATTTTGAGTATACTCGGCCTTCTTAGGCTGTTTTCTTCCCTTCATTATAGATGAACCGCCTTTCTAATTAGTTTTCTGAGTCAACGTCCGACTTACTGATTCCCAGTGCTGGGATCCAAGCCACCCACTGTGGCAGCCTAAATAGCAGCAGTAAGACTGATGGTGCTCTTCTGCCCAGGAATCTCTGGTCTGGCTTCCCTCTCGAGTCCGCAACAAGCGGCTCTGACTTCCCTGAGCTCCAAACTCTGGTCAGTAGGGGAAGCAGTCCCGTTGGCTCTGCGTGAAGAGCTGCTGCGCCGAGACGCCGGCAAAACCGCTGCGGCGGCCACAAGAGTCACACTGGCGACCCGTGGGGCTCCTCCCCTGGGAATCGGCTAATCGGTGAGTGACAAAAATTCGTCTAAAGATGTGGCGTCGTCTCGTTCTCTGAGCTTTCACTGGGAGCTACAATCCTGAGCTGTTAGTGGTCGGCCATCTTGAATTGTCTCCTTGGTTTTCTTCTACAGGAACAAGACATATGTTGGAAAATTTCCGGAGAATTCACCCTGGAAATGAACATTTCCATTTTCTCTGAAAATGTACCTACAAATGGCATTTTTATAATTTATTTTTATTATACTTTAAGTTCTGGGGTACACGTGCAGAACGTGCAGGTCTGTTACATAGGTATATGTGTGCAATGGTGGTTTGCTGCATCCATCACCCTGTCATTTACATTAACTATGTCTCCTAATGCTAACCCTCCCCTAGCCCCATACCTCCTGACAGGCCCGGATAAGTGATGTTCCCCTCCTGGTGTCCATGTGTTCTCATTGTTCAACTCCCACTTATGAGTGAGAACATGTGGTGTTTGATTTTCTGTTCTTGTGTTAGTTTGCTGAGAATGATGGTTTCCAGCTTCATCCAGGCCCCTGCAAAGGACACAAACTCATCCTTTTTTATGGCTGCATAGTATTCTATAGTGTATATGTGCCACATCTTTTTTATCCAGTCTCTTTTACAACTTTTGCCTAAGAATGTGGAGATCAGTACTTCCAGAGGCAAGATCACATTAGCAATGGAAGAGTGGGGGAAGTTCCAGTGTTTAAAAGTCATTCTCTTATATCAATAACACTTCAGTCCATTCTGAACTTTGCTTTTGCTTTGTTGATGAGGCTTTGGTACCATGACCATAGGTAAATATCCCCTCCAACCCTTTGCCTTCTGTTTGTAACATTTGTCCCCCTGCTGTTAGTGACAGAACTTGCTTTAATAGGAAGCAAAGGGTAGGATAGGAATTTGTCATCACACTGAGGGTACATATCTTGTGTGCATGTGTGCAGAAGTATACACTTTGTTTGCTTCTGAGATTTTGAGGGTGACCCTGTGATCAAAAGCCAGACATAAAAGTGTGAAGCAGCCGGGCACAGTGGCTCATGCCTATAATCTCAGCACTTTGGGAGGGCGAGGTGGGTGGATCATGAGGTCAAGAGATTGAGACCATCCTAGTCAACATGGTGAAATCCTGTCTCTACTAAAAATATGAAAATTAGCTGGGTATGGTGGCGCAGCCTGTAGTCCCAGCTACTTGGGAGGCTGAGGCAGGAGAATTGCTTAAACCCAGGAGGCGGAGGTTGCTGTGAGCTGAGATCACGCCATTGCACTCCAGCCTGGATAACAAAAGTGAAACTCCGTCTCAAAAAAAAAAAAAAAAAAAGTGTGGAGCGAGTTTTCTATGATTTTGAGATGTCTTCATGTCAGCTGTATTTTCTCAAGGTACTAAAAGAGGTTTACTTACTTTCTAAAAGACTTCCGGTTGGGCATGAAGGGGTGAACTAATTCGTCAGGGAACTGTTAGTCTTCAAAAGGCCTCAGTGCCAATGGAAAGAGGAAAAACAGGAAAAATGACCCTGCAGAAAGCAAATGCTCTGATGATTCATGCATTGCTTGCAGTTTTTTTTTAAATAATAACTAAAAACTAAATACTGCTTGAGTCTGGGAATTTCTCTAGGGGAAAGGATAAAGAGTTATTTCCCTCTAAGGACCACACCTTATATTTGCACAGTATGGGAAAGTAATTTTCAAAAGTACTATTTTGTTTGCCCATTTTCATCCTCAGTTTTCATGTTTGATTGAATCTGTCTTTGCTGACAGAAGTTTTCTGGGCAACCCAGAAAGTCCACAATATGAGATAATGTCATAGAGGATACAGTGAATCAATAATGTCTCTGCTGGAATTGCTTTCTGGAGACTTTGAGATGTCAGGGTTGAAATGTCATAAAGGAAGTCACTGGGCTGGTAGATAACTGGAGGTGTGACTCCATGAAGGCATTGCTTATCCCTGTTCCAAGCATATCTGGCTGCTTTTGAGAGGTAAATAGGGATGGATGAAAAGGGGGAGCTTTAGTCCTGAATTTGTACCCTGGTTCTACCACTTACCAGCTCTGCTGCTCTTGCTAGGGAGATCATGTAACATACTAACTCTAGTAATAATCACTGAAGGTCATGAGTCCTCTAAAGTAAATAGCATTTGCCCCATTTTACAGAAGAGGATACAGCATCAGAAAAGTTAGTTACTTTCCCTAAGTTCCCTGGGCACGTTTATTACCTGGATGCAAACTCAGGCTTTGTGATGCCATGCCCTGTGGGGATTCCATCACATCATCACTGACCATAACTGGAAGCAGGAGAGACCCATTGCTAAGGAATGATAGCCACATCAAGAAGTGGTTTGAACTCCCAGTATGCTGCCCACAAGTAAAGCTCACATGTATATACTGTTGAGTGGTTTGTATGAAAAGACTGGGTGATAGTGCTTTGACATTGGCAAATAACAACAAGACTCTTTTGTCTTGTATTCTCTCTCAAATTCTGTGCTCTAATGAGCGACTGAATCTCTTGTTTCTACCAAATGATTCAATTCACATAAACAAGTATATTTGTTTGTAGCACTGCTTCTGCCTATGAAAACTTAGGGAAGTAACATCACTCCAATTCTTGGTAAAAAAGGGAGAACAGAGCCATCTTCCATAAGATTATTGGAGAGATGACTGTGACAATGCATTTATAGTGCTTAACACAGTGCTTGGGACAGAATGGCACCTGTTACCAGTCAGAACTATTATTAGTGCAGTTTTAAACTAGCTGTGCTTGCAAGTACATCACTTGGTCTCAAACCTTCACAACTAGCTGCCCATATGTCTGCAGCAACACCCAGCTCCAATATACACAATTTCTAAAGTGTCTGACATCACAGTTTTGGATGTGAGGATTGCTCACTTCTTTCTCTCTTTCAGAATTGATCTCTGCTTTCTTTTCCCATGACTACTGGTATTTTTAAGATAAACTTAAAAATGCAAAGCACTCTTGCCTCAAAGGTACCGTAAGTATAAAATAGTAATGCCAGACTCATCTTGGCAACCTTACCATACCCTCTCTAAAGCCGAATATCTGCTTGTTCAGGTCCAACCCTCCATTGAGAGGCAATGCGCGTTAAGCCCCATGCCCATGTCTCCAGACCTGTTCAATCTTAGAAGAGAACCTCCTCCCTTTGATTACCAGGGCAGACAGTGGTGAATTAATTCTAATGAACATGGAACAGTCAGCCCCTGCTTGTCCCTGAGATGTGGCCCAGAGGGTTAATCTCCCATCTCCTAGTTAATCACTTTCATCCTCAGGCTGTATTAAGCCTCAGTTTTCATTTTTTTTGATTGAATCTGTCTTTGCTGACAGAAGTTTTCTGGGCAACCCAGAAAGTCCTCAGTATGAGAGAATATGATGGAGGATGCAGCGAATCCATAATGTCTTTGCTGCACTTTATGGAGACTTTGAGATATCAGGGTTGAAATATCACAGGAAGTCACTGGGCAGGGAGATAACTGAAGAAATGGAACAGAAATGGCTATCTCTGTTCCAACCATATCTGGCTCCTTTTGAGAGGTAAATAAGGATGAAGGAAGAGGAGGAAAGTCCTGAATTTGTATCCTGACTCTGCCACTTAGCAGCTCTGCTACTCTTGCCAGGGAGATCATGTTAACATATTAATACCAATAATAATCACTGAAGGTTATGAGTGTTTTATATCCTCACTACCCAAAATGTGGTTCTTAGGCCAGCAGCATTAGCATTTCCTGGATGCTTGCAGGAAATGTAGAGTCTCAGGCCAAACACCAAGTTACTTAGAGATTCTAATTGAATGAACAAGAATGTGCATCTAGTCAAATTCTCTGAGTAATTTGTATGCTCTGGACAGTTTGGAAAGCACTTGCAATTATTTAATTTCTCCATCATGACGATATGGCTCCTTTTGAGAGGTAAATAAAGATACTCATTTTGTAAAGTATGTCTTCTGGTATTACCACTGCCCTGCTTTACATGGAAGGAAACTGAGGCTCAGAGAGGTCAAATGGCTTGCTCAATATCATACCACCAGAGAGAGTGTTTGAAGCTAGGCACCTGCCCAAGCAGATGCTCTTAACCCTATGGGGAGACTTAAATAAGATTCTAAGTATCCATCAATCAGCAGAGTACCAGGCCCACCATAGATGGATGATACACGATGGTGACCTTCTCTGTTCCTTCTATTCTCTTTCTCTGTTCTGGTTATTTTCAGATGCTTTCTTGTCATGGCATTTATGTTGGTCCACCCTGGATAGGATGGGTCCTGCCTAAATTCCTGGTTTTCCCTTGACTAGGACAGTGGTTCTTGATTGTAGCTTGGAGGGAGTGCTGTCTGTTTTTCTGTGGCATTCGAGAGTGTCTCCTGGAGGGTGTTGCTGGCCCCTCTTCTCCTTCATTCCCACTGTGAAGAACTTGATGATGTTTGTTCCTGACCATGAAGCCGGGATGGAAAGCAATCCCCTGATAGGCTCACTAGCATCTTGTTCCCTTCCTTTAGACAGGTGTCATGGGTTTCCCTAGGGCAGACATGGGATGAGTTCAGGATTTTCACCTCTTATTCCTTTTGGTCCTGGGAGTTGCATAAATGAACTGGTCTTGTGGGGGGGGCGGGTGTGTGGTTTCAGTTTACTTTTTTTGGAAAAATAAAGGGTTCTGATTTATAGACACATTATTTCTAAAAAGGATGAGCACATTTATAGTTAATCAGTTTCTATGGCTTTGGTTTCTCAGTAATAAGGATGTTAAATCATACAGGACAGGAGAATGGTAAAAGGATTGAAAGAGAGAAACATGGAATCTGGGTTAAATAAACACGAGTGTCATTGAGTTCCAAGACCCCATCATTTCTAGATCCACTTTTTCAACCAGGTGTAGCTCAGATCTTATTAGGTGTTTCGTCACAGATCTAGAGCCTGTGACAGTCACAGCACTAGTCAACCTTATCTCAGGTTTTCGACATGAGTATATGATGAGGAAATGCTTTGGGGCAAAATGGAAAACTCTTGGGGCAGCTGGGTGAAGACCATAGTGAATCAGATCATTGAAGTACCTTCTCTCATTTGATTAATATCCTTGACAATGAGTTTAGGGAACTGATGACAAATGGATTTGTGACTGTTTTGGAAAGAAGCCTGAAATCAGGAGAAAAAAGGAGAATATGCATACACCTTGGAGAGCCTAGTGGCTGTAACAGAAAATATGTGAGTTACTTATTATTGCATAACAAATATCCTAAAAAACTAAGTGACTTAAACAGCAAGAAATGCTTATTATGACACAGTTTCTGTGTGTCTGGAATCAGGAGTGATTTAGCTGGGCAGTTCTGGCTCAGGGTCTACCATAGAGTTATAGTCAAGATGTTGGCAAGGATTGCAGTCTCTGAAGGTTTAAACAGGATTGTTAATGGGACCAGAGGATCCATTGCTGATTCACATAGCTGGAAAGGTGGTACTGTCTCTTGGCAAGATGCCCCTGCCTCTGGAAACTTAGGAGCCCTTTGAAGTATCTTGAGTGTCCTCACAACCTTGTATCTGCCTTCCTGCAGAGCACGTTTCAAGAGAGCAAGACAACAGCCACACTGTTTTTTATGACCTAGCCTCAGAAGTCACACATTGCCGCTATATCCTGTTGGTTATACAAGTCAGCCGTCTTCAGTGTGAGAGAAAATTATACAAGAGTGTGAATACTCGTATGTGGGGAATCACTGGGGGCCATCTTTGAGGCTGGATATTACAAAAGATAATATATAATCATCTAGGGGAAAGGGGGCATTCTGGGTCCCTAAAACTCTCCTTAATTGTGTGATCATAGATCATTTGGAATCTCTTGGTCTCAGCTTCTTAACCTCTAAAGACATTAGAATGATTTCAACTACTCTAATTCTATGGGCTTTTGGTCTGATGGAAAGTTAGAAAACTTGTCACCTGAGGACCTCAGTTTGAAGTCCAACTCTCTCTCACTTGCTAGAAGGTCTAAGGCAAGTCACTCCCAGTTATGAAGAATAGATTTACAATCTGCAAAGTGGGGATGGTCCTGAGGATTAAAAGAGATAATGGATGCAGAAGTCTTTTAAAAATCTCAGTGTCCATGCACTTGTAGGATGTTTTATTTCCTCATAAAAAAGCTGAAGTAGGGGAAATGATCCAAGATGGCCGATTGATAACAGCTCGGGATTGCAGCTCTCAGTCAAAGTGCAGAGAACTAGAGGACACCACACTTTCAGACAAATTCTGGTCGCTCAAGGAGCAGAAGATCCCCAGTGGAGGAACCACACAGTCACCAGCGCGACTCTTGTGGCCGGCGCAGTGGTTTCGCTGGCACCTCGGTGCGGCAGCTCTCGTAGCAGAGTAAACAGGGCTGGCTCCCCTTCTGACCGAGGCTTGGAGGACCCACACAGGCCGCCAGCGCAACTCTTGTGGCTGGTGCAGCAGCTTCGCTGGCACCTCGGCGCGGCAGCTCTTGGAGCAGAGTAAACAGGGCCGGGTCCCCTTTAGACCTAGGGTTGGAGTACCCACACGGGTCCCCAGCACGACTCCTGAGACCGGCATAGTGGCTGTGATGGCATCTCAGTGTGGCAGCTCTCGGTGCAGAGTAAACAAGACTGGTTCCCCTTCTGACCGAGGTTTGGAGCCCCCGGAAGGCAGAGTCGCCCATTACGGACACAAGAAGGAAGCCAGACAGGAGAATCCTGGGCAGAAAAGCACCATCGGTCTTAATGCTGCCATTCTGGCCCTGGGAACTAACAACTTGGATGTCCAGTCAAGAGACCTAATCTGAAAGTTGGTAATTTCAAAGACGACAGGAGGATAAATTTACAACGATGGGAAGAAACCAGCATAAAAAGGCTGAGAATACTCAAAATCAGAACGCCTTTCCCTCTAAAGATGATCACAGTTCCACATCAACAATGGAACAAGGCTTGATGGAGAATGAGCGCATCCCAATGACAGAATCACTCTTCAAGGAATGGATAATAAGAAACTTCTGTGAGTTAAAAGAACATGTTGTAGCCCAATGTAAAGAAACTAGGAACTTTGAAAAAAGGTTTGACGAAATCCTATTGAGAATAGACAACTTAGAGAGGAATATAAGTGAATTAATGGAACTGAAGAATACAATACAGGAACTCCGAGAAGTATGCACAGGTTTAAACACTCGAATTGTTCAAGCAGAAGAAAGGATAACAGAGGGTCATAGTCCAACTTAATGAAATAAAATGTGAAGAAAAGATTAGAGATAAAAGGATAAAAAGGAATGAGCAAAGTCTCCAAGAAATGTGGGACTATGTGAAAAGACCAAATTTACGTTTGATAGGTGTGCCTGAATGCGACAGAGAGAATGAATCCAAGCTGGAAAATACCCTTCAGGATATTATTCAGGAAAATTTTCCTAAACTAGCAAAGCAGGTCAATATTCAACCCCAGGTAATACAGAGAACACCACAAACATATTCCTCAAGAAGAGCAACCCCAAGGCACATAATCGTTAGATTCACCAGGGTTGAAACGAAGGAGAAAATACTAAGGGCAGCCAGAGAGAAAGGTCAGGTTACCCACAAAGGCAAGCCTATCAGACTTACAGCAGATCTCTTGGCAGAAATTCTACAAGCCAGAAGAGTGGGGGCCAATATTCAACATCCTCAAAGAACAGAATCTTCAGCCCAGAATTTCATATCCAGCCAAACTAAGCTTCACAACTGAAGGAAAAATAAAATCTTTTATGAACAAGCAAGAACTCAGAGATTTTATTACCACCAGGCCTGCTTTACAAGAGCTTCTGAAAGAGGCATTACACACAGAAAGAAACAACCAGTATTAGCCACTCTAAAAATATACCAAAAAGTAAAGAGCACCAACATAAAGAAGAATTTTCATCAACAAATGGATCAAACAGCCAGTTAACATCAAATGGCAGTAACCCTAAATTTAAATCGACTAAATCCCCCAATCAAAAGACACAGCCAAAACCCAACGGCATGTTACATTGAGGCCTGTTTCACATGCAAGGATACACAAAGACTCAAAACAAAGGGATGGAGAAAGATTTACCAACCAAATGGAGAGCAAAAATAAATAAATAAATAAAAAGCAGGAGTTGCAATTCTCGTATCGGATAAAATAGATTTTAAAGCAAGAAAGATATAGTAGTAAAAGGATCAATACAACAATAAGAGCTAACGATCCTAACACCCAGATACATAGAGACTTAGATTCAACAAGACAGAAAATTAATAAGGATATCAAGGACTCGAACTCAGATCCGGAACAAGTAAGCTTAATAAATATTTATAGAGCTCTTCACTTCAAATACATAAAATATACATTCTTGTCAATATCACATCACACCTACTCATAGGTTTAAATGAAACATTGATTGGCCATTATTAATACCCATTTTTTTCAGAATAAAGCAATATTTCTGTTCACCCTCCCTCTCTCTCTTCCTCTTTCTTTCTCTCCTTTACTCATTTTTTTTTCTTTCCTTCTCTCAAAAAAAAAAAAAAAAAAAAAAAAAAGGAAATCAACTTGTAAACCTCTAGATCCAGGTCGGCAATGTCTCTCTCATTGCTTGAATTTCTTTCTTCCCTTCCCTTTCTCCCTCCCTCCCTCCCCCATTCCTCCCTTCCTCCTCCCCTTTCTTCCTGTCTTCCTCCTTCCCTCCCTAAGGAAAAAAAAAAAAAAAAAAGCAGAATTAGAGGAAGCCAGAAGGCAGTATCATTATCATGAAAATAAAATTACCTTTTACTCTTTAATGTATTATGAGTCCTGAAAACAGCCTCTTCTAGCTGCCAGGCTAGGCTGTGATCTCTTGAGCTATGCCAGGTGGTTATTACAATAGAAACTAAAAGCCATATTATTTCACATGTATGCTTTACAACTTATAAAGAGCTTTTACTGACATTATGTTATTTAGGCCTCATTTTTTTATTTTTATTTTTTGCTAGTGTAAAATACCTTGTTTATGGAAGTACTTTTTAAACTAGTATTGTTTAGAAATGAGAATGTATGATCTTAGAAAATTCATGCTGATTGTCATTTTTAGAATTGCTTATCATGCTCACCCATGAAGTGGGTAAAGTCAGTCAAGTAGGACTCCTCCTTATCTTTTAACACATGAGAAATTTGCATCTTAGAGAAGTTAGGTGGCTTATCAAAGACTCAGAGCCACTCAGGATGAATCTGTAAAGGCACATATTATGTCTATGGCTATTTTTTATTTTAAAAACTGTGCTTTAAACCACTGAGATGAAAATGACAATCAAACTAATCAAATCTATTATTATTATTAAACTCTATTAACCCATCTTATGTTTTTTCTGATGCCAAGTACTGGAGTCATGAAGATGAAGAAAATGTGGTTTCTAACATTGTGTAACTCATTCGTGGGTGGAGATGGTGTGTCAGGCTAGACACGCAGGTGAATAATTTCAAGGTAGTATCATAAATCTCACTGTCGAAGTTTATTAAAAAGCATGCACTCTGGGGGAAAAACTGGTGACCAAAACATCATCTTCTGATTGAGGTCGTAGGAAAGTGGAGAGGCTCTTAAGCTGTAGGTGAAGATGAAGGGCATGGCACAGGACAGGGAGCTGAGCTTCAGGAGGCTTGCTCCAGAAGTGACAGGCAGGCAGGGGCCAGGTGTGAATGCCCTGGTATACTTATCACAACTATTGTGGCTTTGTTCTGTGAATGACAGAGAAACATTGGTATATTAAAAATACATTTTCCCCCTGATTATAAAAATACAGTCATCCCTGAGTATCTGTGGGGGATTGATTCCAAGGCCTCCCATGAATGCCAAAATCCATGGATGCTCAAGTCCCTGATATCAATGGCACAGTATCTGCACATAACCTATGTATATCCCCCCATGTATTTTATTTTATTTTTTTACATTTTATTTATTTATTTTAAATTGCATTTTAGGTTTTGGAGTACATGTGCAGAACATGCAAGACAGTTGCATAGGTACACACATGGCAGTGTGTTTTGCTGCCTTCCTCCCCTTCACCCACATTTGGCATTTCTCCCCAGGTTATCCCTCCCCAGGTCCCCCCCGGCACTGTCTCTCCCCTATTCCCCCCAATAGGCCCTAGTGTTTAGTACTCCCTTCCCTGTGTCCATGTGTTCTTATTTTTCATCACCCACCTATGAGTGAGAATATGCAGTATTTCATTTTCTGTTCTTGTGTCAGTTTGCTGAGAATGATGTTCTCCAGATTCATCCATGTCCCTACAAATGACACGAACTCATTTTTGATTGCTGCATAATATTCCATGGTGTATATGTGCCACATTTTCCCAATCCAGTCTATCATCGATGGCCGTTTGGGTTGATTCCAGGTCTTTGCTATTGTAAACAGTGCTGCAATGAACATTCCTTATAGTAGAACGATTTATAGTCCTTTGGATATATACCCAGTAATGGGATTGCTGGGTCAAATGGAATTTCTATTTCTAAGGCCTTGAGGAATTGCCACACTATCTTCCACAATGGTTGAACTAATGTACACTCCCACCAACAGTGTAAAAGTGTTCCTATTTCTCCACATCCTCTCCAGCATCTGCTGTCTCCAGATTTTTTAATGATCGCCATTCTAACTGGCGTGAGATGGTATGTCAATGTGGTTTTGATTTGCATCTCTCTAATGACCAGTGATGATGAGCATTTTTTATATGTTTGTTGGCCTCATGTATGTCTTCTTTTGTAAAGTGTCTGTTCATATCCTTTGCCCATTTTTGAATGGGCTTGTTTTTTTCCTGTAAATCTGTTTGAGTTCTTTGTAAATTCTGGATATCAGCCCTTTGTCAGATGGGTACACTGCAAAAATGTTTTCCCATTCTGTTGGTTGCTGATTCACTCTAGTGACTGTTTCTTTTGCCGTGCAGAAGCTGTGGAGTTTGATTAAGTCCCATTTGTCTATTTTGGCTTTTGTTGCCAATGCTTTTGGTGTTATGGTCATGAAGTCCTTGACTACTCCTATGTCCTGCATGGTTTTGCCTAGATTTTCTTCTAGGGTTTTTATGGTGCCAGGTCTTATGTTTAAGTCTTTAATCCATCTGGAGTTAATTTTAGTGTAAGGTGTCAGGAAGGGGTTCAGATTCTGCTTTCTGCACATGGCTAGCCAGTTTTCCCAAAGACATTTATTAAACAGGGAATTTTTTCCCCATTGCTTGTTTTTGTCAGGTTTATCAAAGATTGTATGGTTGTAGATATGTTATATTGCCTCTGATACCTCTTTTCTGTTCCGTTGGTCTATATCTCTGTTTTGGTACCAGTACCATGCTGTTTTGATTACTGTGGCCTTGTAGTATAGTTTGAAATCCGGTAGTGTGATGCCTCCCTCTGTGTTTTTTTTGCTTAGAATTGACTTGGCTATGTGGGCTCTCTTTTGGTTCCATATGAAGTTTATGGTTGTTTTTTCTAGTTCTGTGAAGAAAATCAATGGTAGCTTGATGGGGATAGTGTTGATTCTGTAAATTACTTTCGGCAGTATAGCCATTTTCACGATATTATTTCTTCCTAACCATGAACATGGAATGTTTCTCCATCTGTTTGTGTCCTCTTTTATTTTGTTGAGCAGTGGTTTGTAGTTTTCCTTGAAGAGGTCCCTTACATTCCTTGTGAGTTGTATTCCTAGGTATTTTATTCTTTTTGTAGCATTTGTGAATGGCAGTTCGTTCTTGATTTGGCTCTCTTTAAGTCTGTTATTGGTGTATAGGAATGCTTGTGATTTTTGCACACTGATTTTATATCCTGAGACTGCTGAAGCTGCTTATCAGTTTCAGGAGTTTTTGGGCTGAGGCGATGGGGTCTTCTAGGTATACTATCATGCCGTCTGCAAATAGAGACAATTTGGCTTCCACCTTTCCTATTTGAATACCCTTTATTTGTTATTCTTGCCTGATTGCTCTGGCTAGAACTTCCAGTACTATATTGAATCAGAGTGGTGAAAGAGGGCATCCTAGTCTAGTGCAGGATTTCAAAGGGAATGCTTCCAGTTTTTGCCCATTCAGTATGATATTGGCTGTTGGTTTGTCATAAATAGCTTTTATTACTTTGAGATATGTTCCATCGATACCGAGTTTATTGAGGGTTTTTAGCATAAAGGACTGTTGAATTTTGTCAAATGCCTTCTCTGCATCAATTGAGATAATCATGTGGTTTTTGTTTTTGGTTCTGTTTATGTGGTGAATTACATTTATAGACTTGCGTATGTTGACCCAGCCTTGCATCCCTGGGATGAATCCTACTTGATCATGATGGCTAAGTTTTTTGATGTGCTGTTGCAATCGGCTTGCCAGTATTTTATTGAAGATTTATGCATCTATGTTCATCATGGATATTAAGCTGAAATTTTCTTTTCTTCTTGGGTCTCTGCCGGGTTTTGGTAACAGTATGATGTTGGTCTCATAAAATGATTTGGGAAGGATTCCCTCTTTTTGGATTATTTGGAATAGTTTCAGAAGGAATGGTACCAGCTCCTCTTTGTGTGTCTGGTAGAATTTGGCTGTGAACCCATCTGGACCTGGGCTTTTTTTGTGTGGTAGGCTCTCAATTGCTGCCTCGACTTCAGACCTTGTTATTGGTCTATTCATAGTTTTGGCTTCCTCCTGGTTTAGGCTTGGGAGGACACAGGAGTCCAGGAATTTATCCATTTCTTCCAGGTTTACTAGTTTATGTGCATAGAGTTGTTTGTAATATTCTCTGATGATGGTTTGAATTTCTGTGGAATTTGTGGTGATTTCCCCTTTATCGTTTTTTATTGCATCTATTTGGTTCCTCTCTTTTCTTCTTTTTATCAGTCTGGCTAGTGTTCTATTTTGTTGATCTTTTCAAAAAACCAGTTCTTGAATTTATTGATATTTTGAAGGGTTTTTCGTGTCTCTATCTTTTTCAGTTCTGTTCTGATCTTAGTTATTTCTTGTCTTCTGCTAGGTTTTGAGTTTTTTTGATCTTGCTGCTCCAGCTCTTCCAATTTTGATGATAGGGTGTCTCTCCACTCTTCTCATATGGGCTCTTATTGCTATATATTTTCCTCTAGAGACTGCTTTAAATGTGTCCCAGAGATTCTGGTATGTTGTGTCTTCGTTCTCCTTGGTTTCAAAGAACTTCTTTATTTCTGCCTTCATTTTATTGTTTATGCAGTCAACATTCAAGAGCCAGTTGTTCAGTTTCCATGAAGCTGTGCAGTTCTGAGTTAGTTTCTGAATTCTGAGTTCTCACTTGATTGCAGTATGGTCTGAGAGACTGTTTGTTTTGATTTCCGTTGTTTTGCATTTGCTGAGGGGTGCTTTACTTCCAATTATGTGGTCAATTTTAGAGTAGGTGTGATGTGGTGCTGAGAAGAATGTATATTCTGTGGATTTGGGGTGGAGAGTTCTGCAAATGTCTATCAGGTTTGCTTGTTCCAGGTCTGAGTTCAATCCCTGGATATTCTTGTCAATTTTCTGTCTGGTTGATCTGTGGAGTGTTAAAGTCTCCCACTATCATTGTGTGGGAGTCTAAGTCTCTTTGTAAGTCATTAAGAACTTGCCTTATATATCTGGGTGCTCCTGTATTGGGTCCAGATATATTTAGGATTGTTAGCTCTTATTGTTCTATCGATCCTTTTACTATTATGTAATGGCCTTCTTTGTCTCTTTTGATCTTTGTTGCTTTAAAGTCTATTTTATCAGAGACGAGAATTGCAACTCCTGCTTTTATTTGTTCTCCATTTGCTTGGTAAATCTTCCTCCATCTTTTTATTTTGAGCCTTTGTGTATCCTTGCATGTGAGATGGGTTTCCTGGATGCAGCACACTGATGGGTTTTGGTTTTTTATCCAATTTGCCAGTCTGTGTCTTTTGATTGGTGCATTTAGCCCATTTACATTTAGGGTTAATATTGTTATGTGTGAATTAGATCCTGCCATTTTGATGCTAGCTGGCTTTTTTGCCCATTAGTTGATGTAGATTCTTCATTTTGTTGATGCTCTTTAGCATTTGGTATATTTTTGGAATGGCTGGTACTGGTTGTTTCTTTCTATGTGTAGTGCCTCTTTCAGGAGCTCTTGTAAAGCAGGCCTGGTGGTGACAAAATCTCTGAGTACTTGCTAGTTTGCAAAGGATTTTATTTTTCCTTCACTTCTGAAGCTCAGTTTGGCTGGATATGTAATTCTGGGTTGAAAGTTCTATTCTTTAAGGATGTTGAATATTGGCCCCCACTCTCTTCTTGCTTGTAGGGTTTCTGCCGAGAGATCTGCTGTGAATCTGATGGGCTTCTGTTTGTGGGTGACCCGACCTCTCTTTCTGGCTGCCCTTAGTATTTTCTCCTTCATTTCAACCCTGGTGAATCTGATGATTATGTGCCTTGGGTTGCTCTTCTTGTGGAGTATCTCTGTGGTGTTCTCTGTATTTCCTGGATTTGAGTGTTGGCCTGCCTTGCTAGGTTGGGGAAATTTTTCTGGATAATATCCTGAAGAGTATTTTCCAGCTTGAATTTGTACTCTTCGTCACCTTCTGGTACACCTATCAAACGTAGGTTAGGTCTCTTCACATAGTCCCACATTTCTTGGAGATTTTGTTCATTCCTGTTTGCGTTTTTTTCTCTAATCTTGGTTTCTTTTCTATTTTGTTGAGTTGATCTTCGACTTCTGATATTCTTTCTTCTGCTTGGTCAATTTGGTATTGAAACTTATGCATGCTTCGTGAAGTTCTCATGTTGTGTTTTTCAGCTCTTTCAATTCATTCATATTCCTCTCTAAGTTGTCCATTCTTGTTATCATTTCCTCGAATCTTTTTTCAAATCTTTTTTCAAGGTTCTTAGTTTCTTTGCATTGATTTAGAACATGTTCTTTTAGCTCACAGAAGTTTCTCATTACACACCTTCTCAAGTCTAATTCCGTCATTTCATCACAGTTGTTCATCTTCCAGCTTTGTTCCCTTGCTGGTGAGGAGTTTTGGTCCTTTGTAGGAGGTGAGGTGTTCTGGTTTCAGGTGTTTTTCTTCTTTTTGCGCTGGTTTTTTCCCATCTTTGTGGATTTATCCACCTGTCATCTGAGTAGTTGCTGACTTTTTGATTGGGCCTCTGAGTGGACGCCCAGATTGTTGATGATGAGGTATTTATGTTACTTGGTTTTCCTTCTACCAGTCTAGCCCCTTTGCTGTATGACTGCTGAGGTCCACTTCAGGCCCTGCTTGTCTTGGGTACACCTGTAGCAGCTGCAGAACAGTGAGGGATGCTACCAGTTTCTTCTTCTGCTATCTTTGTCCTAGAATGATGCCTGCCAAATGTCAGTCTGATCAGTCCTTTTTGAGGTGACTCTTTGGATATACAGGGGTCAGGGAGCTGCTTGAGGAGACGGTCTGTACTTTATAGGAGCTTAAGTGCTGAGCTGTGAGCTCTGTTGTTCATTCAGGGCTCTTAGGCTGCTGCGTTTAAGTCTGCTGCAGCAGAACTCATAAAACCCATTTTTTTCTCAGATGCTCTGTCTTGGGGAGTTGTGGCTTTCTTTATGAGTGTCCGTTGCACTATTCTGCCCAGCTAGGAGGACATCTAGTCACTATTTGCCTGCTGAGGCTCTGCCCTGCTGGTGTGGGGTCTGCCCTGTTGCTGTGGGCTCTGCCCTGCAGCCGAAGTCTCTGCCCTGCTGCCATGTGCTCTGTTCTGCGGCGGAGTCTCTCATTTGTGGTGGGTTGCCTCGGCAATGGCAGGCTGTGTCAGCAATGGGAGTGTACCTCAGTAGGGGCAGAATGCGTCGGTAATGGCGGACGCTCCTCTCCCACTGAGCTGCATCATCTTGGGTTCAGCTGTGCCCGCAGTGAAACTCTCCACCCGGAGCATTTCAAATCGCCATTTTGTTTGTCCTTGTGGGGGTGAAACCCACCGAGCCTTCTCACCTGGCTTCCTGCCTCAGAGTGCCTTTTTTTTTTAAGTTGAAAGGTTGGCTCTTTCCCAGGTGTTTCAGTCACCTGCTGCTAGGGCGTCGGGATCTGTGAGATTTCTTGTGCAGTGACCCACTGCGCTGACTCAAGCGCCACTTCCCAGGAATCTCCTGGTCTGGCTCACTGTCCAAGTCCCATTTAATCAGATGGATATGCTAATCTGCCTTCCAAAATCTCAGATTGCCAGTTTAACAGGGCACCCGGACCAGTGTGTTTTGGGCGGAGTGTTGTGGAGTGCCGCTGCGCTGTGGTGCCGGCCAAAGCGGCCGCACCAATCTAAATCACTGTGATGGCGTCCCGTGTCTTCCTACACCTGGGAATATCTCCGTTCTGTAGGCAACCAAGATCCATCTGGAAATGCGGCTTTGACTCACCCTCTGCACATTCACTGAGAGCTGCAATCCTGAGTTGTTCTTACTGAGCCATCTTCCACTCTCGACTTTCAAAAAAAAAGTTGCTTCATGTCTATGTCCAAGTAGGATGAAACTTAACTACCATGATGAGTTACTAGAACCTCCCCATCCATCTAAGACAAGAGATTCCTCAACAATCCCCCCATATATTTTAAATCATCTCTATATTGCTTATAATACCTAAAACAGTGTAAATGCTATGCAAATAGTTGTCATACTGTATTGTTTAGGAAATAATGACAAGAAAACTATACATATTGTGTATACAAGCAATATTTTTTAATATTTTCTATTCATGGTTGGTTAAATACACAGTGCAGAACACATAGATATGGAGGGCCAACTGTATTTAGAAGGCTTTTGAACAGGGAGATGGCATGAAGACAGTTACAAATACATTTAGAAAACAGGCAGGAATGGGGCATTAAGTTTGTAAGAGGCTAAGAAGGAGGGTCAGACTGGAATGAAAGGGAGTTTAGTGTTGTCTCACACTGGGAGGTAAGTGGACTTGTAGCCTCTGCACAGTAATCAACTGTAGCTCAGGGGCCAGCAAATGTTTTCTGTAAAAGGATAGATGATAAAAATCCTAGACTTTGTGGCTCATATGGTCTGTGTAGCAATTACCTAACTCTGCTGTTGTAGCAATGTATTAACAAATGCATGGGGCTGTGTGTCAATAAATCTTTATTTATATATACTACATTTTGATTTCATATAATTTTTACATATCAAGAAATGTTATTCTTCTTTTGAATTTTTCAATTATTTCATACTGGTCAAATCATTTTTGGTTCATGAGCCTTCCCAAAACAGGCGTGGAACATATTTTATTCACAGACCATAATTTCACAATCCCTCTGGTAGCTTCTGGAAATGCAATTGCCATGTCTACCTGATGAACTTGGCAAATCAACTCACACCAGTCATAGTAAATGGAAACGTTACAGAGCAGTCTCCTGCCACACAGAATTCTTTTCCAGGTCACGTGGAGTTGAAACATACTTCTTAATAGCAAAAGTTAAGTGTGAACAAGGGGAGGCAGGTGTGCCTGCTCAGGTTATTTTCCATAGCTGGCTGCTGAGATTCTGTGGGCAGGTCAGGACCTTGTTGAATTCCAGAACAAGACTGTTATCATGTGCCTTCATGCTTGTCATTCAAGGCTGGCTGTGCTGTGACTGCTGTCAGGGCAATAGTTGAAACAACTTGTCTCCAAAGGGAGACAAACGTGTGTGCTTCTTGGATGAATCTGGCACCATACTTAGCTGAGCTGTTTAAAGTCTAATCTTTTAAAAGACACATCTGACATAGGAGTAGGCAAGGACTTCATGAACAAAACACCAAAAGCATTGGCAACAAAAGCCAAAATAGACAAATGGGACCTAATGAAACTCCACAGCTTCTGCACGGCAAAAGAAACAATCACTAGAGTGAATCGGCAACCAACAGAATGGGAAAAATTTTTTTCAGTTTACCCATCTGACAAAGGGCTGATATCCAGAATTTACAAAGAACTCAAACAGATTTACAGGAAAAAAACAAGCCCATTCAAAAATGGGCAAAGGATATGAACAGACACTTTACGAAAGAAGACATATATGAGGCCAACAATCATATGAAAAAATGCTCATCGTCACTGGTCATCAGAGAGATGCAAATCAAAACCACATTGAGATACCATCTCATGCCAGTTAGAATGGCGATCATTAAAAAATCTGGAGACAACAGATGCTGGAGAGGATGTGGAGAAAAAGGAACACTTTTACACAGTTGGTGGGAGTGTAAATTAGTTCAACCATTGTGGAAGACAGTGTGGCGATTCCTCAAGGCCTTAGAAATAGAAATTCCATTTGACCCAGCAATCCCATTACTGGGTATATATTCAAAAGACTATAAATCGTTCTACTATAAGGACACATGTACACGAATGTTCATCGCAGCACTGTTTACAATAGCAAAGACCTGGAATCAACCCAAATGCCCATTGATGATAGACTGGATTGGAAAAATGTGGCACATATACACCATGGAATATTATGCAGCAATCAGAAATGATGAGTTTGTGTCATTTGTAGGGACATGGATGAATCTGGAGAACATCATCCTCAGCAAACTGACACAAGAACAGAAAATGAAACACTGCATATTCTCACTCATAGGCGGGTGATGAAAAATGAGAACACATGGACACAGGGAGGGGAGTACTAAACACTGGGGACTATTGGGGGAAAAAGGGGAGGGCCAGTGGGAGGGGGAGGTGGGGAGGGATAGCCTGGGGAGAAATGCCAAATGTGGGTGAAGGGGAGGAAGGAAGCAAAACACACTGCCATGTGTGTACCTACACAACTGTCTTGCATGCTCTGCTCATGTACCCCAAAACCTAAAATGCAATAAAAAGAATAAATAAATAAAATAAAAGACACATCTGGGACTTTTGTCTGTGCATGTTAATGGATATTCATGGGAACATACAGAATACTTGCATAATTTATTGACAAAATTCATTGAAAATACTCATAGTCTTGGTTGGGCATGGTGACTCATGCTTGTAATCCCAGCATTTTGGGAGGCCACGGAGGGTGGATCACTTGAGGTCAGGAGTTCAAGACCAGTCTGGCCAACATGGTGAAACCCCATATCTACTAAAAATATAGAAATATTAGCCAGGTCTGGTAGTGTGTGCCTGTAATGTCAGCTACTCAGGAGGCTAAAGCAGGGGGATCGCTTTAATTTAGGGTGCAGAGGTTGCAGTGATCCTAGGTTGTGCCACTGCACTCCAGCCTGGGTGACAGAGTGAGACTCCATCTCAAACAACAACAACAACAACAACTCAGCCTTATTTCATAGGTCAGAGGAAGGGTTCCATTTACAATCTTACAATTAATGGATGGGAGAAGTTGGGGCTCACATCCGGATTGTTTGACTTCATTTATCTTTTTCCCACCCCACCTAGCTCTGTATATGGTACATTTTGAATAGGTTGGGTAGGCCTAGGTAGAGAAGGAAGAATAAATGGAGCATCCAGGAGACTGCCTCTTCCAGAGGAGCATGGCACAGATGTATTTATTCAGTCTCCTAAGAAGCGAAACCAGCTTCCTTAATATAGTTTTATTTGACTGACTGCTGCTGCCCTTTCCTATTCTCTTCTTCTCTCGCTACCTTCTACCAGCAGGTGGAAGGAATTATTGCTATGCTTAGGCCAAAATATATGAAAGCAAACAATGTCTCAGCAAGTAGGAGTTTTAAACACAATAATCCAGGTGTTCGAATCTCAGCAAACATGCAGCTGATACAGATTCTGTTTTGTATCAGTTCTGTTTTTGGCAAAAAGCAAAGGACAGAACTAAGGGGATTTCATGATTCTCCAGCATGCCGTAAGGAAATCCCTGGTTTGCTTATAATTAGGATGGTGAAAACCAACTTGGAATAATCATGAAAATTCACCAGTTCTAACTCTGTCATCTCCTTTCTCAATCATCCGTGTTCCTCCAAAGGTTGTCAGGGAATGTGTACCTGTGTCATTCTCTTCTAGGCATTGGGGCAGGTTGGCAGGCCAGCTTTGTGAATGAATGATCCATGTCTACTTTAGAAGCTGGTTATACTAAGAATGGTATCCTGGAAACCAAAACTGTTCCTCAGATTTTCTCAGATCGTGCAGAATTGGGTGATTTTCTCCCCCACTACCTCTTTTTGCCTTCAGCCACACCTAATAAATACAACCTAATTCCATAAATAAAACCTAATTCCATAACACCTCTCCTCTTTCCCACCCAACATACAGCATTGGGCCCCTTGCTTTCCCCTGAGATGCCTAGATGGAGTCTGACCTTGTATACACTGTTGCCCCCCTTACCATGTTTATACAGGGATTGGCTCTTTTTTTATAGTCTGTAGACACACACACATTTGTATGTACTCTAGATTTTCATGATGATTCCGAAGGTTGAAGGGAGAGGGAGTTTACATTGTATGTGGGGAGCAAATGTCTCAAATCCCTTTGAACATATTCTACCTCTCCCTTGCCCTTCCTCTTTCACCAAGGCTTTCTCTGCCCCTCCCCATGCATACTTTTTTCTTTGCCCTTTCTTCTCATTTCTAAATCATCCTCAGGTCTCTTGATGTCTCAACCCTTTCTGATGAGCAGTTTAGCTTCTCCCCACTTCTACTTTCAGAATCCTCCAGCTACCAAGACTCACCTTTTCAGAGAGTTGCTAGAGATTTTGGTAACAAAAATTTGCCCTGTCACATTTAGGAGACTTGCTTTCCTATCTTTGTTCTATCGAGCTGGGTGAAATTACACAAAACACTTTATATCTTAGGACCAGTTTCCTCTCTGTAGAATGTAGCTAATTTCTATTCTGTGGTCACAAAGATCATCATAATAAAAATAATCATAGTTAATATGTGTGGTTTACCAACCATGTTCTAGAAACCATGTCAAGTGCTTTCTGCAGATGGTTTCATTTTTATTATAGTATTGGAACTATTGTCAACCCCACTTCACAGACTACTAAATTGAGTGTCTGAGCTGCTAGGTCACATGTCCAAGGTTATTCAGCCAGTAAGTAACAGAATGAGGATCAGCGTTTGAGATAGGAATATTCTATTCAAAATGTACCATTACAGAGAAACTAGAGTGGTATCGTCCCAGATGAGGGTTCATGCCTGTTTGCTTATCGAATGGGTAAAACTACATTAAATGCTTTCATGAGAATGGGAGACATTGTTTAAATTTTCCTGAAAACCCAGAAGAACTCAAAAGTACTCATCATCTTGGCCTTACTGGTATTTGACTATGAATACAATATATCCCACAGAAGCAAGTCTAGTAGAGTGGCCTTGGAAAAAGGCTAGGATTTAGGAGCATGTTTAGGCAACTCAAGCTTTCTCAGCTTCCATTTTCTCATCTGTACTTTCATAATTCTGATTTTTAAAAGCATCTTTGTTGAAAGTAAAGGTTCAGTGAAACAGAACAGATGAAGTGTTTCATATTTGGTCTGGCAGGCAGTAGTTGCTCAACACGTCTTGTCTATTAATGACAACCACAATGATAATAGTGGACTAATAATGAATTGATAAAATATGATTGCAAAAGTTCAAATGAGTTTTGATCTTGCCCCTCTTCTCTGTTTCAGAGGCTGTATGGTTTTTATGTTCTACATTGTATGGTTTAATGTTGGCAGGTGAGGGATTTTGATAGACACATGATAAAATCAGAAGCCCCAAGACTTGTATTTTCATCACAGAAATGTATTACTTCCTTGTGTTGTGACCTGGAGCAAGTTACTTTGTGTAAGTTAAACTTACTTGTAATAATAATCATGAATATGCCTGCCCTTTCTCCTCCCCTCAGCCTCTCCACAGTCAGTGGGAGGTACCATTGGTATAGTGTATATGAAGGGGCTTTGCAAGCTCTGGAGTGCTGTATATATGCTATTTTTTTCTCTCTTCAATTCTAAGTGGTGTTTTCCCATTCTCCTTAAATGACCCAACACTACATTCTTGGTAAAATAAATGCATTTGTGCATGAACATTTGGCAAGTAATGGGAGCTGCATTTGCAATAGACTTTTTCCCTTGAACAGCCAAGTGAGCCACTGTGAGCTGCACTGTAGCAGTGACATTTACAATAATTTTTTCAGAAGAGCAATTGCCAACTTGCCTATTTGACTAGTATGGAGTACTATACACTATTTAGGGTGATTAGATTAGTAAACCAGCAATTTGGTAGAGCCATCAGAGAAGAGGATGAAAAGAAATGAATATCTGAGATCCTGAGTTTCCAATCAGATCAAGAAAAAGAAGCCTATAAAAATAGGGCCCATTTATTTGTGGGAGAACCATACACCACTTTGTATGGAGGCTTCATTTTCTAGGCACATTTTCTAATGCTTTCAGCAACATTGTGATATAGGTAGGACTATTCCCATTTTACAGATGAGGAAACTGAGGCTCAGAGGTTTAAGTCACTAGTCTGCTCCTCCTTTCATGCTGTTTTTTAGAGAATGGTGCCACCACCTATCCAGTCACACAAGCCAAAGTCCTATGAGTGAGCTCTTGTTTATCCCTTTCTGTTTCACTTCTCATATCCAACTTACCATTCAGGCCTGCTGATTTTAGTTCTTAAATATCCCTTAGCTTCTGTTTTTTCTTTCCATTGAAATTCTCATTGCAGCCCTTCTGTGGATTTCCTCCTGGCCTTCCACCTGTGTGCTTGTGTCCATGTTGTCTCCAGTCTGTCCTCCACATAAGTCAGACTATGCCCCATACCTCCCAGTCCTCCTTAGAATGAGGACAAACCTCCTCACCATGGCCACAGGATCCTTTCCATTTCTCTGACCTCACTGCATGCCCCTTCTCTCTGCTCTGCACTGCAAAGTCTCAGTGTCTTGTACTGGTCAAGGTCAAGGTCCCCCTGCACCACATATTTGCCTGGGATGCCAGATCCTCCTAACTTTGACCACTTACTGCCCACTCATGCTTCTGATCTCAGTCCCTCTGTAGGGGAGACCTTTCCTGACCTTTGTAACTAAAGCAAAGTCTTCTCCTGGGTGCTCTCATTGTTCCAGGGACCTGCCTGCACAGCACTTGTACCAGTTAATCCTTTACATTAACTTGAGTGACAGATATGTTAGTGTCCACTTCTGTCTCCCAGGAATGAAGCCAAGAAAGGTAAGGCCCTATCTGTGTGCATTCCTACAGTCTAATGTACTTAGTGAGATATTGTTTAATGAGAATGAGTTGGACATGACAGCATGGCTAGATAGTGATGGATTTAGGATTTAAACATACTTCTTTCTGGTTCTAGAGACTTTGCTGTCAACACTATTCACTTTTGGACAGTGTCATTTTAGGACTGATAAGGGTACTTTATGCTAAGATCAAATATATTTTGGATCCATCAGATGAAGTTCGATAAAAGTGGGTTATTAAGAACCCATTGATAAGCAGAGCTGCCTGACCAAAATTTCCAGATTTTGCTTCAAAGAGAAATGTAATGAAAGTGGGCTGATGGGAGGGGGTGGAGGGCTGGAAAGTGTAGCAGGAACAGCTACTTCTATAATGCCCTTGACCCTGCCTTTCTCTGTTCTTCACTCTTGCTGAAATTGGCCACCCTGAGTGTGTTCAGATAATGATAAATTATCTCTGTCACACTGTGTGTGTGTGTGTGTGTGTGTGTGTGTGTGTGTGTTGGGCTATGTACAAGAGAGGCAGCTTCTGTGACTAAATGAAGACTTGTAATTAAGGAATTTGTCGGAAATGGCAAGGATGCATTGGTGCTTGGTCCTTAGTACTCCTCCCTGAGGCCACATTTCCTTGAACTGGCTTATATTTGCCACTGACACTACTAGCAGCAGGATGGAGGGGAGGAAGAGAGAGACCAGGTGTTGCAATGCTTAGTGCCTGATTTCAGCTCTGCTACAAACTAAAACAGTACTGACTTTTGTTAACCCCCAACCTCTTTGAGCCTTAGTTTCCTCATCTGAAAAAAATCAATGATGGTTTGAATTCCTTTACAATCTGACATTCAATTATCTCTCTCTCCATTGTGGCAGCACTGGGAGCTATTGTTCTGTCTCTGGTGGCAGTTATGACTTCTGCATTATCAAGGGGCCCTCTCTAACCTAAATAACCCCTCAAAGAAATTAAATTTGTAATCATTTCTGCCTGGTAAGCGAAATAACAACAGAAAAAAGCTAGTTGTCAATAGCCCTGTGGATGGCAAATTAATGAGATCTGTGCAAACACTTGCTCATATAGCTATAATTTGCCTTTCATTTTCCCTTGCAACTCAGAAGAAAGTGAGTAATTTTCAAAGAGCCTCTCATTGAACGTATTTAAAAAAATGTCGTTGGCAAAAGGGGCATTTGGTTGCTTGATTACCATGTATCTGAGTATGTGGAACAGTTATTTTTAGCTGGGGGTAATTAGCTGAGTAGAAAGCTAAAGAATCTTGGGGGCAGAAAAATCTTTGTCTTATGTTGGCACGGAGAAAGCAAAGCGAAGATCAGAGTATAGGAGGCCGTTAAATAACTAAATAAGGGGTCAGCTGCATTTCCTCTGGCTACTCAGAGGTGAGGCCCTAAAGCAATGGAGACAACATTGTGAGTGGGAATGTGTTTGCAGGGTCTAATTAGTTTACCCAAGCAAAGTGCAAAAGAGAAAGGGCTAAAAATACATAGATTGTAAAA
This sequence comes from Callithrix jacchus, assembly GCF_049354715.1. Taxonomy (NCBI): domain Eukaryota; kingdom Metazoa; phylum Chordata; class Mammalia; order Primates; family Cebidae; genus Callithrix; species Callithrix jacchus. The sequence goes on from NC_133508.1 coordinate 13,008,142, forward strand.
TTCATGGCTTCATTTGCTCTTCTGCCTTTGAAACCTTTTTGAAACCTTATAGTAGAACAATTTATAATCCTTGAAACCTTTTTGCTACCACTCTTGTCAGCTTGTCTAAGGCCACCGTAGCTTATCAGCTATGGGGGAAAGTTGTTTAAACTCTCTAAGCCTCCTTTTTTTTCCCGCTGGTTCACTTAGGGGCACTAATTCCTGATTTTCTGAATGAGTTATTGTTGTTCAGATCCCATAATTGTTTGCATATGTGCTCTATAAGATGCGTCACCTAGCGCACATTGTGGGCAACCTCAGGTGTAGCAGTTAGGACATCTGTGTACCTGGATTTGGCTGTTAATAACTGAATGGAACTGGGAGGAATGGCAGAAGAGACCACTGTAGAATTTTTCTGGATTCTTTTGGTTTCTCCAGAAAATGATACTGCTCCTATATTTGAAGATAACTATCTGCCTAGGCATATGAAAATTCTAAGGTTGACACCGCTTTGCATTGATTCTAGGGCAGGGTTTAAGGATTGCTGGAGCAGCAGCAGCATTTTACATTATAGATTTCAGTCAACAGGCTGGTCATGGCCTCCTCAGTGTGCCAGAATCTTACAGATGGTGGGTGTCAGTGGGCTGGACTCACAGTTTTCATCTCTTAGGCTGGCCAGGCCCATGGGGGCAATGGTAAAAATTTAATTGGAACATATATCAGAAGTAATAAGAGATCCATCTCCTTAAAGGCTTCCTAGGAGATTTCCTGAAGATTTATAAAAGACACTTCATCAGAGTCATTGATCAAATGACTCTGATGTTTCCCTCTCACTGGAAGAAATTCAGGTCACCAGGCCACTTAAAATCATTGTGTTCCCCTTTCCCAGTAACCTCTGCTCATATAATTTCTTTATGTCATATCATATATTATTTAACTTAATATCCTGAGTAGTGGAGCTAGCAAACATGCAGTATCACTATAAACTGCAGTATCATAACAGACTTTCTTTAAAAATCATCTAATTTCTCTTTAAAAACACTGATATTTTTGTAAAGTAGTTATCTTTAGGAATATGAACATTTTATAATGCTGGAAAAATTATTTGAATTTCTTTTCATTTAAAACCTATAGCTTTTTATTTAATCCAGCTTTCACAAATATTTTATTTTCCCACTATAGAAAAATTTAGTTTAGAGATAAACGTAAAGAAAAGTCACCCACAGCTCCATCCAAAAGTCAACAACTCTTAAGATCATTATTTTTGTTCTAGTTCTCATTATTTTTGCTGAATCTATGTTTCATATAGTTTCATCATGTCAGAAAATACTGTATATATATGAGCTTTAAAATAATACATTTTTATTGTCAAATTAAATACATATTTAATATGGTGTAATTAGGACATATAGAGAGATATATAAAAGGGAAAATTAAAGTCATTTAAAATCTTACCCAAGCTAATAACCATAAACATTTTGATGTATTTTCTCAAAATATTCTTTCCTATGCCTTTTATATTTTTCTTTATTATTAAGTACTTCAAGCATATAGAAAAGACAGAAAATAATACAAGAAGCAATGGAAAAATTTTAAAATACGGGTATTTTTCTGCATGTTTCAGATTGTTTAGTTTTTCTTGTCCCTTGCCCTCCCCAAGTGTCCCTTTTTTTCCTAGCAAAACAAAGCATTACAGATATAGTTGCAGCTTTCTATACTCAATTTTATCTTTCTAAAAGTTATTGATATTGAAATGTCTACCTCTGGCCTATGTACTTTCCCCGCTGAAAAACACTTTACCATATGGAAATACCACGGTGTACAATAACAAGCAATAGTGCCATATACATTCGTGTACAGGTTTCTTGGGAAGAATCTCTCTTACTATGTTCCTAGAAGAGGGATTGGCAAATTGTAGGGGAGGCTTGTCTTCATTTTTACTATGAATTGCCAATTGTTTAAAGTAGTTGTAACAATTCGTATTCCCACAGGCAATATGGGGAAGCTTGTTTCCTGTTTGGTTTCACTTGACATTGCCAGGCTTTAACTTTTTTTTTTTTTTTGCCAATCTTATGAGTGTAAAACAATTTGTTTTTATTTATATTCTGCACACACTTTATTACTGGGGACACATGTAACCTTTCTAATGCACAACTGTCATGGATTTGTTTTCAATTTAGCTCATGTATTAAGCATGGAAAATTGCCAGGTTTCTCGAAGATGCCAATCAGGGCTGCTGATGGATTTGCTGCATTAGATCCACCCTCTCCAGCTCTGGCCCTCTAGTGTCAGTATTTCTGCCTTCCAGTTTTAGTAGTCCCTCTTTTCAGATTCTGGGAACATTCTGGCTGTAGAAATCAGTTGCAGTAATTGGAAGGACTTTTATTGAAGTGACTTACTTGTCTTCTTACCTAGTAATTATGCAGACTGTAAAATATATTTATGTAAAAATTCAAGTTATATACAAAACCAGACACTACCCAAGCATATACAAAGTTCACGATCCCTTTTATTTTTCTCTTTTTCCTCTTCCAATATATAACCACTTGTAGATTGCATTTATGCACAAATGCAGTTAATATTCTCTAACATATGTCCTTGGATCCATGAGAAGAAGGTGAATGTGATTTAAAAAAAATTAATATTATATATCAACATCAGCACAGTATTGCATAATACGGAAGTAAGATAACTAATCTAACTCTTCCAATAATGGACATTTAGGTTGCTTCTAGTTTTCTATTATTTTAAACGATGTTGTGGAAAACATTCTTGTAAATGTCTTTGGACATCAATGTGAAAATTGTCTTAGGAGATATTTGTAGAAATGCTATTTACATGCTATTTTTTGCCTAGTTTATTAATTTTTATTTAAAACATTTTAAAGTACTTTAGGAATTGGTGACTTCTAAGTAGGTATAGAACACAATACCTAGATTCTCTGAGCTTTATGTTCTGTATGAAGTGGGGGAAGTGACAGTAACTACCTCTTAGGGTGATTTTGAGGATTAAATGAGATACTGTGTACAAAGTCCATAGCATGGGGTTTGGATCACAGCAGAGACTAGAAAGTTCCATTTTGCTTCCTCTTGGTCCCCAACCCCAATATACCCTTGGATATTTTTCCAGCACAGATTTTAATGTTTGATAGAAATGGAGTCATATTGTGATCACGTTATATGTAAGGTTTCTTTCAGTCAAGAAAGTGTTTTTGATATTCAGCCATGTTGTTGCACATGTCAGTAGTTCTTTCCTTTTTTCTCTGCCTATCTCAGCTCTTAGAAAAGGAATAGTGCAAAAAAGAGAGAAATAAAACAATATTTCCACTTCTATTAGGTTTTGGTTTACAGTTGCCATTGTTCTCAAATATCTCTAACAGGTTCCCATGGAAAGAAAAATTTATTTTCTGTCCAGAACATAACAGGAAACATAACAGAGGCAGAAGCCCTCCTAGCCCTGTGTGAAAATCATCATGTTGACTATATTTCTCAACAGGTAAATGCAGGTGTAGGGGCAGCTGTCAGTCTTTGTTTTCTCACTATCAGTTCCACCACTTTTATTTTTTCATCTGGGGAAAAATAATGATGATTGTAAGAACAATGAAAAAATAATAAAAAGGACAGTAGAAAAGGTCATTGAATGCACTGGCTGTGGCAGGGAGCAGTAGAAATGGTTTGCTTTTTCCCTTTACTTCTTCAAAGCTGCTATGTCGACTCATTCTTACCCACCTATTGGATAGAATCTTTGATATTTCCTATTTCACTGAGTAATTTAAGCTGCTAAGAAATCCTGTCTAGTTTAACACAGGAGCAGATAACCAAGCACCGCATGTTCTCATAAGCGGGAGTTGAACAATGAGAACACATGGACACAGGGAGGGAATAACACACTCTAGGACCAGTCGGGGGTCGGGGGAGCGTGAGGGGGGAGATTATTAGGACAAATGGCTAGTGCATATGGGGCTTAAAACTTTGATGAAGGGTTGATAGGTGCAGCAAAGCACCATGATACACATATACCTATGTAACAAACCTACACATTCTGCACCTATATCCTAAAACTTAAAACGAAAAAAAAAAAAGAAAAGAAATTCTGTTTAATTTCAAAATTCAAAAATCTCATTCAGCTTAAAACTTCACCCTTCCTTACATATTTTAACACATAAAATAATCAACAATGAAAACAGGTATAGGTTGAGCATTCCTAATCCATAAAACCCGAAATCCAAAATGTTCCAAGATCTGAAATCCATCCACATGGATGGCTGAGATAGTGACGTGTGCTTTCTGGTGGTTCAATGTATACAAACTTTGATTCATGCACAAAACTGTTAAAAATATTATGTAAAATTTCATTTGCCCTATGTGTATGAGGTGTATATAAACATAGGTGAATTTTGTGTTTAGACTTTGGTTCTATCTTTAAGAGATCTCTTTATTATATGTAAATATTCCAAAATCTAAAAAAATTCAAAATCCAAAACACTTCTGATCTCAAGGAATTCAGATAAGGGATATTCAACCAGTACATCTAAAAAGTCAATGGATACTTTAAAATAAAATTCTAAAAATATTTAAAGTGTCCAGAAGACATCAGGAGAAAAGGAACAGGACAAAAAGTGGGGAAGGGGATGCAAACAGAAAAACACAAAATAATAAATTATTAAATTGTAAGCTTGAATCCAATTACATCATTCAGCCACTAATAAATCTATATTTAATAACATTAAATGTTAATGAATTATACCACATACTCCAATTAAAGTGCAGAGATTGCCAGAATCGATTAAAAAAACCACAAGACCCAGTGCTGTATATAAAATACACACTTTAAATAGGAAAAAAAAAAAAAAAGACAAATATAGGTAGGTCTAAATAAGTACATTTAATTTTTTTTTTTGAGACAGTGTCTCACTCTATCTCCCAGGCCAGAGTACAGTGGTGCAATCTCTGCTCACTGTAAACTCCACCTCCCAGGTTCAAGCAATTCTTCTGCCTCAGCCTTTTGAGTAGCCAGGATTACAGGAAACTGTCACCACACCTAGCTAATTGTGGGGGTATTTTTAGTAGAGATGAGGTTTCACTGCATTGGACAGGCTGGTCTCACACTCCTCACCTCAAGTGATCTGCCTGCCTCGGCCTCCCAAAGGGCTGGGATTACCCGTGTGAGCCACTGTACCTGAACCTAAATAAGTACATTTAAAAAGATATACTATGCAAACAGTCAGTAATGGAAGTCTAAAGATGCTACATTAATATCAAATAAAATATGCTAAAGTCAAGAGTATTTCCAAAGATAAAGAGAGATATTTCGTGATTACAGAAGAGTCATTTCATCAAAAAGATGGATTAAAAAAATTTGTGCATTAATTTGCACAAAACAAAATTGAACTAAAGGAATAAATAAACAATCCACAATTTTTATTGGTGATTTTAATACCCATCTCCCAAGCAATTGATAGATAAACTAGACAAAATCTTAGTCAAGATGCAGATGATCTTAACCACACTCTCCACCGTCTTGAACAAACCTATGGAAGACTACACCCAATAACCACAGAATACATATATGTTTCAAGTCATGTAGTGTTCACTAGGATAGGTCACATGCTAGATTATAAAACAACACTCAATAGATTAAATCAAATTGAATTCATGCAGTGTATGTTACCTGACCACAATAGGATTAAAACAGAAATTAACAATAAGAGAACTAGGAAAGCTCCAAGTACTTGGAGATTAAATATAATCCACAATCCCAAGAAGAAATCAAAAGGTAGAATAGAAAATATTTATTCCAAGGGATAATCAAAATAAAACATGTCAACATTTATGAATTACAGCTATGGGAGTTCCCAGAGGGAAGTATAGCTGTACATGCTTATACTGCAGTAGAAAAAAAAGGGGAAGGTCTAAAATCAATGACATAAAGCTTCACCTAAAGAAGATTGAAAACACACACACACACACACACAGAGCAAAGAAAACTCCAAGGAAGTAGTAAGAAGGAAGCAATAAAGATAAAAGTGCAGAGATACACCAAATTGAAGACAGACAAAATTATAGAGAAAACTAATAAAGCAAAGAAGCTGGCCATTTTAAAATATCAACACTAATAAACCTTGAGCTATTCTGATCATGAAAAAAAAGAGAGGAAACACAAATGGTCAGTATCAATATCAGAAGTGAAAGAGAAGTGAAATTATCACTGCGGATCCTGCAGACATGAAAAGAATAATAAGAGACTATCATAAACAATGTCATGGTGACAAATTCTGCAACTTAGATGAAATGAACAAATTCTTTGAAAAATACAATAAAAACTGACATACATTTTGCAGAAAAAGTGCCTAGAAAAATTAAAAGATACATTAAGCAAATGAGTATGCAAGCCACAGCCTGACAGAAAATGTTCATAAATCTATTTTCAGACAAAAGCCTGATTTCCAGAATATATAAAGCAGTTTTATAACCTGGAAATAAAAAAGCTGGGCACAGTGGCTCACACCTGTAATGCTAGCACTTTGGGAGGCCAAGGAGGGTGAATCGCTTAAGCCCAGGAGTTTGAGACCAGTCTGGGCAACATGGTGAGACCCCGACACTAGTATAAATACAAAAAAAATTAGACTTGTATGGTGGCTATTAAAAATACAAAAAGTTAGCCTGGTATCAGCTAATTGTGAGACTGAGGTGGGAGGATCGCTTAAGCCCAGGAAGCAGAGGCTGTAGTGAGCCAAGATTGCACAATTGCATTCCAGCCTGGATGACAGAGCAACTAAAAAAAAAAAATAATAATAACAAACACCCTTTAGAAGGGGAAAATATTTGAGGAGCCACTTTGCAAAGATAATATACAAGTGGGACAAAATGCTTCATACCAAGAAGCATCAAGGAAATGCAAATTAAAACCACAGTGAGATACCACTACACACCCCACAAAATGACTAAGTTTGGAAAGACTGCCAAATGTTGGCAAGAATACAGCACAAGTATAACTATTGCTAATGGGACTATAAAATAGTACAACTACTTTGTCAAATTTCCGGAATTTTCTTATAGAATGAATATACATCTCATCTATAATAGATTTCTGATTTAGGAATTTACCCCAATTAGTGAAAATACATGTTAATAAAAATACTTATAGAAGAACACAATAGCTTTATTCATAATAATCAAAAGTTGGAAATACTCCTGGTGACCACAAATAGATCAGGTAGCAAACTATGTTAATTCATAGCATAAAATACTACTCAGCAATAAAAATGAAAGAGTTACTGATATGTGTAACCTGATTGATAAATATAAAAATCATTTTGTGGACTGAAGGAAGCCTTATATATAAGGTTATCACAATATGATTCAATTTATGTGGAATATCTAAAGTTGGCAAACAGTCTACAATGGAAAAAATCCAAGGGTACAGAGCTGGAGACTGAGACAGGTCATGAGGAAACTTTCTGGGATTGTATTAGTCTGTTTTCCCACTGCTGATAAAGACATACCTGATACTGGGCACTTTATTAAAAAAAAGGTTTAATGGACTCGCAGTTGCACCTGGCTGGGGAGGCCTCATAATCAAGGCAGAAAGTAAAATGGACATCTTACATGGTGGCAGACAGAGAAATGAGAAACAAGCAAAAGGGCTTTCCTCTTATAAAACCATCAGCTCTTGTGAGACTTATTCACTATCACAAGAATGTATGGGGGAAACTGACACCATGATTTAATTCTCTCCCACCAGGTCCCTCCCACAACACGTGGGAATTCTGGGAGCTACAATTCTAGAAGAGATTTTGGTCAGGACACAGCCAAACCATATCAGGGATTATAGTAATGTTCTTTTTTTGATAGAGTTTTGGGTTACACATATGTATACTTTTGTCAAAATTCGGTAAATACATACTTAAAATTTTTGCATTTCATCATTTGTAAACTTTACACCAAAAGGAAAAAAAGATACCAAATTCTAGTTAATGCGCACGGAGTTTACTGATGTCTGCAATTTACTTTAAAATGCCTAAAAACTAAGATGGATTAGTGGATGGATAGAAAGATGGATCTATGGATAGATATGAGATAAAACAAGACTCTAAGTTGGTGAAGATACAGTTAAAGTGTTCACTGTAAAGTTTTTTCAACTTTGCTCTACGTTCATAAATGTTTATAATAAAATATCAACCAATACCGTTTTCATCCCTCCTCCTCTGTGACAGCCTCAGCCTGAGAAACCCACAGTGGGAAGGGAAACAAGGGCAGTGTGTTTGGTTATGACCATCCATCCTCACTCCTTAGCAGTGGTTTCTGGTTCTTCTAGGGTTGGCTAGGGGCAGGGAGAAAGGAGAGAAAGAGGAACAGATAGGGCCTTATTGAATAGTTCAGTTGTATTATGGTGTCACATTTTAGGAGCAGGCATGCAGTTTTTGGCCCTTTCTCATGGGTTCCTGAGAAATTCTCCTGGTAGGGATCTCTGACAGCAGTTCACTACCTCTGGTAATACATTTTCTGTGAAGCCACTAAGAGCCCTCCTACCACCTGCCTCTGGGGGTCCCGGGCAGCCTCTTCCTCACCCCTGGCAGGAAGCTTTTCAGGGCAGAGTCTTCCTTAAAATCAATGGTTTTCTCTGTTATGGAATTCCTATTTGGCCCATAGAAAACACGCATACACCTTTCTTTGGCTTAACTTGAAGTACGGCCAATTCCAGCTCCAATCTTTATCACTTCTGTCTGCCCCATTATTCCAACTTGGCCACAGCCTTTTGCCTTTGGATTTTATTCAGATGGGATAGCAGTTCCCGAGTTCTCCAGCCTTCAGGGACGTGAGCTAATCAGTTTGAATGGTTAATTAGAAGTTCCTGTTCAGGCAGCTCATTAGCTTTAAAATGAAGCAGAAGCATTTTCCCATCCATGAGAATTGGGTGAGGAGGGAGTTTATACAGCACACAACACTTTCAAAAGTCTTCAGTGTAATTAAAAAAAAAAAAAAGCCCAGCGTGGTGGCTCACATCTGTAATCCCAGTACTTTGGGCGGCTCAGGTAGGCAGATCATATGGTCATAAGGTCAGGCTTTGGAGACTAGCCTGGCAAACATGGGGAAACCCTGTCTCTACTAAAAATTCAAAAATTAGCCGGGTGTAGTGGTGGGCCCATGTAATCTCAGCTACTCAGGAGGCTGAGGCAGGAAAATCACTTCAACCTGAGAGGCAGAAGTTGTAGTGAGCCGAGATCATGCCACTGCACTCCAGCCTGGGTGACAGAGCAAGACTCTGTCTTAAAAGAGAGAATTTTTAGTCCTGTCCTATAAAGGTAAGAGGTAGATAATAATCTATTCTGGCAAAACTGGTTCTTGCCCACACACTTTGCAAAGTCTAGAATTTGATTGTAAATGAGAGGATTCTTGACAACTACTGTTTGGTGCTTGATCTTTGACTCCAATGCCAAACTTGGAGAAGACAGCATGTTTCCACTGTTCTGAAAACAGTAGCTAATCTGTGCTTCCCTTTGCTGTCTCGAGTATAGTAAAACATTTATGAGGTACAGAGGCTTGCAGAAAAGTATTTTAGAAGTGGAGTCAGAACTCTACTGTGGAAAGGGGGCTGAGAGAATCATGAATCCTATTCCTTCTCTTCCCAGAGGAGACTCAGAGTTGTGATGTGGTTTCTCTGGGTAAACATGAGTAAGTAACAGAAGAGATCAGTAAAACTCTGGTTCGCTGCTCAGAAATTAGTGTTTTGTGACCTCCCCTCTGCCCGAGAAATAAGCATGAAGACAGCGCTTTTCATCCCATTTTTTTTTTAAAACTCAGATGAGCAGGTGTTCATTTGCTCCACGTGGTGGGCTTTTGAACTGAGAGGGGCTGAGCACGGAGAAGCCAGAGTAGCACTGCCCCCACCCCAGGCCACCTGAAACTGATCATGCTGCTTTCTTTGGATTGGCTGCCCGTTTAAAAGAAGACTTAAGGGGTTTTATTTGGCTCTGTGATTCTGCTGGAAGGAGGCCTGAGTAAGGTCGCGCTCAGGTTGCAGAAGGAAGGGGCCGTTTGTCCTACAACCTGAAAAAAACAGAACTATGATGAAGCAGCATTGTTCATCTGAGGTAATACCCGAGGTACGTTGCCTCATTTCAAGGAAATTAAGGACGTGAATACACATGGAGTGAGGTTAAGAATGGAGGTTTGACAGGCAAAAGGAGAAAAGAGAACATCTCTCTCTCCTGCAGAGAGAGAGTGGCTTCTGCGTATGTTTTCTGGTTTTGTGGTGAACTGCATGGCGTTTTATAGACTTGCTTGACGAGGTGTTGTCTGATTTACGTAGGGTTTAAATATGGGTTGGACCAGGTGAGATGTTTACATAGCTTGTGAAGAAGCTGGCCACCCACCCTAATCTTCTTATGCATATAGGTTTTCTACTTTGCCAATGCATGTTGTCTGTTTCTTACTGTAATTGTGGTTGATAAAGAAAAAGGAAAATGGAGCCGTCAGGTTGAGCATGCCTGGCGCCCAGGTAGCCAGCAATCAAAGGGAATTCTTCACAGCTTAGCTTTGCCTGGTTGAAGCTGAAGATTTTGTAACTTCATAGCCAGACCCATGTTGCCAGTGATTTTCAATTTGCCTTGAAGGAAGGCCGACTGATGATTCATTCTACCAGTCATTAAAGCCAGTAAGTCTGAATCAGCCATTGTGATTGTGCAGTCAGCCTTTTTATCTGAGTTGGGAAGCACTGATCCTTTGTCATTCTTCACATCCACCATTAAGATGGCCTCTTTACCCCCAGGGCCATCTTTCACCTTGAAGGCAAAAATACCACCTATTTTTTTCACAAACTGTTCCCTTTCCTCTTCAAGTTTCTTCTCAATCTCCTTAAACACAAGATTTGCCTTAAATCCATCACTTGCAGAACTGGTTGGAGCAGCTTCAATCTGATGGGTTCTAAAAGAACTGGCGGCTTCGGGAAAACCCATCTTGTAGAGTGTTACCAAATACTGTTTTTTAAAAAACTTTTCTGAAAACATAGGGGAGCTTTTAACCCACATGATTATCTCAATGAATGCAAAAAAAGCTTTTGATAAAATTCAACTTTCATTTGTGTTAAACACTCTCAATAAACTAGGTATTGAAGGAACATACCTCAAAATAATAAGAGCCACATGTGACAAACCCACAGCCAGCATCATACTGAATGGACAAAAGCTGGAAGCATTCCCCTTAAAAACTGGCAGAAGACAAAGATGCCCTCTCTCCCTGCTCCCATTCAGCATAGCTTTGAGGGTGTTCTTTGCTCTTGGATTTCTAGTTTTTTTAATTGTGATGTTGTGTAGTTAACTTGAGATTCAATTTTTTTTTTTTTTTGAGATGGAGTGTTGTTCTCTCAACCAGGCTGGAGTGCAGTGGTGTGATATCGGCTCACTGCAACCTTTATCTCCTGGGTTCAAGCAGTTCTCCTGCCTCAGCCTCCTGAGTACCTGGGATTACAGGTATGTGCCACAACACCAGCTAATTTTTTTATTTTTAGTAGAATGGGGTTTCACCATGTTGGTCAGGCTGGTCTCAAACTCCTGATCTTGTAATCTTCCCGCCTTGGCCTCCAAAAGTGCTGGGATTACAAGAGTGAGTCACCGCAGCTGTTCCGAGTTCTCACTTCTTGATGTGAGCATTTGGTACTATAAATTTCTCTCAACACTACTTGACTAGCTGCATCCCAGAAACTCTGGTAAGTTGTATCTTTGTCCCATTAGTTTCAAAGAACTTCTTAAACCTCTTGATTTTTGCCTTAATGTCATTATTTACCCAGGAGTCATTCCAGAGCAAGTTTTTCAGTTTCCATGTAAGTGTATGGTTTTGAATGAGTTTCTTAGTCCTGATTTCAAATGTGATTGCATTTGCTTTGTGACCTAAGGTATCTTCTATACTTATGAATGATCGATGTGTTGAGTTGAAGAATGTGTATTCTGCAGTCATTGGATGAAATGTTCCTTGAATATCAGTTCCATTTGGTCTGTAGTACAGATTAAATTTAATGTTGGTTGGTTGGTTTTCTGTCTGGAAGATCTGTCCAGTGCTGAAAGTTGGGTGTTGAAGTCTCCAGCAATTACTGTGTTAGGGTTTATCTCTCTCTCTTTTATTTGCTGCATGTGTCTGTTCTTCCGCTCTCTCTCTGTCTGTCTCTATTTCTATTTTCAGAATTCTGATCATTTTAGTGTTGAACCTGTTTCAATTTTCTTCCGGATTTCAACTTTTTTCTTGTAGCTATTTCTGGAGGACATAAGGGTCATCTACTCAATTTTGTTTTCTTACCATTATAACAAGAATTTTTAACAAGTTTTGCCATCATATTTTCAATTTCTAAGTGTTTTCTTTTTCTTTAAATTTGGTTCTTGTTTCATGAGAATGGTAACACTTATCTCTTTGAGAACATTCACATGGGTTTCAGAAGGTCTTATCTCCTAGCACAGTCCTTTTCATTCAGGCTGCTTTTATGTGTCTTCTTGCTCTGGTCTCTGCCATTCATGTTAGAAGCTTTGCTCAGGTGCCTGGTGACCCTTAGCTGTCTGTGTCTGTTAAAAAAAAATGGAGCACTGAAAAGCTAAAAGCTGATGGAAGTTCTGTGATTGTAACATTTTGTGGGCGGTGGTCTTGCTGAGTCAGACCTTTTTTTCTTGGAGAAATTCTCTAAAGAGATTCTCTTTAGAGAAAAATCATCTTACCTTCTGACCAAGTATCTGCCACCCTTATTGGAACTAAGTGGTAGGAAAACCTGGATGATCTCAGTGTTCAGTGTGTACACTTAAGCACTTGTGTCTAGAGAGCTCCTGCCTAGAGACACCAAATTTTACCCTATAGAGAGGAAACCTCCAGCCTGCCACCACAGTGGGATGCAGTCACCCAGTCTAGGGAGATGATCTGGGATCTACCTACTACTGAAACATAAATTCCCTAGGTAAGTTATGCTGCCAACTCTTGAACTCTTGGGGATCCTTGCTGCTGGCTTGGGATTTAGCATCCCTGGGTGTACTGTCAGGTGCCACTGATGGCTTCTGCTTGCCAGTTTCCTATATGCTGAAGGTATTGTCTTTATTTTCTTTTTATCTTTGTTGGTTTATTTTTAATCATCTTGTGTTAATGTGGTTTAATGATGGAGTGAAGGTATATGCATTTATTCAACTAAACATCTTAGCTGAAGTCTGTGTATTTCTCTTACAGTAAAACCCTATTCCATGTTTCAGTTAATCATATTTTTATATATGCATTTTGATTTGGGGTTGATGTGACGGAAGAGAGAGAAAAAGAAAGAGAGACCGAGATAGAGACAGAGTGAGAGAGAGAGGATACTGTGACAAATCTGTGGGTCTGTGTACTTGGAAGTCAATAGGAACTTAGCCCTGTTTTCTGTCTAAAAAGCAGGAATGTCCAGACAATGGATCCTGAACTAGTCTAAGAATCTTTGAGGCAATGGGGCAGATCCAGTTGTGTTCAATTTTTAGTCCTTAGGCTGAAAGGGAAAATAACGTAAAACACATTTAAAAAAAATTTCTGGTTCGGTGCGGTGGCTCAAGCCTGTAATCCCAGCACTTTGGGAGGCTGAGGTGGGTGGATCACAAGATCAGGAGATCGAGACCATCCTGGTCAACATGGTGAAACCCCGTCTCTGCTAAAAATACAAAAAATTAGCTGGGCATGGTGGCGCGTGCCTGTAATCCCAGCTACTCAGGAGGCTGAGGCGGGAGAATTGCCTGAACCCAGGAGGCAGAGGTTGCGGTGAGCCGAGATTGCACCATTGCACTCCAGCTTGGGTAACAAGTGCGAAACTCCGTCTCAAAAAAAAAAAAGAAAAAAAAAATTCTCGAAAGTGGTGTTTTCTGATTTGCCCTCAGATAATTAGATGTGGAAGGTAGCCATACATCTTTGGCTAACTCAGCATTTGTTGCTACATTCAGTGAATTCGTCTTTATATTCATGTCCTTTATCTCCAGCTTAATATCCAAAATTTAAAAGTGAGGAATGCAGAATGGTTGAACTAAAAGAAACAGATCACCCACAGTTTGCCTCCTCTTCCTCCCACCCAAAGACAACCATTGTTAACATTTTGCTATATTCTCTTCATGTACTTTTTTTCCATGCACCTTTATTCAAATATGTTTTTGATCATAAAATTGTCTTAGACCATGAATAAGTTGTCAGAGAAGAACACCCACTCTCCTCACACTCCAGGCTCCCAGCTTGAAGGTGACTTCCTTGGGAATCCTGTATCTTAACAAGATATGATGTTGATATGATATCTTTTATTTGACTATTATGAGGTGTTCTCTCCTTAGCACTCTCCTACATTTCCTTCTTCCCTTGCTATACACACAAACACACACATATGCACACACACATTCTCAAATGCACATACACACATGCACATGCATGCACACACACTCATATGAACACACATGCACATACACACTCTCCTTCATCTCCTTTTTCCCTGCTACACACACATACTCTCACACTCATATGCACAGACACACATGCCCATGTGCACACACACACATGTACAACATGCAATGTGTCAGAGAAGGCCATGTAGAAAACGATTGTTACTCTCTAAAGGGAAGGACACCCACACTTTTACAATGGACAAAAACAGCTCTGTTTTTGTAAAAAATGAATTTTCTATTAGGCCTAGAAAGAAACTTAAAAAGTCTTTCTTCTTTTATCCAATTGGAACTTGTGTTGTGCACACACTTGTGTGACAGAAAGAGCCAGGGAGAGAGAGAGGGAGAGGAGGGGGAGGCAAGAAGAGAGAGAGCGATTAAAGGGCAAGTGCACTGTGGCAAGCTCGTCTGGACTAAGTGAGGAGCAGGCAGCTGTGGTGCTGAGATAGGAGCTTGGAATGCTACATGGTACCAAGACTGTCGTAAGTGGCTCCTGTGTCTGAAAAAACGACAGCAGAATTCAGCGTTCCTCTGACAACCACTCAGAAAATAGAATGTGAAGAAGCAGGAGGAAGGGAAGATGTGGGGCCAGCCATGATAATGCACCCCGCTGCTCCATGATGCCTAGAAATGCTGGTCACTTATAGGGCACAGGTGAGGGGAAGTCTGGACAGGTGGGCAGTAATGCTGCCAAGCCATGTAGCCTGCTCTCTCAAGGGTGAATGTTCTTGCATAAGTAGTGAGGAAGATTGTTCCCTAGTTTATATAGGCCCCCTTTGTCCTAGACACAGATTTTAATTTTCCCAGGTGATCACTTGCTTGATTGTATGTGTAAAAGATCAGCAATCTTTTTTTTTTCTGGAAAGGTCTAGGTAGTAAATATTTTAGGCTTGGCAACCCATATGGTCTCTGTCACAGCTAATCATCTCTGCGGTTGTGGTGTGAATGCAGCCATAGAAATAGGTAATACCGGAGTGGGGCTGAGTCCCAAAGTACTTTTATGAGCACTGAAAATTGCATTTTATATAAATTTTTACATATCCCAAAATATTATTACTCTTCTGAATTCTTTCAGCCATTTTAAAAGGTCGAAACCATTCGTGGCTCATGAGTTGTATGATAAGAGACCACAGGCAGGAATTGGTGGATGGGCCATGGTTGCCCAAACCGTGTGTCCAAATCATGGCATTGTGCAGGCAGAAGGGATCTCTAAGCCTCTCTTTTTTTCTCTTTCCTTCTCTTCAGTTTCTCATTGGGCTGATTTGGAAACCAGAATTCGAAAGCTCAGGGAAGTGAACCATTTCTGATTTAACCTGTTACTGGCAGTGTTAGGATAAAATCCCAGGTCTCAAGGAGCGCTTCTTACAGTCCAGACCAAGACTGAAGGCTGCTTTTGTGATTGCAGAAGGCATACCATCCTCTGGTACACTAGCTTTTTAGGGTCACCCTGAATCTGAAACTTAGTTCTTTGCAAAGTCTTTTGTTCTATGATTCTTCAGTGCATCATTTGCTAATTTGTGCCATTTACTCTGTTTAACACAAGTGAGATACAGACATAAGCAAAGTTCCTCTTCTTTAGGAACTCACTTCTTTAGGGTCTGTTTTGATAATCCAGAAAAAACTACTTAAGTGTAGTTTTACCCTTAAAAGCAAAATCTGCTGCACTTGGGTAAGTTATAATAATAACAATTAGAATTTAGAAGAAATTTATTCTTGGAACAAGAAGGCAAAGATAATAAAAAATAAATGTCCAAGTCACCCTCTGACTATGTGTTGGTTTTAAAACAATAAGAATATTATTTTAAGTGAACACACAAGAAATTTTGCTACCAAGCAAGTACAATTTCTAACAGGTGATACATTGACTCCTCTGATTCCAGACATTTCTGAAAGTGCCCTTACTCCCTACATTACTTTCTTCTGTAAAGCTCTACTGATCAAGTCTTTATCTTTTGTGGTTGGATTTTTGCTTTTGGAATTATAACCTGCTTTTCAAGTCACATTTTGTAAATTATTTGAGGTATCTTGCTGAGTGATAATGTCTGAGTCACAAACTTTGTGAAAAGTGCCTCGTGAACTGGTGAGTCATCATGGCAAAGATCCCAATTGTAGGACTGAGGCAGAGAGGTAGAAAGCAGAACACAGGCTTTAAGGTCTGACAGATGTAAGTGTAGGTTTCACCTCCACCACGTATTAGATGTGTGATGTTAAATGAGCTACTATACCTCTTTGAGCCTCAGTTTTCCTATCTGTAAAAAGAAGATGTTAAACCTTTCCTTGCACTATTGTTGTAGGGATTAGAGATGATGAAAATAAAAATGTTTCCAGCATGCTCAGTATTCAACATACCTTGGATAGACTTATTTGGCCAGTTCACTGCAAAGGATAGTATACATGAGTAAGATTTTCCTTTTTTTCAAAATAGACTTTTTGGGATTAAACTCTAAAACAGTGTTAAATAAATGAATCAAGATATTTTTCACTTCTGTTGTTGAAGTGTGTGCCTTCTTATGGTTGGTAATGTTAGAATTTTCCGCAGAAGAAGTTGGCACTTCACTTCTGAATCATACTAGAAATACAATGTTTCAACACTAGTTACTATTTTCTTTTTTAAAAGTGTCATGTGTCTAGCTTCCCTTGAAAGATCAGCTAAATGTCACATTATTTCTGCTTCTGTTAATCTTTCAAAATGCTCACGACCATAGTCATAATATTTTCTTCATGCTCAAGTTTATTTAAAAAATGTTCTAAAGATAGTGTTGTTGAATTTTTATTTGTTTAAAAAAATTAGGTTTTTAAATATAAAAATATAGATTCATTATAAAACCTCTAGAAAACAAAGAAAAATAGATCTAAAAAAATAGTGTTTAATCACATACAGCTAGCCACATTTAAATTACTGTTTCCATTTTGGTATATTTTATTTCAATCGTTTTATTATTTTTACTGTCTTTCTTTATATCCATAATGGTGATAACATGATATATATATGAACATGTATATATTATATAAATATATAAAATACATAAATATATCTTTTTAAATGGTATCTGTTTATTCATTATATATATAAATATATATCCAATGATTATGTATCTAGATATCTACTTATATATCTATATATCTCCATTATAGAAGTTGGAAAATACTGAAAACTCTAGAGGAGTTATGAGAAACCTATAATCTCATTATACAGAAATAATTTTCTTCCCTATTGCTTCTCCACATTTTGGCTTAGATCAAATTTAGAAATAATTTTCTTAACTTTTTTTGTATTGTGTTTTTAGAGTATCAAGATATTGCTGCATATTCTGATTTTTATGTATACTTGTCACAGGAACACCCACAAAAATAATTGTTCTGGAAAAGAATTTGTTAACAAATATTTTCTTCCAGGAAGTGGTGTATTAGCCTTTTCCAGTGAAAAAGAGATCACCACTGATGACACAGGTTATTCAATATGGGTTTTAAAAGAAAAATTCCTGGACATGAAAGTAGACATTGGGTTTATATCAACAGCTCAATCTTTTTTTTTTAAATACACTTTATTTTTAGAGGAGTTTCAAGTTAATAGCAAGGCATAGTGGAAAGTACAGAGTTCCTACATTCCCACCTCTTCAAATGCACAGCCTCCTCCACTATCAGCCTTCCTCACTAGAGTGGTACATTTTTTACAATGGATGAACCAACATTGACTGGTCACTGTCACCCATAGTTTATAATTTACATTAGGGTCCATTCTTGCTGTTGTATATTCAGTGAGTTTTGACAAGTGTGTAATGGCCTGTGTCTACCATTATAGTAACACACAGAGTAGTTTCATTGCCCTAAACATCCTCTATGCTCTGCCTTTTCAACCTTCCCCACTTTCCAACCCCTGTCAATCACTGAACGTTTTGCTGTCTCTATAGTTTTGCCTTTTCCAGAATGTCATATAGTTGGATTCATACAGTAAGTTGTCTTTTGAGATTAGTTTCTTTCACTTAGTACTATGTATTTGAGTTTCCTCTATGTCTTTTAATGGCTTCATAGCTCATTTGTTTTTTTTCCCTTCAACAAAAGCCACATTCCAAGCTTTTTTTGCTTAATAATATTCCACTGTGTAGATGTACAGGTTTGTTTATTCAGGCACTTACTGAAGGACATCTTTGTTGGTTCCAAGTTTTGGCAATTATGAATAAAGCTGTTATAAACATGTATGTGCAGGTTTCCATGTGGACAAGTTTTCAATTTATTTGGGCAAATACTAACAAGTGTGATTGGTAGATTATATGGTAAAAGCACGTTTAGCTTTGCAGGCAACTGCCACACTGTTTTTCAAAGCTGTGGCTATGCCATTTTGCATTCCTACAGGCAATGAGTGACAGTTCCTGTTGCTCCACATCCTTGCCAGCAGTTGGCATTGTCAGTGTATGGATTATGGCCACTCTCACATGTATGTGTTGGTATCTTAGTTTAATTTGCATTTCCTTATATATGATGTGGAGCATCTTTTCATATGTTTATTTACCATAGTTGTCTCTTCTTTGGTGAAGTGTTTGTTCAGGTCTTTTGCCCATTTTTTAATCAAGTTGTTCATTTTCTTATTGTTGAGTTCTTGGTATATTTTGGATAATAGGTCTTTATCAACTATAAAAATATTGATAATGATTTTAATCTCATATGAAATAGAAAAATACTATCTTTTACAAATACTTTTTTCCCCAGTCTGTGGCTTGTCTTCTGATTGTCTTGGCAGTTTCTTTCATGGAGTAGAAGTTTTTAATGAAGTCCATTTTTATCAAATCACTTCTTTAATGGATCCTGCCTTTGATGTTGTCTTTAAAAAGTCATTGTCACACTCCTGGTCATCTAGATTTTGCTCTACTGTATTCATATATTCTGATTATTGTTATTTTATAGAAAGTATTGAAGTCAGGTAGCATCTGGCTTTCTTCTTCTTTTTCATTATTGTGTTGATTAGTCTGGGACTTTTTCCTCTGCACATAGACTTTAGAATCAGTTTGTCAATATCCATGAAACGACTTGCTGAAGTTGCATTCAATTACAGTTCAAGTTGGAAAGAACTGTCATCTTGAAAATATTGACTCTTGCTATTCAAGAACATGGAACATCTCTCCATTTATTTAGTTCTTCTATTAATTTTGTTGGTAGTTTTATCCATATAGATCTTGTGCATTTTAAAGGGATTTATACTTAGAGTTTATACTTACATTTTATATTTATAATTTTTCATTTTTTGCAATCTACCCATCTGACAAAGATCTAGTATCCAGAATATACAAGGAACTTAAACTTACAAGAAATAAACAACCCCAACAAAAAATGGGTGTAGGATATAAACATATACTTCTTAAAAGAAGACATTTATGGTGAAACCCTGTCCCTACTAAAAATTCAAAATTATCTGGGCATGGTGGTAGGCACCTGTAATCCGAGTTAGTTGGGAGGCTGAGGCAGGAGAATTGCTTGAACCTGCAATGCCATTACTGGGTATGTACCCAAAGGATTGCAAATCATTCTACTGTAAGTGCACATGCACACCTATGTTTATTGTGGCACTGTTCACAATATCTTGGAACCAACCCAAATGCCGATCAATGATAAACTGGATAAAAAAAATGTGGCATATATACACCATGGAGTACTATGCAGCCATAAAAAAGGATAAGATTATGTCCTTTGCAGGGATGTGGATGAAGCTGGAAGCCATTATTCTCTGCAAACTAACACAGGAACAGAAAACTGCCTGTTTTCACTCATAAGTGAAAACTGAACAGTGAGAACAAATGGACATGGAGGAAACGTCACAGACTGTAGCCTATCAGGGTTGGTGGGGGTGGGGTTCGGTTGGGGAAAAGGACAGGGAGAGCATTAGGAGAAATACCTAATGCATGTGGGACTCAAAACCTAGATGATGGGTTAATAGGTGTAGCAAACCACCATGGCACATGTGTACCTATATAACAAACCTGCACATTCTGCATATGTATCCTGGAACACAAAGTCTGATGGGCTTCCCTTTGTGGGTAGCCCGACCTTTTTCTCTGGCTGCCCTTAGCATTTTTTTCTTCATTTCAGCCCTGGTGAATTTGATGATTATGTGCCTAGCAGGTGCTCTTCTTGAGGAATATCTTTGTGGTGTTCTCTGTATTTCCTGGACTTGAATATTGGCCTGCCTTGCTAAGTTGGGGAAGTTGTCCTGGATAATAACCTGAAGAGTGTTTTTCAGCTTGGATTCATTCTCTCCATCATATTCAGGTACACCTATCAAAGTAGATTTGGTCTTTTCATATAATCCCATATTTTTTGGAGGTTTTGTTCATTTCTTTTCACTTTTTTCTCTGTTCTAGCCTCATTTTATTTCATTGAGTTGATCTTCAGTCTCTGATATTTTTTCTTCTGCTGGTCGATTCAGCTATTGAAACTTGTGTATGCTTTGTGAAGTTCTCATGTTGTATTTTTCAGCTCCATCAAGTCTTTTATATTCTCCTCTAAGCTGTTTATTCTTGTTAGCATTTTGTCTAACCTTTTTTCAAGGTTCTTAGTTTCTTTGCATTGGGTTAGAACATGTTCTTTTAGCTCAGAGAAGTTTATTACCTACCTTCTGAAGCCTGTTTCTGTCAATTCATCAGACTAATTCTCCATCCATCTTTGTTCCCTTGCCAGTGAGGGGTTGCAATCCCTTGGAGGAGGAGAGGTGTTCTGATTTTTGGTGTTTTCATCCTTTTTGCACTGGTTTCTTCCCATCTTCATAAATTTATCTACCTGTGGTCTTTGAAGTTGATGACTTTCTGATGGGGTCTCTGAGTGGATGTCCTTTTGGTTGATGTTGAAGGTATTTCCTTCTGATAGTCAGGCCCCTCTGCTGTAGGACTGCTGGAGTTCCACTCCAGAACCTGCTTGCCTGGGGATCACCTGTGGCAGCTGCAGAACAGTAAGTGTTGCTGCTGGTTTCTTCTTCTTGTCCCTGAAGGGTACCCAACAGATGTCAGCCTGAGCTCTCCTTTATGAGGTGTCTCTGCATATACGGGGATCAGGGAGCTGCTTGAGGAGATAGTCTGTCCCTTATAGGAGCTCAAGTACTGAACTGGGAGCTCTGTTGTTCTGTTCAGAGATGCTAGACAGGTACATTTAAGTCTGCTGTAGCAGAACTTATAGCTGTCTTTTTTCCCCAGGTTCTCTGTCTTCAGAAGGTGGGTCTTTATTTATAATTTCTTGACATGCTGCTGCCTTTTTTCAGAGATACCTTGCCCAACAAGAAGGTAGTCTAGTCACAGTCTGCCAGGAGAGGTGTTGCTGAGCTGCCATGGGTTCTGCCCAGCTGCTGTTTGAACTTCCTTGTGGTTTTGTTTATAGAGGTACAGTTACAACTGCCTTGGTAATGGCGGTCTGCCTTAGTAATGGCAGACTGCCCCAGTAGTGGCAGATTGCTTTGGGTAGTGGTGGACTGCCTTGGTGGTGGATGCCCTTCTCCCCACAGAGCTGGACTATTCCAGGTCCAGCTGCACTTACTGCAAAACTCTCAATCCAGAGCTTTTTAGATTGCTGGTCTTTGCGGAGGTGAAACCTGCTGAGCCAGATCACCTGGCTCCCTGTTTCAGCTACCTGTTTTACAGTTGAATGGGTGGCTCTGTATCCCAGACATTCTAGGCACCAGTTGAAACAGCTGCCCAGATTTGTGTGAGGTTTTGTGTGGAGACCCATAGCGCTGGCTGAAACACCTGTGCGGAAAACTCGTGGATCTTTTCAGCCTGGGAATTTTCTGGTCTGTGGGCAGTAAAAACTCATTTGGAAATGCAGTGTTTGCACACCCTCTGCATTGTTCTCGCTGGGAACTGCAGTCCAGAGCTGTTCCTATTCAGACATCTTCAATCACATCTTAAAGTTAAAACAATCTATTTCAAACTCACAACAACTTAACTTTAACCACATATAAAAATCTACATGTTGACTTACTCTCCTTCCACATTTTATGTTATTAAGGTCACAGTTTACATCCTTTTATATAATATATTTATTAACAAACTATTGTAGTTATAGTATTTTTTGTGACTTTGTCTTTTAACTTTTAAATTAGACTTAGAAGGGATTTATATACCACCATTACAATACTAGAGTATTATGAATTTTAGTATATTCTTATAATCACAGTATTATACTTTTATATGTTTTCATGTTGTTAGCATCCTTTTGTTTCAACTTTAAGAAATCTCTTTAATATTTTTCATGAAGCAGGTCTACTGTTAACAAACCACATCTGCTTTTTTTTGTCTAAGAAAGTGCTTATCTTTCCTTGGTTTCTGAAGGACAGCTTTGCTGGATATCATATTCTTTTCTTTTTTTTACTATTCTGAATACATGTTACTTCAGTTTTTCCTAGATGCAAGGTTTCAGCTGCAAAATCCACTGATAATCTTATGAGGGGTTTCCTTTTATGTGGTGCATCACTTTTCTCTTGCTGCTTTCAAAATGCTCTCTGTCTTTCTGTTTTGAGAATTTGATGATAAAGTATGTCTTGGCAAAAGTTATTTTATGTTTGATTTATTGAGGGTTCTTTGGGCTTCATGGATCTGTATGTTTATTTTTCTGTTTAGATTTGAAAAGTTTTTTCTTCTTTTATTTAAATTCAAACATACTCCAAGATAGATTTGAAAAGTTTTATACTTATTACAGAATTTCCTTGCTCTGCTCCTTCTGGAATGAGTATATTGCTTTGCTTAATAGTGTATCGTAATTTCCATATTATTTCTTCAATTTTTAACTTTTTTTTAGTACTTTTGAGTGACTTATGGAGTTGATTGATTCTGCCTTCTGATTGGTTGAGTCTGAAGTTGAAGCTCTCTATGGAAGTTTCAAGTTCATCCATTGTGTTCTTCAGCTACAGAATTGCTATTTTTTAAATTGTTCCTATTCTTTTGTTGAATTTTTAATTTATTTATTGCTTTTCTGGCTTCATATAGTTGTATACCTGTATTCTCTTATAGTTCACTGAAATTTTTTGAGATGATTATTTTGAATTATTTTTTAGGCAGTTTATAAATCTCTTTGTTAGGGTTAGTTACTGTTGCTTAATTTTGTTCCTTTGATCAGGTCATGTTTCTCTGATTATCTGTGATCCTTACAGCCTTTGTGTCTGTACATTTGAAGAAGTAGACACCTATTTCATTCTTAGCAGACTGATTTTGGCAGGGAAAGCCCTTCACCAGTCAGCACATCCAGAAATTCTAGTTTGTTCAGCTAGCAGGGTCCATGGGTGTGCTTGCAGCTGGAGTCCTTGTGCATGTTGGTCAAATGCCTAGGTCCACAGTGCCTGACCTGTTGCCTGAGTCTGTGGGGTTGTGACTAGAACTTTGGTCCATGGGCATTGGGCTGAGTTCTGGGTCCAAGAGGTCTGGTGTGGCACTGGGGATTCTTGAGGTGGGCCTGAAGACTGGGTCCATGGGGACAGGCCTGGAACCTGTGTATGCATGGGTGGCCCTGAGAGATAGGGCCATCATGGCCAGCCTGGCTTTGGGGTTGGCCTGGGGCCTGGCTAGCACTGCAGGGACCAGCTGGATGCTGGACACTGGGCTGCAGGGGCTGACCTAGTACTGAGATGGGCCTGGAGACTAGAGCCACAGATACTGACTTGGTGCTGGGGTTCACTGGGGTGGGCCTGGTGCTGAGTCCATGAAGACAGCCCCAGAGCCTGAGTCTATAGTGACCAGTGTGGAGCCTGGGGAAGCCATAAATGGCCTGGTTTTGGGGAAGGCCTGGAGCCTATGTTGATAGGAGCCATGGAGGTGGAGCCATTGGATCTTAGAGCCATAGGGGCCAGCCTGGAGCTTGGGTTCACAGGGGCTTTCCCATAGCCTGTGGCAATAGGAACCTGCCTGGTGTTGAGTTCACTGAATTGTGCCTGGCATTGGAGTTGATGAAGTCAGGTGTTAACTTTACTCTCCTCTCTGCACATACATAGTATCTCTTTCCATGGTGCACTACCCAGGTTTAGGGGTGGGGTAATGCAGATAATAGAAAACTGTCTTTTATACTCTATTTTATGCACTTTTTCTTACTTTTCTGCTCCACAAATGTGGTATAACCTCTCAACTGGATTCTTTGTCTCTTTTGAAGACATTTTCATGCATGGATATCTGTTCAAAATGATGTTTCTGTGAAGGAATAAGTACTGAAAACTTCTATTTTGCCACTTTGCCCATGTCATTCTCCTCTGTTAACTTAAGAAATATTTTTACTGAATAACATTGTTAAAAATTGTTAGACGCTTGGCTAGGTTGTGGAAGTTCCTTATTTAGAGCAAGTTCCTCCTATAGTTCTCTATAGAAAGACTATAGCTGTAAAATGTTAGTAGAGATATTTTGTGTGTAGAATTAAGGACAGATTACAAACAAATGTTAGTGGACAGTAAACATTTGTGTGTAATCTGTTCTAACACACAAAAAGAAAATCTATCACTTTAGAAAAGAGAAAATTATCAAGATTATTTAGACAAAATAAAATGAGTTGGGAAAATTTAGGGGAATATGTATACTTTAATGAGACCTTGTGGAGAAAGACAAAATAAGGAAGACATGGAAGAATATTTGCATTTTTGGATCAAAAGTGAGGAAAGCCAAGAGCACAGCTGGAGTTGCACCAGATCAAGTAGACATTCCATCAGAGCCTGAACTGAGAATACACCACTCCTAGTCACCTTGATAACAGCCTTATTTTCTGTTAATAATACTCTGAGAAAAATCTTGCAAAAATACTCAGAAAAGGCAGAGTCCCATGCGGTTCAGTGTGTTCCACCTTGGTAGATGGTCTTAGGAGGAGTTTGGGAAGGATCGTGCTGCAGGCAATGGATGAGATGATGATGAGAAAATTTCCAGCTTTGTATAAAAGGGCAAGCAAAATATATGCTTGTGAATTTCTGGCTGCTTTTCCATGCTGTATTTTCTGATAAATTTTATCCCAGTTAATGTGAAGAATAAACTCTAATTGTTATGGTTATCTCTTGTGGGGTGTCTATTATTTTTTCAGAAATTGTATCAGGAACTTTATATAAATCACTTTACACATTTCCCAGCTGCATATGAATTAGTTATTACTATGTTCATTTTATAGATGAAGAAGAAGAGACTCAGTGCAATTAATAAGTTGCCCAAGGTCAGATAGCAAGTAAGTACCAAAAATAAAAGCGAGATTAATCTAATTCCTATATCCTTGCTCTTTCAATTTTGTTTTAGGGTTGATCACAAAAAGAACCATTCTGTGTGCTCACGATAATTTACTACCTACTAAATTTAACCATAGGGCAGTCTAATAAACTGGGTAGAGTATGTGGTTAAGATAAAATTTGAGAAGTAAAGATTAAATTAAAATAGTACATAACCAATGATCAGAATATTCTGTATTTTAGAAATTTATGTAAGAATAAACTAGATACTGACAAAAAGTTCACATTCTTCATACACAAATCTTGTAAATAGCTACTGTTAAAGAAAGGATATTTACCTAGAAAAATGTAAGGTTGTCAACCACTATATAACCATTCCTGGGGTGAATGTCTTTTTCATTTTAGTCCTCTGGCTTATTGATCCAAGAGGTAGATACCTGATGTCAAACTATTCTCTTTTATAGGTAATTACAATTTACAATGGAAGATACAGAGGCCACAAGGTAGTAGAGTTGAGTTATATTAACAGCAGTTCTTGGGAGAGAAAGGAACCACCTCTCGCTATCATGCTCAATGGCAAAGACTAATAGAAGGTACAGCAACATTATATAAGTTGAAACACTAAGAGCCTAGACCAGTAAGGATTACATTATTTGGTAACTTCACTGAACAAATAGTTTTGACTATCTGAGTTGCTGGCTAATGGTAAGAATAACATGGAAGTCATAAATACTAGCTGGAATATTGCTATAGTCTGAATGATTGTGTGCCTCCAAATCCATATGCTGAAACTGAATCACTAATATGATGGTTTTAAGAGGTGGGGACTTTGGGGGCTGCATAGGTCATGCAGACAGAGCCCTCAAGAGTGGGATTAATGCTCTTGCAAAAAAGACCCCAGAGAGTTAACTCTCACCTTCCACCACATGAGGACACTGGGAAAGTATCATCTGTGAACCAGAAAGCAGATCCTCTCCAGACAACAAATCTGATGGCACCATGATCTTGTACTTCCCAATCTCCAGAATAATGAGAAATACATTTCTATTGTTTATAAGCTATCCAGCTTATGGCATTTTGCTGTAGCAGCCTGAATGGACTACAGTAAACTTCATGACCAGTTTCAGCAGCAAATACAAAAATCTGTACTTGCATTTCTTTGCATGTTAAACCTATACCAGGTCTATATTTATATTAATGTTGATTCCCTAACTTTTTTCCTCTTAATAGGTTGTGTAGTAAGGGAGACCTGTGGGGATCGCTCCTGTGTGAGGCCCCTAGAAAATGGGCCTCACCATATGGTGAGCTTGAGCCCGGACACAGATCCCCGGTTGGGGGAGTAGAGCTGAGAGAAGGCAGGAACCGATAGAGGGACTATGTTATTCTAAATAATTAACAGACATTACTTTATGGATATTTGGACTTGGGAGGCAATGTGTCCACTTTTGACTTCTTATGGTTCATTGCTTGATTGTGTTCATTTTGGACCCTTGTTACATTCATTGTAAAATATTAAGTATTTACACTTGGTAACTTACTTATCGTAACTTACTGGGTGTAACTGTAACTTACCATAACTTACTGGGCGTGACTGTAACTTACTTACCTTGACCTATTGGGCATAACCGACTTACTGGACGTAACCTACTTACTGGGCGTAACCTACTTACTGGACTTAACTTACTTACTGGGCATAACTTGCTTACTGTAACTTAAGTACATTAATCTGGTGTAAACAACTTTAACTTCAGAAAAGTATATAATGAAACACATTTCAAAAATAAAATTGCTGCATGGGCATAGCGCATGTAGCCCTCCAGACCTCGCTCTTTTCTATCTCCTTTTTTTCCTGCACACGCTCTCTTCCAGGTCTGGGACTCTCTCGCTGGATGAGATTCCCGGGCTCACGTTCAGTTCTCAACAGTGTAGTTATAGAAAGCCCAGATTAAATTATCACAAATCGGTAATACAAATGGATATCACCCAGAGAGCCTGGTTTTAAAAAAATGTGGCATCATGACATTGTACCTTGTTTAATAGCTGAGCATGAATTTACGTTGTTTCTTATTTTAGAAGAAGATGAGAGTGTTAGTTATTAAATATGAATTAATTTAAGTTGGATTGAGGTGTTTGTGGATATATGGAGAAAAATATATGTATTGGGTATAAAGAGAGGCGAGAGAGAAGAGCTAGAGACAGAGAAAGTGTGTGTACGTGCGTGTGTACACAACCATCACAGCCAATAGATGTAATGTAGGAGACACAAACTGCGATGGTTGCTCAGCTCCTTATAGTTTCCCCAAGGTTAAGCCTTCGTGTTCTTCTCTGTTTTCTGGATATAGCTATATGTTCTCAAAATGGAGATATCTAACTCAAGTTCGTTGAGTTAGATGAACTCTTCTAAAAATTTGAAAACCTGAATTGAGATACATAGAAACAGAGTTGCATGACCCTAGGCAATGCTATAGAAAGCATGTTTCTAGTCCCCAGCTTCTGGAGGTTCTGGAATTTCTCTGTTTCTGTTCTTCCCACAGCTTAAATTTTCAATCCTTCCCTTATTCCATGCTCTTCTCCAAAGTCTTTGTAATACATACTTTGCTTGAGGTTTTTAAAAATGGGAAAAAAATAAATAAGGCAAAGAATCTATTTTAAAATTAAGCAGAACAGAGATGGCTAATAAAAATGCATATATTTGTTTAGGGGCTGTGTTTATCACAGAAATCAGAGGGAGATATACTATAGTTATATTTCAGATGGAACTATTCTGATATCAGCCTTCTAAAATTGATTCTTTCTACATTGCTCCTGAACTTCCTTCTCTGAAACACCAATTATTTAACTTGAATCTTCTTTATATAATTAAATATTGATTTTGGCTATAACTGAAAGAAAAAACAATAAAGTGTTGCACAAATAGGAAATTCATTTTTTAAAATGGGACAAGAGATACAGAGGTAGCTCTCAGGTGGCAGCTCACTGACACCATCGAAACCCAAGCATTTTCTTTGTTTCTGCTTCAGTGTCCCAAGCATGTGGCTTTCTTTCTCATGGTTTTAAAATGGTTGTTGGAACTCTAGCCATCAGACCAACATGACAGACAAGAATGAAAGGGAAGAGGTGGCACCAACATCTTTCTGTGGATGTCCCAATGACTATATCTATTGCATGGTTACCTTTGGCTGTAAGGAAGGCTAGAAAATGATTTTTTTTTTAAGTAGAAAGGAATAAGCAATAGGATTGATGTAGGTGTTGAGTGAATGAACTAACACTATCTTCCATAGCTTCTAGAATAATCAATCTTAATGATTTTCTTAGGTATGATGATATTTAGAAATAAAAGTTAAAGAAAGCTCTCTAGTACAGTTTGCTGGTTTCCTGAACAGAAGTACAATGTTATGCTGAAATCTACCTGCACTCATAGCTGTTGCTAATAGACATAGTTCCTAAATCTGTATCACTTACCCACTCAGCATGTGTGCACATGTGCCTGTGTGTGTAATTCCATTTCTTATTTTTAATTTTTAAATTGAGACAGAGTCTTGCTTTGTAGCCTAGACTGAAGTACATTGGTGTGACCTCGGCTCACTGCAACCTCTGTCTCCTGGGTTCAAGCAATTCTCCCACCTAGGCTTCCTGAGTACCTGGGCTACAGGTGTGGACCACCACTCCAAGCTAATTTTTAAATTTTTATTAGAGATGGGGTTTTCCCATATTGGCCAGGCTAGTCTCAAACAATTGCCCTCAATTGATCAGCCCTCTTTGGCCTCCAAAATGCTGGGACTACAGGCATGAGCTGAAATGGCTCAGCCTTGTAATTCTATTTTTTAATGGGCAAAATACTTACATAAGAAAATCAAGATATACAAAAGTTTTTTTCTCATCCTTGTTCCCTACTCATTAACCTGTCTCAATGCCATCAGTGTTTTCAACTTACTGGGTATTCTTTTAGAGAGAGCTTATATATGCATATGAATTGTACAGTCCTCTCTTAAAACCACTGGTTCCAACTTAGCACATTTCAGAAGCAAGTGGCTATGCCAATGCCTCTACCAAAGGAAGGAGAATGGGGAAACCAGTCTTCACTAAACTATTATGTGCCAGGTGCTTCTATACATCATGTCTCATTTAATCTTCATGATACCTCTCTGAAGTTGATATCTGCATGTTTAGGCAATGGTTATGGCAATCTGAGGTTGAACAGGTGGTTGCTGGGCAGATAAAGCATCTATTTTTCAGCTCCTCTATTAATGTGTATCTGAGCCCTTGATACAGCAGGTTTCTTCTGGATGACTGGCTCCCTCTGCCACAGTGGATTACACAGGTCTTCTGCCTCTGCTGCTCTGTCTTCTAGCTGATTCTTTAACAAAGTATGCTCAAGGTTGTGAAAGCTTGGCCCCTTTCCTTGTGACACTTAAAGCAATGATTTGCAGTGAGTTGATGGTCAATAAATGTCCATTAATTAAATTACTTGGCACTCCCTCTGACCTCAGCCTAGAGTCCTCTCTATTGCTTCCTCTGCTCCTAAAACTCCTGCAGCTTTTCTCAACTGTTTTTCTTTTAGGATTTCTTCTTTTGCCATACTTCTCTTTCTAGAGGCTTGTTTCTTGATGTGTGGACTGTGGACCAGTAGTGTCAACATCACGTAGGAGCTTATTAGAAATACAGATTCTCAGGCCCCACCCCAGACTTACCAAATCAGAATCTATTCTCGCAACATTATTTGGTGGCTACTGTGCATGTTAATGTTTGAAAAAACATATATGCCCACAGGTCAAGTCTGGTTAGCTGCCTGTGGTCACATTTGAAATGGTTTAGTAAGTACCTACAGAACAGACACAATTTCGTCTGTGCTCCTGAAAAGCCTGGAATACTTACTATAAGAAAAAATTTGCTGACCTCTGCTGTAGAACCTGTGCTTTACTGTACTTGGATTTTGGGTGGATATTTAATCTTGCTGATTCTGTCATGCTGCTGCTTCTGTGCACTTACAGTGTTCTGTACATTCACATTCATGACTTCACGTTACAATTTATATTTTGTTTGCATGTTTACAGATATGATTCTCTACTAGGCAAAAAGCTCCTTGAATTCAGATGAGGTCAGGCTCCCTAGAAGCAGAGCCTGCAATGGGGATTCCTGTGAAGTGAGTCGTTGAAGGGGTGCTCTTAGGGAGAACCTGGAATGAAAAAAGGAAAGCAGGACAGGCTAGAGGAAGAAGCTAAGCAAAGATGTTGTGGCTGCACTGGAGTCTAACTTCACTGTGATTCCTCAGTGTGCTCTGAAATGTAAATAACACTATAGACTTGCCCCACCTTGAAGCAAGGGGCTGAGCTTCTTGTACCATGTATCATTCTTTGGCCTGGACTGCTAGTGGATGAAGGCATGACCTCATAGGCTTTTCTGGATGAGGCTACTTCCCTTGGCCGAAGCCACCTCTGAGCCTTTGGCAGCCACTACTCAAGCAGTTGGGGTTGTGGGGAGTCGGTTCCGTTGTGTCTTTTTATTTTAATCTCTGTATCCTTGGTTTGTAGTACAGTTCCTGGCACTCAGTAAGCATACAATACATCTTAGTTACATGGGTGAGTCTCTTCCTAATACTCACTTGTTAATTAAAACGGACAGTACCCATGGTCTTTGTTTATGTTCGTGCAATTAATAAAGCAAGTATTCTTCTAACTAGTTTAACAAGACTAAATTAGATCATCCAGATGAAAGTACCTAGCAAACTGCCTGACATACACAAGAGGCAACAATACATGTCAATTTCCCCTTAAGATTCAATAGGCTATGTATATTTTTTTAGGAAGAGTGTTTCCTGTTTATGGCTTGTAACACATTTTAATGAATCGAGAGATTTATCTTATCATTATCTGTGTAACTCTACTTGTGGCTTCCCAAGATTATCAAACTCAGCTGTGAAGTAGTATAATGATGGTAGACCCTGAAATGTCATAACAGTGATATCTCAAAGTGAAGAAAGTATCAGAGAAAACATGGTTAGCTGTTAAAATCATCTAGAAAGAAATAATGATTGCTGCCAGGTATCTGTTACCTGTGACAGGACAGGCATTGGTCTAGGAGCTTTCTGTACTTTATTACCAGTCCCCCAAATGACCCTAGAAGATGGATGCTGTAAGTGGTTGGTCCACAGTAGGTAGACAAAGTATATAATTAGGATTACAGCAAAACAAGGGCACCAATATGTATATATTTTTTGATAATTTAAAAATAGTTCTAAAATAGTCATGTTAAAAATCAGAATTTTACAGATTTTTAATGTTATTTTTTAGAAGTTGAACTACGTAGGGGATTACTACCACCTTTCTAGTGTAGAGGATTTCTTAAAGTCTTAATTTCACACCCTCTTACCCCACTATGTTAATTAGCCCAGTTTCAGAACTGAGAAAATTCCAACTTATGGGGGTTTTATATATATATATATCCACTGGCTCCATCAAGAGTCAGGGATCTAGTGACACAAAATTTGGAGGGCTGTAGGGTAAAAGAATGAGAAGGTGGTACTCAAAGGGGAAGGACGCTGGAGCAATCAGTTCCAGACTGTTCTGGCTAGTCTCAGTGTTTTATTTTTGTCTATTTGACTCTGTCTATTTCTTAGTTGGATTTTGGTTATTATTGTTGCTGAAATTGGCTCAGGCTGCCAGATTCTGGAATGACCCAGATGAAACCATTTGGGCAATCTCTAGCAACTGCCATTCTGTCAGAGTCAGAAGCATAACTCTATTTTTTCCAGTCTTCTTATCGCCTGCCAGGGCCTGATGTTGGTAGAAGATTAGACCAGGATATCAGCAGGTGGAAGAGTCTCAGAAATGGAATCTGCACACACCCAGCCCAGTAGAGGAGAAGAGAGAAGGCTGGGTATGGGTTAGAGAGATGATATGCAAATAACCAGGACACCTATACAGCTGGAAAGTGGTATGGCCAGGCTATTTCTCTGTAAAAATGCTTTTATTTTACTACAAAGCTGTACTATTAAGCTAATCTACACACTTGAGTTGAAAATTCATGTTTGAGCTAATTTAATTCACTTTTCTTAAAAATTCATGTTTCTTAGGATTGAAAATTGGTTGATTTGTCCTCTGATTCTGTGTTTTTATTCAGCTTTGAATATGATCTTTCAAAAGACAGAAAATTTTCTCATATTGGTGACTTTACTAATATTGGCACTGGTGCCCATGGGTTGAAATCTCAGCATTTTGGAACCCTGCTGGGTTGTTCTGCTGCTACTCATTACAACATTTTCTCATGCCTCAGAGATAGCATGTTTGAAACTAAAATAGCAATTTATATTCCTACTTGGAATATCTCAGTTATTTATTTTTTTTTTTTGAGACGGAGTTTCACTCTTGTTACCCAGGCTGGAGTGCAATGGCGCGATCTCGGCTCACCGCAACCTCCGCCTCCTGGGTTCAGGCAATTCTCCTGCCTCAGCCTCCCGAGTAGCCAGGATTACAGGCACGCGCCACCACGCCCAGCTAATTTTTTGTATTTTTAGTAGAGACCAGGTTTCACCATGTTGACCGGGATGGTCTCGATCTCTTGACCTCGTGATCCACCCGCCTCGGCCTCCCAAAGTGCTGGGATTACAGGCTTGAGCCACCGCGCCTGGCCCATCTCAGTTATTTTTTAGCAATTCTTGAAGTATGTCTAGAGTCAAATAGCACTGAATTTTTCTATTACTGAGACCCTTTTAATAATGATAATTTATGGAACACCACTGAATTAGGTACTGAGGATACTAGAATAGATAAGATAAAATTCCTGTTAATGGGAAGCTCCTACCTTAATATTTTACCCAAGCTGAGATAATTTCTATTGGTTCCCTAGCAAGCACTTTTCTCATAGAGAAAAATTGAAACTTAAGTTGGACAGTTTCTTTTCTTTTTTAAAGATACCTATTTTTCATTTCAATCTAAGGAATTAAATACAAAGGAGGGACATTTAAAGAGGGTACATTTTGTATCCTAGTATATTCCTAGGATGCTCACTAGTTTAGCTGGATAGTCCTATTTTATAACATTGGTCCTCTATTTTTTTCTGGAGTAGTAATGGCTGAGAAGTAACTTGTCTGATAAAGGAGAGATAGAGAAGTACTCTGGCCTGGCCTCATTTTGTTTTTGCTGGCCACAAGGATTATGGGTGTGACAAGCAGCAAATTTTAAAAGAGAGCGATTCTGTAGCTCCAGATCATAGAATGTTCTCCAGCAAGAAAGTATTAAACATGACCAACTGCAAGGCACTTTTCTCTATTTTACATCCTTGTTAAAAAAAAAAAAAATAATGTGGCCGGGCATTATGGTGGCTCATGCCTGTAATTCCAGCACTTTGGGAGGCCAAGGTGGGTGGATCACCTGAGGTTAGGAGTTGAAGACCAGCATGAGCAACATGGAGAAACCCTGTCTTTACTAAAAATACAAAATTAGCCAGGCGTGTTGGTGCATGCCTGTAATCCCAGCTACTAGGGAGGCTGAAGCAGGAGAATTGCATGAACCTGAGAGACAGAGGTTGCAGTGAGCTGAGATCACACCGTTGCACTCCAGCCAGGGCAACAAGAGTGAGACTTTGTCTGAAAAAAAAAAAAAAAAAAAAAAAAAGGTAATGCTATCAATTATCTACTAAATAAACCAAGAATCCATCGCATGGCATTTAAGGCCATTAAACAAAATTCCTGTTTTACCCAAGCTGATAGCATTTCCATTTGTTCCCTCGCAAAGCTTGTTCTTTCTCCAATCTTGTCTACTGTTGCAGACAGTTCCTATGACCAAGCTCTAGCTTTGAGCTGTTCGTTAAGCAAAATAATTCTTCTTAATAAAAACTAAACATGATGTAGAACTTCAAAATACAACAGATAAATGCAGAATTGGTCTGGTTAAGAATGGTGGAGCATCTGGAGCTTGAATGCCTTGTCTTCTCTGTGCTTTGGCCACACAGACACTTATTCCAAATTCCAGACTGTTCTGGCTAGTATCAATGTTTCATTTTTGTTTATTCCTTTGAGTCTGTCTATCTCTCAATTGGATATTGGTTGTTGTTGCTTGGAAGTATGTCTTCTCCAGCCTCTTGTGTGCAAATCTATCTGCAGTCTAAATTCAGCATATTCCAGGAAGCTCTTTGTAATTTGCTCCACTTGAAGCCAAGCTAGACCTCCTCTGTTTCCGGTGGTAGTATTCAGGGAAGGTCGCTGTAGTGTATTGTGAACCATCTTGAAGTCAGGGACTTCCAGTCTACCTCTGTACCTTCATGTTTTGTACTATTAGCTACACAACAAATTTATTACTTTTTCAAAGAGAACGACATTTACCCTATATAGGTTTTTGGTGGATCTCTCTGGATACAGGTTAAAATTTTCCAAATGTATTTCCATGTTTCTACCACATGGAATTATATTTATTTTCCCTTGAGGCTCCACTCAAATGCCACATCACAAATAAAATGTTTCTTGAATCTTCCCAGATGAAAGTAATGTCAACTTCTTGTGAATGCTCTAAAACACACTTCCTGTTCCTCTCTGGGTTTTTCAGCTTGTGTTACACAGCCATATACATGTCTTATATTCTGCCAATATTGCAAATTACTTAAGAAAGGGTCCATGTTAAAGAACTATAAGAGTATCTACTCTGCAGTGAAATCAAACACGGCTTCAAACCCAGGCTTCAAATCTGGGTGACACGTGCAAAAGACTTGACCTCTCTTTTAATCTCAGTCTCTTCACTGAAATGGGGCTAATAAATGTCTCCTTCCTAGATTTTTTTTGGTGAAGATCAAATTCAACAAGATTAAAGTATCTTACAAATCTTGGGCCCTCAAAATATAAATTCCATATCCCAGATTAATTTTGAGACTTTCCTAGAACCTAGTATCTCCCTTTGTATGAAGTATATGCTCAAGTAATGTTAATTTGCATGTTGAATTAGGCCAGAGGAATTAATATTCTAGTATATATTAATGAAAGTTATGTCAAAAAAACTATTCTGTTGATAAGAAGTTTGGGAAGCCTTGAATGTTATCTGAATATTATTATACTTTAAGTTCTGGGGTACATGTGCCAAATGTGCAGGTTTGTTACATAGGTATACACGTGCCATGGTGGTTTGCTGTATCCATCATTCTGTCATCTACATTAGATATTTCTCTTAATGTTATCCTTCCCCAATTCTCCCACCCCCTACTATCCCTCCCCTAATTTCCTGCTCCCTGACAGGCCCCAGTGTGTGATGTTCTCCTCCCTGTGTGCTTATGTTCTCATTGTTCAATACCCACTTATGAGTGAGAACATGTGGTGTTTGGTTTTCTGTTCTTGTGTCAGTTTGCTGAGAATGATGGTTTCCAGCTGTATATCCACGTCCCTGCAAAGAACGTGAACTTACTCATTTTTATGACTGCATAGTATTCCATGGTGTATATGTCCCACATTTTGTTTATCCAGTCTGTCATTGATGGACATTTGGGTTGGTTCCAAGTCTTTGCTGTTGTGGACAGTGCCACAATAAACATACATGTGCTTGTGTCTTTAAAATAGAATTATTTATAATCCTTTGGGTATATACCCAGTAATAGGAATGCTGGGTCAAATGGTATTTCTATTTCTAGATCCTTGAGGAGTTGCCACACTGTCTTCCACAGTGGTTGAACTAATTTGCATTTGCACTAACAGTGTAAAAGCATTCCTATTTCTCCACATCCTCTCCAGCATCTGTTGTCTCCTGATTTTTTTAATGACCGCCCTTCTAACTGGTGTGACATG
Organism: Callithrix jacchus; assembly: GCF_049354715.1. Lineage (NCBI taxonomy): Eukaryota > Metazoa > Chordata > Mammalia > Primates > Cebidae > Callithrix > Callithrix jacchus. The sequence goes on from NC_133508.1 coordinate 13,044,457, forward strand.
GTATGTCAATGTGGTTTTGATTTGAATTTATCTAATAACCAGTGATGATAAGCTTTTTAAAATATGTTGTTGGCTGCATAAATGTCTTCTTTTGAGAAGTGTCTGTTCATATCCTTTGCCCACTTTTTGATGGGGTTTTTTTTTTCCTTGTAAATTTAAGTTCTTGGTAGATTCTGGATATTAGCCCTTTGTCAGAAGGGTAGATTGCAAAAATGTTTCCCATTTCTTTGGTTGGTGGTTCACTCTAATGATAGTTTATTTTGCTGTGCAGAAGGTCTTAAGTTTAATTAGGTCCCATTTGTCTATTTTGGCTTTTGTTGCTATTGTTTGGTGTTTTGGTCATGAAATCTTGCCCATGCTTATGTCCTAAATGGTATTGCCTAGGTTTCCTTCTAGGGTTTTTATGGTTTTAGGTCTTATGTTTAAATCTTTAATATATTTGTAGTTAATTTTTGTATAAGGTGTAAGGAAGGAAGGGATTCAATTTCAGCTTTCTGCATATGGCTAGCCAGTTTTTCCAACACCGTTTATTAAACACGAAATCATTTCTCCATTGCTTGTTATTGTCAGGATTGAATAATGTTTTTAAAAGGATTTAGACATTTGTTTAGTTTTCTGAAGTGAATTATTTGACTCTCTCTCCACAGAGAATCTCACAGGGTGAATGCTCTTTGTAACAGAGGTTGGGAAATACGCAAACAGGGTACTGGCCCTAAAGGAAGTGGGGAGGAAAGCTTGTGTGTTTTCTATGACAGGCAGGCTGGCAGGCTGTACAGACTCTACAGGTTGGCATTACCAAGTTAGATTCACCATGGCCCAGTCTAATCTTCTAGGTTCTTAAAGTTGGCTTGTCTTCCAAATGTGGGTTGAAAGCCCACAGAGCCCTTTTGCATAATAGCATTCATCCCAACCATGTTAAAGAAGTTACTGTACATAGATGGCTTAGACGAGTGCCTGGCACTGATGATTTACATACCCCTTTAGCATGCATATTTTCTTCTCTCATTCACTAGATTGTGCATATTCTTTACTTTTTTATGGATTAGGAGACTGAATTCAATTCAACATGCAAACAAACATCAATTGAGCATAACTTCATACAAGGAACTACACTAGGTTCTAGGGAAATCTCAAAATTAATCTGAGTAATGGAAAATTGAGTTTCAATTTCACAATGTGGGTTTCTCTAATGGACTGTCTCCCATTAACCAAGTATAGAGACTGGTAGATAAACATCAATGTGGGTTTGTTAATTTGCCATGAGCACTTTTATTTCCAGTAGAATACACTGTATAAACTGATTACATCATTTCTCCATCCATTCCCACAATGGACTGATGCATAAAGTAAAATTATAATTAGAAGGTTTTGTGATAAGTCTGAATGAGAAAAAGTAGGAAATTACTCAACCGATGCTAAGAGGTGTCCTTCAGCTAAGCCCTCTATCCTTTCTTCCTTTCTTCTGTTTTCCTCATCTTTTCATCCAATGACTACTTTTGGAAAACCAGCTTTGTGAGGCAGTATTGCAGAGAACTCTGGGAAAGAGTACCTGTTTTTCAAACGACAGATGATCTGTTTGGCCACATGACCTCAGGGAAGTTATTTAATGTCTTAGTGTTTCAGAACTCTCCTGTGTAATGGAACTCGTCTCAGCATGGTTAAAGAAGTTACTGTATGTAGATCTATTAAAGAATGCCTGGCACTGATGATTCACATATCTCTGTAACATGCACATTTCATCTTCTCATTCACTAGGTTGTGCATTTTTATTTCTTTTCTAATGCGTTGCAAAGTTTAGTTTCAAAATTATTAATTACCTTGCCCTAGGTCACACACAGGAAGCAGCTGAGCTTGAACAGGATCAGAAAGTAAATACACTGTTTATTTTAGAAAATCATGGATTTTGGCATGGTAGGGGAAGAAATAAAATGTAATAGTTATGCAGACTCCTATTTCTCTTTAAAAAGTTCTAAACCTTAAGAGATGCAGCGTAGACCCTAGTTTCTTTGTATATAATCAACTTTTGATTGATTTTATCATTTTCCATATTTATCTCCTGTAATTTGGAACTTCCTCAAATGACACCCTAACAAATGAGATCACTTTCCTTCTCAAATATGTTTTTAAAAGACATTACAGTCATCCCTGACTCATGTTCTTAGCTAGGAAACTCTATTTGGCAGTTTCCATTGCTTCTGGTTTGATCAGATTGAATTTCACATAGTCATCTTTAAGCTATGCCCTAATTAAGATGAATAGATATTGTCAGATGGCCTGTTTAATCTGTTTCCCATCTGGCATAATTATGTTTATGAGTAAGGCCTGCTTTTGCTTGGTTTCAGCAATAGCTAAAACCAACAGAAAAAGGCCATCATATCTCCTAAGTTAAGACCAGGGCCCACTCTTCATCTTTAATCTTAACTGGGCAATCATCTTTTCAAATCTGTAGAACAATCTTGGTGTATAGTTGTATTGCAGGGCCCCATTAGGCTCATGGCATCCATCTATCCATCTATTCATACTTACTTTCATTCATTCCATTTCAGTAATCACCCTGGAACCCCTCGTGTGTGTGGGGCTCTCTGTGTTCCACGTCACACTATCATGAAAGAGAGAGCATTCCTGACCTCAAGAAGCTCTTGGTGTAATACAAAAAGTATCAAAAACCTATGGACTTTAAACATGAAACTTAATACTATTTATTTTATTTTTAATTTTTGTGGGTATATAGTAAATGTATATAGGGTGAACATGAAATATTTTGTTACAGGCATACATGTGTAATAATCACACCAGGGTAAGTGAAGTATCCATCAACTTAAGCATTTATTATTTCTTCGTGTTACAAACAATCCAGTTATACTATTTTAGTTATTTCAGAATACACAATAAATTATTATTGACTGTTGTCACCCTGTTGTGTTACAAAATACTATATCTTCTTCATTATAACTAGTTATATTTGTGTACACATTAAATATCTTTACTTCCCCAAACCCCCACCTGTTTCTAGCCTCTGGTTACCATCATTCTACTCTCTGTCACTATGAGTTCAATTGTTTTAATTTCTAGCTCCCACAAATAATTTAGAAAAGGCAAAGTCTTTCTGCCCTTGGCTTTTTTCACTAAACCTAGTGACCTCCAGTTCCATCTGTGTTATTGCAAATGACAGGCTCTCATTCTTTTTTATGGCTGAATACTACTCCATTGTGTATATATGCCACATTTTCTTTATTCATTTGTCTCTTGATGGACACTTAAGTTACTTCCAAAGCTTGATTATGCGATAGTTGCTGCAATAAACATGGGAATGCTGATATATCTTCAGTATACTGATTTCCTTTCTTTGGGCTATATACCCAGCAGTAGATTACTGGATTATATGGTAGATCTATATTTAGTTTTTTGAGGAGCCTCCAAACTGTTCTCTATAGTGGTTGTACTAGCTGACATTCCCACCAACAGTGTATGCATGTTCCCTTTTCTCCGCATGCCTGCCAGCATTTGTTACTGCATGTCTTTTGGATAAAAGCTATTATAACTGAGAGGAGATGATATCTCATTGTAGTTTTGATTTGCATTTCTGTGATAGTTACATTGAGCACCTTTTGATATGACTGCTTGCCATTTGTATGTCTTTTCTTGAAATATGGCTATTGAGACTTTTTGCCCGTTTTAAAACTGGATTATTAGATTTCCTTCCTATTGAGTTGTTTGAGCCCCTTATATTTTCCGGTTATTAATTATTATCCTGTTATTAGTTTGCAGATACTTTCTCCCGTCTGTGCTTTGTCTCTTCACTTCATTGACTGTATCCTTTGCTGTGCCAAGTTTTTTAAGTTGATATGATCCCATTTGTCCACTTCTGCTTTGGTTGCCTGTGCTTGTGAGTTATTACTCAAAAAATCTTTGCCTATCTAATGTCCTAGAGAGTTTCCCAATGTTTTCTTGTAGTAGACTCATAGACTGAGGTCTTAGATATAAGTCTTGAATTCACTTTGATTTGATTTTTGTATGTAGCAAGAGATAGGGGTCTAGCTTCTGTTTTCCACATATGGAGATCCAGTTCCTCCAGCATCGTTTATTGAAGAGACTGTTTTTTTTCCCCAACATGTGTTTTTGGTACCTTTGTCAAAAATGAGTTAACCCTATATATGTGGATATTTTTCTGGTTCCCCATTTTACTCTATTGGTCTATATGTCTGTTTTTATGCTAGTATCATGCTATTTTTGGTTACTATAACTCTGTAGTATAATTTGAAGTCAGGTGATATGATTCTTCATTGTATTCTTCTTTTTTTAATTTGAGATGGAGTCTTGCTGTATCACACAGACTAGAGTACAGTGGTGCAATTTCAGCTCACTACAACCTCCATCTTCCTGGTTTAAGTGATTCTCATGCCTCAGCCTCCTGAGTAGCTGGGATTACAGGCACCTGCCACCATCCCTGGCTAATTTTTAAAATATATTTAGTAGATAGGGTTTCACCATGTTGGCCAGGCTGGTATTAAACTCCTGACCTAAAGTGATCCACAATCCTCAACCTCCCAAAATGCTGGGATTACAGGTGTGAGCCACTACCTATGGCCTCCTTGTTGTATTCTTTTTGCTCAGGATAGCTTTGGCTATTTTGGACCTTTTGTGGTTCCATATAAATTTTAAGATTTTCTTTCTATTTATGTTAAGAATTTATTTTGATAGGAACTGCATTGAATCTGTAGATTGCTTTTGGTGGTATGGGCATTTCAGCAATATTGATTCTTCTAATCTATGAATATAATTTTTTAAATCCAATTTCTTTTGTCCTCCAATTTTTTTCATAAATATTTTACAGTTTTCTTGGTATATATCTTTCACTTTAATTTTATTTGTAGCTACTTGAGATTACTTTCTTGATTTCTTTTTCAGATTGTTGACTGTTGGCATATAAAGATGCTATTGATTTTAAGTATGTTAATTTTGTGTCCTATAACTTTACTTAATTTGTCAGTTCTAATAGTCATTTGATGGAGTCATTAGGTTTCCTCGAATAAAAGATTGTATCATCTGCAAACCAGGATAATTTGACTTCTTTCTTTCCAATTTGGATGCCTTTTATTTCTTTTTCTTTTGTGATTACTCTATCTAGGGCTTCCAGTACTGTGTTGAGTAACAGTGGTGACAGTGAGCATCCTTGTCTTGTTCCAATCTTAGAGGAAAGGCATTCAGTTTTTCCTGATTCAGTATGACACTGGCTGGGGGTCTATCACACTGACTTTGTAGGCTTGCTTATGGGTGACCCCAAATTCTCCTCTCTGACCTAAGCCAATTTCAGTTGACTTTCTGTTATTGTCATATCAATTAACAAAAGTGTCCTAATAATTTCCATTCTTCCCACTGTCCTTGATACTCCTCTATTTTTGAGTCATGAAGTCTGCTGTAGGCAAAAGAATGCCCTCTGATTACCAAGGTGTTCACATTCTTTGTGAATATGCAACTTAAAATGGTAAAAATGACTTTGCAGATGTGGCTTAATTAAAGATCTTGAAATGAAGAGATTATCTTGGATTATCTGGGTGGACCCACTGTAATCACAGCATTCTTATAAGGGCAAGAGGGAGGGAGGAGAGTTAGAGTAGGAGATATGAGGATAGAAGCAGAGGTTGGAGTGCTGCAGCCATGAGCCAAGGATTATGAGCAGCCTCTAGAATCTGGGAAATGAAAGGGACGTGTTCTCCCCCAGAGCCTAGAGGAACCAGCTCTGCTAATATCTTGACTTTAGGGTTTGTGGTAATTTGTTTTTGTAGCAATCGGTAACTTTATGCAATCATTAAAATTGTTGAGTATCAAACCAACACCAACTTCTTTTCTCTAATCCCTCTCCTGCCTGGTCTTTGCCAAGAGCTCACCACACATATTGGGCTGTCCACCTATAAAATGAGATCTTAAGATTTCTTGCTATCTTTCAGGATATCTGTTTGCTGATGCATAAAATTCTTTAAAGGAGAAATATATATATATATTTTCATTCTGATTTTCATCTTGGGGTGAATATTCTTTCGAGAGAAACGAACATATTGACTTCAGTATATTGAAAATTATCAAAAGATGCTGAGTTCTTTCTCCAAGCACATGTTGGTGGGATGGGTTGTGACAAAGCCAGATCTTGAAGGCACATGCTTTCAGGTATTTATGTGGTGGGGATAAAGATTCTAAAAAGATAAGCCAGGATTCTGAAAGCAAACTCCTACCTCACAGTATCACAAAGCCAGGCTTGGTTTCAGCAGCTGGAAGTTGCCCATGTGCTTATTTTTGTCTCGTTATGTTTTGTTTGCAGTGTACTGAGAGTTTAGTTCTCAGCCTGTGTAATCTTAACTTTAAGCGCTCCCAGTTTCCTCATTTGTAAAATGAGGATTAAATTAATATGTATCTCATTTGGGTTTTATGAGGATAGAGGAGAGAGTGAATGCAGTTTTCTTAGCACAGTGCTAATAAGTAGCAAGTGTTCATTGAAGTCTAGCAATATGATGAATTGGGAACCGTGGGGCCTGGAACTAACACCAGCAGTGAGTGGGGGGCAGAAAGAAGCCACATTGACTGAGCAATATGTGGCTCCAGGAGCCAATAAGGATGAACAGAATGGGAGGTAATCTAGGCACTCATTTACTATCAGAGAGGCCCTAGCCAGGGAGGTAAGCATGTGGTGGAAATCAGGAATGGAAGAACCGGGTTAAAACTGGGAGAAGGAGTCTCTAGATGGCATGACATGCTGCTGTGGAAGGTGGCAAGATGGCCTGGCTCTCACTATTTTAAAGACAATGATTTAAATAAACCAGGCATAGGAAGCAATGTCAGGGTCCATTTATAGAATAAAGGTCCAAGGTGGGAAGGCTTGATCTTGTGTAGTCAGGGTAAAAGTCTGGTAACTGGAGCAGCAAGGTCAGTCCAGGGTGTGGGTTTGAACAAAGGAAGAATCTTGGTGCTGAGTTCCATGGTGTTCAGTGCTTCTTAAATTCTATTGCCCATAGTACTCATTCCAAAACCTCTAGAGTGGAATAGGAGAGGTTGAGCTCATCCACATTGATCAAGTGCTTCCAGTTTTGGGGAGAAGAAGGTAGTCAGCAAAAAGCCAGACAAGTCCTTTATCTTAAGATAAAACCAATTTTTCTTAAGACTAAACAGGCACAAAACACTGGGATCATCCACTCCTTCTGAAAGACAGCAATTCCAAATGATCAAACATTAGACTGAAATGGACCCTAGACATCATATCATGTAGCTGCCTCTTTTTTTAAAATTGGTATTTCTCAAAGACTGTTACCTGGACCACCAGTTCTAGCTTCATTAAAATGGAAAATGCTTGGACTCTAATTGACTATTCTAAATCAGACTTGGGGAGTGGGGGAGGGCAATGAGCTATAAATGTGCATTGGAACCACCTCCCAGGTGATTAGGAACCACAGGTTTTATGGTTCTTAACACTGACTGCCCATTATAATCACCTAGGTGTGATATCCTGCTGAGGCCAGCTCAGCTGTAGAGACCCCAACCCAGGCGGCACTGAAGGAATTAAGAAACTGACACGGAGAAAGAAAGTAAAGGTGGGTGGTCAGAGTGATGCATCAGGGGTCTCCCAGCATTCCCAGCTGAGAGCCCAGAGCAGACTCTAACCCACGTATTTATTCTTTACTTGCCAGTGACAAGTTTTACAAGTGGATGCTCTGTGTTCTTTCATTGGTTAAAGGTAAACTAATCAGAATGCAAGTGTACGCTTACTATAGGTTAAAGATAAACTAGAAAGCGCTCTTTACGAGTGAACAAAGGAGAGAGTCACATATCCTGTGTTCAAAGAACTAATTCCTCTTATGTGAGACACATTCATATTTGTTACTGTTTTATAACACTGAGCAATTTTCTGCTTTGGAGGCCGTCTTACGCTGTAAGGTTTTCCTTACAGTGACTAGGTTTTCCATGCCACCATCCTCAGCAAACAATATCACACACATCAGAATTTGCTCTCAACAATATCCTAACTGTGGGCCAACTGAACTGGAACTTCTGAGGCTATGGCTGTGGCTCAGGCAGTGGGATCCTAAGGAGCAGCCTGTGTTGAGAACTGCTGGCATAGATGGTGGTAAAGTGACTTTCCTGTGGGCATGCAATCAAATAATGGTAGAGCTGGAATGAAAATTGAGTCTCTGTTGAAAAGCAAAAGAAAATGTGGTCTATGAAACTGAGTGGACAGGCATTGGAACCAGAGGACTGGAATCGATGATTTGAGAGAAAGGGCAGTGGGTCCAGAGAAAGCAAGGGCTAACCTGGAGCTGTTTGCTACTTCTGTGTACTGGCCATAACCTGGCATGCCACAGGGGAATTTGTGTTTAATCAGGGTATACTGACAGAGACATAGTGAAATTGCAGCAAGAAATAGCTACAGCAACAACAATCCTTAGCATTACTTAATGAGTGACCAGAACACTGTCTCGCTATCTGCAAATCCCACAGCCCTGGGTCACCATTCAAATGGATGAGTAGGAACATGCTAAGTTGATTGTGAATCTGAGGTGAAGAGCTAAAGAGAGCAAATGCTAGAGAGGAGATAAGAAATTAAATATGTATCACATCCTTTTCTTTTTCTGAGCATATGATTTTGTGTTAGGAAGGCGGGTGATCTCAACTGAAACCTTTACTCATCTCTCAGCACCCTTCCTCCAGGCACAGGTTACATTCCTAGGCTGCAACAATGGACGAATTTAATCTGCTGTATGTTCCGAGGGTGATGTATGTTAGTCTTGCTTTGCCCTCTGAATTTATTCTTTTAGGTAAGTGATACTGTCAGTAGACTTGAGGAGTGAAGGCCCTTTTCTGAGAGTGGCTGCTCCAGTCATCATTTTTGTCACTGACTTAGTTGTGAGCATTCCTTGATGCTGCCACTATACAGACAAGACCTGGACACTCAGAGGCATTTTTTGCTTGTATGTTTGTTGAGGAGTCTTGCCCTGTCACCCAGGCTGGAAGTGCAGTGGCATGATCTCCACTCACTGCAACCTCTGCCTTTTGGGTTCAAGCAATTCTCCTGCCCCAGCCTCCCAAATAACTGGGATTACAGGTGTGAGCCACCATATCCAGCTAATTTTTATATTTTTAGTAGAGATGGGGTATCAGCATGTTGCTCAGGCTACTCTCAAACTCCTGACTTCAGGTGATCTACTCACCTTGGCCTCCCAAAGTGCTGGGATTACAGATGTGAGCCACTGCACCCAGCCAAACATTCTTAAGTTATAAAAATAAGTAGGTGCTTCAAAAATAAGACTATCATAAGTGAACAGATAGGGAATTTCAACAGAAAAGCTAGCACTATAGAAAAGAACCGATCTAGTTTCTGGAACTGAAAGTGTAATACCTAAAATAAAAGGTTTACTAAATCAGCTTGTCTTCTAGAGCATGGTGACCAGGCTTTTTGGCACCAGGGATTGTTTGATGGAAGACAATTTTTTCACAGATCAGGGTCAGGGTAGGAAAAGGTTTCAGGATGATTCAAGCACATTACATTTATTGTGCACTTTATTTCTATTATTATTACATTGTACTGTATAATGAAAAACTTATAAAACTCACCATAATGTAGAATCGGTAGAAGCCCTGAGCTTGTTTTCCTGCAACTAGACGGTCCCATCTGGGGGTGATGGGAGGCAGTGACAAATCATCAGGCATTAGATTCTCATAAAGAGTGCAACCTACATCCTTCACATGCACAGTTCATGATAGAGTTAGGGCACCTATAAGAATCTGATGCCACCACTGATCTGACAGGAGGTGGGACTCAGGCAGTAATGCAAGCCTTGACGATGGTGAGCAGCCATAAATACAGATGAAAATTCACTTACTTGCCCGCCACTCACTTCTTGCTGTGTGGCCCATTTTCTAACAGGCCACGAACCAGTACCAGGCTATGGCCTGAGGATTGAGGACTCATGCCCGAGAGCCTCCAGACACAGCCTGGCGGACACATTCATTTTAGCCCAGTGAGACTCATTTCAGACTTCTGTCTCATGGAACTATTGGTTACAGGTGGTTTTTGGTTACATAAGTAAGTTCTTTAGTGGTGGTTTGTGAGATTTTGGTGCACCCATAACCTGATACTTTGTTAGAACTAATGCAGAGGTCATGCTGAAGGGAGTTAACACTAGACAGAAACTTTGACCTAGGGGAAGAAATAAAGAGCACAGACAATGAAAAGTAAGTAAGTAGATGTAAACAAATTCTTTACATCTTTATCCCTCGGTTTGTTTAAAATACAACAGTAGTTTAATACAAAACACGACATTTTATAGTGGGATCATAATGCATATAAATGTAAAACATATGACAACAATAGTACATGGTGTGAGGGGTGCAAATGGAACAGTCTTACAGGTGTCTTACCTTTATATAATGCAGCACAATGTTAACTCTACGTAGACTTTGATAAATCAGTGATGTATATTGTAAAACCAAAGCAATCAGTAAAAAATACCAAGAAAGATATAGCTAAAAAGAGTGTTAAAGGAATTAAAATAAAATCCCAAAAGAATCCATTCAACCCAAAGAAGATAGGAAAGAAGAAACAAGCTGGGTCAGGTGCGGTGGCTCACGCCTGTAATCCCAGCACTTTGGGAGGCTGAGGCAAGTGGATCACAAGGTCAAGAGATCAAGACCATCCTGGTCAACGTGGTGAAACCCCATCTTTATTAAAAATACAAAAAATTAGCTGGGCATGGTGGCACGTGCCTGTAATCCCAGCTCCTCAGGGTGCTGAGGCAAGAGAATTTCCTGAATTCAGGAGGTGGAGGTTGCAGTGAGCCGAGATCACGCCATTGCACTCCAGCCTGGGTAACAAAAGCGAAACTCTGTCTAAAAAAAAAAAGAAAAAATCCAATAAAAAAAGAAGGCTGGGTGTAACGCCTGTAATCCCAGAACTCTGTGGGGCTGAGATGGGCAGACTGAGCCCAGGAGTTTGAGACCAGCCTAGGCAACATAGCAAGACCCTGTCTTTAGAAAAAAATACAGTAATTAGGCAGGTCTGATGGTGTATGCCTCTGGTTCCTGCCACTCAGGAGGCTAAGGCAGGAGGATCACTTGAGCCTGGGGAGGTTGAGGCTGCAGTGAGCTGTGATTGTGCCACTGCACTCCAGCCTGTATGACAGAGTAAGCCCCTGTATTAGAAAAAAAAAAATGAAAACAAACAACAAAAAAGTTTAAGCCAAATATATTGATAATTACCATAAATATAAATGGTCTGTACATTCCAATTAAAAGGCACAGATAGTTAAACTGGTTAAAAAAGAAAGATCCAACTACATGCTGTGTTGTAGTTGTAAACTACTGAAAGAGTTGCATTTTAATCCTAAACTGATTGAAAGTAAAAGGATTGAAAAAAGATATACCATGCAAATAGTAATCATTAGAAGGCTATATTGATATTTAAAAGGGTAGAAGGACAATGAAGGAAAGGTTAATTTATCAAAGAAGTATAGAAATTACAAATATATATGCAGATAACCATCACATTTCAGAACGTGAGCGCTCAGACTGACAGAACTCTAAGGAGAAAAGAGACACCTCTGAAATTAGAATTGGAGATTTTGAACACAACTCTTAGTAATTAATGGAAAAAGTAGAGAAACAATCAGTATGAATGTAGAATATTTGAACAATGCTATCATCTACAGATTGTCATTTATAGAACAATTATCCATCAAAATAAGACTACACCACTTGGAACAGAAACCCAAACAGATTATGTGCTGAAACTTCAATGTCTCAGTAAGATTAAAAAGATTAAAATCATACAGAACATGTTGTTTGAGCAAAAGGAAAATTACTTAGAAATCAATCACAGTAACATATCTTAAAAAGCCCAATATTTGGAAATTAAGCAACACACACTTCTGAATAACATATAGGTTAAAAAAGAAAGAATGTTGGAAACAATTTCGAACTGGGTGAAAATGAAAATAAATTCTGTGCACTGTGGGATGCAAATAAGGCAACACTCAGAGGGAAGTTTATAGCTTTAAATGCTTATATTAGAAAATGAGAAAGTTTTAAGATCAGTGATTTAAATTCCCATTTGGAGAACTTCGAAGAGATGAGCAAATCAAACCCAGAAAAAGTAGTGTTGCCAGTGGATGGTGTCCAGGTTCTTGGCATCTTGAACAAAGAATTGGACAAAAATATGCAAAACAAGGAAAGAATGAAGCAACAAAAGCAGAAATTTATTAAAGATGACACTCCACAAAGTAGGAACTGTCAGAGCAATGGGGGCTCAAGACAGAATTTTCTGGGGTTTAAATACCCTGTAAATGTTTCCCATTGTTTACTTGGTATACAATCTATGTAAGTGAAGTAGTGGCTGGCAATCAATCTGATTGGTTGTGGAGAGCAACCAATCAGAGATACTTGAAATTTTCCATCTGCCATGCAGGAAAAGGGCAGGGGGTGAAGAGAGGTAGTAGCCTCTAGTTCTTTTGTTACTTAGGTGTGGAAAGTTGGGGTTTTCCTATTGATTTAGTTCTAGAAAAATAGCATGGATGGCCTTGGGTTCCCCACCTCCAGGCCGTATTCTCTTGCCTCTGTAGGATACAATTAAAAACAAGGTTTCACAGAAATAAATAAAATTTAAAGCAAACAACAGAAGAACCTAACAAAGACACAGTTATGTCTTTGAAAAGATTAATGTAATTGATAAGACCCTAGTCAAAAAAAGAAAATTAAAAATACTGATATCAAGAATAAGGGAGATATTACCACATATTCTGTGGGCATTAAGAGAGTAAGAAGAGTATGTTAGGAGTGAATTTATGCCAATAAATTAAACTCCAGTGAAGTTGACAAATTTCTTGAAAAACTAAAATTATAAAAATTGATATGAGTTAATAAAAAATAGAAAAAGCCCATAACTATTACAGAAATTAAATTTTTGATCAAAAACCTGCCCCCAAAGAAAAATCTAAATAATATGGTTTATTGATGCATTGCAAACATTTAAGAAAGAAATAATAGTGAACCTCATAAATTTTAAATAAAACATCAACAAAAGAACCTAGAAAACTTGCCAACTCATTTGGTGAAGTCTGCACAACCCTGATACCCAAATCGGACAAGGACAAGAAAGAAAATTGTTGGTCAGTATCTTTTATGGACGTATGCACAAAAATCCTTTAAAAATATAAGCGAATCAAGTCATTTAGAATACAGACAGAATAGAACATTTTGTTTAAGAGGGAGATATGTCTTAGGAATGCAGTTTTTAAAATTTAAAAACAAGTAAATAAAATTTGATATATTTACCTAATAAAGAAAGATCTTGCCATTTCAGTAGCTTTAGAAAAGGCCTTTGAGTAAATTCAATATTTTTAACAATAGTAACTCCCAGGAAATTAGAAATGAAGAGTACTTTCTTAATTTGCTGAAGAGCATTTACTAAAAACTTATGGTTAACATCGTATTTAGTGGTGAGATATGGTATGTCTTTCCTCAGAAGACCAGAAAGAAGACAAAGATGTCCACCTTTATCACTTCTATTTAACATTTTTCTGACGGTCCTAGCTAGTACAATAAAGAAAGAAAAGGCATAAAGAATGGAAAGGAAGAAAGCAAAACGATTTATTTGTAAATGACATAATCATGTGTTTAGAAAATCTAATAATTGTTGTTAAAAGTTATAGAAATAATATGTGTTTTTAGCAGGTCATGAGATACAATTTCAATATACAAAATACACATTTTAACAAAAAATTGGGAGATGAAATAAAAGGTGCATTTTCATTTAAGATAAAAAGAAAATTATGTCCGGGTGCGGTGGCTCAAGCCTGTAATCCCAGCACTTTGGGAGGCCAAGGCGGGTGGATCACGAGGTTAAGAGATCGAGATCATCCTGGTCAACATGGTGAAACCCCGTCTCTACTACAAAAAATCAGCTGGGCATGGTGGCACGTGCCTGTAATCCCAGCTACTCAGGAGGCTGAGGCGGGAGAATTGCCTGAACCCAGGAGGCGGAGGTTGCAGTGAGCCGAGATCGCACCATTGCACTCCAGCCTGGGTAAGAAGAGCGAAACTCTGTTTCAAAAAAAAAAAAAGAAAATTTTTACAAATAATTTAAAGTAAGGAAATAAAATTTCTATAAGTCTTCTACATAAAAATATAAAACATTAAGAAATTAAAGAAGACATAAAATAGGATAACTTTATTTATAAATTGGAAGAATCAGTATTAATATATTATTTTCTTCTAATTGATTTCTAGAGTCAGCACAATCCCATTCAGAATACCAATAGGCATTTTCCTTTTTTGTGGAATTGATCATTCTAAAATTTACTTGGAATTGCAAACACCCTAGAACTACTCAGACAGTTTTGGAAGAAAAGATGTTGGAAGGTTGCACTCCCTGGTTTTGACTTCCTTGATAGTCAAGGCACAAAAGGGTTATGACTGCTTTTCTTTTTCAAAGAATATTGTGCACAGTTTCAAAGTTTGTGATGATTTTTGTCTCTGCAGTAAATTGCAGGTGAAAGGCTCAAAGGTAAAATTGGTTCATGCACAAACTTGTGCAATTCAACTGGCAGTGCTTGACATATTTGGCCTAATGTAAGGGAAACATTCTACTCTTTGCTACATGGTTGTCTATTTGTTAACCGGGCCTGACACTATAGCTATACAAACTGATGAGACACCAAACAATAAGAAATCCAGTAAGTCTTCTTGTTACTCTTCCTTCTGTCATGCTATTGAAGAAATTCGTTAAGCAGTCAGTCACTATCTTGAGTGCAGGGAATACATAAATTAATGTCTAAGCTCACTGTCTCAAGAAGAGAGGTAAGAAAATGGATACATGCTGTAAATTCTATTACAGAGACCTTATATTAATCAGGAAGTTTAGAACATGCTGCAGTAAACATCCCCAGTGTTTCATTGGCTAACCAAAGGAAAGGCTTATTTCTTGCTCATACATAATCGGAGCTCTGTGGGTCTAGGCATTTTTCCATAACTGCTCTTCATGTTGCACTTTGGCAAACCAAGACACTGGAACTTCACTACGCTGAAGCATCAGGGAACATGTGACCTCAGTTGATGTGAGAGGAGGGAGAAGAAGGGTGGAAAATCGCCCACATTTCTTAAATTCTTTAGCTTGCAAATGATGCTTATTATTTCCACTCACATATCACTGGCCAAAGTAAGTCACATAGCTTGCCTTACTTCAAATGAATGGAAAAAATAGTCTTTTATGTATCTGGAAGGAGAGGGAATTTCAATAAATTGGTGATTATTAGCGATGCCTACCATATAAGCATGGTGTTCTGTTGGGGAGAGCACAAAGGAGCAAGAACCCGAGAGTTTGTGATGCAGAGAGATTAGAGGGCAGCTTCTTGAAAGAAGTGACATCTTTAAGAGTAAAGAAGAGCTACCTTTTGAAGAAAGAGGAAAGTAAGTTCCAGGCGGATGAAACATGCACTAAAGTATGAATATATTGGGGTAATTATCCGTCATTGACACCTTCAGAGTGAGGGGTAGACAGGAATGTCTGTGGATATAGCCAGCACACAGACCATCAAGTGCAAGTGCCCCTTTAAATAATGGAATGATGAAACAGAAGCAGGCTTTGCAGTAATTTCCATTTAAGAATATAAGGGATTTCAACATCATTCTTACTTAGTATAAGGACAATAATTCAGGGAGTTCTTAAGCAGATAAGACCAGAGAAACAGTTTCCCAACTTGAAGAAACTTGTCAGAAGTTAAAGGAATGTTTGAGAAAAGGGCTCATCTATAATGCAGTTCTCAGAGCTCAGACTGCACACCTCGTTCAGAGCAGAAGTCCTTCCTATCTGCGTCTAGGACCAGTCTAGATAGAATAATTCTGTTCTGTTTTCTTGGGAAAAATATGTTTCATATTCTTTTCCCTCTATTAATACAGAATGAATAGGTTTACTTTATTTCCAATTTCTTTTTTCCTTGTGAAAATTTCCTAACGATGGTAGGCAGCATCTCTGGCTCCCATGAGGCTCTGGGAGAGTTTCATTCAAGCACTGTTTTATGCAACATGTAAAGACTGGAGGGCAGATTGGTGTTGGTGGTGATTCAGCATGCTGCAAGTTCTCATTAAATGTTCAACAAGAACAACATCAAAAGTGAGTGTTCCCTGACATACCGTTGGTATAAGTCTTGTGAATCAGTTTCAGGATTTTGAGGGGAATTGGCCCCAGTTACACATATTCTTTGAAAGGCAACAATATGCATGTAGTTCAGTAGGCAGGGATTTGAGCCAAAGAGGCACATTTCTTTGGTTCCACTATAATTATTACGTGGGTTTTTGTAGTCTTTTCTTGTGGGAGAAGATGACCAACAAGCAGCACAGTAATATATGATATGAATAGAATAAGATATTTAGAATTTCAAAGAAAACTTTATGTTTATCTTATCTGAATATCATTTCACAAATGGAAACAATGTATTCAAAGTCACATAACTGATAATACTACCAACTAGAACCAAGATCTGTTGACTTCAAGCTCAATGATCTTTCTTATATTTTAAAAGAAACTTAATAAAAGTAATAAAACTCAATGAAAATTAAGTTTCACTAAAATTCATAAAAGTTTTATTCAAATCCAAAGGAGTCACTTTTATTATTCATACTAGTATTTGCTCATACTATTTAGATTTACTTACATACTTAGCTTTTTCTTTTTTTTTGATTATTACTATTTCCTGCATATCACTCCAAACTTCAGTTTAATTCTTTTTAACTCAAGTATGTCCTTAGAGTTCTGCCAGTGAAGATCTGTTGATAGTAAACTTTATCAAAATGTGTCTGATAAGTATTATTTGTTGTTATTTGACCTCACGTTAAAAGGTATATAGATATGTATGGATTTTTGAGTAGAATATGTTTAATATAGAAGATTGATTTTCTTTTACTCTCAGAATTTAAAAATCATTTTATTGTCTTCTGGTCTTCATTGTTGCTGATGAGAAGTCTGCTGCCATATCAGTTGTAGGCCTCTTGCATGGAAAAGACCTGCTTTTGCTCAGTTTTTTTAGATGTTATCTTCATCGTGAGGCACTGCAGTTTTACTATTGTGTCTAGAGACTTTTTTTTCTTTATCCTGCTGGGATATCTTGCTTTATCATCAGTATGCTTTATCAACTGAACCGTCATATCTTTCAATTATAAAACATCTTTTTATCAAATTTCAAGTTACTGTCTTCCAAAGAACATGTGTTACTCTTACTCTGTCTACTATTGCTTTCTGTTACTCATTCTAGATATAAGTTGAAATTTTTCATTCCATCTTCCATGTCTTTCTAAAAATTTTACATATTCTGTTTGCTTTCAAGTTGTAGCTTCCAGTTAAGTAATTCTTTTGTCACCTTGATTTAATATACTATTTTATTTCTATACTGAGCTTAATCTCAGTAACTATATTTTCATTTGTGGAAATTTCATTTGTTTCATTTTCCAGTTTCTGATTATTTTTATTACACCCTGTCTTTTCATCATTATTTTGGTTTCTCCTATCTCTTCAATAATTTTAAAAATACATATTTTAGTAACCTGCTATTCTATTAATTTGGATTTGAGGGGTGCTATTTTTTCTCAGTTTGTACTTATAATCTTCCTGGTGGTTTGTTTCCTTATATAGCTCATAATTTTTCATTGTGAAATTAATAGTCAGTGGGGATTATTAGCACTACAGAAACTGCATAAAATCTTATTTGAGGAAATGTTGCTAACAAGTGGTTCTACATTTGCTGTGCCAGATACCTGGAAGTTTTCCCATAGCATGACTAGTTTTCATACTGAGGTCTCAGCATTGGAATTCCTACAACATAGAAACTAAAATTGTTGGGAATGCAGAAAAATTTTATTTAAATCCTATTCTATAAAAGAATTAGAGCTAGAGAGGGAGGGTGAATGAGTCTCCTGGAAAGGATACAGAGATCTGCCAGATGCCATTCTTGTGCTTTTTCATTGAGAGCTGAGCCCATTTGTATCTGGCATGTTAAATTCCCAAGAATCTGGAAGAAACACAATCTCATCCTTGCCAAAATAAACCTTCTTTCCAACACTAACACAAGTAGCAGCTTGTATTCCAAAGGACACAGGGCTGGAAAATCTACATTCTGTACCTAACACCCCCAAAATGTTCAAGCTGCTCTTCCTATCATTGAAAAAACTGAGTGCAGAAGAAATTCTTAAATATGGTTAGTAACTTACAATTCAGAGTTCTAACTTCTTGCTACAACACATGCTGGTCTCCTGCAGGTACACATGGCTTCCTGGCAGTGCCTCTCAGTATCCTCTTAGATGCAGCTGTCTTGCGGTTTCTACAGCAAAGGACTGATTTAAAAATTAAGGCTAGGTTCTAATGGCACTTGTGTGATAGTAAGGATAACAGTAATGAATAACATTCATTAAGACCTCATATGGGTAAGGCACTATGTAAATATTATGTCATTTAATCATTTCAAACCTCCTACTACTCTATTTTACAAATCAGGAAAGTGAACTTGAAGAATTTAATAACTTGCACGTAGTCATGGACTTAGAGAATTTAGATTTTCGTTGAGGAAATCTGATTCCCACATCAACTCTTAAATGTAATTCATACTGCTGCTATGGATTTTGATACCTCTTATTCTAGCAAATAGTGCAAATATTTATTTCAAAGCAATAAGCAGTTACATTCAGAGTCATTTTAAGGACAATTAACAAATACATTAGTGTCCTATAACCATTTTAAATTCAACACGTTCTATTTTCACATGAACCATCAAAATGTTTCCCAAATATTACTAATTTGAAATATTTATATGATACATATACATACATTTTTATTTATGAATAAATTATGAACAAATTCTGGGTTTATTAATTATATATATTTGTGTATAAAACTTGCTCCTAGAGATTATTTAGAAGTGTTTTGTTGATTATTATATCCTGAGTTTTACTTTGAAAAGAACAGTTTCCATAAAGCTTCTCAGGTATTATAACATTTTAGAATAATACTGGAAAGAGGCACTATGTTTGTACTTTTTGGCATACCTAATTGTTTGCCAGGCAGAGTGACTGCATGATAAAAAATCGTCTGGTGGCTGGCCTTGGTGGCTCATACCTGTAGTCACTTTGGGAGGCCGAGGTGGGTGGATCACAAGGTCAGGAGTTTGAGACTAGCCCAGCCAACATGATGAAACCTTATCTCTACCAAAAATACAAAAATTAGCCAGGCACAGTGGCAAGTGCCTGTAATCTTAGCTACTTGGGAGGCTGAGGCAGGAGAATTGCTTGAACCCGGGAGGCGGAGGTTGCAGTGAGCTGAGATCACACTATTGCACTCCAGCCTGGGTGATAGAGTGAAACTTTGTCTCAAGAACAAGAAGAAAAAAAGAAAATTAACTGCTTATTTTATTCATTTGGCTTTCCCCAAATCTAACTCTCATCAGTTCCCTCGTGTTTTCATTTGCTCAACATTGTGTGTTGGCTTGGGTCATGGAAAATGGGATACCAAGAAGCACTACGTAAGCCAGCTCCTGAGAGGATAATAATGTACTTTCCAGAGAGAGAAAGAAAACACAGAACATTTCCTCTTTTTAAAGTACATTTTTTCTATTGCAAAAGCACATAATTAGTCAAGAAAAATTGGGAGACACAGAAAAAGAAGGAAACTACTTACCATTCTAAGCCAAGGCAATCACTGTTCATAGATTTGTGTATTTCCATTTGATCTCCTTTATTTGTATATTTTTGTGCTTTGGTTTTTGATAATTATGATCTTATCATAGAATGAAAACTGTTTAGGTTTTGTTTTGCCTAATATTATGACAAGTGTTTCTGTCAATATTGTCTGTATGAATACCCACAGGTTCTCCAATTTTAGAAGCACTCTACCTGAATATAGGAGCGCTTAAACTCAGTGTTATATGAGGTTGCTAAACAATAGACCTCCCTGCAGGTGTGTTCCCTGGCAGCTATGTTGGCAGTTGCCCTTCCAGTCTCTTCATATCCCTTCTTGAAGTCTCCAATGCCTCCTGTCGGGGTTTCTTCTGATTGCCATTCATCCAAGTTTTGATGAGTTCTAACCAGCAGCGGGAATGTCTAATACTGCCCTATCTAACCGCAAACAACTCCCGCCAACTCTTAACTTGTTAATCTTTGATAAGCCAATTCTTTGAAGTTATCCTGAGTCATTGTAAAATGAGTATTTAGGCACGCTATCTGTTAGGCTTCTTACTTTTTCTTTTTTCTCCCCCCGCTACATCTTACCAGGCTGAGAATTATCCCTTAATCATATTCCATCAGCTATTATGGGTTGAAACACTTTCTCAGAACCCAAATTAAGTGTCAGAAAGAGAGATCACTGCAGAATAAACCAAATGTTTTTGGCAATTACTCAGGTTAGGAAAATGGTGGTCATTGGCCACATTCTCATCTGTTTGGTTTTGTTTGATAACAAAACATAGGGAAATATATATTAACCGTGTATTAAAATACTCTCTGTGCATATTAAGGGTAGTTGTGTATGTGGATGTAGGGGGTTTAAGAAAAATATTTCAGAAATTTTATGCCTTTCAATTAATATGTTATTTTACTCTATTTCCATAGGTTATTGGGAAACAGGTGTTATTTGGTTACATGAGTACATTTTTTAGTGGTGATTTATAAGATTCTGATTTACCCATCAAATGAGCAGTGTACACTGTACCCAGTTTGTAGTCTTTTACCTCTCACCCTCTTTCTACCCCGTCCCCCTGAGTCCCCAAAGTCTATTGTGTCATTCTTATGCCTTTGCATTTTTATAGCTTAGCTCTCACTTATGAGTGAGAACATGTGATGTTTGGTTTTCCATTCCTGAGTTACTTCACTTAAAATAATAGTCTCCAATCACATTTAGGTTGCTGGAAATGCTAATAATTCATTCCTTTTTATGGCTGAGCAGTATTCCATCATATTTATATGTATATATCACAATTTCTTTATCCACTTGTTTATTAATGGGCATTTGTGTTGGTTCCACATTTCTGCAGTTGTGAATTGTGCTGCTATAAACGTGCATGTGCAAGTATTTTTTTTTTTTGTCTGACTTTCTTTCCTCTGGGTAGAAACTCAGTAGTGGGATTGCTGAATCAAATGGCAATTATACTTTTAGTTATTTAAGGAATTGCCAGTGTTTTCCATAGTGGTTGTACTAGTTTACATTTCCACCAGCAGTGTAGAGTATTTCTTGTTCACTGCATCCACTTCAATATCTATTATTTTTTATTTTTATTTTTGACTATGGCCATTCTTGTAGGAGTAAGCTGGTATCACATTGTGGTTTTGATTTGCATTTCCCTGGTCATTAGAACTGTTGAGTATTTTTTCATAGGTTTGTTAGCCATTTGTATATCTTCTTTTGAGATTGTCTTCATGTCCTTGCCCCATTTTTTGATGAAATTTTTTTTCTTGCTAATTTGTTTTATGTTTGTTATAGATTCTGGATATTAGTACCTTGTCATATGTATAGATTGTGAACATTTTCTCCCACTCTGTGGGTTGTCTGTTTACTCTGCTGACTGTTCCTTTTGCCAGGCAAAAGCTCTTTAGTTTGAATAAGTCTCAGGTATTTATCATTGTTTTTATTGCATTTGCTTTTGAGTTCTTGGTCTTGAAATTCTTGCCTTAGCCAATGGCTAGAAGGGTTTTTCTAATGTTATTTTCTAGAATTTTTATAGTTTCACTTCTTGGATTTAAGTCTTTGATCCATCTTGAGTTTATTTTTGTGTAAGGTGAGAGATAAGGATCCAGTTTCATTCTCCTACATGTGGCTAGCCAGTTATCCCAGCACCGTTTGTTGAATAGGGTGTCATTTTCCCACTTTATGTTTCTGTTTGCTTTGTCAAAGATCAGTTGACTGTAAGTATTTGGGTTTATTTCTCTTCTCTTCTCTTTATTCTGTTCCATTGGTCGATGTGCTTATTTTTATACCAGTGCCATGCTGTTTTGGTGACTATGGCCTTATAGTTTGAAATCAGGTAATGTGATGCCTTCAGATTCATTCTTTTTGCTTAGTCTTGCTTTGGTTATGTGCGATCTTTTTGATTCCATATGAATTTTAGGATTTTTTCTTTTTTTATTTTGTGAAGAACTAGAAGAGGTGGTGCTGTGATGGGAGTTGCATTGAATTTGTGTATTGTTTTTGGCAGTATGGTCATTTTCACAATATTGATTCTACCTATGCATGAACAAGGGACATGTTTCCATTTGTTTGTGTTGGCTATGATTCCTTTCAGCAGAGTTTTGTCATTTTCCTTGTAGAGGGTTTTCACCTCCCTGGTTAGGTATATTTCTAAGTTGTTTTTTTTTTTTTCACCAGATATTGTAAAAGGGGTTGAATTCTTGATTTGATTCTCATCTTGGTTGCTGTTGGTGTACAGGATGGCTACTAATTTGTATACAATAATTTTGTATCCAGAAACTTTACTGAGTTATTTTATCAGTTCTAGGAGCTTTTTGGAGGCATCTTCAGGATTTTCTGGGTATAAAATCATATAATCGGCAAACAGTGACAATTTGACTTTCTCTTTACTGACTTGCATGCCCTTTATTTCTTTGTCTTGTCTGATTGCTCTTTTTAGGACTTCAAGTACTATGTTGAAGAGAAGTGGTGAGATTTGGCATTCCTGTCTTGTTCCAGTTTGCAGAAGAAATGCTTTGAACTTTTCCCCATTTAGTATTATGTTGCCTGTGTATTTGTCATACGTAGATAGCTTTTATTACAATGAAGTATGACCCTGGTATGCTGATTTTGCTGAGTGTTTAAACCATAAAGGGATGCTGGATTTTGTTTAGTTTACTGTCTGTTGAGATGATCATGTGATTTTTGTTTTTAATTCTGTTTATGTTCTGTAATACATTTATTGATTTGTATATGTTAAACTATTCCTGCATCTCTGATATGAAACTCACTTGATCATGGTGGATTCTCATTTTGATATGTTTTTAGATTAGGTTAGCTAGTATTTTGTTAAGAATTTTTGCATTTATTTCATCAGGGATATTGGTCTATGGTTTTCTTTTTTGGTTATGTCCTTTCCTGTTTTGATATTAGGGTGACAGTGGCTTCATAGAACGATTTAGGAAGGATTCCCTCTTTGTCTTGTGGAATAGTGTCAATAGGATTGATACCATTTTTTATTTGAATGTCTGGTAGAATTCAGTGGTGAATCCATCTGTTTCTGGATTTTTTTTTTTGTTGGTAATTTTTAAATCACCATTTCAATCTTGCTGCTTGTTGTTGGTGTGTTCAGAGTATCTAATTTTTCCTTATTTAAGCTAGCAGGGTGGTATCTTTCCAGGAATTTATTCATTTCCTCTAGGTTTTCTAGTTTATGTAAGTAAATGTGTTCATAGTAGACTTGAATGTGTCAGTTGTAGTATCCCCTGTTTTGTTTCTGCTTGAGCTTATTTGAATTTTCTTTCTTCTTAGTTAACCTTGTTAATGCTCTATCAATTTTATTTATCTTTTCAAAGAACCAGCTTTTTGTTTCACTTGACTTTTGTATTTTTTGTTTGTTTCCATTTCATTTAGTCTTGCTCTGATATTCCTTTCTTCTGCTGGGTTTGGGTTTGGTTTGTTCTTGTTTCTCTAGCTCCTTGAGGTGTGACCTTAGATTGTCTGTGATCTTTCAGACCTTTTTTTTTTTTTGAGACAGAGTTTCGCTATGTTACCCAGACTGGAGTGTAATGGCAGGATCTTGGCTCACCGCAACCTCCGCCTTCTGGGTTCTAGCAATTCTCCTGCCTCAGCCTCCCGAGTAGCTGGGACTACAGGCATGCACAATCATGCCCAGATAATTTTTGTGTTTTTAGTACAGACGGGGTTTCACCTCCTTGACCAGGATGGTCTTGATCTCTTGACCTCGTGATCCACCCACCTCAGTCTCCCAAAGTGCTGGAATTATAGGCGTGAGCCACCACGCCCGGCCTCTTTCAGACTTTTTGATGTAGGCATTTAGGGCTATGAACTTTCCTCTTAGCAGCACCTTTGCTGTATCCCAGAGGTTTTGATAGGTTGTGTCACTATTGACATTAAGTTTGAAGAGTTTTTAAATTTCCCTCTTGATTTCGTTGTTGCCCCAGTGATCAATCATTCAGCAGCAAGTTATTTAATTTCTATATATTTTCATGGTTTTGAAAGTTTTTTTAGAGTTGATTTCCAGTTTCATTCCACTGTGGTCTAAGAGACTGTTTGATGTGATTTCAGCTTTCTTGAATTAATTGAAACTTGTTTAGTGGCCTCTCATATGGTCTATCTTGGAGGAAGTTCTATGAGCTGATGAATAGAATGTATATTCTTATGTTTTGGGGTAGAATGTTCTGTACATATGTTAAGTTCATTTGTTCCAACGTATAGCTTAAATCCATTTTATTTTGTTGACTTTCTGTCTTGATGACCTGTCTAGTGCTGTCAGTGGAGTATTGAAGCCCCCTGCTATTATTTTGTTCCTATCTATCTAATTTCTTAGGCCTAGTAGCAACAGTTTTATAAATTTGAGAGCTCCAGTGTTAGATGTATATATATTTAGAATTGTAATTTTTCCAGTTGGACAAGGCCTTTTATTATCATTAGATGATGATCTTCTTTGTATTTTATGATAGCTGCCCCTGGTTGCTTTTGGGTCCTTTTGCATGGAATGTCTTTTTCCACCCCTTTAAGTTTATGTGAGTTCTTATGTGTTAGGTGAGTCTCTTGGAGGCAGCAGATAGTTGGTTGATGAATTATTTAAAAAAAACACACACATACAAAAAACCTCTGTGCAAAAGCTCCAGAGTTGACAAGCAACAGGAGTGGACCCTCCAAATAAACATGGGGAAGCACTTTCATTTGGTGAATTCTTACTCATTCTGCAATTCTGTTACCTTTTAAGTGGTGCATTTAGGCTATTAACACTCAATATTAGTCCTGAGATGTGAGATACTGTTCCATTCATCATGCTATTTGTTGCCTGTATACCTTGTTTTTCTATTTTTAATTTTTTTGTAGGTTCTATGTGATTTATGCTTTAAAGAGTTACTGTTTTGATGTGTTTCTGGGATTTGTTTCAAGATTTAGAACTCCTTTTAGGTTCTTGTAGTGCTGGCTTGATAGTGGCAAACTCTGAGCACTTGTTTGTTTGAAAAAGACTGTATCTTTCCTGCATTTATGAAGCTTAGTTTCACTGGATACAAAATTTTTGACTGATAATTGTTTTGTTTAAGGAAGCTCAAGATAGGGCCTCAGTCCCTTCTAGCTTTTAGGGTTTCTGCTGAGAAATCTGCTGTTAATCTGATATGTTTTTCTGTATAGGTTACCTGGTACTTTTTCCTCAAAGCTCTTAAGATTCTTGCCTTCATTTTACTTTTAGATAACCTGATGACAATGTGCCTGGGTGATAATCCTTTTGTGATGAATTTCTCAGGTGTTCTTTGATTTTACTGTATTTGGACTTCTAGATCTCTAGCAAGGTGAGGGAATTTTTCTTTGATTATTCCCACAGATATGTTTTCTAGACTTTTAGATTTCTCTTCTTCCTCAGGAACATCAATTATTCTTAGGTTTGGTCATTTAACATAATCGTAGACTTCTTGGAGGCTTTGTTATTATTTCCTTATTTTTTTTAATTGGTCTTATTGGATTGAGTTAATGTAAAACCCTTGTCTTAAAGCTCTGAAGTTCTTTCTTCTGCTCGTTCCATTGTTTTGCTTAGACTTTGCAGAGCAGTTTGCATTTTTTAAGTGCATCCATTGGTTCCTGAAGTTTTGATTGTTTCTTGTTTATGCTGTTTCACTGAAGATTTCTCCCATTTCTTGCATAATTAAAAAAATTGTCTTAAATTAGGCTTTGCCTTTCTCTTGTGGCTCCATGATTAGCTTAATAACTGACGTTTTGAATTCTTTTTCAGGTAATTCAAGGATTTCTTCTTGTTTAGGATCCATTGCTGGTGAGCTAGGGTGATTTTGGGGGGTTGGTAAAGAATCTTGTTTAGTCATATTACCAGAGTTGTTTTTCTGGTATTTTCTCATTTGATTATGCTCTATCAGAGGGAAGGTCTACATCTCAAGGCTGTTGTTCAGATTCTTATTTATTTATTTATTTATTGCATTTTAGGTTTAGGGGTACATGTGCAGAACATGCAAGATAGTTGCATAGGTACACACATGGCAGTGTGTTTTGCTGCCTTCCTCCCCTTCACCCACATTGGCATTTTTTTCCAGGCTATCCCTTCCCAGCTCCCCACCCCCACTGTCCCTCCCCTATTCCCCCCAATAGACCCCAGTGTGTAGTACTCCCTTCCCTGTGTCCATGTGTTCTCCTTTTTCATCACCCACCTATGAGTGAGAATATGTGGTATTTCATTTTCTGTTCTTGTGTCAGTTTGCTGAGAATGATGCTCTCCAGATTCATCCATGTCCCTACAAAGGACACAAACTCATCATTTTTTATTGCTGCATAATATTCCATGGTGTATATGTGCCACATTTTCCCAGTCCAGTCTATCATCGATGGGCATTTGGGTTGATTCCAAGTCTTTGCTATTGTAAACAGTGCTGCAATGAACATTCGTGTGCATGTGTCCTTATAGTAGAATGATTTATAGTCCTTTGGATATATACCCAGAAATGGGATTGCTGGGTCAAATGGAATTTCTATTTCTAAGGCCTTGAGGAATCGCCACACTGCCTTGCACAATGGTTGAACTAATTTACACTCCCACCAATAGCGTAAAAGTGTTCGTATTTCTCCATATCCTCTCCAGCATCTGTCGTCTCCAGATTTTTTAATGATCGCCATTCTAACTGGCGTGAGATGGTATCTCAATGTGGTTTTGATTTGCATCTCTCTAATGACCAGTGATGATAAGCATTTTTTCATATGTTTGTTGGCCTCATGTATGTCTTCTTTTGTAAAGTGTCTGTTCATATCCTTTGCGCATTTTGAATGGGCTTGTTTTTTTCCTGTAAATCTGTTTGAGTTCTTTGTAAATTCTGGATATCAGCCCTTTGTCAGATGGGTAAACTGCAAAAATGTTTTCCCATTCTGTTGGTTGCCGATTCACTCTAGTGACTGTTTCTTTTGCCATGCAGAAGCTGTAGAGTTTGATTAGGTCCCATTTGTCTATTTTGGCTTTTGTTGCCAATGCTTTTGGTGTTTTGGTCATGAAGTCCTTGCCTACTCCTATATCCTGAATGGTTTTGCCTAGATTTCCTTCTAGGGTTTTTATGGTGCCAGGTCTTATGTTAAGTCTTTAATCCATCTGGAGTTAATTTTAGTGTAAGGTGTCAGGAAGGGGCCCAGTTTCTGCTTTCTGCACATGGCTAGCCAATTTTCCCAACACGATTTATTAAACAGGGAATCCTTTCTTCATTGCTTGTTTTTTTCAGGTTTGTTAAAGATCATATGGTTGTAGATATGTTGTGTTGCCTCCAATGCCTCTATTCTGTTCCATTGGTTTGTATCTCTGTTTTGGTACCAGTACCATGCTGTTTTGATTACTGCAGCCTTGTAGTATAGTTTGAAGTCCAGTAGTGTGATTCTTTTGTTCCATGAGGGGTTTGCTTGATGTAGTACCTCCCCCCTTTTCCTAGGAATGTGGCTTTCTGAGAGCACATTTCTGTAACCTCTCTTCTGGATCTAGCAACCCAGCAGGTCAACCAGGTTTCAAGCTGGTACTAGGGTTGTCTACACAGAGTCCTGTGATGTGAATTAACTCTGGGTCTCTCAGCAGTGGATATCAGCATCTGCTCCATGGAGGTGTCAGTGGGAGGACTTTGTCAAGGTCCTTAACTTTTGTTGTTTAATGAACTATTTTTGTGCTGGTTGGCCTCCTGCAGGGAGGTGGCACTTTCAAGAAAGCATCAGTTGTGGAAGTATAGGGAGGATAAGATGATGGACAGGGCCCTAGAACTCCCCAGAGTATATGCCCTTTTTCTTCAGCTCTAGGGTGGGGAGAAAGGACCATTAGGTGGGGGGCGAGGCTAGGTGTGTCTGAGCTCAGACTCTCCTTGGGAGGGCGTTGCTGTGGCTGCTGTGGGGAATGGGAGTGTAGTTCTCAGGTCGATAGAGTTATGTTTCTAGGAGGATTATAGCTGCCTCTGCTGTGTCATGTAGGTTGTTGGGGAGGTCGGGGAAAGCCAGCAGTCACAGGCCTCACCCAGCTCCCATGCAACCCAAAAGGACTGGCTCACTTTTGCTTTGCCCCCCAAACTGTACTGAGTCTGTTTCCAGGCAGTGGAGGAGCAGGGCTGAGAATTAGCCCCAGGCTACTTGCCTTCCAGCTAGGAAAGCAAGAAGGGCTTTCCTGCTTCCCCAGCTGTGGAGTCTGCACAGAGGATTCATGCCTTTCCTTGAGTTCTGGCCAGGAGACTTCTTATTTGGTTGGAATTGTTACAAAGTTCAGCTGGAGATTTCCTTCTCCCTGTGGCCTTTTCCCAGTACCTCTGGTAGTCATCCGCAAGGACCGCAGTGAGGCAAGGTGGAAATGGCTACCCAGGGGACCCAAAGAGCCCACAGGGCTTTACCTGTGGCTTCCTCTACCCATGTATTTTGCTTGGCTCTCTAAATTGACTCAGCTCCAGGTAAGGTCAGAAACTGCTTCCATGATAAAGACCTTCAGGGTCCTTAGTGATGGTGTGTGTTCAGAGGCAGCCCATCCCCCTTTCTCACTTCCCCATTTTTGGCACTCATCGTATTTGGGGTGTTTCCTGGGTCCTGCAAGAGCAATCTGCTTCCTTCAGAGGGTCTGTGGGTTTTCTCGGCTTTCCTGAATTAATCCTGCAGTAATTCTGGAGCAAAAGTTTACAATGTGAGACTCCACATACTGCTCTGTCCGTCTGAGTGGGAGCTGCAGTCTCGTCGTGCCATTAGTCTGCCATGATCCTCTCAAAAAAAAAAAAAAAACAATAAATTTTATTTCCCCCTCCTCTCAGGCCCTGGTTACCACCAGTTTCATCTCTGATTTTAAGAATTTGACTACTTTAGATGACTCATAGGAGTGGAATCATGCAGTACTTGTTTTTGTGTATATGACTGATTTCACTTAGCATGATGTTCTCAGTGTTCATCCATGTCGTTGCATATTTCAGAATTTTCACATTTTAAACACCGGATAGTATTTTACTGTGTGAATATTCCACAGTTTCTTTATCAATTCATATGTCAATGAATGTATGGTTGCTTTTCTCTTCTTGGCTATTGTAAATTTCTTACTGTGATAAACACAGATGTGATACTGTCTCTTTTTAAGATCTTGAGTTTAGTTATTTCAGATACATATCCAAAAGTGAGACTGCTGACTTATGTGGTAGTTTTATATTTTTATCTCTTTGAGGAACCTCCATACTGTTTTCCATAGTGTCTGCACCATTTTGCAGTCCTACCAACAGCATGCAATGGTTCCAGTTTCTCCACATCCTTGCCAACGTTTGCTTTTTGTTTGACCTATAACTGACAAATAAAACTTGTTTATATTTTTGGTGTACAATATGATGTTTTGATATATGTACTCATTGGGGAATTGCTAAATTGAACTAATTAACATTTGCCCTACCCCACGTTTGCCTTTTTTTTTTCTTGTGGTGAGAATGCTTATATTCTACTCTGCAATTTTCAAGTATACTATCTATTAACTGTAATCACCATGATAGGCAATAGATCTCTACAAATTATTCCTCTCATCTAACTGGAATTTTGTGTTCTTTAACTAGCACATCTCCAATTCTCTAACACCCAGTCTCTTTTTCTACTCTTTTTTTATTTGTTCAACTTTTTGAGATCGTGTGGTATTTGTCTTTCTGTGCCTGACTTGTTTTATTTAACGTTATGTCCTCCAGGTTCATCTGTGTTGTCTAAAGTGACCAGAATGATTTTTTAATAGTAGCCATCCTTACAGTTGTGAGGTAATATCTTTTTAATCAACAATAATGTATTGTACACCTAAAATTGTTAAGAGGACAGATATCATGTTAAGTGTCCTTACCACAACAAAAAAGGAAAATAGAGGATGGGTCTGATGTTAAGTGCCCTTACCACAAAAAAAATTTTCAGAGAAAAACGACATGTAAATGAGCCATTGCATGGGATTCTAAGCATCTTCAGGTGTTTTTCTCTGCAGTCTTTGCAGTGCTCAGAGAATGCCTTTCACATACAGATGCTCAGTAGGCATTGCTTTCCACCTCTTTCTTTAGAAGCCCTCCATGTGAATTACTCATGCCTGCTGGAGGCTGCAATTAAGCACAAATCTCCATCTAAAGAAACATTCAGGGAGAAAGAGTGGGTATATTAGAAAGAGCAAAGGTTCAAGTCACATGGATCTCGATGAAAATCCTGACTTTGTCATACACCAGCTAGGTGACCTTGGCAAATAACCTCTTGGAGCCTCACCTGTTTTTAAGATTCAGGAAAATTGAGGATTGTTGTAAAGATTAAAGGAGATAACATATGTGAAGCCTCTCATGTTAAACCAGTGTCCTGTCTGCTTCCTTCTTTTTGGTCTGGGAATGATAAAGTGATTTAGGTCTTCATGGTGCCACTTCCTGTGTCTCTAGATTGGGGACACAATATCATTCAGTGTTCTGTGCATATCATCCAGATTTTACGTGCCTTTACACAAGGTTTGCAGGGAGCTGATAACTAATTCCAAGGACAAACTAAAAGTGACCAAGGAATATTTGGTGGTATCTTCCATGCAATTAATTCCTGCCTTTGAAATTTCAGCTGGTCGGGTGACAGCTTCATACTAGTGAAAAATCCCACTGCTGTAATATACCTGCAAATTTGTCATCAAATTTTTTTTTGAGATGGAGTTTTGCTGTTGTTGCCCAGGCTGAAATGCAATGGCAGGATCTTGGCTCACTGCAACCTCCACCTCCCAGTTTCAAGCAATTCTCCTACCTCAGCCTCCCTGTCATCAGATTTAATCCTTGTGTCCAGTACCTAAATGCCCATGAAATACGTAAACCAAAACAGCCCAGACAGCTGCAACCAGGGAGGATATTAGTACAGTATAAAAACTAAGCAAAGCATGAGTGATGGTGGATGATAAGCTACCTACACATTTCTCTGTCTCCTGCTCATGTTCCAGTTTGGTTGGGAAAAAAGTACTTAACCTATGCAGTAGGTGTCACTAGTTAATTGAAGTGTCTCCACTCACTGAGGTATAATTATATTTTTCCCTTTTATGAAATCCTCCAGACTATACTTTTGAAATTCCTTTCTCCCCAATGAGTTTCAGACATGCTTAACAGCACTATGGGAAGTAGAAAACTCCCTGTTTATACTTTCCTTTCTTGTTAGAGAATAAGTGTTTTAATAACTTTGTTAAGCCTTATCCTGTGTAGCTGTTAGACATGCCATGCTTACAGGCATGTGGTACATTCTATGTACTTGTACTTTAACCAGGATATCTGTGCTGAATGTACTCACAGGCATGTCCAGGTTCTCCATTGCTTTTACCTGTTTAGAATAGTTTTAAGTTGTTAGCCAATCAGGTTTTAGTTTGGATTGTGAGGTCTGGCTCCAGCCAACAGAAATCACACACAGCAGTAAGGACAACCCCAAATGTGTAAGGACAAATATGTCTCCTTTCCTTTGTTCATAGTACTCTTGTGGCAAAATGGCTAGTGAGAGTACCCTTCCTGCAGTCCAGAAAGTAAAAATTCCTTTGCTAAAAGATCCTTTGTCTCAGTGCTTATTTTTTTTTGTGCCACTTAGCATCTATTTTCAACAGCATCTTAACCCAAATTCCATGACTTTTCACTCACTTGCAGTTGTTAAGTCTCCTTTAGCTTCTTAAGACATTTGTAAAATATCCCTCTTATGTGCTCTCTAAATCTTGTTTCTTCCCTGCCCCAAGCTCAGGTAGAGGCTGGGATTCTCTCGGGGACAGCATAAAAAAGGAAAACTGATTAATTTGCAGCCTGCCCTCTGCTTCCAGCTTCCCAGGACCATGTGACAAAGGGATGGGAAAAGACAGAGAGGAGGCAGGAAGTCTGTGGAACCTAATCCTTTTTCATGATTCCTGCTGCTTCGCTAAGCCTGCTGATTTTGGTTTCTTTTAAGCGCTGTAGCACTTTAAGCAGGGATAGTTTTAGCTGTGTATTTTGAAAAAGATGTGCACCCTACAAATAAAAAGCTACTTTTGTTGCTGTCCCCAGGAGAAATGGGAGTTTTTTTCAGAGAGCATGGAAGACACATGAATCCTTTGCAGTCCTCTTGTCTGCCTCTGAAGGTGAAATGAGAGTGTGAAGCATTCCAGGAGGTGGCCAGGCACACAGCTAGGCTCAGTGCAGAGCAGGGCTGCTGTCCTGTTGGGGTGGCCACAGTCATCATGAGCCGTGTCTGAAACAATTAATCACATTTCATATGCAAGCATGCTCTCTGTTTGACGGTTTGCTGTTGTTTTTCATGAGAGCATCACTGACAATGCTTTAACCTGATAGCCCTGCCTAATTCTGTTCTATGTAATAATGCGTGGGCTTGAGGAGGAGGCAGCATTAAGGGAGAAGGTGGGATAACGAATGTGTGAATTAGGGAAAGGTGTCTCTTCCTTTGGAGCAGGGATGGGTTCAAAGCTAAGTATTTGGCTTAACACTACCAGTTGTGTGTTTAGACTGTGTGTGTGTGTGAGTGTGTGTGAGTGTGTGTGTGTGTGTCTGTGTCTGTCTCAAGGCCTGAGCAGCACCTCCTTCTTCCTGTGGTAGCATGTTACTCAGAACCTTGGATAACCCCCAGCCCTTCTAAAAACACAATAAATGTATGTTATAAGATATTTATCTTGGTGATTGGTGAGAGGGTGGAGATTGAAACCAGCTAATTTCCTATTTACCACTGAGGCCAGGTCACCTTTGCTGAAGAGGGTTCTTGACTCTTACTTTGTAGCAGGAATTCCTAAGTTAATCAAGCCCTTTGAAGAGTTTCAGGCTGAAAGTCAAGATCTCTCAGGTTAGACCCAATGTTAAAATTTGAACTGTTCATATTCTCATTAGAGACAAGGGGCCAAAGACTGTGCCGATGGAATCTAATGTCTTTTAATGCTGACTTCAATCCAGTAAAGCCCTTGTTAAGCCATTTAACTGTAAAATTGGGCCTTGGGGAGCCAGTGCATCCTCTGAAAGTAGAGGTCAGGAGATTTGGATTTGATTTCCAGCCCTCTGCCAGTCAGTTAGCCATTCACTTTCAAGTGATAAGCGTTAGGCAAGTCACATTCTGTGTCTGTTTCTTGATTGTTGCACAGGGATTTATGTGGGCCTTAAGGCCCACTGGGAAACCATCCCTTTTTAAGCTCCGGTCCTGATTTGTTGAGTTTACTTGTCAATCTGGACTTTAATACACCTATGATTTTGGATTAACTCTATTACCTCTGCTAGAAATTCACACAGAAAATTCACAGTTGATTGAAAAGAATGAGAATCAGTTCTAAGGAATCCAAATATAACCGAATCCTTTATGACTAAAAGAATGCTCGACTCAAGCGGACACAGATCACTCATTCTAACTTCATCAGCTACAGCACTTAGAGACAACTTTTTGAAAATACGCAGCTAAAATTGTCCCTCCTTTAAGTGCTATAGCGCCTTGAAGCAGGTGCCATAAGGATACTTTTAGCTGTGTATTTTCAAAAAGTTGTGTGCTCTACAAATGAAAAGCTACTTTTATTGTTACTTTCGGTTCCCAGGAGAAATGGGTTTTTTTTTCAGAGAGCCTGGGAGACACATGAGTATTTCGCAGTTCACTTGTCCTACTCTGAAGGTGAAATGAGAGTGTGAAGCACTATGGGAGGTGGCCCGGCACACAGGTAGGCTCAGTGCAGAGCAGAGCTGCTGTCCTGGTTGTGTGGCTCCAGTCATCATGAGCCATGTCTGAAAGAATTAATCACATTTCATATGCAAGCATGCTCTCTGTTTGACTGTGCTGTTGTTTTTCATGAGTGCATCATTGGCATTGCTTTAAACTGATAGCCCTGCCTAATTCTGTTCTACGCAATAATGTGTGAGCTTGAGGAGGAGGCGGGGTTGGGGGAAAAGGAGGGAGAATGGACATGTGAATTAAAAATATAGTAAAAATATAGTAAAAATACTTATACTACTAAGTATTTGGATTTACACTAACAGTTATGTGCCTAGACTGTGTGTTTGCATGTGTGTGTGTTTGTGTGTTTTTGTGTGTGTGCACGTGTGTGTGTGTGTGTGTGTGTGTGTCTGTCTGTCTGTCTCCAGGCCTGAGCAGCACCCCCTTCTTCCTGTGGTAGCATGTTACTCAGCATCTTAAATAACCTTGGGCCCTCCTAAAAACACAATACATGTATGTTGTAATAAATTTATCTCGATGATTGGTGAGAGGGTGATGATTGCAACCAGCTCATTTCCCATTTACCACTGAGGCCAGGTCACCTTTACTGAAGAGGGTTCTTGACTCTCACTTCGTAGCAAGAACTCTTAAGTTAATCAATACTTTTGAAGAGTTTCAGGCTGAAAGTCAAGATCTCTCAGGTTAGACCCAATGTTAAAATTTGAACCGGGCAAATTCTCATTAGAGGCAAGGGACCAAAGACTGTGCCGATGGAATCTAATGTCTTTTAATGTTGACTTCAATCCAGTAAAGCCCTTGTTAAGCCAGTTAACTGTAAAATTGGGCCTTGAGGAGGCAGTGCACCCTCTGAAATTAGAGGTCAGGAGATTTGGATTTGATTTCCAGCCCTCTGCCTGTCAGTCAGCCACTCACCTTCAAGTGACAAGCCTTAGGCGAGTCACTTTCTGTCTCTGTGTTTTTATTTTTGCACAGGGATTATGTGGGCCATAAGGCCCACTGGGAAATGATTTCTTTTTCAGTTCAGTGCCTCTTTGGTTGAGTATACATGTCAATCTGGACTTTAATACACCTATGATTTTGGATTAACTCTATTACCTCTGTTAGAAATTCACACAGAAAATTTACAGTTGATTGAGAAGAATGAGAATCAGTTCTAAAGAATTCAAATATAACCGAATTCTTTATTACCAAAAGAATGCTCAACTCAAGTGGACACAGATTACTCATTCTAACTCATCAGCTATAGCACTTAGAAACAACTTTTTGAAAATACACAGCTAAAACTGTCCCTGCTTTAAGTGCTATAGCACTTAAAACACTACCAGTTGTGTGTCTAGACTGTGTGTTTGTGTGTGTGTGTGTGCGCACGCATGTGTGTGTCTGTCTGTCTGTCTCCAGGCCTGAGCTTTAAGTGCTATAACACATAAAGCAGGCACAGTTTTAGCTGTGTATTTTGAAAAAGTTGTGTGCTCTAC
Source organism: Callithrix jacchus (assembly GCF_049354715.1). Classification (NCBI taxonomy): domain Eukaryota; kingdom Metazoa; phylum Chordata; class Mammalia; order Primates; family Cebidae; genus Callithrix; species Callithrix jacchus. Next base: position 13,079,779 of record NC_133508.1, read on the forward strand.
AAATAAAAATCTACCTTTGTTGTTACTTTTGGTACCCAGAAGAAATGGGAGTCCTTTTCAGAGAGCATGGAAGACCCATGAGTCCTTTGCAGTCCTCTTGTCTGCCTCTGAGGGTTAAATGAGAGTGTGAAGCACTTTGGCCAGGCACACAGCGAGGCTTGGTGTAGAGCAGGGCTGCTGTCCTGGTGGGATGATCACAATCATCATGAGCCATGTCTGAAAGAATTAATCACATTTCATATGTAAGCATGCTCTCTGTTTGATGGTTTGCTGTTGTTTTTCATGAGAGCGTCACTGACAATGCTTTAACCTGATAGCCCTGCCTAATTCCTTTCTATGTAATAATGTGTGGGCTTGAGGAGGAGGCAGCATTGGGAGGAAGGTGGGAGAATGAACGTGTGAATTAGGGAAAGATGTCTCTTCCTTTGGAGCATGGATGTGTTCAAAGCCCTCCTCATACTACTAAATATTTGGCTTGACACTACCAGTTGTGTGTCTAGACTGTGTGTGTGTGTGTGAGTGTGTGTGTGTGTGTGTGTGTGTGTGTGTCTATCTGTCTCAAGGCCTGAGCAGCACCTCCTTCTTCCTGTGGTAGCATGTTTCTCAGAACCTTGGATAACCCCAGCCCTCCTAAAAGCACAATACATGTATGTTATAAGATATTTATCTTGATGATTGGTGAGAGGGTGGAGATTGAAACCAGCTAATTTCCCATTTACCACTGAGGCCAGCTCGCCTTTGTGAAGAGGGTTCTTGACTCTTACTTTGTAGCAGGAATTTCTAAGTTAATCAAGCCCTTTGAAGAGTTTCAGGCTGAAAGTCAAGATCTCTCAGGTTAGACCCAATGTTAAAATTTGAACTGGGCATATTCTCATTAGCGACAAGGGGCCAAAGACTGTGCCGATGGAATCTAATGTCTTTTAATGTTGACTTCAATCCAGTAAAGCCCTTGTTAAGCCATTTAACTGTAAAATTGGGCCTTGGGGAGTCAGTGCACCCTCTGAAATTAGAGGTCAGGAGATTTGGATTTGATTTCCAGCCCTCTGCCTGTCAGTCAGCCACTCACCTTCAAGTGACAAGCCTTAGGTGAGTCACTTTCTGTCTCAGTTTTTCGATTTTTGCATGAGGATTATGTGGGCCATAAGGCCCACTGGGAAACAATCCCTTTTTCAGCTCAGTGCCTGTTTGGTTGAGTCTGTGTGTCAATCTGGACTTTAATACACCTATGATTTTGGATTAACTCTATTACCTCTGCTAGAAATTCACACAGAAAATTTACAGTTGATTGACAAGAATGAGAATCAATTGTAAAGAATTCAAATATAACTGAATCCTTTATGACTAAAAGAATTCTCGACTCAAGTGGACACAGATCACTTATTCTAACTTCATCAGCTGTAGCATTTAGAGACAACTTTTTGAAAATACACAGCTAAAACTTTCCCTGCTTTAAGTGCTACAGCACTTGGCTATGTGATGACCTCTTGGTAATTCCCCTCCCCCATATCACACAGACAAGATAAAGCAAGCATAGACTGGGGGTGGGCAGATGTACACGTTCCACCAGTTTCCTTGGGCATACCCACTGGCCTCAGATATGTCAGGGAAAACAGGTGATGCTCTTCTCTGTTTCTGAGTGTTGACAATGGGCCATTGGGGGCAAAGGAGAACTGCAAGGAGGATAGTGTCTCATCTTGAAAGAAGTGGCTCTTGGAAGCAGCAGAGGTGGGAAAGTTCCCCCAGACTCCCCCAAGCTGTTCTTTGAGGAGGAAAAGGATCCTCTCTGACAGCGCTCCTCAGTGACTCTCACTCTCTGAGGGGTGTCCATGCCCAGCCCAGCCCAGGTGCACACCCTGCGATGACCTTGCAAGGAAGGATACTTGTTACATCTTTGTACTTCTTTGAGTTTTTACATCTCCTCCTGCTACATTTGAAGGCATTTTTATAGCATATAGTTTTGCCTAATGTTCTTATGGCAAAAAAAAAGGGTAAGACCTTTATAGTGTGTAGTTTGGCCTAATAAAACATCTTTATGGCAAAAAATAAAAATAAAAAAGAGGGTGGGATCTTTGTAATTCCTGGCACATCACTTTCATTATGTGGAATTTTGTTTTAAGCTTTTCTAAGGTGAGTGTATTCCAGTTTTGTCCTGAGTTTTAAGGTTTTGGTCTTAACTAGCACAGGCATTTCTCTTTTGTTTTCTAGATTTGAAGAATTTAAAAAAAATTTTTAAATTTAAATTGCTTGTACAGGTGGATTTTGGTCACATGGATAAGTTCTTTGGTGGTGATTTCTGAGATTTTAGTGCAGCCATCACCCAAGCAGTGTACACTGTTCTCAATCTGTGGTCTTTTATCCTTCCTTCAATCCTCTTCCAGCCTTCCTCCCTGAGTCCCTAAAGGCCATTATATCATTGTTATGCCTTTGCATTCTCTCACCTTAGCTCCTACTTACAAGTGAGAACACATGATACTTGGTTTGCCATTCCTGAGTTACCTTACTTGGAATAATGGCTTCCAGCTCCATTCGGGTTGCTGCAAAAGGCATTATAACACTCTTTTTTGTGGCTGAGTAGTACTCCATGGTGTATATATACCACATTTTTTTTATTGACTCTTTGTTTGATGGGCACTTAGGTTAATTTTTTGTAATTGGGTTAATCTTTGTAATTGAGAATTAACACTAGTGTTTTCTATTATGTATTTGAACTATAGCTATAAAATAGTGAACTTGTCCTTATTGTGTGACCTTTTTGAAGCTTCAGTGAAAAGTCTGAGTCCTTCTAATGAAGTCCCTGTAACTTAGTGAGGCTTTTCCTTTTAACAGTATGGTCAGCCACACATAGAGGAATTACTTTTCAGGCAGCAAGCCTCCTCAGCATCAGGCTCACAGCTGAGCTCCTGGCATTCTCTTCTCATACATGCACTTTTGTCTGAACAATCATCTCTAAAATTCACCTGTTGGCCAATCTCTATTCTTTCCCTCTGCTTTATCTTTTTCTTCCTATTGGTTGTCTCTACCTTACTACTTTTCATGTACAACCTCACATTATGTTATGTTACCACGATCTCTTCTAAGCAGCGCAAGAACTTAGTTTTTTCCCCATTGCTGTATTTTCAGCACCTGGAACAGTCTTTGGCACTCAGTAAGAATTCAGTATCTGTTGAGTGAACAAATAAATTATTACAAAATCTTTTCAGCATTATTATTTTTATTCTCATTGAATAGACAGCCAAACTAAAGACTGGAAAAATAGGCCAAGTCACAGAACAGGTGGTAGATCTGGATTAAAATTCAGTGTTCCGACTCTGAAAATTGCTGTTTCCAGAAAAGCAGAAAGTGAAATGAAGGATCTGGTGCTCAGGCCTGGGGGACAGGGACTAAGGGGATGACACTGTGGGCAGATGATTTTGCTGGGTGTCTCTTTAGTATGTATCTGAGTCACTTTTTTTAGAGGTTGGCCTGGCTGCTTTTTGTTTCTAATTATGTCATATGCTAGCAGCATATGTATGGTGACCCTTGACTGCAAAATAGAGCTAGGTTAACCCCTTAGTCTGGGGTCATCCACCCTACCAACTCCCCTTTCTGAATTTGTTTGCTGAGCTTCTAGATTGTGAGAGTGAAATCGTTAAGGAAAGTCCCCAATCAGCTAGAAAATAAAAATGTCAGCATATACATGCTTGTTTTTATTACATAGAATTCATCAAATAACAATGATTTCCTTATGTACTTACTTCTAAGTGATGTCACTAAAAGGAACAACACAGTAAAAATGCAACTCATTCACATGTTAACCAAAGAAGTGGGGACAGAAGAAAAATGTCCTTTTGAAACCATTTGAAACAAAAAGTATAGAAAATATTCTTTTTTTTTTTTTTTTTTTTTTTTTGAGACAGAGTTTCACTCTTGTTACCCAGGCTGGCGTGCAATGGCGTGATCTCAGCTCACTGCAACCTCCACCTCCTGGGTTCAGGCAATTCTCCTGCCTCAGCCTCCTGAGTAGCTGGGATTACGGGCACGCACCACCATGCCCAGCTAATTTTTTGTATTTTTAGTAGAGACGGGGTTTCACCATGTTGACCAGGATGGTCTCGATCTCTTGACCTCGTGATCCACCTTGGCCTCCCAAAGTGCTGGGATTACAGGCGTGAGTCTTCGCGCCCGGCCAGGAAATATTCTATGAAGATACTTTTCTAAAATCTGTTTATAGATTTTTTTAAAGTATACATATTTTTGTAAATATGTTATAGCCACAGACTGTAAACTGTGGATTTGTACAGTTTGTATTCTGTAGTTCATGGGGACATGTGTCATATAATTTTATTTCAATTTGTTACTATGTATAGCCCCAAAGTACTGAGGAAAGTAAGTCTGGTAAGATGAAACAAGTCTGTTCTAGATTGTGTACTTAACTTGCTGATACCTTGCCTCAAACAGAAAAGCAATATGTAGGAGAATCATACCAGGGAATAGGCTTTTTCTTTTTCTCTGCCTATGTTAATAAATAAGTACATTTGTGACTTGAAAGACCTCAAAGCCCTTGGACTCAACCATGCTCATTGTTTTGGAAATTGCATTCCCAATTTCTCACTGCTTTTGCCAATATAGCAACTCAAAAGTTGCATTAGATTACGTTTTAAACTGTGTGTGAGGTGTATGTGTGTGTTTCTTTAGGAGTCAGTGTTTGAAATCTGTGGTCTTGGCTGAAAGCCAGACATACTTCCCATTTAGTCATATTGCAGAGTCCTTTCCCTTAAATCACAGAAGTAAATAGAAAAAAAAAAAAAGCAAAATGTGAAAATGAAATAGTTGGCATGATGTACTCACTTTTCTCTCAGGTGACGGAGCAGGGGGCCCCTCTCCCATGCTTCATCTGGGCTGGGGGTATGCACAGAGCAGGGGGCCCCCTCCCATACTTCATCTGGGCAGGGGCTATCCTCAGAGCAGGGGCCCCCCTCCCATGTTTCATCTGGGCTGGGGGTATATGCAGAGCAGGGGCCCCCCCCATGCTTTGTCTGGGCAGGGGCTATGTGCAGAGCAGGGGGACCCCTCCCATGTTTCATCTGGGCTGGGGGTATACACGTGTCAGAAGGGCCAGATGGGACTGTGAAGGGTGATCCCCCAACACCAGCCGTGGCTACTGGTGTCTGGCTGAGTGTTGTCATTCTAGAATTTGGCCCTGGTATTTACATTCATAGGTTTATAAAAGTTAGGAATCTCTATTTCTATTGAAATCTCATGATTTTCCACTATCAACAACTAATCATAATTTTTAAACATACAAACTGATGACAAAACACAATATCCCAGCCATGAAGTAAAATCCAACAGGAGTTCAATGTTTGACATGTTGGCCCAGGTGCTGAACAGTCATCCCAGGAAGGAGCCATGAGGAGCAGCCAACTTTCTCACCCTTGAAGGGTCAGCTTCTAATCTGTTTGCGATAGGAAGATGCTCTCATACATGCTTTGAGGTGTTTCCAGCTCTTTATCTTCTAACTCTATCCTTACTGGTCAAGGAACTACTGTCCAGAGATTCTGGCTATCAGACACGTTGAGAGGATGCTGCAGCCTCTGTGAGGCCACCGCCCCTCATTTTCCCTTCCTTGACTTTCCTCATTTTTACCACCCAGGTACAAGCCACCCAATTGTACTGGAGAGAGGTGATGGACTAAAGGGATTAGAATTTAAAAATATTTCGTTATTGTTATAAACTATATATTTATATAATGTTTTTATAAAGTAAATATTTGTATGAACGCCTTCATAGTTCAAAGAGCAAATACGAGAGAGTGAAATGTGCCATGGAATGGCCCTGCTGTTTCACCTGCTGTATTCTCAGTGGTTCCCCTCATCCAGAACTCGATGATGTGACTCCCACTCCCTGAAGCTTCTCCTTTCTCCCATAGACCCCATTTCCCCTGCGCCTATTCCTACCTCAGCAAGAAAAGGGAGGTGAGAATCCAGCTGTGGATTTCTCCATGTCTGGGTCATTCTAACAAGGTCGCATATTAGGGGCCCCTGTGGGGAGGGGAAGAAATGAGAAACTAGATTAGAGTGGTGCTTGGTGACGAGTGGAAAGGGAAGGCCTATCAGCAGAATGCTTCCAAGTGGGCTTCAGCAACACAGTTCTGTCAGTGCAAACCTCCTGGGAGGCTTTAATGATCCAGTTCAGGTTCCTTTGAAGATGCATCTCTTTATTCTTCAGGTCACCCAGGAGGTACACATCAATTAACACGCCCACATCTAAAGACAGGCAGTGCTTCTCAGGGGGAAGTGTGGACTAATCCATTGAAAGAAGCAAAACCTTTTCCTAATTGGGATGAAATCTGCCCTGGCCAGCCTCCTCCACAGTGAGGGATGACTCCCTTACTTAGAGGAGGGCTCATTCACCTTGGTTCTTCTGCCAGCCTTCCATTCTCTACAGCGCTATTGGAGAATAAAAAGGGGATTTATTAAAAGGATCCTACCTATTAATTCTTTAATGTCTATCACTTTGTGGGAAAAATCCCAGAAGACCTTTTCAAATCATTTCATTTTCTAGCCAGGTGAAATTCTTGGTAAAGGGTTTTCTGTAATGTTTGTACACAAAGAGGTCATTTCTAAGTAAGCCCTCGGGTTGTGGATGTTCTGGGTAGGTGGCTTATGAGTTATTCACTCAAAAAAGCTGAATACTAGTTCCCTATCGAACTTGTATCTAGGGGAACAAAATCGAGATTCTGAGTGGGAAATGTTGACATTTTCATATGCTTTCCTGCTTTTTTTCCTATAAGTTTCAGGGGCTGAATTTTTCAGCATTAGTAAAGCAAGAATTTTTGGGATGCTGTTAGTATAATTTTTATTTGGAATTGAGATTAAAATGTACTGTATCACATAGAGCTGTATTTTGCAGCAGTAATGAAAATGTAGAACACCATTTCTTTTCACAAATCAATTATTCTGTCTTTGCAGTCCATGGGAATTATTGCTGAATAGGCCTTTCATTTTCCAGTTCTGGATTTTATATACTTAGAAGAGTATTTTCAGTTAAAAAAAAGTTTTGCATTTTACAAATCTTAAAGAGCTCACTCTCTGAGATAACTGAGAAGAAGACGGCATTTTCATTGACGGAGCAAAGCATCATGACATTGCGACTAAAGTAGCTGTGACTCAGCATCTCAGTAACTTCTTACACATGCGTTACATATACTGTGGCTAGCACAGTAGAAACATATACTTACCTAGGGTCAGAAAGAAGAATCTATGTTTCAGTTCTGTCCTTGTTGGCTGGAGGAACTTGAATAATTCACTTGGTATTGTAGGAATTGTTCCCAGGACACAGATTCTAAGACAGATATTGGTGTTCAGGTGTTTATTGGGGAGCACTTCGGGATGAGCAGCTGTGGAAGTGAGAGGAATGAAGGAGGATTGGGCAGAGGAGCATTTGAGCTGAGATGTACCTGACAGCCTCAACTACCCCGCTGCAGCTCTGGAGCTAGAATGTTCCTGCAAATTTCTCCTTCTTTGGACCTTTATACCTCTTACTCAGTCACTGAGTGCAGGATACAAACTGGAAGGGTGTGACCTCAGGAAGACAACTTTTGCACCTTAGTCTATCTTTCTCTTTTTTTGTTGTTTCTTTCTTTCCTTCTTTCCTCCTCCCTCCCTCCCTTTCCCTTCCTTTCCCTTCCTTCCCTCCTTTCCTTCCCTTCCTTCCCTCCTTTCCTTCCCTTCCTTCCCTCCTTTCCTTCCCTTCCTTCCCTCCTTTCTTCCATTTTTTCCTCCTTCCCTTCCTCCCTACCTTCCTTCCTCACTTTTTCTCTTTTCTTTTCTTTCTTTCTTTTTGAGACAGTGTCTCTCTTTTCACCCAGGCTGGAGTACAGTCATACAATCTCTGCTCAATGCAACCTCCATTTTCTGGGTTCAAGTGATTCTCATGCCTCAGCCTCCTGAGTAGCTGGGATTACAGGTGCCCACATCTAGTAATTTTTGTATTTTTAATAGACACAGGGTTTCATTATGTTGGTCAGGCTGGCCTCGAACTGCTGACCTCAAGTGATTCACCTGCGTTGGCATCCCAAAGTACTGGGATTACAGGCATGAGCCACCATGCCTGGCCTGCACATGAGGCTAATTTCTGAAGAGACCCACAGCTGAACATTGCTTACTGACAAGTTTCCTCTGAAGCTGGTGGGAGTCCTTTTTTCACAGTGGACCCAGGCGGGGAAATATCTATCCATCCCACTTGACTTCTGTGAGCTTCAGTTTTCTTATAAATACTGTATGAAGACTGAATGCAATGCCTGTAATACACAGAGCCTAGTGCTTAGAACTTCATTAACTCACAAAAATCACTATGATTATGATTATTACTCAAAAGGTAGCAGTTGGAACATGTACTTTCACAGTAACTGTTCAGACAGAAATACAGATGCTGTCAGCATAATATTATTCATAAGTGCTTGTTAGATAATTTACAGCTGTAACAACTTCTTGAATACCTAGGATTCTGTTTGTTTGCTTGGAGAGAAAAGTCCAAGGTATTTTTGTGGCAAATTAGGAAGGCAGGATTGTATAAAGATACAAAGATACTGGAGTGTGTCACAGAACTCTCAGACAGGAATCCAGAAGGATGTTAGGAACAATTGACATAGGAAGACATAACGGTTTATTCCACATGTTGATCTCTGCTTTCTAAAAGCAGCAGCAGCACTGAAACACACTTATGTTCACTTTTTCTCCTTTCTTGTTCTGAAAATCACCTTCCTTCACTTCTTTGGTCTCCCATGGCAGAAAATATGGTAGTGGCAGTGTCCAAGCTTTACATATTAGATCCAGCATCCAAGCAGTTCTGAAATCCTGGAGGGCTCTGACTGGTTTGATTTAGGTCAGGTGTCCAGCCCTGAATCAATCAAAGGTGGCCAGGGTCACATTTTCCTGTGGCTCTTTCTGCTTCATACATTGTGTGATTAGGAGGTGCAAGGGAGCAGTGGAGTTTCAAGACAATGCCAAGAAGGTACGGAGCAGATAAAACAGTAGGCAGCCACATGCTTGGAAAGCCGGGGAAGTGCTTTTTTTAGATGGTATCTTAGGAGAACAAAGATAATGTGGATCACTAAGAAAAGTAGATTATGGATTAGAGGGTAACAGGATTTATATCTGCTGGCAAAAGTGCTTCATAAACTCTAAAATAGCATTGCAGTCTCAAAAGATACAACATTTCTGCCATCTCAACAATATAAATTCTATTTATATTGGATTTTTGGAGTTAAGTGGAGCTTCTAAAAACTATTTTCTAAAACTGCATAGCTGTTCTCAGCTCTCTGTCACATTTTCTGATCTAATGCCAATATAATAGTTCTAATGTCCTTGCAATTAGCAAAAATAAAAGAGATGAATGAAATAATTTTGAAAATGTATTTTTTCATATCCAATATTCAATTCACTAATGTGGGTGAATTTTCTCTCTGGTACGCAGCATGCTCCAGCATGGGAGTCAGACACACTTGGGTTTGAATTCTGACTCATCTCCTGACTAGCTCTCTCATCTTGAGCAAGTAACTTTCACTCTTCAACTAGTAAATGTTCCTATATCCTTAAAAGCTTCAGCATATTCTTTCTCTTCAATGAAACCTCTCACCATCTACTTGCCTGAAAGCCATCTCATTTATAAGAACTTCCCCTGAGGTCTTCTCAAGATTGGCTTGTGTTCTTTTTCTCATATCCCACTTGCCTTCAATGTATCCCCCTCCCCTTCGATGTATCCCCCTCCCCAAGTTCTCATTTCCAACTGTCATTGTCAGATACTAGGTATTCCTTTTCCCTTGAAACAAACAAACAAAAAAATAAGTTGAATTTAAAAAATAAATAAGCCCCTCTTTAGTGAGACTTACACATTTATTTGTATAAGCTTCTTCTCCCTTTTAACAATCAAAATTCTGTGGACATACTTTATACATTGATCCTTTTGACATTAATCTGGGTATCCTCAGATGGCAGCCTTCTTTTCCCACCCAAACTCTTTCCATTGTCTCATATGACTTCAAAAACCATGAAGTTGCCTTTACATTTTAGCCTCTCCATTCCTAGACTACCTCATTTTCAATTTCCTCTTTACAACAGTACTGTAAACACCATCTTCAATAGTCAAGTCTTGGGTTGTGTCATCACTAGAAATGGTGCCATGTCTGAAAACCTAAATTAAAACCATTAAAAATCTATTATTGAACCATTAAAAAATTATCTCTGAAATTCTGACTTAAAACAATTAAAACCATTTAAAAATCAGGATTTTGAAACCATTAACATTGTGGCTTCCTGTCATTTTGGTTCACATGTTGAGTACTGTTGCAGCGACAATTTTCCAACCTCATTATTAATTCTAATCCATTAACCCCACAATGTTCTATCTTCTAGCCCCCTGCCCCTTGTTATTATTCATTGTCTGGCTTACTTTCTATAATTCTTTATTGTGATCACCCTTTTGCAAATATCATCACCTCTTTTGACTTCCTCTATCTTTTTCCCCACCTACCCATGAAACTCTAATCTTGAATGCACTCAAACACATATTCTATTACCTGTATTCAAGCAGCAGGGGATTGCTGGAGAAAATCTTCCAATCATCTCGGTAGTATTAAAAATTTGTGTTCACTGGCACCATTTGGGATCTCACTTTTACACCCCGGGTTTTAGTATATGCAAATCCTTTCTACTTTCTCCAAATCTCCAATACTTCTTCCCACTACTCTTAAGAGGTGGGATTATAAAGTAAATATTCTTTACTTCGTGAGAACAGAAGCTTTCATATGGCTTTCCTCTCATTTTTCGCTAACATATAAACAAACCTACATCCATGTGCTCTCCTTCTACCCTTCTGATAATGCAGAAAATATCCCTTTTTCTGTAGAAGGCCAGTCCTTCCACATGAGCTCTGAGTTCCAGTCCATCAACTCTCGGGGCTTCATTCATCTGTAATCCCTTCTAGTTTGCACCTTATTTTCTTGCTCTCAACTTGAGTTTTCCTATAATGATCTGACATGCTCTGATATGATGAAAAATTATTCCTGGACCCCACATTTCTCCCCACTTACTAGTGTATCTCTCTACTTCCTTTATAGCCAAACTTTTAAAGTGAGTTGTTGACACTTGCTTTTTCCATTTCCTCTGATTTCATTCATTCTTCAATCCATATTTTCACATTACCAAAGCAAATGGTGATTTTGAGTTCTCATGTTATTTGATCTCTTAACATCCAAGCCCAACATCAGTTTTCCTACCACTTAGGCTTTCTTGCCAAACCTGTCTTGATCTTCCATGACATCCTGATTCTCTAATCACAAATATTTGACCATTTTTTTTGTTCTTAAAGTTTCAACATTCAGCAATTCAGCAAAGCTTGACTGTTTTTTCCTTCTCAAAATCTAACTCTCTGTTTTTATCCATTCCCTGCAATGAGCTCTACTCAGTCAATGAGTACCCATTCTTGGGTTTCTGATAGCTACAGTAAGGCCAATGGGTACTACTCGGTCTTCATTTTTCTTGCCTTCTCAGCAGCATTGCTACTCCTACCACCAACCTCACCTCATGCTGACAATTCACTGAAATATCCTCCTAACTGATCTGCTTCACTTAGATACCTATGTTCCACTACATTTTAATTTCCACTGTCATTCCAACTTCCCAATCCCTGATTTGTACGTAGTACAGCTTTACAGCTCTTTCTCCAATTTGTCTTCCTCTCTCAGCCACATACTCAAAAAATAATTAGTTGCTTATTTTGTTTACAAAAAAATCTCTTTGCCAACAATCAAATTCTATATAATGAAGCTCTTATTCACTCATAGACTTTCTCCTGCTGTAGCTTTTCACATATTTATTCTAACCACATTTTACAATCCGTAGCTACCTAAGAGCAACATGCACATCCTCTTATCTCTCTGCTATGCCTTTTCTCTCTCTCTTTTGCAGAATAATACCTGTGTTATTACTCTCCTATGGTATGGTGATGAGAAAAACCCCATAAGTGTGATATTTCATTATCAAACTGTATGCATGTTTATGTTACGGTAGAAACTGTAGGTTAAGGGGGGAAAGTTAATGAATTAATAGAAAAATCAGGCTGAAGTGAAGAATTAAAGATAAACACACACATATACCTTCAACATTTTATTTTAACTTTATATATAGAAAGTTATTACAATTCTGGGATGCATAGCCACAGCCATTACTTAGATTAAGCAGATTAATCCCCCATCATCTTTTTGCAGTGGCTTAGGACTCTCTATTATGCAAGTAAATTCTGTGATTTTCAGTCTCCGTTTTTTAAATAACTGGCTAAATGATTTCAAATAACCTGAGTTTGGAAGAGTGTTTTTTGTTTTTCATATTTTTGTCTCCAAACTTTCAGAATGGTCTCATCCACACCAAATAAACATTTTTTAAATGTCTTGTATTCATTCAGTCTTTCCAATGCATTCAGTTTTATTAGAAACATCTCTTTTTTAATTCTCATAATTTATGGATTATGTGCTAATTTTAAAATTTACATAATTGTTATCAAAAGCGTAACTGCTATAAGCAGATCTCGGAACAAACATCACTGTCTCTGGATGCGCATACAAATCTGCTGATGAGAACCTAAATGTACGACATTCAATGCTCTCCACATGTGCAGACCCCGTGGTCATTATGATCTATTTTGTTTCAAAGGGCAACAAATACCCTTTTTTTTTTTTTTGAGACACAGTGGTACCAGGCTGCAGTGCAGTGGAGCCATCTCAGCTCTCTGCAACCTCTGCCTCCCAGGTTCAGGCAATTCTCCTGCCTCAGCCTCCCACGTAGCTGGGACTACAGGCATGTGCCACCATGCCCAGCTAATTTTTGTATTTTTAGTAGAGAAGGGATTTCACTATGTTGGCCAGGATGGTCTCAATCTCTTGACCACGTGATCCACCTGCCTTGGCCTCCCATAAGTGCTGGGATTACAGGCGTGAGCCACTGCACCCGGCCTGAACAAATACCTTAATGTTTAAATAGGTACAAAATGGGCATTGAAATAAGGAAATAAATATTGTCTGTAAGTGCAAATCATTACAGCAAATGAGTTTTTTATTTTTAGTGGTAAAATTTAATTTTAACTAAGATGTCTTCAGTAAAGGTCAATTATCTAGTAAGTATTTTTCAAAAACTGGTAACTAAATTTACTAATATAATTATGTTATTCTTGTATTTGTATATATAAATGGACATTTGAAGTTCAGCTAAGTTAGAGCAATTTTTAAAGTTAGTGACATCTTATATTCTCTTAGTATATGCAGTTTAATATAACAATGTTGCTTCAGGTATAAAGTTTATTTTTATTTATTTATTTTGAGACAGAGTCTCACTCTGTTACCCAGGGTAGAGTGCAATGGCGCGATCTCGGCTCACCGCAACCTCCGCCTCCTGGGTTCAGGCAATTCTCCTGCCTCAGCCTCCTGAGTAGCTGGGATTACAGGCATGCGCCACCATGCCCAGCTAATTTTTTGTATTTTTAGTAGAGATGGGGTTTCACCATGTTGATCAGGATGGTCTTTAACTCTTGACCTCGTGATCCACCCACCTCAGCCTCCCAAAGTGCTGGGATTACAGGCGTGAGCCACCACGCCCAGCTCCTAAAGTTTATTTAAACAGATGTTGCTTATTAATACAACTAGTCATATTTTTACCATATGACATAGTAGGAGGCAAAAAAAGGGGTTTCTTTAGCATATAGTATCACTTACACTTTCATTTTTTTTAAAGCTATAAGAGGAATTTAGAAAAAAATTCTTTTGCACAATATAAATACATTTACATAATCTGTTTCAATGGTGATCATTTTTTACTTCAAATATTCAAGAAGATGGAGCCATCTCTCTGGCAATTAAATTGGTTATAAAACTAATTGACATTGGTTTAAGAGAGATCAAACTCAACTATTCTCAAAACAGAGAAAGATCCTATGGTTCTTAACTAATATTTACTAGTTATACACTTCCAGATAGATGGTATTCTTTCTCATTATATGTTGTTTAGGGTAGATATTAAAGTAGAATGCAGATATGAGTGATAAGCGTTCTGTTTATTGTTTCTAACTCTTAAATCACTACCATTAAAATAGAGGTAGTTGTAGAAAATTTAGTAAAATATTATTTAACTATATATTTAAAGCTACTAAATTTATGTTGTTTCTTAAGAATCAGTGCTTAGACTCAAATTATTTATAACAGCTAAATTTAATTTAAAAAATCTATTGCTATATAATGGCTGTGCATATTTTGTGGCTACATGTGGTATTTTGATAGCTGTATAGAAGGTGTAACGAAGCAATCAGGGTAACTGGAATATCCATCATCTGAAACATTTATCTTTTTGTGTTTTTGTGGAATATTAATATTACAATTCTTTTCTAGCTATTTTGAAATACACAATAATTGTTGTTAATTATAATTTTCCTACCATACTATTAAATACTAAAACTTATTTCTTCTGTATTTCTGTGTCCCTTAACCAACTTCTCGTCATCCCTCTCTTCCCTTCCCAGCCTCTGGTAACCACATTTCACTGTGTCCCCATGAGATTTACTTTGTGAGTTCCTGTGTATGAGTGAGACCATGTGATGCCTAAATTTAAATATTATGCTGAAAAGAAAATATTTGCATAGACTCCTCCCACTTATGCCGGTGCTCATGCAGGTGTTTTCCCTTGAGGGATATTTATCAGCCATCACTCTTGCCTTGGCCCTTATCTTCCCTGAGAGCTATTCTCCTGCCTCAGCCTCCTGAGTAGCTGGGATTACAGGCACACGCCACCATGCCCAGCTAATTTTTTGTATTTTTAGTAGAGACGGGGTTTCACCATGTTGACCAGGATGGTCTTGATCTCTTGACATCGTGATCCACTCGCCTCGGCCTCCCAAAGAATATTCTTTAATAAGAACCTAACTCAATAGGTTGCTCTCTAATTGATTACAATTCCCATTGGAACACTTCCCCAGGTTGACTGAAGGTCCGGGTTTTTTTCTTATTCTTCCTTCCATCCTCTATTCAGTTTCAGCTGAGAATCTACCACATTGACCACTCAATTTTAGGCAGAAAGGGACTGCATTGATTAGTTCAACTGCCTCCTTTTCAAAGAAACTAAAGCCATGGACTGATTTACCAAAGTGAGTGTATTCCTCTTATCTGTGCTGTCCTATTGTTCAAGATCCCGGACTAGTCATAAAGCAAATGGTAGCTGATGGGAATTTCTGGAATGGGTTTAGGTGTGAGGAAGACAAAGGTCTAGTGGCAAGGTCAGCTCTGGAGGTAGGTTACTTGGATTCCAATCTACTTAGTTGTGTGTTCTTGGGCAAATTACATAACTTTCCTGTGCCTCAATTTATTTGAAAGATGGTGTATAATAGTATCCATCTCACAGCGTAATTGTGAGGATTATTGAGCTATTCTACCGAAAGTATTAAAACATGCGGTTAAACTCCCAGTAAACACTATTTTTACCCGAATCACAAACTGCCAAAACCTTAAGTATTGAGCTCCCAAGGGGAATTAGAAACACTCCTGTGCCATTCCTCTTCTGAAAGTCTGCTGAACAAAAGTTGATGTTGCATTTTCAAAGAGCTCAAATGGATTGCTTTTATGAAGTTTGGGGCAAATGAATCACACATATATATGACCCTCCCTCAACACCCAGAAGGTATGCCGACACGCAGAATTCAAAAGTCTGAGGGTGACTGTGCTCAGGGGGTCAAGGGTTGCTTAGAAACTGCCTCTTTGAGGAGGAAGGCAGGACGTTCAATAAGAGCGGCTGGCGACCAAAGAACTAAACTTTAATGCAACAAAGTTGAGTCGGTCTCCCTACGACCACAGGCATCCAACCCAGGAACACCTCGCTCCACGTGGAAGGCCCAGGTGCAGCTGGAGGGGGACTGAAAGGATCAGACCATGGGATTGTTCTCAACTTTGGGCTTTTACACAGCAGTTTCAAAGACAAAGGGGCTTTTCAGCTAGGTTTGGTTCACTGTCCCCCTCCTGCCAGGCCCAAGCTTGGTCCCCAATATCCCCAGCAATGCTTGGGACGTCCCTCACTTCGCTCCTTTTTTGGGGGGGGCCATTGCCCACCCCTAGGTTGCCTGCTGTCCCTCCTAGAGAGGTGGATGGCCATGACATTCCTGGGAGGACAAAGGGAGGGGTGAGGGGGCAACGACGCCATTCTAAAGTTTCACCCCGGAAAGGCATCCCACTTCACCCGCGAGGCGCCCTCAGGCTACAGTTCGCGTGAGCCTCCTCCCTTCGCAGCGCCCCTCGGGACGGGGGAGGGGCGCTGTGCGGCCGGCGCTCTCTGATTGGCTGCCGCGTCAGGGTTCCACGCCGCGATTGTGCTGTGGGCGGCGGTCGGCACCTGCCTGCGCAAAGTAGGGAACTGGCGTTGGGACTTGCTGGAAGTCGGGGCCGGGGGAGCAGTCACTCGCAGTGAGTGCGGGCGCAAAGTAGAGAGCAGTCCCTAGTTTAAGCCTTTCCGTTGCCCTCCAGCACCGCCAGTACCATGGACTCCACCCTGCCACGGCCCCTCAGAATGCGGTGCAGCTGTCACTCGACCAGGTGGGTTCAGGTACCGCAAGGCACCCAGGCTTCAGGCACGCGCCCTCGCCGCCCTTTGTGGCCGTGGTGCCGCCAGACCCGGGGCCTGGGGGTTGGGGGTGGGAACTGGGGCCCGGCACTGCTGGAAGGGAGGGAAAGACAAGCCTGTCCCGGTGACCTCTCGCTCCCGCCGGCCTCCTCCCTGCCTCCGCGGCATGCGCCCCTGACCCGCATCCACCGCCCAGGGCTGGGATGGTCCGGGCGTCGGTGCCGGCGACAGTCCCGGGGAGGGTCTTCATGTAGACTTGAGGGTGTGCGTGCTGGTCCCTGCCCTCTGCCGCAGCAGGGCTGGGACTCAGCCGTTGGGTCCCTTCGGGTGCACAGACTGGGATGTAGACAGAGCGGAAGGCTTTGCTGCGGAGAGGCCGGCGTGGTGGTGCCTGCCCAGCGGGTGGCTCTGAACTACCCCAGTAAAGGCTGAGGCGTGGGTCTAGGTATGAACGGTGCATTCGAGATGGTGTCGATGGGTGCGAGGGGCACAGAGAAGCTTAAGTGCTACTGCACTTTGGGGACAGGTTGCATTGGAGTGTGGTTTAAAGAGACAGAGGCAACAGTTTCGGGGAAGGCCGAGGTTATGGAGAAAAGTGAGAGGGAGTTATCCCCAGGATTCTAGCTGAGAAAGTTGCAGCCTTGTAGATAGAAGCAGCCACCCTTACCTCCTGGCCCGACCCTCAAAAAAGCACTTAGCAGTGTTCAGGGAAGGGTGACATTTAAATGAGGCCAATTGAGTTTAATGGTTAAAGGGCCTAAGGATTACTGAGAAGTCAACAATAATGTGACGGGAAAAGGAGCGCCATTTTTATTCAGCAAGGAAAGCTTGGAAGTATTTTGTTGGGAGAATTCAGCATAAGATTTAAGAAAGCTGTTGATGCCGGGTATGGGAGATAGTTAGGTGATTGCTCTAGCCCCAAGCTAAAGGTAGTTGACTTTGGAAATTTTGCTTACAATTATTTGTAGCGTACTTAACCTAGAAGTGTTTGCACTTTACAAGGGATACTGGTTGGCTGTCCTTAGCTGGAATGTGTGCACGTTGTTTAGTCTTAGGGGATTTCATTTATAACACAGATTCTCTCTCATCCAGACTGCTTTTTCTAGCAGCAAGCTGGAAACCTGACATTAGGGTACAGGCTGCCTTGCGCTTTACTCTTTTAAATAAACTTATGTGGAACGAGTGTCAAATACAAAATAATTAAATAGAAAAAAATAAATAATTCTGATTTCTGTTGAAATCTCTTATTTCGGTCATGCCCACCCATCTTTAACAGCACTCATAATGGGTATCCTGCGAATAAAGTATTGGTAGTGAAATTAATCGTGTATTTGAAGAAAATACTGTTCTCTGTTTATTAATAAATGGATCAGAATTTAGTGTTTTTCATCTTCTTAGCCCTGTGGAAGATCATCACTGTTTTCCACCCTGACGTGCAGTGTAGCATGTCACACTCCCGATTTAAACAGGTTGCTGCCAGTGTATCAGCAAATGCAGGGTAGGTATCTGTAAAAAAAAAAAACATATTGCTGATGAGGAGCAAGGGAGATAGCCATATACATTTACATTTCTTTTAGGGATACTGGCATGTGTTCAGTCTCTCTTTCTCTTCCCCCTTTCCTTTCTCCCCTCCCTCCAATGCTGAAATATTTTCTTTGTTATTCTAGTAATACCTTTTTCATAGTAATGAACTCATTTAAACATCTCAGCAACGAGAGAAAGTTCTTTTCAGTACTGAAATAATCAGGAGAATCATGGGAAGGAGACAGGACTTAAAACTTTTTGACATGTCTTTCTTTGTTTAGCTGAAGGTCTTGAGTTTGTAGCTTGGGACTACTATAAATTTGTACAGCCATGTATAGCCCTAATTTGTGGAGTACAGTTATGTACTGCATAGTGCCAGTGAGGTTATCAGAGCTCATATATGATTTTGGTCCCACGGTTTATAAGGGAACTGAAAAATTCCCATTGCCTAGTGAAGCTGTGGTATTCATAACTTCTTAGTTACTCATGTTTTTGTGGTGGTGCTGGTGTAAACAAACTTATGGTGCAGCCAGTCCCTGTAAAAGCATAGCATATGCAGTTATGTACAGTATATAATACTTGATAACATTGGATTGTGTATTTTCTACCCATTTTATCATTGTTTTATTGTGTACTTTTGTTGATTAAGAAGAAAAGTTAACTATAGGACAGCCTGAGGCGGGTTTTTCAGGAAATATTCCAGAAGAAGGCACTGTCATAATAGCAGGTGACAGCCACATGCGTGTTGTTGCCCCTGAAAACCTTTCAGTGTGACGAGATTGGAGGTGGGAGACAGTGATGTGCATGATCTGGACCCTGTGCAGGCCTAGGCTAGTGGGTGTTTGTGTCTTAGTTTTTAACAAAAAGTTTTAAAATTAAAAATAGAACAAAGCTTATAGAATTAGGATATAAGGAAAGAATATTTTGTACAGATGTACAATGTGTGTTTTAAGCTAAGTGCAATTATAGAAAGTTTAAAAGTTTGTAAAATAAAAAAATTTACACTAAGCCAAGGTTAACTGAAGGAAGAAAGAACTTTTCAGTGTAGCCTAAGTGTCAAATCTTTATAAAGTCAATAGTGGTGTAGAGCGATGTCTGAGACCTTAACATTCATTCATCCCCCACTTGCCCACAACAACTTTTAGTCCTGCAGTCTCCATTCATGGTGAGTGCCCTATATAGGTATACCATTTTCTATCTTTTATGCTGTATTTTTACAGTACCTTTTCTATGTTTAGATACATGCATACTATAGTATTCATTACAGTAAGCTGCTATATAGGTGTGTAACCTAGGAGTAATAGACTGCACCATCTAGGTGCATGTGTAGTAGGCTAGACTGTCTAGGTTTGTATAAGTCCACTGTGATGTCCATGGTGAATTGCCTAATGATGCATTTTTAAGAATGTACCCCCATTATTAAGCAACACGAGTATATTTACAGTTGTTTTCTATTTGAGCAAGTCTTGAGAATATTTGGTTAATACCACATAAGCCTTAACTTTTCATACTGATAATTGTTTCTTTGAAGCACCTAAGAATTGACTTGCTTGTTGATGAAGTTCTTAAAATAACTAAAAACTCATATTGTAAAATTGGATAAATAAAATCATTTAGCTATCATTTTTTAATTGAGCATTTTAGAGAACATGGGACATTTTTATAATGTAAATAGTCCAGGTTGAGAAAAAGCTTAGAAATTTGTTGTATTCAAATAGTGTGAGTCGGCAAAAAAAAAAAAAGGCAAATCAGGAAATGAAAAGTACAAAAATACAATGTAGAAGTATGTTGATTTGGTGTGTGCAAATTAACAGTGTTTTGAAAAATTAGAAAATTATAGAAGTAGTTGTTTAATGTCAGATGAAGAAAAGGACTTTAGTGTAACAAAAACAGTTCACTTTTTACTAGAGTAAGTATAGAATTTATGAGATGATAGAAATGATTGGTCCACATGGAATGTAAGAACATGCCTTGCGGGGCCAGGTAGAAGAAGGGAGGGAGTATTTTGCAATAAGGCTGAGGCCAGGGAAGGAAAAGGAGCAAAAGATCTTGCCATTGACTCCTGTGTTGTTTAATCATTACCGAGAATTCCAGAGTGACCTTGATGTAGCCATAGTATTTGTTCATTAGGCCTTAAATCTTAGTAAAAGATCTATTATCAAGTGAGGTGACACCATGCTGTAAGATAGAAAGTATCTAGCATCTGAGGTTTGCCTTTGTAGGCCTTGCTTTCCAGATGATTTTATTTCTAGGGTAATGTTTAGTAGGTGATTTTGATTAAAGGAAAATATGGAGAGAAGGTTTTGAAAAAGGAATTGGACTAAGGGAGAGCTGTGCCATGAAAAGGGCCAGATGTGTGATCTAGAAAACATCAGATATCATTGAGCATATTTGTATTCTTTGTTAGTTTCTGATCTGCTGATGTTCATTTCATCTGTAACTTGAAAAGTAAGGGGCTGGGCGAGGTGGCTCACGCCTGTAATTTCAGCACTTTAGGAGGCTGGGGGAGGTGAATTACCTGAGGTCAGGAGTTTAAGATCAGCCTGACCAAAATGGTGAAACCTCATCTTTACTAGAAATACAAAAATTAGCTGGGCATGGTGGTGCATGCCTGTAATCCCAGCTACTCAGGAGGCTGAGGCAGGAGAATCACCTGAACCCAGGAGGCGAAGGTTGCAGTAAGTGGATTGCATTCCAGCCTGGGCAACAGGAGTGAAACTCTGTCTCACAATGGGGAGGGTGGAAAAGTAAGGCAGAATGAATCAAGTATTTCATAACGTTTTTGCTCTTCGTGAGCGGATTCTTTTTTTTTTTAATAATGTAAATATGTTTGACATTTTTGCATTTTCAATTTCATTTGTGTTTACACTAGTGTATTATGTACACTAACAGGGAACTGAATTTTTTTCATCAGATTTAGAAAGTAATACACGTTTATGGTATAAAATTTATAAAAGAAAAATTTATAACTATGAAAGTTTAAAATCACTCATTTTTCTTCACTCCAGGGAAAACTTCTGTTAATTTTTTAAGAATGTGTGTGTATATTGAAACAGAATTAGAGTCACACTGAATATAAAGTTTTTCTAACACAGCCACCATATCATGAGGAATCTCGGGGCACATAAAAAGATGCTTTGTGTTGGTGCTTGAACCTACAGGCCCAGCTAAAGTCTCAGGTGACAGCCAGCATTCACCATCTGACATGGGAGTGAGTGAGCCTTTAGATAATACCAGTCGCTGGCTACTGGCAAATAGAGAAGGAATGAAGTGTCCATGCTGATCCATGTCCAAATGGCAGATTCCAGAGCAAATGAAATGTTAGTGTTTTCAGCCACCAAATCAAGGGTACTTTTTAGGTCATTAGCGTATTCATTTGGCAATCATATATTTTAAAACTGTTGTAATTGAAGTATAACATATATAGAGAAATGCATAGATCTTAAGTGTGCAGTTTAATTTATTTTGACAAACGTGTACATGTATGTAACTCATACGGTTTGACCCTTGTAAAGGCGAACATGGTACACCAGAGTAAACAAGGTGTAAGTATTAGATGATGAGTAAAAGAGATTGGGAGGCCTTTGGTTTAAGAAAAATATAGGAAGCCATTGAATTTTTAGAAATACACTTTGTGTTTTAGAAGAATTTTAAATTTAAAGAAAGTTGTGAAAATAGTAGAGTTTTCAAATAACTTACATCCAGTTTTCATATTTTTAAACTGTTACATTAGTGTTGTCATTTTTCACATTTAGTGAAGTCATATTATTGACTAAATTCTATACATGATTGATTTCTTTTTTGTTTGTTTGTTTGTTTTGAGATGGAGTTTTGTTCTTGTTACCCAGGCTGGAGTGCAATGGCGCGATCTCGGCTCACCGCAACCTCCACCTCCTGAGTTCAGGCAATTCTCCTGCCTCAGCCTCCTGAGTAGCTGGGATTATAGGCATGCACCACCATGCCCAGCTAATTTTTTGTATTTTTAGTAGTGACAGGGTTTCACCATGTTGACCAGGATGGTCTCTAGCTCTTGACCTCATGATCCACCCACCTCAGCCTCCCAAAGTGCTGGGATTACAGGCGTGAGCCACCGTACCCGGCTTTAAATTTTTTTTGTTGTTGTTGTTAATCAATGAGAGCTTGTAATGATGCTCAGGTCAGCCTTGAACTCATGGCCTCGCCTCCTCAAGTGCCAGGACAACTGGTCGGAGCCACAGTGGCCCCTTATGATTGATTTCTTTAGTTTATACTTAAGGTCTGTATCAGTTAGCTGCCATAACAAAATTCCATAAACTGAGTGGATTAAACAAAAGAAATTTGTTTTCACAGATCTGGAGGTGGAAAGTCTGAGATTGGGTGCCAGGATTCTTGGGTTCCAGTGAGGAGTCTCTTCCTCACTTGCACACGGCACAGTCCCCTTTCCTAGGTGTGTTCTTGCCAGAAGAGAGAAAGAACAAGCTCTTTGTGTCTCTCTATAAGAGCACTAATCCCATCAGACCAGGGTCCTGCCCTCATGACTTCATTTAATGCTGATTACCTCCCAAACGCCCTAGCTCCACATACTATTACATTCGAGGTTAAAGCTTCAGCATATGAGGATTCTGGGCAGGCCACAAACATTCAGTTTATAACAAGGACCTTGTGTTTCTGGATCTTATGCAGGTTACCATATTACATTTAGTCTTTGTGTCTCCTTAGCTTCCTTTAGACTGTAGCGGTTTCTCAGACTTTCCTTTCTTTTTTGGTGACCTTGTCAGGTTTGAGGACTACTGGTCACGTATTTTGTAGAATGTCCCTCAAGTTGGATTTATCAAATGTGTTTCTCGTAATACGTCTGTGTTTATGGATGCCTGGGAGGAAGACCAAAAAGATGAAGTATCCTTTTCATCACATCCTACAAAGGAAAGGGTGTGTACTTTCAATGTGACTGATCACTGTTGATGTTGATTTGGTCACCTGATTGAGATAGTGAAGCAAGGTAATTTCCCTGACCGCTTTGCTGGTGGGAACTGGGGTGTGGGCGCTGGAAGTAGCACTTAGGCACTGGCAGGGGCAGATTCCACTCACTAGAACCCCCTGTGCTCAACCCGTCGTGGAAGGGAACATGCAGGTAAGCCTGTGTAGTAGCTGGGGTGAGTGCTTTTGGGTGCCAGCAGGAGCAAAACTCTGTGCAGGCCCTGAGGCCCCAGAAGGAGTGTTACAATTGGTCCTCTTTTAGCTTCGCCACCCATGGACAGTTTAAGTGTTAACAGCTCAGTGGAAGGTCAGTGTGACAGCCTTTGACACCAGCCTGGAAGACACATGGCTGTTGGAATATGAGAAGTGGTGGATATGAATGATACTCTTTTCAGCAGTGTTAAGTTTCAGATGCTGGCTAAACTTTGAAGTAGAAGTGTGAAGAACTTTGAAGATGTGAATCTGAAGTTCAGGGAATAGGGCAGGACTCAAGATTCTATTTGGAGGTTGCACATTTTATCTTTAAAGAATTCCATTGTATTTTTCAGAGTAGGAATCTCATTTGATAGAATAAAGAGCCTATGGTACTTTGAGTAGAATAATGAGAAAAATTTTAATCAAAAAAATTTTTTTCCTGAAAGCATTGTGAATAAAAATAAGAGTAAAATGTAGATGATTTTCAATCAGCCTCAGTGACCTTTTTGTTTCTGACCTGAGTCCCAGCTGATATAGCCAGTTGACAGTAGAAAATTTAGAATTTGATTTGCATGTTTTAAAGCTATTGAGAAGAAGAATTAGACATTTTAATTTCTCCCCCACCCCATAAGGAACCATGCGGGTATATTTTTGAGCCTTACCATTTTTTTCTTCTTAGCGGGAAACCAGTCAGAAGTGGGAGGCCTCTGAACAAACTGCATACTGTGTAGGCACCAGCTTCTGCTTTCTCGAGGCAGAACGCTGGCCCTCAGTGCCTCTTTCTGCTTCTCCTTGTTCAGACCACTGAGGACTGCCCCTGTCCTGTCTGACTCCTCCTGTTTTGGTGAGCAATATAGAAAGGCTGAGGGATTGATATTATTTGGCTCCATATCTTAGAAAGATATTTGGTAGTTACATAAAGTATATGTAGTTTGACCAGTACCACTTATAACTTTAAATTGTTGTACAGAAATTGATCCTTTATTATTTAGAAAATATAATTTAAAGTTAATAATACTGAGAGAATTCATGATTCTTTCCTTTTGCCTTACCTGTCCTTTAGTTCTTTTTTTTTTTTTTTTTTTTTTTTTTTTTTTTTTTTGCCAATCAGTTTGAGCTTATGAGGTTGCTCAGGTTAGCCTTGAACTGATGACCTCGCCTTCGCGAGCTCCATGACCTCCGGCGGGAGCCACTTTGGACCCCCCCAGTTCTTTATTTATTTCCAGAGCTTTTGTACTGGCTCATCTTCCCTTTCCTGGGGAGTTGATTTTAAAAATTAGATTTGCAGGAGCTTATCCCTTAGAGGATGATGGAAACCACTTGTACTTGAACTCAAGGAAATTTTTTTTAAGTTCCCTGTGTGCCCTTTCCAGATCACATCCCAGAGAGGGAGACTTCCGCAATATTGTGTTAACCATTTCCTTTCTTCATGTGTTATCCACAAATGTATATATGTATGTGGTAATAAGCATGAAATTTGCCATCTTAACCATCTTTAAGTGCGTAGTTCAGTAGTGATGAGTGTATTCACAACATTGAATACTAGATCTCCACGTTTTCATCTTACAGAACTGAAACTGTATATTGATTGATCAATTCTCTATTTCCCCCAGGCCCAGCAGCTGGCCTTTTGTTTCTGTGAATTTGACTATTCTAGATACTACATATAAGTGGAAACTTACAGTGTGTGTCTTTTTGTGAGTGGCATATCTGAGTTAGCATGTTTCAGGGTTCATCCATGTTGTCACATGTTATATGACTCATAAAAGCCAGAATTTATTCTTTTGAAAAGCTGAATAATGTTCCATTTATAAAGTTCTTAATCTTCATGTGGCTGAATTTATAACATTCATATTTGTAGTGTTCTTATACCTAGTTTAGGAAATTCTTCTGTGTCCTGAGATCATAAAGATAGTCTCCTATATTTTTAAGAAATATTTTTTCTTTGTTTTAAAACAAGATTAAGTTTTCAGGAAGGTTACCAGTACAATTCAGATAACATTTGCTTTTCCCTGAACCATTTGCTAATAAGTTGCTGACTTGATGACCCATTGCTTCCAAATATTTTAGTGGCATTTCCTAAGGACATTCTTCTGTGTAATATCAAAATGACCATCAAAATTAGAAAATTAATACATTTCTATCATCACACCTTCAACTTTATTCAAGCTTTACTGGTTATCTGATCAAATTCTGTTTAACAACAGCATCTAGTTCAGAATTACTAAACTAGATTTGGTTCTAAACAGATTTGGTTCTAAACTCTCCTTAAATTTCCTTACATCTAGACCACTCCCTTCCTTGAATTGAGATGTATTCCTTTCTCTTCTATTTTCTGGGAGGGATTGTGTAAAACCGGTGTAAATTCTTTCTAAAAAATTTGATAGAATTCTTTAATAAAGCCATCTGGGTGAAGTTGTTTTCATTTTGTTTTGTTTTGTTGTTTTTTTTTGGTGAGGAGGTGGTGGATGGAGTTTTTCTCCTGTTGCCCAGGCTGGAGTGCAATGGCATGACCTTGGCTCATTGCAGCCTCCACTTCCTGGGTTCAAGGATTCTCCTGCCTCAGACTCCTGAGTAACTGGGATTACAGGCACCCACTACCATGCCCAGCTAATATTTTGTATTTTGAGTAGAGAAGGGTTTCACCATGTTTGCCAGAGTGGTCTTGAATTTCTGACCTCAGGTGATCAACCCACCTCGGCCTCCCAAAGTGCTGAAATTACAGGTGTGAGCCACCGCACCTCACTGGCCTAGAGATGTTTATGGGATTTTAAATTACAAAGCCAGTTTTCTTAACAGTTACAGGTCTATTTAAATTTATATTGGATGAGTTGTTGTAGTTTGTGTTTTTTCTGGAATTGGTGCATTTCATCTAAGAAATTCCATTTTAGCTAATCTATGTGCAACTTTATTCTTCTTTACCTTATATAGACATATTTTCAATGAAAAGATAATCTAATACATATATTTATAAAAATAAATGCATATTTTATATTTGTATCATGTAATTTTATATCTGTATCATATACTTTGGATCGAGCTGTAGATGTAGCCAAGATCTCAGGGGCAGGCTATATTCAGCACTGATGGGAAACTCAGTGACCTGTAAAGTTTGTGTGTCTACACACTTCAGAGTTTGCTCTGCATGAGTCTCTGACCATGCAAATAGCTATGCTGTGGCTATATTCCATGACTTATTCGAAATAATGTGATACGGTGCAAATCAGCTTTGCTATGCTTCCTGACCTCAGGTTGCTTAGAGTCTCTGTAGGGGTTGCAGAGAAGTAGTTAGGAAATCAGTAACAGTGTGGTCAGTGTTGTGACGAGGAGGCAACAGGTCCTCATGAGAACACAGGGAAGAGGTATCTCTTTTGTTCTCTGCATCTCTGGTACCTAGTACAGTACTTTGCACATAGTAGGTTCTCATTAAGTCTTTGTTGAATGAATGAATAAACTCAGAACTGGGTGATCACAAGGTCACTTTTGGAGAGGACTTGTGTCTGAGTCAAGTTAGTGATATCTATGGGCAGTAGATGAATGGAGGGAATTCTCTCATGTGAGTGCAATAATATGCAGTGTTGTGGAAGGACAGAAAGCTTAGCAATCTAAATAGTTGTCTAAAGCTGTCTATTTGCAAGTGGGGAGTGGTTTCCAAAAGTGATTGCAGACTGAAGGCTAAGAAGAAATAACTCTAATTAATGTACGTATTTGGCAAGGTTAGCTAAGAACCAGAATTGATTTTTATAAATTAGCATTTTTTGTTCTGGCTGTTGTGTTTACCATTACTAGGTTTAGTTTATAACATGTCTTAAAAATAATGCTCTCCAAATGAATAAGAAGTATTTTTTTGTGAAGCGTGGTACAGTTTTCTCTGGCTCTTACCTACTAGTCTTATTCATACTATCTTTGCTTTAAAACAATACTTTTTTATGCTCTAAATATATCTGTGATAAATCATGAGTTTACCACTAATAATGGTGGGTCATATTGTTGTGTTCTTATATGCCAGGTACTGTATTGAGACCCTGCCATGAGTTATTTCATTTAATGTGGACAGTGGCCTGTCTGTAAGAAAACCAAACCTAGGGCTCCCATTTTACAGAAGTGGCAACTAAGGTTTGGGGAAGTTAAATTGTGTGTTCCCAAGGTCACTTAGGTAAGCCTGGGACTCACATTTGAATCTGTCTGTCTGACTTCATTTAACCACTGAGCTATGTGTGCTTTTTCTAATATTTCATGTGTCTTTTTATTAAACAAAAAAATGCCCAGGATTTAATTTTACTTGTTTATATACCCTTAGAAAGTTTATCAGTTTAGTAGGGAAAGAGTTTGTAGTGAAGTAACATATTAAGACTCTCCCAAAAGCAAACTACAGAAATCCACCTTAAAATAGACAGCATGGCTTCATGCAGATGCTCCAACAATAATTACTGTGTTCTTCTTCTCCGTGTCTTCTCCTTTCTCACCTTTCTCTTTCCCTCTCCTCCTTTATCCCACTGCCCCACTCCCTCTCTCATTCTGCTTTTATTAGAGTGTTAGCCTATTCTCTCTTGTCACAGAAGGAGCTCCAGTTGAAACCAGCTCCACCTGTGATCCTAGGGAAAGAAAGCATCTTCTCTGGGAGCTCTGGCAGAAATGCCTTGGGGAACACTCTTGGTCATGGGGACTGGGGCTGTGAGAGGACTTTGTGAACTATATAGAATGTAGCTGTTGGGGTGACAACATGTCCATACTTCATCTTGATAAGACATATCATTTGATGGTTGAAAGCTATAATTATTTAAAGATAATGCACAATATATTTTAATAGCATTATGAAGATATAGTTCACAAACCATAGGACTCACTCATTTAAAGTGTACAGTTCAATAGTTCTAATGTCATAGTTGTACAGCTGTCACCACTGTCTAATCTGTAATATTTCCATCACAGAAAGAAATCTTATACCCATTCACAGTCACTCCCTGTATTTCCCAAATTTCTCAGCCTTAAGCAACCACTGTTCTACTTTCTGTCTGTATAGATTTGCCTATTCTAGACATTTTATGTAAGTGCTGTCAGATGACTTGTGGTCTTTTGTGTCTGACTTTTTTCATTAGCATGTTTTAAAGGTTTATCTATCTTTATATGTCATCATGCATTTTTTTATTAATTTCCAAATATTCCATTATATACCACATTTTATTTGTCTGTCTGTTGTTGATGGACATTTGGGTTGTTTTCATGTTTTTTGCAAGTATGAATAATGCTGCTGTGAACATTTGTGTAGAAGCTTTTGTGTAGATCTGTTTTTGCTTCTTCTGTGTGTATACCTAGGAGTGGAATTAATGGTTCATATGATAACTGTACCTGACATCTTGAGGAACTGTCTTCCAAAGTGACTGTATTATTTTTCATTCTTACCAGCAGTGTGTGACAGTTCCAGTTTCTTTACATTCTTGTCAACCGTTACTATCTTTTTGATTATAGGCATCTTGGTGGGTGTGAAGTGGTATAATGCAAATTTTATAAAAGGCCGTTTTGTTTGGTAAATAATGGCCTGTTTACTTGTCATCTTACCTTGTATAGGAGCTTTCCCAGTGGGTTCTGAACCCGCTCCTCCTCAGTCCAGCCAACCAACTAGGTAGGCAGACCATACTGATCAAAGGATTAGAGGTATATGTTTACTTTTCTTTTTCTTGATAAATTTTATTATTTCCAAATCTAGACAGGGATTATTCTTATTTTCATATTAAGAAACAGGTTATAAATGCCAGAGGTAACTTGGTTGAAGATGGAACAGGGATTCGCATTTAGGATGTATTAGGTGGTAGAGAGCTGCTTGCTTCAGATCTGCAGTCAGCCTACTTTGACATGATAGGTGGCATTCAGATGACACGCATTCCCACTCGTGTTCCCTGTGTTGTATGTAGTTCCCAGCAAACTAGTTGTATCTCTGCTGCTTTTTTCTTAGAAATGTGAGGACAAGAGTAATGTCTTAGCACTAATCTTTATTATTAATGAATGATTATTCATGAACTAGATCATTTTAATTTTCATTAGTATAAATTACTTGCAGCACACGAAAACCTGAGCTGCTTTTTTATGATTCACAGTGGTTGCTTCTAACTACTTTATTATGGCACCGTTTGTTATCAGCCCTGTAGTGCTACTTAACATTCACCTTGGCATCAGTATAAAGTTTCATACTCTCATGCACAGACAGACGGTCTTCTATCGGTGGCTTTCTCCCTAGCCCAGAGCAGTCTGTGTATCCAGACTCCATATTGAGTCTTCCTCCTCAGCACAATGTAAGAGAATCAATGTTGATCACACCTTAAGCGAAAATCTATTTTGATCTCTTGCCACCCATTTGCCACATATCACTGTATAACTTGAAAGTCAAGAACTTGTGATTTAGAATTGCTGTTCAGATCATGCTAAATATTTTCATGGCATCAAGCAATAGCAAGAAGAGATTACACATATTAGCAGTATGCTCTAAATGTGGAATTAATATGGTGAGCTCCATAAGATAAAACAGGAGCTTGCAGGTATTTAACAACACATATTATTTTAAGCGGATAAGATGCCAGGAATAGGTGCTGGGGGATACAATGAACCAACTAGATAAATATCTCTGTCCTTATAAAATGTACATCCCAGTGATTAATGATTTACTATGAGATCATTTATAATGTGTAAAAACCAGGTAAAAAAATCTATTGTGACTTTTTTGGTAGCACTGTCTGAAAGCTTTGAAATTCTAAAAAAGAAAATAAAGGAATTAAAAATGTTTAAATTGGGCCAGGCGTGGTGGCTCATGCCTGTAATCCCAGCACTTTGGGAGGTTGAGGCAGGCAGATCATGAGGTCAGGAGTTCGAGACCAGTCTGGCGAACATGGTGAAACCCTGTCTCTACTAAAAATACAAAACCTAGCTGGGCATGGTGGTGGGTGTCTGTAATCCCAGCTACTTTGGAGGCTGAGGTAGGAGAATTGCTTGAACCCGGCAGGTGGAGGTTGGAGTTAGCCAAGATCATGCCATTGCACTCCAGCCTGGGTGACAGTGCAAGACTGTGTCTCAAAAAAAAAAAAATTATTCAAGCAGCAGAGCCTTCAAGCGTTAGGGATCCTTCTGAGCACGGGGCCCTGGTTGTGGAGTTTTTACACTGGCCCAGGTCTGGAGAGAGTGCAAGGTATGCAGCTGGCCTGAACCACGTGTGTGAACTGAGTCACCCTGCCCTTTGTGGGGGTTGATGGGGATCTTTTTCTAGGCTGCTGGCCTGGGCAGGGCTGACACATGAGCGGGGCTTGTCCAAGCTGAAAATGATACACTGGGACAAGTTGAAGGGATGGGGATTGGAGCAGGGTGCTCCAGGGATCATCATCTGTGTACAACAGGAAGTTCTTGAGCTTGGACACATGACTTAATCATCTGTCACGAGGTTCACAGCAAAACCCAGAAGGCCAGGCAATGATGCATTGAAACTGTCACTACCCAAGTTAGCATTTTCCAGTATCACTAAAAAATGTTTTATAGATGAGAGGTCTCGCTGTGTTGGTCAGGATGGTCTCAAACTCTTGGTCTCGAGTGATCCTCCTGCCTTGGCCTCCCAAGGTGTTGGGATTATACTAATGAGCCATTGCCCCTGGCCTCCAACACTGTTTTAAAATTTTTGATATATCTGTGATTTTTGGATTATACCTGTTTTGTTACTTCCATTGGAGAAAATTGACCTGGCCAGGTGAGGTGGCTCACGCCTGTAATCCCAGCACTTTAGGAGGTTGAGGTGGGCAGATCACATGGCATTTCTCCTGTGAGAGTTTGAGACCAGTTTGGACAAATGGTGAAACCCTGCCTGTACTAAAAACACACAAATTAGCTAGGCATGGTGATGGGTGTCTGTAATCCCAGCTACTCAGGAGGCTGAAGCAGGAGAATCTCTTGAACCCATGAGATGGAGATTGCAGTGAGCTGAGATTGTGCCACTGCACTTCTGCATTGGCTACAGAACAAGATTCTGTCTCCAAAAAGAAAAAAAAGAAAAACCGTCAAAAGCAGATGTTTGTCACTGCCAGGTTACCTTACTAATCACTAACCATGGGCGTACAAGGACAAATGAAATGAGGGCAAAGTAATTTATGCCTTGTTTTCTTTGTTCTTGATGTTCAGCCCCATGCATTCCTGCAAATATTTTGCCCACGGCTAACCTTTGAAAACCTTAACTTTTCTGTTTTAAGTGAGATTTCCAAGTGAATTGATGTTGTCTGGAAAGACAATCCCTTTCCTGGAAAGCATTTGGTATTTGAAGAGAATGAGATCAGGTTGCTAAGGACACCCTTGTTTGTAATCTTTGGTTTATATAAATTATTGGTGAATAAGAGAAATAAGTTTATTCTTTCTTCCAGATGGTAAACCGGAAGGGAAGTGTGTTACGGGGTAAAGTGAGTCATGAATTGTGGGAGGCTCAGATGGAACAGGGCTCTGGGACACCTCTTTCTTGACATTGGACCTCTAATTTCCCTACCAGGCCTCAAATTAAAAGACAAACAAAGGCTTCTAATCTGCTTGGGTGGGAAGAGATAAAAGTTCCTCTGGGGGGATGGACAGGGGTGGGAAGGAGGAAGTTTGTAGAAACTGAAAGAACTTTTTTGGGGAGAGAGGAAGAAATCTCTTGTTTAATTACAAGACAAAAATATCATTGGCATATTGTTTTCAGGGTTCATCCATATTGTGGCATATGTCAGAACTTAATTTTATTGATGGCTGAATAATACTCCATATATAGTGCACTTTGCTTATTGATTTACCTGTTGGTGGACTTGTGATATTTCTACTTTCGGCTATTGTGAATAATGCCATTAGGAACGCTGGCATGCAAGTAACCACTTGAGTCCTTGTTTATAATTTTGTTGGGTATGTATCAAGGAGTGGATTATTGACTTATGTAGTAATACTATATTTAACCATTTTAGAAACCAGCAAATTGTCTTCCACAGTGGCCACACTATTTTGCATTCCTACCAGCAGTGTACAAAGGTTCCAAGTTCTCCATATCCTCACCAACACTAGTTACTTCTATGTTTTTGATTAGAGCCATGCTAGTTGGTGTGAAGTGATACTTACTGTGGTTTGGATTTTCATTGCCCTAATGAATAACGATTTTGAGGAGCCTTCAATGCACTCATTGGCCGTTTGTATCAAGTTATTTGCCCTTTGCAACCTTTTATGTATTTTTTGTATTTGTTGTGTTATAGGGGTTCATATATGTTTTGAATATTAACCCCTTATCAGATACATGATATGCAATTATTTTCTCCCATTGTGTAGATTGTACTTCACTATATTTATAGTGTCTTTTCAGAGACAAAAAATTTTAATTTTGATAAAATTTATCTTTTGTTGTTGCCCGTGATTTTAATATCATATTTAAAAAATATTGCTAAATCCATGGCCATGAAGATTTGCCACGGTTTTGTTCTCAGTTTATAATTTGTGCTCTCAAATAAAGGTCTCTGATTCATATTGAATTAATATCTGTGTATGGTATAAGGTAAGAGTCCAACTTTATTTTCTTGCATGTGAAAATCCAGTTGTCTCAGCACCGTTTGTTGAAAAGACTGTTCTGTAGGATCTTGGCATCATTGTCGTGAATCAATTGGCCATGGATTTGAGGGTTTGTTTCTGGGCTCTCAATTCTATTCCATTGGTTTATAGGTCTATCCCTATGCCAATATCCCATTGCTTTTTAAAATTATACCATTATATTGAGTTTTGAAATCAGAAAATTTGAGACCTTCAAATTTGTTCTATTACAAAATTGTTTTACCCATTCAGGGTCCCTTGAAATTCTATATAAATTTTAGATTTTTTTTTTATTTCTGTGAAGGATGCTGTTGGAATTAGATAAGGATTCCATTAAATCTGCCAATTATTTGAGTAATATTGTCATCTTCACATTATTAAGCTGTAAGATATTAACCCCTTTTCAGATATATGAACAAAATCAGATATATGATTCTGACTAATGAATCAGGTTTCAGTTTTCCAGTTATTTAGGCCTTCTTTAATATTTTTCAACAATGATGTATAGTTTTCAGTATATATAGTTTTCTTGAGACTCATTTGTTAAATTCATTCCTAAGTATTTTATTTTTATTATGTTACTGTAGACACAATTGTTCTCTTAATCTCCTTTCAATTGATTGTATGTAGGAAACCAAATAAACCAGTTGTGCAATGATTTAATATCTTGAAATTTTATGAGTTTATTTGTTGGTTTTGACAGCTTTGTGTGTGTATGTGTGTGTACATATTCTTTATAGTTTTTGACATATAAGATTCACTTCTTTTACAGTCTGGGTATTTTTATTTCTCTTTCCTGCATATTTGCTCTGACTACAACTTTAAATATTATGTTAAATAGAATAGTGAAAGTGGGCATTCTTGTCTTGCTCTTGATCTTAGGGGAAAAGTTTCAGTCTTTCACCACTGAGTATGAAAGTTGTGAGTTTTTCATATGGCCACAGCATGTTGAGAAAGTTTCCTTATATTTCTAGTATATTGATTATTTGTATCATGAAAGAGTGTTAGAGTTTGTTAAGTGCTTTTTCTGTATCAATTGAGATGATCATGTAGGTTTTTCTTTTATTCTATTATGTAGTTTATTAAACTGACTGATTTTCTATGTTGAACCCTTTTTTTGTTATTGGGAAAAATCCCAATTGGTCATAGTGTACAATGCTTTCAATATTCTGAATTCAGTTTATTGATACTATTTTGAGGACTTTTGCATCTATATTGATAAGGAATAGTTTTCTATAGTTTTCCTTTTCTTATTGGGTCTTTGTCTGCGTTAGGATAATGCTATATTCACAGAAGGAGGTAGGATGTGTTTCCTCCTCTTCTCTTTTTGAAAAAGCTTGAGGACGGTGTTAATTCTTCTTTAATTGTTTGGCACCATTCACCAATGAAACCTTCTGATCTTGGGTTTTTCTTCATTAGAAGGTTTTAGGTCACTGATTAAACCTCTTTGTTTCTTTTAGTTCTATTCATATTTCCTATTACTTCTAGAGTAGGCTTTGGTGGTTTATGGTTTGTTTTTACCTTAATTTATTTCTTGTTGCTATTGAGATTTCTTTTATGATCTAATGTTGTTTAAGACCATCATTTTTAGAAAAATTTCCACATATTTGTGAGTTTTTCAAAAGTTTTTCTTCTGTTATTGATGGTCGTTACATTGCACAGTAGTCAGAAAAAAAATTTCAATCTTTTTAAATTTATTAAGATGTTTTGTGGACTTAACATATGATCTATCTCAAAGAATGTTCCGTATGCATTTGAGAAAATTGTATACTCTGCTACTGTTGAGTGAAGTGCTTTCTGAGTATTAGCTACAATTAGTCTATTGGATACAATTGGTCTATTAATCTCCTGTCTGGTTATCCTATTCACTATTGAAAATGGAGTAATGAAGCCTCCAGATATTATTGTTAAACTATGCCTTCAATTTTGTTAATTTTAGTTTCACCTGTTTTGGGAGTGTTGTCATTAGATGGGTATATAATTTGTATGTTTTCTTGATGTAGGGCAACTTTTATCAATATATAATATCTTTGGCCAGGTGTGATGGCTCATGCCTGCGATCCCAGCACTTTGGGACTCTGAGTTGGGTGGATCACAAGGTCAGGAGTTCAAGACAAGCCTGACCAATATGGTGAAACCCTGTCTCTACTAAAAATGCAAAATTAGCAGAGCATGGTGGCATGTTCCTATAGTCCCAGATGCTTGGGAGGCCAGGCAGGAAAATTTCTTGAACCCGGGAGGCAGAGGTTCCAGTGAGCCAAGATTGAACCAGTGCACTCCAGTCTGGGTGTCAGAGCAAGACTCCATCACATACACACACATACATACATGTGTGTGTGTGTGTGTGTGTGTCTATTTCACTCTTGTAAAATTTTTGACTTGAAATCTATTTTGTATGATAGCAATATAGCCACCCAGCTCTATTTTGGATGCCATTTGCATGAAATATATTTGTCCATTGTTTTTATTCAAACTTTTTGTGTTCTTGTATTTAAAATGACTCTCTTGTAAACAGTATGTAGATGGATCTTTTTTTGTTCATTCTGCCAATTTCTGTCTTATGAGTAGCAGGGTTTGATCCAGTTACATTGAAAATAATTACTGATAAGAAAAGACTTACTTCTGTCACTTAATTTTGTTTTCTGTAGTCTTTTTGTTGTTGTTGTTGTTCTTCAATTTCTTCATTACTGCCACCATTTTTTTGGTATTCTGTTGATTTTTTTATAGTGTGCCATTTTTACTTTTTGTATTTTTTAAAATTATTTTCTTAGTGGTTTTCTGGGAAATTACACTTAATGTCTTAAACTTGTAACTATCTAGCTTTAACAGTAACCCAATTATAACCCACTTAGTTTCAATAGCATAGAAACATTCCGCTTCTATCCATCTCCTCTCCTCCCCTTTATATTGTTATTATCACATATTATGTCATTCTATATTGGGAACTCATTACCATAGATTTATAACTATTGTTTTATGCACTTGCCCTTTAAATCATATAGAAAAAAAAGTACAAGCCAAAAGTACAATAACAGTGGCTCTAATATAAAGTTACTTTTACCAGTCTTCTTTATTTCCTCTTATATCTTGAGTTCATGCTGGTGTTCTTTCGTTTCAGCCTGAAGAACTCCTGTTAGCATCTCTTATAGGGAAAATCTACTGGCCTCTTTTGCCAACCTGACAAAGAAGAATGGGCTGTTCACCACACCATTTTCTTTTTCTCCCAGCCACTCAACTAGGCTCCTCTTGCCAGCCTCTTTTGCAGGTGTTAGATAAAATAGTAGAATGTTAAAGTGGTACATGCCTGGCCAATTCGACCTCCCACATGTAATTATTTCAATACATGCAGTAAAAGCCTTTGATAAAATTTAACATCCCTTCATGTTAAAAATACACAATAAACTAGATATTGATGGAACAGATCTCAAATTTTTCTTAAACTTTTCTAAAGTTTAGAACTAGAGGGAATACCATCAAACCCATTTTGGGGCCAGCATCATTCCTGTGTCAAAGTCAGACACAATAAGAAAACTACAGACTACTCTCTAAGATGAACATAGATGGAAAAATCATCACTAGAATACCAGCAAAATGAATGTAAGAAACATTAAAAAATTACACATAATGACCAACTTGGATTTATCCCTTTCTCAACACTGTTTTTTATCATGAAACAATGGTAAAGAGGCTGAAGAGACAATTTAAATACTGAGAATAGATTTACCAAACATAGTGTCTCTTAAAAGTTTAATACCTAATCTATGTAAGGAATTCAAACAACCAAATAGCAAAAAAAAAAAAAAAAAAAAAACCTGATTAAAAAATAGGTAAAGGACCTGAACAGACTTATCTCCAGAATAGATATAAAAGTGGCCAACAAGTACCTGAAAGGTGCTCAACATCACTAGTCATCAGGGAAATACAAATCAAAACCACAATGATTTGTCCACTAACATCTGATGGGATGCTTGTCATGAAAAAGTCAAGAGATAAGTAGTGGCGAGGGTGTAGAGAAAAGGAAACACTTGTAACCTGTTGATAGGAATGCAGATTTGTGTAGCCACATTTCTATTTGTTTGTTAAGCAAAATACCCTTGTTGGCAAAGTCCCATATGAAATATAAAATGCAGTATTTTTCTAAGATGGAGTTTAATGAAGGCTTGCTCTATACACCCCAATTTCTTAGTTTTGAGGTATTTCTGGATTTACTTCCTCAGAGTTTCCTCTCTTAGTTCTGGGGGACTTTTCAATTTCTGCTGCTGCCTTATTTCCAAATATTACTTTTTTCGAGAATCCATTAAAAAAGTATAATCCAGCGAAAATAATAAAGATTTTGGTAGGTTTGGAAAGAAAAGTCGTATCACACAAGGAGTCAATGGAAATCTTCTTGGCCCAGTGTAATTTCCATCCTTCCTCTTGTGGCCATTCTTTATCCAAAACGTTCTGGGCCTCTGGTGAAGTCTCTCTCCCCACCGAGTGCAGTCCCTAGGTCTTAGAAGGGAGTGACTCCCTGAAGCTGATGCTAATTGTTAGCTCTCTCTTGATCTCCTCTCCCTGTGTCCTGTTGAATTCTAATGAATAATATTTACATCACATTAAATTTCTATTTCTTATGAAATTGTTCTAAATTGCCATGTTGTCTCCCAGTCCTTGAAGAATAAAGGGCCCTTGATCTTGCAGATCCAACAATCTTAATTCAGTTCAGCTACCTCATTTGATAGATGAAGAAACTATAGCTCAGAGAAGGGAAGTGATTTATCAAAAAATATATGGGCTATTTGAAAGCAGAGCTGAAGCCATAACTTTGGTCTTCTTCCTCTTAGGCCAATGCCCCTATCTACTTGTGACATTTTTTGCTTCCTTCCTGATTGGCAAGATTGTAATAATGAAAGATGACAGGGTTGCTTATGCACCTTGTATCCTTGTCTATCATAACTATAAACCCAAATGTGTTTCCCAGAATAGTTAATCATCTAGTAGAAGAAGATAGTGTGATTTCTCATCCTGTAAATCATGAAAAAACACCTCCAGTACCTTTTATTATGTTTGCCATATTGTTTTTTAGGCTATAAGGAAGTGGTCTCAGTGTAGTTGTGTATAAATACTGACTGTTGGTCTCTCCTTATTAGTAGATGCAGACTAACATTACAAGGTAATAATTGGTTATATTGTACTAGGAGAATAACAATTTATAACAATATTACCTGCAATAAACTACATAGTTTCTTTTCCTATTCAGTGAAGCAATTGTTTGGCTTTTTGGCTACAGAGTTTTTTTCATAGCTAAGTTTATTTTGTCATAAGGCAATCAGGTGGCACAAAAGTATTAAAAACTACAGGAAACCAATACCTAGCAAAGAAATTTGAAGATCATGTTCACCCTGAATAAACAAGGTGCTTTAAAAAAATTTTCCAACTTTTAACTTCAAACAGAAAAGTTGAAGAAGTAGTACTGTAAAGACACATGTGCCCTTTATTTAGATTCACAAATTAACATTTTCTGGGATTGGCTTTGTGTGTCTCTATGTCTCTTTTCCGCTTCACATACACACTCATTTTCTTTCTCTTACACACACGTACATATACATGCACACACTCACATTGTGGGGAGCTCTGAACTGCTTGAAAGCAAATTGCAGACATCAAGATTATACAAAAATACTTAAGGAAGTTTTCCCAAAATTAGCACATTCTTTTATATTACTACAATAACAATCACAAGACATTTGCTACTGATAATTAATATTATGTAATATACAGTCTAAATTTAAATGTCTCCAGTTGCTCTCAAATATTCTTTATATTAGTCAGGGATCTTATATTGGATTTTTTTGTCATGTTTCTTATTTTGATTAGTCTAGAATATTGCTTCCCCTCCACTTTTTCCTCAACTTTTGCAACCTTGACATTTTTGAAGAGTGCAGACTAATTGTCTCATAGAATATTTCTGAAACTGGATTCATCTAACTGTTATTCTGGATTAGACAAAATGTTTAGGGAAATATTATGTTTCCCATTGCATTCCATCGAGAAGTTTATAATGTCACTATCTCAATATTTGTGAAGCTAAATTTCATCTCTTTGTTTTAAATTTCATACTTAATAAACATTTGATGGATAATAGATATATATGAATGTCCTTTTTCTAATAATATATTAGTGTATAGTGTTAGGAGTAATTTCATGCCAGAATCTCATATTAACCTTGGTGGTATTTGCAAAACGGTGATGTTAAAATTCAGGCAATTTTCTAGTGCAGGGGCCAGTAGATTTTTCTGGTAAGGAGCCATATTCTAAGTATTTTAAACTTTGTGGGCCACATATGGTCTCTGTTGCATATTCTATTTCTTCTTTAGCTGTGTAAAAATTATTAGCTCATGTACTGCAGGAAAATGGTCTGCAGCAGGCTTTGGGCTATGAAGAGTAGTTTGTCAAAGTCCTGTTCTGTGTTATAAAAAAGAGCTTTCCTTTTCTTTGTAACACCTGTGTGTGTGTGTGTGTGTGTGTGTGTGTGTGTGTGTGTGTGTGTGTTAGAGGGAGAGAATGAGATTCTTTAATAACTTTATTTCCGTATAGAGTTGATCTCTTCAAGCTTTTTGTTTTTTAAATAAATACACTTTGGATTTAACTTTAGTAAATAACACTGTCTTAAGAAAATTTCAATTTCATCTTCTATGCTTTCTGATACAATAGCCACTAGCTGCATGAGACCATTCAAATTTAAACTAATTATAATGAAATTATAATTAGAAATTAAATAAATTAATAATTAGAAAAAATTGAGTTTCTCTGTCACATGAGTCCCATTTCAGTGTACAAGTATTCCGTCAATACACGTAGATAGTGGCTACATATTGAACAGTGCAGATGTACGACATTTTTATGATTTAGAAGTTGTATTGGATAGTAATAAATGCAGATTTCAAATGTATTTGCACAGAGTTAGGCAAAATAGTTCCTTATAATTAGAGTTAACTTATACTCTTTTTCTTGTCGTTGTTTGCTTTTATGCTTATTTTCCTTCTTAGTAATTTGTATATTTCCTTTTCTTTTAAGGTATCAAAGTATTTATTATATCTACTGTTTTTCTGTTTTTATCTCACATTTTCCTTTTCTTATGCTTTCTTTTGATTTAGTTTATCAGTTTTTTTTAAACTTTTAGGTTCACAGGTACCTGTGCAGGTTGATTATATAGGTGTCACTGGGGATTTGTGTACAGATTATTTAGTCACCTATGTGGTAGGCCATGTACCTGATAGGTAGTTTTTTGTTTTTTTTTTTTTTTTAATTTTTTATTGCATTTTAGGTTTTGGGGTACATGTGCAGAACATGCAAGACAGTTGCATAGGTACACACATGGCAGTGTGTTTTGCTTCCTTTCTCCCCTTCACCCACATTTGGCATTTCTTCCCAGGCTATCCCTCCTCATCTCCCCCCCCCCCACCGCTGGCCCTCTTCTTTTTCCCCCAATAGACCCCAGTGTTTAGTACTCCCCTCCCTGTGTCCATGTGTTCTCATTTTTCATCACCAGCCTATGAGTGAGAATATGCGGTATTTCCTTTTCTGTTCTTGTGTCAGTTTGCTGAGAATGATGTTCTCCAGATTCATCCATGTCCCTACAAACAACACGAACTCATCATTTCTGATTGCTGCATAATATTCCATGGTGTATATGTGCCACATTTTCCCAGTCCAGTCTATCATCAATGGGCATTGGGGTTGATTCCAGGTCTTTGCTATTGTAAACAGTGCTGCAGTGAACATTCGTGTGCATGTGTCCTTATAGTAGAACGATTTATAGTCCTTTGGATATATACCCAGTAATGGGATTGCTGGGTCAAATGGAATTTCTATTTCTAAGGCCTTGAGGAATCGCCACACTGTCTTCCACAATGGTTGAACTAATTTACACTCCCACCAACAGTGTAAAAGTATTCCTATTTCTCCACATTCTCTCCAGCATCTGTTGTCTCCAGATTTTTTAATGATAGCCATTCTAACTGGTGTGAGATGGTATCTCAATGTGGTTTTGATTTGCATCTCTCTGATGACTAGTGATGATGAGCATTTTTTCATATGTTTGTTGGCCTCATATATGTCTTCTTTTGTAAAGTGTCTGTTCATATTCCTTGCCCCTTTTTTAATGGGCTTGTTTGTTTTTTTCTTGTAAATCTGTTTGAGTTCTTTGTAAATTCTGGATATCAGCCCTTTGTCAGATGTGTAAACTGCAAAAATGTTTTCCCATTCTGTTGGTTGCCGATTCACTCTAGTGACTGTTTCTTTTGCCGTGCAGAAGCTGTGGAGTTTGATTAGGTCCCATTTGTCTATTTTGGCTTTTGTTGCCAATGCTTTTGGTGTTTTGGTCATGAAGTCCTTGCCTACTCCTATGTCCTAGATGGTTTTGCCTAGATTTCCTTCTAGGGTTTTTATGGTGCCAGGTCTTATGTTTAAGTCTTTAATCCATCTGGAGTTAATTTTAGTGTAAGGTGTCAGGAAGGGGTCCAGTTTCTGCTTTCTGCACATGGCTAGCCAGTTTTCCCAACACGATTTATTAAACAGGGAATCCTTTCCCCATTGCTTGTTTTTGTCAGGTTTATCAAAGATTGTATGGTTGTAGATATGTTGTGTTCCCTCCGATGCCTCTGTTCTGTTCCATTGGTCTATATCTCTGTTTTGGTACAAGTACCATGCTGTTTTGATTACTGTGGCCTTGTAGTATAGTTTGAAATCCTGTAGTGTGATGCCCCCCTCTGTGTTCTTTTTGCTTAGAATAGACTTGGCTATGCGGGCTCCCTTTGGTTCCATATGAAGTTCATGGTGGTTTTTTCCAGTTCTGTGAAGAAAGTCAATGGTAGCTTGATGGAGATAGCATTGATTCTGTAAATTACTCTGGGCAGTATAGCCATTTTCATGATATTAATTCTTTTCAACCATGAACATGGAATGTTTCTCCATCTGTTTGTGTCCTCTCTTATTTCATTGAGCAGTGGTTTGTAGTTCTCCTTGAAGAGGTCACTTACGTTCCTTGTGAGTTGTATTCCTAGGTATTTTATTCTTTTTGTAGCAATTGTGAATGGCAGTTCGTTCTTGATTTGGGTTTCTTTAAGTCTGTTATTGGTGTAGAGGAATGCTTTTGATTTTTGCACATTGATTTTATATTCTGAGACTTTGCTGAAGTTGCTTATCAGTTTGAGGAGATTTTGGGCTGAGGCGATGGGGTCTTTTAGGTATACTATCATGTCGTCTGCAAATAGAGACAATTTGGCTTTTAACTTTCCTATTTGAATACCCTTTATTTCTTTTTCTTGCCTGATTGCTCTGGCTAGAACTTCCAGTACTATATTGAATAGGAGTGGTGAGAGAGGGCATCCTTGTCTAGTGCCAGATTTCAAAGGGAATGCTTCCAGTTTTTGCCCATTCATTGTGATACTGGCTATGGGTTTGTTATAAATAGCTTCTATTATTTTGAGATAAGTTTCATCAGTACCTAGTTTATTGAGAGTTTTGCCTTCTCTGCATCTATGGAGATAATCCTGTGGTTTTTGTGTTTGGTTCTGTTTATGTTGTGAATTATGTTTATAGACTTGTGTACATTGAGCCAGCCTTGCATTCCAGGATGAATTTTCTTTTTTTTTTTGGGACAGTCTTACTCCCCCTCCCAGGCTCAAGTGATTCTCCTGCTCAGTCTCACGAGTAACTGGGATTACAGACACCCACCACTTGGCCTGACTAATTTTTGTATTTTTTTTTCATAGAGACGGGGTTTCACCATGTTAGCCAGGCTGGTCTCAAACTCCTGACCTCAGGCGATCCACCCACGAAGGCCCACCAAAGTGCTGGAATTACAGGCGTGTGCCACCGCTTCCATCACATAACCCCAGTTTCTTTTTACCAACTTTGATTACGAAAATTGGCATGACTCCCAGATTCTCATAATGCAAATTGTCCTCCCCAATTATAACTGCCAGTTTGTTTTCATCTAAGAAAAACAAAACAAGACAAACAAAAATTGAAATGCTGGTCATTTCTGTGGACAAAAAGATAAGAATGGCTGGGTGCAGTGGCTGATACCCGCAATTCTAGCACTTTGAGAGGCTGAGGTGGGCAGATCACTTGAAGCCAGGAGTTCGAGACCAGCCTGACCAACACGGTGAATTCCCCTCTCTACTAAAAATACAAAAATGAGCAAGGTGGGGTGGCATGTGTTTATAGTTTTATCTACTCAGGAGGCTGAGGCAGGAGAATCGCCCAACCCAGGAGGCGGAGGTTGCAATGAGCAAAGATCATGCCACTGCACTCCAGCCTGGGCAACAAGATCAGAACTCCATCTCAAAAAACAAAAAAATGTAATGTGACTGCTATTTTCTTGTTATAATCACAGAGTTCATGTGGAAAAGC
Source organism: Callithrix jacchus (assembly GCF_049354715.1). NCBI lineage: Eukaryota > Metazoa > Chordata > Mammalia > Primates > Cebidae > Callithrix > Callithrix jacchus. Next base: position 13,123,047 of record NC_133508.1, read on the forward strand.
TAAGCAATATGAAAAAATACAGAGTTAAAGTTATAAAAAATTACCCCACATTGGATCATCAAATTTTTTTTTTCCTGTTCAGACAGACTAGGTCTTGCTGTTGCCCAGCTGGTGTGCAGTGGCACAATCACAGATGACTGCAGCCTCGACCTCCTGGGCTCCCTCTGTGCTCCTGCCTCCCAAGGAGCTGGGACTACAGGCACACACACCTACACCCAGCTATTTTTTTTTTTAATTGTTTTTGTAGAGGTGAAGTCTCACTGTGTTGCCCAGGCTGGTCTTGAACTCCTGGCCTCAAGTGATCCTCCCACCTCAGCCTTCCAAAGTGCTGGGATTACAGGCCTGACCTTATCTGGAGACCGGGTCTTTACAGAGGTCATCAACTTAAAATATGTCATGACGGTGGGGCCCTGATCCCATATAACTGGTGTCCTTACTAAAAGGGAAATTTGTTGCCATTAAAAGAAAAAGAAAGAGTAAAATATTTTTTTCTTGAAGCAGTCTTGTTCTGTTACCCAGGCTGGAGTGTAGTGGTGTGATCATAGCTCAGTGCAGCCTCAAACTCCTGGGTTCAAGTGATCCTCCCACCTCAGCTTTCTGAGTAGCTGGACTAAGGTATGTTCCACTATACCCAGCTTATTTTCTGTATTTTATGTAGAGATGGTATCTTACTATGTTTCCCAGGCTAGACTTGAACTTCTGGGCTCAAGCAATCCTGCCTCAGCCTCCCAAAGTGCTGGGATTATAGGTGTGAGCCACTGTGCCTGCCCAAAGGTAAATTTGCACACAGAGACAGACATGCATAGAAGGACAATGGCCACGATAAGTCAAGGGATGCCTGAGCCAGGAGAGAGGGTGGGACTGATTTTTCCCCAGAGCCTCCAGAGAAAGCCCGGCCTGCAGACACCTGACTTTATGATTCCGGCTTCCCAACTGGGCAACAACAACTTTTTATTTTAGTTATTGATTTATCAAGAAAGGGTCTTGCTCTGTCGCCCAGGCTGGTATGCAGTGGCATGATCTCAGCCCACTGCAGTCTCATTCTCCCTGGCTCAAGAAATCCTCCCACCTCAGCCTCCAGAGTAGCTTGCAATCACAGGCACATGCAACCATGCCTGGCTAATTTTTTTTTTTTCTGAGATGGATTCTTGCTCTGTCCCCCTGTCTGGAATAAAGTTATGCGATTTCAGCTTACTGCAACCTCCACCTTCTGGGTTCAAGCAGTTCTTCTGCCTCAGCCTCCTGAGTAGTTAGGATTACAGATGCACACCACCACACCCAGCTAATTTTTGTATTTTTTTGTAGAGACAGGGTTTTACCATGTTGGCCATGCTGGTCTTGAACTCCTGACATCATGATTTGCCTACCTCAGCCTCCCAAAGTGCTAGGATTACAGGTGTGAGCCACCACTCCCGGCATTGTATTCTTTCAGTAGAGATGGGGTTTCATCCTATTGGCCTGGCCAGTCTCGAACTTCTGACCTCAAGACATCCTCTCATCCTCCCCAAAGTACAGGGATTACAGACATGAGCCGTGGCATCTGGCCCGAGACAACACATCTGTCTTGTTCTAAGCCACTTAGTTTGTGGCACTTTGTTACAGCATCACCCACAAAGTTGTACCGAAGGAATAATCCATTTCATTGTTAGAGGACACAAAAGCTCATGCCCTCAGTCATTCATGAATGTGTAATTAGGTTTTGTCCAGGAACAGAGGCTCATGCCTGTAATCCCAGCACTTTGGAAGGCTGAGATGGGAGGGTCCCTTGAAGCCCAGAGTTTAAGGCCAGCCTGGCCAACATGGTGAGATCCCATCTCCACACACACACAAATATTAGTTGAGCATGGTGGCATGCACCTGTAATCCCAGCTACTCAGGAGGTTGAGGTGGGAGGACTGTTTGAGCATGGAAGTAAGAGGCTGCAGTGAGCTATGATTGTATCACTGCGCTGTAGCCTGGGCAACACAGGAAGTCCCTCTCTATTCCCCCCAAAAAAGGGGGGTGGGTGGTTGGGTTTGATTTTGTGTTTTTGTTGCTGTTACTGTTGTTTTTGAGATGGAGTCTCACGCTCTGCCGAGGCTGGAGTGCAATGGTTCAATCTCGGCTCACTGCCACCTCCACCTCCTGTATTGAAGTGATTTTCCAACCTGAGCCTCCCGAGTAGCTGGGATTACAGGTGTGCACCACTACACCAAGCTCATTTTTACATTTTTTGTAGAGATGGGGTTTCACCATGTTGGCCAGGCTGGTCTGAAACTTGTGACCTCAGGAGATCCACCTGCCTTGGCCTCCCCAAGTGCTAGGATTACAGATGTGGGTCACTGAGCCCAGTTGATTTCATGTTTTGGCTGGGTTGGGTCTGGCAGGTGTATGGTTAATAAACCAGGTCTTAATATTTCTAGGCTACCGGTGGCTTGGGCACGCACTGAGAGCAATGTTGTGGGTAGTGGTATTGGCTTCAAACATGGATGAAAACAAGATCTGGTTTCCTTTATTCACCCAGATGGTGTCGACCAGCTGACCTAGGAGATAAAAGGACAGGTACATGAGGCCAGGTGTACATCCTGGGAAAAAGGATGCCAACTTCTGGGACCCCAGCCCCCCCTGCCACCACCCAGCCCACCTGGCCTGTGGCTATTCCTTGTTCATTACAGCTTTTGAGAGGTTTGCTATTCGAAGGAGGATGAATGAAGGAAAGTACAGGGCTGGGGCACAATTCTGTTAAACATGATAAGGAATATGCTTTGGTTCAAGAAAACCCATGACCAGGCATGGTGGTTCACGCCTGTAATCCCAGCACTTTAGGAAACCACGGTGGGAGATCACCGGAGGTCAGGAGTTCGAGGCCATCATGACCAACATAGTGAAACCCCATCTCTACTAAAAATACAAAAATTAGCCAGGTGTGGTGGCATATGCCTGTAGTCCCAGCTACTTGAAAGGCTGAGGCCAGAGAATCCCGGGAGGTGGAGGTTGCAGTGAGTCGAGACCACACCATTGTACTCCAGCCTGGGTGACAGAGTGAGACTCCGTCGAAAAAATAAAAGGAAAAATTAAATGAGAAAACCAAGCATGGGGGTGCATGCCTGTAATCTCAGCACTTTGGGATGCTGAGGAGGACAGATCACTTGAGGTCAGGAGTTCAAGATCAGCCTGGCTAACATGGCGAAACCTTGTGTCTCCTAAAAATACAAAAATGAACCGGGCATGCTTGCCTGTGCCTGTTATCCCAGCTACTAAGGAGGCTGAGGCAGGAGAATCGCTTGAACCAGGGAGGTGTGAATTGCAGTTAGACGAGATTACACCACTGCACGCCAGCCTGAGGGACAGAGCAAGACTCCCCATCAAAAAAAAAAAAAAAAAAATCAGAGAAGACCAAAATATCTGCAGATAATGCACCGTGTTACTTTCCCTGTGCACTTTTCTTGCTTTTTGGTAGACAGCTCCTAACATCACCATGAGATCCTGGTGAAGAAGGGGTGGATACTGAGGTTGCTACAGTTTAATGAACAATTTTTCCCCCAGAGAGAGATGCTCATCTTCTGTCAGATTCCTTTGAGTGTTTTTCCAAGCCCTGCTGTGGGTGGTTTACCCTCAGGGCACTTCTCCATGAAGCCACCAGGTGACGCCATTGCTGCATAAATGAAACAAACTGACCCAACATTCGAAAATAGTGTTCTACTTTCTTTGAGCTGGGTGGAGTGGGTCAAACCTGTAATCCCAGCACTTAGGGAGGCTGAGGTGAGTAGATCACTGGAGGCCAGGAGTTTGAGACCAGCCTGGCAACATAGTGAAACCCTTTCTGTACTAAAAATACAAAAATGAGCCAGGCATAGTGATGCACACCTGTCATCGTAGCTACTCGGGAGGCTGAGACAGCAGAATTGGTTGGGAAGCAGAGGTTGCAGGGAGCTAAGATCATGACTCTGCACTCCAGCCTGGGTAACAGAGCGAGACTCCATCTCAAAAAAAATAGTGTTCCTAAGGACTGAGAGGGGAAACTAAGGCATGCAGACTGGAGTTGGGGTGAGGCTTGGTGAGAGAATGGGTTCAAGTAACCTGTGAAGGACTCTCAGAAAGTCAGAGCAACTTAAAAATCATTTATTCTACCTCCCACTTCCACATTTTCCAGCTATAGAAACCAAAGCTGAGAGGGGAGAGATAAGTATCCTGAAAGCACCACGTTGGTGGGGAGCAGTGTTGCCAGAGAAAACACAGGACATCCAGTGAAGTGAGAGTTTCGGACTCTCAGTGTATGTCTCAAATAATGCATGAGACTTAAACTAAAACCTTATTGACTTTTTGTCTTCAAAGGTAACTGGTTATCTGTATGATGATTTGCTAAGTCTGGCAACCCTCATGAGGGTAAAATCAAGATTAGAAAAATACTTAAATGTAATAAGTAAAAGTGCAAAATGAGGACAATTCTGTTCCCATTTTGCAGACGAGGGAATTGCACGTTAGGGAGGTGACTTGCCCCAAGGCCACACTCACAAGTGTCAGAGTCAGGATTTGAACCCAGTCCTGATTCCAGAGGTTTCAACTTCACTGTTGTGTCCAGGAACACCCCGCAGTCCTACTCCTGTGTGTGCATGTTCTGTCTTGAATATAACCCCCTCCCCATCGTGTAACTGGGCCATTCCCCTCCCTGACATTGAAGGACCCTGTCTTCAGCAGGGACCTCCTGACCCAGGAGACCCCCATGAGCCCAGATCCCTGGGACCTGGAGGGTGCCCTTATCACATTCCCTGACTCCACATCTTTGGACCCAAGTCTGACCCTCTTCAGGATCTGCAGCTGTGTTACAGGAAAGGGGACCCGATCCAGACCCCAAGGGAGGGTTCTTGGATCTCATGCAAGAAACAATTCAGCATGAGTTTGTCAAGTGAAAGCACATTTGTTTGTTTGTTTGCTTGTTTTGTTGTTTTGTTTTGTTTTGTTTTTGAGATGGAGTCTCACTCTGTTGCCCAGGCTAGATAGAGGGTAGTGGTGTGATCTTGGCTAACTACAACCTATGCCTCCCGGGTTCAAGTGATTTTCCTGCTTCAGCCGCCTGAGTAGCTGGGATCACAGGTGCATGTCACCACAGCTGGCTAATTTTTATACTTCTAGTAGAGACGGGGTTTCACCATGTTGGCCAGGCTGATCTCGAACTCTTGATCTCAGGTGATCCACCTGCCTCAGCCTCCCAAAGTGCTGGGATTACAGGTGTGAGCCACAGAGCAAGTTTATTCTTTCCTAAAAAAACAAGTATTTTAGGAAAGTGAAGATAAAATAGCTACTCCGTAGAGCAGCCCAGAGGGCGCTGGTGCCCATCTTTAGGGTCATTTCTTCATGACATGCAGAATGAGGGGTAGACTATTCATGACTCTTCTTTTGTAGATAATATAGGGAAACTTTCTGATGTTGCCATGGCATTTATAAACTGTCATTGCGCTGGTGGCAATGTAGCAGTGAGGACGAGCAGGGGTCATTCTGATCGTCATCTTGGTTTTGGTGGGTTTTGGACTGGCTTCTTTACTGCAGCCTGTTTTACTGGCAAGGTCTCTGTGACCTGTATTCTGTGCTGCTTTCCTGTCTCATCCTGTGACTCAGAATGGCTTCACTGCCTGGAAATGCAGCCCAGTAGGTCTCAGTCTCCTTTTTCCCAGCTTCTATTCAAGATGGAGCTGCTGTGGTTCACAGGCCTCTGGCAGCTGGGCTTCTTGGTATCTCCTGACATTCTGTCCCCTCTGTCCCAAGCTCCTGGGTTTCTCTACAATCACTGTCTTCCTGAGCCACCTGCCTCTGAGTTTCTTCATCACCAAGAATAAGAATCACTGTCAGGTTCGGCTTTTGGGAAAAAGACCACGCAGGAAGTAGGGATGAAGACACAGGCCCTGGTGTGGGCGATGGGGAGGGCAGAGCTGAGTGGGAGCTGGTGGGTCTGGCTTTGTTCTTGTCTCTGTGAGTGGCCCACTGTGCAGACCTGCCCCGCTCCTTCCCCATTGCATTGGACGGCTGCTCTTTCCTCCAGTGTTCAGACCCCAGGCCCTGGGTCAGATCAATGCCTTTTTCTCCTGCACCCCATCAGTCAGTAGATTTGCTTGGCGTCATCTTGAAAATGCATCCAGCAGCAAGGCCCTGGCTCACTCCTTCCTTCTGCTCCAGCCTCTCTCCACTTCCAGCCACAGGAGACCTGTGTGGGCAGAATCCATTGCACCCTCCTCTGCTCAGACCCACAGCGGCCCCATTTTCCTCAGTCTGAGCCAAAGGCCCCACAGTGGCCCACCTGGCCTGCCCTGAGCTGCCTCATTGCCTCCAGCCTCACCTTCCACTCATCTTCTTCTCCTTCCCATCTACTTCCTTCCCCATTCTCACACCTGCCTGATGTTCACACATCTCTACAGGCATCTGCTTTAGTTATTCCCTCTGCCTGGACCACCCTCACTCCAGAAGACCCTTGTCCCCTCCAGCACCCCCTGCAGTCAGGGCCACCTTCCTTACCATCATCCAGCAAGGACATGGCCCGCCCATTCCTCTCCTCCTAGCATCTTTCTTCCTTGGCCTGTTTTGGGTTTGTTTTTGCTCGTCCCCAGCACTTCCCACTTTCTAAAGGGCCCTGCAGGAAGCACCTGGCAGGGGCCAATGGCCTTTCTCTCCTCAGACTAGAAGCTCCACAGCAGCATGGGCCACTCCTTGTGGCAGACTCAGTATCTAGTTAGTGCTCGACATGCAGAAGGTGCTGGACCAGTGTTTGAGAGCTATGGAAGAAGGGAGGGAGGGGAAAGTGTAGGATAGAGGAAGGGAAGAAGGGAGGGATGGGGAGAAAGGAGGGAGGGGAGGAGTGAAAAGGAGGAAGGGAAGGAAAGATATAAAAGGGGAGGACAGAGGGAAGTAAAGAGTTGAAAGAGGAAGAGAAGGAATGAGGGAGGGAAGGAAGAAAGGGAGGAGAAAGGGAAAAAAGAGGGCAGAAAGCAAGGCAGGAGAGCAGAAGAAAGGAGTAGGGAAGAAAAGAAAGAAAGGGGGAGGGAGGAAGGGAGGGAGGGAGGGAAGGGGGATGGAGGGAAGGAACTTATATCCTTTCTAGGCCCAGCTGTCCTAATGTCCATCTGTCACTTAGCCAGCCTCCTGCATGGCTTCCTCTGGGCACAGTGACCCATGCCTGTAATCCCAGCACTTTGGGGGTTCGAAAAAGGTGTATCACCTGAGTTCAGAAGTTCGAAACCAGACTGGTCAACATGACAAAATGCCATCTCTCTTAAAAAATACAAAGATTACTTGAGCATCGTGGCAGGCACCTATAATCTCAGCTACTCCAGAATCTCAGTCAGGAGAATCACTTGAACCCAGGAGGCAGAGGTTACAGTGAGCTAAGATCACGCCACTGCACTCCTGGCTGGTAACAAAGCAAGACTCTATCTCAAAAAATAACAAAATACCTTCCGAGGCAGCTGCCTTCTGATGATGACCCTCTCCCAGTTAAGCACAGACCCCGAACTCCTGCCTGACCCTAAAGTGCCAGGTGATGCTGCCCATGCACTCCTCTGGCCACACTGAGTGTCCTCTGAGTCATGCTGCTCCCTCTGCCTAGGTATTTGCTGTCCCCTGTCTCAGAGCCTTCACTCCCTCTTCCAGGCTCCATCCCCTCATCCTCTGCCTGCCCAGCACCCACCTCCTGGTCATTTAACATGTAGCTCAGGTTGTAATCCCAGTACTTTTGGAGGCCAGGGGCAGAGGGTCACTGGAGCCCAAGAGCTTGAGGCCAGCCTGGGCAACAGAGTGAGACCCCACAACTCCACCAAAAATGTAAAAGGAAGAAAGAAAGATGTAGCTCAGGTATTACCCACCTCCAGGTAGCCTTCCTGATGGCATTATACCCAGGTGGGCTCAGGGGCAGCCTCTGTTCTCTGGGCATCAGAAGCCCCTCCCTGGGGCAGCGGTCCTGGGTCAGCTTCTGCAGGAGTCCAGGAACAGGATGATGGTGGATGGATCAGGACTGAGGGTCAGAGATGCAGAGAGGCAGACAGCTTTGGGATGCAGTTGGTGGGATCAGTGGGACTTGCTGCAGGGTGACTGTCAGGGTGCAGGGGAGAATTCCGGACCAGCCATGTCTTCATCTCTCTCTTCCTTCCAATCCCAGGAGAGAAAACGAGGCAGAAGGACTTGTGGGCCCGACTCACCAGCTCCATCCTCAGGAACTCGAGGACCATCAAGTTCCATGGCTGCGAGTGAGCCTTTCTGGACAGAGTTCTGTGCATCCGAGGTCAGGAGCTGCGCACCTTGTGGAACTCTGGTCTCCTTTTCTTTATGTCACTGGTGTCCTTCTAAGCATCTACATTTCTGGTCATGTCACTTTAGTCTCTATGCTGAGCAGGACTGGGGAAGGAGTGTGGGGCTCAGGAGGTGAGGTAGGTGGAGCCTCCCAGATTCCACCACCCTGTTCATCAAAACTCAGACATTCTGGATCCTGTTCTCTCAGGGTTCCTGCTGTCTTCTGCGTGAATGAATTAATCACATCACTTTGGTGAAGGTGACAGCAGCCGGTGAGGTCTGCTGTTCTGAGAGTTCCAGGCTTCCACTGATGTGGGGAGGAGGGTTCAGGTGCAGACAGGCTGCAGAGGTAGAATCCAGGGTCTGAGTGGCTTTCCTGCTGCTGGCCAGCAAATGTCCACAGCCACCCTGTCACTGACGTGATCCTTGTCCTGCCATTCTGTCATTTATTTCCGATGGCTGTCAGCACACTCTTCCTAAAACACAGCTTTCAGAAGAATTTAAACACGTTGATGCATAGGCCAGGCACAGTGACTCACGCCTGCCATCCCAGCTCTTTGGAAGGCTGAGGTGCCTTGAACCCGGTTGGTGGAGACTGCAGTGAGCCGAGATTGTGCCACTTCACTCCAGCCTGGGCGATGGAGTAAGACTTTGTGTCAAAAACAAATCAAATCTAAACAAAAAAAACACAAATGGGAACAACACCTAGGGCCCTCCCATGCTGCTCTCCCCAGGAGTCCCCAGGCTCAGCCCTCATGTCTATCACCTTCACAGAGAGGCCTTTCCTGACCACCTTCACCACCGCCTGAGCACCCCTGCTCATGCTAATGCACTCTAACCTGCACCTGATTTCTCTTTACTTTTTTATTGTTGAAGACAGAGTCTTGCTCTGTTCCCCAGGCTGGATTACAGTGATGCAATGTCGGCTCACTGCGACCTCCACCTCCCAAGTTCAAGCAATCCTCCCAACTCACCCTCCTGAGTAGTAGGATTACAGGCAGGTGCCACCATGCCTGGGTCATTTTTTTTGTACCTTTAGTAGAGATGGCATTTCACCGTGTTGGCCAGGCTGGTCTTGAACTCCTAACCTCAAGGGATCCATCCACCTCAGCCTCCCAAAGTGCTGGGATTACAGGTGGGAGCCACCGCTCCTGGCTGTACCCGCTTTAGTTTTTATTCTTCGTAGCGCTCTCCACCTGATGTGCTGTCTGTGTTAATGATTTGTTTATGGATCGCCTGTCTCTTTCCCCCTCATTAGAATGATGGATCCATTAAGAGAGCAGCAACTTTGTTTTGCTCATTGGTGTTTCCCCAGAGCCTGGAACCCTGCCGGGTATATAGTAACCAGGCAGTAGTTTTTCATAGAATGAATGGATGAATGTAAGAATGAATAAGTCGCTTGGTGCTGTGGCTCATACCTGTAATCCCAGCACTTTGGGAGGCCGAGGTGGGTGGATTGCTTGAGGTCAGTGGTTTGAGACCAGCCTGGACAACATGGTCAAACCCCATCTCTACTAAAAATAAAAAAAAGTTAGTTAGGAATAGTGATGCACACCTCTAATTTCAGCTATTCGAGAGGCTGAGACAGGAGAATTGCCTGCACCCAGGAGGTGAAGGTTACAGTGAGTCGAGATCATGTCACTGCACTGTAGCCTGGCAGAAAGAGACTGTCTTGGAAATAAATGAAAATAATTTTAAAAAAGAATGAATGAAAGACCAGAAGGCCTAGATAGAAGGAATAAGTTATAGTAATCAATAGTGCACAAGGGATATTACAGTGAATGAGAATTTATTTGAATATTTCAAGATAGCTAGAAGATAAGGATTTTCATGTTCCCAAAGCAAAAGATAAATATTTGAGGTGATGACTGTCTCAGTTACCCTGATTTGATTATTACATATTGTCTACAGCTGGGGTCCCCAACCCTCCTGGCCACAGATCAGTACCAGTCTGTAGCCTGTTTTTGTTTTTTTTTTTTTTTGAGACAGTCTCAGTCTGTGCAGCGGTGCGATCTCAGGTAAATGTAACCTCCACCTCCGAGGTTCAAGCAATTCTTCTGATTCAGCCTCCTGAGTAGCTGGGATTACAGGCATGTACCACCACACCTGGCTAATTCTTGTATTTTTAGTAGAGACAGGGTTCCACCATGTTGGCCAGGCTGGTCCCAAACTTATTGCTTCAGGTGATTTTCCCTCCTCATTCTCCCAAAGTGCTGGGATTACGAGTATGAGCCATTGCACCCGGGCTTTTTTTTTTTTTTTTTTTTTTTTGGACAGGGAGTTTTGCTCTAGTTGCCCAGGCTGAAATGCAGTGGCATGATCTTGACTCTCTGCAACCTCTGTCTCCCAGATTCAAGCGACTTTCCTGCCTCAGACTCCCAAGTAGCTGGGATTACAGGTATGAGCCACCATGCCAGGCTAACTTTTGTATTTCTGGTAGAGACAGGATGTCTCTATGTTGGTCAGGTTGGTCTCTAACTCCCAACCTCAGGTGATCCACCTGCCTCAGTCTCCCAATGTGCTGACATTACAGGCGTGAGCCACTGTGCCCATCTCACCTGTTAGGAACTGGACAGGCAGCACAGCAGGTGAGCAGTGGGTGGGCTAGCGAGGCTTTATCTGTGTTCACAGCCACTCCTTATTGCTGGCATCACCACCTGAGCTCCACCTTCTGTCAGATCGGTGGCGTTTTTAGAGTGTCATAGGAATGCAAACCCTACTGTAAGCAGCACATGTGAGGGAGCTGGACTGCGTGCTCCTTATGAGAATCAAGTGCCTATTTATCTGTCACTGACTCCGGTCACCCCCAGAAGGGACCATCTAGTTTCAGGAAAACAAGCTCAGGGCTCCCACTGATTCTACGTTACAGTGAGTTGTGTAAATATTTCATTATATATTACAATGTAGTAATAACAAGTAGGTTGGGCACAGTGACTCATGCCTGTTATCCTAGCACTTTGGGAGGCTGAAGCAGGTGGATCACCTGATGTCGGGGGTTCAAGACCAGCCTGGCCAACATGGTGAAACACCGTCTCTGCTAAAGGTACAAAAACTGGCATGGTGGCAGGAACCTGCCATCCCAGCTACTTGGGAGGTGAGGCAGGAGAATTGCTTGAACCCAGGAGCAGAGGTTGCAGTGAGCCACAATCGTAGCATTTTGGAAGGCTGAAGTATGCAGATCACTGGTGAAGTCAGCAGTTCGAGACCACCCTGGCTCACTGGTGAAATCCCACCTGTAATAAAAATACAAAAATTAGCTGGGTGTGGTGATAGGAGCCTATAAGCTGAGTTACTAGGGAGGCTGAGGCAAAAGAGTTGCTTGAACCCAGGAGGTGGAGGTTGCAGTGAGCCGAGATCATGACCCTGCACTCCAGCCTGGACAATATAGGAAGATTCTATTTTAAAAGAAAAAAAGGCAAGCCAGTTACAGTGGCTTATACCTATATTCCCAGAACTTTGGGAGGCCAAGGTGGAAAGATCACTTGAGGCTAGGAGTTCCAGGTAAACCTGGGCAACATAGCAGGACCCCATCTCTACAAAACATTTTTTAAACATTAGGCACAGTGGCATATGCCTGTAGTCTCAGCTACTCAGAAGGCTGAGGCAAGAGGATTGCTGGAGCCCAGGAAATGGAGGCTGCCGTGAGCCATGCTTGTGCCACTGCACTCCAGCCTGGTGACAGAGTGAGACCCTGTCTCTCAAAAAAAAAAAGAATTCAGAGTAGAGAAAGGTATGAATTGTTAGTTCAAGCATGCCACGTCCCACATTTCCTTCAGAAGTGTTGACGCACACCCCAAGAACTCTGCATTCATTTCCCAGTGCTGGCTTAACAAAGTACTCTAAACTGTGTGGCTTCAACCACAGAGATTTATTCTCACAGTTCTAGAGGCCAGGAGTCTGAAATCAGGGATTTTTTTATTGTTTATTTTTTCTGTGAAGGCTGTGAGGGAGGGTCTGTCCCATGTCTTGCTCATGGATTCTCAGAGCCTCCAGAGTCCTTGGCTTGTAGGTGGTCTTCTGTCTCTGTCTTGACATTGTCTTTTCTTTTTAGGTGTCTTTATCCCCACATCCCCTTTTTATAAGGACACCAGGCACACGAGATTAGGATTCACCCTCATTACCTCAGCTTATCTCGATCACATGTGAAGAGACTATTTCCAAATAAGGTTGCATCCATAGACCCTGCGGTGTAGGGCTTTAGCGTCTTTCGGGGAGACACAGGACAACACATAAGCTATAGATTTGCATATATTTTTAGTTTGAGTTTCTGGGTTTTATTTTTTCTTTTTTGCATCAGGTGGGCAGATCACCTGAAGTCATCAGTTCGAGACCAGCTTATGATGATACCGTAACAAGTTTTGAGGAGGGCACATATCATAAAATAGCCTGATAACCCAATCGTCATGCTTAGGTTATAGTTTTTTAATTTTAGTTTTTCTTGAGGCAGGGTCTTGCTGCATCACTCAGGCTGGAGGGCAGTGGTGCAATCATTGCTCACTGCAGCCTCAACCTCCTGGACTCCAGCGATCTTCCCACCTCAGCCTCCCAAAGGGCTAGGGTTATAGGAATGAGCCACAACCCCCAGCTGTTTCCTATTTTTTTGTTTGTACATTGTTCATTATACTCAAAAACACACCTTTGCTACTGGGCATGCTGGCTTATGTGTGTAATCCTCAGCACTATGGGAGGCTGAGGCAGGTGGATCGCTTGAGGTCAGGAGTTCAAGACCAACCTGGCCAATGTGGTGTTAATGGCTTCTCTACTGAAAATACAAAAATGAGCTGGATGTGGTGGTGCATACCTGTAATCCCAGTGACTCGGGAAGATTAGGCAGGAGAACCACTTGAACCCTGGAAACGGAGGTTGCATTGAGCCAGGTTCATACTACTGCACTCCAGACTGGGTGGCAGAGTGAGACTCTGACTCAAGGAAAAAAAAACGAAATATACATACATACACACACACACACACTTAATACACATACACACACATGTACACACACCTTGGCAATCTTTTTATGTATCAGCATTCACTGGTACAATGTAAACTCTATGGTAGATCTTATTTAGATTAATACAATTCAAATACTATTAAGTTCTACAACTAAAAAAAAATAGGCCATGCATTTAAATGATTCAAAGTTCAAAAACTCTTAAGAGTATAGAACTGAGTCTCACATATGGCAGCCCGTGGCATATGTGTTTATTGAAATCTAAGTGAGGCCGAATTTGGTGGCTCATGCCTGTAATCCCAGCATTTTGGGAGGCCGAGTCCGGTGGCTCACCTGAGGTCAGGAGTTTGAGAGCAGCCTGACCAACATGGTGAAACCCCAACTCTACTAAAAACACAAAAAGTAACAGGATGTGGTGGTGAGCCCCTATAACCCTATCTACTTGGGAAGCTGAGGCAGGAGAACTGCTTGAACCTGGGGGACAAAGGTTGCGGTTAGCCAAAATCATGCAACTTCACTCCAGCCTAGGCAACGAAGCGAGACTCCATTTTAAAAAAGAAAAAAAAAATCTAAATAAATTAACATTAAAGAAAATGAAGGATTTGGTTCTTTGGCTGCGTGGGCCACATTTCAAGTGCTCCACAGCTGCACATGGCCGGGAAACATGGTCTTTATTGAAAAAAGTTCTATTGGTTGGTGTTGGTGCAGCCTTAAAGCCGCTCTCCCACTTCTCCTCGAAGCCAACCGCTGTTAGGGTTCCTTTGGTGATTCTTTCCGAGATTATCTTTGCACACAATCAGCACGTGGAGTTAATATATCCACCTAAAAAAATCAGCGTCTCCCGTGTAGTGTGAATGACCACATGATAGTCCATGGAATGGAATGTATTCAGCTAGTTTCATAATGAAGTGCTCCTGAGTTTTTCCCAGGTTTCCTGCTATAATTATTCTGTCGTGAGCACCATTCTCTCACAGAGTAAATTCTTAACAGTGGAATTCCCTGGCCACAAGGTTTATGTGTTTATCTCATTTCTTTTCTACTTTTTTTTCTTTTCTTTCTCTCCCTCCCTCTATTCCCTCTTTTTTCCTCTTCCTAATTTTTTTCCCTTTCCCCCTGCTCTTCCCCCCCTTTTCTCTCTCTTCCACTTTTCTCTTTCTTCTACAAGGTCTTCTATTTAATGGCATGATCCTAAATCACTGCAGCCTTGAACCCCTGGGCCCAAGCGATCCTCTTACCTCAGTCTCCCAAGTAGCAGGGACTAAGACCTGTGCCCCCATGCCTTTCTATTTTTTTATTTTCTTTTTTGTGGAGATGGGTCTTACTATGTTGTCCAGGCTCATTTTCATCTTAGTAGGTGCTTTTCAAGAGATCTTACCAAAAGGTACTGGGATAGAACTTAGTCACTTGAAGCCCTTGTCCTTATGTTGAAATTTTGTGTCTGCCTCCTCCATCCTGGGAAGATTTAAAACTTCTATCCCCTTTTCAGGCAGATCAGTGACTTCAGAAAGTGTACGAATGTTGTGAGGCAAGGCGGAAGGATCACATGAAATCAGGAATTTGGGACCAGGCTGGCCAAGAAGGTGAAACCCTGTCTCTACCAAAAATACAAAACTTAACTGAGTGTGGTGGTGCACGCCTCTAGGCCCAGGTTCTCAGGAGGCTGAGGCAGGTGAATTGCTTGAATCTGGAAAGTGGAGGTTGCAGTGAGTCGAGATCGTGCCACTGCACTCCAGCCAGGTACAAATAGCAGCTTTAGACTTGATCCCACCAGGCATGACCACTGGGCACGTTCAGCAGTGGATCACCGATTCTGCCTCAGTTTCCAGTGTCTTCTCAGGGGCCTGGAGTGGAGCGTCTGAAACCGGGCTGGATGTCTTGCTGCATAAATACTCTCTCCACTTCCACCTGTGCCATCAGCCTGGGTGAAGACTCATGTCAGGGGAGAGCCATCTTCCGCCTACAGCCCCACCTGTCTGATGGCTGAGACTTCTGCCTCATTTTCAGAACTCCCAGGGGCCCTTGAACGTCTTGTTATTTGCTATATGTGCAAGTACAGATTGCCTGTGCCTCCCCTCAGACCTTCCTGCCGCTCCCTATAGAGCTGTCTGAAGCCTGGAAATGTTTATTTGCCTTTGGAGAAATTCTACTTCCATCTGCCCCAGACTCATCAAAAGTACAGTAACTGCCATCACTCTAACTTTCTGGAGCCTGTTCCAGCAGACAGGAGGGCTCTTCAAGTCCTTTTTGTAACCCCATTTAAGATAAGGAAACTGAGGCAAATGAGTTCATGAATTCAAAGTGCCAGAGCTTGGGTTCAACCTCGAATCCCTGGGCCCAGGGGTTCGAGGTTTGGGTTCAACCTTAAAGTTTATGGGATTTAAGGTTGGTGTGGGAACTGTTCTGTTTGGCACCCCCTCCCCGTGTGGGTCAAGGTTGTGTCCTGGGTTGCTTGCAGAGCCCCAGTTTATGCCTGCTGACCTGACGCATTTGTAACTAGTGTTGTCTTTAACTGCAAAATGTTGTGGTTTGGGAGAGAAATTCTGTGCTCACCCTGTTCACCTGCACCCTGAGGAAGCTCTGATGCCACCACGCAGCCTCTGATACACACTGGAGAAAGCCGGCACTAGGATGTGCCTGTCAGCAGGAAGAGCTGCAAGCATCTACACCCACATGTAGACATATTTGTACACATACATTCATATACACACATCCATATATATACATGTCTTTATATACATCCACACACACGTCTGTATACCCACACATTCTTACACATGTCTACATATAGACACCTTCATGTACACATTACTGTACACACACATCCATATCCACACATTCATACACACATCTCTGTATTTCGGTATATCTGTATGCATACATGTCTACACACATCCATGTACAGATAAATCTGTTCACAGATGCACACACATTTGTACACACACATCTGCACACACGTCAGTGGGGATCAGGAAAACAGCATTAAGTAGTGAGGGTCTGGTAATAGTATTGTTTTGACACATTTTGAGTGAACTGACTAGCTAGTGGCTATCAGAGTGGTGTGTGGGGTGTGTCTGCAAGTTGGCAGGGCCATCAAATGTGGTATTTGTAGTTGCTTGTGGCTTTTCTAGAGGATCTTTCATGTGGAGCCTTGGAGTATAGTGAGCTGTTCCTACGGCCCATCTGCCAGTGTCTGCACCAGTGACCAACAAAGTTCTGGCTTCACGGGCCTCAAAGACTTTGGATTGCACAGTAAGAAACACTAGTGTGCCATCATTGGACGTGTCTGGTCACCACATGGAGATCCGTTGCCAGCGGTGGGATGGGAGCCGGGAGAGCCAGGAGTATGTTGCAGTCAGACAGGCTCAATAACCAGGGCTGGAGCTGGTGTGCAGCGGAGGTGGCAGTTGGGGTTGACTCTAGTCACATTCCATAGCAATGGTCGACTGAGTTCCTGAAGGATTCATCGAGGGGTTGTCAAGGAGAGAAGAGGAGTCTTCTGTGTTTATGTCTGAGTTTATAACACAGGTTTCTAATTTTGAGAAATCCTGAGTTTAAAAAAATTGGGGAAGGCCTGGGCATAGTGGTTCACACCTGTAATCTCAGCACTTTGGGTGGCCAAGGCGGGCGGATCACTTGGGCTCAGGAGTTTGAGACCAGCCTTGCCAACATGGTAAAACCCCATCTCTACTAAAAATACAAAAATTAGTTGGGCACTGTGATGTGCATCTGTCATCCCAGCTACTTGAAAGGCTGAGGTGGGAGAATCATTTGAACCCAGGAGGCGAAAGTTGCAGTGGACCTGGATCCTGCCACTGCACTCCAGCCTGGGTGACAGAGTGAGACTCCATCTCAAGAAAAATTAAAAATTGGGGAAGAATTGGCATAGAAAGCCATTAGCTGGGCTATCTTTTGCCCTCTCTCTGGTCCCAGCTTGTGTGATCATGGCTGGGCTTGCTGGCCAAGCCTGTCATTCCAGATGACACTAAGGCCTTTTCAGGGCTAGAGAGACCTGCAGCCACCCATGGTTGGCAAGGCTGAGTGGTTCTAGGCACAGCTGGAAATGAAACTGGTGATGGGGGCAGCCCTATCATCTTTACAGGGAACCTCACGCAGCAGGTGGGCAGCAAGCTGGCCTCTCCGCATGGCTGAGCCATCTGCTGAGTGACAAGGCCCATGTGACAGGTAGGAGATGAAGCTCCTTGTGCTCTGTCTCCTTTGTGACCAGGCTAGGCTGTGGGCCAAAAGCCTCCTGATGGTCTTTATCGCCCCAGCCTCTCAATATCAACATCTCATCTAAGGACAGATGCAGGCTCAGTGTGAGCCCCCAGAACTTCCCAAAAATTCCAACTGTCCCCACAAACCTTAAAATAGCAGATTTTGGGTTGTTCTTATTCTCACCCATGATAAGAAACGTATGTAACATTTTGACCTAAAATACACGGGGCATTTAAAACACACAGGCTGAGCAGATGCTGGCACTGTGCCAGAGCTAGAATGGTGACACCAGGGTGTGCCGCTTATGTGTTCTGAAAGATTTTAAGGTAAGGACAGGAGCTGGGGCTGGGGGCACTTGGAGCGGTGGCTGTTGACCACCTCATGTGGGTGTTTGGGAGTCGTAACAGCTGGCCCATTTCCACCTGTGTGTTCTAAATGACCTTCAGTGTTGCAGAAGCAGAAGCTTCAGAAGGTGAAATTTACCCAACGACCCATGATGTGTGGTTAATTCTTTTGTCATCTGACCTATTTGATTTTGTTTCATTCTACTTTTTTTGAGACAGAGTCTCACAGTATTGCTCAGACTGGATGCAATGGTGCAATCTTGGCTCACCGCAGCCTCTGACTCCTGGGTTCAAGCAATTCTCCTGCCTCAGCCTCCTGAGTAGCTGGGATTACAGGTGCCTTCCACCCCTGGTTATTTATTTGTTTGTTTGTATTTTTGTAGAGAGAGGGTTTTACTATGTTGGCCAGGCTGGTCTGAAACTCCTGACCTCAGGAAATCTGCCTGCCTTGGCCTCCCAAAGTGCTTGGATTACAGGAATGAGCCACTGTGCCCGGCTTTATTCTACTTTATCCTTGGGCCAACCATAGTCTCACACCTATAATCGCAGAACTTTGGGAAGCCAAGGCAAGAGAATTGCTTGAGCCCAGGAGTTCAAGACCAGCCTGGGAAACATACTGAGACCCCTGTTTCTACAGAAAAAAGAAATGTGTGTGTGTGTGTGTGTGTGTGTGTGTGTGTGTGTGTGTATATATATATATATATATATATATATGCGTGCGCGCGCACACACACACACGTTAGCCAAGATGGTGGCACATGTCTGTAGTACCAGCTACTTGGGAGGCTGAGGTGAAACGATTGATTGTGCCTTGGAGGTCAAGGCTGCAGTGAGCCATGATCAGGCCTGTCTGTGGGCTGTTATGCCGGGCACAGGTATTGACTCTTCAAGGAACCCCCAACCCCAAGGCCCCTGGGGTATTCCTGAGTCTTCTTTTTGCCTGGGGCTGGGGGTGTTTGTCCCTGGGGGCTGACCCTTTCACCTGCCTGCTCTGTCCCTGCAGCACTGATGTAAAGGATGGAGGAAGATGGACGATGGGTGGCTGCCCTGAATGCCGAGCTGTTCATGCCAGGGCTGGCAGGACTGTGTGCCCTTGGCCTGCTGCAGCAGTGGGGCCGGCTGTGGACCAACTCCCTGAGGATCCAGTACAGCCTCCTGGGTAAGGCACTGCATGCCTGGCTGTGGGGCAGTTGGAGGTGGCAGGGCCTGCCCTGGTTCCTGTGGTTGTGGCTCTGTGAGCTAAGATATGCTGTCACCACAGGATTTTCCATTAGTCATTCTGTGGGCTCTGAGTAGGACTTAGTACCTGCTCATTAAAAAAAAAAAAAAGCAAAAAGGTGTGTCTGTTGAGGGAACATTCATCCATCTCTTAAGACCTCCCAATGGACAGGTTTTAATGGAGTGACAGGTGAAGCAGACCGCAGAGCCGGGAGAAGACAGCTGAGGTCAGGCTGGGCTTGACCCTCCTCCTCTTGGAGCCCTGGTGGAGGGCTGCCTGGCAGAGGAGGGCCGGGATCCCTTGATTGATCCTCATAGCTCAGGCAAAGCAGCCAGTGCACCAGTGCAGCACTGGCGAGAGGCTGCAGACAGAGAGTGGCTCAGACGGTGCCTACAGGCTGGAGCTGGGCCGCATGCTCCACTGCACACAGATCCTGGCCTTCAGCCACAAGGTGGGTGCCCAGGCCAGCTGGGATGTCCAGAGAGAGCACCAGAGTCTGGCAAGTGGTGATCTGAGTACCCTGAGCTCATCCCCAAATAGATGAACTTGCTCCCAATAGCATGGCCATGTAGGAATGAATCCAGGGCTGGCACTTCAGCTTCAGTCTTATGTCTATTCATCCAGGGTTGCTTCAGCCCAGGAGGCAGAGGTTGCAATGAGTCAAGAATGTGCCACTGTACTCCAGCTTGGGCAACAGAGTGAGATATTATCTCTAAAATAAATAAAAAGTTAAAAAAAAAAAAAGTCCAGTTGTAGTGGCTCACGCTTGTAATTCCAGCACTTTGGGAGGCTGAGGCGGGCAGATCACGAGGTCAGGAGTTCAAGACCAGCCTGGCCAACATGGTGAAACCCTATCTCTACTAAAAATATAAAAATTAGCCAGGCCTAGTTGTGGGTGTCTGTAATCCCACCTTCTCTGGAGGCTGAGGCTGAGGCTGAGGCTGGAGAATCACTTGAATTGGAGGCGAGCTGTGGGAAGCACTGGGACAAGAGCAGCAACAAGAGACATCTTCGTGTCAGCCAAACCTTCAAGAATGACTCAGGGGCCCATCCTGAGTAATCACTTCATGGAGGTAAGCCTGGTTACTGCAGCAGAGCCATGCCCTGTGTCCAGCTCGGTGCTCTGTGCCCACCAGATGGTGGGAGCTAGGGAACCCCTCATGGCCCTCTGGCTGTGGCTGTAAGGATGCAGGGAGCTGAAACTCAGCCTTGATGACTCTCCCTTTTGTATCCCCAGGGGTAAAAAACCCTTGTCACAGTGCCAAGGACTAAAGGGAGGACTTGGAAAACACAGATTTCCAACCGTAAAAATGCATTTTTGAAACAGCAGTTCGTTTTTAGTTTTTCCCAGAGTGGGGGTTATTTTGCTGAATTAGGAACGATGGTGTGCTCAGTAGCTGAACCGGTGGTGATTCTTATACAGCATGCACTTAACCTTGTACATTTTTTTTTTCCTTTTCTCATCCAGTCATGCAAATGGCGGTGGTTTACTTTTTTTGAGGTGGAGTCTCACTGTGTCACCAGACTGGAGCATAGTGGCATGATCTCGGTTCAATGCAACCTCTGCCTCCCATATTCAAGTGATTCTCCTGCCTCAGCCTCCCAAGTAGCTGGGACTACAAGCATGCACCACAATACCTGGCTCATTTTTGTGTTTTTAGTAGAGATAGGGTTTCACCATCTTGGCCAGAATGGTCTTGATCTCTTGACCTCGTGATCTGGCCGCCTCAGCCTCCCCAAGTGCTGGGATTATAAGTGTGAGCCACTGTGCCTGACCCAACCTTCTTTCTTTCATGGGCTTCTGTCTTATTCTTACAAGGTCTCCCAGCTAATATCCCTTATGCCTCCTGCCTCAGTTTCTTCAGTCTTCTGCCTGCTTTCTTTTGAGTGTACAGCCTTGTTTCTGTGAAGCTCACTGCCACAGGGTCTCTTTCTGGTTCCATGATGAGCTTTTTGTGGCTGTGTGGTCGTTAAACACTCACAGCGGCTGCCCCAACTACCCTCCTGGCAGGACTAGGAACTTCTGACCTCTCCACCATCTGGGGCTAAGACCTTGCCCAATGCCAGGGTGGGCGTCCCTCTGACTAGCTGTTGAATATCACCTCCACAGCCTCTCTGCTGCCCCAGAGTCCCATGGCCACCCACAAAGTAGTGAATTTGAAAGAGTGCTCCAGGACTCTGCACACTGTGCTGTTTGCGGCTGTCATTGACTACAGTGAGAGGAGGCAGGAGTGTTGGCACAGGGAAGGGGGCCAGGGCGGAGTCCAGGGTGAACCAGGGCTAGCACCTAGTGTCCTCTCCCAGTCCCTGCACCTTCACAGGGGACGTATTTGGCTGTCCCAGCACTATGTCACCCAGGGTGTTCGGTGGGGCTGCCTAATTAGCAGGTGCTGCTTGGCTCAGAGCACACTGTCAGACTTCTAGGAGGCAAGCAGGGGTCTGGCATAAACCACATTTGTATAAACAGTTCAGGTGCAGAGCACCTCGTATCACTTCTAGGATTGGTGGGAACCCTCCCCCGATCCAAGTTCCCAGACAAGCTATGAGCAGGCCACGCAGAGGCAGCTCGGGTCTGCTGTGACAACTCACTCGCAATCTCCAGTGCCTGCTGCTCTATTCCTTTTCCTCCACTCCCCCCATCATAATCCCAGGAAGAGGCCCTATCTCCTTGAGGCCTAGGCTGGGCCTCTGAGCTGCCTAGGGGCCTCATGGTGGGTGTTGGCTGCCAGTTGCAGGGCCCCTGGACTGAAGGACTCCTATCTGGAATTGGTGCTGTGGCCCCTGAAGAAGGTGTGGCGGGAGCGGGAAGAGGAGGCCATGTGGTGGCTACAGGCCTGGGTGCCCGGATCCCAGGCAACCAGGATCCCAGGCCCATCAGGGTGATGCTGGGGGCTGTGAAAGGCACCCTGGAGCTGGTGAGTGAGAGCAAGGATGGGGCGTGGCTGGCAGTTGAGGACAACAGAGACAGCTTTCACTGTCCTTTCCCTTTCTAGGTGGCCCACCAGATGCTGTCCTGGGCTGAGGCCACATTCTCACGGACACTGAAGAGGCTCTGCAAACCCCTGCTGGACCTGTATGGCCTCATAGCCAGGTAACGCTGGGTTGGGAGTGTTGCATCCAGCGTTCCTGCCATGTATCAGGTGCAATGCTGATGCTTTGATACGCTCTGACTCACTGACTACTTTGACCGCCCTACACAGAGGCTTCTTCACTCCCCATTTTACAGGAGAGGAAGCTGGGGTTTCTTCCTCACTCCAGAGACCTCCTGAGCACAGTCCCAGTGTAGGCAGGATTTTAGGAGCTGCTGCGGAGGAGTGCAGTGGGCAAGGCTGATTCCTGCCTTCAGAAAGCTCAGTTTTACTCACAGACAGACACAAAGCCCAAGAAATCATCTACAGCAGAGTGTGCACAGCTCCCTGCAGAGAGCCTGAGAGTCACCTCTTACGCAGGCCATTCCGCTCTGTCACATTTCCTTGCTTTTGCTTTGCAATCAACTTTTTTTTTTTGAGATGGAGTCTTGTCTCAGTGGTGTGATCTCAGCTCATTGCAACCTCTGCCTCCTATGTTCAAGTGATTCTCCTGCCTCCGCCCTCCTAGTTGCTGGGACTACAGGTGTGAGCACTACTGCACCTGGCTAATTTTTTGCATTTTTAGTATAGACAGGGTTTTGCCACTCCAGGCTGGTCTCAAACTCCTGACCTTCAGTGATGCAACCCCTTTGGTCTTCCAAAGTGTTGGGATTACAGGCATGAGCCACCACTCCTGGCCTGTTATGTAACATTTTAAACACACAAAAGCCCTTCATTCTTGCAGGCCCTGAAGAAGCCGGCTGCAGGCTGGGTGTGGCCCACTGCTCATCATTTATCACCACTGAGCCATACCTTAGGTGGCAAATGCTTGAGATGGTGAGATGGTGAGCTGGGGATCCTATGGGGTGGCCATGGCCAGCTTTGAGACGGTACAGTTCAAGCAAGAGCCATGGGGCCAGTGTGGAAAGAGAGCTCCAGGTGGAGGCACCACTGCACAGAGGCCTGGGAGAGGGATGTGACTGCCCTGTTTGTTTTTGAGATGGGGTCTCATTCTCTGTCACCCAGGCTGGAGTGCTGTGGTGTGATCTCAGCTCACTGCAACCTCTCAAATTCAAGTGTTTCTCCTGCCTCAGCCTCCCACGTTGCTGGGATTACAAGCATTCACCACCGTACTCGGCTAACTTTTGTATGTTTAGTAGAGACGGGGCTTCACTATATTAGCCAGACTGGTCTCAGAATCCTGGGCTCCAGAGACTTGGTGCTGGGATTATGGGCATGAGCCACCTTGCCTGGCCTGTTTGAATAGCAAGGTGGTGGGGCTGATGTGACTGGGAGGTTCCAAGGCTAGGGGATGAGGGGAGGACTCTGGCTTCTGCTCTGACCTAGGAAGGATGTGATCACTCTTTCACTTCAAAAGGCTCCTTTGGTCCCTGTGTTGAGAACAAGGGGGTGGTGGATAGGAATGGGGAACCCAGTCTAGAGCAGGGGCCTGGGGACCAAATATCCTTTTCCCTCAGCCATGAGGCCCACCAGGAACCAGGCTACAGGCAAGGGGGCCACCCCTTCTTCCATGCTGGTGGCCTTACAGAGAGTCTGGACTCCAGCTCTGCCTCTTCCTGGGATTCCTCTGCATTGGCTCTGTGTACCTCAAGTTTCCCCAGCTGTAGAATAGGGACTAGACCCACATCATGGGGAAAAGGCTCCACATAATACAAGTTCCTGCTCCTGCCACCTTGTGGTCAGAATGTAGGCTGAGGAAGGGAAGAGCTCCCAGGGCGGGGCTTTGGCTTGGTTGAAGAATCACCTGCCTGGTTACTCACCTCCCTGGTGAGTGGGATCTCGTGGGGGGTGCCAAAAAATGGATTTAACTGACAGTGAGGGTGTTGAAGCTGCTTCCTGCCCCCAGCTGCAGGGCCTCTGGGCTCCCTAAAAGGTAAGTGAGTCCACCTGCCTGCCCCCCTCACTGGCCCATCAACAAGAGTGTGTGCAATGTTCCTCTTCCCACTCCACCCCCACATGAGCCGAGATCTCCCTGATCATTCAGATCTCACAGGCTTGACCCTACTCTACATGTTGAGAAAGCTCCGGTCCTCCCCTCAACTGTAGAAATTTCCTAGACCTGTCGGTCAGGCACATTGGCTCATGCCTGTAATTCCAGCACTTTGGGCAGATCGCTTGAGGTCGGGAGTTTGAGACCAGCCTGACTAACATGGTGAAACCCTGACTCTACTAAAAATTCAAAAATCAGCCAGGCATGGCCGTGAGTGCATGTAGTTCCAGCTACTCTGGAGGCTGAGAAAGGAGAATCACTTACACCCAGGAGGCAGAAGTAGCAGGGAGTCAAGATCATACCACTATACCCGAGCTTGGGAAACAGAATGAGATTCTGTCTCAAAAAAAACCAATTTCCTACACCTTCCAGCTTCTATCCTTGGCATCCACACACACAGGCCCCATGCTGCCCAAGACCCAGGGGGCAGATTAGACATGACATTAAATATCTGTGTTATCAAAATAGGGCAGCTTGTTTCTGTCCCGGCGTCACCCCCCATCTCTGCTCTCATACCAGCCTCTGCTCCTCCACCTCATTATGGGATTTTCTAGAACAAGGATAGCCCTCCCCGAGAGGCACCCCAATGCTCTGCATGGCAGAGCTCTTCCCGCAGACCTGTGGGCTCCCCCTCTGCTGCCAAAAGAAGCATGGCTCAGCGGCTTGTCCTGTGCATTCCTTCTAGGAACTACTCAGTGGTGGTGATGCCGCTGCTGCCTGGGGGTGATGTGGTCTGGGTGACTGGCTACCTGACGGAGAAGCTGCTGTGGCCACTCCGACAGCTGTCCAGGGCCAGCATGCCATCCGAGTTCTACCGGCTCAGATGCCACCTGCTGCAGGGTCTCTGGAGGTATGAGTCCTGCCCCGGGCTGTGCCACCCTCCTCCCTGGGAGCCCCCTGCCCTGTGGGCACAACAGCAGGGCCATGAAGGGGCAGGTACTGTGGGGGTACAGGGAAGCCTGCAGAGGCTTGTGGCATCACAGTGCCAGGCCCAGAGCTTATTGGACTTCCCAAGGTCCTATTGGACTAGGGCTGAGGCTGCACATCCTTCTTTTTTCCAGATTATAAGGCCTGGCCCAGCAGTGCAGCCAAGGGTGGTGCTGGGATGACCAGCTCTGGGCTCCTGAGGAGCTTGCCTGTGGCTCAGGTGAGTCTGCTAATATCTGTGGACTCAGCTTCCTCCACTGTGAAATGCAGGTAACCACGTGGCTCACTCACATGTGTAAGGGGCATGTACAGTTCTTAATGCACAAAGGAGCCCCTCATGTCTGTGGGGGAGCCACTGTACCCAGGCTTGGCAAGGAGCGGTTTATCTGTGTGCGACTCACATGGAGGCCTATGGCTCCCTAGAAGCGTGGGTGTAGTCAGGTCTAAGCAGCACGCTGATCTTGTAAAAAACCAGCCTGGTATTGAAGTCGTGTGTGTGTGACCATGGGCTTCTCTGTGCCCCTCAGTTCTGACAGCTGACCACGGGGCTGGTAGTGCCTCCTTTGGATGCTGGTTCTGGCCAACAGGTGTCTGGCTGTGCACGATGGATGGTGCTTTCCCACCACGGGCACGAGCACCCCCAAGGCAGAGCTCAGGGGCCACACTGGCTGGACTGGTCAGACCTGTTTCTTCACAGGCCATCTTTCCTACCCTGAATGGGGCAGGTCAGCAGGACACCGCTGTCATGTTTGAGGGAGCCGTTGGCCATCCACTTAAACGGTCCATTTTTTTTTCCCTCCAGTAGCTTCCTTGAGATTAAATGGATGACTTGTATAATTTTTTTTTTTTTTTTTGAGACTAGGTCTCACTCTGTTGTCATGGTTGGAGTGCAGTGGTGTGCTCTCAGCTCCCTGCACCCTTTATCTCCTGGGTTCAAGTGATCCTCCTGCCTCAGCCCCGCAAAGTGCTGGGATGGCTTAGCACCATTGTGCCCAGCTGATGTGTGAATTTTAAGTGCACGATTCAGTGGCTTCTAGTTTACTCAGAGTTGTGCATGCCTCACCACAATTGATTTTAAAATGTTTTTATTTTCCTAAAATGAAACCCTGCAGCTACCAGTTCGCCTGCTGTGTCCATGGCTGTGCCTGCTCTGGACATCTGATGTAAACAGAAGGATGACTATGTGGCCTCTGAGCCATGCTTTGTTACTTAGCACAGCTGTTTTGTAGCAGGTCTGGGGACTCCATTCCTTATTAGGGCTGAATTGGGCCATAGCCTTTCAGCTCATGTCATTCTGAAGCTGGTGGGGGGACTCCTGGCCTTAGGGCAGGCTAAGCCAGGGCTCTAGGCATTGGGGTACCCAGCAGGCATTGTGCTCCCACGGCGGTGGGTGGAGCTGGCTCCACTCAGCCTGCCTTTGGAGCTGCTTCTCCCCAGTCCATGCCCTGGTAGCCAGGGCTCAGCACGTGGTGACTTTTGATGGCCGGGTGTGGGACCTCAGCGTCCAGTGCAGCAGTACCCTCCTGGCCCAAGACTTCACTCATAGCACATTCTCACTGATGCTGAGTCGGACAGGCTTGGGGCTCATGGCCCTGACTGTGGAGCTGAACCATGTGACCCTCATCTTCTACTCCAGCCTGCAGGTGAGGAGGAGAGGCCAGAGCTTCCACTGGAGACCTGTGCCTATGGCAGATTGCCTGGGGGATGGCACTTTCAAGCTTGTCCCCTGGCTGTGGGTCAGCCCTCCTGCCCACCTCCTCTGGTCCACAGGCCTACAGGATGTACAACTCCTCCCTGCCAGGGGATAGCTGTCCAGACCTCCAGCTGCCTTTTGCCATGAAAAGGAGGGTTGTCTCCAGGATTGAGATGGCCAGTAAGGATGGGGTCTCCATCTCCTGTGACATGCCCACCAGCCTCTGCAGCTGACTCTGCGGCTCTGGCACCACAGTGAGTCTGGGCCCCGGCAGAGTTGGCCCCACCACCAAAAGCCTCTTTGGGATGCACCATTCTCAGCTTCCAGTGTGACAGGTCCCCGAGCTGTAGGTGGCCACTGTGGTTGAGAGGTTGGCACTGAGGCCCAGGGCTTTCTGCCCCCATCCCTTGGATATATGGCTCCAAGGTGGAGTTGGCCTTTCTGTGGTCCCTCTGCCAAGGAACACAAAGGGCAGGCCTGGATTCTGGCCCCTCGAGCTGAAGATGTGGAGAAAGGATGGGGGGACACACGCTGTCCTCAGTCCCTGTGCTTTCTTTCCCTCTTCTGATGAGGGTTTGGAGCCAGAGCTCTGGGAGTCTGGGGTGGAGGGATTCTACCAATCCTCCATGTGCCTCAGGCTCATCTCTCATACAGGTCCCCTGGGGGAGGATCACGGGCTCTCAGGACCTCCTCAGCTTTCCTCCTATTCACAGGCATATCCGCTGGCCTTCTGGACACCAATGACAATGAATCAGGCACTGATCTAATGTTGCTGGATGGCTCTATGGCCCACAGCCTGGAGGAGCTCAGCCTGGCCTGGCAGGTGAGCAGATGCAGCTGCCCTTCCTCCCTCTGGCTGAGTCTCTTGAGGCTGCTTGCTGCAGAGTCCCAGGAGAGGCAGGTGGCCTGCTGGCTCTGCAGAGGTCTTTGCAGACCCAGGGTTGGGGGGAGTCTCCTGCTGAGGCCAATGTATATGGGGGAGCCACATGGTTTAGCGGGAGGCCTGAGTCTTGCGTCTGTCCTACCAGGTGGATGGTGACTGCAGGGCCACTGAGAAGACTCAGCCGACCTGCCCAGGACAGAGCCCCACCTGCTGTGCCTTCTTCCAGGACCCCCCATCCAGCTTGGGGAACTGCTTCCAGGTGGTGAGTGTGATCCTGGGCCCTGGGGCACAGCAAGCCCTTTCCCCAATCTACCCTAAGGAGTGACATGGAACAGAGGTTTAGGCTAGAGACAGTGACTGGGTGGCCCTGATTTCAGGTGGAGCTTGTACCATTTCTTAGCCTATGTGTGCAGGACTCCTGTGGCACCTGGGAGCTCCAGCCTGTCTGCACTCTGGCAGCCACCTACATCTACCTCTGTGCCTGCAGCTTCATGTTCCTGGTCCTTCTCCACAGTGCAATAAGCTGCCCCAGCCGGCTGTCACTCTGCCCCCTGGCTGGCATCTGCCTTCCAGCCGGAGGGAAAACCCATCTCTCTCTCTTGTCAGGGAGAACAAGTAATTGTCATTCAAGGAGCTAAGAGTCAAAACAAATCATTTAAGGCCTGATACAGCTTGAATGTGTGTCCCCTCCAAATCTCACATTTGTTAGAGGGTGTACATCCCTCATGAATGGCTTAGCATCCTGTGTTTGGTGAAGCATGAGTTCTTGCTCTATTCGTTCACATGAGAGCAGTTTGTTTATAAAGAACCTGGCCCTTCCTCTCTCTCTCTTTGAACCCACTCCCATTTCTGCCATGATCGGAAGCTTCCTGAGGCTTCGCCAGAAGCCAAGCAGATGCTGGAGCTGTGCTTGTATAGCCAATTATCTCTTTTATTTATGATCTACCCAGGCTGGAGTGTAGTGACACAATCTCCCCTCACTGCAACTTCCACCTCCCAGGTTCAAGCAATACTCCTGCCTCAGCCTCCCAAAAATACAGGCAGGTATTTTTGTAGAGATGGTATTTCTCTATGTTGGCCAGGCTGGTCATGAATTCCTGACCTCTGGTGATCCACCTGCCTGGGCCTCCCAAAGTGCTGGATGACAGGCATGAGTCACCACACCCAGCCTCATGAGGGATTTGAATGTCCACTATCGTTTAGGAAAATGCTCAGCCCGTTTTCCCTCTGCTCTCATACTGCAAAAATCATCATCAACACAGAAGATGCTCACTTCTGTGAGCAAACGTGTGAGGGGTTTGTCTCCACTACCAGGGCAGACCTCTAATTCAGTTCTAACACTAGCTACCTTGAGATTCTTCAGCCAGTGCTGCATACAATTGCCACAGCCAAACCCCCACTAAAATAATATAGAGGTCAGTATTAACAAGAGGAGTGGACCTCCAAGAGCTACAGATGCCAGAATTAGTGGCTGCCATTTGTAGACATTTAAAACTTAATCAATTGGAAAATACAACAAAGGGAGGATGAAATGAGATGATCCAACATGTCTCAAAGAAATTCCAGGCCGGGTGTGGTGGCTCATCCCTGTAATCCCAGCACTTGGGAGGCCAAGGTGAGTGGATCACCTAAGGTCAGGAGTTTGAGACAAATCTGGCCAACATGGTGAACACATCTTTACTAAAAATACAAAAATCAGCCAGGAGTGGTGGTATGTGCCTTTAATCCCAGTGGCTCAGAAGGCTGAGGCAGGAGAAATGCTTGAACCCAGAAGGTGGAGGTGGCAGTGAACTAAGATCTTGCCACTGCACTCCAGCCTGGTGACAGAGTGAGAGTCTGTCTCAAAAAAAAAATTCCAGAATGAAAACAGACAGGACCCAGGACCCTTTAGAGTCAGGAGGCACAATCCCCAATACAATAAATCCATCTGTACCTAGACCCCTCCAAACACAATTGCAGAAAAGACAAAAGGTCCTAAAAGCTACTGAGGAGGGTGGAAAGAAGGAAGAACATGTTGACAATTGCTTTCCCACCAGCAGCAACAGAAGACAGTGGAGTAAGAGAAAGTAAGCATGAGATTAGAGATGATCCCCAGCTCAACTATAACTGAATGAAATAACCTCTCAGCACTGATCTGTCTAGAGATCTCTTTACCACAAATGGACACTTACTCAAGGGACATCCACATGTTCATTTATGTACTGTCTGTGTCTGCTTTCCTGCTACAGGTGCAGAGTATCTTCAAGGGAGACCACATTTTTGCTCTCTGAAAGACTCAATTAGGAGGATGAAGAGATAAGCTACAGATTGGGAAAAATGTTTACAAACCCCCATCAGACCAAGAACGCATCTCCAGAGACTCATGTCTACAATACATAAATAACTCAAAGCTCAAAAGTAGGCCACACTTGTATTCCCAGCACTTTGTGAGGCTGAGGCGAGATGGCTTGAACCCGGGAGGTCAAGGCTGCAGTGAGCCATGACTACACTCCTGGCTGCATGACAGAGTGAGAGCTTGTCTCACAAAACAAAACCTCCAAAGTAAAAAATGGGAAATAAACACATCAATAATGTTTGCACTCCCAGCCATAGAGAAACAAGGTAATGCTACACACCTGAGCTCCAGTGAGTTCCGGCACAGGTTGGTGAGTTGCAGGGACTCTGCAGCATAGAGCATTAGTTGAACATCCAAATGGCCAGGTTGTGATTTCAGCATCCACTGATGAGTGCACTATAAAAAGCACTGTTCTAGTACCAAAAAGGTGGTGGCTGCTGAGAATAAAGCTAGGCTTAGAGGCAGGAATCGAGGTCACGGTCTACCAACCAGATCCTCTCGGGAAACAGCATTGGACTCATGAAGTGCCAAGACAGGAGGTGGTGTGGCTCCACGGGAAGGTTGGAGAATCTGGGAATCAAGCAGAAGTGCTCATTGTTCTGACCATGTAAAAACAAAACTGTCAGCTACTACAGCCACCAACAGAACGTCTGGGACGACAGGCATCTCAGACGATTTATAGTTACAGGGTAACAATGGAGTATTATCTGCAGTTAAGGTCCTCTGTCTTCCTCTTAGGTTTTATTTATTTATTTATTGAGGTGAAGTCTTTCTCTTTCACCCAGGTTGAAGTGCAGTGGAGCAATCTCAGCTCACTGCAACCTTCTCCTCCTGGGTTCCAGCAATTCTCCTGCCTCAGCCTCCTGAGGAGCTGGGATTACAGGCATGTGTCACCATGCCCCGCTATTTTTTTTGTGTTTTTAGTAGAGACAGGGTTGCACCATGTTGGCCAGGGTAGTCTCAAACATCGGACCTCATGATCTGTCTGCCTCGGCCTCCTACAGTGCTGGGATTACAGATGTGAGCCACCGTGTCTGGCCGGGTTTATTTATTTTAAATCAAGGGCTAAATTCTTCCCCTCTCTTGAACACCAGTTAACATTTGAAAGACAAATTTAAAGGTGATTGGAAGTTACAAAATAAATGCATCTTATGAACTCTCATAAGAAAAAAGGAATATTAAGATACTTTTTATTACCTTTTTGAGACAGGATCTTGCTCTGTCCTCCAGGCTGGAGTACAGTGTGCAGCCTCCCAAGTAGTTGGTATTACAGGCATCCACCACCATGTTTTTGTATTTTTAGTAGAGACGGGGTTTCACCATGTTGGCCAGGCTGTCTCGAACTCCTGACTTCATGTGATCCTTCCACCTAGTGCCTGACCAGAAAGATTAAGACATTCTCAGATAAACAAAAGCTGAGATAGTTCGACCTCTCCTGCAAGAAATGGTAAAGGGAGTCCTTCAAGTCAAAACAAAAAGATGCTGGGTGGGTGTTTGAAGCCACATATAAAGACCTGTATTATTGGAATTTTGATTCACATCTCTGATTTTTATTATTTTATTGGATTGAAAAGAGATGTGTAACCATAAGCCTATGTTAAATATGTAATTTATTTAAAAAAATTACGCATGGTGGCATGCACCTATAGTCTCAGCTATGGAGGATCACTTGAGTCCAGGGGCTTCAGGTTACAATGAGCTATAATAGTGACACTGCACTCCAGCCTGGGTGACAGAGTGAGACCCTCTCTCTAAAATATAGATATACTTTGTAGCATCAAGAACACAGGATGGGGCACAGCTGTCCAGGAGTACAGTATTTGCATGCGATTGAACTTACTATTTTATAATCAATTTTAAACTTAACTTCAGGATGTTTTATATAATCCTCAGGGTAATTACAAAGAAAATGTCTACAGGATGTACACACAAAAGGAAGTGAGAAGGCATTATAAGTGTGTCACACCAAAAAATCAATTAACATAAAGGAAGGCAGAAGGAAGGAAATGAGAGAGAAAACAAACCAATAAGCCACGCAGAAAACAATCCACAAAGTGGCTCTGCGAGGCCCCGTAAATGGTGTGCTGGAGTCCTCCCAGAGGAACTGCTCACCTTAGTCCCTGGCTGTGGGCCTCATGGCACAGTCACCCACCAGGCTATTGAGTTTCATCAGATGATGATAATCTTTAAAAATGCAAATTATTTCCACAATCTAAAGATAGTAAGAGACTTACATGTAGGATGAGAAAAGATACTCCATGGAAATGGTAACTGAAAAAAGGAAGAGAAGCTAGATTAATCTCAGACTAAATAGACTTAAGGTCAAAAGCTGTTGTAAGAGATAACAATCCATTCACCAAAAAGATGCAACAGTTATAAAGATACATGCAATGCACCTCAGAGCTTTAAATATATGACACAAACACTGACGGAATGAAAGGAGAAACAAACAGTTCTGTGAAAACTGTAGGAAATTTCTACCCCTCACTTTTTTTTTTTCCAGACAGAATCTTTGTTTCCCAGGCTGGAGTGCAGCTGCAACCTTCTGAATTCAAAGTACGTGTGGAATGTTCTATGGGAAAGATCATCTATTAGGCCTGAAATCAAGATTTCATACATTTTAAATGACTGAAATCATAATAGCAGAAGGAAAACTGGAATATTCACAAATCTATGGAAACTCAATAACATACCACAAAACTATGGGTCAAAGAAAAATAGTAAGGAAAATTATAAAGTATTTTGAGACAAAACGTATCAAATCTTATAGGATGCAGCAAAAGCAGTGCTATGAGGAAAATCTATAGCTGTACACGCTTACATTTTTAAAAAGCTGGCTGGAGATGGTGGCTCACATCCGAAATCCCAGCACTTTGGGAGGTTGAGATAGGCAGATAACCTGATGTCAGGAGTTTAAGACCAGCCTGGCTAACATGGGGAAACACCATCTCTACTAAAAACATAAAATTAGCCAGGCATGGTGGCAAGTACCTGTAGTCTCAGGAGAATCATTTGAACCCATGAGGAGGTGGTTGCAGTGAGCCAAGATTATACCACTACACTCCAGCCTGGGAGACACAGCTAGACTCCACGTCCCCCCACCCCCCCCCCCAAAAAAAAAAGCTGCAGCCAGGCATAGTGACACTTCTATAATCCCACCTACTTGGAAGGCTGAGGCCAGGAGATTGCTTGAACCCAGGAGTTTGAGACTAACTCAGCAAGCAGCAAGACCCTCTCTCAAATAAAAGAAAAAGGAAAAGCTCTCAAACCACAATCTTAACTTTGTACCTTAAATTATTAGAGAAGAACAGCCTAAACCCAAAGCTAGGAGAAGGAAGGAAATACTAAAGGTTAGAACAGAAATAAAAAAAAAATCAGTGACCAAAAACTTGACGGGAAAGTACAAGAACAGATGGCTTCATGGGTGACTTGTACCAAACAGTTACAGAATCAATACCAATCCTGCTCATCTTGTTCCAAAATACTGAGGAAAGAATACCTCTAAACTCATTCTGTGAGGCCAGCATTACTGATACCAAAGACAGACAAAGCAGCAGAAGAAAACACACCACTATTCCTGATCAATACAGCTGCAAGAGTGCTCAAGAAAAACTAATGAGAATTCAACAGCATCAGAAAAGGATTATACAACATGGTCAAGTAAGATTTATTCCTGGAATGCAGAGGTGGTTACCATATAAACATTAGGGTAAGATACCACATTCACAGAATGAAGGAAAGAAAACACATAATTTGTTTCAATTAGTACAGAAAAAGCATTTAATGAAGTTTAATATTCTTTCATGACTAAAAACATACTAGAAATCAAAACAACCTCAACGTAATAAAGGTCATATGAACAACCTCCAGCTAGTATCAATCTCAATGGTGAGAGACAAAATTTTCCAAGATGTGTAATAAAACAATGATGCCTGCTTTCATAATACTGGGAATCCTAGCCAGAGCTATTAAGGAAGGAAGGAAAAAGAAAAGGCATCAAAATTGGAAAGGAAGAAGTAAAATTTTCTGTTAACAAACGACATGATCTTCTTCGTAGAAAATCCTAAAGACTGCACAAAATAAACTGTTAGAACTAATAATTTGTCCAAGTTTCAAGATTATGAAATCAACATACAGAAGTCAGTTGCATTTCTACACACTAACAGTCGACAATCCAAGAAGGAAATTAAGAAAACAGTTCCTGCTGGCTTGGTTGTGGATGCCTATAGTCCCAGCTACTGGGAGGCTGAGGTAGGAGAATCGCTTGAGCCTGGGAGGTCAGTGCTGTCAGTTTTTATAATGATTATGCCTGTGAATAGCCAGTGTACTCCAGCCTGGGCAACATAGTGAGACACTATCTTAATAAAAGAAAAAGTCAGTTTACAATAGCATCAAAAAGAATAAAACAGGAATAAACTCAACCAGGAGGCAAAGACTCTGGCAGGATTTTGAGTTCCAGAGACCGGTTATGTAATAAATGTAAAGGCATCTCATATTTATGTATTAAAGGGCTTAGTTTCGTTAAGATGTCAATATGACTCAAAGTGATCTACAGGTTTAGTTTGATTTCTTCCAAAATCTCAGACATTTTCTCTTCGATTATAGAAAAATCCATCCTTATAAATTGTGCAAAGTTTATACGCAATTTCAAGAGATCCCAGATGGCCAAAGCAATCTTGAAAAAGTAACAAAGTTGGAAGTCCTTTACTTCTCAATTTCAAAATGTATTATTGAAAGCTACAGAGGGCTGGGCATGGTGGCTCAAGCCTATAATCCCAGCACATTGAGAGGCTGAGGTGGGCAGATCATGAGGTCAAGAGATCAACACCATCCTGGCCAACATGATGAAACCTCATCTACTAAAAATACAAAAATTAGCCAGGTGTGGTGGCACATGCCTGTGGTCCAAGCTACTCGGGAGGCTGAGGCAGAAGAATCCCTTGAACCCAGGAGGCAGAGGTTGCAGTGAGCTGAGATTGTGCCACTGCACTCCAGCCTGGTGACAGAGCAAGACTCTGTCTTTAAAAAAATAAAAAAGCTACAGTGGTCAAAAGTGTGGTACGGCAGTAAAGACATACAGAGAGACCAGTGGAATGGAATACAGAGTGCAGAAGGAACCCGTTACACACGTGGTCAAATGAGTTCAATAAAGATGCCAAGACTATTCACTCAGGGAAGGGACAGTCTTTCAACAAATGGTGTGAGAAAACTAGATATCCACAGGCAAAAGAATGAAGATAAAGCCTTACCTTATATCATGTTAAAAAAGAAAGAAAGAAAACCTCAATAATGAATCAAAGACCCAAGTGTAAGATCTGAAGCTATACAACTCATTTTTTTTTTTTTTTTTGAGACAGAGTCTCTCTCTGACATGAAAGCTGGAGTACAGTGCTGCTATCTCGGCTCACTGCAACCTCTGGCTCCCGGGTTCAGGCAATTCTCTGCTTCAGCCTCCCAAATATCTGGGATTACAGGAGCCCATCACCATGCCTAGCTAAATTTTGTATTTTTAGTAGAGACAGGGCATCTTGGTCAGGTTGGTCTTGAACTCCTGACCTCAGGACTCACCCAGTTCAACCTCCCAATGTGCTGGCATTACAGGCAGGAGCCACTGTTCCCAGCTGACAACTCTTAAAACATGGAAGGAGAGCTTCCTTTGGCCATGATTTCTTAGATATGACACCAAAGGCCCAAACAACAAAAAGAAAGTAGACAGATTGGATTGCATTGAAGGATACTATTAACAGACTGAAAAGGCAACCTACGGAATGACAGATGTGCAAATTACATGTCAAAGAGTTCTCATCTAGAACAGATAAAGCACTCTCACCATGCAACAACAAAAACCCGACTAACGCGGTTCAGAAATGTGCAAAGGATGTGAATAGACAGTCCACCAATTAAGAGATGCAAATGACCAATCAGCACACAAAAAGATGCTCATCACTATTAGGGAAACAAACCAAAATCACATGGAGAGGCTCAGCATGCTGGCTCACACCTGTAATCCCAGCACTCTGAAAGGATGAGGTGGGAAGACCACTTGAGCTCAGGAGTTTGAGACCAGCCTGGCTGACAGGGTAACACCATATCTTTACTAAAAATAGAAAAATTACCTGGGTGTGGTGCCATGTGCCTGAAGTCCCAGACGCTCAGGAGGCTGAGGCAGGAGAATTGCTTGAACCGGGGAGGTGGAGATTGCAGTGAGCCAAGATTGTAACCGCTGCACTGTAGCCTGAATTACAGAGCGAGACTCCATCTCAAAAAAAGAAAAGAAAGAAGACCTACATGGAGAGGCCACCTCAGTCTTATTAGGATGGTTGTAATCCATACAGAAAATAAAGTGTTAGCGAGAATGCTGAGCTATTGGAAGCCGTGTGTACTCTTACTGGGAATTTAAAATGGAGCTTAGCTATGGAAAACAGTGTTTAAACTTTTCATCAAAAAGTTAAAAACAGGCCAGGCGTGGTGACACACACTTGTAATCCCAGCACTTTGTGAGGCCGGGGCAGGTGAATCACTTGAGGCTAGGAGTTCAAGACCAGTCTGGCCAATGTGGTGAAATCCATCTCTACTAAAAACAAACTAGCCACGCGTGGCGGTGCAGGCCTGTAATCCCAGCTACTCGGGAGGCTGAGGGTTAAGAATTGCTTGAACCCAGGAGCCAGAGGTTGCAGTCAGCCAAGACTGTACCACTGCATTACAGCCTGGGTGAGAGAGCGAGACTCTGTCTCAAAACAAGGATTACCATATAATCCAGCATTTCCACTTCTGGGTGTGTACTCTCTACAATTCAAAGGGCCTCACACATTTATACACTGATGTTCATAGCAGGGTTGTTGAGAGCAAATTCTGACATGTGTGAGAAATCATATTGTTTGCTGAGAAATCCTATTGAGAGAGGCGGCAAGGGAAACCTAGTCGGCCACCCAAAGTGGAAAACTGCCCCCAAAGCAGCAAACTGCTCAGAGCACTATAACACAGTATCCAGTATAATTATGCCTCACGCCAGATGAATTAGCTCTGTGAACACAGGATGTGTGACCCTTTCCTTTGTTCCCTTGTAAAGAGCGCTTTCTAGTTTGTCTTTAACCTATAGTAAACACACACGAGCTGCCTGGTTAGTTTACCTTTAACCAATGAAAGAGCAGAGAGCATCTGCTTGTAAAACTTGTCACTGGAAAGTCAAGAATAAATACATAGGTCAGAGTCTGCTCTGAACTCTCAGCTGGAAATGCTGTGAGACCCCTGGTGCTCCACTCTGTACCCACCTTTTGCTATCTCCGTGTCTGTTTCTTAATTCCTTCAGTGCCACATAAGTTGGGGTCTCCGAGGCTGAGCTGGTCTCGGCACAGCGTTATTCATAGGAGCTGAAAAATAGCAGCAATCCAAGTGAACACCGACAGATAAACAAATGTGGTCTCTCCATACAGTCACACATTATTCAGCCTTAAAAAGGAAGAAAATCCCGACACATGCTAACACATGGATGAACCTTTAGGACATTGTGCAAAGTGAAATGAGGCAGTCACAAAAAGAGAAATACTGTATGATTCCACTTATGGGAAGGACCTAGAGTAATCAGATTCACAGAGACAGAAAGTAGAGTGGTGGTGGCCAGGAGCTGGGAGAGCCAGTAATGGCTTATTTAAAGGGACAGAGTTTCAGTTTGGCAGGATTTAGTGAGTTCCAGAGTTTGGCTGCACAAAAATATAATTGTACTTACACTGAAGTGGGTACTTTAAATGGTGGTTGTAAATTTTTTGTGTTTTACCACATTGAATATTTTTGACATTGGAAATGTGTATTTATTGAGCACCTCCGTGCTGGGCATGATGATACAATTATCAACACCGTAGTTATTAAAAACACTCTTAGGGAGGTACAATTCTAAGTGTAAAAACTAGCACAGGAAGACAATAATAGACAGACCCACAAGACTCAGATAGTAGGCTGATTAGACAGAGATCATAGATTTCAGCAGGGAACCAGAAATTATTAAAATTACTAATCACTAAACTTATAGTTTAGTAATTTAGCCAATCAGCTAATTTACTAATTACTGAAAATTACATACTGAAAAAGAACCAGAATGTAGTATAAAGAGATGGCAGAAAGACCACCTAAAGCCCATCTTTTAGACATTGCTCTTAGCAGATGAGGGACAGAAGGGTACTTCCTGGCCAGGTGTGGTGGCTCATGCTTGTAGTCCCAGCTCTTCAGGAGGCTGAGGCAGGGGAGTCACTTGAACCCAGCAGGCAGAGGTTGCAGTGAGCTGATACTGTGCCACTGCACTCCAGCCTGGGCAACAGAGCAAGACTCCATCTCAACAAAATAAATAGCAGGGTGTGGTGGCTCACGCCTGTAATCCCAGCACTTTGGGAGGCCGAGGCGGGTGGATCACTTGAGGTCAGTAGCTGGAGACCAGCCTGACCATACCCCGTCTCTAATAAAAATAGAAAAATTAGCTGGGTGTGGTGGCAGGCATCTGTAATCTCAGCTGCTCAGGAGGCTTAGGCAGAATTGCTTGATCCTGGGAGGCAGAGGTTGCAGTGAGCCACTGTACTCCAGCCTGGGTGACGGCTAGACTCCATCTCAAAGAAATTAAATAAAGCCCATCTTTTAAACCATTCTCCTAGCAGGTAAGGGATACAAGAGTGCTTCCTTACCCTCATAGCCCTGAGTGTCCAGTCTGTGCCCTTGACCAGCACACTTGATAGGGAAACAGCAGAGCAGCCTCCACTGCAAACTGTACTGAAGATCCTACCCACACAGTGAGAGTTCCCTTTAGCCTGCACTTCAGGTTGGATGCATCCTGAGCTCTCAATGCATCGTGTGCTAAGGTTCCGCCCTCCCCTGGGCTGGGAAGTATGTCTTGGTCTTCTGTCTCCAGGGTGCTGGTGGCAGAGCCTGACATGGAGTGGGTGCCCCATAGATGCTTGTTTAATATCCCAGAAACTCAGCAGGCTGGGCCTAACACCACTGCCTGCAAAGGCCTGGCAGGTGTAGGGACTCATCGACCCATCCCTGGTGTTCTTACAGAAAAGGGAGAGGGAGATGGGTGGGAGTGGATGGAGAGTGGTCCTTTCAATAAGGAGGGCCAGGGGCTGTAATAGGGGCCCTGGCATAATTTATTTCAGGAAACAGCAGGGCCCCCTCTCCTCTGGGTCCCATAGCCTGGCCTTACTTCTCCTTTTCAGTTTGAGATTTCATCTAAGCTAGCACTAGGCTGCCAAAGTCTTCAAACTCCTTCACCTTCTACTCTAATTGCAGCTCCTTGACAAGGGCAAGACTCTTGGCTGGGACAGAATAACCAGCATGGAATGCTGGGAAACTCAGAACCACACGTGCTTCAAATGCAGAGAAGATGAGCTGTTTGCCATTGCACTCAAAATACTTGTGAGGACGTGAAACTCTCCCACTGGTCTGGTTAATTCTCCCCCTTCCTCCACACCTCCACTGTAAACCAAGAAACAGCATGGCCAGCGAGTCCCAGCCCTGCAGAGAGAGCTCTACCAGCTCCTATTCATGCCCAAGGTATTTATTAGCTTATTCAACAGCCATGTGGAAAGCCACCGCTTCAGAACACTGACTGTGCACAGGGGGACATGAAGTCAGGTTCTCAGCTGCCCAGTACTGGCTTTTCCTGCCTGATCCAGGGATCTCCTCAAGCAGGAGCTTCTTTGAGGGGAAATGATAGCTCTTCAGAAGCCCGACAGAGCTGCTCTCTTGGGTAGACACACGGGGACTGAAGGCTTTTGAAGACCTCTGTTTTGGTAGGGGGATCTGTGAACTCAGGCTCTCAGGCTAGAGCATTCAAAGTTTTTTTGTTTTTTTTTTTTTAACTTTCTTTTGGAAAATAACCTTTTCCTTTGAGTTTTCAACTGAAGAATAAACCTAGCAGAATCCAAGAATGTGTCTCTGGATTTCCGGGGCTGATCATCAACTCAGGAGATGGGGAGATGTGGGCAGCTTTGCAATCTTCTCACTGATAGAGGGAGTCCTCTTTGGGCTGAGCATTTGGTAGTAGATTGTAGAGTCCAGATTCCAGAGCAAAGGGCCAGGTGTCAGCCACAGGGACTGAGGCAAGCTGAAGGCCAGATGCCAGACTTCACTGTCCCTGTCCTCCTCACCCATGAATTCCTGGTGCACAGCAGGTGCTAGATGAAGTTCAGAAGAAACAATTCCAAGATAAATGAAAATGAGAAGGTTGGTCCTCCACATTCCCACACTGGAGGGAAGAGAAGTGAGGGTGGCTGGGATCTGAGTGTTTGCTATGGTTACAGCCTAAAGACCTCAAGCCCAGGCACTGCTCCAAGTGCCTTGAAAGATATTTGATCTTAAGCCTTACAATAGTCCAATGAGGAATGGATGATCTCCTTAATGGGGGGGGGGGGGAAAAACCTCAGAGAGTTGAGGGGATTCCCCCAAGGTCATATGACCTACAAATGGCCAGGATGGTGCTGATGCAGGTCTGTCTGTCTCCCAATGCTGCCCAAGCTCCATCACCCCCCACCACTTCTGCTTTTGCAATAATAGCCATATGCCACATATTCTACCAGTTACATTATGGAAGTCAAGTAAACTTTAGCCATAGCCCAAGCCATAACAGGTAGCACCTGTTCAAAATACCCTGTAAGTCAGGTCATGCAAGATCAGATATGCACCCACAACTGTTACAGGTGCTGTGCTAGCCACTGTTTGGGGGAACTCAGCCTAGGAATATGAGCGAAGAGATAACTCACAAAGAAAAGCAAGTCACTGGCATGCAGGGGGCCCTGAGCAATTCAGAGTCAGAGGCAACTAGAGTGTGCAGCCACCTGACCTGCTGGTTTCCCAATATGCTTAATGAATCCATGATGTCAGGTCCACAAAGGAAATGCAGAAGCCTTCCCTTCCTGCCTCCCATACTCTGTGGGTCGACTGTTTACCAAACACACGGCAGTGGACTGGACACCAGCAGAGATACACAGAGGGAAAAACAGTCCTCTCTTTTCAAGGCAGGTTGGACAACATCAATATTTTGCAGGTAGGATGTGCAGGTGGAATGTGTTCATGCCCAGAATTTAAAGACAAACAGATGGGAGAGGGAATGATTCTGGCAGAAAGGCCAGTAAATATTCACATCTACAGTATACACTGAACATAGACAACATAGCAAGGCTCTGTCTCTACAAAGATTTAAAAATTAAGCCAGGTGTGGTGGCACATGCCTGTAACATCAGCTACCCAGGAGGCTGAGGCAGAAGGATCACTTTAGCCCAAGAGTTTAAAATTACAATAAAGTGTAATCACATCACTGCATTCCAGCCTGGGCAACAGAGAAAAGCCATGTCTCTAAAACAAAACAAGATGAGACATTTACATAAAAATTAATGTATGAAAATCCAAAATAATATATTAGCAAATAAACCCCACTGGGGCTTAAAAAATTCTTACCTAAACCAAGTGAGACTTGTACAGTGTGAAAGGATGGCTTGAAATTAGAACATCTTCTCTTTTCATTTATATTAGTATGTTGAAAATCATAATCACCATAGATTTTCAAAAGGCATTTGACTACAAAATTTATAAAAGAAACTTATCAAATTAAGAAGAGGGATACTTCCTTAAATTACACACAATAAAGGAAATTACACCCAGACACACACCCATCAAGGCAAAGCCCAGCATCATTTGTAAGGGATGGAAGAAACAAAAGCTTTTATCAACTTTTGGAACAAAAGAATGCCCTCTGTTACCACTATTATTTTGGAAGCCCTAGCTGATACAACTAGGCAAGGAGCAAAGTAAGATATTAAAGAAAAAGGCAGAAGGTGAAATAGTTATATTTACTCTAAAAAATGAGGCAGACAGATTCTGCTAAGGAGTTAGGTAAAAAAGGAACATACTAAACAGCCTTTTTCTTTCTTAGTTGTTAAACTACAGAGATGGGGCCGGGCACAGCTCATGCCTGTAATCCCAGCACTTTGAGAGACCAAGGCAGGCAGATTGATTGAGGTCAGGAGTTTCATACCAGACTGGCCAACATGGCAAAACCCTGACTCAATACAATAATACAAAACTAGCTGGGTGTGGTGAAACACTCCTGTCATACCAGGTACTCAGGGGGCTGAGGCATGAGAATTGCTTGAAACTGGGAGGTGGAGGTTGCAGTGAAGTGGAACTTCACTACTGCCCTCCTGCCTGGATGACAGAGGAAGATCCTGTCTCAAATAAATAAATAGATTAGATAGATTAGATTAGATTAGATAGATAGATAGATAGATAGATAGATAGATAGATAGATAGATAATAGATAGATAGTGATGGGGTCTTATTATGCTGCCCAGGCTGGTCTCAAACTCCTTGGCTCAAGCAATCCTTCTGCCTCAGTCTCCCAAAGTGCTAGGATTACAGGCCTCAGCCACCAAGCCTGGCCTCAGACAATCTATGTACAAACAAGCAGTTAGAAAAAAGAAGAAAACATCCCATTTGCAACAGTGTACCCCCAAAAAACAAAATTCTCAGAAATAAACATATGAAAATATGCACACACAATCCATATCAAGAAATCATTCAATGAAGCACTTTGAATGCAAAGAAAGCCACGCTGCACATGTTATCGAGAAAGGTTCAACATTAAAAAGATGTCATGGCCGGATGTGGTGGCTGACACCTGTAATCCCAGTACTTTGGAAGACCAAGGTGGATGGATCACAAGGTCAGGAGTTCTAGACCAGCCTGAGCAGCATAGTGAAACCCTGTCTCTACTAAAAATACAAAAAAATTAGCTGGGCATGGTGACCTGCATCTGGAGTTCCAGCTACTCAAGAGCTGAGGCAGAATTGTTAGATCCCGCAGGCAGAGATTTCAGTGAGCTGAGACTGCATGACTGCACTCCAGCCTGGGTGACAGAGTGAGATTTCATCTCAAAAAACAAAAAGATGTCACTATCAATATCAAGTGGGGGTGTGTGGAAATGGAGCCTTCACACATGCTGGGGGAACATAAGACAGCATGGCCACACCAAAAGACAGTTTGGTGGTTTCTTAAAAGGTAAATATAAATTTACCTTATGGAGTTGGATGTAGTGGCTCAGGCCTGTAATCCCAGCATTTTAGGAGGCCAAGGCAGGTAGATCACCTGAAGTCAGGAGTTTAAGACCAAACTTGGCCAACATAATGAAACCCCATCTCTTCTAAAAATACAAAAAATAGCCCAATGTGATGTCGGGCACCTTTAATCCCAGCTACATGGGAGGCTGAGGCAGGAGAATCGCTTGAAACTGGAAGGCAGAGGTTGCAATGAGCTGAGATCACGTCACTGTACTGCAGCCTCAATGACAGAGCCCTACTCTGCCTCAAAAAAAAACAAAACAGTTAGGTGCAGTGGTACATGCCTGTAATCCCAGCTACTCAGGTGGCTGAGGCAGAAGAATCACTTGAACTTGGGAGGTGGAGGTTGCAGTGAGTCAAGATTATGCCGCTGGACTCCAGCTTGGGCAACTCAGTGAGACTGTCTCCAAACAAATAAATAAAAATGAAGTGTCAACATCAGTGGCTCTTTGTATACTCACAGAATGGTGCATCCATCACCACCATCGATTTTAGAACATTTTTATTTCCCTAACAAGGAACCCTGTTCTCTTTCATCATCTCCCCTTCCAATTCTTCCTTCCACCCCCAGCACTAGGTAACCAGTAATCTGCGTCTCTCTGGATTTTCCCATCTGGGCATTTCATATAAATGAGATGATACAGTATGTGGCCCTTGGTGACTGGCTGCTTGGACTTGGCATAAAGTGTCAGGCTCACCCACATGTGGCCCATGTCTGTGCTTTATTCCTTTTCACTGCCTTATTGCCCAAGTGGTGTCATAGGCT
Source organism: Callithrix jacchus (assembly GCF_049354715.1). NCBI lineage: Eukaryota > Metazoa > Chordata > Mammalia > Primates > Cebidae > Callithrix > Callithrix jacchus. The sequence goes on from NC_133508.1 coordinate 13,166,809, forward strand.
CTGCAGGTGGACTGTGAAAAGTCAGGGTGTGTGTTGTAATCCCTAGAACACTTGCTAAAGAAAGCATCTATAGCTAAAAACAGAGCAAAAAGACAGCCAAAAAGCCACTAGAGATGAAAGGATATGTGAAGAATCACTCCAATTATCCAAAAGAAGGCAGGAAAGGCGAAACAAAAAACAAAAGAGAAATACGCCAGGCATGCTGGCTCACTACCAAAAATACCAAAAAAAAAAAAAAAAAAAAAAAAAATAGCAAGGCACAGTGGCACACACCTATAATCCCAGCTACTCAGGAGGCCAAGGCAGGAGAATCACTTGAATCTGGGAGGCGGAGATTGCAGAGAGCTGAGATCATGTCGCTGTGCGCTCCAGTCTGGGTGACAAAGCAAGACTGCCTCAAAACACACACACACACCCACACACACACAAATGGCATAGGTTAGAAATTCCATTGAACTGTAAGTGAACTAAACACTCCAAATGAAACAGATAGTGAGACTGAATTTTAAGAAACACAAACAAAAACATGACCCACCTATCTAATGTGTAGAAGAGGCACCCTTTAATTACAAAAACACAGCCAAGATGAAAACAACAGGATGAAAAAAGATATCTATGGAAACATTAGTTATAAGAAAGCTCATTAACATTAGATAAATAGATAAATAATATACAGGTTTCCTACTTCTTTGATGAAACAATTAATAACTGAGAATATAAGGTTGGAGCAGTGGCTCAGGCCTGCAATCCCAGCACTTTGGGAGGCCAAGGTGGGCAGATCACCTGAGGTCAGGAGTTCGAGACCAGCCTGGCCAACATGGTGAAACCTTGTCTCTACTAAAAATACAAAAATTAGCCAGGCATGATGGAGAGCGCCTTTAACCCCAGCTACTCGAGAGGCTGACGTGAGAGAATGGCTTGAATCTGGGAGGTGCAGGTTGCGGTGAACCGAGATTACACCATATAGTTCAGCCTGGGTGATAGAGCAAGACGTCATCTCAAAAACAAATAAATACTGGAGAATGGTACACTTTAAATTGCTGCATTTTGTGGTATGTGAATTACATGTCAATTTCTTAAACGACTGGTAGGAAAAAGAAGGCACTGAAAATTATATTTTGTTTTGTAATTAAACAAGAGATTTCTTCCTCTCTCTCTAAAAAAAAGTCCTCTTTCAGTTTCTGCAAACTCCCTCCTTCCCTCCGCTATCCATCCACCCAGAGGAATTGTTGTCTGTTGCCACCGAGATTAGAAAACTTTATCTTTTCATTTGAGGCCTGGTAAAGTAGAGGTCCCAAGCCAAGAGAGAGAAGCGCCCCAGAGCCCTGTTTCATCTGAGCTCCCACGACCCATGACTCACTTTACCCCGTAACACACTTCCCTTCCGGTTTACCATCTGGAAGAAAGAATAAACTTATTTCTCTTATTCACCAATAATTTATATAAACCAAAGATTACAAACAAGGGTGTCCTTAGCAACCTGATCTCATTCTCCTCAAATACCAATTGCTCTCCAGGAAAGGGATTGTCTTTCCAGACAACATCAATTCATTTGGAAATCTCACTTAAAACAAAAAAGTTAAGGTTTTCAGACGTTTGCTGTGGGCAAAACATTTGCAGGAATCCATGAGGCTGAAGGTCAAAGGCAAAGAAAACAAGGCATAAATTATTTTGCCCTCATTTTATTTGTCCTTGTACCCCCATGGTTAGTGATTAGTGCAGTGACAAAAATCTGCTTTTGAAGGTTTTTCTTTTTCTTTTCTTTTCTTTTTTGGACACAGAGTCTTGTTCTGTAGCCCAGGCAGAAGTGCAGTGGCACAATCTCAGCTCACTGCAATCTCCATCTCATGGGTTCAAGAGATTCTCCTGCTTCAGCCTCCTGATTAGCTGGGATTACAGACACCCATCACCATGCCTGGCTAATTTGTGTGTTTTTATTACAGGCGGTTTCACCATTTGTCCAAACTAGTCTCAGACTCTCATAGGAGAAACGCCATGTTGTCTGCCCACCTCAACATCCCAAAGTGCTGAGATTACAGATGTAAGCCACCTCACCAGGCCAGGTTAATTTTCTCTAATAAAAGTAACAAAATAGATACAATCAAAAAGTCACAGATATATCAAAAATTTTAAAACAGTGTTGTAGGCCAGGGGAAGTGACTCATGAGTATAATTCCAACACTTGGAAGCCAAGGCAGGAGGATCACTTGAGATCAAGAGTTCGAGACCATCCTGACCAACACAGCGAGACCTCTCATCTATAAAACATTTTTTAATGATACTGGAAAATGCTAACTTGGGTAGTGACAGTTTCAATGCATCATTGCCTGGACTTCTGGGTTTTGCTCTGAACCTCGTGACAGATAATTAAGTCACGTGTCCAAGCTCAGGGACTTCCTGTTGTACACAGATGATGCTCCCTGGAGCACCCTGTTCCAATCCCCCTCCCTTCAACTTGTCCCAGTGTATCACATTCAACCCAGACCTGGGCAAGTCCCGCTCATGTCATCAGCCCTGCCCAGGCCAACAGCCTAGAAAAGGTCCCCATCAACTCCTGCAGAGGGCAGGGTGACTCAGTTCACCCACATGGTGCAGGCTAGCTGCCTGCCTTGCACTCTCCCCAGACCTGGGCCATTGTACAAACTACACAGCCAGGGTCTGTTCTGTGCTAAGAAGAGTCCCTTGACCCTTGAATGTTTGCTTGAATGCTCTGCTGCTTGAATCTTTATTTTTTTGAGACATAGTCTCTCACTGTCACCCGGGCTGGAGTGCATTGGCATGATCTTGCCTCACTACAACCTCCACCTCCCAGGTTCAAGGGATTCTTCTGCCTCAGCCTCCTGAGTAGCTGAGATTACAGGTGGCCACTACCATGCCCAACTAAATTTTTTATTTTTAGTAGAGACAGGGTTTCACCATGTTAACCAGGCTGATCTCGAACTCCTGACCTCATGATCCGCCTGCCTCGGGCTCCCAAAGTGCTGGAATTACAGATGTGAGCCACTGTGCCCAACCCACTTGAATCTTAATTTCTGAAAATTATTGATTTTTGTTTTGTGCAAATCTATGCAAATTAAGTAGCAGTTCCTACTTCAGAGCCACTTAATGAAGATTCTTGGGTGGCTGGAGTAGGCCGGGATTTAAAGGAAGGGGCTGGCCATGCACAGAGCCCGTCCAACAGGGAGACCTTTCCCTTGCTCTAAAATAACCCTCTCAGAGCCGTTTCCTAATGGAGCCTGAAATAGCCTGGTGACCTGCCCTCAACTGTTTTAATCACTGGCTGTCCCCCTCTTCAAGAGTGGGTGCATTTCACATAAGTGCATAATTAATACTAACAAGAGGGGCTGTGCCCATGGGCTGGGGTCCTGTCATGGGCATTCTGTGTTTGGGGTCCCTGGGAGGCAGAGGACCCAGATCTGTCCTTATAATATGACAACATATCTCTCTACAGTGCCCTGTCCTGAGCAGGACAAGACCTAGCAACCCTTTCGGTCAATGCTGAAACGTCTCCCAGGCATGAGCAATGGTGGCATTTACAGGATGGTAGGAAGCACTGGGCAGTGGGCCAGCTGTGCTTCAGTGGCTCTGGCGGTTCAAACACACAACCCAGCCAACTCACCCTGGACTCCAACCAGCCTGGCTAACTGGGAACAGCCATTCCCAGCTGCACTCAGGCACCTGAAAGACTCTTTCTTTCCCATGAAGCCTCTTGCAGCGTTTCAGGGAGGAAGGGGAAACCCCAAACCCATATAACTCTAATAGCATTACCTCTTGGTCCATGGGCATGGGGGGAGGGTGCTTCCTGTGTTGAATTTCAGCCTGACGCCAGCCTGATGGGGGTAGGAGCAATGCCATTTGCTCCATCTCACAAACAACATCGGATCAGCTCTCCAAGAGACAAAGCCAGGGACTGAGACTGGCGAGCAAAACCAGGACTGGAACTGACTGGGCCTCTCTGACTTGGGAGCCTTAGGGCAGGCTGTTGGTGTCTGCAGATCCCACCCTACTGTAGCCTGTGTGATAAGCCAGGGCTGAGGTTCTCTCTGCTCACAGAGCTTTCCCTCTTAAGGACACTGGTGGGGCCATGGCCCCATCAGATCATCTGTCCCTGGGAACACTCTTTTCCAGAGAACTCCAATGAGGAAGAAAAAGTGTGTCCACTGACTTTCGTGTCTCTCAAAATAACTTTGTATAAATACATAAGGACCCAACACTGTGCTTATAATCAGACAGTTTGGGACCCTCCACTCTGAGAGCATCAACATTGGCCATCTCCTTCTCCTGTTTGGGTCTCAAACTCTGCCTCTGGAGCCTTGTTTTGAAGGCTAAGTTTCCAGCCAGAACAAGTGCCCATGCTCTGCTGTCCCAACCCCATGCCCCTGACATAGCCAGGAAGACCGAGGACAGACAGGGTCTTTGCTCCCCTAGAGAAAGCTGACCATGACTGAAGTACTCTCAGATGCAAGCAGAATGCTTTGTCCTTTTTTGTCACTGTGCTGACCACCTTGGGAGCTGATTATGTTTCTTAAACCTTCTGGGAACACTTAAGGCCCCCAGCACTGCAAAAAGAATTAAGTCAACTGAGATGAGACATGTTTTTCCAATTAGTTATAAACCACACATGTTGGAGTTTTTATGAAACTGGCTAGTTGCTTTCCCATTACCCAAGATTCCTCATTCTTTCTGCATGAATCATTTCACAAGGTTTTCAAGTAAATTTGGTACTAAAGGCCCATGACCATGGAATAAGCAGGACACTCACAGTGAAATGCTGAAGCCAAAATCTTCTCTTACATGTGCCATGCTATGAGAAAGGAGATGGCATGTAACTTCCATCTACCAAAATTTCCTACCTCAGGCTTAAGACACACATCAACAGGTGCAACGATGTTTGTGTTGGGATATGCATTTGACTACATATGTGTATCTTTAAGAAGACTTTTCCCAGCAGGGCTCACACCTGTGATCCCACCACTTTGGGAGGTTGAGGCAGGTGCATCCTTTGAGGTCAGGAGTTTCAGATCAGCTTGGCCAACATGGCAAAACCCCTTCTGTACTAAAAATAGAAAAATTAACTGGGCATGGTGGTGCATGCCTGTAATTCCAGCTACTTGGGAGGCTGAGGCAGAAGAATTGCTTAAAATGGGGAGGTAGAGACTGCAGTGAACCCAAGATTGCACCCACTGCACTGCAGCCTAGGGGATCAGGAAGGGGAGTGACCCTGTCTCATAAATAAATAAGCAAGCAAATAAATAAATAAATAAAATAAAGTAGGCTGGACACCGTGGCCTCATGCTTGTAATTCCAGGACTTTGGGAGGCAGAGGCAGGTGGATCAGGAGCTCAGTAGTTCAAGACCAGCCTGGCCAAGATGATAAAACCCCCATGTCTACTAAAAATACAAAAAGTTAGCCAGGCATGGTGGTGGGTGCCTGTAATCCCAGCTACTCGGGAAGCCGAGGGAGAGAATTACTTGAACCCAGAAGACAGAAGTTGCAATTAGCTAGATTGCACTACTGTACTCCAGCCTGGGTGACAGAGCTAGACTCCATCTCAAAATAAAATTAGATGGAGAGGCTGAGTGTGTGTGGTGGCCCACACCTGTAATGCCAGCACTTTGGGAGGCTTAGGTGGGAGGATTGCTGGAGCCCAGGAGTTTGAGACCAGCCTGGGCAACATAGGGAGACCCTGTCTCTACCCCTCCCCTGTCACACACACACACAAATTAAAAATGTAGCCAAGTGTAGCGAAGCCTACCTACTTGGGAGGCTGAGATGGGAGGATTGCTTGGGTCCAGGAATTTGAGACAGACTGAAACCATGCCTCACAAAGGGAAGCCTGAGAGGGTACATGGCAAGCAAACCGGGTCAGAGCAGCAGGTTCCACTCCAACTGATCTCCACTACCACTGAAGGAGCTGCTTTCACTCCCACTTTCAATTTCTGTGGATTTTTACACTACAAAACAAAGAGTAATTACTTAGAAGCATTCTAGGACAACGTATATGTAGAATTTTATAACATTTTTGCAATAACCTCTTTTCAACATTGTCACTTTCAGATAAAGAAAATGACAACAGGCCTCACTCCAGATACCAAATCAAAATCCTGGGAGGAATAGGTCCGAAACTACATATTAAAAACTAAAACACAGATTCACATAACCCTCAATGTGTGAGAACCACTCTGTTGGACAATAATGGAAAGGGCATTCTCATGAAGGAAGCACTTGGCCATGATAGTGCGAATGAGCACTGTGGGAAGGGATCTTGGAAGATGAGGCTGGAAGGTGCATGGTTCAGAAGTGAGGGGCTTTGTGTGCCACACTAAGGCATTTGAGTGAGTAATGATGACAAAACCATTGAAGATTTTTAAAATAAGAAAGTGATGTGACTGGCCCTCTGCTTTTACAAAGGAAGGAAAAGGACACTGAATGTTCAAAGGCAGCAGGTCAGGAGGCTGCTGTTCCAGTCCCCTTGAGAAAAGAAGGCAGCAAACCACATCACCATGTGTGTACCTATGCAGCAATCCTGCATGTTTTGCACATGCACCCCAGAACCTAAAGTGCAATAAAATATTATTTTTAAAAAGGAGGAGGCCTGGAGCTGCTAGAGGATGGAAGAGAGGACCAACTCAAATAGTACTTGGGACTGGATCTGTCAGGACTGGTCACCAGATGAGGGGGATTAAGAAATGGCGACTTCATGGATAATGACAACACTAATCAAGATTGGGAAGTGCAGGGGGAGAGGGTAGTTCCAGGGGAGGAATGAATTCCACCTCGGCTATGCTTAGTTTGAGTGCACCCAGGGACACGTGTGCACACTCCACATGCATTCTGGGAAGACTGGTCTGCAGCCATCAAGACAGATGTGAATCTGGAAGTAATGAGCACAGCTGAAAGCTGTGGAAAGACGAGATGTAGGGCGGAATCCTAAAGACCTGCAAAGGACACATCGAAGGCCAAGTACCAAGAGCAACAGAAGATCAATCTTCTAAGAAGTGTAACAATTAGCAGAACTCGGGGGTGGGAGGTCAAGAAGCAGAGGTTGCTGTCTCATGTCATAGGATAGAAAGTCCAAAGCCAGTCATCTGATTTGGTGTCGCAACTTTATTGATGACCTTAGTGACAGTCAAGAGGCAGAAAGCCACATTTTATAGATCGGGAGACTAGGTCTCAGTGCTTAAGTGACCTATCTAAAGTCATGAAGCTTAAGTCATACATTATCCAGTAACTACCAAATAACTGTACAGGAGATATGAAGATGTGGTTCCAAAAGAACAAGGGGAGGAAGTCACAGACACAAAACTGGAGTACAACTGCTTACATGCTAGCTAAGCAAAGACCTAGGAGCAACCCAGAGGAAAAGCAGCCAATTCCCTAACAGGAAGCAGGTTGGTGGTGGGGAGGGGAAAGGGGGGCCCCCCAAAAGCATACCTGGCCGTGGGCCTTATAACTGAGCTGTGAAGGATAAGGACAGTCAGACCATGGCAGGGGCTCTAGGAAGTAGGAGCAGCATCAATCATATCAGGAAAAAGTTCTGTAAGTAATTCAGATGGGGAAGTCAAAACTGTGATATCACCAGAAAAGATGGGAAGATATAGGCACTCAGACATTCAAATAACTGTTCTGAAAGGTCTCCAATGTGAAACTTTCCCAAAGAAAAGTATCTTAATCATCGTTTTATGGGTGGGGAAGGCCTGAGGAGGCAAATGCACACAGGAGAGAGAGAAACACTGAGAAAGCACACAGGAGTGTACCTCCAAAAATTGAAAGGGAAGTTTTTTGCCCTGAAGACTAACCCAAAAGTACGGCGTGTGTGTGTGTGTGTGTATGTGTGTGCGTGTGTGCGTATAAATTTATAATAAACAACTGTTATCACATTTCATGAGATCTAAGTTATCCTCAATGCTCATGTGAGATCAGCCTCTGGGCTCTCCATCTTACAGAGTTTTCCTTTTAGCTCCAAAGTTGAACCTGACCTAACCATTTTCTTATTTTTACTAAGCGTGCTTACATTTTAAAGTGTGGCTGAGAAAATGTAAAAATGTTACAATTTCACATGCTGTCTCTACAATATATTGTATATTTTCTCTATCATTTTGTGCTTAATCTCTCTTACAGGAACATGAGAAGGGAGTTTCTGGCACGTTCAAAATCTCTATGAAACCATACACTTATACATAACTGAGCCATTTTCTGACCACACTGAAAGCATATCAATGTTCAATATGATAGCCTCTAGCCACATGCCCAACTGTCACATATGCCCAACAAAAGCTTGTAAATTACTTCTACATCAGAATTAAGCATTCTACAAGAAGCCAAAAATTAATGTAATTTAAACTAGAAAAGCTTTAAGTTTCAAAATAGCTCAAAGTGATTACAATCTTCAACAAATCAATAAAAGCAGCCAAAAAAAATCCATTGTTATATCCACATTTCTACCGATGGAATACAAAATATGTTCTAATGTTATCTTTTTAATAATATAAATGGATTTTGGATAGCATACTTACACTTTTAACTACTCCCTCCCAAGATGAATGGTGAATGGCCAGTCTTTGTGAGGCCCTGCTTTGATGGGAAGAGAGTGGGGAGGCATGAACCTGATGCCAAAGATCAAATTGCACCTCAAAGTTTAAAATGCGCACCATACTACACACGCTGAACACTGAGCAACTTTCTAAACAGATCTGCACTGTTCAATATAAGAGCCACTAGCCATATGGGGCCATGAGCACTTGTATGTGACTATTACAAATACAGGTGTGTTTTGAGTGCTAAATACACAACAGATCAGGAAATAATTCTATAGTCACACAGAACAACCTTCCATTTCAAGGGCCCTGTGCTGGAATCTATCAAAGTATAGGTGTGTAATAATCACTCAGACAGCTAGTTAGAAACAGATTCTTGGATGCTAGCTCCAAAACTTTTTATTCTCCAAGTTTGAAATGGGAGTTGGGATTCTTTGTAAGTTTCCCAGGCAAAACTCTATGTAGTTATGTTTAGAAAACAAGTGTCCTCATCAACAAAGCTCTTGGCCACAAACCAACCTCAAAGTCAACTAGAGAGGAAAGGTCCTAAAGGTAAAGAAGAGAATCATTTTTAAAATCTTTAAAATACAAATTAAACAGAAATAAGACACTATTATACACCCACCAGATAGCCAACATTTTTAAGTCTCACAATACCCAGACAGACTATGATGTAGAGCAATGAGGTTTCTCACACACGGCCAAACACTACATTAGAGATGGAAAATAGTCCTATCCATGACCAACCACTCCAATACCAACATGTCCAACACGGGGCGCGAGATACATGTACAAGAATATTCAACACAGTGTTGTTCATCACAGCCAAATGAGAAAAAAAATTAACAGCCAAATGGCTATATGGTGGCATATCCACACAAGAAACTACACGGAAAAATGAAAGTGAAAGAACTACAACTTCTTACAAAAATATGAACTGAATTCAACACATAACGGTGTGCAGAAGAAACCATACATCTGTTGAATCAATTCAGAGCAAAACATTATAACATATAAATCTATTTCACAGAGGTTTCATAAAGCAAGTAATAAACCGTTTGTCTAGCAATACCTACAACATTGATAAAATTATAAAGAACATGAAAGAGATTACCATGGAAGTCACTAGAATATTGCCTATGAAAAAAGAGAACAGGTTACAATAGTGACAGACAGACCTTTTGTGGGCTGGTAATATCCTACTTTTGCCCAGGGTGGTCACACAAATACTGGCTTTTTAGTTTTTGTTAAATCTTATGTATTAGTTATGGTAACACTAGGTACTATAAAAAATGGACTCAAAAAATATTTAATGGCTCTAATAAAAACAGAGGTTTACATAACTGTCCAAAGCAGATACCTCTCTCTCAAAGAGCTTCACTTGAATAAATGGAAAAGCACACCATTCTTGGATAGGAAGACTTAGAATCATAAAGATGTTCATTTCTCCTTATTTTAATCATTAAATCCATCAATAAAAATGTCAATAGGCTTTTTCAAAACAAAATTATTTTAAAAATAGAGAACTATAAACATGTGAGACAGCCAAGAAATTTGTAATGAGGGTGGATTGATTGCCCTTTCAGAGACCAGAACAAATTTTTTTAAAGCTAGAATGATGAGCAGATAAACAGATCAATAAAATGTAACTGGAATTCACAAGATATATCCAAACACATAATGGGTATTCAGAATATTATAAACATAGTATCTGAAATGTTTTGAGTGTAACACAAAATTTGAAAGCAATTTTTAAAATTAGATATAATTCCATTACATAAATATAAAAAATTCCCTCACGTCAAAACACGGTAAGCAACGTCAAAAAACAAGCAAACTTAAAAGCAACAGTGTAAGTCATATGGCCAAGAGCTAATTTCCTTAATAGATCTAAAGCTCCTACATATCAATAATAAAACAGTAACCATATAGCACAAAAATGGGTAGCATATAGGAACAGTGAGCTCTCAGAAAGAGAATTACAAATGACTCATTTACATGAAAAGATGCCTAAGCTCTGTAAGAGAAATCTAAGTTAAAAATCAGAATAAAATAACATTTTCACCAATCAGATAAACTCTAGTAGCATTCTGTACTGTTGAGTGTATAAGGAAACAGACACACTAAAACCTTGTTGAAAGTATACACCGATAAAACGTTAATGGAGAACAATTTGGAAATGTGGGAGATGATGTATTTACATGTATGTATTATCTACTTCAGCATAGATATAACAGGAAAAGTGGCGGGGACAACTAAAGCATGTTACATTCAGTCGATGGAGTGAATGCTCTACAGCCATCACAAAGAATCCGGCAGTCCCATAAGTACCAAGATGAAGTGATCTTTTAGATACCCAGAGCAGCAGATCTTTTTCCTTGTTGGCTTCACTACTGGTAGAGTCATCTTTGGTAAGGTAAGGCAGAACATCTAATTCAAGGATATGACTTCCCACAAATACTGAAGAATTCAAAGCTACCAATTGGGGAAAGAGCTTTTTACAAAACAGTGTAAAAATCTACAAATTTCCTAGAAAACAGAACATCCTGCAGAAAATTCTAACTGAAACCATCCAAAACGGAATTCTTTACTGCACTTGCACGCTACCCTGCCTCATCAGCCTACCAAATCTGCCTTTCCTCCTAGATCTCCTGTTTCACTTAATGCTGTCACTTCCACCCAGGTCCTCAAGCTACAAACAAGAACCTTCATTCATACTTTCTGGGTTCCCAAAATTTTTCAAATAATTTCTCTAAGTGCTTATATTCAATTGTCACTGGCCTATAAGTTTGACTTTCCTTTTAGATTGTGAGCTTCTTAAGGCTTGAGAACAACTTCATGCATCTATGCATTTCTACCAATCCCTGAGTGGAAGACCTGGCTCCACATGTGCTTTTCATTCACTGGAAGGAAAAATGGGGAAAGGGAGAATCATGCCTCAACAGTTTGCTTAAAGTCAAAAAGAGCAGACTAATAAACAGTTTATATTTGCCTTCCACCTTTTCCCTATCAATTGCTACAAGTAGAAACTCTAACTACAAATGTAAAATAAATACAAGAAGCATAAAGGCATCTTATTCAACATTCAGTAAGCACTTCCTGTGTAAGTACAACGGATGAACACAAAACTTACAGGCCAGTAAAAGGACAATTAAATGAAGAATACAAATGACAGACCACAAAGTCTTACACTACACAGAGAGCAAGCATCATGAGAACACCAAGTAGAGAGATTTATATGACATTATGCTCTCAGGACTATTACTAGTCCCCAGAATTGTACAGCCAACGGCACATTCTAATCCCACATAAACCAAACACACTCAGCTTAGCCAGTGAGAAGCCCTGTTCTGCCAGGACAGGCCTCCAGCCATCAGACACAGCAGCCTCTATTCCTCCTCAGGCAACCCCAGATAACAGCACAGAGAGCCCAGATGTCCTTAAACTCCATGGTCAACTCATGATGTTGAAAACAGTCAGAGTGTGATCAACTCACAAATCCCCAAGTGTGTTCTCAGATCATCCACAGGAACCAGAAAGCAGTGAACTTTTCCAAATGCACAGAAACAGAAGCAGAAAGCAAGTGATTCAATCAAGACACCACAGAGATTAAAGGTGAGCATCCACTTACCACGTGAAAGTTTGTCTCATTTTGATCTCTGTCTTAACCAACTATACAAAATTCCTATGAACGGAGAAAAGGTTTATTATACTCCCTTGTGAAATCAGAGGTACTAGATTAACTGAATCCATAGCTGCTAAACTATGAAACACAACTAAAGGCTAAACTATGAAGCTTCAGTTATATTTCAGGCAACCTCCTGACAAACACAATACAGATAAAAAATAAAGTTCAACAGCATACACACATCCCCAAAAAATCACACAGAACACAGACACACAGAAAGGGTGGGCCTGCTTCCTATCCACAGCACTGTCAAGCTTGCTCTGGTAAATGAAAGCCAGGAAGCTCATCCCTGAACAGGAACAAGGAAGCCCTTCTATGAAGAGAGTTTGGAGTGTGTCTCTGTGTGTATATGTACTGACATTTTCAGTATCTTAGGTTTGTCAAAGGAAAATAAATCTTGGGGCCCCTAAATCACTAAGCTAAAGAAAAAAGCTGATCTGGGGACTGCTAAGGGACAATCTGCCTGTCACTGAGATAGATGCATAGCTGATTGCCTCCTCTGGAAAGGCTAATAAAAAACTCAAAGAATGCAAGCACTCCTCTATCTCACCTGTGACCCAGAAGCTCCTTCCAGCTTCAAGTCTTCTTTCTGCTTTGCTTCAAGTTGTCCTACCTTTCCCGACACAAGCATTATACTTCTTACATTTATTGACTAACGTCTCACGTCTCCCTAAAATGTGTAAAACTAAGCTGTGTCCCAACCACGCTGGGCACATGTCATCAGGACTTCCTGAGGCTGTCTCAGGAGTGTGCATCCTCAAACTTGGCAAAATAAACTTTCAAAATTAACTGAGACCTGTCTCAAATTTTTGGGGTTACACATAATACCAGCAAATCAGGAGACCTGAAGGGAAAAATAAGGTAGTGTAACTTCATGATGACTGAAAAATGAATCTGGTATATCCATACAATAGGATATTACTTAGCAAATAAAGGGAAATAAACTACTGACAGGGAAACACCACAGATGAATCTCAAAATAATCACGTTGAATGAAAAAAGCCAGAAAAAAAGAGTTCCTGCTGTGTGATTCTATTTATATAATACATAAGTTAGAAAATGGAAACTAATCTACAGTTACAAAAATCGTATCAGTGGTTGCCTGTGGATCAGAGGCAGGAGGGAGACAGTCCTGAGGGGTACAAGGAAACTGTTGGGATGACAAGCACGTCTATTATCTCTAGTGGTGACAGCTCTATGGCTGAATACCATGTGAAAACATCTAACTTTACACTTCTAACATGTGCAGCTGGGGTGTCACTTGACTCCTCAATAAAGCTGTTTAAAATTTTTTGATAAAAATAAGTTCACACTGACCAACAATCGGGTTTAACTGAAACCTTACAAAATGAAGATTATTTTCACTTTCAGAAGGATATCTGATCGCAGTTACATATCATGCTTTGTGGACAAGCAATTTCAGAATAAATACAGATTTCAAACACTTAAATGTCTGTATTTCTTCCCATTCATCCTTTCATGATTTAAAAGGAGATCAAGTATTTTACAAAAAATTCCATCACTTCAAGTTTCTTAGAGAGACTGAAATTCAACAAACATTTAACTTTTTGGAAAAGACGGGACCTTAAACACCATCCCGTCCAACTTTCTCAATTTAAGGAAGTAAACTTAGCCCCTCCCCTTGTAGGGAGTTCATCCAGTCTCATGGCTTTGAAGTCAGCTCTGTGTTGCTGACACCTGCCTTTGTCATTTTAATCTTGACCCCCCCACTGAACTACAGACATTTATTCCACTGCCCACTAAAACACCTCACTTGACTATCTCATAAGTATCTAAAACCAATTGTGGCCAAAAGGTATCTTCCGATTCCCCTCACCACCACCTTCTCCCTCCAATTTTCCCCATCTTAGTAATTGAACCATTACACATTCAGTTGCTCAACTAAAACCTAGGAATCAACTCTTGACTGCTCATCTCCTGCCTTCCACATAGAACCCACACTTAAGTTCTTAGCTCTGTCTGTGAAGTAGATTGCCAAAGCTGGCCCAGGCTCCATCTACACACTTTCTTACCCAGACAACAGCTCTGAAAGGTCCTCATTTCCTCTTCTGCCTCTACCAGTCAGTCACTACACAGTAGCCACAGTCATGAGGCCATCAATCCCCAGACCTAGAACACTCTACAGACTTGCTGCCATCATTAAAGTGACATCCTAACTCCTTATTCTGCCCTAAAATATCAAGTCTCTTTCCACCTCTCTAGCCTCATCTACCACTATTTCTTCTCTGGATACATTCCAACATTTCATACTGACTGTCTCAAACACAGTAAACTCATTTCCACCCCAAAGCCAACGCTTTCCCACCTCCATACCTGGAATGCACAGATACTTCACCATTTATATCTCAACTCAAATAACATCTTCAAAAGGTTCCAAGACCTCACAATCTACAGAAGAACCCCTGGTGAGAAGCTGGTGGTGAGGGGAATCAGGAGCCGTTTGGCCACAATAAGTTTAAAAATGTATTAGGTATTTAAGTGAATATTTAATTCACTTATCATCGACCCCATTTTACTGACTTTACGGTACTTATCACTATCTAAAATTATCTTGTAAAGTTCTTTACTTATTATATATGCTAATAAAATTCATTCATTCATTTATTCCTGTTATGCCTATCAGAAGCATTAGCCCCAATAAGAACTGTGATCCTTTCCTATTTCACTTGAAAGCATTCATTTCCAGGTGCCTGGTACTACTAGGTAAAAAGTACCCGCGTGCATTTCTTTAAAGTCTATTTTGAGTCTTCGGTAATTTCTAAGTGTGACGATTGGGCTTCCGCACTCAAACCTGAGGGAACCTTTTTATAACAACAGCACATTACCAGTCTGATGTTTAAAAATAAAGGTCAATTTCAACTGACCTATTCAAAAGATTCCAAATCTCTTTCCTCAAACCTTTTTATCTCAACATTTTACCTGTCTCATGTTTGAATTTTAATTTCAACTGTCTTGTTAATTTTACAAGTCTCCAAATTATGCTTCTAAAAAACTGAAAAATTCGACTGCTGGCCTGCCTCATTATCCTGAGATTTCTATTTGATATAATATCAACTTATCAATGTACAGGAATGTTGTTGCTTTTGAGATTTCACTGCCTCTCACTGAAATAGTGCCCTTTTCAATAAGGATCAGGTCAATATAAAAAGCATTTACTTTTAATGATTAAATTGGGATCTCTAATATCTTGCCTTCGGGATACTTAGCAAATAGTCACTTACATAATATACTATCATTCCTTTATTTTCTTTTTTAAGATTTCAAAGCTTTCAGACACTGCTACCAAAAAAATCACAATAGATTTTTTTACCTGGTTTTTACACATTATAAATGGTCTCATAGTAAATCATTAATCACTGGGATGTACATTTTATAAGGACAGAGATATTTATCCAGTTGGTTCATTGTACCCCCCAGCACCTATTTCTGGCATCTTATCCGCTTAAAATAATATGTGTTGTTAAATACCTGCAAGCTCCTGTTTTATCTTATGGAGCTCACCATATTAATTCCACATTTAGAGCATACTGCTAATATGTGTAATCTCTTCTTGCTATTGCTTGATGCTATGAAAATATTTAGCATGATCTGAAAAGCAATTCTAAATCACAAGTTCTTGACTTTCAAGTTATACAGTGATATGTGGCAAATGAGTGGCGAGAGATCAAAATAGATTTTCGCTTAAGGTGTGATCAACTTGATTCTCTTACATTGTGCTGAGGAGGAAGACTCAATATGGAGTCTGGATACACAGACTGCTCTGGGCTAGGGAGAAAGCCACCGATAGAAGACCGTCTGTCTGTGCATGAGAGTATGAAACTTTATACTGATGCCAAGGTGAATGTTAAGTAGCACTACAGGGCTGATAACAAACGGTGCCATAATAAAGTAGTTAGAAGCAACCACTGTGAATCATAAAAAAGCAGCTCAGGTTTTGGTGTGCTGCAAGTAATTTATACTAA
Organism: Callithrix jacchus; assembly: GCF_049354715.1. Classification (NCBI taxonomy): domain Eukaryota; kingdom Metazoa; phylum Chordata; class Mammalia; order Primates; family Cebidae; genus Callithrix; species Callithrix jacchus. Next base: position 13,183,018 of record NC_133508.1, read on the forward strand.
TGAAAATTAAAATGGTCTAGTTCATGAATGATCATTCATGAATAATAAAGATTATTGCTAAGACATTACTCTTGTCCTCACATTTCTAAGAAAAAAGCAGCAGAGATACAACTAGTTTGCTGGGAACTACATACAACACAGTGAACACGAGTGGGAATGCGTGTCATCTGAATGCCAACTATCATGTCAAAGTAGGCTGACTGCAGATCTGAAGCAAGTGGCTCTCTACCACCTAATACATCCTAAATACGAATCCCTGTTCCATCTTCAACCAAGTTACCTCTGGCATTTATAACCTGTTTCTTAATATGAAAATAAGAATAATCCCTGTCTAGATTTGGAAATAATAAAATTTATCAAAAAAAAGAAAAATAAACATACTTCTGATTCTTTGACCAACATGGTCTGCCTACCTGGCTGGCTGGCTGGACTGAGGAGGAGCAGGTTCAGAACCCACTGGGAAAGCTCCTATACAAGGTAAGATGACAAGAAAACAGGCCATTATTTAACAAACAAAACGGCCTTTTATAAAATATGCATTATACCACTTCACACCCACCAAGATGCCTATAATCAAAAAGATAGTAACGGTTGACAAGAATGTAAAGAAACTGGAACCCTCACACACTGCTGGTGAGAATGAAAAATAATACAGTCACTTTGGAAGACAGTTCCTCAAGATGTCAGGTACAGTTATCATATGAACCAGTAATTCCACTCCTAGGTATACACACAGAAGAAGCAAAAACAGATCTACACAAAAGCTTCTACACAAATGTTCACAGCAGCATTTTTCTTAATTGCAAAAATGTGAAAACAACCCAAATGTCCTACAGACAAATAAAATGTGGTATATCCATATAATGGAATAATATTTAGCAATTAATAAAAAAATGCATGGATATACAAAGATAGATAAACCTTGAAAACGTGCTAATGAAAGAAGTCAGACACAAAAGACCACAAGTCATCTGATTCCACTTAAATAAAATGTCTAGAATAGGCAAATCTATAGAGACAGAAGGTAGATGAGTGGTTGCTTAAGGCTGAGAGATTTGGAAAAAATAGGAAGTGACTGAATGGGAACAAGGTTTCTTTTTGTGATGGAAATGTTACAGATAGACAGTGGAGATAGCTGCACAACTGTGACTCCATTAAAACCATTGAACTGTACACTTTGAATGGGTGAGTCCTATGGTTCATGAACTATATCTTCATAATGCTATTAAAATATATTGTGCATTATCTTTAAATAATTATAGCTTTCAACCATCAAATGACATGTCTTATCAAGATGAAGTATGGACATGTTGTCACCCCAACAGCTACATTCTATATAGTTCACAAAGTCCTCTCACAGCCCCCAGTCCCCATGACCAAGAGTGTTTCCCAGGGCATTTCTGCCAGAGCTCCCAGAGAAGATGCTTTCTTTTCCTAGGATCACAGGTGGAGCCAGTTTCAACTGGAGCTCCTTCTGTGACCAGAGAGAATAGGCTGACACTCTAATAAAAGCAGAATGAGAGAGGGAGTGGGGCAGTGGGATAAAGGAGGAGAGGGAAAGAGAAAGGTGAGAAAGGAGAAGACACAGAGAAGAAGAGCACAGTAATTATTGTTGGAGCATCTGCATGAAGCCATGCTGTCTAGTTTAAGGTGGATTTCTGTAGTTTGCTTTTGGGAGAGTCTTAATATGTTACTTCACTACAAACTCTTTCCCTACTTAACTGATAAACTTTCCAAGGGTATATACACAAGTAAAACTAAATCCTAAGCATTTTTGTTTAATAAAAAGATACATGAAACATTGGTAAGAGCACACATAGCTCAGTGGTTAAATGAAGTCAGACAGACAGATTCAAATGTGAGTCCCAGGCTTACCTAAGTGACCTTGGGAACACACAATTTAACTTCCCCAAACCTTAGTTGCCACGTCTGTAAAATGGGAACCCTAGGTTTGGTTTTCTTACAGACAGGCCACTCTCCATATTAAATAAAATAACCCATGGCAGGGTCTCAATACAGTACCTGGCATATAAGAACACAACAATATGACCCACAATTATTAGTGGTAAACTTGTGATTTATCACAGATATATTTAGAGCATAAAAAGCATTGTTTTCAAGCAAAGATAGTATGAATAAGACTAGTAGGTAAGAGCCAGAGAAAACTGTACCACGCTTCACAAAAAAATACTTCTTATTCATTTGGAGAGCATTGTTTTAAGATGTTAGAAACTAAATCAAGTAATGGTAAAGGCAACAGCCAGAACCAAAAATGCTAATTTATAAAAATCAATTCTGGTTCTTAGCTAACCTTGCCCAATATATACTTTGGTCGGAGTTATTTCTTCTTAGCCTTCAGTCTGCAATCACTTTTGGAAACCACTCCCCACTTGCAAATAGACAGCTTTAGACAACTATTTTTTTTTCTGTTTTGCTTTTTTATTTTATTTGGATGAAGATCCACCTAAAAATGACCGGTTTTTCATTTTCCAAAAGTGTAATTATGTTTTAACTATTGCTGCTTCTATAGAGGGCATTGTGATAGAGAGATACAGATGAAACATTAAATGCCACAGTGAGCACAAATAATGACTATAAAAAGTAACAAATATTATTATTTGGTAATATAACTATTTAGATTGCTAAGCTTTCTGTCCTTCCACAACACTGCATATTATTGCACTCACATGAGAGAATTCCCTCCATTCATCTACTGCCCATAGATATCACTAACTTGACTCAGACACAAGTCCTCTCCAAAAGTGACCTTGTGATCACCCAGTTCTGAGTTTATTCATTCATTCAACAAAGACTTAATGAGAACCTACTATGTGCAAAGTACTGTACTAGGTACCAGAGATGCAGAGAACAAAAGAGATACCTCTTCCCTGTGTTCTCATGAGGACCTGTTGCCTCCTCGTCACAACACTGACCACACTGTTACTGATTTCCTAACTACTTCTCTGCAACCCCTACAGAGACTCTAAGCAACCTGAGGTCAGGAAGCATAGCAAAGCTGATTTGCACCGTATCACATTATTTCGAATAAGTCATGGAATATAGCCACAGCATAGCTATTTGCATGGTCAGAGACTCATGCAGAGCAAACTCTGAAGTGTGTAGACACACAAACTTTACAGGTCACTGAGTCTCCCATCAGTGCTGAATATAGCCTGCCCCTGAGATCTTGGCTACATCTACAGCTCGATCCAAAGTATATGATACAGATATAAAATTACATGATACAAATATAAAATATGCATTTATTTTTATAAATATATGTATTAGATTATCTTTTCATTGAAAATATGTCTATATAAGGTAAGGAAGAATAAAACTGCACATAGATTAGCTAAAATGGAGTGTCTTAGATGAAATGCACCAATTCCAGAAAAAACACAAACTACAACAACTCATCCAATATAAATTTAAATAGACCTGTAACTGCTAAGAAAACTGACTTTGTAATTTAAAATCTCACACACATCTCTAGGCCAGTGAGGTGCGGTGGCTCACACCTGTAATTCCAGCACTTTGGGAGGCCAAGGCAGGTGGATCACCTGAGGTCAGGAGTTCAAGACCACTCTGGCAAACATGGTGAAACTCATCTCTACTCAAAATACAAAATATTAGCTGGGCCTGGTGATGGGTACCTGTAATCCCAGCTACTCAGAAGGCTGAGGCAGGAGAATCCCTGAACCCAGGAGGTGGAGGCTGCAATGAGCTAAGGTCGTGCCACTGCGCTCCAGCCTGGGCAGCAAGAGCAAAACTCCATCCCCAAAAGCAAATAACAAAAACCAAAACAAACAAACAAACCAGAAAAACTCAGCCCAGATGGCTTTACTAAAGAATTCTATCAAATTTTTAAAAAAGAATTAACACTGGTTTTATACAATCCCTCCCAGAAAATGGAAGAGAAAGGAATACATCTCAATTCAATGAGAGGAGTGGTCCAGATGTAAGAAGACTAAGGAGAGTTTAAAATGAAATGCAACCTGTAATTCTAAACTAGATGCTGTTGTTAAACAGAATTTGATCAGATAACCAGTAAAGCCTGAATAAAGTTGAAGGTGTGATGATAGAAATGTATTAATTTTCTAATTTTGATGGTCATTTTGATATTACACAGAAGAATGTCCTTAGGAAATGCCACTAAAATATTTGGAAGCAATGGGTCATCAAGTCAGCAACTTATTAGCAAATGGTTCAGGGAAAAGCAAATGTTATCTGAATTGTACTGGTAACCTTCCTGAAAACTTAATCTTGTTTTAAAAGAAAGAAAAAATATTTCTTAAAAATATAGGAGGCTATCTTTATGATCTCAGGACACAGAAGAATTTCCTAAACTAGGTATAAAAACACTACAAATATGAATGTTATAAATTCAGCCACATGAAGATTAAGAACTTTATAAATGGAACATTATTCAGGTTTTCAAAAGAAGAAATTCTTGCTTTTCTGAGTCATATAACATATGTGACAACACGGATGAACCCTGAAACATGCTAACTCAGATATGCCACTCACAAAAAGACAAACACTGTAAATTTCCACTTATATGTAGTATCTAGAATAGTCAAATTTATAGAAACAAAAGGCCAGCTGCTGGGCCTGGGGGAAATAGAGAGTTGATCAATCAATATACAGTTTTAGTTCTGTAAGATGAAAACGTGGAGATCTAGTATTCAATGTTGTGAATACACTCATCACTACTGAACTACCCACTTAAAGATGGTTAAGATGGCAAATTTCATGCTTATTACCACATACATATATACATTTGTGGATAACACATGAAGAAAGGAAATGGTTAACATAATATTGCGGAAGTCTCCCTCTCTGGGATGTGATCTGGAAAGGGCACACAGGGAACTTAAAAAAAAAAATTCCTTGAGTTCAAGTACAAGTCGTTTCCATCATCCTCTAAAGGATAAGCTCCTGCAAATCTAATTTTTAAAATCAACTCCCCAGGAAAGGGAAGATGAGCCAGTACAAAAGCTCTGAAAATAATAAAGAACTAAAGGACAGAAAAGGCAAAAGGAAAGAATCATGAATTCTCTCAGTATTATTAACTTTAAAGTCTGTTTTCTAAATAATAAGGGATCAATTTCTGTACAACTTAAAGTTATAAGTGGTAGTGCTCAAACTAGATGTAACTTTATGTAATTACCAATTATCTTTTTAAAATATGGAGCCAAATAATAACAACCCCTCAGCCTTTCTATATTGCTCACCACAACAGGAGGAGTCAGACAGGACAGGGGCAGTCCTCAGCTGTCTGAACAAGGGGAAGCAGAAAGAGGCACTGAGGGCCAGCGTTCTGCCTCGAGAAAGCAGAAGCTGGTGCCTACACAGTATAGAGTTTGTTCAGAGGCCTCCCACTTCTGACTGGTTTCCTGCTAAGAAAAAAAAAAAAAGGTAAGGCTCAAAAATATACCCACAACGATTTTTATAGGGGTGGGGGGATAAATTAAAATGTCTAATTCTTCTTCTCAAGAGCTTTAAAACATGCAAATCAAATTCTGAATTTTCTACTGTCTACTGGCTATATCAGCTGGGACTCAGGTCAGATACAGACAGGTCACTGATGCTGACTGAAAATCACCTGTATTTTACTCTTATTTTTATTCACAATGCTTTTTAAAAAACTTTGATTAAAAATTTTTTCATCATTCTACTCAAAATACCACTGGCTCTTTATTCTATCAAATGAAATTACTACTCTGAAAAACACAACAGAATTCTTTCAAGATAAAATGTGCAACCTCTAAGAAGAATCTTGAGTCCTGCCCTATACCCTGAACCCCAGATTCACATCTTCAATGTTCTTCACATTTCTACCTCGAAGTCTATCCAGCATCTGAAACTTAACACAGTCAACAGGAACATCTTTCATATCCACCGCTTCTCATACTCCAACAGCCATTTCTCTTCCAGGCTGGTGTCAAAGACTGTCACACTGAGCTGTTAACACTTAAACTGTCCATGGGTGGCGAAGCTAAAAGAGCACCAATTGTAACACTGCTTCTGGGGCCTCAGGGCCTGCACAGAGCTTTCCTTCTCCTGGTGTGTGTGAGGTGGGCATGGTGTGTGTGTGGTGTGTGTGCTGCATATGGGTTAAGGGTGTGGGGTGTGTGAGTTGGGCATGGTGTATAATGTAGTGTATAGTGTGTGAGGTGGGTATATGTGTGCTGTGTATGGTGTGTATGGGGTATGGGTGTGGTGTGTGTGAGGTGGGCATGGTTTGTGTGTGGTGTGTGTGCCGCATATGGGTTAAGTGTGTGGGGTGAGTGAGGTGGGCATGATATATACATAGTGTGTGGTGTGTGAGGTGGGTAGATATGTTGTGTATGGTGTGTGGAATGTGGTGTGTGGTACAGGTGATGTAATATGTATCTGGAGTGTGGTGTGCTGTGTATGTGGTACTTATGAAATGTTTGTGTGCTGTGTATGAAATGTGTGTGGTGTGTGTGAAATGCATACAGTGTATGCATGGTATTATGTGATGAATGTATGTGTGTTGTGGGTATATAAGGTGTGTGTGGTGTATGTGTGCGGTGTGTGGTATGTGTGAAGAGTGCATGATGTGTAGTGAGTGTGTGTATTATGTTTGTGAAGTGGACATGATATGTGTGTGGTGTATAGGAAGTGCATTTGGTGTCTGTGATGTGAGTTTAACATGTGTGGTGTCTGGTGTATATAGGTTAAGTGCGTGGTGTGTGTGAGGTGGGCATGGTGTATATGTGGTGTGTGTGAAGTGGGCATAATGTGTGTGGTGACTGGTGTATATGAGTTAAGTGCAAGGTGTGTATATGGTGGGCATGGTATATATGGGGTGTGTGCACAGTTGTTTAATATGCATGTTGTGTGTATGGGGTATGTGTGTGGTGTATATGGGTTCCATGTGTGTGGTGTGTGAAGTGGGCATGGTGTATATGTGGTATAAAGTGTGTGGTGTGTGTGAGGGTTATATGCATGTGGTATATATGGGGTATGTGTGTATATGGGTTTGATATATGTGGTGAGGATGGTGGGCATGGTGTATATGTGATATGAAGTGTGTGGTGTGTGTGAAGTGGGCATAATGTGTGTGGTGACTGCACATATGAGTTAAGTGAATGGTGTGTATATGGTGGGCATGGTATATATGGGGTGTGTGCACGGTGGTTATAATCTGCATGTCATGTGTATGGGGTATGTGTGTGAGGTGAGTATGATACATGTGTGGACTGTGTGAAGTGGGTATGATACATGTGTGGTGTGTGTGAGGTGAGTATGATGTTGTGTGGTGTATATGGGTTAAGTGTGTGTTGTATATGGGTTAAGGGTGTGGTGTCTGAGGTGGGTAGGGCATATATATGGTTTGTGGTTTGTGAGATGGATATATGTGTGTGTTATATACAGGTTGTGTGGGGTAAGTGAGATATGGTAGGTGTGTGGTGTGTATGTAGTGTATATGGGTTAAGTCCAATGTGTGAGAGGTGGGTATGACATGTGTGTACTGTGTATGAGGTGAGTATGACATGGGTGTGGTATGTATAGTGTATATGGGTAAGTGTGTGGTGTGTGTGAGGTGGGTATTTGTGTTGTGTGTGGCATGTATGGAATATGTGTGTGAGATGGGAATGATGTGTGTGTGGTATATATGCATTAAATGTGTGGGGTGTGTGAGGTGGGCATGGTGTATATGAAGTGTGTGGTGTGAGGTGGTTGGTTATGTGTATGGTGTGTAGGAGGTAGGTATGATATGCATGTGTTGTGTATGGGATGTGAGTGTGAGGTGGATGTAATATGTGTGGTGTGGATATAATGTGTGTGGTGTGTGTTGTAATATGGTTAAGTGTGTGGTGTGTGTGAGGTGGGTATGGTATAGATGTGGTGTGAGGGGGGTATAATATATGTGTGGTGCATATGAGTTAAGTGTGTGTAGTGTGTGAGGTGGGTATGATATGTGTATGGTGTGTGTGAGGTGGACATGTTATGCATGCTGTGTGCGATGTCTATGGGTTAAGCGTGTGGTATGTGTGAGGTAGGCATGGTATATATGTGGTGTGTGAGTTGGGTATGTTTGTGGTGTGTGGCATGTATGGGGTATGTGTATGAAATGAATATGATACATGTGTGGTGTATGAGGTGGATATGACATGTGTTCTGTGTGTGGTGTCTATGGGTTAAGTGTGGTGTGTGTGAGGTGAGCATGGTATATGTGTGGTATGAAAGGTGGGTATGTGTGTTGTGTGTGGCATGTATGGGGTATGTGAGGTGGGTTTGATATGAGTATGGGGTTTGTGTGTGAGGTGGGAATGACATGTGTGGTGTATATGGGTTAAGTGTGTGGGGTGTGTGAGGGGGGCATGGTTTGTAAGTGTTATATGATGTGTGAGGTGTCTGTATATGTGTTGTGTGTGATGTGTATGGGGTGTGTGTGTGGTGTGAGGTGGATGTGATATGCTCCTGGTGTGTCAGATGGGTATGATATATGTATGCTGTGTGTGAGCTGGTTACAGTATGTGTGTGGTACATGTGGAGTATCCATACAAATTCAACATGTGGGGTGTGTGAGGTGGGCATGATATATAATGTAGTGTATGGTGTGTGATGTGGGTGTATGTGTGTTCTGTATGGTGTGTATGTGTGTGGTGTGTGCACATAGCAGTGACCAGCTCAGCCAAGGTAGGGCTCAGGGCGGGATGCACTGAGAGCCTAGGAGGAGAGAACAAGCTGTGTCACCATCTCCACCCAAGTTCATCACTAACATGAACGTATAAGCTGCACTGAAACTGTTCAACATCTGATCAGAATAAGAAACATGGACAAATCGAAGATGGCTGATTAGGAGCAGCTCAGGATTGCAGCTCCCAGCAAAAGTGCAAAGTGTGAGTGGATGTCACATTTCCAGATGGATTTTTATTGCCCACAGACCAGGAAATTCCCAGGCAGAGGCACCCCATGGGTCACCAGCATGACTGTTTTGGCTGGCACCCCAGTGCAGTGGTTCTCTGTACAAAATACAAAGGTCCAGGCACCATTTAAGCTGGTGATTGGAGCACCAGGGAGACAGAGTAACCCATTCATCTGATTAAAAATGGAACTGAAACAGGGAGCCAGGCCAGGAGATTCTGGGGCAAAAAAGTGCCATGAATCTCAGTGTGGCTCTTTCAGCCAGTGCAGTGGGTCACTGCACAGGAAATCACACAGATCCCAGGGCCTTTTCAACAGTCTACTGGAACACCTGGAAGACAGTCGAATGTTCAACTAAAAAGGAAAAAAAAAAGGCTCTGGGGCATGGAGCCAGGTGATCAGGCTAGGCTGGTCCCACCCCGCAAAAAAAAAAAACAAAAAAAAAAACAGCAATCTGAAAGGTTCTGGATTGAGAGTCTCACAGCAAGCACAGCTGAACCCAGGTCCAGCTCTGTGGAGGAGAGGCATCTGCCATTACCAAGGCACTCTACCACTATGGAGGCACTCTGCCATTGCTGAGGAAGCCCGCCATTACAGAGAGAGTCCACAATTACAGAAGTGGGCCACCATTGCTGAGGAAGCTCTAACTTTACCCATATAAACAGGACTGCAGGGAATTTCACACAGCAGTTGGGAAGAGCTCACAACAGCTCAGCAAAGCCTCTGCAGGCACACAGTGACTAGGCTGCTTCCTCACTGGGCTGGGCAGCCCTGAAAAAAATGCAGCAGCACAACAGAAACTCATAAAGCCCAAACTCCTCAGACAGAGCACCTGGGGGAAAAAAAGCAGGGGGTTTAAGAGTTCTGCTGCAACAGACTTAAACGTACCTGCCCAGCAGCTCTGAATGAACAACGAAGCTCACAGCTCAGCACTTGAGGTTCTATAAAGAACAGACTGTCTCCTCAAGCTGCTCCCTGACCCCCTTATATCCAAAGAGTAACCTCATAAAGGAGAGCTCAGATTGACATCAGGCAGGTATCCTTCAGGGACAAAGATAGCAAAATAAACTGGCAGCAACCCTTACTGTTCTGCAGCTGCTGCAGGTGATTCCAAGGCAAGGTCTGGAGTGGACCTCAGCAGTCCTACAGCAGAGGGGTCTGACTGGTAAAAGGAAAACTAAAAATCAGGAAAAAAATAACTTCTTCACCAACAAACTGAATGGCCACTCAGAGACACAATCTGAAAGTCAGTAACTACAAAGATGACAGGTGGTTAAATCCACAAAGATGAAAGGAAATTAGCACAAAAAAATGAAAACACCCAAAAGCAGAACACCTCTCCTCCTACAAGGGGTCAAAAGTCCTCACCAGCAAGGAAATAAGGCTGGATGGAGAATGAGTGTGATGAATTCACAGAATCAGGCTTCAAAAGGTGGGAAATAAGAAACTTCCGTGAGCTAAAAGAACATGTTGTGACCCAATGCAAAGAAAGTAAGAACCTTGAAAAAAGATTTGATGAAATGCTAATGAGAATAAATAACTTAGAGTGGAATATAAGTGAATTGATGGAGCTAGAAAATACAACATGAGAACTTCGTGAATTATACACAAGTTTCAACAGCTGAATTAACCAAGCAGAAGAAAGGATATCAGAGGTTGAAGATCAACTCAATGAAATAAAATGAGAAGGCAAGATTAGAGAAAAAAGAATAAAAAGGAAGGAACAAAGTCTCTGAGAAATATGGGACAATGTGAAAAGACCTAATCTACATTTGACAGGTGTACCTGAATGTGACGGAGAGAATGAATCCAAGCTGGAAAATACTCTTCAGAATAGCATCCAGGAAAACTTCCCCAGTCTAGCAAGGCAGGCCAATATTCAAGTGCAGGAAATACAGAGAACCCCTCAAAGATATTCCTTAAGAAGAGCAACCCAAGGCACATAATTCTCAGATTCACCAGGGTTGAAATGAAAGAGAAAATGCTAAGGGCAGCCAGAGAGAAAGGTCGGGTTACCCACAAAGGGAAGCCCATCAGACTCACAGCAGATGTCTCAGCAGAAACCCTACAGGCCAGAAGAGAGTGGGGGCCAATATTCAACATCCTTAAAGAAAAGACCTTTCAACCCATAATTTTATATCCAGCCAAAGTAAGCTTCATAAATGAAGGAAAAATAAATCCTTTGCAAACAAGCAAGTACTCAGAGAGTTAATCACCACCAGGCCTACTTTACAAGAGCTCCTGAAAGAGGCACTACACATAGAAAGAAACAACCAGTACCAGCCACTCCAAAAACATACCAAATGGTATAGAGCATCAACACAATGAAGAAACAGCATCAACTAACAGGCAAAACAGCCAGCTAGCATCAAAATGGCAGGATCAAATTCACACATAACAATATTAACCCTAAATGTAAATGGGCTAAATGCACCAATCAAAAGACACAGACTGAAAAATTGGATAAAAAGCCAAAACCCATCAGTGCGCTGTATAAAGGAAACCCATCTCACATGCAAGGATACAAAAAATCTCAAAATAAAGGGATGGAGGAAGATTTACCAAGCAAATGGAGAGCAAAAATAAGCAAGAGTTGCAATTCTCATCTCTGATATGATAGACTTTAAACCAACAAAGATCAAAAGACACAAAGAAGGACATTATGTAATGGCAAAAGAATCAATGCAACAAGAAGAGCTAACAATCCTAAATATATATGGACCCAACACAGGAGCACCCAGATACATAAGGCAAGTTCTTAATTACTTACAAAGAGACTTAGACTCTCACACAATAATAGTGGGAGACTTTAACACTCCACTGTCAATACTAGACAGATCAACCAGACAGAAAATTAACAAAGATATACAGGACTTGAACTCAGTCCTGGAACAAGCAAACCTGAGAGACATTTACAGAACCCTCCACCCCAAATCCACAGAATATACATTCTTCTCAGCACCACATCACACCTACTCTAAAACTGACCACATAACTGGAAGTAAATCACTCCTCAAAAAATGCAAAAGAATGGAAATCATAACAGTCTCTCAGACCACAGTGCAATCAAGTTAGAATTCAGAATTCCGAAACTAACTCAGAACCACACAACTTCATGGAAACTGAACAATGGGCTCTTGAATGTTGACTGGATAAACAATAAAATGAAGGCAGAAATAAAAATGTTCTTCAAAACCAACGAGAATGAAGAAAAAACATACCAGAATCACTGGGACACATTTAAAGCAGTCTCTAGAGGAAAATATATAGCAATAAATGCCCACATGAGAATCGAGTACAGATCTAAAATTGACACCCTATCATCAAAATTGAAAGAACTAGAGGAGCAATATCAAAAAAACTCAAAACCTAGCTGAAGACAAGAAATAACTAAGATCAGAGCAGAACTGAAGGAGACAGAGACAGAAAAACCCATAAAAAAGAATTAATAAATCCAGGAGCTGGTTTTTTGAAAAGATCAACAAAATAGACAGACCACTAGCCAGACTGATAAAAAAGAAAAAAGTGAATAATCAAATCAATGCAATAAAAATGATAAAGGGGATATCACCACAGATTCCACAGAACTTTAAGCCATCAGCAGAGATTATTACAAACAACTCTATGCACATAAACTAGTAAACCTGGAAAAAAATGAATAAATTCCTGGACACTTGCATCCTCCCAGGCCTAAACCAGGAAGAAGTCGAAACCATGAATAGACCAACAACAAGGTCTGAAGTTGAGGCAGCAATTAATAGCCTACCAAAAAAGATAAGCCCAGGTCTAGATGGGTTCACAGCCGAATTCTACCAGACATACAAAGAGGAGCTTGTACCATTCCTTCTGAAACTATTCCAAATAATCCAAAAAGAGGGAATCCTTCCCAAATCATTTTATGAGACCAACGTTATTCTGATACCAAAACTCTACAGAGTCTCAGCAAGAAAAGAAAACTTCAGGCTAATATTCATGATGAACATAGATGCAAAAATCTTCAATAAAATACTGGCAAGCTGATTGCAAGAGCACATCGAAAAGCTTATTCACCATGATCAAGTAGGATTCATCCTGGGGATGCAAGGCTGGTTCAACATACACAAGTCTATAAACATAATTCACCACATAAACAGAACCAAAGACAAAAACCACATAATTATCTCAATTGATGCAGAGAAGGCCTTTGACAAAATTCAATGGCCCTTTATGCTAAAAACCCTCAATAAACTAGGTATTGAAAGGAATGTATCTCAAAATAATAAAAGCTATTTACAACAAACCAACAGCCAATATCATACTGAATGGGCAAAAACTGGAAGCATTCCCTTTGAAATCTGGCACTAGACAAGGATGCCCTCTCACCACTCCTATTTAATATAGTATTGGAAGTTCTACCCAGAGCAATCAGGCAAGAAAAAGAAATAAAGTGTATTCAAATAGGAAAAAAAAAGTCAAATTGTCTCTATTTGCAGACGACATAATTGTATATCTAGAAGACCCCATCGTCTCAGCCCAAAATCTCCTGAAACTGACAAGCAACTTCAGCAAAGTCTCAGGATACAAAATCAATGTGCAAAAATCACAAGCATTTCTATACACCAATAACAGACTTAGAGAGCCAAATCAAGAACGAACTGCCATTCACAACTGCTACAAAGAAAATAAAATACCTAGGAATACAACTAACAAGGAACGTAAAGGACCTCTTCAAGGAGAACTACAAACCACTGCTCAACGAAATAAGAGAGGACACAAACAGATGGAGAAACATTCCATGTTCATGGTTAGGAAGAATCAATATTGTGAAAATGGCCATACTTCCCAGAGTAATCTACAGATTCAACGCTATCCCCATCAAGCTACCAATGACCTTCTTCACAGAACTGGAAAAAAACCACCTTAAACTTCATATGGAACCAAAAGAGAGCTCTCATAGCCAAGTCAATTCTAAGTAAAAAGAACACAGAGGGAGGCATCACACTACCGGACTTCAAACTATACTACAAGGCTACAGTAATCAAAACAGCATGGTACTTGTACCAAAACAGAGATATAGACCAATGGAAAAGAACGGAGGCCTCAAAGGCAACACAACATAGCTACAACCATCCAATCTTTGACAAACCTGACAAAAACAAGCAATGGGGAAAGGAGTCCCTGTTTAGTAAATAGTGTTAAGAAAACTGGCTAGCCATGTGCAGAAAGCAGAAACTGGACCCCTTCCTGACACCTTACACTAAAATTAACTCCAGATGGATTCAAGACTTAAACATAAGACCTAACACCATAAAAACCCTAAAAAAAATCTAGGCAAAACCATTCAAGACATAGGAGTAGGCAAGGACTTTATGACCAAAACACCGAAAGCATTGGCAACAAAAGCCAAAATAGACAAATGGGACCCAATCAAACTCCACAGCTTGTGTATATCAAAAGAAACAGTCATTAGAGTGAATTGGCAATCAACAGAATGGGAAAAATTTTTTGCAGTTTACCCATCTGACAGAGGGCTGATATACAGAAACTACAAAGAACTAAAGCAGATTTACAAGAAAATACGAACAAGCCCATTCAAAAGTGGGGAAAGGATATGAACAAACACTTTACAAAAGAAGACATACATGAGGCCAACAAACATATAAAAAATGCTCATTATCTCTGGTCATTAGAGAAATGCAAATCAATACTATATTGAGATACCATCTCACGCCAGTTAGAATGGCGATCATTAAAACATCTGGAGACAACAGATGCTGGAGAGGATGTGGAGAAACAGGAACACTTTTACACTGTTGGTGGGAGTGTCAATTAGTTCAACCATTGTGGAAGACAGTGTGGTGATTCCTCAAGGACCTAGAAATAGAAATTCCATTTGATCCAGCAATCCAATTACTGGGTATATATCCAAAGGATTATAAATCATTTTACTATAAGGACACATGCACACAAATGTTCATTGCAGCACTGTTTACAATAGCAAAGACCTGGAACCAACACAAATGCCCTTTGATGATAGACTGGATTGGGAAAATGTGGCACATATACACCATGGAATACTATGCAGCCATAAAAATCAATGAGTTTATGTCCTTTGTAGAAACATGGATGAACCTGGAAACCATTATTCACAGCAAACTGACACAAGAACAGAAAATCAAACATCACATGTTTTCACTCATAGGGGTGTTGAACAATGAGAATACATGGACACAGGGAGGGGAGCATCACACACTGGGGTCTGTAAGGGGGAAATAGGGGAGGGACAGTGAGGGGGGTGGGGAGTTGGGAAGAGATAGCATGGGGAGAAATGCCAGATATAGGTGATGGGGAGGAAGGCAGCACATCACACTGCCATGTGTGTACCTATGCAACAATCTTGCATGTTCTTCACGTGTACCCCAAAGCCTAAAATGCAATAGAAATATAAAAATAAATAAATAAAAAGAAGGTTGGGTCAGGTGTGGTGGCTCACACTTATAATCCCAGCATTTTGGGAGGCTGAGGCCAGTGAATCACAAGGTCAAGAGATCAAGACCATCCTTGCCAAAATGATGAAACCGCGTCTCTACTGAAAATACAAAAATGAGCCAGACATTGTGGTGCATGCCTGTAGTCTCAGCTACTTGGGAGGCTAAGGAAGGAGAATTGCTCAAATACAGGAGGCAGAGGTTGCAGTGAGCCAAGATCGTGCCACTGTACTCCAGCCTGGTGACACAGTGAGGCTCCATCTGAAAAAAAAAAAACAAAACACCATTTGCAGGACTGGATGTGAAAAGGAAAAAAAATGTACAAGATTAAACGCGTGCTGTAGAAGAACCACCACCTGTTCATCTGCTGAGCACATAGTGATTCTGACTCAGCAAAAGAACCCCCGCTCCGGGAAAAACTAAAAGCGAACTGCTGTTTCCAGAATGCATTTTTACAGTTGGAAATCTGTGTTTCCCAAGCCCTCCTTCCAGTCCTTGGCACGGTGACAAGCATTTTCACCCCTGGGGATGAGCGGCTGGAGATGAAAAAGTGAAAGTCACCAAGGCTGAGTTTCAGCTGCCTGCATCCTTGCAGCCAGGGCCAGAAGGCCATGAGGCGTTCCCTAGCTCCCGCTGTCCACGCTGGACTCACAGGGCATGGCTCTGCTGCAGTGGCCAGGCTTACCTCCATTAAGTGATTGCTCAGGGTGGAATCTGAGTCATTCTTGAAGGTCTGGCTGACATGGAGATGCCTCTTGTTGCTGCTCACATCCCAGTCCTTCCCATAGCTCACCTCCAGTTCAAGCGATTCTCCTGCCTCAGCCTCCAGAGAAGCTGGGATTACAGGCAGCCGCCACAATGCCTGGCAAATTTTTGTATTTTAATAGAGATAGGGTTTCACCATGTTGGCCAGGCTGGTCTTGAACTCCTGACCTCGTGATCCACCTGCCTCAGCCTCCCAAAGTGCTGGAATTACAAGTGTAAGCCACTGCAACTGGCCTTTTTTTTTTTAACTTATTATTTGTTTATTTTAAAGATAAGATCTGTGGCTGGAGTACAGTGGCACATTCTTGGCTCATTGCAACCTCTGCCTCTGGGGCTGAAGCAACCCTGGATGAATAGACATAAGACAGGCTGAAGTGCCAGCCCTGGATTCATTCCTATATGGCTATGCTGTTGGGAGCAAGTTCATCTATTTGGGGATGAGCTCAGGGTACTCAGATCACCACTTGCCAGACTCTGGTGCTCTCTCTGGACATCCCACCTGTCCTGGGCACTCACCTTGTGGGTGAAGGCCAGGATCTGTGTGCAGTGGAGCTCGTGGCCCAGCTCCAGCCTGTAGGCACCATCTGAGCCGCTTTCTGTCTGCAGCCTCTGGCCAGTGCTGCACTGGTGCACTGGCTGCTTTGCCTGAGTTGTGAGGATTAATCAAGGGACCTCTGCCCTCCTCTGCCAGGCAGCCCTCCACCAGGGCTCCAAGAGGAGGAGGGCCCAGCAAGGCCTGGCCTCAGGCGTGTTTCCCCTACCCTGTTGTCTGCTTCACCTGTCACTCCATTAGAACCTGTTCATCGGGAGGTCTTAAGAGATGGATGAATTCCCCTCAACAGACACACCTTTTTTTTTAATGAGCAGGTACTAAGTCCTGCTCAGAGCCCACAGAATGACTAATGGAAAATCCTGTGGCGACAGCGTATCTTAGCTCACAGAGCCACAGCCACAGGAAACAGGGCAGGCCCTGCCACCTCCAACTGCCCCACAGCCAGGCATGCAGTGCCTTACCCAGGAGGCTGTACTAGATCCTCGGAGTTGGTCCACAGCCGGCCCCACTGTTGCAGCAGGCCAAGGGCACGCAGCCCTGCCAGCCCTGGCACGAAGAGTTTGGCACCCATGGTGGCCACCCAGCTTCCATCCTCCTCCTCCCTTTCCAGCAGTGCTGCAGGGACAGAGAGCAGGCAGGTGAAAGCGTCAGCACCCAGGGACAAAAATCTTCAGCCCCAGGCAAGAGGGAACTCAGGAATATCCCAGGGGCCTTGGGGTTGGGGGGCTCCTTGAAGAGTCAACACCTGTGCCCTGCACAACAGCCCACAGACAGGCCTGATCATGACTCACTGCAGCCTTGACCTCCCAGGCTCAATTGATCCTCCCACCTCAGCCTCCCAAGTAGCTGAAACTACAGACATGTGCCACCACATTGGCGTGTGTGTGTGTGTGTGTGTGTGTGTGTGTACACATTTTTTGTAGAAACACACATGTTTTTTGTAGAAACAGGGGTCTCACTATGTTTCCCAGGCTGGTCTTGAACTCCTGGGCTCAAACAATCCTCCTGCCTTGGCTTCCCAAAGTGTTGGGATTATAGGCATGGGACACCATCCTTGGTCCAAGGATAAAGGAGAATGAGGCCAGGTGCAGTGGCTCATGCCTGTAATCTCAGCACTTTGGGAAGCCAAGGCAGGCAGATTTCCTAAGGTCAGGAGTTCAAGACCAGCCTGGCCTACATAGTGAAACAGCATCTCTACTAGAAATACAAGAAAGAAAAATTAACCAAGTATGGCGGCAGGCACCTATAATCCGTTACTCGGGAGACTGAGGCAGGAGAATCGCTTGAACCCAGGAGGCAGAGGCTGCGGTGAGCCAAGATTGCACCATTGCATCCAGTCCCAACAACACTGTGAGAGTCTGTCTCAAAAAAAAAAATAAAGTTGAATGAAACAAAATCAAATAGGACAGATGACAAAAGAATTAACCACACATCATGGGTCGTTGGGTAAGTTTCACCTTCTGAAGCTTCTGCTTGTGCAACACTGAAGGTCATTCAAAACACACAGGTGGAAATGGACCAGCTGTTATAACTCCCAAACACCCACATGAGGTGGTCAACAGCCACCGCTCCAAGTGCCCCCAGCCCCCCTCCTGTCCTTAACTTGGAATCTTTCAGAACACATAAGCGGCACACCCTGGTGCCACCACCCTGGCTCTGGCACAGTGCCAGCATCTGCTCAGCCTGTGTGTGTGTGTTTTAAATGCCCCATCAATTTTAGGTCAAAATGTTACATGTGTTGCTTATCGTGGGTGGGAATAAAAACTACCCTAAAGCTGCTATTTTAAGGTTTGTGGGGGAGGTTGGAGGTGGGGGAAGGTTCTGGGGGCTCACACTGAGCCTACATCTGTCCTTAGATGGGATGTTGATATTAAGAGGCAGGGGTGATCAGGACCATCAGGAGGCATTTGGCTCACACCCTAGCCTGGCCACGGTGGACACAGGGCACAAGGGGTCTCATCGCCTACCTGTCAGGTGGGTTTGGTCACTCAGCAGATGGCTCAGTGATGCAGAGAGGCCAGCTTGCTGCCCACCTGCTGTGTGAGGTTCCCTGTAAAGATGACAGGGCTGCCTCCATCACCAGTTTCATCTCCAGTGGTACCTGGAACTCCTCGGCCTTGCTGACTATAGGTGGCTGCAGGACACTCTAGCACTGATAAGGCCTTGGTGTCACCTGCAATGACAGGCTTGGCCAGCAAGCTCAGCCATGATCATACAAGCTGGGACCAGAGAGAGGGCAGGAGACAGCCCAGCTAATGGCTTTGTATGGCGATCATTCCCCAGTTTTTGAATTTTCTTGAGATGGAGTCTCATTCTGTTACCCAGGCTGGAGTGCAGTGGCGAGATCCTGGTTCAATGCAACTTTTGTCTCCCGGGTTCAGGTGATTCTCCTGCCTCAGTCTCCCAAGTAGCTGAGAAGACAGGCACACACCACAGTGCCCAGCTAATTTTTCTATTTTTAGTAAAGACAGGGTTTTGCCATGTTGGCCAGTCTGGTCGCAAACTCCTGAGCCCATGTGATCCGCCCGCCTTGGCCTCCCAAAGTGCTGGGATTACAGGCATGAGCCAGTGTGCCCAGTCCTTCCTCAATTTTTTAACTGCAGATTTCTCAAAATTAGAAACCTGTGCTACAAACTCAGACATAAATACAAAGGACTCCTCTCCTCTCCTTGACAACTCCCTCATTGGATCCATCAGGAACTCAGTCGACCGTCGCTATGTGACTAGAACCAACCCCATTTCTCACTTCCACTGCACACCAGCTCCAGCCCTGGTCATCACACCTATCTCACTGCAACATCCTCCTGGCCCTCTCGGCTCCCATCCTGCCACTGGCAATAAATCTCCACGTGGTGACCAGACACGTCCAACTTTGGCACACTAGCGTTTCTTACAGTACAATCCAAAGTCCTTGAGGCCAGTAAAGCCAGAACTTTGTTGGTCACTGTGCAGACACTGGCAGGTGGGCCACGGGGATAGTTCACTACACTCCAAGGCTCCACATGGGAGTTACTCTAGAAAAGCCATGAGCAACTACAAATATCATCTTTGATGGCCCTGCCAACCTGCAAACAAACCCCACACATCCCTCTGATAGCCACTAGCTAGTCAGTTCGCTCAAAATATGTCAAAACAATACTATTACCAGACCCTCACTACTTAATGCTGTTTCCCTGATCCCCACTGATGTGTGTGCAGATGTGTGTGTACGAATGTATGTGCATCTGTGTACAGATGTATCTGTACATGGATGTGTGTAGACATGTATGTATACAGATATACCAAAATACACAGATGTGTGTATGAATGTGTGGATATGGATGTGTGTGTACAGTAATGTGTACATGAAGGTGTCTATATGTAGACATGTGTAAGAATGTGTGGGTATACAGACGTGTGTGTGGATGTATATAAAGACATGTATATATATGGATGTGTGTATATGAATGTATGTGTACAAATATGTCTACATGTGGGTGTAGATGCTCGCAGCTCTTCCTGCTGACAGGCACATCCGAGCGCCGGCTTTCTCCAGTGTGTATCAGAGGCTGTGTGGTGGCGTCAGAGCTTCCTCAGGGTGCAGGTGAACAGGGTGAGCACAGAATTTCTCTCCCAAACCACAACATTTTGCAGTTAAAGACAACACTAGTTACAAATGCGTCAGGTCAGCAGGCATAAACTGGGGCTCTGCAAGCAACCCAGGACACAACCTCAACCCACACGGGGAGGGGGTGCCAAACAGAACAGTTCCCACACCAACCTTAAATCCCATAAACTTTAAGGTTGAACCCAAGCTTCAAGCCCCTGGGCCCAGGGATTCGAGGTTGAACCCAAGCTCTGGCACTTTGTATTTACGAGCTCATCTGCCTCAATTTCCTCATCTTGTATGGGGTTACAAAGAGGACTTGAAGAGCCCTCCTGTCTGCTGGAACAGGCTCCAGAAAGTTAGAGTGCCGGCAGTTACTGTACTTTTGATGAGTCTGGGGCAGATGGAAGTAGAATTTCTCCAAAGGCAAATAAACATTTCCAGGCTTCAGACAGCTCTATAGGGAGCGGCAGGAAGGTCTGAGGGGAGGCACAGGCAATCTGTACTTGCACATGTGGCAAATAACAAGACATTCAAGGGCCCCTGGGAGTTCTGAAAATGAGGCAGAAGTCTCAGTCATCAGACAGGTGGGGCTGTAGGAGGAAGACGGCTCTCCCCTGACATGAGTCTTCACCCAGGCTGATGGCATAGGTGGAAGTGGAGAGAGTATTTATGCAGCAAGACATCCAGCCCGGTTTCAGACGCTCCACTCCAGGCCCCTGAGAAGACACTGGAAACTGAGGCAGAATCGGTGATCCACTGCTGAACGTGCCCAGTGGTCATGCCTGGTGGGATCAAGTCTAAAGCTGCTATTTGTACCTGGCTGGAGTGCAGTGGCATGATCTCGACTCACTGCAACCTCCACTTTCCAGATTCAAGCAATTCACCTGCCTTAGCCTCCTGAGAACCTGGGCCTACAGGTGTGCACCACCACACTCAGTTAAGTTTTGTATTTTTGGTAGAGACAGGGTTTCACCTTCTTGGCCAGCCTGGTCCCAAATTCCTGACTTCCTGTGATCCTCCTGCCTCAGCCTCCCAACATTTATTTACCATTTGAAGTCACCAATCTGTGTGAAAAGGGGACAGAAGTTTTAAATGTTCTCCCCAGAATGAAGGAGACAGACACGAAACTTCAACACAATGACAAGGGCTTCAAGTAACTTTCTAAGTTCCATCCAGGTACCCTTGGGTACGGTCCCTTGAAAAGCACCTACTAAGATGAAAATGAGCCTGGACAACATAGTAAGACCCATCTCCACAAAAAAGAAAATAAAAAAATAGAAAGGCATGGGGGCACAGGTCTTAGTCCCTGCTACTTGGGAGGCTGAGGTAAGAGGATCGCTTGGGCCCAGGGGTTCAAGGCTGCAGTGATTTAGGATCATGCCATTAAATAGAAGACCTTGTAGAAGAAAGAGAAAAGTGGAGGAGAGAGAAAAGGGGGGAAGAGAAGGGGGAACGGGAAGAAAAAAAGTAGGAAGAGGAAAAAAGAGGAAATAGAGGGAGGGAGAGAAAGAAAAGAAAAAAGAAAGTAGAAAAGAAATGAGAAAAACATAAATCTTGTGGTCATGGAATTCCACTGTTAAGAATTTACTCTGCAGAGAGAATGGTGTTCACGACAGAGTAATTATAGCAGGAAACCTGGGAAAAACTCAGGAGCACTTTATTATGAAACTAGCTGAATACCTTCCATTCCATGGACTATTACATGGTCATTCACACTACACGGGAGACGCTGATTTTTTTAGGCGGATATATTAACTCCACGTGCTGAATGTGTGCATAGATCATCTCAGAAAAGAATCACCAAAGGAACCCTAACAGCGGTTGGCTTCGAGGAGGGGTGGGAGAGCGGCTTTAAGGCTGCACCAACACCAACAAATAGAACTTTATGCAATGAGGACCATATTCCCGGGCCATCTGCAGCTGTGGAGCACCTGAAATGTGGCCCATGCAGCCAAAGAACCAAATCCTTCATTTTCTTTCATGTTAATTTATTTAAATTTTTTTTCTTTTTTGAGATGGAGTCTCGCTCCATTGCCCAGGCTGGAGTGAAGTTGCATGATTTTGGCTAACTGCAATCTCTGTCCCCCAGGTTCAAGCAGTTCTCCTGCCTCAGCTTCCCAAGTAGATGGGATTACAGGGGCTCACCACCATATCTGGCTACTTTTTGTGTTTTTGGTAGAGATGGGGTTTCACCATGTTGGTCAGGCTGCTCTCAAACTCCTGACCTCAGGTGAGCCACCGGACTCGGCCTCCCAAAGTGCTGGGATTACAGGCATGAGCCACCATATCCGGCCTCACTTAGATTTCAGTAAACACATACGCCACGGGCTGCCATATGGGAGACTCAGTTCTATACTCTTTCATAGTTTTTGAACTTTGAATCATTTAAATGCATGGCCTATTGTTTTTAGTTGTAGAACTTAATAGAATAGTATTTAGATTGTATTAATCTAAATAAAATCTACCATAGAGTTTACATTGTACCAGTGAATGCTGATATATAAAAAGATTGCCAAGGTGTGTGTACATGTGTATGTGTATTAAGTGTGTGTGTGTGTGTGTATGTATGTATATTTCGTTTTTTTTTTCTTGAGTCAGAGTCTCGCTCTGCCACCCAGTCTGGAGTGCAGTAGTATGAACCTGGTTCAATGCAACCTCCGTTTCCAGGGTTCAAGTGGTTCTCCTGCCTAAGCTTCCCGAGTCACTGGGATTCCAGGTATGCACCACCACATCCAGCTCATTTTTGTATTTTCAGTAGAGAAGGAGCTACATCATGTTGGCCAGGCTGGTCTTAAACTCCTGATCTCAAGCGATCCACATTTCTTGGCCTCCCAAAGTGCTGAGGATTACAGGCATGAGCCAGCATGCCCAGCTGCAAAGGTGTGTTTTTGAGTAAAATGAACAACGTACAAACAAAAAATAGGGAACAGCTGGGGGTGATGGTGCATTCCTATAATTTTAGCACTTTGGGAGGCTGAGGTGGGAAGATCGCTGGAGCCCAGGAGGTCAAGGCTTCAGTGAGCAATGATTGCACCACTGCCCTCCAGCCTGAGTAATGCAGCAAGACCCTGCCTCAAGAAAAACTAAAATTAAAATTAAAAAACCAAAACCTAAGCATGACGATTGGGTTATCAGGCTATTTTATGATATGTGCCTTCCTCAAAACTTGTTACGGTATCATCACATCACCTATCTGACGTGAAAAAGAAAAAATGAAACCCAGAAACTCAAACTAAAAATATTTGCAAATCTATAGCGTTATGCATTGTCCTGTGTCTCCCCGAAAGACGCTGAGCCCTATGCCGCAGGGTCTGTGGATGCGACCTTATTTGGAAAAAGTCTCTTCACATGTGATCGAGCTAAGCTGAGGTAATGAGGGTGAATCCTAATCCTGTGTGCCTGGTGTCCTTATAAAAGGGGGACGTGTGGGCAGAGACACCTACAAAGGGAAGACAATGTCAAGACAGAGACAGAAGACCACCTACAAGCCAAGGAACTCTGGAGGCTCTGAGCATCCATGAGCGAGACATGGGACAGACCCTCCTTCACAGTCTTCACAGGAAAAACAGACAAACAATAAAAAAATCCCTTGATTTCAGACTCCTGGCCTCCAGAACTGTGAGAATAAATCTCTGTGGTTGAAGCCACACAGTTTAGAGTACTTTGTTAAGCCAGCGCTGGGAAATGAATGCAGAGTTCTTGGGGCGTGCGTCAACACTTCTGAAGGAAATGTGGGACGTGGCATGCTTGAATTTACAATTCATACCTTTCTCTACTCAGAATTCTTTTTTTTTTTTTTGAGAGGCAGGGTCTCACTCTGTCACCAGGCTGGAGTGCAGTGGCACAAGCATGGCTCACTGCAGCCTCCACCTTCTGGGCTTCAGCAATCCTCTTGACTCAGCCTCCTGAAAAGCTGAGACTATAGGCACATGCCACTGTGCCTGATTTTTAAAAAATGTTTTGTAGAGATGGGGTCCTGCTATGTTGCCCAGTTTACCTGGGACTCCTAGCCTCAAGTGATCTTTCCACCTTGGCCTCCCAAAGTTCTGGGATTATAGGTATAAGCCATTGTAACTGGCTTGCCTTTTAAAAAAAAAAAAAAAAAACAGAACCTTTCTCTACTGCCCAGGCTGGAGTGCAGGGACATGATCTTGGCTCGCTGCAACCTCCACCTCCTGGGTTCAAGCAATTCTTTTGCCTCAGTCACCCGAGTAACTCAGCTTATAGGCTCCTACCACCACACCCAGCTAATTTTTGTATTTTTATTACAAGCGGGGTTTCACCAGTGAGCCAGGCCGGTCCCGAACTGCTGACTTCAGGTGATTCACCCACTTCAGCCTCCCAAAATGCTACTATTGTGGCTCACTGCAACCTCTGCTCCTCGGTTCAAGCAATTCTGCCTCAGCCTCCCAAGTAGCTGGGATGACAGGTTCCTGCCACCATGCCAGTTTTTGTACCTTTAGCAGAGATGGCCTTTCACCATGTTGGCCAGGCTGGTCTTGAACCCCCGACCTCAGGTGATCCACCTGCCTCAGACTCCCAAAGTGCTAGAATAACAGGCATGAGCCACTGTGCCTGGCCTACTTCTATTATTATTACATTGTAATATATAGTGAAACACACAACTCACTGTAATGTAGAATCAGTGGGAGCCCTGATCTTGTTTTCCTGAAACTAGATGGTCCCTTCTGGGGTGATGGAAGACAGTGACAGATCAACAGGCATTGGATTCTCATAAGCAGCTCACTGTCCAGCTCTCTCTAATGTACTATTTACAGTAGGGTTTGCGCTCCTATGAGACTCTGACAATGCCACCGATCTGACAGGAAGTGGAGCTCAGGTGGTGATGCCAGCAATAAGGAGTGGCTGTGAACACAGATGAAACCTCCCTCGCCCACCCGCTGCTCACCTGCTATGCTGTCTGCCCAACTCCTAACAAGGGAGCCAGGCACTGTGGCTCACACCTGTAATCCCAGCATTTTGGGAGACTGAGGCAGGTGGATCACCTGAGGTTGGGAGTTTGAGACCAAACTGACCAACATAGAGACACCCTGTCTCTACCAGAAATACAAAAATTAGCCTGGCATGTGGCTCATACCTGTAATCCCAGCTACTTGGGAGTCTGAGGCAGGAAAGTTGCTTGAATCTGGGAGACAGAGGTTGCAGAGAGCCAAGATCACGCCATTGCATTCCAGCCTGGGCAACTAGAGCAAAACTCCCTGTCAAAAAAAGAAGCCCGGGTGCAATGGCTCACACTTGTAATCCCAGCACTTTGGGAGAATGAGGAGGGTGAATCACCTGAAGTAATAAGTTTGGGACCAGCCTGGCCAACATGGTGGAACCCTGTCTCTACTAAAAATACAAGAATTAGCCAGGTGTGGTGGTACATGCCTGCAATCCCAGCTACTCAGGAGGCTGAATCAGAAGAATTGCTTGAACCTCGGAGGTGGAGGTTACATTTACCTGAGATCGCACCGCTGCACAGACTGAGACTGTCTCAAAAAAAAAAAAAAACAAAAACAGGCTACAGACTGGTACTGATCTGTGGCCAGGAGGGTTGGGGACCCCAGCTGTAGACAATATGTAATAATCAAATCAGGGTAACTGAGACAGTCATCACCTCAAATATTTATCTTTTGCTTTGGGAACATGAAAATCCTTATCTTCTAGCTATCTTGAAATATTCAAATAAATTCTCATTCACTGTAATTTCCCTTGTGCACTATTGATTACTGTAACTTATTCCTTCTATCTAGGCCTTCTGGTCTTTCATTCATTCTTTTTTAAAATTGTTTTTATTTATTTTTGAGACAGTGCAGTGACATGATCTCGACTCACTACAACCTCCACCTCCTGGGTGCAGGCAATTCTCCTGCCTCAGCCTCCCCAGTAGCTGGGATTACAGGTGTGCATCACCATTCCTAACTAACTTTTTTTATTTTTAGTAGAGATGGGGTTTCACCATGTTGTCCAGGCAGGGTCTCAAACCCCTGACCTCAAGCAATCCACCCATCTCGGCATCCCAAAGTGCTGGGATTACAGGTATGAGCCACAGCACCCGGCCACTTATTCATCCTTTCATTCATTCATTCTATGAATAACTACTGCCTGGTTATTATATACCCGGCAGGGTTCCAGGCTCTGGGGACACACCAACGAGCAAAACAAAGTTGCTGCTCTCTTAATGGATCCATCATTCTAATGAGGGGGAAAGAGACAGGCGATCCATAAACAAACCATTAACACAGACAGCACATCAGGTGGAGAGCGCTACAAAGAATAAAAACTAAAGCGGGTACAGCCAGGAGCGGTGGCTCCCACCTCGAATCCCAGCACTTTGGGAGGCTGAGGTGGATGGATCCCTTGAGGTTAGGAGTTCAAGACCAGCCTGGCCAACATGGTGAAATGCCATCTCTACTAAAGGTACAAAAAAAATGACCCAGGCATGGTGGCACCTGCCTGTAATCCTGGCTACTCAGGAGGGTGAGGTGGGAGGATTGCTTGAACTTGGGAGGTGGAGGTCGCAGTGAGCCGACATTGCATCACTGCAATCCAGCCTGGGGAACAGAGCAAGACTCTGTCTTCAACAATAAAAAAGTAAAGAGAAATCAGGTGCAGGTTAGAGTGCATTAGCATGAGCAGGGGTGCTCAGGCGGTGGTGAAGGTGGTCAGGAAAGGCCTCTCTGTGAAGGTGATAGACATGAGGGCTGAGCCTGGGGACTCCTGGGGAGAGCAGCATGGGAGGGCCCTAGGTGTTGTTCCCATTTGTGTTTTTTTTGTTTAGATTTGATTTGTTTTTGACACAAAGTCTTACTCCATCGCCCAGGCTGGAGTGAAGTGGCACAATCTCGGCTCACTGCAGTCTCCACCAACCGGGTTCAAGGCACCTCAGCCTTCCAAAGAGCTGGGATGGCAGGCGTGAGTCACTGTGCCTGGCCTATGCATCAACATGTTTAAATTCTTCTGAAAGCTGTGTTTTAGGAAGAGTGTGCTGACAGCCATCGGAAATAAATGACAGAATTGCAGGACAAGGATCATGTCAGTGACAGGGTGGCTGTGGACATTTGCTGGCCAGCAGCAGGGAAGCCACTCAGACCCTGGATTCTACCTCTGCAGCCTGTCTGCACCTGAACCCTCCTCCCCACATCAGTGGAAGCCTGGAACTCTCAGAACAGCAGACCTCACCGGCCACTGTCACCTTCATCGGAGTGATGTGATTAATTCATTCACGCAGAAGACAGCAGGAACCCTGAGAGAACAGGATCCAGAATGTGTGGGTTTTAATGGACAGGGTAATGGGATCTGTGAGGCTCCACCTACCTCACCTCCTGAGCCCCACACTCCTTCCCCCGTCCTGCTCAGCATAGAGACTAGAGTGACATGACCAGAAATGTAGACGCTTGGAAGGACACCAGCGACATAAAGATGAGGAGGCCAGAGTTCCACAAGGTGCGCAGCTCCTGACCTCGGATGCACAGGACTCTGTCCAGAAAGGCTCCCTCGCAGCCATGGCACTTGATGGTCCTCGAGTTCCTGAGGATGGAGCTGGTGAGTCGGGTCCGCAAGTCCTTCTGTTTTGTTTGCTTTCCTGGGATTGGAGGGAAGAGAGAGATGAAGACACGGCTGGTCCGGAATTCTCCCCTACACCCTGACAGTCACCCTGCAGCAAATCCCACTGATCCCGCCAACTGCGTCCCAAAGCTGTCTGCCTCTCCGCATCTCTGACCCTCAAGTCCTGATCCATCCACTGTCATCCTGTGCCTGGACTCCTGCAGGAGCTGACCTGCGACCACTGAGAGGCAGCTCCTGATGCCCAGAGAAGAGGCTGCCCCTGAGCCCACCTGGGGATGGCACCATCAGGAAGGCTACCTGGAGGTAGGTAATGCCTGAGCTACATCTTTCACATCTTTTGTGGAGTTAGGGAGGGTCTCACTATGTTGCCCAGGTTGGCCTCAAGCTTTTGGGATGAAGTGATCCTCTGGCCCTGGCCTCCTAAAGTGCTGGGATTATGGCCTGAGCTACACCTTAAATGACCAGGAGGTGGGTGCTGGGCAGGCAGAGGATGAGATGGAGGCAAAAAGAGGGAGGGGAGGGTTTGAGACAAGGAACAGCAAAAACCCAGGCACAGGGAGCAGCGTGACTCAGAGGACAATCAGTGTGGCCAGAGTAGTGTGGGGGCAGGGTCACATGGCACTTTAGGGTCAGGCAGGAGTTCGGGGTCTCCCACGTTTCACCTGGGGAGGGGGGCATCATCAGAAGGCAGCTGCCTGGAGAAGGTTTTTTGTTATTTTTTGAGATGGAGTCTTGCTCTGTTACCAGGTTGGAGTGCAGTGGCATGATCTCGACTCACTGTAACCTCTGCCTCTCGTGTTCAAATGATTCTCCTGCCTGAGGTTCTAGAGTAGCTGGGAATATAGGTGCCTGCCACCATGCTCAGCTAATCTTTGTATTTTTTAACAGAGAGGATCATTTTGCCATTTTGGCCAGGCTTGTTTTGAACTCCTTACCTCAGGAGATCCACCTGCCTCGACCTCCCAAAGTGCTGGGATTACAGGCGTGAGCCACCGTGCCCGGAGGAGGCCATGCCGGAGGCTGGAGAAACAGTCCAAGTGACAGATGGACATTGGCACAGCTGGGCCTAGAGAGGAAATCATTTCCTTCCCTCCATCCCCCTTCCCTCCCTCCCTCCCTCCCTCCTTCTTTTCTTCCCTACTCCTTTCTCCCACTCTCCTGCCTTGCTTTCTGCCCTCTTCTTTCCCCTCCCTCCTCCCTTTCTTCCTTCCCTCCCTCATTCCTTCTCTTCCTCTTTCAACTCTTTCCTTCCATCTGTCCTCCCCTTTCCTATCTTTCCTTCCATCCCTCTTTTTCACTCCTCCCCTCCGTTTCTCCCCATCTCTCCCTTCTTCCCTTCCTCTCTCCTACCCTTCCTTCCCTCCTCCCTCCCTTCTTCTGTGATTCACGAACACTGGTCCAGCACCTTCTGCATGTTGAGCACTAACTAGATACTGAGTCTGACACAGGGAGTGGCTCGTGCTGCTGTGGAGCTTCTAGTCTAAGGAGAGTAAGGCCATTGGCCCCTGCCAGGTGCTTCCTGCAGGGCCCTTTAGGAAGTAGGAAGTGCTGGGGAACAGCAAAAATGAACCCAGGACAGGCCAAGGAAGGGAGCTGCTGGGAGGAGAGAAATGGGTGGGCCGTGTCCTTGCTGAACCATGGTGAGGGAGGTGGCCCTGACTGCAGGGGGTGCTGGAGGGGACAAGGGTCTTCTGGAGTGAGTGTGGTCCAGGCGGAGGGCAGCTAAAGCAGATTCCTGAAGAGATGTGTGAACATCAGGCAGGTGTGAGGATGGGGAAGGGGGGGTAGGTGGGAAAGGGAGAGAGATGGGGGGAAGGTGAGGCTGGAGGCAATGAGGCAGCTCAGGGCAGGCCAGGTGGGCCACTGTGGGGCCTTTGGCTCAGACTGAGGAAAATGGGGCCACTGAGGGTCTGAGCAGAGGAGGGAGCAATGGATTCAGCTCACACAGGTCTCCTGTGGCTGGAATTGGAGAGAGGCTGGAGCAGAAGGAAGGAGTGAGCCAGGACCTTGCTGGATGCATTTTCAAGATGATCCACGCAAATCTACTGACTGATGGGGTGCAGGAGAAAACGGCATTGATCTGACCCAGGGCCTGGGGTCTGAACACCGGAGGGAAGAGCGGCCATCCAATGTGATGGGGAAGGAGCGGGGCAGGTCTGCACAATCGGTCACTCACAGAGACAAGAACAAAGCCAGACCCACCAGCTCCCACTCAGCTCTGCCCTCCCCATCGCCCACACCAGGGCCTGTGTCTTCATCCCTACTTCCTACCAGGTCCATCTTTTTCCCAAAAGCTGAACCTGACAGTGATTCCTCTTCTTGGTGATGAAGAAACTCAGAGGTAGGTGGCTCAGGAAGACAGCAATGGTGGAGAAACCCAGGAGCTGGGGACAGAGGGGACAGAATGTCAGGAGATCCCAAGAAGCACAGCTGCCAGAGGCCTGTGAACCACAACTGCTCCATCTTGAACAGGAGCTGGTAAAAGGAGGCTAAGACCTACTGGGCTGCATTTCCAGGCAGTGAAGCCATTCTGAGTCACAGGATGAGACAGGAAAGCAGCACAGAATACAGGTCACAGAGACCTTGCCAGTAAAACAGGCTGCAGTAAAGACGCCAGTCCAAAACCCACCAAAACCAAGATGACGATCAGAATGACCCCTGCTCGTCCTCACTGCTACATTGTCACCAGTGCCATGACAGTTTACAAATGCCATGGCAACATCAGAAAGTTTCCCTATATTATCTACAAAAGAAGAGTCATGAATAGTCTACCCCTCATTCTGCATGTCATGAAGAAATGACCCTAAAGATGGGCACCAGCGCCCTCTGGGCTGCTCTACGGAGTAGCTATTTTATCTTCACTTTCCTAAAATACTTGTTTTTTCAGGAAAGAATAAACTTGCTCTGTGGCTCACACCTGTAATCCCAGCACTTTGGGAGGCTGAGGCAGGTGGATCAGCTGAGGTCAAGAGTTCGAGATCAGCCTGGCCAACATGGTGAAACCCCGTCTCTACTAGAAGTATAAAAATTAGCCAGCTGTGGTGACATGCACCTGTGATCCCAGCTACTCAGGCGGCTGAAGCAGGAAAATCACTTGAACCCGGGAGGCATAGGTTGTAGTTAGCCAAGATCACACCACTACCCTCTATCTAGCCTGGGCAACAGAGTGAGACTCCATCTCAAAAACAAAACAAAACAAAACAACAAAACAAGCAAACAAACAAACAAATGTGCTTTCACTTGACAAACTCATGCTGAATTGTTTCTTGCATGAGATCCAAGAACCCTCCCTTGGGGTCTGGATCGGGTCCCCTTTCCTGTAACACAGCTGCAGATCCTGAAGAGGGTCAGACTTGGGTCCAAAGATGTGGAGTCAGGGAATGTGATAAGGGCAGCCTCCAGGTCCCAGGGATCTGGGCTCATGGGGGTCTGCTGGGTTAGGAGGTCCCTGCTGAAGACAGGGTCCTTCAATGTCAGGGAGGGGAATGGCTCACTTACACGACGGGGAGAGGGTTATATTCAAGACAGAACATGCACACACAGGAGTAGGACTGCGGGGTGTTCCTGGACACAACAGTGAAGTTGAAACCTCTGGAATCAGGACTGGGTTCAAATCCTGACTCTGACACTTGTGTGGCCTTGGGGCAAGTCACCTCCCTAATGTGCAATTCCCTTGTCTGCAAAATGGGAACAGAGTTGTCCCCATTTTGCATGTTTGCTTATTACATTTAAGTATTTTTCTAATCTTCACTTTACCCTCATGAGGGTTGCCAGACTTAGCAAATCATCATACAGATAACCAGTTACCTTTGAAGACAAAGAGTCAATAAGGTTTTAGTTTAAGTCTCATGCATTATTTGAGACATACACTGAGAGTCCGAAACTCTCACTTCACTGGATGTCCTGTGTTTTCTCTGGCAACACTGCTCCCCACCAACGTGGTGCTTTCAGGATACTTATCTCCCCCCTCTCAGCTTTGGTTTCTATAGCTGGAAAATGTGGAAGTGGGAGGTAGAATAAATGATTTTTAAGTTGCTCTGACTTTCTGAGAGTCCTTCACAGGTTACTTGAACCCATTCTCTCACCAAGCCTCACCCCAACTCCAGTCTGCATGCCTTAGTTTCCCCTCTCAGTCCTTAGGAACACTATTTTTTTTGAGATGGAGTCTCGCTCTGTTACCCAGGCTGGAGTGCAGAGTCACGATCTTGGCTCCCTGCAACCTCTGCTTCCCAACCAATTCTGCTGTCTCAGCCTCCCGAGTAGCTACGATGACAGGTGTGCATCACTATGCCTGGCTCATTTTTGTATTTTTAGTACAGAAAGGGTTTCACTATGTTGCCAGGCTGGTCTCGAACTCCTGGCCTCCAGTGATCTACTCACCTCAGCCTCCCTAAGTGCTGGGATTACAGGTTTGACCCACTCCACCCAGCTCAAAGAAAGTAGAACACTATTTTCGAATGTTGGGTCAGTTTGTTTCATTTATGCAGCAATGGCGTCACCTGGTGGCTTCATGGAGAAGTGCCCTGAGGGTAAACCACCCACAGCAGGGCTTGGAAAAACACTCAAAGGAATCTGACAGAAGATGAGCATCTCTCTCTGGGGGAAAAATTGTCCATTAAACTGTAGCAACCTCAGTATCCACCCCTTCTTCACCAGGATCTCATGGTGATGTTAGGAGCTGTCTACCAAGAGGCAGGAAAAGTGCGCAGAGAAAGTGACACAGTGCATTATCTGCAGATATCTTGGTCGTCTACGAATTTTTTTTTTTTTTAGGGTGAGTCGCTCTGTCCCTCAGGCTGAGGTGCAGTGGTGTAATCTCGTCTAACTGCAATTTACGCCTCCCTGGTTGAAGCGATTCTCCTGCCTCAGCCTCCTTAGTAGCTGGGATTACAGGCACATGCAACCATGTGCGGTTCATTTTTGTATTTTTAGCAGACACAAGGTTTCGCCGTATTAGCCAGGCTGATCTTGAACTCCTGACCTCAAGTGATCTGTCCACCTCAGCCTCCCAAAGTGCTGGGATTACAGGCATGCACCCCCATGCCTGGCAGAAGAATCAGGTTTTCTCATTTTATTTTTATTTTTTAGACAGTCTCACTCTGTCACCCAGGCTGGAGTACAATGGTGTGGTCTCGGCTCACTGCAACCTCCACCTCCCGGGATTCTCTGGCCTCAGCCTCTTGAGTAGCTGGGACTACAGGCATATGCCACCACACCTGGCTAATTTTTGTATTTTTAGTAGAGATGGGGTTTCACTATGTTGGTCATGATGGCCTCGAACTCCTGACCTCCGGTGATCTCCCACCTCGGTTTCCTAAAGTGCTGGGATTACAGGCGTGAACCACCATGCCTGATCATGGGTTTTCTTGAACCAAAGCATATTCCTTATCATGTTTAATAGAATTGTGCCCCAGCCCTGTACTTTCCTTCATTCATCCTCCTTTGAATAACGAACCTCTCAAAAGCTGTAATGAACATGAAAGAGCCACTGGCCAGGTGGGCTGGGTGGTGGCAGGGGGGCTGGGGTCCAAGCAGTTGGCAACCCCTTTCTTAGGATGTATACATGGCCTCATGTAGCTATCCTTTTATCTCCTAGGTCAGCTCGTTGACACTGTCTGGATGAAAAAAGGAGACCAGATCTTGTTTTCATCCATGTTTGAAGCCAATATCACCACCCACAACATTGCTGTCAGTGCGTGTCCAAGCCGAGAACTATTTAGACCTGGTTTATTAACCATACACCTGCCAGACCCAACCCAGCCAAAACATGAAATCTACCGGGTGCAGTGACCCAAATCTGTAATCCCAGCACTTCGGGAGGCCAAGGTGGGTGGATCTCCTGAGGTCAGGAGTTTGAGACAAGACTGGCCAACATGGTAAAACCCCATCTCTACTAAAAATATAAAAATGAGCTGGGTTTGCTGGTGCACACCTGCAATCCCAACTACTCGGGAGGCTGAGGTTGGAGAATCACTTCAATACAGGAGGTGGAGGTTGCAGTGAGCTGAGATTGAACCATTGCACTCCAGCCTGGGCAGAACGTGAGACTCCATCTCAAAAAACCACAGTAACAACAAAAAAAACACAAAATCAAACCCCCATCCTTTTTGTTTTTTTAGAGACAGAGAGGGACTTCCTGTGTTGCCAAGGCGACAGTGCAGTGGTACAATCATAGCTCACTGCAGCCTCTTACTCCCATGCTCAAGCAGTCCTCCCACCTCAACCTGAGTAGGTGGGATGACAGATGCATGCCACCATGCCCAGCTAATATTTATGTGTGTGTGTGTGTGTGTGTGTGTGTGTGTGTGTGTGTGTGGAGATGGGGTCTCACCATGTTGGCCAGCCTGGCCTCAAACTGGGCTTCAAAAGACCTCCCATCTCAGCCTTCCAAAGTGCTGGGATTACAGGCATGAGCCTCCGTTCCTGGACAAAACCTAATTACACATTCATGAATGACCGAGGGCATGAGCTTCTGTGTCCTCGAACAATGAAATGGATTATTCCTTGGGCATAACTTTGCTGGTGATGCTGTAACAAAGTGCCACAAACTAAGTGGCTTAGAACAAGACAGATGTGTTGTCTCGGGCCAGATGCCATGGCTCATGTCTGTAATCCGAGTACTTTGGAAAGGATGAGAGGATGTCTTGAGGTCAGGAGTTTGAGACTGGCCAGGCCAATAGGATAAAACTCCATCTCTACTGAAAGAATACAAGGCCGGGAGTGGTGGCTCACACCTGTAATCCTAGCACTTTGGGAGGCTGAGGTAGGCAAATCATAATGTCAGGAGTTCGAGACCAGTGTGGCCAACATGGTGAAATCCTGTCTCTACTAAAAGTACAAAAATTAGCTGGGTGTGGTGGCACACATCTGTAACACCAGCTACTCAGGAGGCTGAGGCAGGAGAACTGCTTGAATCCAGAAGGTGGAGGTTGCAGTAAGGTGAGATCACACCACTTTGTTCCAGACTGGGGGACAGAGCAAGAATCCATCTCAAAAAATATATATATATTGCCAGGCATGGTTGCATGTGTCTGTGTTCCCAAGTTGCTCAGGAGGCTGAGGTCAGAGGATTTCTTCAGCCAGGGAGAATGAGGCTGCAGTGAGCTGAGATCATGCCACTGCACTCCAGCCTGGATGGCAGAGTGAGACCCTGTCTCATTAAATCAATAAATAAAATAAAAAGTTGTTCCCCAACCTAGCAAGGCAGGCCAATATTCAAGTCCAGGAAATACAGAGAATACCACAAAGATATTCCTCAAGAAGAGCAACCGCAAGGCACATAATCATCAGATTCACCAGAGTTGAAATGAAGGAGAAAATGCTAAGGGCAGCCAGAGAGAAAGGTCAGGTTACCCACAAAGGGAAACCCATCAGATTCACAGAAGATCACTCCACAGAAACCCTACAAGCAAGAAGAGAGTAGGGACTAATATTCAACATCCTTAAAGAAAAGAACTTTCAACCCAGAATTTCATATCCAGCCAAACTGAGCTTCAGAAGTGAAAAAAAAAAATCATTTGCGAACAAGCAAGTACTCAGAGATTTTGTCACCACCAGGCCTGCTTTACAAGAGCTCCTAAAAGAAGCACTACACATAGAAAGGAACAACCAGTACCAGCCACTCCAAAAACATACCAAATGGTAAAGAACATCAACAAAATGAAGAATCTGCATCAACTAAGGGGCAAAACAGCCAGCGAGTATCAAAATGGCAGGATCAAATTCACACATAACAATATTAACCCTAAATGTAAATGGGCTAAACGCCCCAATCAAAAGACACAGACTGGCAAATTGGATAAAAAGCCAAAACCCATCGGTGTGCTGTATCCAGGAAACCCATCTCACATGCAAGGATACACAAAGGCTCAAAATAAAGGAATGGAGGAAGATTTACCTAGCAAATGGAGAGCAAAAAGAAGCAGAAGTTGATATTCTCATCTCTGATAAAATAGATTTTAAAGCAACAAACATCAAAAGAGACAAAGAAGGACATTACATAATGGTAAAAGGATCGATGCAACAAGAAGAGCTAATGATCCTAAATATATACGAACCATATACAGGAGCACCGAGATACATAAGGCAAGTTCTTAATTACTTACAAAGAGACTTAGACTCTCACACAATAATAGTGGGAGACTTTAACACTCCACTGTCAATATTAGACAGATCAACCAGACAGAAAATTAACAAGGATATCCAGGACCTGAACTCAGACCTGGAACAAGCAAACCTGATAGACATTTACAAAACTCTCCACCCCAAATCCACAGAATATACATTCTTCTCAGCACCACAGCACACCTACTCTAAAATTGACCACATAATTGGAAGTAAATCACTCCTCAGCAAATGCAAAAGAACAGAAATTATAACAAACAGTCTCTCAGACCACAGTGCAATCAAGTTAGAACTCAGAATTCAGAAACTAACTCAGAACCACACAGCTTCATGGAAACTGAAAAACGGGCTTTTGAATGTTGACTGGATAAACAATGAAATGAAGGCAGAAATAAAGAAGTTGGTCGAAACCAATGAGAACAAAGACACAACATACAGAATCTTTGAGACACATTTAAAGCAGTCTCTAGAGGAAAATATATAGCAATAAGTGCCCACATGAGAAGAGTGGAGAGATCCAAAATTGACACCCTATCATCAAAATTGAAAGAGCTAGAGGAGCAAGATAAAAAAAAAACTTGAAACCTAGCAGAAGACAAGAAATAACTAAGATCAGAGCAGAACTTAAAGAGATAGAGACATGAATAACTCTTCAAAAAATCAATAAATCCAGGAGCTGGTTTTTTGAAAACATCAACAAAATAGACAGACCACTAGCAAGATTAATAGAAAAAAAAAAAAGAGAATAATCAAATAGATGCAATAAAAAATGATAAAGGGGAAATCAACACAGATCCCACAGAAACTCAAACCATCATCAGAGAATATTACAAACAACTCTATGCACATAAACTAGTAAACCTGGAAGAAATGGATAAATTCCTGGACACTTGTATCCTCCCAAGCCTAAACCAGGAAGAAGTCAAAACCATGAATAGACCAATAACAAGATCTGAAGTTGAGGCAGCAATTAAGAGCCTACTACACAAAAAAAGCCCAGGTCCAGATGGGTTCACAGCCAAATTCTACAAGACACACAAAGAGGAACTGCTACCATATCTTCTGAAACTATTCCAAATAATCCAAAAATAGGGAATCCTTCCCAAATCATTTTATGAGACCAACATCATCCTGATACCAAAACCCAGCAGAGACTCAACAAGAAAAGAAAACTTCAGGCCAATATCCATGATGAACATAGACGCAAAAATCTTCAATAAAATACTGGCAAGTCGATTGCAACAGCACATCAAAAAGCTTATCCACCATGATCAAGTAGAATTCATCCCAGGGATGCAAGGCTGGGTCAACATATGCATGTCTATAAATGTAATTCACCACATAAACAGAACCAAAAACAAAAACCACATGATTATCTCAATACATGCAGAGAAGGCCTTTGAAAAAATTCAACAGCTCTTTATGCTAAAAACCCTCAATAAACTTGGTATGGAAGTAACATCTCAAAATAATACAAGCTATTTACAACAAACCAACAGCCAATATCATACTGAATGGGCAAAAACTGGAAGCATTCCCTTTGAAATCCGGCACTAGACAAGGATGCCCTCTCTCACCACTCCTATTCAATATAGTACTGGAAGTTCTAGCCAGAACAATCAGGCAAGAAAAAGAAATAAAGGGGATTCAAATAGGAAAGGAGGAAGCCAAACTGTCTCTATTTGCAGACGACATGATAGTATACCTAGAAGACCCCATCATCTCAGCGCAAAATCTTTTAAAACTGATAAGCAACTTCAGCTAAATCTCAGGATACAAAATCAACGTGCAAAAATCACAAGCATTCCTATACACCAATAACAGACTTAGAGAGCCAAATCAAGAACGAATTGCCATTCACAATTGCTACAAAGAGAATAAAATACCTAGGAATACAACTAACAAGAAACGTAAGGGACCTCTTCAAGGAGAACTACAAACCACTGCTCAACGAAATAAGAGAGGACACAAACAGATGGAGAAACATTCCATGTTCATGATTAGGAAGAATCAATATCATGAAAATGGCCATACTGCCCAAAGTAATTTACAGATTCAACGCTATCCCCATCAAGCTACCAATGACCTTCTTCATAGAACTGGAAAAAACCACCTTAAACATCATACGGAACCAAAAGAGAGCCCACATAGCCAAGTCAATTCTAAGTAAAAAGAACACAGCAGGAGGCATCACACTACCAGACTTCAAGCTATACTACAATAATACAGTAATCAAAACAGCATGATACTGGTACCAAAACAGAGATATAGACCAATGAAACAGAACAGAGGCATTGGAGGCAACACAACACATCTACAACCATAGAATCTTTGATAAACCTGACAAAAACAAGCAATGGGGAAAGGATTCCCTGTTTAATAAATGGTGTTGGGAAAACTGGCTAGCTATGTGCAGAAAGCAGAAACTGACCCCTTCCTGACACCTTACACTAAAATTAACTCCAGATGGATTAAAGACTTAAACATAAGACCTAACATCATAAAAACCCTAGAAGAAAATCTAAGCAAAACCATTCAGGACATACGAGTAGGCAAGTACTTCATGACCAAAACGCCAAAAGCATTGGCAACAAAAGCCAAAATAGACAAATGGGACCTAATCAAACTCCACAGCTTCTGCACGGCAAAAGAAACAGTCATTAGAGTGAATTGGCAACCAACAGAATGGGAAAAAAATTTTGCAGTTTACCCATCTGACAAAGGGCTGATATCCAGAATCTACAAAGAACTAAAACAGATTTACAAGAAAAAAACAAACAAGTTCATTGAATAGTGGGCGAAGGATATGAACAGACACTTTACAAAAGAAGACATACATGAGGCCAACAAACATATGAAAAAATGCTCATCATCACTGGTCATTAGAGAGATGCAAATCAAATCTACATTGAGATACTATCTCACACCAGTTAGAATGGCGATCATTAAAAAATCTGGAGACGGCAGATGCTGGAGAGGATGTGGAGAAATAGGAACACTTTTACACTGCTGGTGGGAGTGTAGATTAGTTCAACCATTGTGGAAGACAGTGTGGCGATTCCTCAAGGACCTAGAAATAGAAATTCCATCTGACCCAGCAATCCCCTTACTGGGTATATATCCAAAGGATTATAAGTTGTTCTAGTATAAGGACACATGCACACGAATGTTCATTGCAGCACTGTTTACTATAGCAAAGACCTGGAATCAACCCAAATGCCCATCTATGTAGACTGTGTTGGGAAAATGTGGCACATATACACCATGGAATATTATGCAGCAATCAAAAACGATGAGTTCGTGTCCTTTGTAGGGACATGGATGAACCGGGAGAATATCATTCTCAGCAAACTGACCCAAGAACAGAAAATGAAACACCGCATATTCTCACTCATAGGCGGGTGTTGAACAATGAGAACACATGGACACAGGGAGGGGAGCATTACACACTGGGGTCTGTTGAGGCAAATAGGAGAGGGACAGTGGGGGGTGGGGAGTTGGGGAGAGACAGCATGGGAAGAAATGCCAGATATAGGCGAAGGGGAGGAAGGCAGCAAATCACACAGCCACGTGTGATTTGCAACTATCTTGCATGTTCTTCACATGTTTCCCAAAACCTAAAATGCAATAATAAAAAAAATAAATTAAAAAAGTTGTTGTCTCCCAGTTGGGAGGCTGAAAGTGTAAATTCAGGTGTCTGCAGCCAGGCTCTCCCTGGAAGCTCTGGGAAAAAATCTGTCTCAGCCTCTCTCCTGGCTCAGGCATCCCTTGACTTATAGTGACCATTGTCCTTCTATGCATGTCTTTCTCTGTGTGCAAATTTACCTTTGGGCAGGCACAGTGGCTCACACCTATAATCCCAGCACTTTGGGAGGCCGAAGCAGGATTGCTTGAGCCCAGAAGTTCAAGACCAGCCTGGGAAATATGGTGAGATACCGTCTCTACATAAAATACAAAAAATTAGCTGGGCATGGTGGAACACACCTGTAGTCCAGCTACTCAGGAAGCTGAGGTGGGAGGATCACTTGAACCCAGGAGATTGACACTGCATTGAGCTATGGTCACACCACTACACTCCAGCCTGGGTAACAGAACAAGAATGTCTCAAGAAAATAATATTTTATTATTTTCCTTTTTCTTTTACTGGCAACAAATTTTCCTTTTGGTAATTACAGCAGTTATATGGGATCAGGGCCCCACCGTCATGACCCATTTTAACTTGATGACCTCTGTAATGACCGGGTCTCCAGATAAGGTCATGCCTATAATCCCAGCACTTTGGAAGGCTGAGGTGGGAGGATCACTTGAGGCCAGGAGTTCAAGACCAGCCTGGGAAACATAGTGGGACTTCACCTCTACAAAAAAAAAAAAAAAAAAAAAAGCTTGGTGTAGGGGTGTGTACCTGTAGTCCCAGCTCCTTGGGAGGCAGGAGCCCAGGAGGTCGAGGCTGCAGTCATCTGTGATTGTGCCACTGCACACCAGCTGGGCAACAGAAAGACCTAGTCTGTCTCAAGAGAAGAAAAAAGGTTTGCTGATCCAATGTGGGGTAATTTTTTAAAACTTTAACTCTGTATTTTTTCATATTGCTTAGCTTTTCCACATGAACTCTGTGATTAAAACAAGAAAATAGCAGTCACATTACTTTTTTATGTTTTTTTAGAAGGAGTTTCAATCTTATTGCCCAGGCTGGAGTGCAGTGGCATGATCTCTGCTCACTGCAACCTCTGCCTCCTGGGTTGAGCAATTCTCCTGCCTTCACCTCCTGAGTAGGCAAAAATTCTCAATAAACTAGGTATTGATGGAACATATCTCAAAATAATAGAAGATATTTAGACAAACCCACAGCCAGTATCACAATGAATGGGCAAAAATTGGAAGCATTTCCTTCAAAATCTGGCGCGAGACAAGGATGCCCTCTCTCACCACTCCTACTCAACATAGCATTGGAAGTTCTAGCCAGAACAATCAGGCAAGAAAAAAAGGTAAAGGGTATTTTCAATTAGGAAAGGGGGAAGTCAAATTGTCTCTATTTGCAGATGACATGATTGTATATTTAGAAGACCCCATCGTCTCAGCCCCAAATCTCCTGAGGTCAGGAGTTTGAGGACAGCCAGGCCAACATGGTCAAACCCCGACTCTATTATAAGTACAAAAATTAGCTGGGCATGGTCCCATGTGCCTATAATCTCAGCTACCTGGGAGGATGAGGCAGAAGAATGGCTTCAACCCAGGAGGCGAAGGTTGCAGTGAGGTGACACCACTGCACTGCAGCCTGGGTAGAGTAAAGAAAAAAAAGAAAATTAGGTTTTGTAGAGACAGGAGTCTCCCTGTGTTGTTCAGGCTGGCCTCAAACGTCTGAATTAAAATGATCCTATCACATCAGGATTACAGGTGTGAGCACTCACCCAGCCAACAAACTTGGAGATTGAAAGAGGCTTAAAAGACATGACAATGCTGGGGAACAGTTATGGGCTAAAGATGCAGCGGCTCTTCTCTAAAGAAACAGAAAGAGGCCAGGTGTGGTGTCTCACACCTGTAACACCAAACACTTTGGGAGGCCGAGAAGGGAGGATTGCTTGTGCCCAGGAGTTTGGGACCAGCCTGGCAACATAGCCAGCGTGGGCCTGGGGGCTGCTGCGAGCCCTCTGGTGGGAACTGTGGCCACAGACCCCTAGCCAGGGGGTCTCTAAGCAGCCAGGGTGGGCCTGGGGGCTGCTACGGGCCCTTCCACAAGGGCTGTGGACACAGCCCCCTAGCCAGGGGGGTCCCTAAGCAGCCAGGATCTGCCAGGGGGCTGCTATGGGTCCTTTGGCAGGGGCTGTAGCCAAAGCTTCCAAGCCAGGGGGTCCCTAAGCTGCCAGGGTGAACGTGGGGGCTGCTATGGGCTCTCTGGTGGGGGCTGTGGGCACAGCCCCTAGCCAGGGGGTCCCTAAGAAGCCAGGGTGGGCCTGCGGGCTGCTATGGGCCCTCTGGCAAAGGCTGTGAGCTAGCATGCTGTGCATAGGTA
Source organism: Callithrix jacchus (assembly GCF_049354715.1). Classification (NCBI taxonomy): domain Eukaryota; kingdom Metazoa; phylum Chordata; class Mammalia; order Primates; family Cebidae; genus Callithrix; species Callithrix jacchus. The sequence goes on from NC_133508.1 coordinate 13,224,996, forward strand.
CACAGTTTTCCCCTGTTTCTACATGTGTACATAATTTACATAGTAGGCACATATTTGTACAGGTGTACATATGGTGTTATCACAAGATATATGTACATATGTACATAATACATATGTACCTAATGTGTACATTATGTACTTTTATTGTGATATTATGTATCTATTATTGTGATTATACATATTATTGTGATTATATATATATATATCACTGATATTTCAAGAAATGCATTGTGTACACATTATATAAATGTATACATATTTTACAAATTATGTATTTTTTCTACGTGTATTGTATACACATATGTACATCAGAGTATATGTACATACTGTACCTATTATATACATTGATTGCAATATGCCAATAAATGTACACATTATGAGCACATTCTGGGATATTATTCTTGGTATATTAGATAGAAATGACTCCTGTCATCCGAGTGAGTATACACCCATGTGCATACATATTTTACATGTGTACAAATTGTGCATATTATGTACTCGTGTACAGATGGTACATATTTATATATGTACATCTATGTACACGTGTACATAGTGTACATATCTATACTGTGCACATATGTACATGTGTATATATTGTACATCTGTACACAATGCATATGTGATGTACATGTGTACATACTGTAATATCACAATCAATATATATGTACATGTGTACAATGTGTACATTTTGATATGTATTACATATGTATTGTGATTATATATGCTGTGATTATATGATCATTGTGATATTACAATAAATGTACATATTATACACATTATGTACATACCTATTGTGTACACATCATGTACATATAAATGTACATATTGTACATGTTATATACATTTATTGTACATCTATATTGTGTACACATATGTACATCACAGTAAATGTACATATGATACATATTATATACATTCATTGTAATATCCCAGTAAGTGTACACATTATGAGTGTATTCTGGGATATGACTTTTAGTATATTAGATAAAAATTACTTCCAATATCAAAGTGGATGTACACCAATGTGTGTACATTTTGTGATATTATCCCTCATATCCTAAGTAGGTATTACTCTCATTGTGAAAGCAAGTGTACACTCTGTGATTGTTCCTATACCACAGGCAAAGTACACTTCTGTGATGTAGTTCCTAATATCCTGGGGACAGAGGATGATTATACCCTGAATATCACAAGAAGTGTACACCACCAGTGTAGTATTGTTTCTAATATCCAAAAACAGAGAGGATATTACTCCAAATATCTCAGAAAGCGCACAAGCCCCCCATAATATTGTTCCTAATAACTAGGGGATTACAGATGACATTACTCACGATGTGACTGGGGCTGTACATCGGTCCTGTGATATTGTTCCTAATATCCAGGGAAGAAGATGATAATGTTACTGCCCATATGGAAACACTCTGGATACAGCAAGAGGCGTACACCACGCTCTGATATGGTCACTAATGTCCACAAGAAAACAATTATATTGAATTAAACATTGCAAGGGGTGAAACCCCCGTTCTTTCAATTCTAATGTCAAGGGGGGTGAGGATGACATTGTTGTCAATATCACAGAGGTGTAACTAGAGCTAGTGTTATTGTGCCTAATATAAAAAAATAGAACAACATTATCATCTCCCTATGATATGGTTCCCAGTATCATATTACACCACATTTTCAAAATAGCTGGTCCCTAGCAGCCAGGGTGGACCGGGGCTGCTACAGGCCCTCTGGCGGGGGCTGTGGGTACAGCCCTTTAGCCAGGGGGTCCCTAAGCAGCCAGGGTGGGCCTGGGGGCTGCGGGCACAGCCCAGTGCTTACAAGGACACACACTGCTCACCACACATTTCACACCCCAAAGTGCACACCACATACACCACGCAACACACACACACTCCACAGTGCACACACCTCACAAAAACACACACCATGCACCACACACATTTCCCACACACTGCACAGTGCACACACCTCAGACACACACCACTCCTCACACACTCACACTCCAGTGCCCACACCTCACACAGGCTCACAACGTTTACCACATGCTTCACACACACACGCTGCAGTTCACACACCTCACAGAGACACACACCACAATCCACACACTCCACAGTGTACATAAGTCACACAAACACACGCCACTCACTGCACACAAACTCCACAGTGCACACACCTCAGACATACCACACAATACACACTCTACAATGCACACACTTCACACAGAAACACATTATGCACCACAAGCACACTCCACAGTGCACACACCTCACACACACACCACTCTCCACACACTCCAGAGTGCACACACCTCACAGACACACACCACTCAACACACACTCCACAGTGCACACACTTCACAGACACACCATGCACTACACACAATCCAGTTCACACCCCTCAGATACACACTATGCACTACACACACTCCACACACACACCCAACAGTACACACATCTCAGACAAACCACAAACCACACACACTCTCCGGTGCACACACCTCACTCAGACACCCACCACTCAACACACACACACCACACACACACAATCCGCAGTGTACCCACCTCACAGACACACCACTCGCCACACACATGCACTCCACAGGGCATACACCTCACACACACACATACACCACTCACCACACACACACACACACTGCAGCTCACACACCTGACACAGAAACACACAAGGCACCACACACACTTCAAACACACTCCACAATACACACCCCTCACACAGACACACAACACTCAAGACACACACTCAACACAGTGCACAAACCTCACAAAGCCACACACCACGCACCACACACTCCACAGTGCACACAGCTAAAACTGACACACATCACTCACCACACACACACTCCACCGGGCACATACCTCACATACACACCACTCACCACACACACTCACTCTACAGTGCACACACCTCACAAAGACACACCTGTCACCACACACTCCACAGCACACACCTCACACAGAAAAACACTGTGCACCACACACACTTCACACTCAATAAACACCCCTCACATAGACACACCACTCACCACACACACACACACCACAGTGAACAAAACTCACACACACACATGACACAACACACACCCTCCAGACACACTCCATAGTGCACACACCTCACAAGGACAGACACCACTCAACACACACACACACACTCCACAGTGCACACACCTGAAACTGACACACCACTCACCACACACACTCCACAGTGCTCACTCCTCACACACACACACACCACTCACCTCACACACACACTCCACAGTGCACACACCTGAAACTGACACACCACTCACCACACACACTCCACAGTGCTCACTCCTCACGCAGACACACACCACTCACCTCACACACTCCAGTGCACACACCTCACGCAGAAATATACTAACCACACACACACTACACAGTGCACACATTTCACCCAGACACACACCACTTACCACACACACAGTACACACACCTCACACAGCAAACACCACTCAATACACACCCACTCCACAGTGCACACACCTCACACAGACACCCAGCACTCACCACAAACACTTCACATTGCACACACCTCACAGACACACAAAAACACCACACACAGACTCCACAGTGCACACTTCTCACACAGACACCCAGCACTCACCACAAACACTTCACATTGCACACACCTCACAGACACACAAAAACACCACACGCAGACTCCACAGTGCACACTTCTCACCCAGAAACACACCATGCACCACACTCACTTCACACACACACTCCACGAACACCACACAGACACAGGTCCATAACCACACATGGTGCACACACCTAGACACACAACACTTACCACAAATACACACTACACAGCACACACACCTCAAACACACCATGCATCAGACTTCATGCACACACTCCATAATACGCACCCTTCAGACACACTGCACAGTGCACACACAACACACACACCACTCCCCACACACACCCCACATGCACAAGGTACTGCGCAACCCTCAGAGATACACACCACTCACTACACACACTCCATCATGCACTCACATCAAACACACCATGCACCACACACTTTGCACACACACACCACTCAGCACACACACATTCCACAGTGCACACACCTCAGACACACACCACTCACTGCAACACACCCCACAATGCACACACCTCACAGAGACACACACCACAGTGCATACACCTCACAGATACACAGCATGTATCTCACAAATAGTCCACAGTGCACACACCTCACACAGACACACACCACGCACCACATACAAGCCACACACACACACACTGACACACTCAGATTCAGACCACTCACGACACTCACACTCCACTGCCCACACACCTCACACAGGCACACACTTACTACACACACACTACACAGTGCACACACCTCACGCAGACACACAGCATTCACCAGACTACACAGTGCATGCACCTCAGACACATACCTCTTACCACACACATTCCTCACACACAGCCCTCAGTGCACACCACTCACACACCACTCATCACAAACTCCACAGTGCATGCACCTCACAGACACACGACACACACCACACACACTCCACACACACTCCACAGTGCACACACACCTCACCTCAAACACACACCACTCACCAAACACTTCACAGTGCACACACCTCAGACACACAGCACTCACCACACAAACACTCCAGTGTACACACCTCAGACACAGACCACTCAGCACACTGACACACTCCACAGTGCACACACCTCACAGACATGCACCACTCAACAGACATGCACCACTCAACACACACTCCACAGTGCACACACTTTACACAGAAACACCCCACTTCCCACACACCCCCCACAGTGCACACACTGTACACATACACCACACACCACATACACACCCCAGTCACACACTTTACACAGAAACACCCCACTTACCACACACACTTCACAAACACACTCCACAATACACACCCCTCAGACACACACTGCTCAACACTCCACACACACTTCACAGTGCACACACCTCAGAGACACCACTCACCACACACACTCCACAGCACACACATTTTGCACAAAAACATCACGCACAACACACATTTTGCACATACCCTCCACAATACACACCCCTTTCACAGGCACACTCAACAGTGAACACACGTCACACAGACATACACCATGCACCAGTCTCCACACACACACTTCATAGTGCACACACCTCACGCAGACACACCATGCAACACACTCACCACACACTCCACAGTGTACACTCCTCAGACCCACACCACTCACCACACACACACACACACTTCACAGTACACACAGTTCACACAGGTACACAACAGTAAAAACACACTCCAAAGAGCACACACCTCACAAAGGCACACAGCACTCACCAGAAACAGACTCCACAGTGCACACAACTCACGCAGACACACACCACTCACCACACTCACAATCCACAGTGAACACCCCTCACACAGGCACACACCACTCACGACAAACACTTTTCAGAGTGCAAACACCTTACACAGACACACTCCACTCACCACACTCCACAGTGGACACACCTCACAGACACACACCACTCACCACACACACAACACAGTGCACACACCTCACACAGACACACACCACTAGCCACACGCATTCCACAGTGCACACACCTCACAGGCACACCACTCAGCACACACTCCACAGTTCACACATCTCAGCCACATGCCTCTCACCACACATTCTACAGCGCACACACCTTACACACACACCAGTCACCACCCCTTCACAAACAGGGCACACACCTCACACACACACTTCACAATGTCCACACCTCAGAGACCCACAGCACTCAGCACACACACTCCACAGTGCACACAATTCACCCAGACAAGCACTGCATACCACACATACTCCACAGTGCACACACCTCACACACACACCAATCCACACACACACTTCCACAATGCACACACCTCACACACACCACTCCCTACACACACACTTCACAGTGCACACATTTCACAGATGCACCAGTCACCACACACACTTCACGCACACAGTCCACAGTGCACACACCTCACAGATGCAAACCATGCACCACACACACTCCACAGTGCACACACCTTACACAGACACACACTACTCACCGCATACTCCACGGTGCATACACGTCACACACACACACACCACTCACCATACACACTCCACAGTGCACACACATCATAAACACCAAACGCACACCCACTACACATTGCACACACCTCACAGATACCACTCACAACATACCCCACAGTGCACACACCTCAAACACCACTCACCACACACATTTCACAGTGCAAACCCCTCAGACACACCATGCACCACACACAGTCCACACACACACCACACAGTGCACACACCTCCGACACCCATTACTCATCACACACACTTCATAGTGCACATACCTCACACACACACCACTCACCACACACACTCCACAGTGCACACACCTCACACAAACACCACTCACCACACAGATTTTACGGCGCACACACCTCACACTGAGACACACCACTCACCACACACACACTCAACAGTGTCTGGGTGTAGACTCAACAGACGTCAGCCCATTGGCAGGTTGCTTACAGTCTGCAAATTTGTAGCTCACACCTTTGTCCAAGTGCCCTCTTCCTCACATCGGATCCATCATATGACCTCAGAAGAAGTGGGTGTCACGCCACATATTCTCGGGCCCTGGAGGAGAGGGATCTGTGGTGTGTGGGTGACGCCCTGCAGCTGCAGTGCCTCCCTGGATGTCGCCTGGGGCGGTCATGAGGAATCACCCCCCCTTGCCGCCACCGGCCGTCCACCTTGGTGCCCTGTTTTCCCCCTGGGCTTAGGTGTGATCATGACACTAGGGTGTGGGCAACTGGGATGAAGTAATGAAGGCAGCAGGCACTCAGGTGAGTTGTCCTGTGCCAAGGAGCAGCAGTTTGCCAAAGTTAACGTGAGGAAGGGAAGGGAAGGAAAGGAAAGAGCACCGTCTGCCAAGCTCCTGCTCACCCCCTCGTGTGTCTGCCTGTGTGTGCCAAGCATGTGCACGTGTGCGTGCAGACACGCCAGAGTGTGAGTGCGTGTACAGCGAGGTGCTCCTCAGGTTGCGCAGCTGGAAACAGAGGAGTCATAGGAGATGCGAAGGGTGGTGGTGGGGCTTCCCCGACCCTGGGAGGAGCCCGGAAGCCCGGTTCCTGAACTCCTTCACCCGCAGAGCTGGGATGGTGCTGCGGACGGCTGCAAGGCCTCCGGGGACCGCCGAAGAGGAGCTGAGAAGGAGGCGGGAACTGAAGGGAGTTTCTAGGGAGCGCAACTCCTGGGCGCCTCGGTCCCTGTGCTCCAGGGCGCAGGGAGGCAGCTGGGCACTGGGCCTGAGCCCGCCTGGCCAACTGGAGCCAGAGTGGAAGAGGAGCACGGTGCAGGAGGTGAGAGTCATGTCCTCAGATGGAAGCAGAGGACGAGGACAGGGAGGCACGCATCCACGCATCCAGATCACGCTCAGAATCAACGAGGGGGCTCGTGCCGGCCCACCCTCTTCCTCCGGGGCTTTGAGATAGCCTCCCACCCCGTGGGCAGGTGACTTGGCTGCGGACCCCGGCCCAGCTGGAGATGAGTGCCACCGCCCGCTCTCAGGCTCACCTGAAAGCTCCCTCTCCGCTCTTGTTCCCTCAGTTCTTGCCCCCTCCAGGGTGCCCAAATCCCCCGGCATTTGCGGGTCCCATGTTCGGAGTAGGAGGGCGATTGGCAGACAACGCCTACAGTACCCTTTGGCTCCAGCACCGGACACCCACCCGGCTGGCTGGGGGCCGCCCCAGCCACCTTGCCCTCCAAGGAGCTGGCTTGTGGCCAGCTGCCTAGTGGGATGGGGTTAGGGAAGGGCTGAAGCTCACTTGGGTGCCCTGGCACAGTGCGGGCTGGAGACTGGGAGCCGATCCTCCATCCCACAGGCGCCAGCACCTGTTTAAAATGCTTGATTTGAATGAAGAGACCCCCCCAAACAGGGTGAGCAACATGACTATGGATTTACCTGGGTGCAGGTGGTCTAATGCCGAAAAGGGCGGCGGGATAGGAGTTGGTTTTATAGGTTGGGGTAAATCTTTTGGGGAGGGGGCAGGGGTGTCACGCGATATGATCAGTTATAGTGGTGGGGGTAGGGGAAAGGAGTATGCATCACCATAAGTTCAGTTACAATGACAGGTGGGGTAAGACTTGAGAGTAGTAAGATGGCAGGGTGGGGTGACGGGAACCTTATCTCCGGGGGAAGCTCCACTGGGCAACCAGGGATAATGGGGAACACAGGTGGGGGTTGGGGGTGATCAGCTGAGGCAGGCAGGCCTTTAGACTTTTCGGGTCCTAACAGTGGCCAGCAATCTTTGCGCCAGGGGCCACAGGCTCCCAGGTGGTGGGGAGGGAGGTCATGGACCCGGAGCCGCACCGCAGCCTCGATGGCAATGCCTGGAAGTCACCAGGTGTCTTGGGGAGCCGGAGACCTGGCGATTGGGGGAGGCAGGAGGCAGGGTTTTCTCCACCTCAGGCCTCAGAGCAGAATGCTCCCCTTCCTGGGTGCATGCTCCTCCCTGCCACCCACTGCAGTTCCGGGGGTCCCTGAGCTGCAAGGGGTGACCAGAGGGGCCTCTGCAGTCAGGCTGGGGCCTAGACCCTGAGCTCCAAGTGGCTGGATGCATCTTGCACCCAGAGAGGTATGGGCTCTATCTTCCCCGGACAGTCTGGGTTTACCCAGGTGCCCAGTATCCCTGAACTAGCACAATGCAGAGTTAAGGTCCCAAGACTTGTCCGAGGGTGCCCAGGCAGCAGCAGGTAGTTCTGGGCCAGCCTCGGGGAGAGGGCAAGCAGGGGAGAACTGACTGGGGGCATCCAGGGCATCAGTTTGGGTCCTAGCCTTGGGCCACTTGCATCCGGGCCGCCACCCCACCATCGTTTCCCACTGCTCTTTTTCCCTGGATGAAGCTTGTGTGAGGAAGTCACCTTTCTTCCATTTGTGTCGAAGCCCTTAGCTCCTGGGTTTTGGAGCACATAAATATATCAATATACGTAAAGAAAACTTTATAAAACAAACAGACAAATATGACAATACTAGAGGACTTTGTTACTCTACTTAAAACAATAGATTATTCAGACAGAAAGCTAGAAAGAAAATGACATGTTTGCATAGCACTATAGAATAACTGCACCTATAGGACATATATAGAATATTTCATGTAACGGTATGAGAAGACACATTTCTATCAAGCACAAATGGAACATTATCCATAATAGATTGTATGTTGGGCCAAAACAAAACAAAGTCTTTTCAAATTTAAAAATATTAAAATGCTATCAACTTGTTTTTGTTTTGGTTTAGAGATGGAATCTCACTCTATCACCCAGGCTAGAGGGCAATGGCCACTTTAACCTCCACCTCCCGGGTTGAAGCAATTCTCCTGCCTCAGCCTCCCACGTAGCTAAAATTACAGGCACGCACCACCACACCAAGGCTATTTTGTGTTTTTAGTAAAGATGATGTTTCATCATGTTGGTCAGGCTGGTCTAAGACTCTTGAACACAGGTAATCCACCTGCCTCAGCCTCCCAAAGTACTGGGATTACCGTCATTAGCTACCACGCCCTGATGTTTCACCTTTGAAAATTACAATTTAATAAAACTACAAATCAATAGCCAAAGAAAAATTTGAAGCTCACAAATATGTGAACAGTAAACAACATGTTCCTGGACATCCAGTGAGTCAAAGAAAAAAAGCAAAGGGAAATCAGAAAGTGTATTGAGAGGGGAAAAAAATAGAGACACAACATACAGTAACTCCTGGGATTCAAAAGCCCACAAAACAGTCCTAACACAGAAGTTTACAGTGCTGTATTTCTATATTAAAAAATAAAAATATGTTAAATAAAAAACCTGACTTTAATCCACAAAATATTTCAAAATGGACAACTAAATCATCTCAATGTTTGAATAATAAAGAAAATAATATGCTGGGTACTGTGGCTCAGGCCTGTGATCTCAGCACTTTGGGAGGCCAATGTGGGTGGATCACGTGATGTTAGGAGTTCGAGAACAGACTGGCCAACACTGTGAAACCCGGTTTCTACTAAAAATACAGTAATTAGCCGGGTGTGGTAGCAGGTGCCTGCAATTTTAGCTACTGAAGAGTCTGAGAATGAAACATCCCTGGAAACTGGGAAGCGAAGGTTATGGTGAGTTAATAACGCACCACTGCACTCCATCCTGGGTGACAAAAGTTCAGCTGCATCTCAAAAGACAGAGACAGAGAGAGAGAGAGAGAGAGAGAGAGAGAGAAATATAAAAAAAAACAATAAAAATTAGAGCAAAAATAGATTTCATAGATGCTTAAAAGACAAAAAGAGAAACAATTTACATACAAAAGGTATATAAATTAAATGTTTTAAGAAGAAGAAGAGTAAATTTGGTTTTTCATTTTTTAGTTGATTAAGGGTCTCGTTTTTATTTTGTATTTCTGCTTACAATAAGTAGGTCCAAATTATTTATCCTGATCTCGTGGACATTGGATTTTCAGTAGGGTTTGTATTTAGGCACCAGACATATGGCCCTGGGATTGTGAAAGAGCATTTATGGAAAAGAAAAAGTCAGAATAAGAGAACGTGCTATCAAAAGCCTATAGGGTCGGGCACGGTGGCTCACTCCAATAATACCAGCACTTTGTGGAGGCCGAGGTGGGTGGATCACCTGAGGTTGAGCTTGAGACCTGCCTGGTTATTGGTGAAACCCCATCTCCAGTAAAAATATAAAAATTAGCTGTGAGTGGTGGCATGCGCCTGTAATTTGAGCTAGTCAGGAGGCTGAGGCAAGAGAATATCTTGAACCCGGGAGGCAGAGGTTGCAATGAGTTGAGATCCCACCACTGAATTCCAGCCTGGGTGACAAGAGTGTAAGTCATCTCAAAAAAAAAAGAGAGAGAAAGAAAAGAGAAAAAAGGAAAAAACCTGTGGGTGGGGAACAGTACACAGTTGGTGAAAAGACTGGTTAGTGCTGAAGTTACTGGTCCAGGCAGGCGGGGTAGCTCTGACTTATAAATGCCTGCATGCAGGCAGATGCGAGGGATGGATGACCTGGAAGCCTACGCTAGTGGAGGGGACAGGTCACTGCTGCAGATTCAAGATCTGGGGATAAAAGTAAGCCATGAGTCGTCTGGGCACTTACATAGCCTATTGGCAGAAAACTCTAGAAACACAAGTCGTCTCAGCGCCATTTCTGAGGGTGAAGCCTTGTCATGGGAGGAGTGAGGCTGCATTACTGTCCGGTGTGCATGAGTATGAGTGTTCAGGAATCACTTCATACCAGCAGGGTGGGGAGCAGCGACCTTCCTCAGGACTTCTTTCCTTTGAGTTATCAGCTTCCTCTAGACCCAGAAGAGACCGGGAATCACAGGACAATTCACAGTGCAACAGAGCATTTGCAGAATAGTATCTATTCCCCAAAAGACCCACAGTCTCCCTCCAGCCAAGGCTGCTGTGATGTTTTCGTTCTCACACCAAACACATGACGTTTGCTGAACACCAGCCAACTCTTCAACACCAACTGGGTGTTCAACAACTCAATTCTCACACAATCCAGAGTCACCATAGACCCGACCACTACAGGACTCAGCTCCTCAATACTGTCCCCACTGCACATGCAGTGACAAGCACCGGAGGCCCCTCTATACCTCTCAGCCACTGTCTACACATCATGGGCTTTTATAAACCTCTCCCTGAAGTTCAATAATTTGATAAAACTAATTACAGAATATGGCAAAATGCTCCACCTATGTTTACCGGGTAAACATAAAGATCACAATTCAGGAAATACCAACTGGAAAAAATGGATAGGGCACAGAAAAGTGGGAGAGAAGGACAAGGTGGGGAGTGAGCCCTGATGGTTAGCTACAATTAAGAAAACTCCCTAATGCTTTGTGTTCTGTAGGAAGAGCTTACTGCAAAGAAATACCCTTACCATTGTGACCTATTTTAGACATGCCCTCTTTTAGATATCACAGATTCACAGACTCTCCACTCCTATTGTTCTTCATAAATAAATTTGTCTTCAGGGTTCAGAAGAAAATACTGGTTTACCAAACTTGGCTTAAGTTTCTCTCTTTCCCTCAAGACCCCTGGACTCTGCTCCACATCCAGTCTGAGCAAACATACAATCCTCCTTCTTATCCCTCCCAAGAGCTGACCTCAGGATGCAACATTCTTGAATCTTGTGTTAATTTTGCCACCTTCCGTTCTTCCCTTCCTCTCCCCACTTCTTTCTCAGCTTACTTCCTCCTCCATGTGGATAATAGCCCTTTTCAGTCTACCTTTTGAGACATTTGCAGATATTATGTTTAGAGCTTGCAACACTACTTTACTTTTTTTGAGGCAGTGTCTCAATCTGTCACCCAGGCTGGAGTGCAGTTGTGTGATCTCAGCTCACTGCAACCTTCTGCCTCCCGGCTTCAAGCAGTTCTCCTGTCCCTGCCTCCTAAGTAGCTTGGACCTGCCATCACACCCAGCTACTTTTTTGTATTCTTGGTAGAGACAGGGTTTCACCATGTTGACCAAGCTGGTTTTGAACTCCTGACCTCAAGTCAGGAGATATACCCTCCTTGGCCTCCCGAAGTGCTATGATTACAGGTGTGAGTCACCAGACCAGGCCACATTACTTGAGAATAAAGTTACTTTCTATCACATCTAAATTTATTTTATTTGCCACTATGTAAATACAGTACCCAAACAATAATAATTACATCCTGATAGAGGACATCACAACCCTCCTCCCATCTCAACTCTCACTGCATCTGCCGGTGGATCCCCACAGTTGAGATGGTGACACATACTTTGACCCAGCTGTAGACACTACAAAACCTCTTACACATAGGCCAGTCAAAGAGAGGAATTTTGACTCTCCCCTGGAAGTCTCCACATCTTCCCCTGAATTAAAAACAAAACAAACAAAACAACAAATCAAATAAACAAACAAACAAGGTTTAGAAGTGTTGGTTTCAGAGTTGGTTTCAGAGCAAGACATATGTTGCCAAGCAGGAATATCTTGCTGTAAGCTTTCTCACTCCCCCTGAGCAGTGTGTTGTATCAGATCTGTTTCAACATGCCCAGAATAAATAATATGCTCAGACATTTTCCTAGTTGACAGTTTTCAACTGTCTCTACAGAAAAAAAAAGGTTTTTTTTAATTATCCGGGAATGGTGGTGCACACCTATAGTCCTGGCTACTCAGGAGGCTGAGGGGAGACGATCACCTGAGCCCAAGAGGTCAAGGCTGCAGTGAGCCATGTTCACACCACTGCGCTCCAGCCTGGGTGACTGAGCAAGAACCTGCCTTCAAAAAAAGAGAGGAACAGAAAGAAGCAATTACTGTGAACATCAGGGTTGGGGAATACTTTTTGAGAGAAGGGAGGGGCTGGCATTTAGCCCATCTCCAGCCCCTTCTGGAAGTACAGAGTCTAGTGGGGAAGACAGCAGCATGAGTGGAGATTCAGGCTGCAGCACCAGGAAGTTCCCTTCCACCTTCCTGACTCCTTGCCCTTTCCTTCGGGGAACAGGAGCATGATTTTCTTTCTTCTTTGCCTTTCTAACTAGAGTTTCTGATGGGAGAATTCATATACAGGATGTACAGCATCAACGTGAACCACCAGCTGGAATTGACGGCTTTGTTGATGCCCCAGCCAGGCACATCCCCGATTCCTCTGCTAAGTCCATCTGGATGTTGCTGCTGCCCGGGATTCTCAGCCACATGCTCGGTGCCCACTCCCAGATTCTGGAAATCTGCTGACATTGCCCCCAAAAGAAGGGACACTCACTCACAATTCTGCATAGAAATTCTCTCTCTGTGTCTTTTTTTCTTTTCTTTTCTTTTCTTTTTTTTGAGACAGAGTCACCCTGTTGATCAGACTGTAGCCCAATGGTGTGATCTCAGCTCACTGCAAGCTTTGCCTCCCAGGCTCAAGCAGTTCTCCTGCCTCAGCCTCCCAAGTAGCTGGAGTTACACACACCTGCGACCATGCCTGGCTAATTTTGTATTTTAGCGGAGTTGGGGTTTTACCATATTGGTCAGGCTGGTCTTGAACTCCTGGCCTCAAGTGATCCGCTCACCTAGACCTCCGAAAATGCTGGAATTACAGGCATGAACCACCATGCCCAGCCATTTCTGCGTCACCCCCTAGGCCAGCCTCTGCATGTTTGGGCTTGACGAGGCTGTGGCTGTCCAGCTGGCTGCCTGTCATCTTTAGTCTCTGTGTCTCCTCGATCCTTCTCAGCTGCCCCTAAATTTCTTTTCTTTTCTTTCTTTTGTTTTTTTCTTGAGATGGAGTTTTGCTCTGTTACCCAGGTTGGAGTGCAGCGGCATGATCTCGGCTCATTGCAACCTCTGCCTCCCATGTTTGAGCCATTTTCCTGCCTCAGCCTCCCAAGTAGCTGGGACTACAGACACATGTCACCATGCCTGGCTAATTTTTGTATTTTTAGTAAGATAGGGTTTTATCATGTTGGTCAGGCTGGTCTCAAACTCCTGACCTCAGGTGATCCACCAACCTCAACCTCCCAAAGTGCTGGGATTACAGGCATAAGACACAGTGCCAAGCCTCAGTTTTTAAACTCAGCCTGAGTGGGTGTTTCCTGCTAGCAGCTAAGAGCTCTGACCCCTACAGCCTTCTCCCACCTAGCAGGAAGTGTTTGGATGTTTCTGGATCTAAAATCCAAGTGTCTAAGCCTATCAGAATTTGCAAGTGCAGATGGTCACACAATTTTTTGACTTTACAATGGCACAAAAACGGTCACATTCAGTAGAAACTGTGCTTCCAGTATCAATACAACCTTTCTGTTTTTCACTGTTAGTATAGTATTCAATAAACTGCATGAGGGCCAGGTGCAGTGGCTTATGACCTTAATCCCAGTAATTCAGGAGGCTGAGGTGGGAAGATCACTGGAACCCAGGAGTTTGAGACCAGCCTGGGAACATAGTGACACCCTCTCTCTATAAAAAAGATAAAAATTGGCCACGTGCAATTGTGTGCACCTGTAGTCCCATCCATTTGGGAGGCTGAGGCAAGAGGATCACCAAGAGATTGAGGCTGCATTGAGCTATAATCATGCCACTGCACTCCAGCCTGGGTAACAGAGCAGGACCTCATCTATTAAAAAATAAAAAATTTAGGCCGGGCATGGTGGCTTAAGCCTGTAATCTTAGCACTTTGGGAGGCTGAGGTGGGTGGATCACGATGAGGTCAGGAGTTCAAGACCAGCATGAGCAACATGGTGAAACCCCGTCTCTACTAAAAATACCAAAATTAGCTGGGTGTGGTGGCATGTGCCTATAATCCCAACTCCGGAGGCTGAGGCGGGAGAATTGCTTAGAACCTGGGAAGCGGAAGTAGCAGTGAGTCGAGATTGCACCATTGTTCTCTAGCCTGGGAGACAGAACAAGACTCAGTCTCAAGATAAACAAATAAGTAAATAAAAATTTAAAAGTAGGTAAACTATTGCTTCTGAGGACAGCATTTCTGTTTGGGATGATGAGAAAGTTTAGAAACAGATGGTGGCACTGGTTCCACAATATTGTGAACCTATCAAATGCCACTGAATTGTACACTTAAGCATGGGTACATTTATCCAAGTTCATTATCTATTTCTACAAACATTCACGAAGGCTGGACCCCTGAAACATCAAAGTCATGATCCAAGGTGGGGAAGGGGGAGTGGGTTTTGTGCTCCTTTTTCTACTCCTTGGTTTGTTCTCTACCTAAGGTCGGCTGGGCTAACCTCCAATGCCTGGTAGGGTAGGTGTATTCCATGCATTTGTGAGCTGGGTAAGGTGGCTCACACATGTAATCCCTGCACTTTGGGAGGCTGAGGTGGGCAGATTGCCTAAGCTCAGGAGTTCAAGACCAGCCTAAGTAACATGGTGAAACCCTGTTTCTACTAAAAATACAGAAATTAGCTGGGTGTGGTAGGGTGCTTGTAGTTCCAGCTACCCGGTAGGCTGAGGCAGGAGAATCACTTGATCCCGGGAGGCAGAGGTTGCAGGCAGTGAGCCAAGAGAGAATCACTGCACTGCAGCCTGGGCAACAGAGTCAGACTCCACCTCCAAAAATAAAAATAAATAGGTCAGGTACGGTGGCTCATGCCTGTAATCCCAGCACTTTAGAAGACTGATTTAAGCAGATTACCTGAGGTCAAGTGTTCTCGACCAGCCTGGCCAACATGGTGAAACCCAATCCCTACTAAAAGTACAAAATTTACCCAGTGCTCACGCCTGCAATGCCAGCCACTCTGGAGGCTGAGGCAAGAGAATCACTGGAGCCTGATAGGCAGAGGTTGCAGTGAGCCAAGATTGCAGGACTGCACCCCAGCCTAGATGACAGTGTGAGACTCTGTCTCAAAAAATGTAAAAATGCATCTTCGACTTAGTATATTTTTACTTTTTACTTTTTTTTTTTTTCATAGAGACAGGGTCTCTGTGTTGCCGAGGCTGGTCTTGAACTCCTGGGATCAAGCAATCTTCCCACATGGACCTCCCAAAGTGCTGGGATTACAGATGTTAGCTACTGCACTTGGCTGCTATTACGAATTTATGACAGATTTATGGGGACATGACCCCGTCATGAGTCAAGGAGCATCTGTAATCATGCTGAAAATGGGGGCGGCTTGTGTGAGGATGTGGGGGAGTGTCGCAAAACACAAGGAAACCAGGGCCTGCAGGGGAACACCACAGGCTGCCTCTGGCTCAAATCCAGGGCTCCCTCCTCTGTGTCTCCTGCTGCAGGACTGACCCCAGGCTCACAGCTCTGCAAATCCATGCTGTGTGCACTGCAGAATTTTGAATCCACAGCTGGGGGTTGTGGGTGATGCTGGAGCAGGAGCAGGGCAGGGAGGACACATCAGGGGTTACACCTGCAGCCACACTGGCAGAGAAAGTTCATTTTCTTTTTTCTTTTTTTTTTGAGACGGATATTTGCTCTTGTTGCCCAGGCTGCAGTGCAATCACATGGTCTCCGCTTGCCGCAACCTCAGGGTCCCGCATTCTCCTCCATCATCCTCCTGAGTACCCGGGATTACAGGCATGCACTAGCATGCCTGGCTACTTTTGTATTTTTGGGAGACACGGGATTTCACCATGTTGGCCAGCTGGTCTCAAACTCCTGACCTCAAATCGTCCACCTGCCTCAGCCTCCCAAACTGTTGGAATTACAGGCATTAGCCACCGCACCTGGCCCTGGTTGCCCTGTCCTGCCCGCTGGCTCTCTACAGCCTCAGCTTCTCTTCCCCCTACCCCTAGCTGATAGAGAGCAACCCCCACTCCCTGGGGTTCTAGGCCACCTTCCCTGAGAGCGGTTACAAGTTACATGGGAACACCAAGTACAATCTGGTGAGCTATGTCCCCACCAAACCTCACCACATGTCTCCTGAGGGCCCCCTCTTTTTTTTTCTATGCTCCCTGGTAAAGGACAGCATAAAGAGCTGAGGAATTTCCAGACAACACAGCCCCTAGCCCTGCCCCGTTGTGGGAAGATAATCAGGCAGCCATCACCTACACACCTGACTTTATTGAAGTGTCACACGGGTCATGCACGGTATGAGCTGGTAATCACAGCACTTTGGGAGGCTGAGGGGGGTGGATCACAAGGTCAAGAGTTTGAGACACACCTGTCCAACATACAGAAAACCCATCTCTACTAAAAGTCCAAAAATTAGCAGGCCTTGGTGGCATGTACCTATACTCTCAGCTACTCAGTAGGCTGAGGTAGGAGAATCACTTGGACCCAGGAGGCAGAGGTTGCAGTGAGCTGAGATTGTACCACTGCACTCCAGCCTGGGTGATAGAGGAAGATCCCATCTCAATAAATAAATAAATAAATAAATAAATAAGTATCACATGGGAATCTCACATAGGCATGACAGGGAGGAGCCTAACCCAGCCTGGGGCAGGGCTATAGATCTGAGTTAGCTGGGTAAACTGAGGCATAAGGGACAATTTCCACAGGGCAGGGGTCTGACCAGCTGCAAGTCAGCAACAGCAAACTTCTTTCACCAGGCTGATCACATCGAGATGAGTGAGGAAAACAATCACTCCTCACTGTGCGTCCCCAGAACTCTGGGACCAAGGGAATGGGAGCAACCATACTGGGGCCATTGTTTCTGTGAGCTCCCAGAAGCCTTTCACAGGCAGTAAGATTAGAATGGAGCAGGGCTTCGCTGAGTGCGGTGGCTCTCGCCTGGAATCCCAGCACTTTGGGAGGCCGTGTGGGTGGATCACGTAGGGTCAGGAGTTGGAGACCAGCCTGGCTAACATGGTGAAACCCCAGCTCTACTAAGAATGCAAAAATTAGCCAGGTGTGGTAGCACTCACCTGTAGTCTCAGCTACTCAGGCAGATGAGGCAGGAGAGTCTCTTGAACCTAGGAGGTGGAGGTTGCAGTGAGCCAAGATTGCATCACTGCATTCCAGGCCTGGGTGACACAGCAAAACTCCATCTCAAAAAAAAAAAAAAAATTCGGAGCAGGGGACAGAGTGGGGCTAAGCGGCTTCCAGTTTTACCTGTCCTCCAACACCCCATCTCTCCCACAGTCCTGAGTTGGGGGATGCCCATGGTGTTCCACAGGTGCACTTGGGATTTTCTCTCCTGACCCCACAGGATATTTACCTAAAACAGAAGCAGCACTGAGGCAGGACCAACCCAACTTCACTTCCAAGTATGCTGTCTCCTGAACAGAGGCAGGAACTGGGCTGCCTATGGGGAGTCCCTTAGCAGAAGCAGAGAAGCAGGGCTAAGATCATAACCCCAGCTGAAGAACAGTAAAACAGAATGATTAAAACACTTTACAAGAGCCAGGTGAGGTGGCTCACACCTGTAATCCCAGCACTCTGGGAAGCTGAGGTGGGTGAATCACCTGAGGCCAGGAGTTCGAGACCAGCCTGGCAAACTTTGTGAAACCCCGTCTCTACTAAAAATACAAAAATGAGCCAGATGTGGTGGCAGGTGTCTGTCATCTCAGCTACTCAGGAGGGCAAGGCACGAGAATGGCTTGAACCTGGGAGGAGGAGGCTGCAGTGAGGCCAGATCATGCCACTGCACTCCAGCCTGGGTGACACGGTGAGACTCCATCTCAACAACAACAACAACAAAACACTTTACAAACGGTGATCCCTCAAAACACTTACACACAGCATTACCATTGGCTCTAACAAAGCCACTGCCATCCATTTCAAAGAAATAGAAAGCAGGAACTCCGAGAGGTATTTGCACACCTGTGCTCACAGCAGTGTGATTCACAACAGCCAAAAGGCAAAATCAACCGACGGGTCCACCATCAGACGAAAAGATTAACACAGTGTGATCCATCTGCACAGCAGAAGATGACTCAGACTTAAGAAGGAAAGGAGGCCGGGTGAGGTGGCTCATGCCTGTAACCTCAGTACTCTGGGAAGTCATGGTGGGTGGAGACTCTGTCTCAAAATAATACATACATACAAATAAAGAGAAATAACAAAGAAAGTGAGAATATATCGTGAGAGACTCTAATAAGTAAGGACTGAAAGCGTTCTCAGCTGCTGATAGCATTACTACCAATCAGTTCAGTTTTGTTCCTTTTCCCGGCTGGGAAGACCTGCACTTGTCCCCGGAGCTCACCTTTCTGTACACCAGGCCAGTGGTGGCCGACTGCAGCCTTATCTGCAGGACCTTGAGCCGGCACGTGTTCTGCTGCTTAAACAGCGTGTGCAGGCAGGTCGAGAGGAACATCAGCACCGCGAGGAGGTAGCCCTTCCAGGCTGGAGACTTGGGATCACCAATAAACTCCAGGAAGAGGCTTGCAGAGGAAGGAGGGAGAAGGTACAGCCGGTGAGAGTAAGTGCCCAGGTGTGTTGCCTTTGCCCAAATCAGGCCAGGTGTGGAGGATCAGTCGGCGTGGTTGTCTTTTTCGCAATCATGATCTCGGTTATTTCCCCCACTATCCATGCCTTTTATCAATCTTACTGCAGCTCCTCAAGATCAAGAGATGGTGTTTTTCTCCCCCCTTGTTACGGGCTAAATTGTGTCCTCACGAAATTTGTATGTTGAAGCCCCAACCTCCGGTTCCTCTGAATGTGACTGTGTTTGGAAATAGGGCCTTAAAGAGGCAATAAAGTTAAAATGAGGGCATTAGGCTGGGCCCTCGCCCAGTCTGGAGTCCTGATAAGAGGAGAAAATGTAGACACACAGGGAGACACCAGGGTGGACACAGAGGAAAGACCATAGGAGGACACAGGGAGGAGGTGGCCAACTGCACGCCAGAGGCCTCAGATGGAGCCAACCTGCAGATACCTGATCTGGAACTCCCAGCCACCAGAAACATGAGGAACATACATTTCTGTCGTTGAAGCTACTCAGTCTGTGATGCTCTGTGATGGCAGCTGAGCAGACACCACTTGGACCTGGGCTGGCCACAAAACCACCTTTGACCAAAAGTAGAGTGGAGGTAAAGCTCTGCCAGCTGTGAGCCTCAGGAGAAAATGTGGCTTTTGGCCTATTGCTTAGAACCCTCCCAAGCAGCCACATGAACATGTCTGAGTTAGGTTTTGGAGGACGGGAACCCACGTGGAACAGAAAGCCATCCCAGCTTCAGACACAACTGCAGGCACACGAGAAAACCCAGCTAAGAAAAGAAGAACAACCCAGCTGAGCCCAGTCCATGTTACTGACCCACATTACCATAAACTAAATAAATGAATGCTTATAATTTTAAGACACTCACTTTTGTGGTATTTTACATCAAAAGCTAATTTATACAGTCAGGTAAGAGCTTGCTTATTTGCCCCTGTGGGGGACAGTCACTTTCTCATTAATCATTTCCCTTTTTCAGTATTCTTCTCACCCACTCTCCAGTGTCCGGAGCCCCAGATCTATAGGCAGAGGTATGAGAGTTGAAGCCCCCTGGCCCTGGAGAAATGCCATTAAGAGACCACCAGCCTTAGCAGAGCTCCTGAAGTCTGGACTCACCTAAGCAGCTTGGGGACAGTGAACCTGAAGACATCACTGATGAAGACGCTGTGGGTCCCATGAGGAAGGTAGAATGGAACACCTGCCAGATGGCCCTCAGCAGGGGACCCCGCTGCCTCCCTTTTTGCCATAGGAATGGCTCAGTCTCTGGAGCCTCCGTGCCACTGCCTCCTTTCCTTTTAAACACCATGGCCTTGGTGTGCCTGAGAGGAAGGGAGAGGCTGGCTCTGAGTCCCGTTTTATACTCTCAGCCACCAGCAGCAGGGCCTGGAATTAAAAGCTTGTTTTCCTAACAATGGGTGTGGGTGGGTGTGGATCCAGCCTGGCTCCCTCACCTGTGCCTCCTTATCACCCTGAGTACTGATTTAAGAGGCAGTCACAGGAGTTTTGGGGGAAGGGCAGGAGGGCAGCCTTGAGGACTCTTTGGTGGCCATGGGAAAGCACACACGTTGAGCACCTACTACGTGCCAGACACTCCCCAGTCATCCTAAGACCCCCGGCAAGCCAAATGTTGTTCCCATTTCACAGATGAGCCAACTGAAGCTCAGAGAAGTGAACTTGTCCAAGGGCACACAGCTGGGAAGTAACAGCTGGGATTCAATTCCATCTCTCCACCTCCAGAGCTCATGCACTTTTCTTTTCTTTTTCTTTTTCTTTCTTTCTTTCTTTTTTGTTTGTTGTTTTTGAGACGAAGTCTCACTCTGTCATCCAGGCTGCAGTGCACTGGTGAGATCTTGGCTTACTGCAACCTCTGCTTCCTGGATTCAAGTGATTCTCCCATCTCAGCCTCCTGAGTATTGGGGTTACAGGCAAATGCCAGCACGCCCAGCTAATTTTTGTATGTTTAGGAGATGGGGTTTCAGCATGTTGGCCAGGCTGGTTTTGAACTCCTACCTCAGGTGATCCACTGGCCTCAGCCTCCCAAAGTGCTAAAATTATAGGCCTGAGATTCTGCACCCAGCCTCCCATGTATTTTTCAATTTATCATGTTGTCAGCATGGAGGAAGAACAGCACCGCACCTTCCACATGAATAACCAGCCAGCCCTTAGGTTGTTCTGAACCGGTGGAGAATCAGAGCTGATGTGCATGGGGCCTGGTGCTCTGGCTCTGGGTGAAAGCACAGACAGAGGCTCAGGCTGCCTCAAACTCAAGATCCCCAGCCTTTGGCCATAAACAGGAGCACAGAGAAGAGCTAAAGTGAGGAAGGGAAGGGAGGTGGTAAGGGGAGGCCCAAGGGCCCTTCCAGGGCAGAACAGAAGCCCTGGGCCATAATGGAGAGGCTGGGGCTATGCAGCTGCTGACAGCCGGTTGCTGTGTGGTCCAGGGTAGGTAGACTGCTCCCCTCTCTCTATGTGAGAGAATGAGTTTGGTTCCCCTTCTGAGCCCCTTGTGTGCCTCCAACAATCTGTAAGGTTATCAGTAATTGCTTGCTTGCCTTTTGAGACAAAGTTTCACTCTTCTGGCCCAGGCTTGAGTGCAGTGGCATGATCTCAGCTTACTGCAACCTCCATCTCCCAGGTTCCAGCGATTCTCCCGCCTCAGCCTCCCGAGTAGCTGGGACACGCCCCCTTGTCTGACTAATTTTTGTATTTTTAGTAGTGATGGGGTTTCACCATGTTGGCCAGGCTGGTTTTAACTACTGACCTCAGGTGGTCCACTTGTCTCAGCCTCCCAAAGGGCTGGGATTATGGGTGTGAGCCAACATGCCTGGCCACTTATCAGTAATTTCAATCCCAATTACAAATCTCTGACCCGGGGCCACGTGCAGACACCAGCTATATATATGAAGGAGCTCACTGCCTTCCCTGGACCCCCTTGACAGGTGGGTATTAGTACACTCTCCATTTTACAGAAGGGGAAGGAAGCTGAGTCTCTGAGAGGTGGCGATAGCAGCCCGAGGTCACACAGCAAGGGCAGAGCAGGGATTGCAGCCTCGATCTTGACTTATGGTTCCTAGAGTGTTTCCTGTGCATTAAGGACTCCCAACCCAATAATAATAATAATAAAAGTAGCGTAACAAAAATCCCCTTGTGAGCTCAGGTGGCAAGACCCTTCCAGGCCATGGTCTTTGTCCCTCATTACTGGCCTGATCTGGTGTTTGGTTTGGCATCTATGGAGGGTTGTGGCTCAGCTCTGTTACTGAGTGGGCGGGGCCTGCTGCTCACAGGTATTTTAGCATTTGTGTCTCAAAGCCAAGAAGATGCCCCTTCCATGAGAGAGCATCCCTGACCACCCTTCCTGTCTGACCCCACCATTTCATTCTTTGCCTTCACAGCCTTGCCCATGACACCAACCCTCTGTTTGTCTTGTTAGAACCCCGGGTGGGTAGACTTTGCCTGAGTTTTTTACCAAGATATCCATAGTATCGAATCTAGCTCATGCACACAGTAGGAGCTCAATAAATACTTGTCAAAAAATGGGAAAAGCAGACTGAGTGACATGTGTAAGCCTAACAAAAGTGCGCAGCACATACTGTTATAAACCTTTATAGAAGGAAGGATGGAGCCTGGCTGGGTAGACAGAACTTCGCTTTGGAGCCAGGAGACTATGGTTCCAATGCCTGCTCTGTCTCTTCTCCTCTGAGCCTTAGTGTTTCAATCTGTAAAAGGGGGTTAGGAAAGAGTTGACTGGGAAGTTTTCTTTTTGGCTGGAGATTTTACTCAGTTCTGTTCTAGCTTTTTGCCTGGAGAGTGACTGTGTTCAGCCTGCAGGCTCCATAGCAGACATTTTCCTCTTCTGGAGGTCTCACCTCCCACCAGGAAAGAAGACCAGATTGCTGTCTGGCGTCTGGTCTCTGGACTGAAGGCCATTTAGTGCAGGACTCACAAATGACCGTGGAAAAAGGCAGGGGTATGCATGAGTGGCATGGGCAAGGTGTGAGTTGGGAAATACCAAAGGGAGTGGTGAGGGCCAGGCATGGTGGCTCACCCCTGTAATCCCAGCACTTTGGGAGGCTGAGGTGGGCAGATAACCTTAGGTCAGGAGTTCAAGACCAGCCTGATAAGCTGAGCAACATGGAGAAACACAGCCTCTAATAAACAATACAAAAATTAGCGAGATCTGGTGGTGGGCGCTTGTGGTCCCAGCTACTTGGGAGGCTAAGGAAGGAGAATCATTTGAACCTGGGATGTGGAGCTTGCAATGAGGCAAGATGGTGCCACTGCACTCCAGCTGGGGTGACAGAAGCAGAGAGAAGGAGGGGGGACAGCGGAAGGAGCGAAGGAAGGAAGAATCGGTGGGAGAGAGGAAGAAAGAAAAAAGAAAAAGAAAGAGAAACAAAGAAAGGAAGAGATTGAGAAAGAGAGGGAAATGAAGGAAGGAAGATAAAAGAGAAAGGAAGAGAGAAAGAAAGAAAAAAATAAAGGAAAAGAGAGAAAAGAGGAAAAGGAAGGAAGGAAGGTAAGAAGAGAGGGAGCAAGGAAGGGAGGAAAGGAAGATAAGAGAGAAAAAGGAAGAGAGAGAAATAAAAGAGAGGAAGGAAGGAAGGAAGAGAGGGAGGGAGGGAAGTTAAGAGATAAAAGAAAAAGATACATGCATGCATATGCTCATTGCAGCATGATTCCCAATAGCAAAGACATGAAACCAACTTAAATGTCCATCGATGGTAGACTGATAACGAAAAGGTGGTACATATACACCATGGAATATGATGGAGCCATAAAACAGAATGAGGTCATGTCCTTTGCAGCAACATGGATGAAGGTAAAAGCCATTATCTTATATAAACTAACAGAGGAACAGAAAACCACATACTACATGTTCTCACAAGTAGAAGCTCAACATTGAGTACACATGGACACAACAGACACTGGGAGTTATTTCAAAATGAAGGAAAGAGGATGGCCAGGACTGAAGAACTATTTATCAGGTATAGTTCCTACCCCATAGGTGACTAAATAATCTGTACAACAATCCCCAGTGACACTTGTATAATAAACCTGCTCAGGTACCTCTGAACCTAAAAGTTAAAAAAAGACTGATAAACTAATCGAAAGAAAGTATAAGGAAAGGAAAATGTGAGATAAAAACAGAAAAACAGTAGATAAAATAAATACTTTGGTACCTTAAAAAGGGGGAAATAGACAAATCAGTAAGAAGGAAAATAAGCATTAAAGCAAAAAAAGACAAGAAAAAAATTATAATTTAACTCTATAAGGGACTATTTTGCACAACTCTGTGCAAATACATTTGAAATCTGCATTTATTACTATCCAATACAACTTCTAAGTCATAAAAATGTCCTACATCTGCACTGTTCAATATGTAGCCACTATCTACGTGTGTTGAGTGAATACCTGTACACTTAAATGTGGCTCATGTGACTAAAACTATTTTTTTCTAATTATGAATTTATTTAATTTCTAATTATAATCTCATTATAATTAGTTTAAATTTGAATGGTCTCATGCTGCTAGTGGCTATTGTATAAGAAAGCATAGAAGATGAAATTGAAATTTTCTTAAGACAGTGTTATTTACCAAAGTTAAATCCAAAGAATATTTTAAAAACAAAAAGCTTAAAGAGACCAACTCTAAAAAAGAAATAAAGTTATTAAAGAATCTCATTCTCTCCCTCTGACACACACACACACACACAGATACACACACACACACACCCACACACACGTGTTACAAGGAAAAGGAAAGCTCTTCTTTATAACACAGAACAGGACTTTGACAAACTACTACTCATGGCCCAAATCCTGCTGCAGACCATTTTCCTACAGTCCATGAGCTAATAATATTTACACAGCTAAAGAAGAAATAGAATATGTAACAGAGACCATATGTGGCCCACAAAGCCTAAAAGACTTAGAATGTGGCTCTTTACTGGAAAAATCTACTGGCCCTGAGCTAGAAAAATGCCTGAAATTTAAAATCACCATTTTGCAAATACCACCAAGGTAATATGAGATTCTGGCATGAAATTACTCCTAACGCTATACACTAACATATTGTTAGGAAAAGGACATTCATATATCTCTATTATCCATCAAATGTTTATTAAGTATGGAATTTAAAATGAAGAGATAAAACTTAGCTTCACAAATATTGAGATAAAGTGACATTATAAACTTCTCGATGGAATGCAATGGGAAACATAATTTTTGCCTAAACATTTTGTCTAATCCAGAAGAACAGTTAGATGAATCCAGTTTGAGAAACATTCTATGAGACAATTAGTCTGAACTCTTCAAAAATGTCAAGGTTGCAAAAGATGAGGGAAAAGCATGGAGGGCAAGCAATATTCTAGACTGATGAAAATAAGAAACATGGCTGGGCACGGTGGCTCACGCCTATAATCCCAGCACTTTGGGAGGCCGAGGCCGGTGGATCACTAGGTCAAGAGATCGAGACCATCCTGGTCAACATGGTGAAACCCCGTCTCTACTAAAAACACAAAAATTAGCTGGGCATGGTGGTGTGCGCCTGTAGTCCCAGCTACTCGGGAGGCTGAGGCAGGAGAATTGCTTGAACCCAGAAGGCAGAGGTTGCGGTGAGCCGAGATCCTGCCATTGCACTCCAGTCTGGGTAACAACAGCAAAACTCCGTCTCAAAAAAAAAAGAAAATAAGAAACATGACAAAAAAATCCAATATAAGATCCCTGACTAATATAAAGAATATTTGAGAGCAAGTGGAGACATTTAAATTTTGACTGTATACTGCATAATATTAATTATCAGTAGCAAATGTCTTGTGATTGTTATTGTAGTAATATAAAAGAATGTGCTAATTTTGGGAAAACTTCCTTAAGTATTTTTGTATAATCTTGATGTCTGCAATTTGCTTTCAAGCAGTTCAGAGCTCCCCAAAATGTGAGTGTGTGCATGTATATGTACGTGTGTGTAAGAGAGAGAAAATGAGTGTGTATGTGAAGAGGAAAAGACAGAGACACACAAAGCCAATCCCAGAAAATGTTAATTTGTGAATCTAAATAAAGGGCACATGTGTCTTTTTTTTTTTTTTTTTGAGACGGAGTTTCACTCTTGTTACCCAGGCTGGAGTGCAATGGTGCGATCTCGGCTCACTGCAACCCTCCGCCTCCTGGGTTCAGGCAATTCTCCTGCCTCAGCCTCCCGAGTAGCTGGGATTACAGGCACGCACCACCGTGCCCAGCTAATTTTTTGTATTTTTAGTAGAGACGGGGTTTCACCATGTTGACCAGGATGGTCTCGATCTCTTGACCTCGTGATTCACCCGCCTCGGCCTCCCAAAGTGCTGGGATTACAGGCGTGAGCCACCGGGCCCGGCCACATGTGTCTTTACATTACTTCTTTTTCAACTTTTCTGTTTGAAGTTAAAAGTTGTAAGAATTTTTTTAAAGGCACTTGTTTATTCAGGGTGAACGTGATCTTCAAATTTCTTTGCTAGATGTTGGTTTCCTGTAGTTGTTAATACTTTTGTGCCACCTGATTGCCTTATGACAAAATAAACTTAGCTATGAAAGAAAAACTGTCTGTGTAGCCATAAAGCCAAACAATTGCTTCACTGAATAGGAAAAGAAAGTAAGATGTTTATTGCAAGTAATATTGTTATAAACTGTTATTCTCCTAGTACAGTATAACCAATTATTACCTTGTAATATTAGTCAGCATCTACTAATAAGGAGAGACCAATGGGCAGTATTTATACACAACTACACTGAGACCAAATCCTTATAGCCTGAAAACAATATGGTAAACATTAAGAGAAGGTACAGAAGGTGTTTTTCTATAATTTACAGGACAAGAAATCACAGTATCTTCTTCTACTAGATGATTAACTATTCTGGGAAACATATATTCAGGTTTATAGTTATGATAGACAAGGATACAAGGTGCATAAGCAACCCTGTCATCTTTCATTATTACAATCCTGCCAATCTGGAGTGAAGAAAACAATGACACAAGTAGATAGGGGCATTGGCCTAAGAAGAAGAAGACCAGAGTTATGGCTTCAGCTCTGCTTCCAAATAGCCCCAAGAGTTTTTGGTAAATCACTTCCCTTCTCTGAGCTTTAGTTTCCTCATCTATCAAATGTGGCAGCGAAACTGAATTAAGATTGTGGATCTGCAAGATCAAGGGCCATTTATCTTCAAGGACTGGGAGACAAGATGGCAATTTAGAACAATTTCATAGAAAATAAAAATTTAGGGCCGGGCGAGGTGGCTCACGCCTATAATCCCAGCACTTTGGGAGGCCGAGGCCGGTGGATCACGATGTCAAGAGATTGAGACCATCCTGGTCAACAAGGTGAAACCCCGTCTCTACTAAAAATACAAAATTAGCTGGGCAAGGTGGCACGTGCCTGTAGTCCCAGCTACTCAGGAGGCTGAGGCAGGAGAATTGCTTGAACCCAGGAGGCGGAGGTTGTGGTGAGCCAAGATTGTGCCATTGCACTCCAGCCTGGGTAACAACAGTGAAACTCCGTCTCAAAAAAAGAAAAAAAAAAAAAGAAAAATTTAATGTGATGTAAATATTATTCATTAGAATTCAACAGGACACAGGGAAAGGAGACCAAGAGACAGCTAAAAATTAGCATCAGCTTCAGGGAGTCACTCCCTTCTAAGACCCAGGGACTGCACTCGGTGGGGAGAGACACTTCACCAGAGGCCCAGAACGTTTTGGATGAAGAATGGCCACAAGAGGAAGGGTGGAAATTACACTGGGCCAAGAAGATTCCCATTGACTCCTTGTGTGATACGACTTTTCTTTCCAAACCCACCTAAATCTTGATATTTTTGCTGGATTATACTTTTTTTAATGAATTCTAGAAAGAAGTAATATTTGGAAACCAGTTAGCAACAGAAATTGAAAAGTCCCCCAGAACTAGGAGAGGAAACTCTGAGGAAGTAAATCCAGAAATACCCCAAAACTATGAAATTGGGGTGTATAGAGCAACCCTTCATTAAAGTCCATCTTAGAAAAATACTGCATTTTATATTTCATAAGGGACTTTGCCAACAAGGATATTTTGCTTAACAAACAAACAAAAATGTGAAGACTGCATCCAACCAGGTAAGGACATAATGAGCACTCTCTTCCTCTGCAGGTTCTCACCAGAGGACTCTGTGACCATATATATATATATACTTTTTTTTTTTTGAGACAGGTTCTTCCTCTGTTTCCCAGGCTGGAGTTCAGTAGTGTGATCATGGCTCACTGCAGCCCGGACCTCCCAGGCTTAACTGATCCTCCCACCTCAGCCTCTTGAGTAGCTGAATCTACAGGTGTGTACCACCACATCCGGCTAATTTATTTTTATTTTCTGTAGAGATGAGGTATCCCTATGTTGCTCAGGCTAGTCTTGAACTCCTGGCCTCAAGTGATTCTCCCAGCACAACCTCCCAAAGTATTGGGATTATAGGTGTGAGCTATTGTACCCACCATGCTTTATTCTATTTTACAACTCTATAATATTTAATCCCCTATTTTTTGATATTTAGGTGCTCACAATCTTTTATTTCAATTATAGACAATGCTACAATGAATATGTACGAAATTGTGTGTGAATGTGTGCATGAAAGTCTGCTCTTTGTGTGAATTCCTAAAGGTGGAACTGCTGGGTCAAACAATGTATTTTTATTAATTTTGTAAGATATTGACAGTCTGCCCTCTATAGAGTTTGTACCACTTTACATTTTTACCAACAATGGATGAGAGTACCTATGGTCCATACCTTTACCAACACAGCGTGCTATCGAACTTTTAGAAACATTTTGAACTTTGCCAATCTACATAAGGATTCTCACCTGAGGTTGACAGGCCTCAGGAAGGGGTTTCTATCCCTGTAGTACCAATGTCCACCTTCCATACCAAATCTCAGTTTCGCTGGTGCGATGGCTCACACCTGTAAACCTGGCACTTTGGGAGGCCAAGGCAGGTGGATCACCTGAGGTCAGGAGTTGAGACCTGGCTGGTCAACATGGGAAAACTCCACCTCTACTAAAAATACAAAAAAAAAGAAAAAAATTAGCTAGGCATGGTGGCAGGTGCCTGTAATCCCAGCTACTTGGGAAGCAGGGCAGGAGAATTGCTTGAACCTGTGAGGCAGAGGTTGCAGTGACCCCAGATCATACCACTGCACTCCAGCCTGGGTGACGGAGCAAGACTCTTCCTCAAAAAAAAAAAAAAAAAAATCTCAGTGTCAGGCATCCCACCATCTGACCACCAGTTCACTCACACTAGTGTCTTCACTTCAACTCTCTGCCTCTTGTTACCCTCAATCCACTAGCTCTATCATTTTTTTAGTATCAACCTCCCTTCTGTTGTCCCCTCCTCCAGCATAGATTCTACGGCTCAGGGCTGTGAATACTCCCTTGCCTAATGTCTTCATTACATCTGCTAAGCAAAACCCGTACTGGTTAAATTCGACTCTATTCTGCTCTGTACCTGCAAAAGGAACTGAATGTATCTGGAGAAAAACTTGCAACCATTCTGACTGGTCTTGAAGCCTCAGTTGGCTGTTGGCAACCCCCAAAACATGACTGTTCCCACTACGTCCACTTTCCCAGCCCATCAGCTCCCAATTTTTTCTTCCCTTTCAAACCTCCTCCCATATCTCCTCACTCCCTCTTTCAGCTGCTAATCTTGCTTTTTCACCAAAATTAGAAGCAGAAAAGAACTCCCATATCCTTCCATTATCAAATCACCTGAGTACGTATCTGATTCCCTGCCTTTCCTTTTCTTATACCATATGCAATGCCCATGCCCCTGACTAAGACTTACCTTTTCATTGCGATCAGCTCCAGGGACATTGATCCTGTAATTACCCGCTCCTTTCTGCTCAAAGCTCTTTGAATCATCCAGTTATCCCATAGCTGCTCTTCACTGCCACCTTCCTCATGTGCTCTTGTCTTTGTGCATTTGCCTAACTCCTCATGCCTCAAGATTCTGTTCTAATGTCCCTTCCACTTGAAGGTTCCTGTAACACACTCAGATCTCAGAAATTTCCTTTTCCCACAGCCCCACCTGTCCAAAGAGCTAGGTTTCCACAGGTTCATGACCAAGGTTTAAAAGACAAGCCTAACCAGGCATGGTGGCTCACACCTGTAATGCATTTTGGGAGGCCAAGGTGGGTGGATCGCTTGAGATCAGAAGTTGGAGACCAGCCTGGCCAACACGCCCGGCTAATTTTTATATTTTAAATAGAAACAGGGTTTTGCCACGTTGGCCAGGCTATTCTCGAACTTCTGACTTCTGCCTTGGCCTCCCAAAGTGCTTTGATTACAGACGTGAGCCACCGCGCCCAGCCTCTCTTAATATTTCTTAAGAAATAAAAAAATAGGCCGGGCGCGGTGGCTCAAGCCTGTAATCCCAGCACTTTGGGAGGCTGAGGCGGGTGGATCACGAAGTCAACAGATCGAGACCATCCTGGTCAACATGGTGAAACCCCGTCTCTACTAAAAATACAAAAAATTAGCTGGGCGTTGTGGTGCGTGCCTGTAATCCCAGCTACTCAGGAGGCTGAGGCAGGAGAATTGCCTGAACCCAGGAGGCGGAGGTTGCGGTGAGCCGAGATCGCGCCATTGCACTCCAGCCTGGGTAACAAGAGCGAAACTCCGTCTCAAAAAAAAAAAAAAAAAAGAAGAAGAAGAAAAGAAAGAAAACAAACAAACAAAAAGGGATATTGATTTTCTAGCTGCCCCAAATAACCTTTCCTTTTTGTGTCCCTTGGTCTCAGTCCCAGTCACTTCCCACCCACCCTGTGGCTGATAAGTCCTTTCTATAACAGACCACCTAGCCTGTGTCTATGCGGTTGGGCAGAGGCGTGATGGTTGAACATTCCTGGCGGGAGACTGCAGGCGCTTCAGCTACATCCAGTTTTGTATCGGGAGCAGGTACCGCCCGGCGGGACACTTACATCCCCTTTGTGCGGGAGCACAGCGGTCTCAGCCGCCCACACCGCCCTGGGGTCCCGCCCCAATCCTGGGCGTGGTTCGCTGCTTGTGCCGTTGCCTCGGATTGGCTTAGAGGATCCGGCCCGTCGGCCAATCAGGTGCGGGGGCGTTGTCTGGGGGCGGGGCTCCGGCCTCCTAGTGGCGAGTCCCGGATTTCCCAAGGCCTGGTGGGACCATCTGGGCCTCTCGCCTCAGCGTCCCGGCCAGGAGATCTGGTGGACATGGCCTCGGCCACTGTGGCTGCAGCACGACGGGGCCTTGGCCGGGCCCCCCCTCTCCTCTGGCGCAGCTACCAGACCGAGCGGGGCGTTTATGGCTATCGGCCGAGGAAGCCCGAGAGCCGCGAGCCCCGGGGCGCCCTGGAGCACCCCCCAGGTCGGGGATGGGCCCCGAGCGGTGGGAGCGGGGGCTGGGATGCCG
Source organism: Callithrix jacchus (assembly GCF_049354715.1). Lineage (NCBI taxonomy): Eukaryota > Metazoa > Chordata > Mammalia > Primates > Cebidae > Callithrix > Callithrix jacchus. The sequence goes on from NC_133508.1 coordinate 13,257,318, forward strand.
AAGCCTCCCTGGCCGACTTGCGGTGGGGTGTCGGGGTCGGGGAGCCGGCCGCCGGCCTGAACGCGCGGCCCGTAGGGAGGAGGGGGAGGTGAGGAGAGCAGAGGGTGGGCGTGGGTGCTCAGTGTCGGGGTCATACCTGGTCCAGCCTCTGCTACTGAGGATTCTTGAGGTCCCCGCTTGGGTGGTCTCCCCATCTTGCTGGTCCAGACCTGGTTTTGGAAGGGCTTTTCTTTCCTTTGTTGGAAACGTATGAGAGACTAACTCGATTTTTCTATTTTTATTGTTTTCATAAGAGGATCTCGCTCTGTCCCTCAAGCTGGGTGCAAGGCTGCAACCACAGCTCACTGCAGCCTCGAACTCCTGGGCTCAAGCGATCCTCCCACCTCAGCTTTCTGAGTAGCTGGGGACACAGAGGTATGACCACGCCTGCCTTTTTTTTTCTTTTTTGAGACAGTCTCGTTCTGTCATGCCACCATGCCCGGCTAATTTTTTATATTTTTAATAGAGACCGGATTTCACCACGTTGGCCAGACTGGTCTCGAACTTCTGACCTCAGGCAATCCACCCGGCCTCTCAAAGTGCTCGGATTACAGGCGTGAGCCATCACACCCGGCCTTTTTTTTTTTTTAAATCATTTTTACTAGAGATGGGATCCCACCATGTTGCCCAGGCTGGTCTTGAACTCCTGAGCTCAAGCTGATCCTCCAGCCTCGGCCTCCCAACATGTTGGGATTACAGGCTGAGCCATTGTACCCAGCCTGGAAAACCAACTCTTTAATGAGGTGGGACTGTGGGAGAAGTCAAGTTTTAAGGTCTCCCAATGATACATTTCCAGGACCATCTCTGAGGCTCTTATGTGAGCAGATGTGGGGGTCCAAGACTGTGCTGCCTGGGAGAAGTGGGCAGTTAGTTCCAGTCTTGGAAGACAGCATGCTATTTATTATCGTTGTCTCCTTGTAGCTAGTCTGTTACTGTAATTTCAGAGTTTAACTGTTTGCTGAATTTGGAACTGTGTGCTGCTGAGCTTTCTTTTTCTTTTAGCCACTCTATTGACACCTTGATATGTGCTGATGGTTTTAATGAATTAACAGTCATGATTATCAGTTTTTGGAACTTATGTTGCATACTCATTTGCAAGACTAATTTTGAGTACTTGATTTATGCTCTAAAATTATTGTATCATTCATCCTCACGGAGTAGAAGGTAAATACAGATTGCTTATTAGAGAAAAACCATTTGGCATCTTTGATCCGTTTATGAGATGAACGTTGAAGATTCCCTTTATCTTCTGGGCACCTGACCTTTGAATCTTGCATCAATTACACAATGGAACTTCAATATTTTGCTCTTCACTTTGGAGGACATTTAAAATAAACCTTATCTCTCTCTCTCTTTTTTTTCCCCCCTAAGACAGAGTCTGGCTCTGTTGCCCAGGCTGGAGTGCAGAGCACCATCTTGGCTCACTGCAACCTCTGTCTTCCTTGTTCAAGCGATTCTCCTGTCTCAGCCTCCAAAGTAGCTGGGATTACAGGCACCTGCCACCACACCTGGCTAATTTTTGTATTATTAGTAGAGACAGGGTTTCACCATGTTGGCCAGGCTGGTCTTGAACTCATGACCTCTGATGGTATGCCCACCTCAGCCTCCCAAAGTGCTGGGATTACGGCATGAGCCACCGCGCCTGGCCCTGTTTCTGGTGATTCTATAAGCGGGTTGCCACAGTCAAATATCTCATCTTGACAGAATTTTGAAGCTGAAAATGCTGGTTTTTTTATTTGCTGCTTCTGTGCTTTACCATTCAGCTGTCTAAACATAATGGAGTTTACCTCGAGACCATCTGAAACAATAGGCTTGTGTGGGAAGCCCACACCTTTCATCTGATCATTAAGGCTGAGCTGGCTCATTGTCTAACAGAGAATGCCTCTAAATGGTGAGGAGAGGTTGAGAGTACTAAGACAGCCTCTTCAAAACTGCCTCTTCTAATTGCTTCTACTTGTGCAACCTTGCCAGGGCCACAGAGAGTACCCCCTCTTTTTTTTTTTTGAGACAGAGTCTTACTCTGTTGTCCAGAGTGGAGTGCAGTGGCATGATCTCAGCTCACTGCAACCTCCATCTCCTAGGTTCGAGTGATTCTTGTGCTCAGCCTCCTGAATAGCAGGGACTACAGGCGCATGCCACCACACCAGGCTAATTTTTGTATTTTTAATAGAGACAGGGTTCCACCATGTTGGCCAGGCTGGTCTCAAACTCCTGACCTTGTGATCTGCCCACCTTGGCCTCCTAACGTGCTGGGATTACAGACATGAGCCACTTCGCCTGGTCTATTTTTATTTTTTGAGATGAGGTCTTGCTATGGCATCTAATCTGGAGTGCAGTGGTGCAATCACAGCTCACTGCAGCCTCAACTTCTGGGGTTCAAGTGACCTCAGCTTTCCAGGTAGCAGGGACTACAGGTGCGTGGCATGCCACCATGCATGGCTAAATTTTTTTTTTTTTGAGATGTAGTTTTCCTCTTGTTGCCCAGGCTGGAGTGCAATGGCGCAATCTTGGCTCGTTGCAACCTCTGCCTCTTGGGTTCAAGTGATTCTCCTGCCTCAGCCTCCCTCAGGATGGTCTCGAACTCTTGACCTCAGGTGATCTGCCCACCTTGGCCTCCCAAAGTGCTGGGATTACAAGTGCGAGCCAAGATCGCTCTTGGCTAATTTTTAAAAAGTTTTTTGTAGAGATAGAGTCTCACTATGTTGCCTAGGCTGGTCTCAAACTTCTGGACTCAAGTGGTGCTCCCATCTCAGCCTCTCAAAGTGTTGAGATCAAAGGCATTAGCCACTGCACCCAGCTCTTACTGTGTTTTAGAATAACTTCTTTTTTGCTGATGGTAACAGTTGAGACTGGCATATGGTCAGTTCTAGGCATTAGACCAGGAGGTTGAGAATTTGAACGATTTTGTCTTTTCCGTGATATCTGCCAGTTATCCTAAAAAGTAGCCTCTTGGTTGAGAGGAATGTTCATGCCATGGATCACATACATCACTTTTTTGGTATTGGCAAATTAAGTCAAAGGACAAATCCTACTAGAAATGGACCCATGGCGTCTCGACATCAGAGGTGACCAACAGTGAAGAGGGAGGAGATACAGTCAATGTTATAGACCTTCCTGCCCGTCTCTGTCCTTTGCCTTCTTTCTTCATATATTTGTCTTGACTAAAATACATGTTTACATAGGACCACATGGTTCACTAAGACTTCCCTTTTATTAAGACTTTTTTTTTTGGAGACAGAGTCTCACTTTCACCCAGGCTGGTCACCCAGGCTGGAGTGCAATGGCACGATCTTGGCTCACTGTAATCTCCACCTCCTGAGTTCAAGTGATTCTCCTACCTCAGCCTCCCAAGTACCTGGGACCCAGGCCGCCACACCCAGCTACTTTTTTTTTTTTTTTTTATTTTAGTAAAGACAGTGTTTCACAGATGAATTCCTGAGCTCAGGCAATCCACCCGCCTCAGCCTCCCAAGGTGCTAGGATTACAAGTGTGAGATACCACGCCTGGCCTCATTAAAGCTTTACTCAGATATGAGGCTGGGCTTGGTGGCTCATGCTTATAATCCCAGCACTTTGGGAAGCTGAGATGGGAGCATCTCTTGACATCAGGAGTTAAGGACTAGCCTGGCCAACATGGTGAAACCCCATCTCTACTAAAAAAATACAGAAATTAGCTGAGTGTGGTGGTGCACACCTGTAAGTCCCAGCTACTAAACTTGGGAGGTTGAGACATGAGAATTGCTTGAACCTGGGAGGCAGAGGTTACAGTGAGCTGAGATCATGCCATTGCACTCCAGCCTGGGCGACAGAGCAAGACTATCTCAAAAAATAAGTAGGCCAGGCACGGTGGCTCATGCCTGTAATCCCAGCACTTTGGGAGGCCAAGGCGGGAGGGTCATCTGGATCAGGAGTTGGATACCAGCTTGGCCAACATGGCGAAAACCCATCTCTACTAAAAATATAAAAATTAACCAGACGTGGTGGCTGGTGCCTGTGGTCCAAACTACTCGGGAGGCTGAGGCAGGAGAATCACTTGAACCTGGGAGGCTGAGGTTGCAGTGAGGTGAGATCGTGCCACTGCACTCCAGCCTCGGTGATAGAGCAAGACTGTGTCTCAAAAAATAAATAAATAAATAAGTAAAAATAAATTAATAGGGTCGGGCACGGTGGCTCACGCCTATAATCCCAGCACTTTGGAAGGCCGAGGTGGGTGGATCACGAGGTCAAGAGATCAAGACCATCCTGGTCAACAAGGTGAAACCACGTCTCTACTAAAAATACAAAAATTAGCTGGGCATGGTGTTGCTTGCCTGTAGTCCCAGCTACTCGGGAGGCTGAGGCAGGAGAATTGCTTGAACCCAGGAGGCGGAGGTTGCAGTGAGCCGAGATCGTGCCATTGCACTCCAGCCTGGGTAACAAGAGCGAAACTCCGTCTCAAAAAATAAATAAATAAATTAGTTAGTTAATTAATTAATAATTAAATAGATATTGAATTTGCCTCTAATAACCTTTTGGATGGCAGTGGTTTCACCAGTTAAAATTTGACCCATGATGAGTGTTCTTTGTAACTAGCTATTTGTAACAGCTTGTACTTTTACCTCTGTCAACCTCAGTTTCCATGGAAACTTGAATTTATTGACAATGCCAATTTAAAATGGAGGTTGGTTTAAAATGTCCACCATGGTGATTCACGGGTGTACATTTTATCACAGAGGATATGAGCCCTCTGTTATGAAAAATGACAGAATTTGGAGACCCTCAGGAGATGGTAGCCGTGGGTTTCCAGGTCAGTGGTTACTTCATTTGTGACCGAGTTTGGTAGCTGAAGTGAGATTGTAGAGATGTTGCGTATTGAGAATGAGAGGAGCCTTTACTGGAGTCAGAAAAAAACATTTGAGGAAAACCTGAATGCATGAGAGATTTTTGAAAATATAGCTAATTCTAGAGCACAAACCCAGACCCAACAAAGCTAAAGATTTTTTATTTTTTGTTTTTTTCTTGAGACAGGGTCTTTCTCTCTTGCCCAGGCTGGAGTGCAGTGACATGATCATAGCTTACTCCAGCCTTGACTTCCTGGGCTCAGGTGATCCTCCTACCTTAGCCTCCCAAGTAGCTGGGACTACAAGCATACGCCACCATGCCTAGCTGATTTTGTTTGTTTACTTGTTTTTTGAGACAGTCTCACTCTGTGGCCCAGGATGGAGTGCAGTGGTACCATCTCAGCTCACTGCAAACTCCACCTCGTGGAATCAAGTGAATCTTCTGGCTCAGTCTTCCGAATAGCTGGGATTACAAGCACCTGCCACCACGCCTGGCTAATTTTCTTATTTTTAATACAGACGGGGTTTCACCCTGTGGGCCAGGCTGGTCTCAAACTCTGATCTCAGGTGATCCGCCTGCCTCAGCCTCCCAAAGTGCTGGGATTATAGGCATGAGCCACTGCACCCAGCCATTCCTTAAGTCTTGATGCTTTTTAATTAATCATTCTTCTACAATATTATTATTAGTATTATTTTTGAGATGAAGTCTCACTCTGTCACCCAAGTTGAAGTGCAGTGGTGAGATCTTGGCTCACTGCAATCTCCTTCTTCCAGGTTCAAGTGATTCTCCTGTCTCAGCCTCCCCAGTAGCTGTGACTACGGGCACATGCCACCATGCTCAGCTATTATTTTTAGTAGAGATGGGGTTTCACTATGTTGGCCAGGCTGGTTTCAAACTCCTGACCTCCTTATCCCCCCGCCTTAGCCTCCCAAAGTGCTGGGATTACAGGCATGAGCCACTGTGCCCAGCCTACAGTATTATTTTTTAATGGCTCTCGGCAACTGGAGATGAGTTAGTGCCATTTCTTGTCCGTCAGAGGACTGGGGTTTTATAAAGAGAGAACTAACAATAGGGAGATGTCAGTGAAGAATGAGGAGGACCTGCCTTTGTCTTCAAGATTGGAGGGTGCAGATGAGGGTCACTGTGTAGCTTCACCTTATACTTGCACTCTCTGGGAACAGCCAAGTTCTGATGAAGGCTAGAGTGTGAGGAACATTCAGGGAGGTTTGTTCTTGATGAAACCTAGTGCCAGAGTTCTCAGTGGAAGGGCTGGAGGCAGAGAGGGAAGGGGTTGGAAATAGGGTTGGTGGAAGAAGAAACTCCCGAAGACATGGCGGTCTGCAGGAGCATAGGTTGCCAGGGTGTTGGAGAAAGTTCCTGATGTGGGAGAGGACTTTCTCTCTCTGCTGGTGCCAAACTGCTACATGCCTCATGTTCTTTTGGGACAAGCAAGGTTCTTTTGTGCCAACTCCTGTGTCAGCGTTCTAAAGTATCATTAGCAGCCTGGCTAGTGAGTAGTTAGAAATAGAATCAGTAGGCCAGGTGCTGTGGCTCACCCCTGTAATCCCAGCACTTTGGGAGGCCAAGGTGAGTGGATCACCTGAGGTCAGGAGTTCGAGACCAGCCTGGGCAACATGGTAAAACCCTGTCTCTACTAAAAATACAAAAATTATCCGGATGTGGTGCCATGTGCCTGTAATCCCAGCTACTCAGGAGACTGAGCCAGAAGAATCGCTTGAACCTGGGAAGCAGAGGTTGCAATGAGTCAAGATTGTGCCACCACACTCCAGCCTGGCAACGGAGCGAGACTCCATCTCAGAAAAACAAAAACAAAACAACAACAAAAAACCCACAAAAATTAGCCAGGCGTGGTGGCACGCACCTGTAATCCCAGCTACTCGGGAGTTGCAGAGAATTGTTTGAACCCAGGAGGCGGAGGTTGCAGTAAGCTGAGATTGCGCCACTGCATCCAGCCTGGGCAACAGAACAAGACTCTGTCTCTGAAAAAAAAAAAAAAAGTTCAAAATATGCTAACAGTTGCCTTTGGGTTCTGAAAATAAAAACACAAATTGTAAAAATGTGTTTCTTGGCCTTCTTTGGGAGGCCAAGGTAAGTGAATCACTTGAGCTGAGGGGTTCAAGACAGGCCTGGGCAACATGGTAAAAGTCCATCTCTACCAAAAAAAAAAAAAAATTAGCCAGATGTGGTGGTGCATGCCTATAGTCCCAGCTACTCAGGAGGTTGAGGCAGAAGGATCGCTTGAACCTGGGAGGCAGAGGTTGCAGTTAGCCGAGATCGTGCCATTGCACCCCAGCCTGGTGACAGAGCAAGACCCTGTCTCTAAAATAAATAAATAAATTAAATAAATAAATAAATAAGGTGCCTAGGGCTGTAAGAGCTTCTTTGAAAAGCTGATTTTTGTGATTTGCAATCATCTCCTAAACTGTATTTTTGAATTTTCCCCTGATTTAGTTGATCATGGTCTGGCCAGGTTGGTGACAGTATATCGAGAGCATGGTCATAAAGCTGCCAAAATCAACCCCCTCTTCAGTGGACAAGCCCTGCTGGAGAACGTGCCTGAAATCCAAGCTCTGGTGCAGACGCTGCAGGGACCCTTCCACACGGCAGGTATGGCTGCTGCGCTGCAGGCGGGAGCTCGGAGCTGCACACCAGGCAGGGGCCCTGCCTCTGTTCTTGAAGAAGCGGCATCGCTGCCAGAACTGAGCCTCCCACAGACGTGAGGAGACCGGAGGGGCACGTCGAAGTACGGTCAGGGAGGAGGGTTCTTGGGATACTAGACGTTCTGACGAGGCCTATTTTCTCAAGGTTCACAGACATTGAGTTGACTGGACCCAGTGGCTGACACACATAATCCCAGCATTTTGGGAGCCCAGGGTGGGAGGATCATTTGAGCACAGGAGTTTGAGACCAACCTGGGCAACATAGTGAGACGGGCGTGCGCGCACACACGTAGCTGAGCATGGGGTGCACGCCCGTAGTTGCAGGTACTCAGGAAGCTGGGATGGGAGGAGGGCTTGAGCCTGGGAAAGTCAAGGCCGCAGTGAGCCTTGATCTGCATTCCAGCCTGGGCAACAGAGTTTGGACACCCTGTCTGAAGAAAACAACAAACAAACAACTTTGAACTCTGAAGTGCCATGTGCTTAACATATGTTAATTTATTCTCAAAACCACCCTCAAAAGTAGTTATTGTTCTCTTTATTTTGTAGATGGGGAAACTAACTCAGAGAAGTCTGTAGCCCTAGCGGCTCAGTGGCAGGGGGTGGGAAATCCAGGGATGCTTCCCTTCCAAAGCCTGCACCCCCTCATTCTATTTTCTCTCCCAGCCTGGGAACTTAGAAAAAGTTGGGCCTGCATCATCAGTCATGATTTCAGGATCCTACCTCATGTTACTTTTTAAAGTTAATCTTGCAAATGTCAAATTCTGATTGTGTGTATCAGTGAGTTATGCTTCAGGCACCTAATGCTGTGTAATAAACTACCCCAAGGTGTAATGGCTTTTAAACCCTCAACAATCATTTCAGTGTCTCAGGGTTCTGAGGGTTACCTGGGCTTTGCAAGATGGTAGTTGTCTCTCTCTCTTTGTTTTTTTCTGAGATGGGCCTCCAAAGGCCCTTTTCTTGAACCTCTGCAGATAGAATTGATTCTTCAGCACCTCATAAAAGCAAACCAGTAAATGTAGAAAACATGAAGCTACATGATTCGTGGCTCAGTTGGAATATAGTGGTGATGCATCTCCCTCCCTCCAAGGCCAATACTTTAAATACTTTTATTAAAAAAAATACAATAAACTTGTCATAAGAAATCATAAGCCAGAAGTGTCCAATCTTTTGGCTTTTTTTGGGCCACATTGGAAGAAGAATTGTCTTGGGCCACATGTAAAATATGCTAACACCAATGATAGCTAATGAGCTTAAAAAAATTGCAAAGAAAATCTCACAATTTTTTTTTTTGAGACTGAGTCTCACTCTGTTGCCCAGGCTGGAGTGCAGTAGCGTAATCTCGGCTCACTGCAACCTCTGCCTTCCTGTTTTAAGCCGTTCTCCTGTCTCAGCCTCCCGAGTAGCTGGGATTACAGGTGCCTGCCACCACGCCCAACTAATTTTTGTATTTTTAGTAGAGATGGGGTTTCACCATGTTGGCCAGACTGGTCTCGAACTTCTGACCTCGTGATCTGCCTGCCTCAGCCTCCCAAAGTGCTGGGATTACAGGCATGAGCCACTGCGACCAGCCCCTGAAAATCTCACAATGTTTTAAGAAAGTTTACTCATCTATGGTGGGCCATATTCAAAGCTGTCCTGGGCCACATGCAGCCTGTGGGCTGTGGGTTGGGCAAGCTTGCTAAGCAATATAAAGTAAACTTTGGGGCCTGGCACAGTGGCTCACGCCTGTAATCTCAGCACTTTGGGAGGCAGAGGCAAGAGGATCACATGAGGTCAGGAGTTGGAGACCAGCATGACCAACATGGGGAAATCCCGTCTCTACTAAAACTACAAAAGTTAGCCAGACATGGTGGTGGACACCTGTAGTCCCAGCTACTTGGGAAGCTGAGGCAGGAGAATCACTTGAACCTGTAAGGCAGAGGTTGCAGTGAGCCAAGATGGTGCTACTACATTCAAGCCTGGGCAACAAGAGCAAAAACTCTGTCACCAAAAAAACCAAATTACTGTAGAAGCAACACTTGGCATAAAGCAACAGGATCTGTTCTCGTGAAGGAAGTGGGGGTCTCCCCCGCCTAGTTTTACTACTGCATGACCTTTGACCATATTTTTAGTTTTTCTTCAGAAAAAAACCTAGATAAGCATTAATAATGATCCAAGTTATTAAGAACAAAGCACTCGGCTGGGCACAGTGGCTCATGCCTGTAATGCCAGCACTTTGGGAGGCCGAGATGGGTGGATCACCTGAGGTCAGGAGTTCGAAACCAGCCTGACTAAAATGGTGAAACCTGGTTTCTACTAAAAATACCAACAATAACAAAAAAAATTAGCTGGGCATAGTGGCGGGTGCCTGTAATCCCAGCTGCTAGAGAGGCTGAGGCAGGAGAATCGATTGAACCCAGGAGGCAGAGGTTGCAGTGAGCCTAGACTGCACCATTGCACTCCAGCCTGGAGTCTGGGAAACAGAGCGAGACACTGTCTCAATTGAAAAAAAAATAGAAAAAAGAAAAGAGCAAAGTATTGTGCGTTGAAGTAATTATTTTGGTATGTTCTAGAGTTAACTTGCCACATGACTGATTATTTTTTAAAATGACCCCTTTGATTGTATTTCACAGGGTTATTGAACATGGGGAAGGAAGAAGCCTCACTTGCAGAAGTGTTAGCCTATCTCAATCAAATCTACTGTGGGCAGATTTCTATTGAAACCGCCCAGCTTCAGAGCCAGGAGGAGAAAGACTGGTTTGCCAGGCGGTTTGAGGAAGTGCAAAGGGAGACATTTACTACAGAAGAGCGGAAACATCTGTCGAAACTAATGCTGGAATCTCAGGTAAAAAAGGAGCATCTGATAGCAAGGGCAGAGGTCAGCTCACTGCCTGTAAAGATATATAGCCTGGCAGACATAGGGAAACCTCGTCTTTACTAAAAATACAAAAATTAGCAAGGTGTGGTGGTGCACACCTGTAATCCCAGCTAGTCAGGAGGGTGAGGCATGAGAATCCCTGGAACTTGGGAGGTAGAGGCTGCAGTGAGCTGAGATCGCACTACTGCACTCCAGCCTGGGTGATAGAGCGAGACTCCCTCTCAAAAAAAAAAAAAAGGCCGGGGGCTGTGGCTCACACCTGTAATCCCAGCACTTTGGAAGGCTGAGGCGGACCATGAAGTCAGGAGTTTGAGACCAGCCTGGCCAAAATGGTGAAACCCCATCTCTACTATAAATACAAAAATTAGCTGGACGTGGTGGTGCACACCTGTAATCCCAGCTCCTCAGGAGGCTGAGGCAGGTGAATCACTTGAACCTGGGAGGTGGAGGTTGCAGTGAGCCGAGATGGTGCCACTGAACTCCAGCCTGGTGATCGAGCTAGACTCCGTCTCAAAAAAAAAAAAAAAAAAAAAAAAAAAAAAACCAGGCCGGGCTCGATGACTCAGACCTGTAATCCCAGCACTTTGGGAGGCCAAGGTGGGTGGATCACCTGAGGTCAGGAGTTCAAGTCCAGCCTGGCCATCATGGTGAAACCCCATCTTAAAAAAAAAAAAAAGAAAGACATATATCTATTGAAGAGAGGAAATGGGGCCGTTAACTCTGTACTTAACCCCATTCACCCCTCATTACTTCAACACAACAGATCATATAACACCCACACCATTTTATTCTTTTGTTTTTCCTCAGAGATCCTTGTTCTGAGCATATCACTTTATTCTAAGTAGGAAAATGTTGATTGCCGAAATATTGACCTGTTGGCTCTCCTCAGAGCCAAAATACTTCTCGGGTATGTGTCTACTCACTCTATAAAAGATGACAAGATCCTTAAGACCTTACTTCTGACTGGGCGCGGTAGCTCACACCTGTCATCCCAGCACTTTGGGAGGCTGACATGGGCATATTGCTTGAGGTCAGAAGTTCGAGACCAGCCTGGCTAACATAGTGATACCCTGTCTTCACTAAAAAAAATACAAAAAATTAGCTGGACGTGGTGGAGTATACCTGTAGTCCCAGCTACTTGGGAAGGTGAGGCAGAAGAATCACTTGAATACGGGAGGCAGAGGTTTCAGTGAGCTGAGATTGCACCACTGCACTCCAGTCTGGGCAACTGGAGACTCTTTTTTAAGAGTGAGACTCCATCTTAAAAAAAAAAAAGCAAAACCAAAAACAAACAAACAAAAATAAATCCTTACTTTTTCTTCTTTTTTTTTTAAAAAAAAGACGGAATTTCACCATGTTGGTCAGGCCGGTCTTGAACTCCCGACCTCAGGTGATCTGCCCACCTTGGCCTCCCAAAGTGCTGGGATTACAGGTGTGAGTCACCACGCCCGGCCAAATCCTTACTTCTTGAAGTCTTATTTTTATTTATTTTATTTTGTTGAAATAGAGTCTCACTCTGTTGCCAGGCTGGTGTGCAGTGGTGTGATCTAAGCTCACTGCAACCTCCACCTCCCAGGTTCAAGTGATTCTCCTGCCTCAGCCTCCTGAGTAGCTGGTACTACAGGCATGTTTCACCACACCCATCTAATTCTTTTTTGTATTTTTTTTTTTTTTTTGAGACGGAGTCTTGCTCTGTCACCCAGTCTGGAGTGCAGTGATGTGATCTCAGCTAACTGCAGCCTCCCCTCCCGGGTTCAAGCAATTCTCCTGCCTCAGCCTCCCGAGTCACTGGGATTACAGGTGCCCGCCACCACACCCAGCTAATTTTTATATTTTTAGTATAGATGGCATTTCACCACGTTGGTGAGGCTGGTCTTGAACGCCTGACCTCATGATCTGCCCTCCTTGACCTCCCTAAGAGCTGGGGTTACAGGTGTGAGCCACTGTGCCGGGCCAGGGGCGAGTTATTCTGCCACTCAGGCCATTTACCTTGGCCCCTGCTACTGTCTGGGATCCCTGGAAAGCCATCCTGCTATGTTCTTGTTATGCCTCTCTCCGGGATACGTAGTGAAGTGTCACTGCTATGGTCACTTGGGGAATGTGGGGCCATCTCACAGCACACACAGACTTCCCTGCCTTCCACCGGAGAAGCTGGCTGCCCCCTGGCAGCTCACGTCTGCTGTGATGTTCTGCAGGAGTTTGACCACTTTCTGGCCACCAAGTTCTCCACAGTGAAGCGATATGGAGGCGAAGGCGCTGAAAGCATGATGGGCTTTTTCCATGAGCTGCTGAAGATGTCAGCCTACAATGGGGTCACTGATGTCGTCATTGGGATGCCGCATAGAGGGAGGCTGAATTTATTGACAGGCCTACTGCAGTTCCCGCCAGAGGTAAGGTTACTCGCCGTGTTTCTCACCAGCACTATACGATTGGTTGTAACAGAATAAAACTGCTGGTTATATGTGTGTGTGTGTGTGTGTGTGTATACATGTGTGTGTGTGTGTGTGTGTGTGTGTGTATATATATATATTTTTTTTTTTTTTTTTAAGACATGGGGTTTCACCATGTTGGCCAAGCTGGTCTCAAACTCCTGGCCTCAAGTGATTCAACCACCTCGGCCTCCCAAAGTGCTGCGATTACAGGCATGAGCCACCACGCCCTGCCAAAACTGCTGGTTTTATTCTGGTGATAAAGGATGGTGATGGTGATGGCTGGGCACAGTGGCTACACCTGTAATTCCAGCCTGTTGGGCGGCTCAGGCAGGAAGATGGCTTGAATCTAGGAGTTTGAGACTACCCTGCATAACAAAGTGAGACTTTGTCTTTACTCAAAATAAAATAAGTTAGCCTATCATGGTGGCATGCACCTGTGTTCCCTGCGACTCAGCAGACTGAGGCCAGAGGATCACTTGAACCCAAGAGTTTGAGGCTGCAGTGAGCTATGATCTCACTACTGCACTCTAGCCTGGGCAACAAAGCAAGATGCTACCTGAATAGAAATAATTTTTTTTCCTTTTTTTTTTAAATTTTTATTTTTTTAAAGATGGGGTTTCACCATATTGGTCAGGCTGGTCTTGAACTCCTGACCTCAGGTGATCCACCCTCCTCAGCCTCCCAAAGTGCTAGGATTACAGGTGTGAGCCACTGCGCCCGGCTAGAAATAAATTTTAAAAAGTAGAACTCATGGTCATCATTCCTTTTAGGGAGCCAACTAAGGCGGGCATGGTGACTCACACCTGTAATCCCGGCACTTCGGGAAGCTGAGGCAAAAGGAGTGCTTGAGTCCAGGAGTTCAAGACTAGCTTGGGCAACCTTGCAAAACTGTCCCTACAGCCGGGCGTGGTGGCTCACACCTGTAATCCAAGCACTTTGGAGGCCAAGGTGGGCGGATGACCTGAGGTCGGGAGTTCAAGACCAGCCTGACCAACATGGTGAAACCCCGTCTTAAGAAAAAAACTGTCCCTACAAAAATAAAAATTAGGAGGCATGGTGGCATGGTTTCTACAAACAAAAAAATTAGGTGGTACACCTATGGTTCCAGCTACTCAGGAGGCTGGACTGGGAGATCTCCTGAGTCCAAGAGACAGAGGCTGCAGAGGGCTGAGATTGCACCTCTGCCCTGCATCCTGGGAGGCAGATCCAGATCCAGATGCTGTTTCAAAAAAGAAGAGGAAAGGCAACTAAGCATATGAGCAGTTGGTCCAAGGTAGCTTAGACAGCTTAGTTAATTGACAGAGCTGGTATTTGGACTGATTTTCCATGTACTCTTACTTATTTGAGATGAGTCTTGCTCTGTCACTCAGGCTAGAGTGCAATGGCATGATCTCAGCTCACTGCAACCTCTGCCTCCCAGGTTCAAGTGATTCTCATGCCTCAGCCTCTCAACTAGCTGAGATTACAGGGGCATGCCACCATGCCTGGCTAATTTTTTGTATTTTTAATAGAGACGGGGTCTCACCACGTTGGCTGGGCTGGTCCTGAATTCCTGACCTCAAGTGATCTTCCCACCTCTGCCTCCCAAAGTGCTGGAATTACAGGTGTGATCCACCACTCCTGGCCTTAAAATTTCTTTTTTATTGTATGATTTCAACGAAGCACTTATTCTTCCTTAGTCTCCATTGTAATGAATGCCATTTTTTTCCTTTTATGTGTACCCACGATAGCTAATGTTCCGTAAAATGCGAGGCTTAAGTGAATTTCCAGAGAATTTCTCAGGCACTGGAGATGTCCTGTCTCACCTGACCTCCTCTGTGGACCTGGACTTCGGGGCGCACCATCCCCTCCACGTGACGATGCTGCCCAATCCCTCACACCTAGAGGCTGTCAACCCTGTGGCCATGGGCAAAACTCGCAGCAGGCAGCAGTCTCGAAAAGATGGGGACTACTCTCCGGACAGCACGGCCCAGCCAGGGGACAGAGTCATTTGCTTACAGGTACTTGGAGCTTCTGGAAATGAGGCTAGAGGTGGGGAAAACTGGGAAGAGCTGTGGGTTGGGAGGGTTGAAAGCAGGTGGGAGACATTCATGATGAAACTGAGAGGACCTTTTGGAAAAAGATTCTGGGATTGTTTTAAAAACTAATGGCAGATTCATGAGGTTTAGTCTTTAGGCAACTGGCCTTAGCCTGCGGCTTCCACTGCAGTTTTCCACCCACCTTGGCCTCCCAAAGTGCTTGGATTACAGGTGTGAGCCACCACACCTGGCCTACCTTTTCTTTTTTATGGTTTTTTTTTTTTTTTTTTTAAAGACGGGGTTTCACCATGTTGGTCAGGCTGGTCTTGAACTCCTGACCTCAGGTGATCTGCCCGCCTTGGCCTCCAAAGTGCTTGGATTACAGGCGTGAGCCACCACACCATGCGGGCCTTTTTTTTTTTTTTTTTTTTTTTTTTTTTGAGACAGAGTCTCGCTCTGTTGCCCAGGTTGGAGTGTAGTGGTGAAATCTCAGCTCACTGCAGACTCCACCTCCTGGGTTCAAGTGATTCTCCTGCCTCAGCCTTCTGAGTAGCTGGGACTATAGGCACCCACCATCATGCCCAGCTAATTTTTGTATTTTTAGTAGAGACAAGGTTTCGCCATGTTGGCCAGGTTAGTCTGGAACTCCTGACCTCAAGTGATCCTCCTGCCTCGGCCTCCCAAAGTGTTGGGATTACAGGTGTGAACCACCACACCTGGCCTATTTTTTTTTCTTCCTTGTTTATTTTAAAATGAAGCCCTTTGGAATAAAGGCAAATAATACAAATTATCAGTGTGGTTCTTTCTTCTACCCTCTCCCAGTTTTTATAACACAACAAGTATCTTTTTTTTTTTTTTTTTAAGTCAGGGTTTCACTTTTTTTTTTTTTAAGTCAGGGTTTCACTGTATTGGTCAGGCTGGTCTCAAACTCCTAACCTCAGGTGATCCGCCCGCCTCAGCCTCCCAAACTGCTGGAATTACAGGCATAAGCCACCGTACCTGGCCACAACAAATATCTTTTAGAGATTTGGGCTGTGGTCACATTTCTTCTATAAGTATTCATTTAAATATAATTAAATGATTATATTTATTTTCTTTATATTTAGAATTATATTGTCTCCTTTAGCTACAGGAGATAATGAATCCTGGATTTTAGAATTAGTCTTCAAATTCCACAGAAATAGATGAATATATAAGGCAATTGAATATTCTGTTATGTCTATGAATAGCTGCATTATCCTATGCATTTTAGTTTTTCACAGGCCAGAAACTTGTAGTGAATAAATTGGGAGTAGGCAGAATTGGATTTGATTATGATATGGCTGGTCTGCCTTCCCTCTCTCTCTTCCTTCCTTCTTTCCTTCCTTCCTTCTTCCCTCCTTCCTTCCTCCTTCCTTTCCTTCCTTCCTTTCCTCCTTCCCTCCCTTCCTTCCTCCTTTCCCTCCCTCCCTTTTTCTTTCCTTCTTTCCTTCCTTCCTTCCCTCCTTTGTCCCTCCCTCCCTCCCTCCCTCCCTCCCTTCCCCCCTTCCCTCCTTCCCTCCCTCCCTCCCTCCCTCCCTCCCTCCCTCCCTCCCTCCCTTCCTTCCTTCCTTCCTTCCTTCCTCTCTGTCCAGATGGGGTCTGAATCTGCTGTGCAGGCAGGAGTGCATGGCACAGTCATAATTCACTGCACCCTCAGATGCCTGGGCTCAAGCAATCTTCCTGTCTCAGCCTCCTGAGTAGTTGGGCCCACAGGTGCATGTCGTCCTACCTGGCTGATTTATTTTATTTTATTTTGTAGAAACATGATGTTGCCATGTTGGCCGAGCTGGTTTCAAATTTCTGGCTTCAAGTAACGCTCCTACCTCATCCTCCCAAAATGTAGATATTACAGGTGTGAGCCACCGCACCTGGCCTGATATGGTGTTTCTAAATAGAAATCTTGGAATCATTAGCCAGACATTCTGTTTACCTTTCACATGATTTATAATACTCTATTTTAATCCTTCAGTTTTACCCGGTACATTGAGCTGATCTTAAGATTGACTTCTGAAATAAAAGGTGAAAATGACATTTTCTTTAAAATCATGAAAAACAAGGCTGGGCGTGGTGGCTCACACCTGTAATCCCAGCACTTTGGGAGGCAGAGGCCAGTGGATTACCTGAGGTTAGGAGTTCGGGACCATCCTGACCAACATGGAGAAACCCTGTCTCTACTCAAAATACAAAATATTAGCCAGACACGGTAGCCCATGCCTATAATCTGGACTACTTGGGAGGCTGAGGCAGGAGAATTACTTGAACCCGGAGACAGAGGTTGCAGTGAGCTGAGATAATTCCATTGCACTCTAGCCTGGGCGACAGAGCAAGACTCTGTCTCAAAAAAAAAATGTAGTCCAACTTGAAACCTAAATTTCTTCATCCCTTATGTTGCTTTTCTCCCCACCCCTCCCCTTCCCTTATGACTCAGGTTCATGGTGATGCTTCTTTCTGTGGTCAAGGGATTGTTCCTGAAACATTCACTCTGTCCAATCTCCCGCATTTCAGAATTGGTGGGAGTGTGCATTTGATTGTTAATAACCAGCTGGGTTATACCACTCCAGCCGAAAGAGGAAGGTCTTCCTTATACTGCAGCGATATTGGTACGTAACACCGGGAGGAGCTGACGTTGCTGGGGCCGCCGTGGAATTCCTAGGGAAGTGTTTAGTGCACACAGAACAATAAGCCTCGCTGGTTATCCCTCCTTTCATTTAATTAATTAATTAGTTAATTTTTTGAGACGGAGTCTTACTCTGTCATCTAGGCTGGAGTGCAGTGGCACGATCTCAGCTCGCTCCAACTTTTGCCTCACGGGTTCAAGTGATTCTTCTGCCTCAGCATCCTGAGTAGCTGGGACTCCACATGCGCACGACCACATCTGGCTAATTTCTTTTTTTTATTTTTTTGAGACAGAGTCTTGCTCTGTCACCCAGGCTGGAGTACAATGACATGATCTTCACTCACTGCAACCTCTGCCTTCTGGGTTCAAGCAGTTCTCATGCCTCAGCCTCTCAAGTAGCTGGAATATAGGCGCATGCCACCGTGCCCAGCTAATTTTTGTATTTTTAGTAATAGACAGGGTTTCATCATGTTGGCCAGGCTGGACTTGAACTCTTGACCTCAAATGATCCACCTGCCTCAGCCTCCCAAAGTGCTGAGATTGCAGGTCTGAGACACGGTGCCTGGTTGATTTTTTTCTGCACCCGGCCTGTCAGTGTGATCTTTAAATCCAAGGACATAAAACAAGCATGGAGCCACAAGTGTGCCATCTCAAATTTCTTAGAACTGGATGGGTGATCTGGTGCAAATCAGAGATTAACACAATGAGTACAACACCAGAGTCCTTATCTCTAGGGTATTCAAACTTGGAGTGCCCAGGAGCCGTAGTGAAAAAGGATGTGTTCAACCACTAAACTTGGTCAAATAGTGTAGTTAGAAATAAGATGTGAAGGCTGGGCATGGTGGCTCACGTCTCTAATTCCATCACCTTGGGAGGCCGAGGTGGGCAGATCACAAGGTGTGGAGTTCAAGACCAGCCTGGCCAACATGGTGAAACCCCGTCTCTACTAAAAATACAAAACTTGGCCGGGTGTGGTGGCATGTGCCTGTAATCCCAGCACTTTGGGAGGCTGAGGTGGGCAGATCGCCTCAGGTCAGTAGTTCAAGACTAGCCTGGCCAATATGGAGAAATCCTATATATAAAAAATATATAGGAATTAGCCAGGTTTCATGGTGGGTAGTATACTCTCAGCAACTTGGGCAGCTGAAGCAGAAGTATCGATTGAACCTGGGAGGCAGAGATTGCACTGAGCTGAGTGCACTGCATCATGTGCGACAGAATGAGACTCTGTCATAAAAAAAAAGAAGTAAGTCCTGGAACAGTGGCTCACGCCTGTAATCCCAGCACTTTGGGAGGCCGAGGCAGGTGGGTCACCTGAGGTTGGGAGTTTGAGACCAGCCTGACCAACGTGGAGAAACCCTGTCTCTCACTAAAAATACAAAATTAGCTGGGCATGGTGGCGCATGCCTGTAATCCCAGCTACTCAGGAGGCTGAGGCAGGAGAATTGCTTGAACCCAGGAGGCGGAGGTTGCAGTGAGCCGAGATCTCACCATTGCACTCTAGCCTGGTCAACAAGAGTAAAATTCCATCTCAGAGAAAGAAAGAAGATGTGAAGAATCAAAGTCAGCTTGTTTTTTACCCATGGACATTGGTAGTTTTTTTTTTTTTTGAGAGATAGAGTCTGGCTCTGTTACTCAGGCTGGAGTGCAGTGGTACAATCATGGCTCACTGCAGCCTTGACAGCCCAGGCTCAAGTGATCCTCCCTCCTCAGCCTCCTTAGTAGCTGGGACTTACAGACACATGCCACCATGCACAGCTAATTTTTTTTTTTTTTTTTTTTTTAGACAGAGTTTCATGCTTGTTGCCTACGCTGGAGTGCAATAAAGCCATCTTGGCTCACTGCAATCTCTGCCTCCCAGGTTCAAGCAATTCTCTTACCTCAGCCTCCTGAGTAGTTGGGATTACAGGTGACTGCACCACACCCAGCTAATTTTTGTATTTTTTGTAGAGAGGGGTTTCACAGTGTTGGTCAGGCTGGTCCCAAACTCCTGACCTCAGGTGATTGGCCTCCCAAAGTGCTGGGATTATAGGCATGAGCGACCACTCCCAGCCACATCCAATTAAAAAAAAATTTTTGTAGAGATTGAGTGTCACTGTGTTGGCCAAGCTGGTCTTGAAACTCTGGTCTCATGTGATCCCACTTCACCCTCCCAAATTGCTGAGATTACAGGCGTGAACCACTGCACAGGGCTGAAATTGGTCATCTTAAGAGAAAGACAGGGCTGTTATTACCCATTTCCAGTTTCACAGATCACAAGGCTCCTTGATGGTAGGAAGTATTCTCTTTTTTTGCCAACAGCCTGGACTGGATGCCTCTTGGGCTTGTCTGTGTAGTTAGTTTGATGAAGATACTGAAGATCCGTTCTTGAGCTTCTTTGGAGAAAATTTATCTTTTTCTAGGGTACATCCTTTAATGACCATTTTATCTCAGGGGGAAGATAGTAATGGTAATAATAATGATAACAAAATATGTATATTAACTACTGTCTACCAGGCACTGTTAGGCATTAATACTGATATGCATTCACTCATTGAACCTTTACATCACTAAGAAGCAGCAGCTCCTATTCCTGGTTTATAGATAAGTAGGCTGAGATTTGTAGCTTTACCAAGGTCACACAATGAGTCCCAGAGCTTGAACTTGCCATCTGGTCTCCAAAGCTTGGGTTGTTAACCAAACCAATATCTACCTGTGAGGACTGGGCAGGAAGCAGGGCTTAGAGGGGGCCAGTGTCATTCTGGGTCAACAGTCCTGTTTCATCTTGATCTTCTGTCCTTCAGGGAAGCTTGTGGGCTGTGCCGTCATCCATGTCAATGGAGATAGCCCAGAGGAAGTGGTCCGTGCCACGCGACTGGCTTTTGAATATCAACGCCAGTTCCGCAAGGACGTGATTATTGATCTGCTGTGCTACAGGCAGTGGGGCCACAACGAGCTGGATGAGCCATTCTTCACCAACCCCATCATGTACAAAATCATCAGGTACAATTATAAACCTTTGTATGATATGCCCCCGAAAAATTGGAATTTATATATATATTTTTGAGATAGAATCTTGCTCTGTCACTCATTCTGGAGTGCAGTGGCACCATTTTGACTCACTGCAATCTCTGCCTTCTGGGTTCAAGCGATCCTCCTGCCTCAAACTCCTGAGTAGCTGGGATTACAGGTGTGCACCACCATGCCTGGCTAATTGTTGTATTTTCAGTAGAGACAGAGTTTCACCATGTTGGACAGGCTGGTCTCAAACTCAGGGTGATCTGCCCAGCTCAGCCTTTCAAAATGCCGGGATTACAGGCATAAGCCACTGCGCCCAGGCGGAACGTGAAACTTTCAGTGCTGAAGCTGACACAGTTCTAGGTTGGAGTGCAAGTGTTACAGTCTTGGCTCACTGCAACCTCTGCCTCCCGGGTTCAAGCAGTTGCAATTCTTGTGCCTTAGCTTCCCGAGTAGCTGGAATTACAGGCATGTATCACCTCTCCTGCCTAATTTTTATATTTTTAGTAGAGACTAGGTTTTGCCATGTTGGCCAGGTTGGTCTCGAGCTCCTGGTCTCAAGTGATCTGCCCGCCTTGGCCTCCCTAAGTGTTGGAATTACAGGCGTGAGCCACCCCGCCCAGCCTCCCATATTCTTCACACTTGGCATGGTTCATCATTGAAGAGAGGAAGGGCGATTTAGCAGCTCAGCAGATGGGAAGACGGAAGCAGGGGGAATTAGGCAAACCTCACCCAAATCTACTTATTATGGTGTTGGCAGGACCAGATATAGAACCTCAGTGATTCATTTCTACAAACCATAGCTGCAGACCTGCCTCTCACCTTGGCAAGAGGTAACTCAGAGGATTTTAATGAATGTTCAGAACCGTGCTGTCCCAGATGGAAGCCACTAGCCATGAGTGGCTATTGACTACTAGTGGCTAGTCCTGAATAATGTGCTATAAGGATAATATACATTCCATATTTCAAAGACTGAGCATGTAAAATATAAACCCAAAATAATCACTTTTATGTTTATTAGATATGGAAGTGAGAATATTATGGGTATATTGACTTAAATAAAATATATTACTGAAATGGCCAGGCGTGGTGGCTCATGCCTATAATCCCAGCACTTTGGGAGGCCGAGACAGGTGGATCACTTGAGGTCAGGAGTTCCAGACCAGCATGGCCAGTATGGTGAAACCCCATCTCTATGAAAAATACAAAATTTGATCGGCGTTGCAACGCACATATGTAATCCCAGCTACTCGGGAGGCTGAGGCAGGAGAATCACTTGAACCCAGGAGGCAGAGGTTGCAGTGAGCTGAGATCGCACCACTGCACTGCAGCCTGGGTAACAGAGCAAGACTCTAATCAAAAATAAAAAATAAAAAGAAATTAATTCCACTTGCTTCTCTTTGCCTTTTCTAATGTGACTGCCAGAAAATTTTAAATTATTTGTGGCTTGCATTTTATTTCTGTCCAATGGTGCTTATTCAGTTGGTTAATGTGACCGAGAGGGAATTTGTGACTTTGGACTTCCTTTTCTAGATACTAGAAAATAGAATAGACTCCCTACCTCTAGTTTATTGCTTTATAGATATAAACTAAAGCAGAGGAATATACCTGGTGACATTTTATGGGCTTTTCTGATCCTCGGTACCAGAAAGAGGACTGCTCTCAGAAGAACTAATTGTGTTCTATTTAGCTCTGAATTTAGCAGCTCAATGACTCAGTGAACCTCGGGGCCCTATATTATTTTAATAATTTTTTTGAGACAGGGTCTTGCTGTGTCCCTCAGGCTGGAGTGCAGTGGTATGATCACAGCTCACTGCAGCCTCGACTTCCTGGGCTCAAGCAATCCTCCTGCCTCAGCCTCCTGAGCACTTGGGACTATAGGCGCTTGCCACTATGCCTGACTAGACGGGGTCTCAGTGTTACTTAGGCCGATCTCTAACTCTTGGGCTTAAGCCATCTGCCCGTCTTGGCCTCCCAATGTTTCGGGATTGCAGGCTTGAGCCACTGTACCTGTCTCCAGGGCCTTATTTTGAAAAATCTATCCTGCTTTCCTCTCGATTTTATCAGAATTCAATATAATATATGTAAATGGACTTTATAGTTTACAGTATTACGTGAATGTAGAGTGCTGATTGTTGCTGTAACACCCAGGTACTTGATGATCATAGTTAAAGGATGATTGAAGAGACCTGAAAGATTGGAACTTTCAGAGACTCGGGCAACTTTGGCTTCCATGCCTTTGTAGATACAGGGGGTTACTGACTGGATAGACAGTGTGGCTCAGCCTTCGACATAATTATCAGAATTTCCCAAATCATGGAAAAAGTCTGTTAATTATTTCTACTTTAATGTAGACAAAAACTTACAGAGATAAATTTGTTTTCTCTTACTTGCCTGGAAAAGAGGTTATTATGGTGAGTGCCTTCACTTAATACATTAATTAATTATATTTAACACTGTTTATTTATTTTGTTTTATAAACGTACTGAGATGAATGTGATGAACGTGACATAATATAAAATTGGCTCTCTTAATATGAACAACTCAGTGGCATTTGTTTACCTTCACTAAGAGGTGCAGCCACCACCTCTGTCTAGCTCCAAAACATCTTTCCTGAATGCTTTTTTTACTTTATGTATTATTTAATTAAATTAATTTATTTCTTGAGATGGAGTTTCGCTTTTGTTGCTCAGACTGGAGTGCAGTGGTGCGATCTCGGCTCACTGCAACCTCCGCTCCTGGGTTTAAGCAATTCTCATACCTCAGCCTCCTGAGTAGCTGGGATTACAGGCACCTGCCACCATGCCCAGCTAATTTTTTGAATTTTTAGTAGAGACGGGGTTTCACCATGTTGGCCAGGCTGGTCCTGAACTCCTGATCTCAGGTGATCCACCTGCCTTAGCCTCCTAAAATGCTAGGATTATAGATGTGAGCCACTGCACCCGCTGAATGCCTTAAAAAATTTTTTTTTTTGAGGCCGAGTTTCACTCATGTTGCCCAGGCTGGAGTGCAATGGTGCGATCTCAGCTCACTGCAACCTTCACCTCCTGGGTTCACAACCTTCACCTCCCGGGTTCAAGTGATTCTCCTGCCTCAGCCTCCTGAGTAGCTGGGATTATTGGCATGTGCCACAACGCCCAGCTAATTTTGTATTTTTAGATGAGACAGAGTTTCTCCATGTTGGTCAGACTGGTCTCAAACGCCCAACCTCAGGTGATCTGCCTGCCTTAGCCTCCCAAAGTGCTGGGATTACGGTGCGAGCCACCGCACCCGGCCTGAGTGCCTTTTTAGAGCACTGACACTCCACAGTGTTGGACAGTGACTGTCTCTTTCTTTCTTAGATTGATACAGGTCAGGTTGATTTTTGTTTTTCCTCTTTTGGACAGAGCCCGAAAAAGCATCCCAGACACATATGCAGAGCACCTCATTGTTGGCGGACTCATGACACAGGAGGAGGTGTCTGAAATAAAATCCTCCTACTATGCAAAGTTGAATGATCACTTAACTAACATGGCCCACTACAGCCCCCCTGCCCTGAATCTGCAGGCCCACTGGCAGGGCCTGGCTCAGCCGGAAGCGCACATCACCACCTGGAGCACAGGTGTGCCCCTTGACCTCCTGCGGTTTGTTGGCATGAAGTCTGTAGAGGTGCCGAGAGAGTTGCAGATGCACAGTCACCTCCTGAAGACACATGTTCAGGTCGGCAGCTCCAAATAGCTGGTTATTGCTTTTCCTTCCTGCTCAGCAAAGGAACTGACATTGGTCTGGGGTTTTTGCTTGGGTGATTTATTTGACAGATGTTTATTATGTGTCATTAGGTTCTAGGAACCAATCCGAGTGATGTTTTGGTACTGATAGTCAATTACCTCAGATTATCTCTACTTTTATTTTTCTTCCATGTATTTATTTATGTGTAATGTATGAACATGCATAAATACATGCACACTATAAAAAATACAGAGATACTGGCTGGTGTGGTGGCTCACACCTGCAATCTCAGCACTTTGGGAGGCCAAGGCGGGCAGATCAAAAGGTCAGGAGTTCAAGACCATCCTGGCCAACATAGTAAAACTCTGTCATTACTTAAAATACAAAAATTATCTGAGCATGGTGGTACACGCCTGTAGTCCTAGCTACTTGGGAGGCTGAGGGAGGAGAATTGCTGTAACCAGGGAGGTGGAGATTGTAATGAGCCGAGATCGCACCACTGCACTCCCGCCTAGCAACAGCACAAAACTCCATCTCAAAAAAAAAAAACCAGAGATGCAATAATGTCTGTTTTTATTTTTCCAGTTAGTAGAAAACACTTTGTTTCAGGTGGCTTAAATAAAAGAAACAAAAGTTAACACACATACCTCCAAAGTAGCTTCTTAAACATGCTGAAGTTTTATGTATTGTCTTGTGATCACTATAGGATAACAAACCATCCTAGGGGGCCTGGGACTTAGTGGGTTTCTGGTTTGTGGGACGTTCGGTGCTAAAACATGGAGAACAAAGAGTTAAAGGTCTTTATCTTTCTTAAGCTTGGATGAAGGAACTTTGTTCTCTAAATTATTTTATTTTATGTTATTTTTGAGTTGGAGTCTCTCTCTGTTGCCCAGGCTGGAGTGCAGTGACATCATCTTAGCTCACTGTAACCTCTATCTCCTGGGTTCAAGCGATTCTCCTGCCTCAGCTTCCTGAGTAGCTGGGATTACAGGTGCGTGCCACCATACCCTGCTGATTTTTGTATTTTAGGTAGAGATTGGGTTTTGTTATGTTGGCCAGGTTGGTCTTGAACTCCTGACCTCAATCGATCCATCTGCCTTGGCCTCCCAAAATGCTAAGGATACAGATGTGAGCCACTGCGCCCAGCCTGAATACTAACTTTGGCCAGGTGTGGTGGCTACTATTTGTAATACCAGCGCTTTGGAAGGCCAAGGTGGAAAGATTGCTTGAGCCCAGAAGTTCAAGACCAGCCTGGGCAACATAGTAATACCTTATTGCTAGAAAAGATTAAAATTGGCCGGGTGTGGTGGCTCACACCTGTAATCCTGGCACTTCGGGAGGCCAAGACCAGCTAATTGCCTGAGCGTAGGAGTTTGAGACCAGCCTTGGCAATACGGTGAAACACTGTCTCTGCTGAAATACAAAAAATTAGTTAGGCATGGCAGTGGGCGCCTGCAGTCACAGCTACTCAGGAGGCTAAGAAAGGAAAATCGCTTTGTTCTGAAAGCTCTTAAAAGGGTAAAAGAAAAAACAAAAGAAGGAAGAGATTTTTGAGTTATTTAAAAGATTTAAAAAAAAAAAAGAAAGAAAGAAAGAAAATTGCTTGAACCTGGGAGGCAGAAGTTGCAGTGAGCCAAGGGTCGCACCACTGCACTCCAGACTGGGTGACAGAGCGGGACTCGTCTCAAAAAAGAATTAGCCTGCTGTGGCGGCACATGCCTGTAGTCCCAGCTACTCAGGAGGCTGAGGTGGGAGGATTGCTTGAGCCCAGGAGGTTGAGCTTGCAGTGAGCTGAAATTTTACCATTATACTTAAGCCTGGGTGACAGAGTGAGACCCAGTTTTCTGTTTCCAAAAAAAAAAAATTAAAAAACAAAACAAACAAAAAAACCCCACTGACTCCTAAGTTTTTAGTATAGGTAGAGAGACTATTACAACAAACTATTAATATGTTCTCATCACCCAGCTTAGGAAAAAGGATGTTATAAATGCAATTCCCCACATACCCCTCCTCGATCTATCTCCTCCCACCTCCACAGGGTAACCACTAACCTAAGCATGTGTTTGTTTTGTCTGTTTTAAAATTGTATGTAGGCTGGGCGCAGTGGCTCATGCCTGTAATCCCAGCAGTCTGGGAGGCTGAGGTGGGCGGATCACTAGAGGTCAGGGGTTCAAGACCAGCCTGGCCAATATGGCGAAGCCTCTTCTCCACTAAAAACTACAAACAATTGCTGGGTGTGGTGGTGCAGACCTGTAATCCCAGCTACTTGGGAGGCTAAGGCAGGAGAATCGCTTGAACCGGGAATGCAGAGGTTGCAATGAGCTGAGATCACGCCGCTGCACTCCAGCCTGGGCAACAGAGTGAGTCTGTTTCAGAAAAATAATAAAATAAAACCCACTGTATATAATTGTTCTCCTTCTCTAATGTATCCCTTTGTACTCTGTTTTTATTCAGCATTACGTTTTTGATGCTTAATTTTGTTGTATTAATTTTTTTGTTTTTTGAGATGGAATCTCACTTTATTGCCGGGCTGGAGTGCAGTGGTGTGATCTCAGCTCACTGCAACCTCTGCTTCTCAGGTTCAAACGATTCCCTGCCTCAGCCTCCCAAGTAGCTGGATTTATAGAGACATGCCACCAGGCCTAGCTAATTTTTGTATTTTTAGTAGGATGCAGTTTCACCATGTGGTCCAGGCTGGTCTCAAAATCCTGACCTCAAATGATCCACCAGCCTCAGCCCTCCAAAGTGCTGGGATTATAGGTGTGAGCCACTGGGCTTGGTCTGCATTAAATTTTTTGGACTCATTGTGAAAAAGGAGATGGACTCTTAGATGTTCCTTTTTTTCCTTCCTCTGAATTTTACAGTCCAGAATGGAGAAGGTGACTGATGGAACCAAGCTAGACTGGGCCACAGCGGAAGCTCTTGCCTTGGGTTCTTTACTTGCTCAAGGTAAGAATTTTCTGTCTGACTAGTAGAGAGTGCTTTCAATCATATTTGCTGCCTGTTACCTTTGCAGTTTGAGCTATAACTACCTTCCATTGTGTTCATTGACTAGAGAAGTTCTAAAACATGTTAACTTTTCTTTCCCTACAATATTACTTAATCGTAGTATAATTAATGCTGACAATCTTCATCATAGTACAGACATAGGACAGTTACGCCTGGGGAACGAAGGCCTAGGGCTGATGTACTGGAAAGATAGTTTTCCCTAAAGATTGCAGGCCACTTCATACCTCTCCTTTCTTATACAATCTCATCTTAACTATCGACTTTTGAATATCAGACAGTATATATTAATAACTACTATCTGTTATCATAAGGAAAATTCTCAGGGTTAAGTCAGTGTATGAGAATTTAGGCTGGGCGCTGTGGCTCATGCCTGTAATCTCAGCACTTTGGGAGGCTGAGGCAGGCAGATTACCAGGTCAGGAATTCGAGACCAGGCTAGCCAACATGGTGAAACCCCATCTCTACTAAAACTACAAAAATTAGCCGGGCATGGTGACACGTGCCTGTGATTCCAGCTACTCAGGTGGCTGAGGCAGGAGAATCAGTTGAACCCTGAGGGGCGGAGTTTGCAGTGACCCGAGATCGCGCCACTGCACTCCAGCCTGGTGACAGAGCGAGACTCTGTCTCAAAAAATTAGAGTCACCACGCCTTATTATTAGGTTATTTATGGGAATCTGACTTTTTTTTTCTTGCTTGCTTAAGGTTTTAATGTTCGTCTAAGTGGCCAAGATGTTGGCCGTGGAACTTTCAGCCAAAGGCATGCAATGGTGGTTTGCCAGGAGACCGATGACACCTACATCCCCCTGAACCATATGGACCCGAATCAGAGGGGGTTTCTAGAGGTGAGATGGCTCTATAGCTGTTGTAAAATCAGGAGCCGACGATTCCTGTTCCAGGCTTCTTAGAACAAGTAGGAACAAGTGCTGGCACCTTTGGGTTCAGTACTTATAGAAGTAAAGGGGTGCTATGGGTGGTTGAGGCAGGTCTGTCAATTTGTGTTGGAAGTAAACCACTGGAGAATAGGCTGGAGCTCTCTTAGGCTGGTGGCGTATCTATAATCATGTAAATGTCAAATGGATGTGCATTTTGTCAACTCCAAATTGACATTATCATCTGCATATTGCTGTAATTCATTAAAATCAGTCAAAGATGTAGATAAGTCAATATTCCTTGCCTGCCTAAGGAAAGCAAAATCACACATCCTCAAGATTACCTGTTCCCTAAGGTGTGATAGGCTTGACGAGTGTACATAACTGTGTATTTATTTCTTTGTCTATTTTTTTGGAGACAGAGTCTCGCTCTGTTGCCCAGGCTGGAGTGCAGTGGTGCCATCTTGGCTCTCTGCAACCTCCACCCCTCAGGCTCAAGGGAAACTTATGCCTCAGCCTCCCAAGTAGCTGGAACCATGAGCACAAGGTGCCATGCCTGGCTAATTTTTAGTAGAGATGGGGTTTCACCGTGTTGCCCGGGCTGGTCTTGAATTCTTGGCCTCAAGCAGTCCACCCAGCCAGATATAACCATGTATTTCTGTGTGGCAGCATCTGTGCCCTTAGTACTATAAGGGCAGTAGTGGAGTTTCTTCATTTGCTTATCTCCAAGTGCCTAGCACATGTTTATGAAAATAACTTACTCCTTAAGATAAGTTGAGCGGCATGTCTCCTCTTTCCTACTCTAGCCATTAGTTTGAAAACGTCATCTTGAATTACTGACACCCCATAAAAAATTCACTTGGTGGCCAGGTGTGGTGGCTCACGCCTATAATCCCAGCACTTTGGGAGGCCGAGGTGGGAGGATCACAAGGTCAAGAGATCGAGACCATCTTGGCCAACATGGTGAAACCCTGTCTTTACTAGGCAAAAATTAGCCAGGCATGGTGATGCCTGCCTGTAATCCCAGCTACTAGGGAGGCTGAGGCGGGAGAATCGCTTGAACCCAGGAGGCGGAGGTTGATGTGAGCTGAGAATGAGCCACGCACTCCAGCCTGGGCAACAGAGCGAGACTCCGTCTCAGTAACAACAACAAAAAATTTACTTGGTAAAAGCCACATTTTAGGCAGATCACTTAAGGGATATGGAGCTCATCTTTTCTTTAAGTTAGTCCAAAATCTACCCTTAGATCAAGTCAGATTGGTGAACTGGATACTGAAATGTTTAGTATTCCCCTACCTCAGATGAGGCTTTCATTGAATTGTGATTTGATACTTATTATCAGTTTTGAATTTTGCTATTTAGAAGTCCCAATTAAATGCCTTGTGTCTGTTTTGTGGATACTCTTGAAGATTTAATTTATTATTTAGGCCAGGTGGGGTGGCTGATGCCTATAATCCCAGCACTTTTAGAGGCCGAGGCAGGGAGATCATTTGAGGCCAGGAGTTCAACACCAGCCTGTCCAACATGGTAACATGCTGTCTCTATTAAAAATACAAAAATTAGTCGGACATGGTGGCGCATGCCTGTAATCCCAGCTACTTGGGAGGCTGAACCCAGAAGGTGGAAGTAAGTGAGCCAAGATTGTGCTACTGCACTCCCGCCTGGGCGACAGAGCAAGACTCTGTAATAATAATAATAATAATAATAATATATTTTATAATATCGAGTCCTGTATGTGAAGACCCCAGGAGAAACTCCTGCTTGATCTTGGTAGTGAGAATAGCTGTACTTTCCTGAGCAGTGATCTGCCTTCATGGTCTGTATTGAATTCTGTAACTGACCAGCGTTCCCTTATCAATAATGGCTTGTAGGAAGGGACAGAGGCCATGCTTTCCGTGTCATAAATGAATAGTCCTTAAGGTATGTTTTTCCCTCAACTCTATTGTACATCTCAATCTGTGTGTGTGTGAGTGCGCGAGAGACAGGGTCCTCCTCTGTTGCCCTGGCTAGAGTCCCATGATGCAATTATAGCTCACTGTAGCCTCCAGCTCTTAGGCTCAAGCAATCCTCCCACCTTAGCCTCTCAAATAACTGGGACTAAGGGCAAACACCAGCACGCCTGGATAATTTTAAATATTTTGTAGATAGGGGTCTTGCTGTGATGCCCAGGCTGATCTTGAATTCCTGGTCTCAAGCAATCCTCCTGCCTCAGCCTCCCAAAGTGCTGGGATTACAGGTATGAGCCACCATGCCCAGCCTAGAGAGTTTTGTTTTTTTTTTTAATAAAAGCTTTGAGGCCGGACGTGGTGGCTCACGCCTATAATCCCAGCACTTTGGGAGGCCGACGCAGGTGGCTCACAAGGTCCAGAGATTGAGACCATCCTGGTCAACATGGTGAAACCCTGTCTCTACTAAAAATACAAAAATTAGCTGGGCATGGTAGCGCGCGCCTGTAGTCCCAGCTACTCGGGAGGCTGAGGCAGGAGAATTGCTTGAACCCAGGAGGCAAAGGTTGCGGTGAGCCGAGATTGCGCCATTGCACTCCAGCGTGGGTAACAAGAGTGAAACTCCGTCTCAAAAAAAAAAAAAGCTTTGCTGAGCTATAACTCATAAAATTCAACCTTTCAGTGAGTACCCTTGAGCAGTTTGTAGTCTGTTCACAGAGTTGTTTAATCATCACCACTATCTAATGTTAGAACATTTTCATTATCCCAGAAAGAAAGCCCATTCCCAGTAGCGATCACTGCCCACTCCTTCCTCCCTCCAGCCCCTGGAAACCACTCCTTGACTTTTTGTTCCTGTTGATCTGCCTATTTTAGATGTTTCATGTAAACAGAATGGTATAACATGTGACCTTTGTGACTTGGCATAATGTTTTTCAAGGTCCGTCCACGCATGTAGCATGTATTAGTACATCTTTTTTTTTTTTTTTTTAGAGACCAAGTCTCACTCCGTCGCCCAGCCTGGAGTGTTGTGGCGCAATCTCGGCTCACTGCAGCCTCCACCTCCCAGGTTCAAGCAGTCCTCCCACCTCCCCCTCCCATGTAGCTGGGACTGCAGGCCTGCATCACACACCCAGCTAATTTTTGTATTTTTTGTAGAGATGGAGTTTCACCATGTTGGCCAGGCTGGTCTCAAACTCCTGACCTCAGGTGATCTGCCCGCCTCAGCCTCCCAAAGTGCTGGGATTATGTATTGCATTTAATTGTCATGTCTTTTTAATCTTCTCAGAGATAAAATTTTGTATTCTGCTTTTTAACATCGTAACATATCCTTTTGAGTTACCATGCCAGTGCAGTGTTAGAATACTGATTCTAACCCAAGGTAGGCCTTTATACTTTTTAACTTTCCTCACTTCATTTCATGACAATTTTTCCCCCCATGGGTTTCACGCCTTCACACAGCCTGGAGTGCAGTGGTGCGATCACAGCTCATTGCAGCTTCCACTTCCTGGGCTCAAGTGATCCTCCTACCTCAGCCTCCCAAGTAGTTGGGATTATAGGCATGTGCCACCACACCCAGCTAATTTTTGTCTGCTTTTGTAGAGAAACACAAAATCGCCAAAATTACCATTGGGTCTTGCCATGTTGCACAGGTTGGTCTCAAACTCCTGTACTCAGGTGATTCTCCCATCTTGGCCTCCCAAATTGTTGGAAGGCCACCATGCCCAGCCACGGGTTTTTGAAAAGCTGGTAGGACACAGTTGTACACTCAGCTCCAGAGGAGGGTTAGCTGAGAAGTATATGTGCTTATCCTTGAAGAAACTCTGCAATGCTCATATTCCAGCCTCTTTTCCTCTCTTTGTCCCAACTTTTCTCATCTACATCACTGACACTCAGCAGCAAATCTCTTCTCAAAAGAATCTGGTGATGAGGCCGGGCACAGTGGCTCACACCTGCAACCCCAGTACTTCGGGAGGCCAAGGCTGGTGGATCACCTGAGGTCAGGAGTTCGAGGCCAGCCTAGTCAACATGGAGAAACCCTGTCTCTATTAAAAATACAAAAATTAGCTGGGCATGGTGGTGGGAGACTGTAATCCCAGCTACTCGGGAGGAGGTGGAGGTTGTGGTAAGCTGAGGTCAAGCCACTGCACTGCAGCCTGAGCAGCAAGAGTGAAACTCTATCCCAAAACACAAAAACAAAGAATGTGGTGATGAGTGAGATCATGCTCCCTCCCTGCACCACCTCCCTTTGATAAGTTCCCAGGAGCACAGTGCTCTGCCATTGCCCTCACATGCCATCGTTTCCTTCTCTTCCTTGGGATTAGGTCAGCAACAGCCCCTTGTCAGAAGAGGCCGTCCTGGGATTCGAATATGGGATGAGCATTGAGAGTCCACAGTTACTGCCCCTGTGGGAGGCACAGTTTGGCGATTTCTTCAATGGTGCCCAGATCATCTTTGACACATTTATCTCCGGAGGTTGGTGTCTGCGTATAGGGTGGGTACAGTTGGGGGTCCCCTCATGGCCCCAGCCTCATGGGGACAAATGAATAAAAAGGGGCCGCTGCTGCCTGTGAGACTCCTGTGTGCCTCAGCACCTCCAGGGAGTTGGAGTCACCCTGTTAGGATGGGAGTGTGGCAGGTTAATTTGTTGCTGGGACAAACACCCAAGCTCTCTGTCAGCAGGAGCATTGGTGCCACCCAGCGCCTGTGCCCAGGAGTCAGTAGGGCCTAAAAACCTGCTCCAGTGTCTGAAAGCTTCCAAAGCAGTACCTGCTCACTGTAAAAATCTGAAGTAATTGAAGTAAACGTCCAAGTCTTTCCCCAGACCCTGAATCCCATTTTCCAGGGATGCCCATTCTCAGGTTTTGAATACCTGCCCGACATCTTTCCTGTAGTTATGCTTCTCTAATGTTTTCATTGGGAGGAAGAGAAGTCCCTGAGGAGCCTGGACTTAGGACTTGTCCAGAGACTGTTTGTCATGTCCACTGCCTTCTGTTTGAGACAGTGGCCCGTGTTGTCAGCCGGGCTGTGAGAAAAGTGGGAGCTGTACATTCTTTTTTTTTTTTTGAGGTGGAGTCTCACTCTGTTCCCCAGGCTGGAGTGCAGTGGTGTGATCTCTGCTCATTGCAACCTCCGCCTCCCAGGTTCAAGCGATTCTCTTGCCTCAGCCTCCCGGATAGCTGGGATTACAGGCGTGCACCACCACACCTGATTAATTTTTTGTGTTTTTAGTAGAGATGGGGCTTCACCATGTTGGCCAGGCTGGTCTTAAACTCCTAACCTCATGATCCCCTGCCTCAGGCTCCCAAAGTGCTCTCAAAGAGCCACTGCACCTGGCCAGGAGCTGCCCGTTCTTTTAACAGTGGTGCCCGTGGTGATGACAGAGTGGCACGTGCTGTCCAGGAAGCCGGGAATGTTCCCCTTTGAGTTCGTCCTCCACTAGTAAAAGCCCAGGGCCTATACTGTTGTAGGATATGGTTTGTTTGTTTGTTTGAGACAGAGTCTCACTCTGTCGCCCAGGCTTGCATGATCTCAGCTCACTGCAACCTCTACCTCCTGGGATCAAACGATTCTCCCACCTCAGCCTCCTGAGTAGCTGGAAATACAGGTGTGCCACCACACCCAGCTTATTTTTGTATTTTTAGTAGAGAGGAGGTTTTACCATGTTGGCCAGCCTCGTCTCGAACTTCTGACCTCAAATGATCCATCCTCCTTAGCCCCCCAAAGTGCTGGGATTACAGGCGTGAGCCACTACACCCAGACCCTGATAGGTTTTCATTCAACAAAATGGACATTTCCCTGAGTATAGCATAACAGTGCTAGAAAGTCCATGTAATAAAAGCGGTTTTGGGGGGAAAGGGAGAAAACGAACATTGATTTTCCTGGCCGAGTCACATCAGGCCACTGTGTCCTGCTTCGAGAGCTCTTACATCGCACATGGTGCTTTTCCAGGAGAGGCCAAGTGGCTCCTACAAAGTGGCATCGTCATCCTTCTTCCTCATGGCTACGATGGGGCAGGGCCAGATCACTCATCCTGTCGAATAGAGCGTTTCCTGCAGGTAAGGGGAGTATCTTCTGGAGTCAAATAATTGTTTTCCTGACCAGGCTTGGTGGCTACCCTCTGTAATCCCAGCACTTTGGGAGGCTGAGGTGGGCAGATCACCTAACGTCAGGAGTTTGAGACCAGCCTGACCAACATGGAGAAAAACCCATCTCTACTACTAATATGAAGAAACTGATCAAGCATGGTGGTGCATGCCTGTACTCCCAGCTACCCGGGAGGCTGAGGCAGGAGAATCACTTGAACCCAGGAGACAGAGGTTTTGGTGAGCCGAGATTGCGCCATTGCACTCCAGCTTGGGCAACAAGAGCGAAACTCTGTCTCAAAAAAAAAAATATATAACTAAAAATAAAGAATCGTTTTCCTGCTTCCTAGAGCTTTCCTACCTCCTGCAGAGAGCTTAACGCCCACCTAACTGTACAATATCGTAGTATTTGAGCGAAACAGATTTGATGGAATGTCAATATTCTTTGGAAACATAATGCCTCAGATGCAATAGTATCACAGTTTTATGGCAATTAAAGTGGTTCTCTTATGCCAGGATCAGCAGTTCTTATACCAGGCTGATCATCAGAATCCCCTAAAGAGCTTTTTTTTTTTTTCCTGAGATGGGGTCTCGCTCTGTTGCCCAGGCTGGCATGCAGTGGTGTGAGCTTGGCTCACTGCAACCTCTGCCTGTTGGGTTCAAGAGATTCTCTTGCCTCAGCCTTCAAAGTAGCTGGGACCACAGGCATATGCCACCATGCACGTCTAGTGTTTGTATGTTTAGCAGAGATTGACGTTCTTCCATGTTGGTCAGGCTGGTCTGAAACTCCCAGCCTCAAGTGATCTGTCTGTCTCAGCCTCCCAAAGTGCTGGAATTACGGGCATGAGCCACACCCCTGACTGGTTATGAAAATATTGTAAATATCCTCCCAGACATAGCCGTTGTCCTTATATGCAGAAAAATTGAAAAGAATTTACTGTGAATACTCATATGCCCACTCCCTAGAATTCACCATTAATTTTTATTATACTTGTTTTGTCACATATCTATTCATCTGTCATTCTGGTATCTTATTTTTGATTCATTTCAAAATAAATGGAGAGGCTCACACCTGTAATCCCAGCACTTTGGGAGGCCAAGGCAAGTAGGTCATTTGAGGTTAGGAGTTCAAGATCAGCCTGGCCAACATGGTGAAACCCCATCTCTACTAAAAATACAAAAATTAGCCAGGTGTGGTGGCTCATGCCTGTAATCCAGCTACTTGGGAGGCTGAGGCAGGAGCATGGCTTGAACCCGGGAGGCAGAGGTCTCAGTGAGCCAAGATCACGCCCCTGCACTCCAGTCTGGGCAACAGAGCAAGACTCCATCTCAAATAAATAAATAAACAAAAGGCGATATCAGTACATGTCACATCAAGTACTGCAAGACTCTGTCTCAAATAAATAAATAAATAAGTGGAGAGATCAATACATGTCACCCCAAGTACTTCATATCGCTAATGATTTTGGCATGTGTGCAGCTAAAGTGTATAAATAGTTGATAGCTGAATATATAGGTAGATAGAACAGCAGAACTACATTACTAATGACATGGAGAATTTTATTCAAAAAGAGATTAGAGTAGTAGATTAACTAGAGAATGACATGTGAAATACAAAATACTAATTTTTGAAGAAATGGAGGAAATGAGTCGGTGGTAGATGCAGTATTGGAGTCATCAGCCACTAGATGACATTAGCAATCTTGAGTCTGGATGAAGTCATCAAAGCAATGCGCACAGTGGAGGAGAGAAGGTGCCTGAGCTCTGAGCCCTGGGATAGTCCAACCTCAGAGGATGCAGAGAAGAAGAATTCATGAGGTGAAGAAGGAGCAACCTGTGAGGTGAGAGGAAGATCTTCGAAATGAAGTGAAGGAAACATATCAAGGAAGAGGGAGTGTCAATGTCAATTAAGATGAGGAGTGAAGTAATCCCATCACTTTGAGAGGCCGAGGCAGGAGGATCACTTGAGCTTGGGAGTTCAAGACCCGCCTGGGCAACATAGTGAGACCCTGTCTCTACTAAAAATACATAAATAGAAAGATGAGGCGTAAGAATGAACCACCAGATTTAGAAATCAAGAGTCCATTTGATGGTTGATGAATGTGGTTTTCATGGAGTGGGAGGGACAAAAGTCTGGGACATATTTAGGAGTATCTAGGCCTGGCGTGGTGGCTCACGCCTGTAATCCCAGCACTTTGGGAAGCTGAGGCTGTTAGATCACCTGGGGTCAGGAGTTCAAGACCAGCCTGGCTAACATGGTGAAACCCCATCTCTACTAAAAATACAAAACATTCACTGGGCATGGTGGTGGGTGCCTGTAATCCCGGCTACTTGGGAGGCTGAGGCAGGAGAATTGCTTGAACCTGGGAGGTAGAGGTTGCAGTGAGCTGAGATTGTGTGTTGCCCAGCGAGACCCAGCCTGGGCAACAGAGAAAAAGAAGTATCTAGAGCAACTTGTCCAATCTGTGGCCCATGGGCCACCTGTGGCTCAGAACAGCTTTGAATGTGGCCCAGTATAAATTTGTAAACTTTCTTAAAACATTATTTGTGATTTTTTTTTTTTTTTAAAGAGATGGGGTTTCTCCATGTTGGCCAGGCTGGTCTCGAACTCCTGACCTCAGGTGATCTGCCCACCTCGACCTCCTAACGTGTTGGGTTTGCAGGTGTGAGCCACTGCGTGAGGCCTGTGATTTTTTTTTTTTAACCTTATTAGCCATTGTGAGTGTTAGTGTATTTTATGTGTGGCCCAGGACAATTCTTCCATTGTGGCTCAGGGAAGCCAAAAGATTAGACACTCCTGATTCCTGATTCTAGAGAAAAGAAAGTGTATTTATTTAAAAATTTGTAATTCACAAATGAAAAATTATATATATTAATGGTATAAAATGCGATGTTTTGATACAGGAATACCTTGTGAAGTGATTGGATTAAGCTAAGTAACAGACCTATCGCCTTACATACTCTCCATCTTTTGTGATGAGAGCGTTTAAAATCTATTCTCTTAGCAATTTTCAGGTATTTAATACATTAACTACAATCACCATCCCGTACGGTAGATCTCTAGAACTTATTCAAAGGAGGAAAGTAGGCTAAGCATGGTGGCTTACGCCTGTAATCCCAGCACTCTGGGAGGCTGAGGCAGGTGGATCACCTCCTCAGGAGTTTGAGACCAGCCTGGGCACCATGGTGAGACCCCTTCTCTGCTAAAGATAAAAATTTAAAAATTAGCTGGGTGTGGTGGTGCACACCTGTAATCCCAGCTACCTGGGAGGCTGCGTTGGGAGGATCACTTGAGCCTGGGAGATGGAGGTTGCAGTCAGCTGGGATTGCACCGCTGTGTTCCAGCCTGGGCAAGAGAGCCAAACCCTGTCTCAGAAAAACGAAAAAAAAAAAAAAGAGGGAGGAAAGTCAACTTAACTCTTTTGAGGAGTATTTCTGTAAATAGAACAAGAAAATGGGACAGTATTTGGTGGGGAAATTTGTTTCAAGAGTTGTTTTGTGTGTGTGTGTGTGTGTGTGTGTGTGTGTGTGTTGAGATGGTGTCTTGCTCTGTCACCTAGGCTGGAGTGCAGTGGTACAATGTTGGATCGCTGAACCTCTGCCTCCCAGGTTCAAGCAGTTCTCCTGCCTCAGCCTCCTGAGTAGCTGGGATTACAGGCACATGCCATGATGCCCTGTTTTGATACTATTTTTAGTAGAGACAGGGTTTCACCATGTTGGCCAGACTGGTCTTGAACCCCTGACCTCAAGTGATCCTCCCGCCTTGGCCTCCCAAAGTGCTGGGATTACAGTTGTGAGTCACCAGGCCTGGTCTTTTTTTTGTGTTAAAGATAGAAAATAAGGCCTGTCTGTTTGGTGATAGGCATGATCCAGTAACGAAGAAGAGAATGGTGATGTAGGCGTGAGGGTAGAATAACTGAGTGATTTCCTCACATGGGTAAGATGGGGCGGGCTCTAGTACATGATGGATTAATTAACTTTAGACAGGAGCATGGTTGGTGGCAATAGATGGAAGGCAGAGAAGGTGGGTGCAGGTGAGAGTGTGTGTGAGGACATGCTCTTAGGTCATTAGTTGAGACTGGTGATGGCGGAGGAGGTCCTGAGTTTAAAGGTGTGAATTAGTCACCTGGGAAAGAAGGAGAATTAGTGAATTAGGAAACAGAGTTTAAGAGTCTAAGAGTGTTAAGGGCCCACTTGAGATTCTTGGTCAGGATTCTAAAGTGAGACCATCAGTGTGATTCTGTGTTATCTCCAGCTACATTCCCAGCACACATGGAACAGGTTTATGGGTTGGAGTGAAGGGTCAGGGGAATCAAGTAAATATACAAAAGGAAAATCTGCCGGTGCAGTGACTCGTGACTATAATCCCAGCACTTTGGGAGGCCAAGGCAAATCACTAGGTCAAGAGTTCCAGACCAGCCTGGCCAAGATGGTGAAACCCTGTCTCTACCAACAATATGAAAAATTAGCCCGGCATGGTGGTGGGTACCTGTAATCTTAGCCACTCGGGAGGCTGAGGCAGAGAATTGCTTGAACCCAGGAGGTGGATGTTGTAGTGAGCTGAGATCACGCCACTACACTCAAGCCTGGGCAACAGAGCAAGAATCCATCTCAAAAAAATAAAAAAGGAAGATGATCATGATTGAGGCCAGGCACAGTTGCTCATGCCTATAATCCCAGCACTTTGGGAGGCCGAGGCAGGAGGATCAATTGAACCCAGGAGTTTGAGACCAGCCTGGGCACCGAAACGAGACAGTATCTCTACAGAAATTTGAAAATTAAGTCAGGTGTGGTAGCAGGCACCTCTAGTCCTAGCTACACAGGAGGCTCGGGTGGGAGGATGCTTAAGTCCAGAGTTTGAGGTTACAGTGTGCTATGATTGCACCACTGCACTCCAGTCTGGGCGAGAGAGCGAGACTCTGTAACAACAAAAAGAATTCTCCAGATTTTGTCAACTCTCTTTCTTTCCTTCCACTGCCTTTGGGGTAGGGTTAGGACTTATGCCTTGGCGTTCTGTCCCACCAGGATCTTCTGAGCTTTAACTTCCTTGCCCTCAATTTTTCAACCTTTCTATTAGCTGCTTTTAATTTTGTTTTTGTCACACACACACACACACACACACATACGACCAGGTGTGGCGGCACATGCCTTTAATCCCAGCACTTTGGTAGGCCGAGGCGGGCGAATCACAAAGTCAAAAGATTGAGACCATCCTGGCCAACATGGTGAAACCCTGTGTCTACTAAAAACACAAAAATTAGCTGGGCATGGTGGCGCACGCCTGTAGTCCCAGCTAATCGGGAGGTTGAGTCAGGAGACTCACTTGAATCCAGGAGGTGGAGGTTGCATTGAGCCGAGATCGTGCCACTGCACTCTAGCCTGGCGACAGAGCAAGACTCTGTCTCAAAAACAACAACAACAAAACCACACAGACAGACACACACTCACAGTGATTTTGATTATTTCATTAGGAAAGTGAGATTCTAATAGTGCTTCCTTCCCCTATCTTAGCCCTACAGTAATCAGAATATGCTTTTTTTTTTTTTAAAGTCTTTTCCAGATGATTCTTGCTATGTTCGGGGACAGTTGTCTTAGATGACCCAGAATTGGGCCCGTGGAGAAAGCCATCAGAACTCTCCTCTGGATAGTACTTCACAGCTCCTAGATTTACCTGCTGTTATAGTTCTGTGATGTCGGGAAATTGCTTTTCTGCTATAATCGAGAGCACCCATGTTTCTCTTTGGCTGTCCCATTGTCACTGTGACTGAAATAGATGACCTGAATGTTCTTCTTTCCTGCCATTTCTCTCCCAGATGTGTGACAGTGTGGAAGAGGGGGTGGACGGAGACACAGTGAACATGTTTGTGGCTCACCCAACAACCCCTGCACAGTACTTCCACTTGCTGAGAAGGCAGATGGTCCGGAACTTCAGAAAGCCCCTCATTGTTGCTTCTCCTAAGATGTTACTCAGACTCCCTGTAAGTAGAAGAAACTGCCGAATAAGCCTTCCTCCTTTTCTCATTGTTTGCACTCCTTTTTTTTTCTATTTTCCATATATATTATATTTAAATTACAGGAACACCTTTTTAGTTTCAACTGACTTTGCTGCTTTCTTTTTTTTTTTGAGACGAATTCTTGCTCTTGTTGCCCAGGCTGGAGCGCAGTGGCACGATCTCGGCTCACCGTAACCTCCGCCTCCCCAGTTCAAGCAATTCTCCTGCCTCAGCCTCCCGAGGGGCTGGGACTACAAGGGCATGCCGCCACCACACCCAGATAATTTTTGTATTTTTAGTAGAGGCAGGGTTTCTCCATGTTGGTCAGATTGGTCTCGAACTCTAGACCTCAGGTGATCCACCCACTTCAGCCTCCCCAAGTGTTGGGATTACAGGTGTGAGCCACTGCACCTGGCCCTTTTTTTTTTTTTTTTTTTTGTGAGACACAGTCTTGCTCTGTCAGCCAGGCTGG
Source organism: Callithrix jacchus (assembly GCF_049354715.1). NCBI lineage: Eukaryota > Metazoa > Chordata > Mammalia > Primates > Cebidae > Callithrix > Callithrix jacchus. Next base: position 13,297,880 of record NC_133508.1, read on the forward strand.
AGTGCAGTGGTGCAATCTGGGCTCACTGCAACCTCTGACTCCTGGGTTTAAGTAATTCTCCTGCCTCAGCCTCCCAGGTAGCTGGGATTACACGCAGGAGCACACCACCATGCTCAGCTAATTTTTGTATTTTTAGTAGAGATGGGGTTTTGCCATGATAGCTAGGCTGGTTTCAAACTCCTGGCCTCAAGTGATCGAGCTGCCTCGGCTTCCCAAAGTGCTGGGATTATAGGTATGAGCGACTGTGCCTGGCCTTGTTGTTTTAAGCAGTTTTTAGCATTCAGAGGGGAATAGGGAGGTACTCATTCTTGGGGGTGATACTTTAACGGCCCTAAAATCAGTGCCTCCTTAAACTTTTTGCACTAGGTACCTTACTTGACTTATCCTAGTCCCTGGGAGTCAATATCTAGTAAATAGCAGGAAATGGATTTCAAGTAGTCTCACCAATAGCAGCTGTTCATTTATGGTTCACTTGTAGTGGTCTACTGGTTCTTTCTTATCCAGTGTTTCCCAAACAACCTTATATATTTTGAGGTGACCTCACAAGCCTGGAAGCATCACTGAACGTTTAGGAAGAGTTAATGCAATGCCTTTAGCACCAGTTTTCTGATGGGGCTTTTTTTTTTTTTTTTAGACACAGTCTCAGTTTGTTGCCCAGGCTAGCATGCAGCAGCATAATCTTGGCTCACTGTAGCCTCTGCCTTCTAAGTTTAAGCGAGGCCTCAGCCTCCAGAGTAGCTGGGACTACAGGTGCACACCACCACACCCAGTATTTTTTTTTTTTTTGAGACAGAGTTTTGCCCTGTCACCCAGGCTGGAGTACAATGGCATGATCTCAGCTTACTGCAACCTCCATTTCCTGGGTTCAAGTAATTCTCCTGCCTCAGCCTCTTGAGTAGCTGGGATTACAAGTGTGTGCCACCATGCCTGGCTAATTTTTGTATTTTTAATAGAGACGAGGTTTCAAACTCCTGGCCCCAGCCCCCCCTTGGCCTCCCAAACTGCTGGGATTATGGCATGAGCCACCTGATTCTTAAAATTATATTGTGGCACCAGGCAAAAGGTAATCATCTTTTTAAAAATGTATTTTTAAGTTTTTATTGTCATCCTTCTGCAGCGGCCATGCTCACCTCCTCTGTGGTTCTAATTTGTTGTATATGCTGCCAAAACAAGCGCAAAAGGCAATGTTTTCAACTTTTTCTTTTTCTTTTCTTATGTCCCAGGCTGTAGTTCAATGGCACAATCTTGGCTTATTGTAACCTCCACCTCCTGTGTTCAAGCAATTATCCTGTCCCAGCCTCCTGAGTGGCTGAGATTACAGGCACACACCACCATGGCTGGCTAATTTTCATATTTTTAATAGAGACAGGATTTCATCATTTTGGCCAGACTGGTCTCGAGCTCCTGACCTCAGGCAATCCTCCCATCTTGGCCTCCCAAAGTGTTGGGATTACTGGTGTGAGCTACCACGCCCAGCCTTTTTCTATTTTTTTGAGACAAGGTCAGGCTGGAGTGCAGTGGTGTGATCATGGCTCACTGCAACCTCCATCTCCCATGACCAATCCATCCTCCCACCTCAGTCTCCTGAGTAGCTGGGACTACAAGCACGTGCCTCCACACCCAGCTAATCTTCATATATTTTTGTAGAGATAGGGTGTCACCATCTTGCTCAAGCTGGTCTCAAACTAGTGAGCTCAAGTGATCCACCTGCCTTAGCCTCCCAAAGTGCTAGAATCACAAGCTGGAGTACTGCAACTGGCCAGTTTTGTTTTGTTTTGTTTGAGATGGAGTCTTGCTCTGTTGCCCAGGTTGGAGTGCAATGGCGCAATCTTGGCTCACTACAACCTCTGCCTTCCTAGTTCAAGCAGTTCTCCAGCTCAGCCTCCCCAGTAGCTGGAATTACAGACAACTCACCATCATATCCATCTAATTTTTGTATTTTTGTAGATACATGGTTTCACCATGTAGGCCAGGCTGGTCTCGAATGCTTGATCTCAGGTGATCTGCCCACCTCAGCCTTCCAAAGTGCTGGGATTACAGGTGTGAGCCACTGCACCTGGCCTGTTTTTTATTTGTTTGTTTGTTTTTTAAATAGAGACAGGGCAGCAATGGGGAGGGTGGAGTAGGGGTTTTGAAGGGAGTCTCACTATGTTGCCCAGGCTGGTCTTGAATTCCTGGCCTCAAGCGATTCTCTTGCCTTGGCCTCCCAAAGTGTTGAGATTCCAAAAGGCTATTTTATGCAACCTCAGAAACATAGTTTTCCTCTGAAGTGTGCAGAACTGGTATTTTTTGGCAAGGCGCTGTGTCCGTTAGTGTGTGTGCTTCCTTGCAGTGCCAGGCTAGAACTTTGACACTTATGTTTGGTAGCGACCCTCATAAGTGACAGTGTCACTTCTGTCTGTTGCCTGCTGGATGTGTGGCCTCTTCTCCCTCATAGGCAGCTGTGTCAGCGCTTCAAGAAATGGCACCAGGAACAACATTTAACCCGGTCATTGGGGATTCATCTGTGGATCCAAAAAAGTAAGATATGTATATCTGTTTCATACTCTGTGGTAGAATTTTACTTAGTGGGAAAAGTAGTTCACATTAAGAGATCTCAAGTGGCACAGATCTCCCCTTTCATATTTTTATTTAATTAATTAATCAATTTATTTATTTATTTTTTTGAGACGGAGTTTCGCTCTTGTTACCCAGGCTGGAGTGCAATGGCGTGATCTCGGCTCACTGCAACCTCCGCCTCCTGGGTTCAGGCAATTTTCCTGCCTCAGCCTCCCAAGTAGCTGGGATTACAGGCACGCACCACCATGCCCAGCTAATTTTTTATATTTTTAGTAGAGACGGGGTTTCACCATGTTGACCAGGATGGTCTCGATCTCTTGACCTCATGATCTACCTGCCTCGGCCTCCCAAAGTGCTGGGATTAAAGGCTTGAGCCACCGTGCCCAGCCCTAATTTATTTATTTTTGAGACTGAGTCTGGTTCTTTCACCCAGGCTGGAGTGGACTGGTGTGATCTTGGCTCAGTGCAACCTCCGCCTCCTGGGTTCAAGCAATTCTCCTGCTTCAGCCTCCCGAGTAGCTGGGATTACAGGCACCTGCCACCATGCCCTGCTAATTTTTATATTTTTAGTAGAGACAGGGTTTCACCATGTTGGCCAGGCTGGTCTCGAACTCCTGACCTCAGGTGATCTGCCCGCCTCAGCCTCCCAAAGTGCTGGGATTACAGGCATGAGCCACTGCGCCCAGCCTACTCTATCCTAATATAAGTAAGACCTTTAAATCAGTGGAGTGGGAGTTAAGTGTGGGTTGGAGAGTGGACTTTGGAGGCATACGTCGCTGAAGAAGGATCTCCAGGAATAGCCAGTGACTGAACCCAGCTGCAGAGCTCCCCACTGCCTTGTTTGCCAGACCTTTAAATCTGTAGTCTCCCCTTCATTCTGACACAATTCTTACCTTGAAAAATTTCTCCCCCACCCTGCTGTTCCTTTTCTGTCCAACAGGGTTAAGACCCTTGTGTTCTGCTCTGGTAAACATTTCTACTCCCTGATGAAGCAAAGAGAATCTCTGGGGGCCAAGAAGCATGACTTTGCCATCATCCGAGTAGAGGAGCTCTGCCCCTTCCCACTGGATTCTTTACAGCAAGAGATGAGCAAATACAAACATGTTCAAGGTAAAGGGTTGCTCTTGTTCCGGGTCTTTGATGTTCAGATATCTGAAACCCATTTCCACTCTTTTTTTTTTTTTTTGCGATGGAGTCTTGCTCTGTCGCCAGGCTGGAGTTCAGTGGCGAGATCTTGGCTCACTGTCTCCACCTCTTGGGTTCAAGCGATACTCCTGCCTCAGCCTCCTGAGTAGCTGGGATTATAGGTGTGCGTCATCACGCCCAGCTAATTTTTGTATTTTTAGTAGAGATGGGGGTTTCACCATTTTGGTCAGCCTGGTCTTGAACTCCTGACCTCATGATCTACCTGCCTTAACCTCTCAAAGTGCTGGGATTGCAGGCATGAGCTACCACTCCTGGCCAACTCTTTTAAATGAAAAGAGGTGGTGGAGGTTATTAGAAAATTGAATCTCAGACAGGTGTGGTGGCTCACACCTGTAATCCCATCACTTTGGCATGCTGAGTCAGGCGGCTTACTTGAGGTCAGGAGTTCAAGGCCAGCCTGGCCAACATGGCAAACCGCATCTCTACTAAAAGTATAAAAATTAGCTGGGTGTGGTGGTGTGTGCCTGTAGTCCCAGCTACTTGTGGGGCTGAGGCGGGAGGATCTCTTGAGCCTGGGATGCTGAGACTTCAGCAAGCCCAGATTTGCCACTGCTCTCCAGCCTGGACTACAGAGTAAGACCCTATCTCCAAAAAAAAACAAAACAAAAAAAAAAAGGCCCAGCACAGTGGCTCATGCCTGTAATCCCAGCACTTTGGGAGGCCAAGGCAGGCAGATCACTTAAGGTCAGGAGTTCGAGACCAGCCTGACCAACATGGAAAAGCCCTGTCTCTACTAAAAATATAAAAATTAGCCGGGCATGGTGGCGGCGCCTGTAATCTCAGCTACTCGGGAGGCTGAGGCAGGAGAGTCGCTTGAACCCAGGAGGTGGAACTTGCAGTGAGCCGTGATTATACCACTGCATTCCAGCTTGGGCGACAGAGTGATGAGAGTCCCTCTCAAAAATGCAAAACAAACAAACAAAAAAACCCAAAGAAAATAAATAATCCAGTTTTTCAGAATGTGCAAAAGCTTTGAGTAGGCACTTCTCCAAAGAACTGGATGGCAAATAAGCACTTGTAAAGATGCTCAGTATTACTCATGTTAAGAGAAATGAAAATTAATCCAAAATGAGCGATGACCACTCACCTATTAGAATGGTTAAAACTAAAACAAAACACAGACTCCTGCTATTCAGTGTTGATGAGGAGCAGAGCCACTGGAACCTTCATTCGCTCCTGGTGGATGCAAGCCGGTGCAGCCACCTTGGAAAAACCTTAAGCTTCTTAGAAAGTTAAACCCCGAATTACCATATGGCCCAGCAATCTCACTCATAGGTATTTATGCAAGATGAATGAAAATGCATTCACAGGCCAGGCACAGTGACTTACGTTTATAGTCCTAGCACTTTGGGAGGTCCAGGCCGAAGTTTCACTTGAGGCTAGGAGTTGGAGATCAGCCGGAGCAGCATAGCAAGACCCTGTCTCCACAGAAAAATAAAAGAAATTAGACAGGCATGGTAGCCCGTGCCTATAGTGCTAGCCTACTCAAGAGGTTGAGGTGGGAAGATTGCTTTAGCCCAGCAGTTCAAGACTGCAGTGAGCCATGATCATACCACTGAACTCCAGCCTGGGTGACAGAGTGAGACCCATTCTCTCAAAGACATTTTTTTAATTACAAAAGAAAAATAGCCCAAGCACAGTGGCTCATGCCTGTGCCAGCACTTTGGGGGGCTGAGGCAGGTGGATCACTTGAGCTCAGGAGTTCAAGACCAGCCTGGGCCACGTGGCAAAATCTCTTTTCTACAAAAAAAAAAAAAAAGAAAAAGAAAAAGAAAAATTAGCCACGTGTGCTGGCATGCACCAGTAGTCCCAGCTATTTGGGAGGCTGTGGTGGGAGGATCACTTGAGCCCAGGAGGTTGAGGCTACAGTGAGCTGTGATGATGCCACTGCACTCCAGCCTGGGTGACAAAATGAGACTTTGTCTCAAAAAATAATATTAAAGAGGTTTACAGAAAAATCTGTTGGTAAGTGTTTATAGCTGCTTTATTCACAATTGGCCCAAACCAGAAAGAGCCAAAACGTCCTTCAACCATTGCATGAATAAACAATTAGTAGCACATCCATATAATGTGCTCCTCAGCAATAGAAAGGAGTGAACCGTTGCTGTGCACAACCGCATGAGTCATTCACAAAAGCATCTTACAGCTCCAGGGGCCAGACCCTGCAGACTGCATGACTTCACTGATATAACATTATGGAAAAGAAAAAACTGTAGGGATAGAGAAAAGATCAATCATGTTCAGTGGTGGGGATGGGAGCTGGAGTCGACTACGAAAGGTCAGGCTGAGGAAATTCTGGGGGTGGGGTGGACAGAACTGCTCTCTATCATGTTTGAAGTGGTGGATACATAACTGTATTTGCCAGGAAAAAAAGAGACAAGTAACGCTCTGCCATGTTGGAAAAGCATATATTTAAGTGAGTTTATAGAGAGAAATCTCTCTAAGCTTATCTCTATATATTTCCCTTCCTTTTTTGGTGGACGGATGCTCCTTAGCTTATGATGAGGCTACATCCCAATAAATGCATCGTAAGTTGAAAATACTCTTAGGTTGAAAATACAGGCTGGGTGCAGTGGCTCACACCTGTAATCCCAACACTTTGGGAGGCTAAGGCAGGTGGATCACCTGAGGTCGGGAGTTTGAGACTCACCAACGTGTGAAACCCCATGTCTACTAAAAGTACAAATATTAGCCAAGCATGGTGGTGCACACCTGTAGTTCCAGCTGCTTTGGAGGCTGAGGCAGGAGAATTGCTTGAACCTGAGAGACGGATGTTGCAGCAAGCTGAGACTGTGCCACTCCACTCCAGCCTGGATGACAGAGCCAGACTCTGTCTCAAAGAAAAGAAAAGAAAATGTGGTACATATACACTAGGGAATACTATGCAGCCATAAAAAGGAATGAGATCATGTCTTTTGCAGGGACAGGGATGGAGATGGAGGCCATTATCCTTCACAAACTAATGCAGGATCAGAAAATCAAATACTGCATGTTCTCACTTATAAGTGGGAGCTGAATGATGAGAACACATGGATACAAGGAGAGAACATCACACAGTGGGGCCTGTCCGAGGGTCGCGGTGGAGGAAGGAGAGCATCGGGAAGAATAGTGAATGGATGCTGGGCTTGATGGCTAGGTGATGGGGTGATCTGTGCAGCAGACCACCGTGGCATACGTTCACCTAGGTAGCAGACCTGCGCATCCGGCACACGTATCCCTGAACTTACAATAAAAAAAGAATGCAGTGACTACACCTAACCTACCAATCACAGCTTAGCCTAGCCTGCCTTAAACATGCTCAGAACACTCACATTAGCTTAGTTAGGCGTAATAATTTAACACAAAATTTATTACATTTTATAGTGAAGTATTAGATATCTCAAATTTATCAGATTTATTGTACTGAAAGTGAAAAACAGAATTGTTGTATGGGTACCTGAAGTACAGTTTCTAGTGAATGTGAACTGCTTTCACACCATTTTAAAGTTGAAAAAATGCATCGTAGGTGGAATCATAGTAAATTGGAGACCGTCTGCATGTGTCTACCTGAGGTGCTGAAATGAATTTCTTCTCTCATAGATCATATTTGGAGTCAGGAGGAACCTCAGAATATGGGTCCATGGTCTTTTGTTTCTCCAAGGTTTGAAAAGCAGCTGGCCTGCAAGGTAATCACACTTTTCCTCTGGGAGTGTTTTGTGTACATGTTTTTCTTGGAGTGTCAACAAATGGGTTTATTCCCAATTACCAGTTCAATTATTTAAAGAAAAACCAAAATATAAAATCTAGTTTTAGGCTGTTCCTGCAGAAGAAAATGTAGACTGTTTATGGAGCCGTATATATATATATATATATATATATATGCACATGTTTCTTTCTTTCTTTTTTTTTCTTTTCTGAGACAGAGTCTTGCTTTGTCACCCAAGCTGGAGTGCAATGGCATGATCTCAGCCCCCTGCAAACTCTACCTCCCGAGTTCAATCGATTCCCCTGCCTCAGCCTCCCCAGTAGCTGGGATTACAGGCAGCCGCCATCATGCCTGGCTAATTTTTTATATTTTTGTAGAGACTGGGTTTCACCATGTTGGCCAGGCTGGTCTCAAACTCCTGACCTCAGGTGACTTGCCCACCTGGGCCTCCCGGAGTGCTGGGAGGGTAGATGCGAGCCACCGTGCACGGCCTACACGTTTCTGGTCTTGTTTTGTTGCATAGCAACATTTTGGTCATCAACATATTAAAATCACGTTTAAAAAAGTGGTTGGCCGGGCGCGGTGGCTCACGCCTATAATCCCAGCACTTTGGGAGGCCGAGGCGGGTGGATCACGAGGTCAAGAGATCGAGACCATCCTGGTCAACATGGTGAAACTCCGTCTCTACTAAAAATACAAAAATTAGCCGGGCATAGTGGCATGCGCCTGTAGTCCCAGCTACTCGGGAGGCTGAGGCAGGAGAATTGCTTGAACCCAGGAGGCGGAGGTCGCAGTGAGTCGATATTGCAGCATTGCACTCCAGCCTGGGTAACAAGAGCGAAACTCTGTCTCAAAGCAAAAAAAAAAAAAAAAAAAAGTGGTTATACTCGGCTGGGCATGGTGGCTTATGCCTGTAATCCCAGCACTTTGGGAGGCCAAGCATGTGTATCCCAAGGTAAGGGTATGGATACCATTTTGGCCAATATGGTGAAACCCCATCTCTACTAGAAATATACAAATTAGCTGGGCCTGGTGGTATGCAACTGTAGTCCCAGCTACTCAGGAGGCTGAGGCAGCAGAATTGCTTGAACCTCGGAGGCAGAGGTTGCAGTGAGCAGAGATTACACCACTGCACTCATCCTGAAAACAGAGTGAGACTTTGTCTCAAAAAAAAAAAAGTGGTTACACTCAAAAAAGTAAAAGCCCTTACCTTTTGGCTCTCCATCCCACTACCTCAGCATGTCTTACCTAAGCCTTGGTCAAGCCGGAGGAAGAGCAGACTTGTTTTACGGTATGGGACTGGATACACCCAATAATGCTCATTCCAAGCCCATTGTATTAGTTGTTCCCACATTGCTGTAAAGAAATACCTGAGGCTGGTGCGGTGGCTCATGCCTGTAATCCCAGCACTTTGGGAGGCCGAGGTAGGTGGATCACCTGAGGTCAGGAGTTTGAGACCAGCCTAGCCCATGTGGTAAAATCCCTCTCTACTAAAAGTACAAAATTTAGGCAGGTGTGGTGTTGGGTGCCCATAATCCCAACTACTCCAGAGGCTGAGGCAGGAGAATCCCTTGAACCCATCAGGTGGAGTTTGCTATGAACTGAGATCACGCCACTGCACTTCAGCCTGGGTGACAGAGTGATACTCTATCTCAAAAAAAAAAAAAAGAAAAAAAACCTAAGACTGAGTAATTTCTAAGAAAAGAGGTTTATTGGGCTCACAGTTCTGCAGGCTGTATAGGAAGCATGGCATCTTCTTTTTCTGGGGAGGCTTCAGGAAGCTTCCAATCATGGCAGAAGGCAAGCGGGGAGCAGGCGGGTTACATGGTGAAAGCAGGAGCAAGGGAGGGTTGGAAAGTGGTGCCACATACTTTTAAATGACCAGAGCTCATGAGAACTCACTCACGATCACAAGGACAGTACCAAGGGGATGATGCTAAGACATTTATGAGAAACCCACCCCCATGATCCAATTACCTCCTAGCAGGCCCTACCTCTAACATTAGGGATTACAATTCCACGTGAGATTTAGTGGGAACACAGATTGATATCATACCATCCATCTGCACAGCTGGGCTTCTGCACATCAAAGCTGGTATACTTCTTGCCTGGGCATAGTCGCTCATGCCTGTAATCTCAGTACTTTGGGAGGCCAAGGCAGGAGGATCATTTGAGCCCAGGAGTTCAAGACCAGCCTGAGCAACACAGCAAGACCCTGTCTCAAAAAAAAAAAAAAAAACACTGTTATACTTCTTGATTTTTTAAAAAATTCTGTTAGTAGGTAAGTAGGTCTTGAATTTATTTTGCAAACAAGACCTGTTCTATCTACCTTGTCATTTAGGAGGCTAGATTGTTCTTTAGAAAGTGAAAACCAATTATACTTGTGTATGTATTTCTATTCTGCTTAGATTAGAACTCAGTTCACTCATTTGATACCAGTTTGCTAGGCTCAAATCATTTTTCTTGTAAATAGTTCTCATTAAATAAACTCTACAGTTAGAATCAACTAATAGTTACTTGAGAATAGGACAAATTATGGCTGGGCACAGTGGCTCAGGCCTGTAATCTGAGCACTTTGGGAGGCCAAAGTTGGGTGGATCACGAGGTCAGGAGATTGATACCATCCTGGCCAACATGGGGAAACCCCGTCTCTACTAAAATGCCAAAAATTAGCCAGGTGTGGTAGCACGCGCCTCTAGTCCCAGCTACTCAGGAGTTTGAGGCAGGGGAATCACTTGAACCCAGGTGGCAGAGGTTGCAGTGAGCCATGATAGAGCCAGTGAACTCCAGCCTGGCGACAGAGCAAGATTCTGTCTCAAAAAAAAAGAATAGGACAAATTCAAGAACACGTCTTATCTTGCGTGGCATTCCATTGGTTGTTAGTGGTGACGTATTTCCCTCCAATCTATTTTTTTTTTTTTTTTTTTTTTGAGACAAAGTCTGGCTCTGTTGCTTAGGCTGGAGTGCAGTGGCACAATCTCAGCTCACTGCAACCTCTGCTTCTGGGCTTCAGGTGATTCTTGTGTCTCCACCTCCTGAGTAGCTGGGATTACAGGCGCACACCACCACACCTGGCTAATTTTTGTATTTTTTGTAGAGACGAGGTTTTTCCGTGCTGGCCAGCTGGTCTCGAACTCCTGGCCTCAAGTGATATGCCTATGTTGGCCTCCCAAAGCACTGTGGTGACAGGCATTGAGCCACAGAGCCCTGTCCCTTTAATCTATTCTGTGTAACTCATTATTTGAAAGAGGTGATTTATGGTTAAACAAGCTAAGAGAAATACATGCACTGTTTTGGTGGATCTAAGCAGAGCTCTGATCTGGTCAAAATGTTGTTTTATTTCTTCTCTGCTGCACCTGTAGCTCCATCTGGTGGGCCGGCCCCCTTTGCCAGTACCCGCTGTAGGAATTGGCACAGTTCACTTGCAGCAGCATGAAGAGATCCTCGCCAAGACCTTTGCTTGATGATGACTTTTGAAGAAACACTATTTGTCTTTAAGAAAACTGCTATTAAGGCCAGATGCAGTGGCTCCGGCCTGTAATTCCAACACTTTGGGAGTCTGAGGCGGGTGGCTCACCTGAGGTCAGGAGTTCGAGACCAGCATGGCCAACACGGTGAAACCCCGTCTCTACTAAAAATATAATAAATAGCCAGGTGTGGTGGCAGGTGCCCATGATCCCAGCTTCTCAGGAGGCTGAGGCAGGAGAATCACTTGATCCTGGGAGGCGGAGATTGCAGTGAGCTGAGATCATGCCATTGCACTCCAACGTGGGTGACAGAGCAAGACTCTGTCTCAAAAAAAAAAAAAAAATGGCCATTAAAAGAGAGGCCTCCTTCCTCAGCTCTCTCCCGCTCTGTTGGGTAACATGAAAAGACTATACTCCTATAAGATGTTGGAATTGATATACGTGATTTAATCTGAAATAGGTGTAACAACCAGGGAACTGGTTATGAAAACATGAATGCAACCAGCAAATTTATCCTTGAAAGTGTAATAGCAGAAATAGAAAAAAGCCAAAACAATAACAACAAAAAAAGTGGGGTGGCCAGGCACGGTGGCTCACACCTGCAGTCCCAGCACTTTGGGAGGCTGAGGTGGGTGGATCACCTGAGGTCAGAAATTCAAGACCAGCCTGGCCAACATGGTGAAACCCTGTTTCTAATAAAAATACAAAAATTAGCTGGGTATGGTGGTGTGCACCTGTAGTCCCAGCTACTTGAGAGGCTGAGGCAGGAGAAGTGCTTGAACCTGGGAGGCGGAGGTTGCAGTGAGCCGAGATGGTGCCAGTGCACTCCAGCCTGGGCGACAGAGCAAGACTCCGTCTCAGAAAATATAAAGAAAAGTATGATAGTGTTATAGATTGGTTAGCTCTGAGTGAGCTGGAAAACTAGGTCATTATCTAGATTATTTCAGACTTGATCCTAATTTACCACATATGACCAGGAAACCCTTCTGAGTTTACAGCTCCGTGGAGGTGACTTCAGCACTGCCTCTTGGTTTGTTTGATGCATGTCACTTTCATTAATTTTCCCTCTCCTTTTTAAAAGTCCTGTGGCAGTACTACTATTTTCATTTTATGTAATCTCTGCTGCTGCTTTCCAGCCACTGTATAAAGTATCTCCCCCAACACTAGCAATTCTCGGTCCTATTAAATACAAGTCTCTGGGTGGATGATCTTCTAGTACTATATTTTTAAATTAAGGAGTTTTAGTTATAATGAAATTGACTTGTGCCTATTTTACCATAAACTTTTCTTCTTTTGAATTGTTCTTGCAGTGATATCTTACTATTTTTAATTGACTTGGGTAGTCTGAGATGGGGATTTCAGCCCTTGGTTAATCAGAATTGCCTCTACAAGTCTCTGCTGCAGTATGTTTATTTGTGGTGTTTAAGGAACACTTCCTAGCTTGATGCCGTGGCTCACTCTTGCAATCCCAGCACTTCGGGAGACCAAGGGCGGGTGGATCATTTGAGGTTAGGAGTTTGAGACCAACCTGGCCAACATAGTGAAACTCCGTCTCTACCAAAAAGATATAAATTAGCTGGGCGTGGTGGTGCATGCCTGTAATCCCAGCTACTTGGGAGCCTGAGGCAGGAGAATGGCTTGAACCTGGGAGGCGAAGGTTGCAGTGAGCTGAGATCCCGCCACTGCAGTCCAGCCTGTGTGACAGAGCAAGGCTCTGTCTCAAAAGATAATAATAAAGGAATAAAGAATATTTCTTTAACAGAGGGGCCTTCCCAACACCAGGTGCTTGGGGATTTCTTAGAGATCACCAGCTGACTTTCTCACTGTGAAATGAAAGCGAATTCTGGAAGCTGAAGTAAACAGCAAACCATGTATGGCTTCACCAGACTCAGTGCTGGAAGCCTCTACCGCCTACTGTTCTTGTGTCATGACGCTTCTTCTCTGCAGTGGTGCGGGGAGTACCAGGGGACTGCACAAGCCCAGCCCTCTCTACTTTTACCAGCAATGGATCATGTCTTCCGGAATCAATGTGCATATAGGTTGTTCTAGCCACAGCGGTAGATTTGATTCACATCCGAAATGTGTGCCTTAGTCATTGATTTAACATTTCTCTTGTATTCTTATCCCTTTTCTTCCCATATACCTCAATGCATTCTTCCTGTGTCAAGCCTTATAAATCATGTAATTTAGCACTGCTCATATAAATCAGTAAAATCACAAAGGTCTGTTTAATGAAAACGATGACCAATGTTGTATTTTTTAACAAGAAAAAATAAAATAAAATAAAAGCATATCATCGTTTTTTTCATCAGGGCTTCTGGATTTCTTGAATGAAAAGATTTCAAAAGTCTAAGCACAAAAATGAGATGGAAGATTAGATCTCTTTAAAAGGTTAGTTTAGGCTAATGCCTTGGTGGCTCATGCCTGTAATCACAGCATTGTGGGAGGCCAGGGGGGCAGATCACCTGAGGTCAGAAGTGCGACACCATCCTGGCCAATAGGGCGAAACCCCATCTCTTACTAAAAATACAAAAATTAGCAGAGCATGGTGGTGCATGCTTATAATCCCAGCTCCTCGGGAGTCTGAGGCAGGGGAATCGTTTGAACCTGGGAGGCAGAGGTTGTAGTGAACCAAGATCACACCACTGCACTCTAGCCTGGGTGACGGAGCAGGACTCTGTCTCAAAAAATAAAAATAAGGCCTGGCGTGGTGGTTCACACCTGTAATCCCAGCACTTTGGGAGGCCAAGGCGGGTGGATCACAAGGTCAGGAGTTTGAGACCAGCCTGGCCAATATGGTAAAACCCCGTCTCTATTAAAAATACAAAAATTGGCCGGGTATGGTGGCTCCTGCCTGTAATCCCAGTTGGGAAGCCAAGGCAGGTGGATCACCTGAACTCGACAGTTTGAGACCAGCCTGGCCAACATGGAGAAACGCCATCTCTAATAAAAATGCAAAATTAGCTGGGTGTAGTAGTACATGCCTGTAGTCCCAGCTACTTGGGAGGCTGAGGTGGGACAATCACTTGAACCGGGAAGTGGAGGTTGCAGTGAGCCGAGATCATGCCACTGAACTCCAGTTTGGGCAACAGAGCGAGACTCTGTCTCAAAAATAAATAAATAAATAAAAATAAGTGACGGTTGCGGTGGCTCACACCTATAATCCCAGCACTTTGGGAGGCCAAGGTGGATCACGAGGTCAGGAGTTCGAGGTGAAACCCTGTCCCTACCAAAAACAGAAATTAGTCGGGCATGGTGGCACATGCCTGTAATCCTGGCTACTCAGGAGGCTGAGGTAGGAGAATCGCTGGAGCCCGGGAGGTGGAGGTTGAGTTAGTCGAGATCGAGCCACTGCACTTCAGCCTGGGCGGCAGGGGAGACCACTTCAAAAAAAAAACAGTAAAATAAAAGATTATTTTATATCTCTCCAAATTTCTAATTTTCAGCCTCACAGCCTGTTCATGATTTCTTTTTATGTCTTCTCTAACTCCAGCCATGAAATGTGTCTTGTGTTATCTTAACCTTTTTACTCTCAATCACTACTGCAACATGGATCAGCATTTTAAATTACCATGCAGGGAGGAACCATTTGAAGAATTCCAAATCAAATACTCAAATTTAGTAGGCCAGGCAAAGTCATTCATGCCTGTAATCCCAGCACTTTGGGAGGCGGAGGTGGGCGGGTCACCTAAGGTCAGGAGTTCCAGACCTGCATGGCCAACCTGGTGAAACCCTGTTTCTACTAAAAATACAAAAATTAGCTGGATGTGATGGCACGTGCCTGTAATCCTAGCTACTTGGGAAGCTGAGGCAGGACAATTGCTTGAACCTGGGAGGCAGAGGTTGCAGTCAGCAGAGATCACGCCATTGCACTCCAGCCTGGGTAACAAGAGCAAAACTCCTTCTCAAAATAAAAATAGGCCGGGCGCGGTGGCTCACGCCTGTAATCCCAGCACTTTGGGAGGCCGAGGCGGGTGGATCACGAGGTCAACAGATCGAGACCATCCTGGTCAACGTGGTGAAACCTCGTCTCTACTAAAAATATAAAAAATTAGCTGGGCATGGTGGCACGTGCCTGTAATCCCAGCTACTCAGGAGGCTGAGGCAGGGAGAATCTGCTTGAACTCAGGAGGCAGAGGTTGCAGTGAGCCAAGATCACACCATTGCACTCCAGCCTGGGTGACAGAGTGAGACTTTGTCTCAAAAAAAAAAAAAAAAAAAAAAAAAGAAAGAAAAATACAAAGTAGAATGAGGTAAGGATGAATTAATAGGATGGGAGATTATTACTATGGCCAATTGGATTTTCCAAAAATTCCCACAGCAGTATTTTGAATCCCACATGTTCTTCCAGAATCTTGCTACAGTCTCCCCTCGAGTTGGTGTCCTTAGGACTTGTGGCTGCTTCTACAAACACAATGCAGTGAAAGAGATGCTGGTTCAGTTCTGAGGGTATTCCTTGGCTCCCAGCTACCAGGTTGTGAGGAAGCCCAGGCCACTTGGAGAAGCCATCTGGAGAGTGCTGGAGCTGACACCTAGCACCCAATGCCAGATTTGGGAGTGAGGGAGCCATCTGATCATTCTGGTCCCCAGCCCTGGGGCTGTCCCAGATGACCTCAAGTATAGCAGAGACCCATGCAAGCTGGACCTAAATTGCTCACCCCCCTGAAATATAGAATTTATTTTTTGGACATAGATCTGAACATTAGAGCACATTCTTGAGGCCGGTTGTGGTGGCCCGTGTCTGTAATCCCAGCACTTTGGGAGGCCGAGACAGCTGGATTGCTTGAGCTCAGGAGTTCGAGACTAGCCTGGGCAACATAGTAAGACTCCATCTTTACAAAAAATACAAAAATTAGCTGGGTTTGGGGGCAGGCCTGCTAGTCCCAGCTACTCGGGAGGCTGAGGCAGGAAGGACACTTGAGACTGAGACGGGAGTTCGAGGCTGCAGTGAGCTATGATTGCGCCACTGCACTCCATTCCAGCCTGAGCCACAGAGCAAGACTGGCTCTTAAAAAAAATAAGAAAAAAAGAGAATAGTGGCTTCGGGAAAACTGTTCAACGGTAGGAGGCTTACGATCCTGATTTCTGTATTTTGGAGAAGATGGAGGAGCCCAGCTTAAGTCGAGATGGGAGCGTTCATAGCTTTTAACTATACACAACGACGTGTCACAAATTTTTACAAACTTCCAAGAGATAATGATAAGAATGAAGCAAAATAAGAATGGTTCGGTCCCTTCAGCTTTCGGCGGCTCAGCTCCAGACTTCGGGGTCAGAACTGTGAGCTCCGCGCTCCTCAGGCGGCTCTGGGATCGCGGCCTCCCCGAAGGGTGCCCAGGAGGTCTGGGTCAGCTGTGGCGCGCGAGGAAACGGTAGCTTCTCCACACTGAGTCACGAAAGCCTGTCGGCTACGAAGTGCACGACCACTCGGCCTCTGCGAGGCTCCCACGCCCCGCAGCTGCCCGCCGGAGCTCCGCCCCCAAGAGTGCTAGCCCCTCCTTCCTGCGCCCGGGCTCGCCCTGCCGCAGCGCCCGCGGTTACCATGGCAACGTGGCGGACGTCGGCCAACGGCCGATCTGGGGGCGGGGCTGGGCCAGGCGGGCGCGCGGGTCACGTGGCGCGGGGCGGAGCCTGCGAGGGGCTGGCAGGAGCACGTCAGTATCCGGCACCGAGGCCCGAGCCGCGGGAGCCCAGCGAAGGCAGTGCAGAGGCAGCGGTTCCCCCCGGGCCTCCCCAGCAGCCGCCATGGGCAGTGAGTAGCGGCGGCTGGAGCGGGGCTGTAGCCGGGAACGCAGGCTCCGCCTGGGCTGCGGGCGGTGGGACCTGCGCTCTCTCAGGGTCGTGCGGGCCGGGGATGCGCGCGCGGGCCGTGCGGAGGGCGCGGGCCAGGGGCCTCCGCCGAGGCTCCCCCGGGCGTGCGAGGCCTTGCCCGGCGGGTACCGGGACCCGGAGTTTGCGATCCCTAGAGGATGGCACTGGGAGGCCATTGGTTTAGGGGGCAGGGAGTTAGGGCAGCGGGTGAACCTGGACCACTTTTTAATTTTTCAGAAATTAAATTAAAGAAATCCTGTAATTTTATTTCCCCATCGTCCTTCCTTGGCATAAAGCTCCCCTAACTCGTTTAATTAAAAAGCAAGTGTTGCATGGCGTGTGTTTTAGGGGAGGAAAGGAGTGCATAGGTAGCACAGCATTTTCCCTAAACTGTTCATTCTGTAGCGTTTACTGAACACTGTAAGGTTGTATTGCCTTAGGGACAAGGCCTTATGTTATAGGAATGCATTTCAGGGCCCTCCCCTAACACTCTACCCCACATATGTGCACGTAGCTGCTTACATGACTGTGAAGATGTTCGTTGGATGAATGGATCACGCATACCCCAAGCAGGGCACCCGTTAGCCAACTAGTGGACATTTGGGGGAAATCAGAACGGGAGTAGGAGAGACCCTTGGCAAACTTCTGCATCACAAGGATAAACAGGGGGCAGCCAGAAGCTCTGCTTGAACGTGAATATCATTTATAGATGATCATAAAATGTCAAGGAATCTGAGACAGTAGCTTGGATTGAGGTGGGAGGGAAAAGGGTTGGAGAGGTTCTAGGAACTCTCCTGATGTGATTGTTACTTGTTTTGCGTTAGCGATGAATGCTTTCCTAATTCAGATTTACTTTCCAGATAATCCAGAATATTAGATTGCTGCAAGAGTAATTGCGGTTTTCAGTTACTTTTCAGAAACTGCAGTTACTTTTGCACCAACCTTATAGTACTTGGGTAGCAAACAGCTGCTCATGAAAATCAGTGAATTCTTCTGTAAAACATCAGTGACTAGCAGGGCGCAGTGGCTCACACTTGTAATCCCAGCACTTTGGGAGGCCAAGGAAGGTGGATCACCTGAGGTCAGGAGTTCGAAACCAGCCTTGCCAACATGGTGAAACTCCGTCTCTACTTAAAATATAAAAATTAACTGGGCGTGGTGGTGGGTGCCTGTAATCCCAGCTCCTCGGGAGGCTGAGGCAGGACAATCGCTTGAACCCAGGAGTTGGAGGTTGCAGTGAGCAGAGATAGTGCCACTGCCCTACAGCCTAAATGACAGAGCGAAACTCCATCTCAGAAGAAAAACAAACATCAGTGACTGCCATCATTTGTATACTTTTTTAAAAAAGATAGTCAACTTTAGGCTAACTGTGGAAATGTAATCACATCAGCTTTAAGACAGTTTGGGGATGTTAGTATACAGAATCCAGGTTTTTTGTTTGTTTTGAGTGGGAATTTTGCTCTTGTTGCCCAGGCTGGAGTGCAATGGTGCGATCTCGGCTTATGGCAGCCTCTGCCTCCCAGCTTCAAGCAATTCTCCTGCCTTAGCCTCCCAAGTAGTTGGGACTACAGGTTTCCACCACTATACCTGGCTAATTTTGTATTTATTTATTTATTTTTTAGTAGAGATGAAGTTTCTACATTTTGGTCAAGCTGGTCTTGAACTCCTGAACTCAGGAGATCCGCCCACCTCTGCCTCCCAAAGTATTAGGATTATAGGCGCGAGCTACTGCGCCTGACCCAGAATCCAGTGTCTGTAGGGAGGAGCCGAAGAGCCTAACTAATAGCTGGCTGTGGCTTGTCCTTCTCCACATTGCAGACCCTTTGGCAAAGGACAGAAGTTTGAGAGATTGTCATCTTCACCCTCCGGTTCTCCAGCAGGACTTGACTTAAGCCATCCCAGAAGATGGTGTCTATCCTTAAAGAACCTTTATGTACTATAAGAGTAGTCTGGAAAAACAATACTCTCTGATGAAATGTCATTGTTAATTATCTGGGCTGATTATTTTACATAGGCAAGTACTCTGGCATTACCTGGGAGAGTAACCAGGCAATGAAATGTGAAGCAGAGATTACATACTTTAAAAAGTTAACTATAGGCTGGCCAGGTGCCATGGGTTCAACTTCTCTGACATACTAGGCTTCTTCCCAGCCACAATCCATCATTCATCTCCTCACTCAAGCCTACACACAAGTTAAAATCTGGCTTCACTTTTACTAGACCTAATGTGATTAGAAAAGTCTATGCCGAAAACAGTCTCCTAAACCCAAATTTCAGCCTCTATCATGACGTCAACTCAGAAAGGCCTAGTCAAAGTCCTGTAGTCTTAGTACTTTGGGAGGCTGAGGTGGGAGGATCATTTGAGGTCAGGAGTTTCAGACCAGCCTGGCCACCATGGTGAAATCCCATCGCTAGTGAAAATACAAAAATTAGCTGGGAGTGGTAGTGGGCACCTGTAATCCCAGCTACTCGGGAGGCTGAGGCAGGAGAATCGATTGAACATGGGAGGCAGAGGTTGCGGCGAGCTGAGATCATGCCACTGTACTCCAGCCTGGGCAACACAGCGAGACTCCGTCTCAAAAAAAATAAATAAATAAAGTTCACTATAGGAGGTGATTCTATGATTTTTTTGTGTGACTTACACATTTCGGTATCTTTCAGTTGTTTAAGTCAGTTCTGCAGCTTAAGCCCATTTCCTGTTGTACTTCCTGAGTGTACAAGGTCCCCTCCTGTCTTCCTCATCTGATACCTGTTTTCTTCTGTCATGCGTTGTCTCTTGGGTACCACAGTAGAGTGCATTTGCTCTCTTTGGTCGTTGTAATGCCCTTTGAACCACTCCCTTTCTGTATGTATAAAATGATTGGACACAAGTGTGAGGACGCAAAGTTCTAGAAAAGGATGCTTGGATGTCTTTGTTCCTACTGACCAGCCATCAAACCATTTGGGCTTTTTTGTGCCTTTGATTCTTTCTCTTCCTTTATGTATCATTTGAAATGGAGAGCAGTATGACTATTTAATTTTGGGCTGTAAGGATGGGGTGAATTGCTGGTGAAAGAGAATATTTGTGTTTGATTCTCTAGAAAGATGCATCTTTTTTTAACTTTATAATAATAGGAACGTTTATTCTTTTTCTTTTTACAGTCAAATTTTTAGAAGTTATCAAACCTTTCTGTGCAGTTCTACCAGAAATTCAGAAACCGGAAAGGAAAGTAAGTATAATATTTTAATAATATAGAGGGTAGCTCAAGGACTTATCCTACTAAACCGGCAAGGTTCATTTCCTTTCTTCAGTCCTTCTCTGTTAGTAATTGGCAAACTGTTGCTGCTCATCCTCCTGGCAAGAGGCACAGAGTGAATAAAACTAATATAAACCTGTTTAAATCTATAGGTTATCTCATGCTTTCAGAAATGACTGTTCTTTAAGTTGTGGCATTTCCAAACTAAGCCTGTGTGTTAGTGAAGACAGTATTCTCCTGTCTGCAGTGATCCTGTATAAGTCCTGTAGCGAAGGGTGTATATTGTCCTTGCTAATGATGTGACTGCTGGGCTAGAAGTAACCCAGTCTGCTGGATAGGTTTTGATGAGCACAGCTGTTTTATGCAGATGAATTGCATTTGTGCATATCTATACCTCCCATTTCTGGATTCATTCATTGGAGAGAAAAATGACAGGAATGCATTCAGAAGATAATTGTGACTGGGTCAAATCGTTCTTCCATCATTGCAGACTTTCAGAGTTAAGGTATTTTAATTCTGGAAATATCATTAATCCAGATTGGCCAATTTCTAGAAATTCTTTATACTTTCAGTTTCTCATCAAACTAATAGGAATGGGGACATAGAGATAGATAAAAAAATTTTAAACTTCCTATTTTATTTAGAGGTTTTTTTTTTTAGGTTCACACACACAAAAAAGAAAAAAAGAATAAATAGAGGTTTTTTTTCATTGCTTTGAGATTGTAAAAATAGTTGTTCCATTTACATTGAAGGCATCTTGAGAAACCCTAGCTTTGCAGTCTGTAAAATATTCATATGCCACTCTCACAAGCAGGTCTGCCTTTGCACAGTGCAGTGTTTACTGAATCACATGCACATTGGATCTGTTTTGCTTTGCCTCCTTTTCAGTTTCATTTAACACCATACAATGCAGGTGAGAACTGCCTGTATTTAAATTACCTTTTTTATGAAAAGCAAAGAAACTTGTATTCAGGAAGTTCAGCAGTTTGTTGTACCTGCTACTAAGGTGAAAGGGACATTTAAAGAGAAATCTACCTAAGATGGTGCTTCAGAAAGGGACATTTAAGAGTGAATAATTCCATGTCAAGATGGGGGACATTAGTTGCATTTTCATGTGGATTTGTGCTTTACATTTGCTGTTTCAAAAACCAAACACTGCCTGTTCTTACTCATAAGTGGGAGCTGAACAATGAGAACACGTGGACACAGGGAAGGAAACATCACACACCAGGGTCTGTCGAGGGGTAGGGGGAAGGGGAGGGACAGCCTCAGGACAAATACCTAATGCATGTGGAGCTTGAAACCTAGATGACAAGTTGGTAGGCGCAGCAAACCACCATGGCACATGCATATCTCTGTAACAAACCTGCACCTTCAGCACATGTATCCCAGAACTTAAATTAAGTTAAAATATATATGTATAAAATCAGAATATTTCAGGTAAAAATTTCGAAGTGAAAGACAAACTGAAAAATCTAGATTTCGAAATTCTTCCCTCAGTAAAAGAAGATTTAAAAAATATAAATATAAGAAAGTTTAATTTTTTAGAACTTGTTTCTTTCTCTTTTTAAATTTGTGTCATTTAAGTAGCCCAAGGGCAGTTTTGTTACATGGATGTATTGTGTAGTGGTATTAGTGTATCCATCACCCACATAACATACGTCGTACCCATGAAGTGATTTCTCATCATCCATCTCTTGCTGCCACCCTATGCCCTTTGAATCTCCATCCAGTGACTGTCATTCCATGCCCTATGTCCATATGGACTCATTGTTTAGGTCCCACTTTTTTTTTTTTTGAGACAGAGTCTCACTCCATCGCCAGGTGCCATACTGGAGTGCAATGGCATGATCTTGGCTCACTTCGACCTCTGCCTCCTGGGTACAAGCAATTCTCCTGCCTCAGCCTCCTGAGTAGCTGGGATTACGGGCGTGTGCTACCACGCCCAGCTAATATTTGTATTTTTAATAGAGACAGGGTTTCACCATGTTGGCCAGGATGGTCTCGATCTCATGACCTTGTGATCTGCCTGCCTCGGCCTCCCAAAGTGCTGGGATTACAGGTATGAGCCACCGTGCCTGGCCTAGCTCCCACTTTTAAGTGAGAACCCAGAGTGTTCGATTTTCTGCTTCTGAGTTGTTTCAATGAAGATAACCTCCTCCAGTTCCATCTATGTTGCTGTCAGAGACATGATTTCATTCCTTTCATGACTCAAAAGTATTTCTTTTTTTTTTTTGGGATGGAGTTTTGCTCTTGTCACCCAGGCTGGAGTTCAGTGGTGCAATCTCGGCTCACCACAACCTTTGCCTCCCAGGTCCAAGCTATTCTCCTGCCTCGGCCTCTGGGAGTAGCTAGGATTATAGGCATGTGCCACTATGCCCAGCTAATTTTGTATTTTTAGTAGAGATGGGGGTTTTGCCACTACGCCCAGCTAATTTTGCATTTTTAGTAGAGATGGGGGTTTATGTTGAAACCCCCATCTGGTCTCGAACTCCTGACCTCAGGTGATCCACCTACCTCAATCCCCCAAAGTGCTGGGATTATAGGCATGAGCCACTGTGCCTGGCCTGTATTTCATTATTTATGTATAGCATATCTTCTTTATCCAGTCATCAAGAAGCGTGTGTGTGTGTGTGTGTGTGTGTGTGTGTGTGTGTGTATGAGAGAGGATGGAATGTCTATTAAACTTTGTACCTAATAAACCAAAATGCTTGCTCTGTAACACATATGAACATTTCCAGCTTCTGATAATTAGGACCCAAAGAAGAACCTCAAAAATCCTGCCCCCCTCCGCCCCGAAAAAAAATGTGCTATTTCTTGGTTTTGATTGATCATTCTTTATATTTTGTTGTTCAGATCCAGTTTAGAGAGAAGGTTCTATGGACTGCAATAACGCTCTTCATTTTCTTAGTATGTTGTCAGGTATGTAACTCCACTATTAAATAAATGTCTCTACCATCGTTCTAAGGTCTTGAGAGTTAGAATTTGAGAACATTTTTTTTGTTGTTAAAATAATAAATATATTAGCTCAACATCTCATCATCCATCTCTTGATGATAATGCTCAGTATAATATTGAGTATTACTATCCTTTTTACTTTTTATTATTAATTTTTTTTTTTTTTCAGATGGAGTCTTGCTCTGTCACCCAAGCTAGATTCAGGGACATGATCTCTGCTCACTGAACTTCTGCCTCCTGGGTTCAATTGATTCTTCTGCCTCAGTCTCCTAAGTAGCTGGGACTATAGGCGCCTGCTGCCACGCCTGGCTAATTTTTGTATTTCTATTTTATTTTATTTTTGAGTTGGAGTTTCACATTGTCATCCAGGCTGGAGTGCAGTGGTGCAATCTGGGCTCACTGCAACCTCTTTCTCCCTGGTTCAAGTGATTTTTCTACCTCAGCCTTCCGAATAGCTGGGATTATAGGTGCATGCCACCATGCTGGGCTAATTTTTATATTTTTAGTAGAGGGGTTTCACTATGTTGGCCAGGCTGGTCTTGAACTCCTGACCCCAAGTTATCCACCTGCCTTGGCTTCCCAGAGTTCTGGAATTACAGGTGTGAGCCACCGTGCCCAGCTGAAATTTTTTTTTTCAACCTCCACCTACCCGCCCCAGCTGAAATTTTGTAGCTTTAGTAGAGATGGAGTCTTGCTGTGTTGGTCAAACTTTTCTCAAACTCCTGACCTTAGGTGATCGGTCTACCTCAGCCTCTCAGATTGCTGGGATTATAGGCATGAGCCATCACACCCAGCCTGTTAACCTTTTTATCTGAGAATTTTTTGTTTTCAAATAGAGACAGGGTCTCTCTAGGTTGCCCAATCTGGTCTCCAACTCCTAGGCTCAGTGATCCTCCTGCCTCAGCCTCCCTAGTAGCTAGGACTGCAGGTGTGCGCCACCATGCCTGGAGGATTTTTAAATTTTTTTGCAGAGAAAGGGTCACACAAAAATAGAATCTAGTGGTTGTACTTTGTTTAAAAATTACTAAAATTCAGTGATAGTTTTTTTTGTTTTTGAGACAAGATTTCATTCTGTCACCTAGGCTGGAGTGATCATTTCAGCCTCGACTTTCCCAAGCCCAGGTATCTTCCCATCTCAGCCTTCTGACTAGCTGGGACTATAGGCACAGGCCACCATGCCCAGTTAATATTTTTTGTATTTTTCATAGAGATGGGTTTTACCGTGTGGCCCAGGCTGGTCTTGAATTCCTGGGTTCGAGCCATCTGCCTACCTC
The DNA here is from genome assembly GCF_049354715.1 of Callithrix jacchus. Taxonomy (NCBI): domain Eukaryota; kingdom Metazoa; phylum Chordata; class Mammalia; order Primates; family Cebidae; genus Callithrix; species Callithrix jacchus. The sequence goes on from NC_133508.1 coordinate 13,322,073, forward strand.
TGTCTCCCAAAGTGCTGGGATTAGAGGCATGAGCCACCATACTGTCCCCAATGATAGTTTCAGATAAAATTTTGCAGACATATTAAGTTCACAGTGTGAGGATAAAATGTGACCTGGCTATGTCTTAGGGTTGTTGTAAAGATTAAGTAAGATAATTTAGGTCAAGGTGGCTGGGTACAATGGCTGATGCCTGTAATCCCAGCACTTTGGGAGGCCAGGGAGGGCGGATCACTTGACGTCAGGAGTTGAGACCAGCCTGGCCAACGCAGTGAAACCCCGGCTCTACTAAAAATAGAAAAATTAGCTGGGCGTAGTGGCATGCACATGTAATCGCAGTTACTCGGGAGACTGAGGCAGGAGAATCACTTGAACGTGGGAGGTGGTGGTTTCAGTGAGGTTGCGAGATCGCACCACTGCACTCCAGCCTGGGCAACAGCAAGATGCCGTCTCACAACACAACACAACACAACAAAAACAAATAATTTATTTTAGATCACTTTAGATCAAAGTTTTTTGAGGAGTTCGAAAGCTGTTGAAATACATGTAAGAACTTTTAAAACATTATATTAGGAAGCAGAGCAGATTAGGTACATAATCTGGAGAAAAGCTAACTATATTTTCTTTCTGAAGGATGAAATGATCTGATCGTTAAAGTACTTTTACTACAGTTTGCTTTAGATTTGTTTTAAATGGTCAGGGAGAGGAGTTTGAAAAAACACAGAAAAATACAAAGAAAAAGAGAATAGTCATTCATATTCCTACCATCTGCTTTTAGCATCTTAGAAACTCCTCTCCCCATCATTAAAAACAAAGCAACCTCATGGAGGTATAATATATATCCAGTAAAGTACACCTGTTTTTAGGCGTACATTTTGAAGAGTTTTGACAAATTTCTACACCCACATTAACTACAACCTGTGTGGAGGTAGAAGATTTCTGTCACCCTCAAAGTTCGCTATAACCTTTCTCAGTGAATCTCCATAGGCCGCCACTGATCTACATTCTGTTACTCTAATTGGATTTGTTTTTTCTAGAGCTTCATATAAATGGCCTCATACAGTAGTATTCTTTAGTGTCTGATTGCATCACAGTATTTTTGAAATTTATCCATGTGATTTCTACAGCAGTAATTCATTCCTTTCTGAGTGCCGTCCCGGTATATGAATTTATCACAGTTGATTCATTCATTGACTTGTTGACATTTGGGTTGTTTCCAGATTTTGACTACAACAGGTAAATTTGCTGTGAACATTCATGTATAAGTCTTTCTGTGGACATTTTTTTGTGGATGAAATGGGTGAATACTTAGAAGTACAATTGTTGGTTAGGTTTTTTTTTATTATTTTTTTTTAAATAGAGACACAGTCGAAGTCTGTCGCCCAGGCTCACTGCAACCTCTGCCTCCCAGCTTCAAGCGATTCTCCTGTCTCAGCCTCCCAAGTAGCTGGGATTACAGGCACATGCTACTGTGCCCAGCTGATTTTTGTATTTTTGGTAGAGCTGGGGTTTCACTGTGTTGGATAGGCTGGTCTCGAACTCCTGACCTCAAGTGATCAAGTGATCTGCCCGCCTCAACCTCCCAAAGTGCTGGGATTACAGGCGTGAGCCACTGTGCCCAGCCTCACATGTTTCATGTAATAAATTAATTTATGCATCTTAGGTTACATTATTTCTTCTCTAATACGTTTATATAGTTCCCAAACTGTTTCTTTTCATCTTTCTCATGCTTAGGCAGCTCTCCCTAGTGTGGGAGATTATTCTATTTCTTCTGAATCTCAAACAGGTTCTAGCCAGTTTTCCTGAGGGAGTGGTGGGAGGTGAGATAAACTGAGATAAGTACAGTGATGCTGCCTGGGCTCTGCTCTGTCTTCACTTAAAAAATTATTTTATTTAATTGGTATGTAACTGATATATATATTTTCAGTGTACATGTGTAAATTGAATGCATTTGTATGATTATTAAAGGCATTTGTATAATGTATAAAGATCCAATCAGGGTAATGAGGATATCCATCCCCTTAAATATTTGCCTTTTCTTTATGCTAGAAACATTTGACTTATTCCCTTTTAGCTGTTTTTTGTTTGTTTGTTTGAAATGGAGTCTCACTTCGGTCACCCAGGCTGGAGTGCAGTGGTGTGATCTCAGCTCACTGCAACCTCCGCCTCCCAGGTTCAAGTGATTCTTGTGCCCCAGCCTTTCAAGTAGCTGTGTTTGCAGACACATACCACCATACCCGGCTAATTTTTTGAGATTTTAGTAGAGATGGGGTTTTGCCATGTTGGCCAGGTTGGTCTTGAACTTCTGAGCTCAAGTGATCCACCTGCTTCTGTCTCCTAAAGTGCTGAGATTACAGATGTGAGCCACCGTGCCCAGTCCCTTGTAGGTATTTTAAAATATACAGTACTTCTTGGATTTTTGTTAACTGTCTTGAGAAGCTTTCCACCATCTAACTGAGGGAGAGTGTCTTTCATTCTGAACTCCAGATTGCTGCCCTGTAGTGGGGAATAATTTTTCATTCCCAATTCAGTGTGGCCCATTACGCTTCAGAGAGGCTCAGTTCCGTTGCTGTCTTCTCTTTCATCTATTTCTTCCCAACTGCTGTTTCTGCTGCCTCTTAGCCAGAGGAGGGAACAAGATAAGAATATCTGTGAGTTTTACTTCCTGCAGATTTGGAACATTGTTGGGAGGTCTGAGATCCTGTCAAGTTCCGGTTGTGAGGGTCAGGAGACTCTAGTGCTGAGTCTCCTTCCTCCTCAGCTGTCTGGAGTTTTTCCCCCAGGACCACCAGGGCTTTAAGTTTACAATCCCTTTTCTTATTTGGCTGCTTCACAGATTTTTTTCTCTTTCCAAAGCTTTTTTTCATTCTTGGTAGCTTTTGCTATTTGACATATTTTAAAAAATATATTTTACGCTGGGCATGGTGGCTTACACATGTAATAGCCTCACTTTGGGAGGCAAAGGCAGGCAGATAACCTGAGATCAGGAGTTGCAGACCAGCCTGGGCAAAATGGTGACACCTCATCTCTACTAAATATACAAAGATTAGCTGGGCATTGTGGTGCACACCTGTAATCCCAGCTACTTGGGAAGCTGAGACAGGATAATTGCTTGAACCTGGGAGGCAGAGGTTGCAGTGAGCCAAGATGATACCACTGCACTCCAGCCTAGGTGGCAGAGTGAGATTCTGTGTCAAAAATAAAAATGTATTTTATTATCTGTCAGAGGAGGAAAATGCTGTGATTTATTTTCATCTTGCCATCTTCCCCCAGAAATACCTTATTTGGTTTTCGGTTTGGAAATCCCTGGTGCTGATTTTCTATCTCTTGATCTGATTAGTTCAGGTTTCTATTAGGGCTTGGAATGCTTTGTTTCTCTGAGTACTGTACTGTATTTTGTCAAGTTTGTTAAAAGAAAAATTCAGACAAGATAAACTTCGGGTTTCTTGAGCATTAAAAGATTCATGCATCTGACAGTGTTCAGCATGGGTGGAGGGTCAGAGAGCTGCTCACGGGTGTGGGCAATGAGCTTTTATAGCAGAAGTCAAGCAGTTACTCGGTTGGCTACAGCTAGGCATTTGCCTCATTTGGGTATGTTCCAGTGAGAGGTTTCTATGTAGCCAATAGGCTGGTTGGCTGTCTGTGACTGGCTGAAACTCATTCAGAATGAAAAGGTCATTTTCAGTTTTCTTTTGTGTGAGTTCAGGGTACAGAAGCAACTGAAGGCTAATGGCGTCCTGCTTAGAGTTCCTTAACAAGTTGAAACTGAGCCTGGCGTGATGGCTGATGCCTGTAATCCTAGCACAGGGAGGCTGAGGTGGTGGATCATGAGGTCAGGAGTTCAAGACCAGCCTGGACAAGATAGAGAAACCCCATCTCTACTAAAAATATAAAAATTAGCTGGGTGTGGTGTTGGGCACCTGTAATCCCAGGTACTCGGGAGACTGAGGTGGAGAATTGCTTGAACCCGGGAGGTGGAGGTTGCAGTAAGCTGAGATCTTGCCACTGCACTCCAGCCTGGGTGACAGAGCAAGACTCCATCTCAAAAAAAAAAAAGTTGAGACTGATTATTATATTAGATATAGTGCAAAATTTAGAACTCTGTAACTGTGACGGATTTATAGAAAATAGGCTCCCTTTTGTTGCCCAACTGTTGTTGCACATGAGCCTCTAGCTGTGGAATTTACTAAGTGAAATAAAATTGGAAACGAATTTTAATAATCCTGTTAGCTGCAGGAAAGGACGGTGTGCCATTAATTATGGGAGGTTGGCTTGTTGCATTTCCACAGAGCACCTAACCATGGGGGATTAAGGAAGGTCATTAGGCCAAGTGACCAATTTCTACTTGTGGAATATTTTGATATGGCTCTCCTGTAAGATTTCTTTTGTTTGTTTGTTTTTGAGACGGAGTCTCACTGTGTTACCCAGGCTGGCGTGCAGTGGCACAATCTTGGCTCATTGCAACCTCTGCCACCCAGGTTCAAGTGATTCTCCTGTCTCAGCCTTCCAAGTAGGTGGGATTATAGATGCCCACCACCACGCCTGGCTGATTTTTGTAATTTTAGTGGAGACGGGGTTTCACCATATTGGTCAGGCTCGTCTCAAACTCCCGACCTCTGGTGATCCACCTGCCTCGGCCTTCCAACATGCTGGGATTACAGGCGTGAGCTGCCACGCCCAGCCAGCAATATTTTTTATACATTAAGTTCTTTGCTCCCCATTTCTCACTTTATTTTATGTTTTAAGAAAAGGTTTTGGTTGTTGTTTTGTTTTTGTATTTTTTGAAATGGAGTCTTGCTCTGTTGCCCAGGTTGGAGTGCAGTGGCACTATCGCTACTCACTGCAACCTCTGCTTCCCAGGTTCAAGCGATTCTCCTACCTCAACCTCCTGAGTAGTTGGGACTGCAGGCAAATGCCACGACTCCTGGCTAATTTTTTGTATTTTTAGTAAAGACGGGGTTTCACCATGTTAGCCAGACTGGTCTTGAACTCCTGGCCTCAAGTGATCTGCCTACCTTGACCTCCCAAGATGCTGACATTATAGGCCTGAGCCACTGCACCCTGCCCTCATCTCTCACTTTGAATGAAGAGTGTCTACAGCTGCAGGGTGCACATAAAATATCCATGCTTCATGCTTTACCAGTTTTGTTACCCAGTTAATAAGTTCAGACATTCAGAGATGTTTAGGTTGATCATGTGAGTTGTTGACAATTTCTGCCAGCATCTTTTGTATCTTTCTTAAAAAGCAGTTTCATATAGAGGTTTTTGAATTGTCTTTGTCTGATCCCCACATGGTTGAGGAGGGGTTAAGGGCATGTGTTGTGTCCTAAACATGGGTTATGTAATACAAACCAATCTGAAGTTAAGTTTGTTTTTTTTTTTAATGAAAAGTTAATGTCCTCATTATGGAAAATTTGATACATTTTGAAAAGAATACAGAAGAAAAAGTCAACCATAATTCCACCATCTATAGATAATCACTGTTTAGGATTTAAAAAGTTATCTACTCCTAGTTTTATTTTCTGTACATCTTTTTACAGTGTTGAAGTTTATGTAGATACTTTCATACCTTTGTTTATGTACTAGGGCTTCTTAACAGTGGCACTCCGGAATTTGAGGTGGGATGATTCCTTGTCATGGGGGTGGGGTTGTCTCGTTTATTTTAGGATGCTCAGCAGCATCTCTGGCCTCTGCTCACTAGATGCTAGCAGCACCTCCTGTTTTGTGAAAGGACTGTGTATTCAGAATGACCCCCAAACACTCACAGAGCTGAGAAACCAATAAATGTGGCAGACAAATCCAGTTTGTCAGTAGAGGGTGATTTTCTGGAGAGAAGCGTAGTTTGGGGCAGCAGTAAGACAGGGAAAGGCCTGCACTGTTACTCCCAGACCCAGGGCTAATCTACCATAGCAAAAGGGTGTACGTGCTCTGTGCAGAGCAATTGAAGGCAGCCTTCTAGAATATGGAAGAATGGTGTGTGTCACAGCCTGTCATTTGTGTGTGATAGCATCAAGGTTGCTTAGCTCTTAAGGCAGGATTTACAGTGAGTGCATGTTCTTACACTAGGGACTGTAACTACAGCAGGAATTAGGAGGCATTCCTGGGACCAGGGTTGAGCAGAAGTCAACATGGTAGATTAGCATCCAAGATGGAGTCACTTTGGTCTCCACCTCCGCTCCAAGTTGTGACAACCAAAAATGTCTCCAGATATTGCCAGATGTCTTGTAGAGGAGCTAAAATTACCCCAGGTTGAGAACTGCTATTTTATATTTAGTTTTATGATATTAAGTACTTCTTCCATGTTAACACAGATTTTTCAGCATCATTTTTAGTGGCCATGTAATATTCCATGGTGTATCTCATCTTCAGTCTTACATTGAGAAGAGTGACATTGGCCGTCTTTAGTACATAGAGCTTTGCAAAATGATTCTGTGACTAGGCAGGTATCGTATTCCATAATCCACTGGTCGGAGTGTTTTTTTAAATTGTGGTAAAAATACATAAAATATGCCAGCTTAACCGTTTTTAGATGCACAGTTCAGTAGCAGTAGGAATGCTCACGTTGTTGTACCACAGCCCTCCATAACCAGTGTATTTACTAGTGAATGCACTAGGTAATGACTTGTTTTTATTTTTGCTTTCTGGTTCTTTTTGTAATTTTAAAATTAACCCTCATCTATGTGATGGAACGTTTTTATTTTTATTTTATTTTTAATAAGTAGCTCTACCTTGAAGATACACTTGTTTTTGTTCAAGAATATTAGAGGTAGTTTTAAAAAAAGTGTTGCAAACTGTTGCAAACATTAAGTGAATATACTAGAAACTAAGTTCACACTTTATACTTTTTTTTTTGAGACAGTCTTACTCTGTCCCCCAGGCTGAAGTGCAGCCGCGCAATCTCGGCTCACCGAAGCCTCTGCCTCCTGGGTTCAAGTGATTCTAATGCCCCCGCCTTATATAATACATTTTCATAAAATATTTTGTGTACTATTTTAGATCCCACTGTTTGGAATCATGTCATCAGATTCTGCAGATCCTTTCTACTGGATGAGAGTTATTCTGGCTTCCAATAGAGGTATGCATGTCTTCTCTTTTTGCCTCCATACTCCTACTCAGCAAACAGATATAAACATATGGATTAGCAGCGATATTTCACTGTCTACAGGGAGGCGGAGGAGATCACTGCCTAGAAAAGCCTAGCATGTAAATAATGACAACACCGTGTAATCACTGTAATCATAGAGAAATCTGTCCTTGGGTTTTCACGGGCTAGAAAACCCTGACCTTCAGTGTCAGAGAAGGTGACATCCAGATAACATTGGAATTGGAGTTCATGTGGGGTGTGGTGGCTCACACCTGTAATCCCAGCACTTTGGGAGTCTGAGGTGGGCGGATCACCTGAGGTTAGGAGTTTGAAACCAGCCTGGCCAACATGGTGAAAACCCCATCACTACTAAAAATAGAAAAATTAGCCAGGCGTGGTGGTGTGCACCTGTAATCCCACCTACTTGGGGCCGGGGGCGGTGGGGGTGCTGAGGCCAGACAATCATTTGAACCTGGGAGATGGAGGTTGCAGTGAGCTGAGATTGAGCCACTGTATTCCAGCCTGGGTAACAGAGTGACACTCTGTCTCAAAAAAAAAAAGTCCAGTGCGTGAAGCAGTGGGGGAGCTCAGCTGGAGCTGAAACTGAAGCCTCAAACAGCGTGGTTGGTCTGGGAAATCGTGGCTGGGAATGAGACTAGCAAGAGGGTAGGGCTAGGCATGAGGTTGCTTGCATTTAGGAACACTGGTTGCCTCTTTTTTGAAACACTTTTTTTAAGTAATCCTCCCACTTCAACCTCCTGAGTAGCTGGGACTACAGGCGCTTGCCACAATGCCTGGCTAATTTTTGTAGTTTTGTAAAGATAGGATTTTGCCATGTTGCTCAGGCTGGTCTTGAACTCCTGGGTTCATGCCATCCTCCCTCCTCGGCCTCCCAAAATGCTGGGATTACAGGTGTGAGCCACTGCACCCAGTCTGGAAGCACTTCAAATAGCTGGCAGATATTTTTTTTAATGTTTTTATGTTATAAAAGTAATATTGGTTTATTATTTTAAAAATGCGCTAGCAATTTTTATACAGATTTATATGAAGCTGAAAAGAAAAGTGTCACTTCTGAGGGGACCTCTGAAGTTGGTAGATTGGTGACTATCCATTTAGGTCTTTTCTTTGTGTACATTCACGTATATCTATATGTCTTATAACTGAAAAATAAGATGTCCTGTATATACTATTCTGCTACTTTGTTTACATCATATCTTACATGAGCTACTAACGGCCATGTTGCTATTCCATTATAAGGATATGCCATGATTTATTTGATTATTGAGTTTGTACTGGATGTCAGCCTTTGCGCTAGGTACGGAGCTTAGAGCAGTGAACAAGGGCAGTGTCCCAATTGTCATGGACTTGATATTTTCTGTTTGGGGAGGTACATTGGGTGGGGAAGGTGCTCTAGGAAGGTGATCTTTGAAGACAACTGCAGGGAATGAGAGAGGAGACCACATGAAGACCTAGGGAGGCACATTCTAGGGAAGAGCCAGTGCAAAGGCCCTGAGGTGAGTGTGTGCTTGATGTGTTCAAAGAACACTAAGACGGGGGCCGGGCATGGAGGCTCATGCCTGTAGTCTCAACACTTTGGGAGGCCGAAGCAGGCAGATCACTTGAGGTCAGGAGTCAGACCAGCCTGGGCAACAAAGTGAGACCCCCCCACCTCTACAGAAAACACAAAAATTAGCCAGGTGTGGTAGCGTGTACCTGTGGTTCCAGCTACTTGGGAGGCTGAGGTGGGAGGATGGCATGAGCCTGGGAGGCAGAGGTTGCAGTGAGCTGATATGACACCACTGTATTTTAGCCTTTGTGACACAGCCAGACCCTGTCTCAAAAGAATGAACATTGAGGAGGTCAGTGTGGGTAGAAGAAATGAAAGAGGGAGGAATGGGGGGATCTGATGTTGCAGATATGTCTAAGTCAGATCATGAAGGGCTTGGAGCCTGTTGGAGCATATTTTAAGGAAGATGGGAGTCTTCTGCAGGCCATTAGAGTCCTTTTGTATCATATATTACATTCTCCCTCAATTTTATATCATTATAAACAATGCTACAATGAAGGCTACCACATGCCTCTGTGATGTTTTGATAGAATGAAGTTCTAGAAGGTCAACTTTTAGGTCACAAGGTATGTATACTTAAATGTTTGATAGATAAAGCTAAATTATCTTCCAAAACAGTTGTTTTATCTGTTTTTGAGACCGAGTTTTGCTCTTCTTGACTATGCTGGAGTGCAATGGTGAGGTCTCAGCTCACCGCAACCAACTTCTGCCTCCTAGGTTCTAGTAATTCTCCTGCCTCAGCCTCCCAAGTAGCTGGGATTACAGGTATGCGCCACCACGCCTTGCTAATTTGTATTTGTAGTAGAGATGGGGTTTTTCCGCATTGGTCAGGCTGTTCTCAAACTCTCAACCTTAGGTGATCCACCCACCTCGGCCTCCCAAAGTGCTGGAATTACAGGCATGAGCTACTGCACCCGGCGTGTTTTATCTTACACTCTAAGTGACAATATACGAGAATGACCATTTCTCTTTCAACAATGGATATTATTAGTATTTTAGTCTTTGTCAGACGGGTAAAAGTTGACATCTGTTATTCAATTTTGATTTCTTTATAGACTGGTGAGTTTGAACTCTGTTTTATGTTTTCGTGGAACATTTATATTTTTTCTATAAGTGGACTTTTTATTAGTGTGTTAGATTCCTTTTGGTTATAAGTAATAGGAAACTAGATACTTTCGTAGTCCGTAGGTGTGATGAGTGGACTTTCACGCTCATGTGTGAAATGTGCGTCTCTCCAGCCTTGTTAGGATGTTGGACATGACTGTCTGACATGAAAAGAAAAAAGAAAAACTTTTAAATAAAGAAAAAAATAAGAAATAGGAAATCACTGACTAAACAGAAACAGAAAACTTACTGGAAGGATACGAGGAGGATGGAAAAATAACCAAATAAACTGGTTATTTTCTGGAGTCTAAAGTGGAGGTAAACAGCTAAGCCCCAGGGAAAGGGAGAGCCAGGCCAGCCCTTAGTCCTCAGCAGCAGGGATTGGTGAACCTTTTCTTTGTGATTCAACCTCACACTCCAGATTCTTCATTTATTAGTTTAAGATTCCAAATGACTAGGGTTCACACAGGGCTGAATCAGCTTCTGTTAGAGTTCTGGGGTTGCATAGTACAGGATTGGGTGCTGGGGCCTATTACTATGTGATAGTTTCCTGAGAAAGCTTCATCAGGAGCAGACCCATCATGTATCTGCTGTTTCTCTTTTAAATTGGTTTGTTCACTTTTGAATTGATTTGTAAGAGCTCTTTGCATATTAGAGATAAGAACTCTGTCATTTGTGCTCATCGTTTTTTTCTTTTTTGGGAAAGGCTCTTGCTCTTTTGCCCAGGCTGGTGTGCAGTGGTGTGAACACAGCTCATTGCATGCAGCCTTGACATCCTGGACTCAAGTGATACTCCTGCCTTAGCCTTCCAAGTAGCTGGGACCACGAGTGGGCATCACCATGTATGGCTAATATTTTGATTTTTTGTAAGACAGGGTCTCACTTTGTTGCCTAAGCTGCTCTCAAACTCCTAGCCTCAAGTGATCTGCCTGCCTCAGCCTCCTAGAGTGTTGGGATGACAGGTGTGAGTCACCACACCTGCCTGAAGAGTTTTATTCTAATTGTTAGGCTGCCTTTTGCCACATAGAGGTTTCTAAATTGTATCTAATCATATATCCCATCTTTTCTTTTGTGGGCTCTAGATATTTTGCCATGCTTAGAAAGACTTTCTTCCTTAACATTATAAGCTATTCACCCATGTTTCCTTCTAGTACTTTTGTAATTTATCCTTTATGCTTAAATTTTCTATACATGGAGGCCCGGTGCAGTGGCTCATGCCTGTAATCCCAGTGCATTGGGAGGCCAAGGAGGGCAGATCACTTGAGGTCAGGAGTTTGAGACCAGTCTGGCCAATGTGGTGAAACCTCGTCTCTACTGAAAATATAAAAATTAGCCGGGTGTGATGGCTCACACCTGTAATCTCTGCTACTCGGAAGGCTGAGACAGGAGAATCGCTTGAACCCAGGAGGCAGAGGTTGCAGTGAGCCGAGATCATGCCATTGCACTCCAGCCTGGGTGACAGTGAGATTCCATCTAAAAAAAAAAAAAAAAATTCTAAACATGTAGCATGTATTTTGATGTAAGTCATGAGGTATGAGGTATGGAATCTAGGTTTAATTTTCTAAAAATGGCCAATTTTTTGCCAAGGTGTATTTTTCTCTTTTTTCTTTTTTTTTTTTTGAGATGGAGTTTTGTTCTTGTTACCCAGGCTGGAGTGCAATGGCGCCATCTCGGCTCACCGCAACCTCCGCCTCCTGGGTTCAGGCAATTCTTCTGCCTCAGCCTCCTGAGTAGCTGGGATTACAGGCACGCGCCACCATGCCCAGCTAATTTTTTGTATTCTTAGTAGAGACGGGGTTTCACCATGTTGACTAGGATGGTCTCGATCTCTCGACCTCGTGATCCACACGTCTCGGCCTCCCAAAGTGCTGGGATTACAGGCTTGAGCCACCACGCCCGGCCTATTTTTCTCTACTGATTTGAAGTGCCATATTTCTAATATCAAATGTTCATTAAAACTTTATTAAATCTATTTCTGGATGAGAGCTATTTTTGCAATAATTTTTGGTGTCTAATACCTTGAACACTAAAACATGTTTTTATTTTTTGCTATTGAAGAAGTATCTGAGACAACATAAAAAATTCCCCTTAAGGTGGAATGTTTTCTCATATGAAAGGCAGCTTTTCAGCATTTATGAAAATAGGATTGGCCACGCCTGTAATCCAAGCACTTTGGAGGCCAAGGCTGGCGTATCACCTGAGGTCGGGAGTTCAAGACCAGCCTGACCAACATGGTGAAATCCTGTCTTTATAAAAAAAAAAAAAGAAAAGAAAAGAAAACAGGATTTAAGGGCACGGTGACTCATGCCAGCACTGTGGGAGGCCAAGGTGGGTGGATCATTTGAGGTTGGGAGTTCAAGACTAGTCTGACCAACATGGAAAAACCCTGTCTATACTAAAAATACAAAATTAGCTGGGTGTGGTGGCAGGTGCCTGTAATCCCAGCTACTCAGGAGGCTGAGGCAGGAAAATCACTTGAAACCGGGAGGCAGAGGTTGGGGTGAGCCAAGATCTGGCCATTGTACTTCAGCCTGGGCAACAAGAACAAAACTCCCTTAAAAAAAGGAGTGATGTGACAGAGCGGCCGAGGAAGAGTCTCGACAGTGTGGAATTGCTTAATTCTGTACCTGCCTTACACAGTTGGCATATTCGATTTTCTTATTTTTCACTATTAATTCTTTTTTTCCTTTTGATATGCATCTCACTCTTGCCCAGGCTGGAGTGCAGTGGCACCATCTCAGCTCACTGCAACCTCCACCTCCTAGGTTCACGTGATTTTCCTGCCTCAGCCTCCTGAGTAGCTGGAATTACAGGCACCTGTCCCCACACCCGGCTAATTTTTGTATTTTTGGTAGGGACAGGGTTTCACCCTGTTGGCCAGTTGGTCTTGAACTCCTGACCTTAGGTGATTTCCCAGTCTTGGCCTCCCAAAGAGCTGGGATTACAGGCCTGAACCACTGCGCCAAGCCTCTAGTACTTTTTATTCAGGGCATTGTTGCAGGATTGTGTTAATAAATGATAACTTTTCTTAGCAGTTAATGTTTACGAAATGAAAATGTGCTTGTTAAAATGTACACGTGTTTCACTTGAGGTAATTTGGGAGTGGGACCCCTCTAAATCAGCTGTATGGTGTACAGTAAACATGGCATACTTCTTTCCCCTTCCTTTGCAGGAACTTTAATGGAACTGGGGATCTCCCCAATTGTAACATCTGGTTTGATTATGCAGCTGTTAGCTGGAGCCAAAATCATTGAAGTTGGAGATACACCGAAAGATAGAGCTTTATTCAATGGAGCCCAGAAACGTGAGCATTCATGCTGTTAAAGAGCTTTTTCCAAATTTGAAACTGCTTGTGGGAAAGATGTTTTCTATCATCTTTTTTTTGTCTTTGGTTGTAAGCATGTACTCCTTTCCCCCCAATTCTTGTCAGTATTTGGTATGATCATAACCATTGGGCAAGCCATTGTGTATGTCATGACGGGGATGTACGGAGACCCTGCGGACATGGGTGCTGGGATCTGTCTCCTTATCATTATTCAGGTAAGAAAGCCTGTATTTTCCCATGCAGATAACAAAACACTTTGACTCATTTTTTCTTTTCTAACAGTTATTTAGGTGATTCACTGACTCATTTTCTTACTTTTGAATTATTATAGTATTTTGATGACTGAAGTGATATGTGTAAATTTTTTTAAAACATTCTATGACCGTGATATGTTCAAGTTCTGTTGATGTGAAAAAGCCAGATTTATTCTAATAGCTTTACAATTGCACTGTATGGATCAACTGTATCGTATTGTTTCTGAGGTCCACATTTGTCACGTTGATGTCTCTGCAATCAGGATTTTTTTGTACAGCAAACAGTGCCTTCCACTTGTATTTGTCCAGGAGGCAGCCATGCTGTTGTGACTTTCTGCGCCTGTGTCAGCTTGTGCCCGTCGTCCTGACCTCAGTTGGCTGAGTGCATTCTTGACAGAACTGGTGTTTGAGTTCAGTGGCTGTCTAAAGGCATTCAGAAAATCTGTTGCAATTTGCATTGAATGAAAGTTATTGCTTATGTATAGAAAGGCAGGCTAGATGATAAACATCAACCTCTAGGCCTAAAATATGTTTTTGTAAGTAGAAAATTAAAATTCTTTGTAGTAAGGTATTGTGTCATAAGTTAATTGGCAGTATTCTTTTCTTGGTAGTACACAAAATAATGATGTTTTAAATGATAATATCTTAGAGTCAGTGAAAACACTATATATACACACATAAATATGTTCGATGGGTTTTTTAAATGGTTGCTTGGGAATGGAATTTTTAAAGGTCAACATGATTACAAGTGTCCTAAGTATCTTAAAGTATGTTGGGTTTAGAAGATATTTCTCTATTGTACAATGCTTAAAAACCATTTAGAGAAATTACTCAGGAATGGATTGTACTTAAGTTATGTTTCTTGTGTTTTGAGAAGAAGTTTGCTTAAGTTAATAAACAATGGGTATCTGGAGTCCTGGTTTTCTTGGAAGTGCCTCTTGTACACTTTATGCAATTAGGATTAATTTAGGAAATTTTTTCTATCGGTTCAAAAGATCAAGCTCAGAAAAATATTTTTTAATAATCTCAAAGACCAGTTTATTAACATATATAGAGAGAGATCTATCTCAGACTAGCATGGTTGAGCATTCTGGTTTTTTTATTGTACTTTAAGTTCTGAGGTACATGTGCAGATCTTGCAGGATTGTTGGATCGGTACACACATGTCATGGTGGTTCGCTGCCTCCATCTCCCTGTCACCTACATCAGGTATTTCTCCCAAAGTTATCCCTCCCCAACCTCTTCACCCCCTGCTGTTTCTCCCCTAGCCTCCCACCCCACAACAAACCCCAGTGTGTGATATTCCCTAGCATTCTGTTTTTTAAATTAGAAACTTTATATAGGAAGCAAAACATAAGATTATTTAATGAGTGTGACTTCTGTCCAGAAAGCTAGGTTGTTCAAATATTTATTTAGCATCGTTAATAATAGACATGACTTTTCTAATGAGATGGAACTGTTTTGTCATTTGACCAGGGCAGGAATTTTTAATGGATGATCAGGTTCTTTGGAAGCTTTCTGATGCCCATTGTGTTCCCATTTGGTAGAAGATATGTTTTCTTAAAGAATAACTGTCAGGTGCAGTGGCACACACCTGTAATCCAGCACTTTGGGAGGCCGAGGTGGGCCAATCACTTCAGGTCAGGAGTTTGAGACCAGCCCGGCCAACATGGTGAAACCGTCTCTACTGAAAACACAAAAATTAGCCAGGCGTGGGTGGTGTTACGTGCCTGTAGTCCCAGCTACTAGGGAGGCTGAGGCAGGATAATCACTTGAACCCGAGAGGTGTAGGTTGCAGTGAGCCGAGATCCCACCACTGCATTCTAGCCTGGGCAACAGAGTGAGACTCTGTCTCAAAAAAAAAAAAAAAAAAAAAAAATGAGGCCAAGCACGGTGGCTCACACCTGTAATCCCAGTGCTTTGGGAGGCTGAGGCAGGCAGATCACAAGGTCAAGAGATAGAGACCATCTTGGCTAACATGGTGAAGCCCCATCTCTAGTAAAAATACAAAAATTAGCTGGGCATGTTGGCGGGCAGCTATAGTCCCAGCTACTCAGGAGTCTGAGGCAGAAGAGTCTATTGAACCTGGGAGGCAGAGGTTGCAATTAGCCGAGATTGTGCCATTATACTCCAGCCTGGGTGACAGAGTGAGACTGTCTCAAAAAAAAAAAGAGATTAAGTTTGTGTTTATTTATCCATTTGCAAATCACTTGATTAGCAAATTTACAGCCCTTGGGAATTAGGGGAAGAGGCTCCTTGGATGGGGAAAGAAGATACTCTGGAGACTGATTTTAGTATCTTTCAGTGCTTAGGGTCTCTCTTCATATGCCTTAGTCATTGTCGAGGATATGGGCAGGCCAGTTGTTACCTTAAGTTTTGTTTCTTTATAGCATTTTCTTTATGCAACCCAGAGTTTAGAATAATCTTAATTTTTAAAAGACACTTTAGAACTGGCATGTAGCTCTTAGAACATTATATATCAGGAAAATGTCTCTAGTATCTTATTAAGGTTATATTCAGACTTTAAGGGATCTACACTGAACAATTCTCAGCTAGCTAGCTAAAGGACTGACTTCTTACAGAGTCACTTGTGGATTTAAATTGATACAAAATAGAGTTAGGCTATTTTGATGTTTATTTTCAGTATTCAGAAATCCAGAAATACAGTCCAAGAATGAAACAAGTGAAGTGGATGGATACTAATTCATTTACATGAATTCTCATATACAAATATATGTGTTATGGTTAATTCTTCTAGTGCTAATGTATAAAGAGATGTCACATTTGATTGTAGGTGGGCAGTGACCCATTTGTGTCTATTCGAGGCATTGCTAACACTGAAAATATGTGGATACGCTGGAGAGCTGTGATTGGATGTTTGTGTTTCATCCAGAAACAGAGATTTTGAAAACTGTTTGCATGCAGTTATGGAAGGTACTTCTCACTATTTGTTCCTGTTTCATTCACATGGTTAGTGTTTTTTAGCTAGTGAGTTTAGAAATCTAAATAGCAGGTCTTGATTGAAAATTCCAAAATAAGTATTAGAGAATATCAGTGTGCATGGCACATGATAAAGGCGAATATTCTGTTTTGAAGTCTTCTGTTTTTACGTATATTCTGACATCCTTAACAAAGGTAGTTTGACACAACTAAGTTGTGTGTGGTGCCGTTTGCAGGGTTGAAATGTAAAGTGCCGTGTGTCTGCTGGCTCAGCATACATGTCCCTTCCCTGTGAACATGCAGTTAGGGTTCTGGTCCCATTACTGCAGATGCTGCTGTCACTTCCTGGTTTCCCATCCCTTTTCACAGGCATGCATGGTATTTACTGTTTTTTATTCCCTTAATTATAGAAACTGCTTCTTGTTCCTCTATAATTTCTTCCTCCCACTGGGAAAACCCGAGTTTAATTTTCCCAGGACGTATATGAACCACTCTGTAGTCTGGTGGACACTGTTCTGAACAGGGTTCTGGAGAATTAGAGTTGTTTCAGGGCCGCTGGGGACTTTGGAGAGGTCATTTCTCAAGGCCCGTCACGATGCTTTCTGGTGACTGATGGTTCATGGACAGCTGTCATTTCCAGCCTGATGATGGGTTTCTGTATTTATGATGGAGAGTATCTATTCACTCATTACATGATTGTGGTTAAATAAAATCTGGTAGTGAGTCTTAACCTCTACATTCTTTTGTCAAGATGTCAAACTTGGTTTTCAAGCAGTAAAGGATTAGCATGATCTCTCTTAGAAGCTTGGAGAATTACCCTTTCTCCAGTCCATTGAAAGTCAAACTAAAAGACTGTAAATAGACAAGTTAGGTTGTGTCCAGCCATTGAAATGGCAGTTCGGGAACAAACACCACCGTGTAAGGTAAGCATGCTTAAAATGGTCTAATGTGGTTACTTTGGTCACTCTTCGAACAGGTGATATAAAGTGAGTACAAAATGAGGGAGGGTGGCTTGAGAGCTGGGAGGATTGGAAGTGGCTTCCTCACTTGTGCAGGAGGGTGTCTTTAAAGTGGGGACATGTTGTGAGGTTGGGGGCAGGAAGCATATTTTCTTCCTGTCTTGATCAGGTTATTCAAGTGCAGGAAAGGGGTCATATGACTGAGGAGGTCACTTGAAAGACTAGGAATTGTTCTTAATGTATGCTTTTATGGAAATGTCTTCTCCAAGAAGCAAGTTAAGAATTTTCAATATACCATAAATTAAAGTTGGTATGCTTTCATTTTTAAAAACATTACGAACAGGCTGGGCATGGTGTGTCAAGCCTGTAATCCCAGTACTTTGGGAGGCCAAGACGGGCAGATCACCTGAGGTTGGGAGTTCGAGACCAGTCTGACCAACATGGAGAAACCCCATCTCTACTGAAAATACAAAATTAGTTGGGCATGGTGGTGCATGCCTGTAATCCCAGCTACTCGAGAGGCTGAGGCAGGAGAATCGCTTGAACCCAGGAGGCGGAGGTTGCAGTGAGCCAAGATCGCTCCTTTGCACTCCAGCCTGGGCAACAAGAGCGAAACTCCCATCTCAGGAGGGGGCAGGGGAAGAAAACATTATAAGCTTAACCTTAACTGATTTCAAATTTATATTCAATCTGTGTCACTCTGTGTATAGAATGCATTTTTACATTATTGCTTGAGTACATATTTGAGTTCTACTTTTTTCTTCTGTACACATTGTATAGAATATACATGTATGTAAAATATATATAATGCTTTTTTCAAAGGATCAACACAGCGGTTAGACTTATCCTTTGATGGCAGTGTACATTTCCATCTTGCTATTATACCAGAATTCATCTGACTCTGTACTTCCTTGGAGGTATTGGGGCTGTTTTCAGTTTCTTGCTGTCATAAATTCTAGAATACTGTGATCATTTTTTGTTGTGCTTTTTAAACAGGCTTTATTTAAACATTGCAAAAGAAACTATTCAGATAAGTGTAAATAGAATTTAAAAGTTGAAATGCCTGCTTTATAATTCAACAATATTTCCAGTCCTCTTACTGCTCTCAGTTGGCCCGAGTAACTAAAAGCCGGTCTAAAGATGCAGTTGGTCCTAACAGTGAGATTGCAACGAGTAGGCCTTAATATTGAAAATGCCCCTAGCTTGGAAATAGCAGCGGTGTTCCTCGCCCCCTTCCTTGAGTTTGTTCTTGCTTCTGCTTACTTGCATTTCTTTCCCCACAGTTGTTTGTTGCTGGTTTGATTGTGCTGCTGTTAGATGAGCTGCTACAGAAGGGTTACGGCTTGGGGTCTGGGATTTCCCTCTTTATTGCCACCAACATCTGTGAGACCATTGTCTGGAAGGCCTTTAGTCCCACTACCATTAACACTGGCAGAGGTACATCGCACAGTGACTGCAACTGCACGAGTTTTGCTGGATGTGTGCTGGGAACAAACCCATCATGCCGCAGTACATGCCTAAGAGCCATTCTGGTTTGCTCTCCTAGGGGATAAGGAATGCGGATTCTTCAAAACTTAATAAGCAGAGATTTGTGGAGTATGCAATGCTACCCCAGAGAGCATAGCATCAAAATTTTAGCCTCTGCTCGTTTAAAATTTCAGTGGTTGCAAACAGACTTTTAAAATTTTGTTTGTTAACTTTGCTTAAGCCATTGCTGCAGTCATTTATTTGACTGACTTCAGCATTCCTAGGGGGATAAAAAGGTAGTAGATTTAGATTTTTCACATGAAAAGACTGTTGCTCATTGACTCTACCTGGAGCGCTCATACTTTGCTGCTCTTCTAATTGGCTTTGTAATAGCTCCGAAGTTTTGAAATATTTCATTCTCTCCCTTTCCTCATCTCCACTTCTGTCAGATGCTGTCCTACATGGTTAATACTCTGATCCCAGCCTTAAGAAAATAGTAATGATTATTAATGTTCTTGGTGCATTAAACTTCAAGGCACGTTTGATACAGTGACATGTATCTCTTAATTCTGACATCTCTACTCTGCTTTGCTGCTTTTTTATTTTTCCTAAAAATACTCTTTTCCTTCCCTAAAGTAAAAGAGGCAAATCTCTATGAATGAAATTTGGCTTTGGTAAATTTTACTTTGTATGTTTTCATCAAGAACAGTCTCTTGAGAAAACTTTGGATTTATGCTATAAAAAGATAGATTTGCCTCAGTGATCTAGATATTTTTAGAACTTGCTCACATGGCTATCTGATAAAGCAGACATTGGTGAATTCCTTTGACTCGTATTTTCTGCTGTATATGGACTTTCACGGTTATTTGAGCTTTGGGACAGCTTTGGACAATGAGTCCACAGGTTGTGTCTGTCTTGATTTTGCAGGTACCGAGTTTGAGGGCGCAGTCATAGCTCTGTTCCATTTGTTGGCCACCAGAACGGACAAAGTCCGAGCTTTACGGGAGGCTTTTTATCGGCAGAACTTACCCAATCTCATGAATCTCATTGCTACGGTTTTTGTGTTTGCTGTTGTTATATATTTCCAAGTAAGTCTAATCTTTTCATCAAAGTAAGTGGGATGTAGACTTTTATGTTGCTCTTGAAGAGAATGCCATTTGACATGCTAGTGTTTAACAAGTCAGAGTTTAAGATCAAGTGAAACAAGTAGCTTTGTAATTAGAGTCTCCAGACTGTCATTTTAAGGTGTGAAATATTGGAGTCAAGTACTTTTTTTGTTTTTTGTTTTGAGCCATCAGCAGGAAGCAGACTGTGAACACTTTAAAAGGCAGAACGTCTTTGTTAGCATTGTGTTTTCTTTTCTTTTTCTTTTTCTTGTTTTGAGATCGAGTTTCATTCTTGTTCCCCAGGCTGGAGTGCAGTGGTACAATCTTGGCTCACTGCAGCCTTCGTCTCCTGGGTTCAAGCTATTCTCCTGCCTCAGCCTCCCGAGTAGCTGGCATTAGAGGCATGTGCCAGCATGCCTGGCTAATTTTCTATTTTTAGTAGAGATGGGGTTTCACCATGTTGGTCAGGCTGTTCTCGAACTCCTGATCTAAGATGATCTGCCCACCCGGGCCTCCCAAAGTGCTGGGATTACCTGGCCTTCTTTTTTTTTTTTTTTGAGATGGCATATCGATTTTTTGCCCAGGCTGGAGTGCAGTGGTACAATCTTGGCTCACTGCAACCTCCGCCTCCCAGGTTCAAGCGATTCTCCTTCTTTGGCCTCCCAAGTAGCTGAGCTTACAGGCACGTGCCACAATGCCCAGCTAATTTTTGTATTTTTAGCAGAGATGGGATTTTACCACATTGGCCAGGCTGGTCTCAAACTCCTTACTTCAGGTGATCCACCTGCCTCGGCTTCCCAAAGTGCTGGGATTGCAGGTGTGAGCCCCTACACCCGGCTGGTGTTGTCTTTTCATACTCCCCACTGTTATACGTTTTCCCTCTCTGTTCTCTGTTCTTTTCTTATGTGCCTAGTTCCCCGACTGACTCTCAATTTCCTTTTTCAGGGATTTCGCGTTGACCTGCCCATTAAGTCGGCCCGCTACCGCGGACAGTACAGTAGCTACCCCATCAAACTCTTCTACACTTCCAACATCCCCATCATCCTCCAGTCGGCCTTGGTGTCAAACCTGTATGTTATTTCCCAGATGCTGTCGGTTCGATTTAGTGGCAACTTTTTAGTAAATTTACTAGGACAGTGGGCTGTGAGTATTATGTTTGTTTATATTACTTAAAGTTTATTATAATTTGTATTTCTTGGTTATATTTTTAATGGGATGAGGTTGACATTGGAGTGTTTGCTGTAATATTTTTAGGGTCACTTACCTATAGCAGAGTTTATTATTTATTTGGAAGAACTGGTTAAATGTTGCAGAACTAAGATTGCCCAAGTACTTTTTATTATTTTGCTGTCTGGGAAGTATTTTCACATCTCATTTGAATGACCTTTTAGGCTAAAATTGTTGTTGATTTCATAAAATTAATTTCCTATTTTGTAATCTTATTCCAGTATTATCTATAATAATGCTTTTTAAAAAATGCTGGGGGTGGTGGCTCATGCCTGTAATCCCAGCACTTTGGGAGGCTGAGGTGGGTGGATCACCTGAGGTAAGGATGTCGAGACCAGACTGGCCAACATGGTGAAACTCTGATTCTACTAAAAATACAAAAATTGGCCAGGCGTGGTAGTGGGTACCTGTAGTCGCAGTCATTCAGGAGGCTGAGACAGGGGAATTGCTTGACCCTGAGAGGTGGAGGTTGCAGTGAGTTGAGATTGTGCCACTCTTCATTCCAACCTGGGCGACAGAGAGGGACTTCGTATCAAAAAAAAATGCTGCTTGCTGCTGCTAACATATGAGTTACTGGACTCATCCTATCCTTCCCTGTCTGCCACCTCTCCTCCAGGCCTCTTCCATTTTTCATGGTCTGAATGGCAATAAACTAACTTGTGATGAACTGGGCTGGAGATAGGCATGTTATTAACTAGATGGTAGAGACAGCAGTGTTGCTAGTAATATAATCTTGTAAGTTCTGACTTCCTTTCATAGATCCCCCTTGTCATAATTTTTTCCAAAGCAGTCTAACCACATTGTTATTGAAGCGGTGAGTTACTGTAGTACTGAATTTTCATTGGTTTAAATTCTATCACCTAATAAGGGGGTATTTTCCCTCTTAAATTTTAGATGATAGCCAGGCGTGGTGGCTCACACCTGTATTCCCAGCACTTTGGGAGACCGAGGAGAAAGGATAGCTTGAAGGCCAGGAGTTTAAGACCTGCCTGGGCAACATAGTGAGAACCCATCTCTACAAAACAATTTAAACATAAGCTGGGCACAGTGTTGTGTGCCTGTAGCCCTGTGTACTGGGAGGATTGCTTGAGCCCAGGAGTTCGAGGCTGCAGTAAGCTAGATTATACCACTGCACACTAGTCTGGGTGACAGAGTGAGACCCTGTCTCAGAAATAATAGTATTTTTAAAAGATTATTGTCCTTTATTCTTTGCCACAGGATGTAATTCTAGAATTTGCACCCCACCAAAGAATACTATTTTTTTGTACCGTTATTCTTGAAATATGGTGTTTATTCTGTGCATTTGTCTTAATATGCTATCTTTGGCATTATAAGTTATGGCAACTCATACCTTTCTGCTTCTACTGAATGTCAAAGAAATTAGTTTAACAGAATAAAACAGTAACTCTCATATGTTAGTTGAAGGGAATAGGGTTCCCTTTATTCATAATACTTCTTTTCCATTCATTTCACAGAAGGGTGATGACCTGTTGTCTTCTGGCCTAATATTATAGTGAAGACAGGCGAGTTAGAGACGGGAATAAGCAGGATGCTGCTTCTCCCTTCTCAGCTGTAGTGTCCAGTAGCAGTTACTTCCTTATCAGAGTTTGAGAGCAGTTAGTGCTTTGAGTCGTTGGTCCTGTACAAATTGTGTTATGATCTTGACTAAGAGTCTTCTGAATGAGAGAATTATTGGGAAATAGTGCTTTTGATCTGGAACTAATGTTCTAGGGGCACAGTAAAGAAATCATTTGGCAGGAATCAGGCCGGGCACGGTGGCTCACGCCTGTAATCCCAGCACTTGAGGAGGCTGAGGCAGGTGGAACACCTGAGGTCAGGAGTTCAAGCCAGCCTGGCCAACATAGTGAAACACTGTCTCTCTTGAAAACGCAAAAAATTAGTTGGGTGTGGTGGCAGGTGCCTGTAATTCCAGCTACTAGGGAGACTGAGGCAGGAGAATCACTTGAACCCGGGAGGCAGAGGTTGCAGTGAGCCAAGATTGTACCATGTACTCCAGCCTGGGGAACAAGAGTGAAACTCCATCTCAAAAAGAAAAAAAAAAGATTGTTTCTTATAATAACATACAAACCATATAAAGTTTAAGTAGCATGTTAAGTCTTATGTCAATATTTTAGTTGACTGCATTAATATTTTCATATGGAAGAATCATTCATAGGGATCTTAATATACTGGATACTCATAGCTCAGAAAATTTGAGATTTTAAGTATAATCAGAGGTTGACTGTAAATGTAATCATACTCCTATTTTTAGAAATGGAAGATTTTTTTAATATATAATTCTTAAAAATGACTCAGTATTCTCACAGTGTCTTACATGTAATAGATGCTCACTATATAATTTTGAATGTGTGAAGGTATTAGACACAAAAGTACATCCTTAAGTTATGTAGAATGATTAGCTGTAGATGCCTTGAACTAAAAACACTGTCATTTCTGAGAAGTTTGCAAAGTCATACAAATGTATCCCCAACTGACTAAGCTGGCCTCTTGTTCTTTGTACTCCTGTGCTGTAGGATGTCAGTGGGGGAGGACCCGCACGTTCTTACCCAGTTGGAGGCCTTTGTTACTATCTTTCTCCTCCCGAGTCCATGGGCGCCATCTTTGAAGACCCTGTCCACGTAGTTGTTTATATCATCTTCATGTTGGGATCATGTGCATTCTTCTCTAAGACATGGATTGAAGTGTCTGGTTCCTCAGCCAAAGATGTAAGTGTGTGGTTTATTTTAAAATAAAACTCTTGGCAAGGCGTGGTGGCTCACATCCGTAATTGTGGCACTTTGGGAGGCTGAGGCAGCTGCATCACTTGAGCTCAGGAGTTTGAGACCAGGCTGGGCAACATGGTGAGAGACCCCATCTTGACTAAAAAATACAAAAAATATTAACTGGGCATGGTGGTGCATGCCTATGGTCCCAGCTACTTAGGAGGCTGAGTGTGGGAGCATCAAGTGCTGGAGTCTGGGAGGTGGGGGTTGCAGTGAGCCAAGACCACACCACCGCACTCCAGCCTGGGTGACAGAGCGAGATCCTGTTTCAAAAAACTAAAAAAGGCCAGGTACAGTGGCTCATGCCTGTAATCCCAGCACTTTGGGAGGTGGAGGTGGGCAGATCACAAGGTCAGGAGATTGACACCAGCCTGGCCAACATGGTGAAACTCTGTCTCTACTAAAAGTGCAAAAATTAGTCGGAGGTGGTGGTGTGTGCCTAAGATCCCAGCTACTCGAGAGGCTTAGGCAGGAGAATCACTTGAACCCAGAAGGCTGAGGTTGCAGTGAGCCGAGATCATGTCATTGAACTCTAGCCTGTCTCCAAAAAATAAATAAATAAATGAAAGTTTTTTTAAAAAGTAAAATAAACTTTTTGGGAAAAAAAATTCATATTTAATTGTCAAAATAGTAGTTGATACATTTTTTTATAACTTAATTTATACATTTTAAATGAGTTAGTGTTACCGTAGCGGGCTAAAAATTGGTTCCCAAAAGGTGAAAAATTCTTAGATATTACAGTGGTTTGCAACCCTCCTACAAAACAAAATCCTACTTGTTTGGTAATGAAAGAAGGGTTGAGCAGCCCCAGTTTCATCTGAGTAACATGGACCGGAGCAGCACTGAAGCTTGCTTTCCTCAGGCTTAATGGGAATGATTAAGACAGTGCACTTTCAGGTTATTGCATGTGATGAGCACTTCACATACAACGTGGTAGATGTGAGCATTGAAATGTTAGAGTTTGATTTTGAAAGTTGTTTTTCTCTTGGCAGGTAGCTAAACAGCTGAAAGAACAGCAAATGGTAATGAGGGGTCACAGAGACACCTCTATGGTTCATGAGCTTAATAGGTAAGGCCATTAGGTTGAAGCCTTTATAGGCCTGTGTTTGTATTTCAGTCTTTCATTCATGGCTAAATGTTTTCCTTTGTTCAAGTTCATATTTAAAGTACTTCTGTTCACACAAATGAATGAAAATTTAACACAAAACTGGTTTTCCATGTCAAAACTGACACCTGAATTATGAATTGAAATTGTGATCACTGCAAGGCCCATCCCAGTGGTACAATCTTGCAGATCATTGGTGTTCTCAGCATTGGCTGGCTGCACATAAAACCACCACAGAGCTTTTAAAAAAGGATCTTCCAGGAATTGGGCCTTATTTGGTTTGGGGTGAGTTTCAGGTATCAGGGTTTTATTTTTTGGTAACAGCTTTATTGAGATAAAATTTAGATACCATGTAATTCACTCCCTTGAAATACACTGTTTAGGATTTTTTTAGTATTAGTCATAAGTTTAATTTTAAACACATTTTCACCACCCAGAAAGAAACCCTGTACCCACTAGCCCACCCTCCCAACCACCAACCCCAGGCAGCCACTTTTAACTCTGTCTCTACAGATTCTGTACATTTCCTATAAATGGAATCATAAAATGTATATATTTTGTAAGCGGCTTCTTTCACTTTGCATCATGTCTTCACAGTTCATATACTTAATTCCTTTCTATTCATGAATAATATTCGATTGTTGGGCTTTGCCATACTGTATCAGTTGATAGAAATTTGGGTTGTTTCCCCTTTTTATGAATAATGCTGTTATGAACATATTTGAACAAATTTTGCATGGATGTATGTTTTCATTTCCCAAGGAGTAGAACTGTTGGGTCATATGGTAACTGACTGTGTGTTGAACATTTTTGAGGAGGTGCTCAACTATCTTCCAGGGTGGCTGCCCGGTTCCTCATTCCCACTAGCCATGTATGTGGTTCCACTGCTGCATGTCCTCGCCAGCACTAATTCTGGCTTTTTAATTTTAGCCATCTAGGATGAGTGCATGAGAAGTGGGGCAATCACAGCTCACTGCAGCCTCCACCTCCTGGGCTCAAGCAGTCCTCCCCACCTCAGCCTCCCAGAGTAGCTTGGGACCACGGGTGTGTGCTACCACAGCCAGCGATTTTTTTTTTTCCTGAGATGGGGCCTCACTCTGTCGCCCAGGCTGGAGTGCAGTGGCACCATCTCAGCTCACTGCAACCTCCACCTCCTGGTTTTAAGTGATTCTCCTGTCTCAGCCTCCCAAGTAGCTGGGATTAGAGGCATGCGCCGCCATGCCTGGCCAATTTTTGTATTTTTAGTAGAGATGGGGTTTCACCATGCTGGCTAGGCTGGTCTTAAACTCCTGAGCTCAGCTCATCTGCCTGCCTTAGCATTCCAAAGTACTGAGATTACAGGCACGAGCCACTGTGCCTAGCTGTCTTCACTTTCTTGGTGATACCCTTTGGTGTACAAGTTTTTCATTTTGAGGAAATCATATATATATATTTGGTTGCTTTGTGCTGCTTTTGGTGTTCATCTAACGAAACCCAAGGCCACAAAAATTTATTCCTTTCTCCTAGGAATTTGTTTTTACATTTAGGCCTGTGACCTGATTTAATTTTTGTGTTTGGTGCGAGTTAGGGATCCAGATTCCTTTTTTTTTTTTTTTGGAGACAGAATCTTTCTCTGATGCCCAGGCTGGAGTGCGGTGGCGTGGTCTTGGCTCACTGCAACCTCCACCTCCTGGGATCAGGTGATTCTCTTGCCTCAGCCTCCCAAGTAGCAGGGACTACAGGTGCCTGCCACCATGCCTGGCTAATTTTTGCATTTTTAGTAGAGACGGGGTTTTATTATGTTGGCCAGGCTGATCTCAAGTTCCTCACGATCTGCCCACCTTAGCCTCTGATCTCGAACTGGCCTCATGATCTGCCTGCCTCAACCTCCCAAAGTGCTGGGATTATAGTCTTGAGCCACTGTGCCCAGTTGGATCCAGATTCCTTCTTCTGCATGTGGGTATCTAGTTGTCCCAGCATCATTTGTTGAAAAGGCACTAGTATTTTTACAGACTTTCTATTTATTTAGAACACAGCCTGCAGAGTAGTATGATGAATCTCCATTTTTCATCATCCTGCTGTTCTCGTTTAAGCTTTTTTGAGTATTTTAAATCCCATTTTTAAATTTTCCGGGTGATTCTAACGTGCAGCCGAGGTTGAATTACTGAAGTGGATCATCAGAATCTTATGATGATACTTAGAAAGCATTTTGAAACTTACTCTTCATTCCACAACACAAGAGGGAACGAAAGGTTACTCATTTAAAAACATTAAACATTTTAATATTTAAATCTGCCCAGGAATCTATCTCCCATAAGATCATGCATCATCTTTCTCGGCTATTGGCTGGTTTCTGGAAATTAGGGTCAGAATCTCTGCCTGGATCTGAGCTCCCATTCCCATGCTGTGTCCTGCATACCTCTCCCCATGGCGGCCTGTTCCTTCTGGAGTTCAGGGAGGCTTTAGACACAACCGTGGCTGCTGCGCCGTGGCCTGTCTCCTCTGTAGCTGCTGTGCTGTTCGTGGTCTCGCCGCCGCCTAACTCGGGGTTCTGTCTCCTAGGTACATCCCCACCGCGGCTGCGTTTGGCGGTTTGTGCATTGGTGCCCTGTCGGTGCTGGCCGACTTCCTGGGGGCCATTGGATCCGGCACTGGAATTCTGCTAGCAGTCACTATTATCTATCAGTATTTTGAAATATTTGTGAAAGAACAGGCCGAAGTTGGTGGGATGGGTGCTTTGTTTTTCTAAATGTTCAAATATTTCATTTTGTGCGTGTGTAAGAGAACACATTTTGATGGATCGTTTTTGTCACATGACACCAGTGGCTCCCTTTTCTCCCCTCACAGTTTCTTGTTTCAAGTGCTGACTGACCTGTTTCTGAAACGGGCACCGAGCTAAGTCTGCGCAGCATTAGTACCCGCTGCCTTAAAACTCAAGTTTACATTATTCGCTAAAAAACGTACATCTAGTGTTGCCTGTAATGCTGGAAACCAGTGTATCTACCTTGCTGTGTTAAATCATGACAGTGAGATGGTGACATGGATTCGTTTTGCACACAACATTCAAAACACTTAATATTGCCCCCACTTGTTTAAAAATAAATGTAGTTCAAATTGCCACTTTCCAGTATTTTTGAGCTTATTTAATGAGTTCTGGAACATTTATATCTAATCTATATTTTAGATAATTACTTTTTATACTTTTTTAACTCATGGTATCCCCACTCCCCACCCCCACCTCATTTTTATTTGTCCCTTCTCAAAGCAGCCACTTAGCCGACATGGGCAAAATCAAGTCTCCAGTTATTTCTGTTACTAGAAACAGCTGCTTCTAAGGCCTCTTCCTCCGCTCTTCCCAGTGACAGCATCAGCAGTGCTGTTGGCCTGTGTTGGCTATGCCTTCTAACTCTAACCAGTCACTTGAGAAGACTGTCAAGGTTATAGGTCCCAGTTCTTTCCTGTTTAAATCCCTAAAGCAAAGATCTAATTCTCAAGCAATGCCTGTGGTTCAGTGGGGTGAACAATGAGTAATTCATGCTAGGAATTTGCGTCTGTTGTACTTATAGCAGCAACATGAGTGTAAACAGTAGACAATAAACTTTTATTTAAGAAAACTGATTCAGTTGTGTTGGAAAAAAGAAATGATATTAAATGTTTTCTTAGAATATCTGTAGAGGTTCAGTGTATTCATAAAGTCCACCCTGAGATGCCTGTTAAAAGCCAAATGTAATTACACGTACAGCTTTCAGCCTAAATTATTGAGGGACAGTGACCACCTTGAGGGTACTCATAGCTGTAACTAACATTTGGGAGGGAACAGGAAAACTGGCCTCAAAGCAATATCGCAGTCTGCATTTGAAAGAGCATAGTTTTTGGTAAGTCACTTTAAAAAACTATGTGCTTTATTTCCCAAAAGATCAAACCCAATTTTTAAAGGAGACCCTTTTCAGAAGTATGGTACATTCTTAAGTATAGTATCTCTTCTTTAGCTTATGCTTATGAAGCCAAATAATTACAGGGGCAAGGCAGATAAAGGCAGGCGGGACGTTAACAACGGCTCACTGGAGAACATCTCCCAAGGGCCTCAGACCACTGTTACCATAAAAACATCTATCCAATGTTGTTATGTCAATTTTTTTGGTGGAAATAAGGCTTTAAATACACAGGAAACCTTCAGTTTTTAAATGCAGAGCAAATTTTTAAACAGTGCCAGCTGGACTGCCAGTTCTCAAACAGATTTAATTTCCAAAGCACAACTTTCTCACGTTTATAAAAAAAAAAAATAAATGGCATTTAGAGATACATTCTAGGATTTGGCTGTCACATCTAAGTTGCACTCTTAGGAAAAAGGGAAGGACAAAGGTCAGCTGCAGAGGTCATTCCCGTGGGGAGTGGCTGGGGAGGAACTGGGCAATGTGGAAATACTGGGCTGTGCCCATCTCCAGATGCCGTCTCTCTCGGTTTCACTTACAGGATGTGGCCTTGAGAGATCAAGGAAGGGCTAGAGCTTTGGAGAATCACAATGCCTGTGATTGAAATCAGGATTTAAAAAAGGGTTACCATTATAGGAAGTAGTTGGATCTTAATTTTCACATGTATAGGTCTAGATAACTTCATCTGTAAAGTTCTATATTTCCATAACTGTTATCTTTAAGAAGACCATTGTAAAGATCTTAGAGTTTCACTCATAAAACTATCTTTGGGTCAGACAGTGAGCCTGTGGGCAAATCGATGACATTGTAGCATTCTGGCATTAGCACCTCATTTTATCTAGAGAACCCTTTTGTATGGTTCTCGGGGTCTGGCTTACCTCCTAGATCCAGGCTAGAAACATGACTTATGGCTGGATGAGAATCATCCTGAGACTTCCGTGGGGCCAGACTGAAGAGTCCTGGAAGATCATGGAGCTGCTGGAGGCCAGAGAGTCAACACAAAAAGAGCTAAACTCACTTAAGAGGCTAAGAAAATAGCCCAGGAACACTGGGAGAACTGCTAGATGACAGTTTCAGGTATGGGAACCAGAGTCAACCTGCACTTCTTGCTCTGAAGTACTCTGTATTGGGTTTCAGGAACTGGCTCATCTTGCTGGTCCTGTTCATGGTTTAACATCAAGATAATAGTGCCCCAAACCATGTCAGTCTTAAAGATCTGTTTTCAGAAACTTCTAGTAGTCTTTGAGGTAAGGATAGGAAAAGAGATCCTAAAGTATATGCAGAAGCCTGAGGGATGGCCCTGAATTCTCATTAGTCTTCTAGCCTTGGTGTAGTGAATGGAATCAACCATTTTCCTTACTTAAAAGTTGGTTCAGCTTTCAGTAAATAGGTGGACTTAAAACTAGTAGAGGATTCTATTGAATCCTACCCTATTTGGATTCAACTACCCTAGCTGAACTGTGCAGAGTAAAAATTCACTTAGAAGAGGCCAAAAAGTCCTTTTTTTCTTTTTGTTTTTTTAACTTGATGGCAGTCACTTTCATTGGCACTTTTTTTCTCTTTAAAGCTACTTGTAACACTAATGGAGTATATGATTATTTGCATGCCCAGCTATAGAATTTTTTATATTGGGGTTGAGAGTGGAAATACTTGAGCTAATTGGGAACTTAGGTCTGTTTTCCCATACAAATACCCGTCTACCAGTCTAGACTAGAAAAGTAATTGAGTTGTCATTAACTGCTGTTGAGCTTTAAAAAGTTGGAGTAAATGTACTTGCATTTATATTGTTTTTTGTTAATTTTGGCTGGAGTTTAACGAATTCAAAAGGTCACAACCTACCTGTAATTACAATTCCATACCACCACCACATGCATTCTGTGCTGCTTTTATTTTATGAAAAAGCTAATTTCAAATCTACATTAAGCTAAGTTGAAGACAGAGTCTTAGTGAAGAAGGCCAGGTGGTCTCGTTTACAAAAATGGCCAGTGTCATCTTTGGCCTTAAAATTTCAGGAAGGGCACTTCAAATGGCTTTGCATTTGCATGTTTCAGCGCTAGAGCGTAGGAATAGACCCTGGCATCCACTGTAACATGTTCTTCAGCTACCAGAGCTGTGGAAAGCAAAGAAAACATCTTAGTTCATGCCGGTAATGGAGGACAAAACATCTTATTCAGTCAGTATTTGTGGAGTAAGCACTATATGCCAGTTCCTACGCTAGATGCTGGTGATACATTTTTTTTTTTTTTTTTTGCCTGTAAGGATCTTAGTCAAAGAATAAAGACTATAAAGGCAAGATGACATTCCTAGCATGAGAAAAGAACATCAGGCATAATGGTTTATGTGTTAAAATGGCAGAGCTGGAAGTTTATAGAGCCAGTCACTATACCTCATTTATAGCTAGGTAGGGCTCTGCTATTCTGAAAATGGATGGGGATGATTATATGGGATCTTAACTTAGGCTTTTCACATGTCGTTTCTGCTGCGAGTGGATACATAATCTCCCCTGGCAAGTTAAATGGTGTGCATGTGAGGACTGGGGGTATACTACCAAGAATGCGGTCTCAGAACCTTGTTACCACGGGCTTTCATTAAAATTTCTGTTTCACTCAGGTGGAGGCTGCCAGATGTAAAATCAGCCTCATTTCCCTAGCTTCTTTCTTGGGAACAAGCTTGGGGACATCGGCAGGCAGAGAGCATGTCCTATTTACCTGGGCACAGCAGGTGCTTAGTAACTAGTAGATGCTACTCTTTGTAGCAAATTGATTTTTTTTTTTTTTTGAGATGGAGTCTCACTTTGTCCCCCATACTGCAGTGCAGTGTCACGATCTTGGCTCACTGCAACCTGCGCCTCCCGGGTTCAAGCAATTCTCCTGCCCGAGCCTCTTGAGTAGCTGGGATTACTGGCACACACCACCATGCCCAGCTAATTTTTTGTATTTTTTTAGTAGAGACAGGGTTTCATCATGTTGGCCAGGCTGGTCTGGAGCTCCTGACCTCAAGTGATCTGCCCACCTCGGCCTCCCAAAATGCTGGAATTATAGGCGTGAAGACCGTGCATGGCCAGCAAACTGATCTTAAAGTACAATACCTTCCTGTGACTTCTCAGATGTTGCTGGCTGAATAAACGGTTTGCTATATTTTGATTGTACTAAAGCTGGCCAATTTGGTTCTTTTATCCCTCCTCCTTTAGAGCCACAGTAGCCCTCTGTCCACCTCCCATCTCTTGCTCTATTTTTTGTCCCTCTTCTAAGACCAAAAGGGAAGTGAAGTTAGGTGGAAGGGAGAAGGAAGACGATTTAAAAAGGATATTCTTCTAAAAAACAACTACCCACGGCATTTCACGCTTGCCTACAGCATCCTCCTTTTTACACACCTCCTCAGAAGGAGGGGCTGTCTATTATTCTTCCTGTTTCATGAAAACAGCTGAGAGAAGCTACAGAACCTGTTTGACATGATAGCTAATTATGGTCAGCAGAGCCTCAAACCGGAGCCTCAAACCGAGCTGGGCTGTGGCTCCGAGCTGCACTGCCTGTACTGACTACCATGGCTTTCTCTAAATACCTACCTGATAAATTATTGTGTCTCTTCAGTCTGATTGCCTAACTCTAGCTTTGAGCTGTCAAGGTGGCTTTCACCTTAGGTCTAGTTTTTAGAAAGGTGGAACAGGAGTGGAAGCTGTCTAGGGATCTGAAATCTGATTTTATACAAAGAAATGACA
The DNA here is from genome assembly GCF_049354715.1 of Callithrix jacchus. Lineage (NCBI taxonomy): Eukaryota > Metazoa > Chordata > Mammalia > Primates > Cebidae > Callithrix > Callithrix jacchus. The sequence goes on from NC_133508.1 coordinate 13,354,620, forward strand.
GCAGCCTTTGAAAGATCTATTACAATTTTCAAACAAACAACAGATATTTCAAAACCAGGTGCTCTGCTTATTAAAACTGTAAGCCACTGATGCTCAGGAAAAAGCTAAAGAAGCTGGTCCTAAAGCTTCAGGTCACATTTGAAGTAATCACTTAAAAATAGTAGAAAAATCAGGTATCAATTACATAAAACACTTAGACCCAATAAAATAACCACACGAATGAAACATGTCTGCTTCTGTATGCATGGGTGAAAAGGGATTTAGCAGCCAGGTCAGAGGCGCTCCTCGATGGGCCCATGCCATGTCTCCATACAGTATCTCCTCTTGTGGTTTTATCAAAGGACTTCTCTCCCCACAAGCTTACTTACTGTTTACAAAGTCCCTAAAAGGTGGGCTAGCCAAGAATTATATGATGGATCTACATGACCAGCCATTTCAAAGGGCCACACAGCTATTTGGTTTATATGTGAAGAACATATCACACTGAGTATACTGGAGCTACCTCAAGTATTTGTGGAAGGAATATTGTCAGTTTCTTCTTAAACTTATACCCTCCACAAAGGAACATCCGTCATACTAGCATAGTTGAGGAAAAGCTAACAGTCTATCTACCCACACCTTTGCATCGCTATTGATTGAAGGTTTAAAGTGTAGAATCATTCTGGCAACTCAGCAGCAATGTCATTTGGACCGTTCTGTAGGAGGAAAGCCCCTACCAAAAGCTTGCCCTTGGCTTTGCTCCTGTTTTCACCCTCTGTGCCACTCAGAAAGGAAAATTAGTAGTTGTCAACTGCAGTTTTACAAGTTTCTAGGCATGTGACTTTAGTGATACAGAAAAGATAAAGAAATGGAGTTATATTTAGAGCCCAGTTTGCTGGGATGGGAATGGGGAAAACTGGAGAAAGCTGGGTGACGGTCTGGAGAATGCTTACCATCGAGTCTCTGCAGTAGATCATTCTTGGGTAAAGAAATGACTTCCACAAATTCTAAACAGACAAAGTGCAAGTGAAAACAAAGCTGACATCAAGAGCCTACCAAAACAACCCAAAATGTCTGCAGCCATTACCACTACACTAAGCCACACACGCTCGGCCACCGGGAATTGCAGAACGTACCTCCATCCCCTGGAAATAAACAGAAGGGCAACATTTCAGCAAGGCCTGGAGTGGTCACATTGGAAGACTTTCATGCAAGAGGCATCGAAAAGGCTTTGAGAACTTCACAGAAACCTGGGTCTCTGCTAACATAATCTATATACATCGTTAAACAGCACGAAGTTATTCTCCACGTAATGTTTAGGAGCAAAATTTAAAGCATATTCTATGTGTAATTTTAATAGGTATGAATCTGTATACTATGGTAAAATATACAGAACATATAAAAACTTACCATTTGAACCACTCTGAAGGTACAATTTAGTGACATTAAGTAGCATTCAGAATGGTCCGCAGCCACCAGTATCCGTCTCCAGAACCTTTCACAACCCCCAGCAGAAACTCGGTATCCATTCAACACCAATTCCCCACCCCTAAAACAATGCCAATTCCCCACCCCTAAAACAATGCCAATTCCCCACCCCTAAAACAATGCCAATTCCCCATCCCAACAGCCTTTACTGCCTTTCTCTATCAGTTTGTCCATTCTGGGCACCTCACTTAAGTAGAATCACAATATTTGCCCTTCCGTGTCTGGCTTATTTCACTTAGTACAGTGTTTTCAAGGTTCATCCATGTTGTTGCAGGTTTCATTCTTTATGGTGGAAGAATATTCCAGCATGTGAGTTCGTGCCTGTGTGCGTGTGTGTGTACCACATTTTGTGTCTGCGTGCATGTGTGTGTGTACATTTTATGTCTGCGTGCATGCATTGTGTGTACATTTTGTGTATGCAGTTCATCTGCTGACAGACACTTGGGTTATTTCCACAGAGGCTGCCATGAACACAGACACACAAATATCTGAGTCCTTGTTTCAGTTCTCTTAGGTATGGAGTTAGGAGTTGAAATGCCAGGTCATAAAATATTTCTAATATTCATAAAATATTAGAAATATTAGAAATCTAATATTCTGAGGAACTGCCAAACTTTTCCACAGTGTCATATGTATATCTGCAGTTCAAAAAATTAAGATTTATTTATACATTTATGGGAGACAGGGTCTCACTCTTTTGCCCAGGCTGGAGTGCAGTGGGGTGATCTTGACTCACTGCAACCTCTACCTCCTGGGTTTAAGCAATTCTCCTGCCTCAGCCTCCTGAGTAGCTGGGAGAAGAGTTGTGCACCATCACGCCCGGCTAATTTTTGTATTTTTTGTAGAGACAGGATTTCACCGTGTTGGCCAGGCTTATCTCGAACTCCTGACCTCAAGCTATCTGCCCACTTCAGCCTCCCAAAGTGCTGGAATTACAGGTGTGAGCCACTATGTCCGGCAGAAATTAAGACTTAAAATTAGTTGCAGTGGGATACTGAAACATAAATTCGTACAACTGAAGAGGATAAGAAATTAAAGAGTATCACTGATACATTAACTATTACTTAGGCCTTTCTTTTGAGAGACAAGGTCTCATTCTGTCATGGATTGGCGCCATCAGAGCTCCTCCAACTCCTGGGCTTAAGTGACCCTCCTGCCTTAGCCTCCAGAGCAGCTGGGACTACAGGGGAATTTGTGCCATTCTTACAATATACGTGAAGACAGAAACCAGGGTGGACTCACTGTTCACTACTAAAGCCTGCAGCTCGTATTAGTAGGTGGGGATACACTTCCTACAGAAAACAGGGAAATAGGTCATTTAACTTTTTCTACAAAGCATAAAGACCAATGAAGTGGTAAAAGAAATATGCTAAAAAACATGATTAGGAAGAGACAAGAATACTGATGAAGTCTGTTTGAAAGCAGATGCTTTCCATGAAAGACTACGTTCTTCTGCCAAATTAAACTAGCAGCGAGTTCCAACACAATGCAACTGCACCCCCTTCAACATGGCCAGCGCACACGTACCTGGCTTCGGCTTGGGCCTTAGGTTTTCGGCATCATCTCCGTTAATGGTTACGGTCACAATGTGTGTGGTACAGTTCGTCAAGCCTGGGTCCATACAGACAGCTGTGGAGAGAAGGGACAGATGCCTCAGTCCCTTTGTCTTTTGTTCTGCTACTAATCTTAGGAAGATGGGTCTCGCCGCTCAGAGTGGACGTGGAGGTGATGTAGGAAAACTAGCTCTCACATTGGGTCAGCAGACCTACAGGCTGCAAAGCATTTGGGTACCCACACTCTCTCCAGAGCTCCAGTACTGTCAAGTTGTAAAATCTCTTTACCACATCAAATTGCACCATGATAACCCGGCTAATTTTTGTATTTTTAGTGGAGACATGGTGAAACCACTGTGAAAAGTGGTCTCACCATGTTGGTCAGGCTGATCTTGAACTCCTGACCTCAGGTGATCCACCTGCCTTGGCCACCCAAAGTGCTGGGATCACAGGCATGAGCCTCCGCACCTGGCCAAAAGAGAATTTAATTTCATTAAGGTTCTCCCCCAACTTCAGGCCTTCTGCCTCCAATTTCCTCCTGGGCAGGGAGAATCACTTATACTTGGTAACCAATCCTAATCTATGATTTCTCTTCAGTGAATTCTCAGCATAAAGAATACCCAAATAATCCCTTCCCACCCCGAGGAGTCTATCGCTTGCTGAATTTTCAAGCAATACCAACCTGGAGAACATTCGGCAACGTCCCCTTTGTAGCCAGTTTCTTCCTCAAGCTCCCGAAGAGCAGCTGCTTCTGGGGTTTCACCATCATCTATGAGACCTGGAAGTCCAAAGCATTGGTACGGTGGGAGTGGGAAATCTAGTTTTCTTTGAACTCCTCATTCTACTAACGCAGCGGGCGCTGCGCTATGTTACAAGAATCAGAGCTCTGTGAAAAGTGGTCTTGCAGAGAAACCTAAGGATTGGAACTTTTTTTTTTTTGAGATGGAGTCTTATTCTGTTGCCCAGGCTGGAATGCAGTGGTACGATCTCGGCTCACTGCAACCTCTACCTCCCGGTTTCAGGTGATTCTCCTGCCTCAGCCTCCCGAGTAGCTGGGACTATAGGTGTGTGCCACAATGCCCGGCTAATTTTTGTATTTTTAGTAGAGGCTAATTTTGCATTTGCAAATTTGTAATTTGTTGGCCAGGCTGCTCTCGAACTCCTGGCCTCAAGTGATTCACCCACTTCAGCCTCCCAAAGTGCTGGGATTATAGGCACAAGCCACCGTGCCCAGCCTGGAATTTTTACAGAAACAAAAAGGCAAAAGAATAAAACTCTGGGCAGATTAATGAGGTTTTGGTGACATCACCCAGTCCTCCTATTCAGACCCAGATCCTTCCTGACCATCTCCACGCTGCTCTGCACAGCATGGGCAGCATCTGAGAGGAGCTGTGACTTGGTGGTGGCCGACTGGCGTAGGCTTGGGAGCTTGCTCTGTGTCTGCAGCACAGGTGGCCTGTTCATATTCTGTTTCCTGACATGGAGGATGCTGACAGCATCACCTGTCTTGTCTTACTCCCTCATAACAAAACACTGAGGCCTGGCAATAGAAGATCAGAAAGGAGCAGACTGAACCTGGTGAAGGTTAGGGGATGCCCATGGCCACTGTGAGGAGTGAACAGAGAGGCCAAGGAGGAGAAAGGGAGCAGCAATGTAGACTCTTTTTCCTGAAAGGAATTAAAAAATATAATGAATAACTGGCTGGGCGCGGTGGCTCACACCAGTAATCCCAGCACTTTGGGAGGTTCAGGGAGGGGATCACTTAAGGCCAGGAGTTTGGGAACACCCTGGTGACACAGCAAAACCCCATCTCTACAAAAAACTTAAAAATTAGTTGAATGGGCTGAACATGGTGGCTCATGCACTTTGGCCAACATGGTAATCCCAGCACTTTGGGAGGCCAAGGCAGGTGGATCACAAGGTCGGGAGATGAGACCATCCTGGCCAACATGGTGAAACCCTGTCTTTACTAAAAATACAAAAGTTAGCTGGGTGTGGTGGCATGTGCCTGTAGTCCCAGCTGCTTGGGAGGCTGAGGCAGGAGAATCTCTTGAACCAGGGAGTCGGAGGTTGCAGTGAGCTGAGATCACGCCACTGCACTCCAGCCTGGCAACAGAGCGAGACTCTGTCTCAAAAAAAAATTAGTCAAATGTGGCGATGCACGCCTGTAGTACCAGCTGTCCAGGAAGGTGAGGCAGGAGGTTCACTTGAGCCCAGAAGGTCAGAGCTGCAATGAGCTGTGATTATGCCACTGAACTTCAGCCTGGGCAACAGAGCAAGACACAGTCTCACAAAAAGAGTCTGGGCACGGTGGCGCATGCCTGTAATCTTAGCATTTTGGGAAGCTGAGGCGGGAGATCCCTTGAGCCCAGGAGTTGGAGATCAGCCTGGGCAACACGGTGAAGCCCTGTCTCTACAAAAACCACAAAAAAATGAGGTGGAGGATCACCTCAGCCTGGGGAGGTCGAGGCTGCAATGGGCTGTGATGGTGCCATAGCACTCCAGCCTCAGCAACAGAGACCACATCTCAAAGAAAAGAAAGTATTAATGTTAACATTAAAAGTAATTACATAGCCTGGCCGGGCACAGTAGCTCACGCCTGTAACGCCAGCACTTTGGGAGGCCAAGGCAGGTAGATCACCTGAGGTTGGGCGTTCAAGACCAGCTCGACCTACATGGACAAATCCTGTCTCTAATAAAAATACAAAATTAGCCAGGCATCATGGCACATGCCTGTAGCTACTCAGACAGCTGAGGCAGGAGAATCGCTTGAACCCAGGAGGCGGAGGCTACAGTGAGTTGAGATCGTGCCACTGCACTCCAGTATGAACAACAACAACAACAACAAAAAGTCTTCAATAACATGGTGAGGAAATGAGGAAAATAATAGTTGTTAACCATAAGTTACCACTGGCTAGCCTTTTAAAACATAAAATCTTGGCTGGGTTTGGTGGCTCAGGCCTGTAATCCTAGCACTTTTTGAGGCCAAAGTAGGTGGATCACCTGAGGTCAGGAGTTCAAGACCAACCTGGCCAACATGGTGAGACCTCATCTCTACTAAAAATAAAAAAATTAGCTGGGCATGGTGGCTCTTGCCTGTAATCCGAGCTACCCAGGAAGCTGAGGCGGGAGCATCTCTCAAACCCAGGAGGCGGAGGCTGCAGTAAGCCAAGATGTACTCCAGCCTGGGCAACAAAGCAGGACTCTGTCTCAAAATAATAATAATAAAATAACATATACCACTAATAAACAGATGAGATTTAATCTCTTTATTTTTTTTATTACTTTTGTTATGAGACAGAGTTTCGCTCTTGTTACCCAGGCTGGAGTGCAATAGCGCGATCTCGGCTCACCGCAACCTCCGCCTCCTGGGTTCAGGCAATTCTCCTGCCTCAGCCTCCCGAGTAGCTGGGATTACAGGCATGCACCACCATGCCCAGCTAATTTTTTGTATTTTTAGTAGAGACGGGGTTTCACCTTGTTGACCAGGATGGTCTCGATCTCTTGACCTCATGATCCACCCGCCTCGGCCTCCCAAAGTGCTGGGATTACAGGTGTGAGCCACCGCGATTTAATCTCTTTAGATGGAACAATCCAATAAAGTCCTACAATAATACAGGGCAATAAACTGTAGAGCACTTTAATTACTGTGCAATGGAGAAAAATATTCTAGCTGACATGAAGAGTCTCCTTGGCCTGTTTCCGTAGGGCAGAGCAAACTGTCTTCTCCATTCATATTTTTGGAGTTAAGAGCCTGGCCTAGGCTATAATCCCAGCACTTTGGAAGGTCAAGGTGGGTGGATCATCTGAGGTCAGGAGTTCAAGACCAGCCTGGCCAACATGGTGCAACCCCATTTCTACTAAAAATACAAAAATTAGCCAGGTGTGGTGACGCATGCCTGTAATCCCAGCTACTTGGAAGGCTGAGGCAGGAGAGTCACTTGAACCCAGGAGGCACAGGCTGCAGTGAGCCAAGATCATGCCACAGCAAAAAAAAAAAAAAAAAGCCTGGCCTACTGATTGAAAATTTCCTGTCGAAGCAGACTGCTAGTGACAGACAATGAAATAAGCTGACAAACTGGGGAAGAGCAATTACTCAAAAGGCTGGAGACAGCATGGCCAAGAGGAGGTGGGACGGGTAAGAGGTGGCCTTGCGTCACCTTCATGGGTTCAGAGAATTGCTGGAGTGTCCTGGAGGCCTGGAGGAGCCTCACTATGAAATGTTTCGTTTTACTTAGAACCAAAAGGACAGATGAAAACTGCGGAGCTCAGCTTTGCAATTCTCAGGCTGTATCCTGGTTCAGGCCCACATCCCTGAGAAGCAGTTCAGTGCTGAGTGACTCACCTGCAGGGAACTCTATGCAGTAGCCGCCCATGGGTGGTCGGAACTGTTTCACCAGAACAATACACTCGTAGTGAAGCGTTCTCTGTAGCACAGGGATGACCGCTACACCTGTCACCAGGAAATGGAACCAAGGAATCCCCGATGAGAGGTCAGCAACGCCAGCACGTGGTTTAGAGCAAGCTAATGAAAACCCCAGACTTTAAGAAACTCCGCATCCATCTACAATACTGGCAGTTAATCTTGGAAGCTATTTTGAAAATGTAATTAAAAGAAATCGCTTCTGTTGTTTACATTTTCTTTTTTAAACAAAAGGCCTATTTAATTGTCACAGTTTCTTCAAAGTAAAATCAGAACTAAAACAAACATTTCCTACAGGGTCAAGGATGTAAGGTTTCTGCCTCCACCAACCTTGCACAGAACCGCTTCCCACCCCGAGGCAGCTCTAGCACAGGTGAGGCCACAGCCATCCCTGAGCTCCTGGGTCAACTCTGAGCAATAAATCAAGTAAGTTCCACTGTCTGCAAGACTGATTTCACAGTTTTGGGGTAAAAGACTTTTTCTCCCAAGTTACTGGTCCTTCATCAAAACATAAGAAAAACAAAAATAGGCTGGCGCAGTGGCTCACACCTGTAATCCCAGCACTTTGGGAGGCCGAGGCTGGCGGATCACCTGAGGTCAGGGGTTTGAGACCAGCCTGACCAACATGGAGAAACCCCATCTCAACTAAAAATACAAAATTAGCTGGGCGTGGTGGCAGGTGCCTGTAATCTCAGCTACTCAGGATGCTGAGGCAGGAGAATCGCTTGAACCCGGGAGGCAGAGGTTGTGGGGAGGCAGAGGTTGTGGAGGGCCAAGATCGTGCCGTTGCACTCCAGCCTGGGCAACAAGAGCAAGACTCCATTTAAAAAAAAAAAAAATTAAAACAAAAACAACTGGGTTTCCAAAAACACAAAGCACCCAGGAGGGAGCCTTGGCTCCCATAGTTCTCCTATCCGTGAAGCCCAGCAGCTGCTACCCAGGTACTGTTTGCTTCCAGCAAAAACAGAAACCAAAACCAAATGGAACACTAAGAAAATCCTAGTGCCCAACCTGCCCTCAACCAGAGGTGATTCTCAGGATGGTTTCTGGGCTCTTTGCAGTCAAGGCATTCATGCCTGGAGGGGAAGGTGAATGGAATGGGCTTTGCCCAATTTCATGTCCTCACCAACTTGTAAGCAAGTGGTCCACAAGCATAAATCTGTGCCAAGTAACTTTTCCAAACTTAAGGCTCTTGCCCAGATCCTTTCAACAGGATGCAAGGACTTCTAGAAGTCATAACACATCTAGACACAGTGTGTGGCTTCAAATTATGCTAATTTACATTTAGTTACAAACATTAGAACAACTTCCCCTCAAAAACACCATTCTGAGCATATATAAAAGACAGAAGTTACTTATAAAGAAAGCTTGATTTAGTTACGTAGCATGGCAAAACTAATAGATTTAAAGCTACAACATCATAGCCCTGTGCGGTGGCTCATGCCTGTGATCCCAGCACTTTGGGAGGCCGAGGTGGGTGGATTGCCTGAGATCCGGAGTTCGAAGCCAGCCTGGGCAACATGGCAAATAATAATACAGAAAATTAGCTGGGTGTGGTGACAAGCACCTGTAATCCAAGCTACTTGGGAGGCTAAGGCAGGAGAATCACTTGAACCCGGGAGGTGGAAGCTGCAGTGAGCTGAGATCGCACCACTTCACTCTAGCCTGGGTGACAGAGCAAGAGTCTGTCTTTTTTTTTTTCCCCAGTAATGGCTATAAACAATTTCTTTTTTTCTTTTTCTTTTTTTTTTTTTTTTGAGATGAAGTCTCACTCTGTAGCCCAGGCTGGAGTGCGGTGGCACGATCTCGGCTCACTGTAACCTCTGCCCCTGCTAGGTCCTGGTTCAAGCAATTCTCCTACCTCAGCCTCCTAAGTAGCTAGGATTACAGGCAGGAGCCACCATGCCCAGCTAATTTTTTTGTATGATTTTTTTTTTTTTTAGTAGAGATAGGATTTCACCATGTTGACCAGTCTGGTCTTGAACTCCTGACCTTGTGATCCACTTGCCTCAGCCTCCCAAAGTGCTGGGAATACAGGTGTGAGCCACCACCCCCGGCCTTGCTCTACCAGACTCTGTCTCAAAAAAAAAAAAAAAAAGATACAACATCATAATGGAAGGTAACTTGGTTCCATCAAAACCCCTCTTACAAGCACAGTGCTAAGTTCCCTTCTGACAGGTTGGAATAGGTTTGCGCTCCTACCATCAGCACTCTGTTCTTTCCTGGTTGTACGTTTCACTGATTCCCAAGTTCTGTTCAGGCAGGGAAGAAAAAAAGTCATTAGTGCTAAAGAAGAGAACTGTCAGGTTTTCTGTGTACAACCAGAACTTCTTAAATGCAATGCATGCAAATGTACTCAAGATATTGGTCAAGAAGACCACAGCAATAAAAGTCTGCGTTAAAATAGCTTCTGAAAATTAACAATGAAAATTCTTGCCACCCTACACCTCAGCCTCTGGGTGCCCCCGAAACAGAAAGCCTGCTGAGCATGTGAGCTGCCGCCTTCTCAGAACACCTTAGTTTGGATCCTCTGTCTTTGGGCAAGGAGCACAGCCAGTGATGGATTAATAAGCAGGTAATACACATGAAGCCATAGGAAAAGTCTCATCCCATGTCTAAGAACAAAAAAAGCTACTGTGCACAGCATGAACTACTGAGATTTTTATATAATTCTGATTTTTAAAATGTGACCTAAAATATACAATTTGGGAAAGCAGAACGTTCCCATTTGTGAATGGAGGAATTGTTAAACGTAGGCAAGTGCTCTACTTGCACGTGTAAGATCTTATCTAGAAAAAGTGAGCTGAGTAACAGCCCTGCTCTCTTGTATGGCTTTGTTCCTATTTGTTTCTATTACCCAATTCAGTTTTGGGGTAACATCTGTGCTATTCTACTTTCTGGCCTTGAACAAGGGGCACAGTTGTACAGGAACCCAGTTACTGAAACAATTAATGCAGTTGAAAGGGTAGAGGCATAAAGAAACATTCCCCCTTCACTCTCTTCTCCCTACGATAGAAAAAAGCAGTGGTGAGAGACTGCTCAGCAATTTCAGGATCTCTTCCAAAGGAAATGAGACATGGGTGGCTTTGGGACAGAAAGGAGTTTACCACCTGCATCCTCAAGAGGAAGAGCTGCCGTATCTCCTTGGAAGAACCCTCCTTTTTTATCTGGCTGTCCCTAAAATGTGGACCTTGTCACTTTTTCATTAAAATTGTTCAAATATTTAATCTGGTTTTTAAAACAACAAAACAGAAAGACTTTCTGGAAATTGTAGGTCTTTCAGCATCGTACCCAAATTCTGAAGGGCAAATGTGTCAAAATGAACACAGGAAAATCAAAGAGACTACTATGACAACTCACAGCAGCCCAACATGCCTGTTAGTAGCAAGGAGCCGACCAACAAGCAGTGCCGGTAAGTACATCATACAGACTGCAAGAGATGAAACACCTTTGGATAGCTCTCTCTGCTGCCTCTTAAGGTTAGTCCTAAAGACTGAAGACAGTGCTGGGAAAAGCACTGAAGGTCCCATCCCAAACACTAGGAATAAGGGAAACAAAAAGAGGAGCATCATTATCGTGGTTACGGTGAAGAAACTAAGCAGTAACGAGCCATAATTCATGAACAATAAAATATAAATGCATTTATAAGAAATCTTGGAACAAGACTGCCCCATGAGAGCGCCAGCAACTTCAAAGGGCCTGTGAGATGTCCACCTAATGGGAAGTCAGCTCTATTTGCCTACCAGCTGAGCCCAGCACTCCAGCCTCCCAGAGACTTTTCTCCTTTGTAAAAAGCAGGAATGAGTATGTTACCTCCGAGACCTCTTCTAGCTTTAGGATTCTGCTTTCAGTGAGATCATCCTATTCTTAGTTTCCTTTGCTCCAGGAAAGCCTGCTGGCCTTCCCCCCTCTAGTCCACCAACACAAGAGGCCGGAGGGTCGCAGAGGATGACTTCGGCACTGTGTTGAATGTCAAGAAAGGCACACACCACTGGAATATTTTTATATTTCTAAAACGAATTCCACATCCCCTTTCATGAATGAGACAGTGGAACACAGGATTCTCTAGCTGCTATTCTATCTCTTAGACTTGGCCCTCCATATCCATGGATTCCGCATTTGTGGATTCAACCCACCAAATTGAAAATATTTGGGATAAAAATTGCATCCATACTGAACATGTACACACTTTTTCTTGCCATTATTCCCTAAACAACACAGTACAACAATTGTTTACAAAACATGTGCATTGTGTTAGATACTGTGATTCATCTACAGATGAAGTACATGGGAGGATGTACGCTGGTTATATGCAAATACATACTGAATATATGCAATTTCATACAAGGGACTTGAGCATCTGTGTGGTACCTGCAGGGGGTCCTGGAACCAATCCCGACAGCTTCCAAGCAACAGCTGTATAGGCTGAGTATTCCTTACCTGAAATGTCGGGGGCCAGAGTATTTCCGATTTTGGTTTTTCAGATTTTGAAATATTTGCCTTACCCTCTGGGTCTTATGCAGGCCTTCTGACATTTTCAGCGGTATCTTTACCCCATAGAGCAGAAAATAAGCAAAAGAACCCCACATTGAGTCATGCACATAGGTCTTGGCTCCACATAGGGTGTTGTGGGGAAGCTGCTGTAGAGGCATCCAGCCTGCTCACACGCCATTTCATTATACCCTGTGAGTGTGTGTGTGGAGGGAAGTCGGTGTGTGTGTGCAGAGGATATACTGGGCCAGGTGTGCTGGCTCATGCCTGAAACCCCAGCACTTTGGAAGGCCAGGGTAGGAGGATTGCCTGGGTTCAGGAGTTTGAGACCAGCCTGGGCAACATAGTAAGACTCTGTCTTTACTAAAAAAATGAAAATTAAATAAATTTAAGGATATGGTCAGACGTGGTGGCTCACGCCTGTAATCCTAGCACTTTGGGAAGTCAAAGTAGGCAGATCACCTGAGGTCAGAAGTTTGAGATCAGCCTAGCCGATAATCATGTTTCTACTAAAAATACAAAAATTAGCTGGGCATGGTGCCACACACCTCTAGTCCCAGCTATTTGAGTGGCTGAGGCAGGAGAATTGCTTGAACCCGGGAAGTGGAGGCCACAGTGAGCCAAGACCACACCACTGCACTCCAGCCTGGGCAACAGCGCAACACTCCGTCAACAACAACAAAAAAGAAGGCTGTATCTGAGCTGAAGGGGAGGGTCCCTTTTCCCCTAGGGACACTGAATGCCTGTGTTGCATGCCAGTGTTTTGACTGCAAACTGTCACATAGAGTCAAGTGTGGAATCCCCACCTGTGGCATCATGTTGGCACTGAAAAGGTTTTGGATATTGCAGCATTTTGAATTTCAGATTTTCAGATCAGGGCTGCTCACAGATAACATAACCTGTAACTTATAAATCGTGGCATACTGAAAAGTACACAGATTCATTCTTCAAAGCCTGACATTCTGGTATGAAATATTCATGCTTTACCTAAGTCCTCCTCAGAGGCCAGGAAAAAATCCTATGTATGGAGGAATGGACATGAACATGCTACAAATATAGTCGTTTGGTAGATTTTAGAGCCCACTCCCAATCTACTGAAACAGATGCTCTGGAAGTGAGACTTAGTCGTGAGTATTTATGATTCTGAGGTACATCCCTGATTACAAAATGCGGGAAGGGCAGAAGAACAGTCAGATGAAGAGATGAGCTGGTACGAACATTTTTTTTTTTTTTTTTTGAGACAGAGTCTCGCTCTGTTGCTCAGGCTGGAGTGCAGTGGCATAATCTCGGCTCACTGCAACCTCCACCCCCCAGGCTCAAGCAATTCTCCTGTCTCAGCCTCCCAAGTAGCTGGAATTTTTTGTATTTTTAGTAGAGATGGGGTTTCACCATGTTGGCCAGGCTAGTCTCAAACTCCTGACCTTAAGTGATCCACCTGCCTCGGCCTCCCAAAGTGCTGGGATTACAGGCATGAGCCACTGTGCCTGGCCTCAAACACATGTTTAGACCTACTAAGGGCTATGTTTTGTGTTATAAACTTAATTTTATAGGAAAAAGAGAACCAAACTGTATCACTATACACTGGATTCCAAGCTCTCTATATTTTCACAATATAAATGCATTTGAATACAGTGCTCCCTAAGACGGGCCTTGCCACGATTCTGTATTGGGTTTGGCCCCTACTTCTTTCACATATTTCATTTTCCATATCAAACTCACTTGGCACTTTAAGGGAAGAGCTACACTGTCAATGGATCATACTGTGCTTAGCTTTCTTACTGCTGGGTTTTAATTCAACAATGCTATCTATCTCTTAATATTTTTCCCACAGCTCTCCTACATTAGGCCTTATTAAGGGCTTTGCTAGTTTAGTAAATATACTCAAAGTTGTTCAGATTGCTAGCAAGTCCATGCATTTGCATCTAGATGATACACTTCATCACAGGGAAATCACGTTCTCTTATTGGATCACTTTGCAAATGGAGTTTTCATACTGATGAATTTGTATCATGTAATCTGGTCACTAAATTTAGTTCTCATTCTGTTGTATTCCTTTTTATATTTCACTAAAAAATTTGTTTTCACACTTTTTTTCTGATAGTTTATAATATCAAAAGATTATTATGCAAACATCTGGAAAGTAAAAGGAAGAAGGTTAACCACGTAGCTTCTTATTTTGCTATAATTTTCCTTCCGGCTTTTTCTTACACATTATTTGGCAGAGTATGAAAAGTATATGCATACTTTTCTTCTTTATGATCAGCTTATAAACTTTTCCCATATTGCTCAGTTGTCTTCAGAATCACAATTCATTTTCTGTTTTTAAGATATTTAGGTTGCTTTCAAATTTTCTGTCTTTTAAAATTTTGGTGAACATTTTCTATACATAAATTTAATTCCAAATACTAATTTACTTAATACTTTCTTTTTTTTTTGGAGACAGAGTCTCACTCTGCCACCCAGGCTGGAGTGCTGTGGCAAGATCTTGGCTCACTGCAACCTCCACCTCCCAGGTTCAAGCGACCCTCCTACCTCAGCCTCCCAAGTAGCTGGGATTACAGGCCCATGCCACCATGCCTGGCTAATTTTTGTACTTTTAGTAGAGATGTGGATTCACCATGTAGCCTAGGCTGGTCTTGGCTCCTGACCTCAAACGACTGCTGCCCCCCACCACCCGGCCTCCCAAAGTGCTGAGATTACAGGTGTGAGCCACCACACCTGGGCCTTAATACTTTCTTAAAACTGGGATTACTAGGTCAAAGGGCGCAATATCTTTAGGGCTATTGACATATATTATGAAATAAGCTGTATAAAACATTTTTTTCCTGATTTGCATTTCCATGAGCCAGGCATGTACCTCAAAATTAGCAATGTTTTTGCTTTATTTCTTCCCATGTAGAAATTAAAAACTGATTTTACTAGAAGGAAGAAACATGTACTGTTAATTATTCTGTCGCTTTATCAGCTTCAATTAGGTTTGGCCCAAAAGTTTTAGGTCTACACTTGTCTACTTAGGGAGAATTGTATTAAAACAGGTTTCTGATTAGTTACTGTAACATGTTTCCAACCCAGCTGTATTCAGCAATTAAAAATGATCCAAACACCCTATCACTAGGAAAACGGCTAGATGAGATTTTTTATTTAAAACAGAGTTTATGAAGAAAACATCAAAGTTTATGCAAAACACTCAACAGATAACCTGAGAACCCAAATAATGAACATTTTAGAAGAAGAAAAAACAAAGTTTACCTAGTTTTACCAGTAGGATCCATGTACGTCGTTTTTTCAAGCTTGACCCATTTTCCTTCTGAAATTAACTAAAAGGATATCAGATAATAAGTTGGGAAACTTTCAAACCAAGTTGTTTTTATCTAAAAGGGTTTTTTCTTTCACATTTCCTCTGTCCTTCCCCAGCCCCCCAATAATCGTGCTTCCTTCCCAATAATCTGTGGGCAAGTTTTTCAGTTCAGAGTAGGTGGGTGTTCAGAGTTGTTTTTTGAAAGGGCAGTTCTGCTTCTTTTTGCTATTTCTTGGGGGTAGTACTAACAGGTGGAAAGAAATGACAGTCTAAACTCCTGGGGGCGGGGGGAGTGGAGGTAACAGAAGGGAGCACATGGGGTGAGGGTCTCCTGGGATGCTCCTGATGGTCTGTCCCCTGACCTGAATGCATACAACACAGGTGAGTTTAGTATGTGGAAATGGGCATTTCTAGGACATTGGTATTTTCCTGTCAGTGATGATACAGGAAGGCTGTGGGGAAACCAGGTCCAGGATTGGATTTCCTATCATGATATATGGGTTTCTGGGTTTCCCACCCAACTGGAGACGGGCACCCCAGGTTCGTTCTGCTGGGACACTGAGAAGCTGTGGTGCTGAAGACTAACTTACCTATGGCACTATACTGAACTGAGGGAAGGCTTCACTGCATGCATAAAGCAGCAGCCTCTTTCCTCCTATCCTATCTTTCACTTCTTGCCAGCAGCAACCTAATAATTTTCAGCAGATCTGTTCACAGACAATATGGAAAGGTTTTAAATCAAAAGGAATTCCGGAAAGGTGTCCAGATCAGAGTACCAAGATGAAGGATTTAAAATTTATCCATTGCAATGGTTCCTGCAGGAAGAGACTTTTAAAGCTAAATTGGACAACACACAGACATCATTGGTTCTAGAACTCACTGGAACTGAGACTACAATTAACAATGTAGGTTTTTATTGTTCTGACTCATGCTGGGACCATGAACAGCCAAGTTGTGACAACTACATATGAAATATCTGAGTCCTCAAATCCATCTACTCTCTCTTCTTCTATTTAGGGAAACACAGGATTAAGAATTTTTCTGTTAAGAGCCCAAATCTACCTACAGTCTCCATTTCACTAACACACAGAGGAACACGCTATTCCCACACAAGAGCAAGCTGCCCAAGCCCAAAAAAGGGAGTAGGAAAAATCTGCAAAAACTGTCTTCAAGAATGAAAAACCATCCTTTGTAACGACAAGTAGCCTATATATTTCTATTAAACTCAGATTTATGTTGGGGGGGGGAAAGGAAAGTGAAAAGTTATACCTCCTCTGAAATAATATGCTGTTTGCCATTCTGAGAAGGCTCTGTTGGTTCTTGGCTCTCCATTTTCAAACTAGTCTTTACCCTCAGGTGAGAAGTTCACCCTGCAAGATAATGAGATTTGTTTAGGCTAAAATTATTTTTCTGCATTAAACATTCATCCACAGGCCACTAATCAAAGTACTTAAATGGCAAAAAAAATTATCTACCATCAACACTGCGTGTCTGTTTCTGAGGGAACTGGCATAGATGCAGACGTGAACATGGAGGCCCCGGGATCAGCTAGGAAGAAAGTGACAGCAGTCTCAGCCACAGTCAGCCACTCCAGCCAAGCTCCTGCCGTGCATGTTCTAACACTTCAAGACCTTCTTCATCAGATTTTTCTTTTCTTGAGAGAGTCTCGCTCTGTTGCTGAGGCTGGAGTGTAGTGGCGTGATCTCAGCTCACTGCCACCTCTGCCTCCTGGGTTCAAGTGATTCTCATGCCTCAGCCTCCTGAGTAGTTGGGATTATAGGCATCCATCACCACACCTAGCTAATTTTTATATTTTCAGTAAAGATGGGGTTTCACCACACTGGCCAGGCTGGTTTCGACCTCCTGACCTCAAATGATCTGTGCCCTGCTCGGCCTCCCAAAGTACTGGGATTACAGGCGTGAGCCATTGTGCCCAGCCTGATTTTTCTGACTCCCAATCTTAAACTCTTTCCAAGGGAAGACAACAGAAACATGATATAGCACTCTCTATGCCTACCTCTCAGTCTTTTATCCATCCTTTATACCTAAACTAACTTTACTTACTCCAGCCTGGCAACAGAGAACAAGACTCTGTCTCTAAAAAAAGAAAAGAATAGAAAAGAGAAAAGAGCAGGCCCTTATCCCATTAGTTGTATATTACTATTTCCTCTTTCTTTGTTTATTCCTTCATTTTTGGACCTTGTCTGTCCAAAGCCTTTTTTTTTTCCTACACACACGGTAGATTGATATTTCAGCTGTCTATAGAATTAGAGGCCCAAAGCCAATTTTCTATGAAACTGCATGGCACTGCTTAGTTGTCTTGCTTCTGATACTGCTGTTGAGAATCCAAAGCTATTCTGATTCTTGATCTTTTTGCCATGTGACCAGATTTCCTCTTCTGGAAGCCTGTAGTTAGTCACATTTTCACATTGATGTTATTGTACTGGGAAGTCAAGCGGGTCCTTTCAATCTGTAAACTTCTTACTATGCTTTACAGGAAATTTTCTTGAATTATTCACTGATAATTTCCTCCCCTATGTTTTTCTCTTTTATTTCTTTTCAGAACGGTTACTTAGACCAGGCACAGTGGCTCACACTTGCAATCCTAGCCCTCTGGGAGGCCAAGAGTCTGATACCATCCTGGGTAACATGGCAAAACCGTCTCCACAAAAATAAAAGCCAAAAACATTAGCTAGGTGTGGTATGCACCTGTAGTCCCAGGTACTTAGGAAGCTGAGGCAGGAGGGTCACTCAAGCCCAGAAGTAGGAGGTTGCAGTGAGCTGTGATTGCACCACTGCACTCAGGGGCCATCATTCCCTAACCTGCCCCACCTAACTTCAGCTTCAAAGAAAATACAGCCCACAGCATCAACTCTCTTCCCAAGTCTCTGAGAGGAAAAAGGGAGTCTGCTCTTTGTTTCTGGGACTCCAAGTGATAATTACACTATCCACCTGATCTTCAATTTGTGCCCCAGACAGCAAGGTTCCCTGTCCTAAAATACAATCAACAACAAAACAAACTGTACATGTATTCATAAAGCGCCTTTACAGATCCAGTATCTGACTGACTACTGCAGGTAACCTGGCTGAGTCCCTTGTGGTGGACCGTGAAAGGTGGGATGGCGTGTTAGGAAAGTGGCAGTGAGTAGGACAAGGGCCCCACCCACCTCGCCTCACTGTCTTGTGAGGAGAGGGGGAGAAACTGAGGAAAAACACAAAATTTATGTCAAGCGACTCAACGTTTCACAAAGATTAAAAAGGATGAGAAGAGTGGAAGATAGGAAGAGTAATCTACAGGAGTGATCAGGCCAGGCCTGTTTAATCTGGGGACTTTATAAGTAAGCCACGTAGAAGTTTAAATATTTAGAGACAGTTGTTTAGCATATTGAAACCTACAGCCGTACTAAGAAAACAGGCACTTATTCCTTTGAAAGTCTCAGAGCTGATCATTTATTAGGTAAACTTTTTGTTTTTCGAGATGGAGTTTCACTCTTGTCACCCAGGCTTGAGTGCAATGGTGTGATCTTGGCTCACTGCAATCTTTGACTCCTGGGTTGAAGCGATTCTCCTGCCTCAGCCTCCTGAGTAGCGGGGATTACAGCTCTCACCACCACACCTGGCTAATTTTTGCACTTTTAGTAGAGATGGGGTTTCGCCATGCTGGCCAGGCTGGTCTCCAACTCCTTGCCTCAGGTGATCCGCCCACCTCAGCCTCCCAAAGTGCTGGGATTACGGGTGTGAGGCACTGTGCCTGGCAACTAAAAACGAGTATTTGTTTGTTTGTTTTTTTGTTTTGAGACGGAGTGTTGCTCTTTTTGCCCAGGCCAGAGTGCAGTGGCGCAATCTCGGCTCACTGTAACCTCTGCCTCTGGGATTCAAGCGATTCTCTGGGTCAGCCTCCCGAGTAGCTGGGACTACAGGCATGTGCCACCAGGCTTGGCTAATGTTTGTAATCTTTTTTTTTTTTTTTTGAGACGGAGTTTCGCTCTTGTTACCCAGGCTGCAACGGCACAATCTCGCCTCACCGCAACCTCCGCCTCCTGGGTTCAGGCAATTCTCCTACCTCAGCCTCCTGAGTAGCTGGGATTACAGGCACGCGCCACCATGCCCAGCTAAATTTTTGTATTTTTAGTAGAGACGGGGTTTCACCATGTTGACCAGTATGGTCTTGCTCTCTTGACCTCGTGATCCACTTCGGCCTCGGCCTCCCAAAGTGCTGGGATTATAGGCGTGAGCCACCGCGCCTGGCCAATTTTTGTAATCTTAGTAGAGACAGGGTTTTGCCACATTGACCAGGCTGGTCAAACTCCTGACCAGATGTGATGTGCCCGCCTTGGCCTCCCAAAGGGCTGGGATTACAGGTGTGAGCCACCGCGTCTGGCCTACACTTAAATGTTTCCCGGTTGTTAAAGTACTGCTCCTATGTTCCCAGGATCTATTTTCTCCCATATATTTATTAATTCCTATCTTCATTAGAAAACATCTGACCTAAATACATCTCTATCAATGCTAACATCTCCTTCCACCGCAGTTTTTCACTTTCTAAGTCAAATGAAAACAATTATTTGAGATTGTTTCTTTCTTTCCCTCAAAACAGAAACAATTGCATAATTCTTTCCCTTAAAACAGAAACAGTTGCATAATTCCAGATGGAGGCATAAATGAATACTGCCCAACCTCCAGCAATATACTCTGCTTTGAAAATGTATTCTTCAAAGCACTGCTTCTAGTTCGCCACTTAGCCAGTCACATTTTTGAGAAAAACCAAACCAAGCCTAAAACAATGTATATATTCCTGAGGAGAAGAGTTTCTAACTCAAAATATGCAGAGAATTCTGTTTATTATCCTAAGGAATACCCTTCTGAAGAGGCCTGCAGTTGGCGCGACTATCTCTTTGTAATTTAAAATTACTTAGGTGGACCAGGAAGAATGTACATTTAAGGAGGTACCTAAAATGTACGCCTTTAGACACAGATGCTTGGGGCAAGCCTGTAGCTCGTGAGGTAGGCGACACGGCTAGGGTTTAAAAGCAGCTGGTAGGCCGGGCACGGTGGCTCATGCCTGTAATCCCAGCACTTTAGAAGGCCGAGGCGGGCGGATCACCTGAGTTCAGGAGTTCGAGACCAGCGTGGCCAACATGGTGAAACCCCATCTCTAAATATACTGAAAATACAAAAATTATCCGAGATTGGAGGCACGCGCGCTCTCAGGCTACTCGAGAGGCTGAAGCAGGAGAATCGCTTGAATCCAGGAGGCAGAGATTGCAGTGAGCCGAGATTGCGCCACTGCATTCCACCCCGGGCGACAGAGTGAGACTCCGTTTAAGTTAATAAGTAAGTAAATAAATAAATAAAAGCAGCTGGTTATTTCTCGTTCTTTAAACGAAACAAACAAAACTGAACTTTGCTGGGTGACAGGAGTGATGCAAAGGAAAAAAGAAAGATATTACAAGTTCGAATTCTCCCAGTCTTACGCTTCCATCGTTGCAGGAATACTGATAAAAATCTGTGTGTGTGTTTTTTTTTCTAGATTGATAACTTTTGCGAGGCCAGACTAAATGAATTCAACGCTCCAAGAAGACAAGACTCCTTTTTCCTCTGCTTTCCGAAATTTACCTCTTGTCTTTTACCTCCCAAGTGGAACCCCCCCACCCCCAGGATCGTACAGGCGGTACTCCTTCTGCCAAGCATTCTACTCCTCTGCAGATGCTGCGACCTTTACACTGGAATTAGCACTTAGCTGTGGTGTTTCCCGCTTTCTTCACTCGGAGCAGCCCAGGCTCTGCCGCTCCAATCCCCAGTTTCCGTCTTGGGCGCCTGGACGCGTGCCCAGCCGCAGCCTGGCAGACACGGCGCGGCTGCACGTACCATGCAGATGTGCTCCCTCTCCCCTTTTTCCTTCTCCTCCCCAAGGAGACCTCGTGCTGAGATTGGCCGGCGCCCCGTTACTTACTCCAAGGTGTAGCGGTGAAGAAGGCAAGAGGACCAAAGAACTCGCTGGAGGGAGCAGTGTCAGCAGATGCCGGTGCCACGGCTCCAGATACCGGCGCCACTGTGGTCCTAAAAGGATAGGCGCGCACCCTCCTCCCGGCACCCGTAGAGCCCCCGCCTTTGACCGAGCTTCAGGTGATTACCTTCCGGGTCAGCGTGCGTCTAGGGCGAAGGCGGAGTCGTAAACTTCTTAAAATTCCTTTCTCACACTTCGGTAATTCCTCTTTCGAAACTAAAGCTCTTTTTGTGTGCGTGCGTGCCGAGCGTATGCCCTGGGGTTCTCCTTCGCTTCTTTTTCTCCGTCTTCCTTCTTGCTTTAGGGACCGGAAGAGTCCTTGAACCAAAATAGCTCGGCGGGCACTTCCGGGGCCGGAGCCCAGGGTTCCGGGAGGGTGCTGGCAGAAGAGGGAAAGGCAGCGGCGTCCGCAGCTGGAGGATGAAGAAGGAGCATGTGCTGCACTGTCAGTTTTCCGCGTGGTACCCGCTCTTCCGAGGCGTTACCATCAAGAGGTGAGTTGGGAGGGGTTTCTCCGGGCCAACCGGCCAAAGGGAACTGCGACTTGTGGGCAAATCTTACCGCCATCCCCAAAAAAAAATGCAGGCCTTATAGCGACTGCATGGAAGGGAGTGTGTCGAGAGGGAAGTAGATCAGCAATTGTCTGCGTCCTGTTGCGAGCCAGGGAGTGTGCTGGGGAGGTAGGAGGATCAGTTGTGGTTTCAGTGAGGGTCGGAGGCGGGAGGAGTAGTGGATTAACTTAGTTTAGGTTTGGGAATTCACCACCACTACTTTTAGAATGGCCCAGGCGCAAGGTGATCACTGCCTAAGGCCACCCGCTGACTTCATTGCTTTTCGCCACCACCCTGGACATTGGAGATTTGGGAAGGTGAAAGAATATGTAATTACAGTTAGATATGAGAACAAGTTCAAAGATCTGTTGTACAACATGGAGACTATAGTTAATAACGGTATACGTGTTATATTCTTGAAAAACACGGAGTGGTTGTTAGTGTTCTCACCACAAAAATAACTGTTAGGCAGTGAATTTGTTAACTAGCTAAATTTATTCCACAATGTATATATTCTTAAAAACATCAGGTAGGAAGTAAATGTTAACATATACAGTTTCATCTGTCAGGTTTTTAAAAGGTGTTGATAGAAAATCGGGGTTTTGCACTTACTGATTTTCTGAGCCAACATTTCAGTAATTGCTGATTCATTATATAATGGTTTCGTTCAATAAAGATCGGATATGTACTTGAAAAATTTGTGTAATTGGTTTAGAATTGTCAGTTAAAATGGATAAGAAAAGTTTCAAGTTCTTAAATAGTATTGTAATGTCTGGTAGAACCTTAGATTCATTGTACTTAACAATTTCGTTGCTTAGCTTTGTAAGAGTAAAATACTTAGGAAAGCTTATTTGTAATCAGCCACTAGACATATTAAGAAAATTAAGTAGTTTATAAATAGAATTTAAATTTTTAAAGAGACTTAAATTGCAAAGCCTCATTTGAAATTGGTTAAAATTTAGTAGATTTACAAACATAATAATAAGATATGTTAGATGAACTTAAAAGCCCAAGGAAGAACTAGATTTTTGAATGTGAAATCGTACCTTTCATAAATATTTGTTTTAAAAACTGAAGTAGCCCATGAATACTTTTTTTGTGCACAAAAACTATTTGTAATGTGCCAGAAAAAACTTTTTCCATAAACAAATGAGGCATATTATAAGGCATAGATGTTCTGTTGACTCCCTGAAAGCAGGCTGTAATCTTTTCCACTTAGAAAAAGTCTATATGCCTCCAGAGCAAAATAATGGCAGCACTTTTAGATATCTGTGGCAGGGATTTTTGATTACTTATTATTTCAAGGTAAAAGACACGTTATCCCATAAGTTTTTAAGTAACTTCAAGTATGGCTTTGCCATCCTTAGTTATGATTAACTGAAACAAATTAAGCTAAAGCATGCCCAGTTAAGCAGCTTCGTCTCTCTGGTGATCAGTTGAATAGAATGCCAGAAAAACACATCCAAAAGTATCATGAATTCTTAGCGGTTGGTGCTCATTGCCAACCAAAGAATGGTTTCCAGCTCTTGACTCTACTTCTGCCCTCTATCTTTAGAAGGTGACCAAATGCTAGTCATTTCTGGTTTGTTTTGCTGCATTTCCTGTGTTGCAGCAAATATCTGCCTGTCTCTGATTTCTTAAAGACACAGAAATGTTGTGCTCACTCAGAATCCTTTTGAGGTTGTTGCTTTCAGATTGTGATTTCCATCTGGTTGTTTGGACTTGGCTAATTTTTGTTGTTGTTTACAACAAAGACCATTGTGGTAATCATACTATTCTAATTCCATGTCTACTGCTACCAAATGTATAGCACTAATATTTTCTAATTTATATTAAAACACATAATTCAAAAATTAATCAGATGTGCACCTTTTTCTGTCTGCTTAGAGTTGGTCTTATAAAATGATGCCTTTTTTGGTGTACTTTTTTTTTTAGTGTCATTCTTCCACTTCCTCAGAATGTGAAGGATTATTTACTCGATGATGGGACTCTGGTGGTTTCAGGAAGGTAAAGTATATTAGAAAAAAATTTATCAAACTTTATTGTAAAGATACACATAAAGTGAATGAATTAGCTTAGGTACCATTCTCTCCCTTTAGCTCTTTTTCTTTCCTAGCCAAAATGATGTACTGATCTTTGTCTTCTGTTTCTTGTCAGTGCTCAGTTAATATTTTCATCATTGAATACTTTTCCCTCTAATAATTATGAGTTGTGAAATTGAGCAGTTCCTTTCATCTCTGTCTTTAGAAAACAGGTATGATGACAACTTTTCCTTCTGATGGTAGCAGGGTGGGGGAAGTGCACATTAAAATTCTTTGAGACCCTTCAGTTTTGAAGATTAGAAACTCATTGTTTCGAACAGAACGCTTTCCTAGGGTTTATCATTTAATTTTTCAACATTTTCTTCCCCACAGCTGACCTAATGGCCCACCCCCACTTTCTAGAAGCTGTTCAGGTAGTTTCCCTATTTATAGAATAAAGGGAAGAAGTTAATGTATTTCAGTCTTTTGGACGCAAACTTGAAAACATTGAAGAATCATCGGATTTAGTGTTTGGCTCTCACTAGTCTTTCAAAAATAGCCTGACAATAACCCTGTGCCCTAACTCCCTTCATTTTTCTGCATAGCACTTCCACTTGACATAATTCCCTTAATTGTTCCATTAGAATGCAGTGTCATGAGAGCAGGGACTTGGCCCATTTGTCCACCCCAGCTCTTGAAGCAGTGCCTGATGTAGCAGAGGAGTTTGAGAAATGTTTGTTGGATGAAGGAACTATAGAAATACAATGAGAGTTGAGTGTTTTCAGTAACATTAACTGGACCCCATATTTTTGCCTGATGGGCTTTAGTGTAGCTTTCTGGATTATATTTCTGTTTTTGGTATTCACAGCCCCTCAATAACCTGAAGATTGTTAATGTAGAGCCTCATTAACTTTGAATAATTCGAGGCTAAGGAAACAGTAGGAAAGTCAGACAGGTATCAACTTTGGGATATTTACATATATATATATATATATATATATATTTTAAGATGGAGTCTTGCTCTGTCACACAGGCTGGAGTGCAGTGGCTTGATCTTAGCTCACTGCAGCCTCTGCCTCCTGGATTCAAGTGATTCTCTTGCCATAGCCTTCTGACTAGCTGGGACAACAGACATGCACCACCACACCCAGCTAATTTTCGTATTTTTAGTAGAGACGGGGTTTTTCTATGTTAGCCAAGCTGGTCTTGAACTCCTGACCTGAGGTGATCCACCTGCTTTGGCTTCCCAAAGCGCTGTGATTACGGATCTGAGCCACCATGCCTGGCCAGTTTTATTATTCTCAAATACATATACCTGTTTGCTTTATAAGTGAGTTTATATATAATAAGCTTATATAAATGAGACTATAAGTAAAATGACTTGTAATATTAGAAAGTAAGTGGTAGATCTCAGTAGTGTAAACATGTTGAAGAGCTCCTGTGTGATTCTCACTGGCCAGATGTTTGCATGGCCTCTGGCTTAGGCAAGCAGTGATGTTAAATACTGTTAAACAGGGCTGGGCGGGGTGGCTTACGCCTGTAATCCTCGTACTTTGGGAGGCCGAGGTGGGAATGCAGCCATTTGAAGGACGAAGGGAAGAATCTTCCAGATGGCGGGAACAGCATTAATGAAGGCTCTAGGCCTGGAAAATCTTGACTCACAAGAAGCTTGGAGAAGGTCATGTAGCTAGAGTATGGGAGTGAGCAAAAGGTAAGTGGCATGAGATTGACAGTTGATGACTTGGGGGAGGACACTAAAGGTTAGGGATGTGTGTGTGGGAGTCACGTTAAAGATGCTGGCATTTGTTCTGAGAAAGGCATTGAAGGGCCCTGAGCAAGAGAATGACTTTATCAGATTTCAGTTTCTGAGCAGTGGTAGGTGACTGGAAGACAGGTTAGGAGGATATTGCATTGGACCAGGTGAGACCTGCTAGTGGCTTGATGGTGACAGTTGCGGGGAAGGAAGTCGGTTTCAGATGACCTGGACTTGCACCTTCAGAACTTGATGACAGGGATGTGTCAAGAATTCCTCTCAGATTTCTGATTGAACAATTAGATGAATGAAGATGTCATTTGCTCAGATTGAGAAAAGCATTGTCTGTTGAGCCTTTTTGAAAGCTCACAATCTCTTGAGAATTTTGAAAGGTTAGTAATTTTAGAGTGGGTTATTTTTACAGATAAAAACTTGAAAAGTTTAAGTATAATTTAAATGAGGTACATTGACGATAAAATGTATGAATCTTAAGTGTACAACTTGGTGAAGTTTGATAAATGGTTACACCTATTTCACCGTCACTCCATTCAAAACGTGGAACACTTTCATTCCCCAGAAAGGTTTCTCTTGTCCCTTAGTTGACTTTCGTCAGTACTAGAATTTCATAAAAGTGGAGTTACCTAGTGTAAATTCTTTTATGTCTGTGTAAGTGGAACAAATACAAACTGCTTTTTCTCTGCTCTCACACCACAACAATCAACACGGAAGACCTCTGTGACCGCATGTGTAGGGCTTTCTTCCCACTAACAAGCAAGCAATCAGTTCTTCAGCAGACACCAGCTAGGGGTCCTCCAATCCAGTTCGGTTGACACTGTCTCCCTGGAGGAGGCTGAGGGCTCGCTATCACAAGACTGCCCCCCAACTTCTGATGTCAATTGCAACCCCCAGGTAGCTTCTGACCAGCCAGCTAGAAATGAGTCCCCCTCCTTGGGTTTGATTCATTTGCCAGAGCAGCCCACAGAACTGAGGGAAACATTTACTTAGGTTTACTGGTTTATTATAAAGGATGTTACAGGCCGGGCACGGTGGCTCACACCTGTAATCACAGCACTTTGGGAGGCTGAGGTGGCTGTATCATAAGGTCAAGAGATTGAGACCATCCTGACCAACATGGTGAAACCATGTCTTTACTAAAAATACAAAAATTAGTTGGGCATGGTGCTGCGCACCTGTAGTCCCAGCTACTCTCAGGAGGCTGAGGCAGGAGAATCACTTGAACCCAGGAGGCAGAGGTTGCAGTGAGCTGAGATTGGACCACTGCACTCCAGCCTGGGTGACAGAGCGAGATTCTGTCTCAAAAAAAAAAGCATCAAGTATTCTGATAAGTCATGTTTGGGGTTTAAATTAAATGATTGCTGTAAGCTGGGATATTCCAGGAAGCCTTTACAGTAAGGTGATACTTGAACCGAGCCCACTCATTGGGTCTGACGCACGCCGTGGCTCCCTCCAGTCACTAATCCTCATTGTCTCTTTTTGGTCACGAGTCCTTTCTTGACCTTGTCTCCCTTAAGGCTAAATAGTAAAATGAGTTGAACATCCCTAATTGGAAAATCTGAAATCTGTCCACATGGGTGCTGAGATAGTGACATTTTTGCTTTCTGAATATTGTATGAAATTACCTTTGGACCATGTGTACAAGGTGTGTATGACGCTGACACAAGTGAATGTTTTTAATTTTAATTTTTAGTTTTCATAGGTACATAGTAAGTGTACGTATTTATGGAGCACATGACATGTTTTATTCCAGACATGCAGGGTGACATACCACATCATGGAGAACGGCGTGTCCATCTCCTCAAACATTTATCCATTAAGTTGTAAACAATCCAATTGCGGGCTTTCAGTTATTTTAAAATGTAAAGTTAACCAGAATCTTCCCCTTCCTTTTCCTTCTTTAGTCTTTGCATAGCTGCTATGTTGGTTCTTACTGTGATTATTTTTCTCAATGATAGGAGTTCTTCCTAGGCTAGTTATTTGTATTTGGGTGTTGAGGAGGGGCCAGGGTGGTATTCTGAGTCTTCCCTCTGAGTTCTTTCAGCCTCTGCTTCCTTCTAGGCAATGAAGATGAGCTGCTGGGTGGCCCTTTTCAGCCCTTGCGTTGAGCAGGTGATCAGTAACTACCTGGGGCCAGTGGCGTGGGTGGTAAGAAGAATTCACTGACAGTTGGAGGTAGAGAAAGGGAAATTTATTAGAGAAAGTATGAAAATAGGTCGCAGCAGTGCAATGGGCAGGTCAGCAAGAAAGGAGCTGACTGCAGGGAGACAAAGGCTTGCTGGAGATTTTATAAGATGGTGCTTGCGTTGTGTCCTGAAGAGGGCTTTGTGCAGCACTGGTATCACCAAGGTTGCAGTGAACTAACTTGCATTTTTCTGTCAGTTGAGGATCTGGAGATAGCTGGGCATGGGAATACAGTGAGTTATTTGCGCAGGAGGGCTGTGTGTGTTGGACCATGAAGAAAGGCAGACTTATAGCTTATCTGCCTTCTCTTTTTGCTTTCACCTGCTCCTGCCAGTCCAGCATCTTTTCCCTAATCAGGACTCCACACCTTGCTTCGCTTCTGTCTTCTTCAAAGACAGTGTGCCTATTTGTTTCCCATCTCTCTCCCAGCCTTTGCAGTGGTTCAGTCTAGATCCACAGTGAATTCCTGACACCAGCCCGCGTACCCTGTTTTCATTGTACAAAGAAAAGATTCTTGGTTTGCCCCTAGAGTAGTTCCGTCAGCTGTGTAGACAGCTCTTCAGACATTCCCTTCTGGGTCTCTCTTTATCCTATTCGATCTTCCCTTTTTTGTCAGAACTTTCTCATATACAGAGGTTCAGAGTCTAGATGATTCTCAGTATTATCAGAGATGGAGTATCTTTCCCTTTCACTTGTTTTTAATGACATCTGAGAACAGGGCAGAAAGATTGTATTCTGTCATCTCTTCATGCAAATGTACTCTTAATAATTTATTTATTCCTTTTTTGAGACAGGGTCTTGCTGTCACCCAGGCTGTAGTGCAGCAATGTGATCATAGGTCACTGCAGCCTCAAACTCCTGGGCTCAAGGGATCCTTCTGCATCCGCTTCCTAAATAGGACTACAGGTGTACTCCTCCACACATGGCTAATTTTTAAACTTTTTGTAAAGACAGAGTCTCTGTGTTATCCAGGCTGGTCTCAAACTCCTGGGCTCAAGAAATTCTCCAGTCTCAGCCTCCCAAAGTGTTGGAATTATAGGTGTGAGCCACCGTGACTGGCCTTGTTCTCTAATTTTAAGGCATTTGTTCATGCCATTCATTTGATGGCATTTTACTTTGTCACCCAGGCTGGAGTGCAGTGGCACGATCTTAACTCACTGCAGCCTTGACCTCCCATGTTCAAGTGATCCTCCCACCTCAGCCCCCCAAATAGTTGGGACTACAGGCACATCCCATCTTGCCCAGCTAATTTCTATATTTTTTTGTAGAGACAGGGTTTTGCCATGTTGCCCAGGCTGTTACCTACATCCTGAGCTGAAGCGATCCACCCTCCTCGTCCTCCCAAAGTGCTAGGATTATAGGTGTGAGCCACCACATCTGGCCCAATTTTAAGGCTGTTTTTAAAAATATATTTAGTACCCCCAAAATTATGACCACACGGTACCCAAATCCTTTTCTTTCTTGATTTTTGTGTTTTTTTTAGGGATGATCCACCAACACGTTCTCAGCCAGACAGTGATGATGAAGCAGAAGAAATACAGGTTGGTACCAAATAAAATAATCTGCTCTGTAGACGGTTCTGATTTAAATGATCTCTGAGATGGTTCTGACTTTTACATCTTACCTTATATCTGATCAAATGAGAAATTACATGAGAATCTTACTTTGACGTGTATTTTCACATGCACTCTGTGTTCAGGAAAAGATGTCCTTTTTGAAACCGAGTACAGTATTTAAATGTAATGTTTTGTTTTCGTCCTCTTTTTCATGCAGTGGTCTGATGACGAGAACACAGCCACGCTTACGGTAAGAGCACAGCAGACTCAGCATAGAGCAGCCTCACGCTGTCACGAAAGGGTTAGCCTCCAGGTTTAAGTGCATGCCTCTCTAAATTGCCATGTAGTTACCATTTATTGTATCATTGCCCCTGTGGGCTCTTGTTTCTATTTTGAAAAATAACTTGAAGCAACATTTAGCAAGCAAGCATGATTTGCCTTCTTTTTCTCTTTAATTACAAAGGAAATATTTTGAGGGCCTGTTTGATGCTTTGACTTATTTCTGTGAAGCTCTGAACCTCTGCAAGAAGGAATCATGCCTATCATTAAACTCTGAGATTTCTAAATCTATGGAACCTAAATTAAAGGGAAAATCTGTATTTCCTTATTGAAGTTGTTTATGTATTTATTTATTTGTTTTTGAGACAGTCTTGCTCTGTCACTCAGGCTGGAGTGCAGTGGCACAATCTCAGCTCACTGTAACCTCTGCCTCCCAGGTTCAAGCTATTCTCCTGTCTCAGCCTCCTGAGTAGCTGAGATTACAGGCACCTGACACCATGCCTAGCTAATTTTTGTATTTTTAGTAGTGACAGCGTTTCACCATGTTGGCCAGGCTGGTCTCGAACTCCTGACCTCATGTGATCTGCCCACCTCGGCCTCCCAAAGTACTGGGAGAACAGTTGTGAATTACAGCACCTGTCCTCAAGTATGTTTAAATGGCATACAAATTACTGTTTCTTTCAAGCAAGAGTAGAGAGGTATGTGACTTTTACCAGTGTTTTGCATCAAAATGTGGAATTTGATTAAGCATATTATGGTGTTTCAGGATAAGCATGTTATTGTGAAAGTCAGCTTAAAATTTTTTAAATGAAGATTTTTTTTTTTTTTTTTGAGACGGAGTTTCGCTCTTGTTACCCAGGCTGGAGTGCAATGGCGCGATCTCGGCTCACCACAACCTCTGCCTCCTGGGTTCAGGCAATTCTCCTACCTCAGCCTCCTGAGTAGCTGGGATTACAGGCACGCGCCACCATGCCCAGCTAATTTTTTGTAATTTTAGTAGAGACGGGGTTTCACCATGTTGACCAGGATGGTCTCGATCTCTTGACCTCGTGATCCACCCGCCTCAGCCTCCCAAAGTGCTGGGATTACAGGCTTGAGCCACTGTGCCCGGCCTTAAATGAAGATATTTTTAAAGGAGTAAGTGATGCAAATGATCTGTTTCTAAAAACAGGTGAATGAAACTCCTCATACCTTGAGTTAAAAGGGAAAGGTTTTTAGTGAAATTCCTTACAAGTAAATATAAAGGCAGAAATATAGGAAACTAGTTTTAGGTAGGGTTTGTTCTAATCCAGCTCGGCATAAGAAGATACTTGTTTATTTTAATGAAAGAGGTATGGTTGCCAGGGTAGAAGTGAAAAGAAAGAGGTGGAGCTGCTCAAAACCGGTGTGCCGCTTTAAGTATGGAAGGGGAAGCCTGCCAGCAGATGCCAAAGTGGAAAGTTTGCATGTTTCTTTTTCTTTTTTTTTCGAGATGGAGTCTTGCTCTGTCGCCCAGGCTGGAATGCAGTGGCACGATCTCAGCTCCACCAGTGGTGCAATCTCGGCTCACTGTAACCTCTGCCTCCTGGGATCAAGCACTTCTCTGCCTCAGCCTCCAGAGTAGCTGGGATTACAGGCGCCCTCCACCAGGCCCAGCTAATTTTTGTATTTTTAATAAAGATGGGGTTTTACCATCTTGGCCAGGCTGATCTTGAACTCCTGACCTCATGATCCACCTGCCTTGGCCTCCCAAAGTGCTGGGACCACAGTCGCGAGCCACCATGCCCGGCTGAGTTTGCATGTTTCATTTACTCCAGATGCCATTCAGATCACTCTCCTTTTATGAAAATTCCATTCAGTGTAATGTAAATGTTATCGATCTGCCATACTCAGGGCACTAAACTGGGTTCTGTGAGATGAACAAAGACGAATATGATTTGATGCCTGCCACTAGGGAGTTTGTAAGCCAGTGGGAAAAGGTGACACAGGCATGGGGAGGTGACAGTGCTGTCAGATCAGAAAGAGCAGTTACAGCTGAGGACACCAGGAATGCCTGACCGGACAAGTGGTATTTGACCTGGATCTTAATAGTGGTGGGGATTGTCAGCATCAACTCATTTTTAAATATGTGTAGATTGGCTGGGTATTGTGGCTCACACCCGTAATCCCAGCACTTTGGGAAGTCAAGGCGGGTGGATCACTTGAGGTAAGGAGTTCATGATCAGCCCCACCAACCTGATGAAATCCTATCTCTACTAAAAATACAAAAAATTAGGCATGGTGGTGGGCACCTGTAATCCCAGCTACTTGGGAGACTAAGGAAGGAGAATTGCTTGAACCCAGGAGGCAGAGGTTGCAGTTAGCCGAGATTGTACCACTACACCCCAGCCTGGGGACAGAGAGAGACTCTGCCTCAAAATAATAAATAAATCATAAAGATGATAGATACAGCAATTAATAGTATAAAAGTGTGTAAGTGTGTGTGTGTGTATTTACCAAATTCTGTTCACTAAGAAGTTTTAGAATCAACGACATGTAACATCCTGGTAACGGTGAGCTTACCTGGTACCTTGATCTTGGTTTCTAAATATCATTGTCCACTAAATGGAAATGAAACTTCTTAGAGATATTCAGGAGTGGGTTTGGGAAAGTAAAAATGAGCCTGCAACAACTCGTTGTGCCAGAAACTATGGAAGTGCTGAAACAGTGATGAGACGTGACAAAAAGATGCCAGAAGTCAGCCTTGGGCTCCCACTGTCTAAAAATAAGAGCATTATAACAAATACAGTCTGAGCATTCCTAATCCCCAAATTCAAAATCTCACATGCTCCAAAATCCAAAAGACTGGGTCTCACTGTGTTTCCCAGGCTGAACTCAAACTTCTGGGCTCAGTGATCCTCCTGCCTCAGCTTACTGAGTAGCAGGTACTGCAGGTATGTCCCAGCATGCCTCCCTCCCAAAACTCTACGAGCACCAAAAGTGGGAAATTCCGCACCTGACCTCATGTGACAGGTCAGACACAATGCAGGTGCACAACACAGTTTATTCAGCCTCCCCAAGGGAAAAGTGAAATTATCTTCAGGCCATGTGCGTAAGGTGTATATGAAATGTAAATGGCCAGGCGCGGTGGCTCACGCCTGTAATCCTAGCACTTTGGGAGGCCGAGGTGGATGGATCACCTGAGGTCAGGAGTTCAAGACCAGCCAGGCCACATGGTGATACCCCATCTTAAAAAAAAAAAAAAAAAGAAATGTAAATGACTTTTGTGTTTAGATTTGGGTCCCATCCCACTGTATATATGGAAATATTCTGAAATCCAAAACACTTCTGATTCTGATCTTACCCATTTTGGATAAGGGATAATGCTCCATGTGTAGTAATAGGAATAGGTTGTGACCCACTTACTAAATTAAGAATTACTGCTCCCATAGTGACATGTAATTGATTAAGTAAGTGGGGAAAAGAGGCAGCTTGTCTCTATAGTAGTAAAGGCACCAACTAATACATGTAGAAGGAATGATGGAATTAGGAATTACTATTTGGCAGCCATTGTAATAGAATTTGATTAAATATATACTAAAACTAGTGGATGACTATACAGTGAGAAAGGATATTTTCATCTTCTCAAAGTATCTTCACCCAAATTACTTACCATTTACACACAAAAAAATAATAATGTTACACTAGAAAGACCTGGCAGCTGGGTGACCAGTATTAACCGTGACAGTGACGGGACAGACCTCCTGATACGATGCATGGGAAGGATGTGAGCTGTCACAGCTGCACAACCTGAGTCTACTCGGAGGAGACATCAACAGACTCAACTTTTAGAAACTGGATAGAGTAATTGCCCTGAACTTTTCAAAAATGCCAAGGTCATAGATGGTAAGAACAACAGACAGAGGAACTGCCATAGATTGAAGAATATTAAAGAGACCCGACAACTAGATTTAGTCCATGATTCTAGACTGGATGCCTGGACCAGAAGAAATGTTTCTATTTTTTTCCATAAAAGACATTATTAGGGCAGTTGGTACATTTTGAATAAGATCTGTATTGTGTCAGTGTTAGTTCCCTGATTTTGATAGATAATTTATAGAAAATGGTAAAAACATGAGTCTCATACAGATATAAAACTCTTCAATGCATGTTGAAGATGTTATTTAACTCATGAGGGAACCAGACAGATGTTAGAATTGGTTCAGAAGAGAATCCAAAGAAAAGATAGATCAGGAATATTGAAATGAGTATGTTAATGAGGCAAAACTGGTTTTGCCTCCCTGCAGTATGGGAGAAAAGACAATTAGACCGCTTCCAGATGAGACAGAAATTGCATGTCCATAAAAATTACTTCATGTCACTATCACTTACCTAGAATTTGCCATGTTGTAAAGTAGCTCACAGACCTGGCTAAAAACAGATAACCTAGACGGTTCTGCTGTATGTAAACAGTACACAGTCTTCCACTTTAGACTGTGCATAAACTTTTTATAATTTAAATTTGTTTTAAGATTCTTATGGCAGGTTATCCTAAAGTTGAGTAATTTTGAGAGTTTGAGGGAACTGACCACATCTTTTAAAAGGCCTACATATAAAGTAATCCTAAGAGGTCAAGTTTTATGGGATAGGAAAATTAAACTGCTGTGTCTGTGAAGGTTGAATCCTTTCATGTTGTAAAGTTTGTGCAACAATGCCATTTGTAGGAAATACTGCCAGTGCTGATCTTAGAGAAGTGGGATTTATGGCTAGAGTTGTAGGGAAGGCAACTCAGCTGCTTCAGGCCATTCTAAGGAAATTACTGGCCTCACATAAATTGTAATTGCTTTGGATGGGGAGAGATGAATGGAAAATAAAGGACTCAGTGCTGCTGTTCACTTTGAAAGCCTCTAAATTACTCGTCTCATTTCATCGTCTAGGGGAAGATAGAGGGGCAGCCTATTAGGTAATTAAAAGATACTGTTGTTAACCAGTCTGTTAACCAGTCAGATTTATCTGTAGCAGAAAGAGAGGCAGCCTACTTGGGCCTTAAGCTATTATCTTTATTCCCTAACCTTTTGCTCAAAGCTGTTTCTCATTTTGGGGGATATATGACCACATTTTAAAACTCATTTATTTGGTCTTTTCTTAGATTCTTGTGACACTTTTTTCTCTCACATAACTGGGTTAGATCTTGGGGATCTATATAACTATTTGATGTAATCTTGGAATGTGTAGTTTAGTTCATTCAAGATGTACTCTGTCTTTTTTTTTTTTTTTTTTTTTGCCATGGAGGAAGTTGATTACTGGATTTTTTCAGAACTTGTGTTGCCTGATAGGGGGCAGCAGTCCTCTTTACAGGGCATAATGATAATTAAGGACTGTGTGGAGAATCTTAGTTTTTGTTTTTTATGACTCTTCAGGGCTCCTTACTTACCTTTTTTTCTAGCTTATGTCCACAGGCTCCCGTGATGGTGACCTAGGCTCAAGGCAGGGCATAATGGCATCAGGCTTAAGCTCCTGTTAAACCGCAGTGTTTCTCTTCACTTCCAGGTTGAAACAAACACACAGAACGTTTTGGTCATTTGCTCATATAAAATATGCATTTTTTAAATCATCCAAAACGGAAAGAACGTTTTAACTTGACCAAGGTTCAGATTTCGAGTTTTGCTTGTATTAAAACTTGTCTGGAAATAGCAGTGTTTAAATAGTTCACAACATTATTTATTTTTCATTCTCTCCATGGCTTTTGGGGATACTGTATGTCCAAGACTCTTCCTGCAAGTGGAAGGGCTTCTGGTTCTTCAAATGGGGATGTTATTTCTGACAGCTGGAGTGTAGCTACAGGTGATATTCCAAACCTGTCTCTTCACTTGATGAGTACCGGTTTTATGTTGATATACAGAGAGCCATTCATTCCCTCCTCACATCCTCAGAAGCCTGGTGACTTCTGTCATTCCAGCTTTGCAGGCTTTGATTGGAATATGTCACTTTAAGCAGCTGGTTATTTCTCTTTTTGGTAAATGTGCTTGATCACTGATTTTATTTAACTGGGTTCAGGAATTCTGATAGTAGTTTATATTCTAAATTCTGTTTTTAATACCCTGAACTGTAACCTTGAGATTTTGATCTTGTTGTCCATGCATACTGTGATGATACTGATGCGCCCAATGATTTCTTCTCTCTCTGTAGGCACCAGAATTTCCCGAGTTTGACACTAAAGTCCAGGAAGCTATCAATTCCCTCGGGGGCAGTGTCTTTCCTAAGCTTAACTGGAGTGCCCCAAGGGTAGGAACATATAAGTAATTCTCCTACTGTTTGAATATTTGTTTTGCTATTTCATTTCCTATCCCTGCAGAGGGTCTACTTGTATTCCTGGTTCTAGGAAAAATACTGTGGAATTTATTATTAATTTCCCTCTACTAATTTACCTTCCTGATTTTGCTATACACCTTCCTGGGTCTGTGAAATACTGTGTGTTCTGCCAAAAGGTAGTTTCCACCTCTTGTGTCCCTGATTATTTTAGAATTCTGAGGAAGTTCATACTCTACCCTTTTCAAAACTATGACTGTTCAGTTTAACGGAGAAGTTTTTCTCTGTAAAGAAGTAATAAAAACAAAAGTGTCATAGGCTATGGAAATAGAGTGATTGGAGAAGTCAACTGATATTTTTATTTTAATACTGCACTGACAAGATTTTTTTTCTTTTTTGTGTGTGTTTTATTGCATTGACAAGATTTTTATGAAAGTTAAGGCTTGTGGAAAAATTCTTTAGTTGTTTTAATCCGATAGAAAACAGTTTTATGTCAGCAAAGCTTATTTAAGAATCAGAGACCTATTTGCATTTTCAAAAATTATCTCGAGCCTTTTTTAAATTCCAAAATGAATGATAATTTGTACTTAATCTAATTTTTTTACTTTTTGTTTTTACTTCTAAAATTAATTATACTATATGTATAAAGAATTTAAAATTTCAAATCGATTTGGAAGCTTGCTATGAAAATCAGCAGGTCCTGACACGTGTTTTACTTCACCATTTCCTACTCCCCAGAGGGAGCTGTTTTCCACTATTTTAGTACTTTTCTTCCATGTAGTGTGAATAATTGGATAGTGGTTTGCAGTTGTTAATTTTCTCAAAATTATATTATGTCCTGTGTCTGATCTGTCTATAGGAGGGGCATGTTTTTAAAATGACTTAATTATTCTATAATTTTTAGGCATGTCCCACTGAGCTTTGTTCCTCCTTTGCCTTTGCCTTCCCATCTTTTGTGGATATGTATGAGACATTCACCATTTAAAGTTGTAGTGGTTCAGAATATCCCACCTCCTTCTCTGCCAGATTTGATAGACGTGGGATGTAACTGCTCCAGCCATCAAAGTTCAGGTGTTCGGCTGTCACTCCCCAGAAACAGGCAGGAAGGAAATTGATCTTTCTTTTCTTGGAGGGTAGCTGGTCAGCTATTTCTTTACCACCTTAATTTTGTAGCCAAAATGTCAATATTTCTGAGACTTCATTCCCCTCTCTTTTATTATCAGTAAGAAAAGCATTGAGAAGTACCTAGGCCACAGCTGAAATGTGAGGATCCTGGCATCTCAGTGTTCATAACTGAGTGTCTGAAATGCAGTGGTGGCACTCTTAGTTGTTAAGCATAATTTAACCTTTGACAGTACCACTACATTTTTTTTTAGATGGGCTTTTGTTCTTTGTTCCCGGGCCGGAGTGCAGTTGCACGATCTTGGCTAACTGTAGCCTCTGCCTCCTGGGTTCAAGCAATTCTCCTATCTCAGCCTCCCAAATAGCTGGGATTACAGGCACCCACCACCATGCCTGGCTAATTTTTGTGTTTTTAGTAGAGATGTGGTTTTACCATGTTGGCCAGGCCGATCTTGAACTCCTGACCTCAAGTGATCCGCCTGCCTTGGCCTCCCAAAGTGCTAGGATTGCAGGTGTGAGCCACTGCGCCTGACCTGCTAAAATTTACTTGACTTTTTTCTTTAAACCCTTGAGGTGATATGCATTATTGATTTTGTTTATAGGCCTGAGCTTTCATAGCAGCCAACATGGAACACGGACTAAATAGCATGTGCTTCATTCTTTAGGATGCGTATTGGATAGCAATGAATAGTTCTCTGAAATGTCAGTCCCTCAGCGACATCTTTCTGCTTTTCAAGAGTTCTGATTTCATCACTCGTGACTTCACTCAACCGTAAGTATCTCTTATTCTCTCACGTCAGTAGTTTCAGTATTTGTGCACATTTCTCTATAGATGAAATTACATTAGTTAGTATTATAAACCACAGCTCCATATAACGAAGCTCTGTCGTATTGCTCAAATGACCTGTTAAAGCAGATCCTTCTTTTCCCTTTATAGTAAATGGTATCTAATGAATAGCCCAAAATATTAAGGGCTTTCTGTATCTCTGCCCATAAAACTTTTTTTTCTATTATAAAACTGATAGATGTTTATCATAGAAAAGCAAAATTAGGGATTACAGCTAAATAAAAACAGGAGATATAAAAGCACTCATGGCCAGGCCCCGCGGCTCACACTTGTAATCCCCAAACTTTGGAAAGCCGAGGCAGGTGGATCACCTGAGGTTAGGAATTTGAGACCAGCCTGGACAACATAGTGGTGAATCCCCAACTCTACTAAAAATACAAAAAATTGCTGGGCATGGTGGTGTGCACCTGTAGTCCCAGCTACTCAGGAGGCTGAGGCAGGAGAATCAGTTGAACCTGGGAGGTGGAGGTTGCTGTGAGCTGAGATCGTGTGCTGCTGCACTCCAGCCTGGGCAACAGAGCAAGACTCCATCTCAAAATAAACAAACAAACAAACAAACAAAAATAAATAAGCACTCAGGATCTTCCCACAGTTGGTTCTTATGCTTCTAGAATTCTATGAATAAATATAAATATACCTATCTCTACTTATATACAGATTTTTTAAAAATGGGACCCTATAGTTTATATGTTTTAGTAGACTGCTTTTGCACTTACCAGTGTTTCATCTTTGCATGTGACATCTTTGCATGTCATTAAACACTTAAATTCATCATTAGTTTTCATGACCTTAGTGCTTTGCCTCTGGATCGCTGTAGCATAACAGATTTGACCCATCCTCAGATGTTCAGAGCTGCAGTGGATACCCTTGAGCTAAATCTTTGTGCACTTCCCTAGTTTTTCCTTAGGAGAAATTGCTACAAGTGGAATTGCTGTTTCCTTCCTTTTGCCGGTCACTCCATAGCTAAAGAATTTGACTGCAGTCAGCGTGGTAGGTGGACAGAATACCTGCCCCGCTGAGCCACAGGTGCTCCCTTTATGCTTCTTTTGTTGTCTTCAAATAGCAGTTATTCTTCTAGGTTTGTCTTCCTGTCACATCTTAAACAGACCAGTTATCAGTTCAACTCATCTTTAAACTGGCCTTTAAAATAAAGCATATCACAGAATCTAGAAGCTAAGCAAGAGAATGAGAGGGAAAATCTTGTGTAAGTATGCCACTTCCGCCCTGTCCAGTTGAGTTTCTTCTGCCAGTTTATTCATTTCAGACTCAAATCCTTTTTTTGAAGTAGATCCTGGCATGAATAAATAAGTTCATTACATGATAAGTTATGCATCAGCTCTGGCATCTGAACTCTGCAGCTTGGACGTATGGTTTTAGTATTATATTAGTTGAAGAGGCCAGGCGTGGTGGCTCATGCCTGTAATCCTAGCACTTTGGGAGGCCAAGGCAGGTGGATCATGTGAGGTCAGGAGTTTGAGACCAGCCTGGCCAACATGGTGAACGCCTATCTCTACTAAAAATTAAAAAAAAAAAAAATTAGCCAGGCATGGTGTTGCACACCTGTAATCCCAGCTCCTCGGGAGGCTGAGGAAGAAGAATCGCTTGAACCCAGGAGGTAGAAGTTGCAGGGAGCTGAGATCACGCCACAGCACTCCAGCCTGCACAATGGGACCAAGAATCCATCTCAAAAAAAAAGAAAAGTAACCATCAATGAGTGTGGTTGTATTGCATGTTCATTGTATAAGGATTTTTACCTATATTGGTGTTTCTGGTTTTATAGAAAAATGTGTGTGTGTTTGTAATAGAGATGGGGTCTCACTGTGTTGCCCAGGCTGGTCTCAAACTCCTGAGCTCAGGTGATCCTCCCGCACATGGCCAAGTATTGTTTTTTGACGTTTAATTGTCAGTCTTCTGTGGTTGTGTAGGCACAGGTGTTGGTAGCCTGTTTTAGTAACCAGTAGTATTTTCATTCTAGGAGATACCCTATGAAAAGTAGAACAAGGTTGTGCCTCTGTTTTCCATCGTAAAGCTTTTGATACCTAATGCTTTAAGAGGTCTTATGTTACACTGAAAATATTGTCTCCTTGATAATTAAACTGATAAGGATTTTATATGCCTTTATTGTTAGTTGCAGTGAGAGTGGAAGACACGTTTGCCTTTCCAGAACTAACAATAAATTGCTTTTAATGCTGAGGCTGATGTTTTTCTAAATCAGCTTTGCAACTGAATGATCTGCTGCCTCCTCTTAAGCCGCCTCTTGATTTTTGTCTTTGTGTAGCAGCTGTTCCACAGGATGGTATGAATAACGGTCTGTTGTTTTGCTTGGTACTTTCTGACTTTTGCATGGCAAGGAAGTTAAATCAGCAAGTGAGTTTGAGGCCTTGGATTTAGAGTGTTTACCCACAGAATGCCATCCTTCTGCTATTATAAATGATTGGGAACTGGCAGGAGCAAATGCCAAGCACTGGGCTTTCAGCTTTCTAGCTGGGCACCACTAATGTGTCACTTTTGTCTAGAAATAGCTGTTGGTAGTTGCTTAGCAATTAATAAATCAGTTGCATAACGGGAAGTGTTGCCATCACATAAAAATTCCTTATTGATAGAACTTATTAAAGATGAGTGTCACAAAGGCCTTGAAGAGCCCTTAAAAGATTAAATTAGGAGTACAGTTCTTTAGATTGGACAGGATCATATCAGGGATCCAACTTTTTCCTTCTATAGGTTAGAAAATTGAGGCCTAAATCTGTTCAGTAATTTGTTCAAGGTCCTACAGCTAGTTGATAAAACTAAAACCAGAATATAATTTTGTTAACACCATTCTAAAAGTTCTTTGTACTTTCACTTAATAAAGTTATAGATTCATTCTTTTCAAAATACTTACCATTAAAATATTATAGA
Organism: Callithrix jacchus; assembly: GCF_049354715.1. Lineage (NCBI taxonomy): Eukaryota > Metazoa > Chordata > Mammalia > Primates > Cebidae > Callithrix > Callithrix jacchus. The sequence continues at coordinate 13,395,352 of NC_133508.1, forward strand.
ATAAAATATTTAGTATTACAATATGTAGTTATATATGATATGTATAAAGTTAACATAAAAATGAGATTATGTTGTTTATACTATTTTGAGACTTGACTTGACTAAAGAAACAAATATGTTACAGTCAGGATTGCAAGTTAACAGAAGGCCAGCTGAAAATAGCTTACACACATGGGATTTTTTTAAAAAAAAAACAACATTATTTAACGAGGAGTCTGGAGATTGGGTATTTTTAGGAATACTCAGTGGCTCACCAAGGTCGCCAGGAACCCATGCTCTTTCAGGCTCTTTCCTTCCGCCATCCTTGACTTAGTGGCTTGGTCTTTGGGTTCATCACCTAATGGTAAAAAGATTGCTGCTACAGTTCCAAGTATCTGTCACATGAAGACATGACCATATCTCATCCAGAAACGGGAGAGGTAGGTATGTTTCCTGTTTCCTCTCATTCTGATCTGTATATGAACGAGTAAAGCATTCCTGGAAGCCTCCTGGGAGACTTCCTCTCCGTGCTCATTGGTCACAGTTACCCAGCCTAACCCAATAGTTGGCAAAGGCAGCAGATTTACTATGATTCCTTTAGACCAAGCTTGTCCAACCTGCAGCAGCCTATGGGCTGCATGCAGCCTACGATGGCTTTGAATGCACCACAATACAAATTCATAAACTTTCTTTGTTTTTTTATTTGTTTTTTGAGATTGAGTCTTGCTCTGTTGCTCAGGCTGGAGTGCAGTGGAGCAATCTTGGCTCACTGTAACCTCCACCTCCAAGGTTCAAGTGATTCTCCTGCCTCAGCCTCCGGAGTAGCTGAGATTACAGACGTGCGCCACCATGCCTGGCTAATTTGTATTTTTAATATAGACAGGGTTTCATCATGTTGGCCAGGATGGTCTTGATCTCTTGACCTTGTGATCCACCTGCCTCGGCCTCCCATAGTGCTGGGATTACAGGCGTGAGCCACCATGCCCGGCTGGATATGTTCTTTTGTGGTAATTTCTGAGATTTTGGTGCACCCATCACACAAGGAGTGTACACTGCACCCAATGTGTAGTCTTTTATCCCTCACCAACCCTCAGCCCGAGTCCCAAAAGTCTACTGTATCATTCTTATGCCTTTGTGTCTTCATAGCTTAGCTCCCACTTACAGGGAAAAAGTCTACTGTATCATTCTTATGCCTTTGTGTCTTCATAGCTTAGCTCCCACTTACAGGGAAAACATACAATGTTTGATTTTCCATTCCTGAATGACTTCACTTAGACTAATGATCTCTAATCCCATCCAGGTTGCTAAAAATGTCATTATTTTGTTCCTTAAAAAAAAAATGACATTCCAGGTCAGGTACAGTGGCTCATGCCTGTAATCCCAGCACTTTGCAGGGCTCAGGGGGTGGATCACAAGGTCAAGAGATCGAGACCATCCTAGCCAACATGGTGAAACCCCGTCTTTATTAAAAATACAAAAATTAGCTGGATGTGGTGGCGCATGCCTGTATTCTCAGCTACTTGGGAGGCTGAGGCAGGAGAATCACTTGAACCCAGGAGGTGGAGGTTGCAGTGAGCCGAGATCATGCCCCTGCACTCCAGCCTGGCGACAGAGGGAGACTCCATCTTAAAAAAAAAGAAGTTACATTCCAATTAGTCATCAGTACTAGTTTGGGGATAGAATATTTTTTCTTTTCTTTTTTATTTGTTTCTTTCCTTTCTAAAATTTTGTGTCTAGAGCATTGCTTTCCAAAATTCCCGTTAACGGGCTAATTTTAAAGTGTAGTGAAAATATGCTGGCATCATTTCATAGTGGCTTTCATCACAGTGGGCCTTTGGGATTTTGCTTTTTTTCTTCAGAATAAAGTCTTTGCTATTATTATACCTGAGAATCCTTTGTTTGCCACTTACATTGTAAATGATGTAACATTTATAATTTAATTACACTTGTGTTTATTTTAGAATTTTCATAGCTAGCTAGAGGAACTGTAATTATTCTGCCAAGAATTATCAGCTTGAATTCAATGTAAGAGCCTCCTTTCAACGTAGACTACAAATTAGTGACTTTGGTTTAATACCACTTTCTGTGGGTACTTGCTTGAAAATCTCAGTTAAAGAAATCTTCCAAATGAATGTAAAATACTAACCCAGGAAAAACATTTTAAGAGTTTCTTGTTGTTGTTTTTTAAACAAAACCTACTTCCTCAAGAATCTAAATGGACTTTCAGTATTCACACACAACATTCTTCTCAGTATTTCAGCTGAGCTCCTGAAAATGTCATTGTTGACTTTTCTGTTTAGTCTTAGCTAGATGGCTTGGCACTTTCTTTTCCTTTCAAGGAAGATACTTGGCCGTCTGGTTAATCATCTTAATAAGAAAGTGTCTTACATAACAGTCTTCTATACCACATATGTTTTAGAAAGCTGGCTGGACACAGTGGCTCACGCCTGTAATCCCAGCACTTTGGGAGGCTGAGGTGGGTGGATCACTTGAGGTCAGAAGTTCGAGAACAGCCTGACCAACATGGTGAAACCCCATCTCTAAAAAATAAAAATAAAAAATAATATACATCTATTTTAAGGTAGCAATAAGAGGATTAACTAAGGGTTGAAATCAATATTTGTAAGAACGTAAAAAGACTTTATAAAAATTGGGTAATGAAGACCCATGTTTTAGAATTGTTCCTTTTGATTTTCCTTTAGTATTTTAAAAACGGTAAATATATAACCTGAATCTACCTTGTTCTTTATAGAATAATATGTTAATAAGAAACTGTCCTCATTATCTGATTTATAAAAAATGTAACACCCACATGATTAAAAATCACATTTCCAAAACAAAACTGGTAGTAGTTCTATATTACATTAACCATCAAGGTAATGCCATATTATTTTGATCACTCTAATTCCTTTGTTTTTCTTCTTGTTTTCCTTGTATCTTTTAAATACACTTAAATTGAAAAAAGATAGGAAATTAGTTCAGTTTTATAATAAATTGCTGGTTGGTTGGAAGCTAAAATGCTAAGTTTTAAACTTAAATTGACTTATATTATAAAAGCAATATATGTATACTTTGTACTTTATATATTTTCTAATTCCTTAAAATTAAAAGTCAAAACAAAAGTGAATTGTGCCACTGCACTCCAGCCTGGGCAACAGAGTGAGATCCTATCTCAAAAATAATAATATAATAAAAGTAATATGTATTTACTATAAATACAATGTTAGAAATATAGATAAACAGTAGGAAAAATTAACAGTCACTGCTATAAAAAGAATTATTGTTGGCCAGGTGCAGTGGCTCACAACTGTAATCCCAGAACTTTGGGAGGCCAAGGTGGGTGGATCGCTTGAGGCCAGGGGTTCAAGACCAACCTGGCCAACATGACGAAGCCCTGTCTCTACTAAAATTATAAAAATTAGCCAGCCATGGTCACGCATGTCTGTAGTCTCAGCTACTCAGGTGGCTGGTACATGAGAATTGCTTGTATCCCGGAGGCAGAGGTTGCAATGAGCTGAGATCGTGCCACTGTGCTCCAGCCTGTGCGACAGAGTGAGATTTTTGTTTCAAAAACAAAAAAGAACCATTGTTAACATTTTGATACCTGTCATTGTGTTGTTTTCCCATATATAGATTTGTTTTAAAAAATGAGATTTACTGTGTATGGTTATTTTCATAATTTAAACATATACTATATTTTAAACATTTTTCTTATTTATGAAAAATTCTTTTCACACACACTTTTTTAGCCCTCATAGTAATTGTCTGGATTTTTTTTTTTTTTTTTTTTTTTTGAGATGGATTCTCACTGTGTCACCAGGCTAGAATGCAGTGACATGATCTCGGCTCACTGCAACCTTTGCCTCCCAGGTCAAACGATTCTCCTGCCTCAGTCTCCCAAGTAGCTGGGAGTATAGGTGCGTGCCACCACTACTTTTTATAGTGTTAGTAGCTAATTTTTATAGTGTTAGTAGAGACGGGGTTTCACCATGTTGGCCAGGATGCTCTCTATCTCCTGACCTTGTGATCCGCCCACCTTGGCCTCCCAAGTGCTGGGATTACAGGTGTGAGCCACTGCACCCAGTCAACTATCTGGATTTTTAACACATTTTCATTTAGAATTTAAAAGGAGTTAAGGACAAATGTTTTAAGGATAAAGTGAAGTTTTATAGTAGAATTTTTAATTTGCATTATTTACTAATGAAAATATTTAGGTTTTTAAACTGGGGGGGGAAGGCTAAGGAATCTTTTGCAGTGTAGTAAATGTTGCTATGTAGAACTATTAACAGAGATGGTCAAGGACATACTGATTTCTTCAGATCCATCTTAGCCCCAGATTCCAGAGATTTCCCACAGAGGGGCCACCTTTTCATGGTGGGAAACGTGCTCAGTGCCGCAGTGACCTTGGGATTTAGGGTAGACACACCGAGTTTTCCAGCTGTAGTTGCGGCTCTGAAGGCCGTGCTTGGTCTGAGCTGCTCCAGTTTGATGCTTCCTCCGTTTTCCCCATTTCTTCCTTTCCCTGAGAATGGTGCACACCCAACACTGAGGGCTGTAGTTCACAGACAGGCATTTCCTGGCCCTCTTCCCGAGTTTGAACTGCAGCTATTCTTCGGAATCATCCTTTGTTTTGTTTTTGTTTTTTTTTTTTTGAGATGGAGTCTCACTCTGTTGTCAGGCTGGAGTGCAGTGGCATGATCTTGGCTCTCTGCCTCCCAGGTTTAAGCAATTCTCCTGCCTCAGCTTACCGAGTAGCTGGGATTACAGGCACGCGCCACTGCACCCAGTTCATTTTTTTTATTTTTAATAGAGACGGGAGTTCACCATGTTGACCAGGATGGTCTCAACTTCCTGACCTTGTGGAAATCACCCTTTCTAAAACATGTGTCTGGTCCCCGTCTTGGACACTTTGCATGGGAATCTCTGGGGAAGTATTTTGAAAAATCGTCTCTCATTTTCAAACCTGTGTTCTAGAAGCTCTGACATACCCTGAGGTTCAGCATGCAGTAAGTAGTTAACTGAATACAAAGACAGGGAAGAAAAAGGGGGCTGACAAGTTATCTACAAATTTGGTTGCATAAGGAACTTTAGAAATCACCTAATACCAGACAGGCAGGGTGGCTCATGCCTGTAATCCCAGCACTTTGGGAGGCTGAGGTGGGCCGATCACCTGAGGTCAGGAGTTCAAAACCAGCCTGGCCAACATGGTGAAATCACATCTCTTAAGAAAAGAAAAAGAAATCATCTAATACCATCTGCCGTTTACTGCTGAGGCAACTAAGAGCCAGCCGTAAAAGGTAACTGACTTTTCTAAGATGGTAAAATACTAGTACAAGGTCCTGATTCTGATTTTTTAACCTCTCGTCTATTGTTCTCTTATATCCATTTTCTCCTTCATGTAGGTTACCTAATCTAAAATATTTCACTTGTCTCTACACTGGCTATGTATACAAAAATAATTTTCTTTCTCTTTTTTTTCTTTATGAGCCTAGGCTAGAGTGCAGTGTTGAAATCTTGAATCACTGCAACCTCCTACTCCCAGGTTCAAGGGATTCTGGTGCCTCAGCCTCTCAAGTAGCTGGGCTTATAGGCATGTGCCACCACGCCCAGCTAATTTTTGTATTTTTAGTAGAAACGGGGTTTCACCATGTTGGCTGGACTGGTCTCAAACTCCTGACCTAGTGATTCACCCACCTCAGCCTCCCAAAGTGCTGGGATTGCAGAAGTGAGCCACTGCACCCAGCCCATAAATAATTTTCTTAAATGATAGAAAATGTGTAGTGGAAAGCTCTAGATATATGTAGGATATATCAATGTGCTGATCCTTGGGGGCGAAAGGGCAGTTTTTTAAAAGGATAAAAGTAGTTAATTTTTATTAACTTCACAGTTCATGACCTTAATTTTTGAGACAGGGCCTTACTCTAGGCTGAGTGCAATGGTGTGATCATAGCTCACTGCAACCTCAAACTCCTGGGCTCAAGTGATCCTCCGCCTCAGCCTCCTGAGTAGCTGGGATTATAGGCATGAGCCTCCAAGCTGGCTAATTTTTATATTTTTTGTAGCTTTGTTGCCAAGGCTGGTCTCAAACTCCTGGCTTTAGGCAGTCTTCCCATCTCAGCCTTTCAAAGTGTTGGGCTTACAGGTGTGAGCCACTGTGCTCAGTCCTTAACGTTTATTAGCATAAAATAACTGATTAATTTTTGTTGGAATAATTTTTCATAAATTGAAAGCTAGTTTTCTAGTTTTAGATTATTACGCCTCAAGATAATATACCATTAAGTTAGTTTGATTTGAAGTGAGGGATTTTTGCTTTTCAGAGAAAATCTAGGTCTTAGGACACAGTAATGTGTGCTTGAATGTATAAAACCAGATATTTTGCACACTGGTATTTTGGAAGATCCATCTTATAGAAATAGGATTTGGTAACTGAGAGCTATTTTCCTCACTTTTTTGACGGTAACACTGCTTGAGCCTAGAGTCTTGCTGGTATTGTGTTGTTCTGTTTTGTGTTTTAACTTAATCTGAGAGCCTTAATAGCAGCTTGAGGCTGGATGTTGTGGCTCACTCCTGTAACAATCCCAGCACTTTGGGAGGACAAGGTTGGTGGATCGCTTGAGTCCATGGGTTCAAGACCAACCTGGGCAATGTAGTGAGACCTTATCTCTACAAAAAATGTAAATGGTGTGATCATAGCTCACTGCAACCTCAAAAAGCATGGTGATGTGCACCTATAGTCCCAGTTGCTTAGGAGGCTGGGGTGAGAGGATCACCTGATTCAGGGAGGCGGATATTGCCGTGAACCGAGATTGGATTCCAGCCTGGGCGATAGATCCTGACTCAAAAGAAAAAACTTAACAGCCCCAGAGGCCGGGCCCAGTGGTTCACGTCTGTAATCCCAGCACTTTGGGAGGCTGAGGCGGGCGGATCACTTGAGGTCAGTAGTTCATGACCAGCCTGACCAATATGGTGAAATTGCATCTCTCCTAAAAATAGAAAAAAATTACCAGGCGTGGTGGCGGGCGCCTGTAATCCCAGCCACTTGGGAGACTGAGGCGGGAGAATTGCTTGAACCAGGGAGGCAGAGGTTGCGGTGTGCCGAGATCACCTCCACTGCACTCTAGCCTGGGCTCAACAGAGCAAGACTCTGTCTCACACAACAACAAAACAAAACAAAACAAAAGCTGGAGAATCTTAATTCTTGAGAGAAATGGTGTGGCATGGGGTTTAGTGCACTCTTTCTCTCCCGCGCTTTTTATCCCACCTTTCTGAGCCTTGGTATCCTCATGTGATAAACGTGGATAACAATAGCACTTTGTCATAGGATATGGTGAGGATTAAATGAGTTGGCAAATGTAAAATACTTCATACAGTCCCTGGCACATAATAAGTGTTCAATAAATCCCAGTAATGTAAAAAAAACTCACTGGCTTTTTTAGAAAAACACCTTAATATTTGCTTTTCTTGGCAATGCATCTTTTATCAGTCAGTGCCCAATTAGAGTGGTAATGGAAATTCTGTGTTCTCAGGATTTCAGCCAATCCAGTAAGTTAAAGTTGTTGCTGTTTGTAGTATCAGTCAAAACTGATTACAGAGAATTCCATCTCAATCACATATTCAGGGAAATTAAGAATCATCAAATTCAGTTGTGACTGTAAATGACTTAAGCCATCTTTAAAAGTGTTTTTGTTTGTATGTTTTTTAAAAAGACTCTTGACTGCAAGTTATATATATTACAAGTTAATACAACAAGTTATGTACCATGTATAAGCCATCTCATTTTCTTTTTTTTCCCTTTCTTATTTTTTTATTGAGACAGAGTCTTACTCTGTCACCTAAGGCTGGAGTGCAGTGGTACCATCTTGGCTCACTGCAACCTCTGCCTCCCCGGTTCAAGTGATTCTGCTGTCTCAGCCTCCCGAGAAGCTGGGACTGCAGGTGTGTGCCATGACATATGGCTAGGTTTTATATTTTTAGTAGATGGGGTTTTGCCATGTTGGCCAGGCTGGTCTCGAACTCTGACCCCTGGTGATCCGCCCGCCTTGGCTTCCCTAAGTGCTGGGATTATAGGCGTGAGCCATCGCGCCTGGCCCATCTCATTTTCTTTTCTCTCCCATATTGTCATACCCTCTCTGCTGATTCAGTTCATTCTTTTCTTTTCTTTTTTTTTTTTTACATTTTCATGACATTCGATCATGTCATTCTTAAAGATTAAAAAATGAAAACTAGAAATAGTCACCTAAACATCTCTTTTCCTCTGTATGTCTTCCCCCTTTCCTGCCTTTCCTGTCAAGCTTCTCTGAAGGGTGTATTTCTGTCTCCTCACCTCCCATTCATTTCTTGTTTCTGTGTAATCTAGTGTCCACCTTTGTAGGAATGCTCTCAAATTGCCCTGGCACAATGTTGGACAGTTTAGGGGAAGGGTGGCAACCTGGGAGGGCTCCCCATCATCTGTATAATGAAGTCCAAGTGCCCTGGGTGAGATCTTCACTGCCCTGCCTACCTTAGCACGTTCTGTGTGCTTTAAATTTGGACCCCGTCTTGACGACCGCTCCCTCCCACGCACAGCGGTCAGGGAATCAGTTCTTCCTTGGTGCTGTCAGAGTATTTTTTTCTCCAGTGTTTTGAAAATTCTGTGTGTGCTTTTCAGCTTTCTCTGCCAGACTAACCTCATGCAGGACGAAAGAGTCTTCATTTTAACATTCCCACTGCCTAGCCCAGGCTTTGGCGTGGGGGTACATTTGATAATCAATATGAAACATTGTTCATAAAACAGGATTTTGGTTCTTTTATTTTTTTGAGACTGAGTCTCACTCTCTCACACAGGCTGGAGTGCAGTGGCATGATCTGGGCTCATTGCAACTTCCGCCTCCCAGATTCAAGCAATTCTCTGCCTCAGCCTCCCGAGTAGCTGGGATTACAGGTGTGCACCACCACACCTGGCTAATTTTTTTGTCTTTTTAGTAGTGACAGGGTTTCACCGTCTTGGCTGGGTTGGTCTTAAATTCCTGACCTCGTGATCCACCTGCCTCAGCCTCCCAAAGTGCTGGGATTACAGCCACCAAGCCTGGCCATGAAACAGGACTTTTAGAGGAAGAAGCAGTATACTTAATGGAGGGTTGAATGGACCTATCCGAGTTTGAGACAGGCATGCGTGGGAAGATTGCATTAACTGGCTTTGGATGGCCCACTTTACGTTGAGGGAGAAGTAACTGCTGGCTTCACTCCAAGATGCCCACAACAAAAACATGTACAATGACAGTGCCTTCCTGCCCTCATTGAGAATCAGGGGTTAGACAGTGTGAGTCTTGGTGTGGCCCACTAAATTTAGGCTTTTCTGGTGTTAATTTCTTTGCCTTTTGACAGAAAAATGGAGATGATACTGTCTCTTTGGTTATAACAGCTCAGAACATTTTTATTTTAACTTGTGTGGGTCCACAGTAGGTGTATATATTCATGGGGTACATGAGATGGGTGTTTTTTGTTGTTTGTTTTTTGTGATGAAGACTTGCTCTGTTGCGTAGGCTGGAGTGCAATGGCGTGATCTCAGCTCACTGCAACCTTCATCTCCCAGATTCAAGCGATTCCCCTGTCTCAGCCTCCCAAATAGTTGGGATTACAGACGTCCGTCACCACAGCCAGCTAATTTTTATATTTTTGGTGGAGACAGGATTTCACCATGTTGGCCAGGCTGGTGTCAAACTCCTGACCTCAAGTGATCTGCCCGTCTTGGCCTCCCAAAGTGCTAAGATTGTAGGCATGAGCTACTGCGCCCGTCCTGGGGTACATGACATGTTTTGATACAAAGAGGCCATGCATAATTATCACATCATGTAACATGGGGTATCTGTTTCACTCAAACATTTATCCTTTGTGTTGTAAACGATCCAGTTGCACTCTCTAGTTATTTTTTAAATGTACAATTAAATTGCTGACTATAGTCATCCTGTTGTGCTGTCAAATACTGCGCCAGCTGAAGAAATTATTCTGGAAAGTACAATCTTGCTCATAACCTTGTTTTGAGGCTTAAATTAGTTAATATCTCAGGGTGCCTAGGCTAATGCATAGCGTTGAATGCGGCATAATACATGTTCTTCAAATTAGAATTAGTCTCCTGTGTCTGGATGCTTTTAGTAAAACGTTACTCTCATGTTAAATATAAGTTATGTGTGTGCATAAACTGATACAAGTAACAAAAAAGATTCAATTGCCTTTTCTTCCTCCAAAGGTTTATTCATTGTACTGATGATTCTCCAGATCCGTTTATAGAATATGAGGTAAGAAACTTATTTTCCTTGATAATTGTGGATGAAGATGTTGAGAATTGCTGTTTATTCTTAAGCAAAATGAAGTTTCTTAGATTAATTTCTTTGGGAACCTAGAGCCACTGAAATTTTGTCTTTATGCCATATATACTTAAGAGGATATATACTACCTATAGAATATATATATATATACACACAATATATGTGTGCAGTACATACTTGCTGCAGGATATACGCAAACACCTTTAATAAAACAAACACCTTTATACTCCTTACAGCTGCACCTAATTGTTTCAACATATTTCTTTTTTTTTTTTTTTCTTGAGATAGGATCTCACTCTGTTGCCAGGCTACAGTGTAACGGTGCAATCTCAGCTCACTGCAACCTCTGCCTCCCAGGTTCAAGTGATTCCCCTGCCTTAGCCTCCCAAGTTGCTGCTACAGGTGTGCGCCACTATGCCCAGCTAATTTTTGTATTTTAATAGAGACGGAGTTTCACCATGTTGGCCAGGATGGTCTCGATCTCCTGACTTCATGATCCACCTGCCTTGGCCTCCCAAAGTGCTGGGATTACAGTCATGAGCCACCGTGCCCCAGCCCCATTTTACCATTTTTTTTATTGTTCACTCACCTTACAAATACCTTAAAAGAGTAAGAAGATAGGCTGTGTGTGATGTCTTATGCCTATAATCCCAGCAGTTTGGGAGCCTGAGGTCAAGAGTTCCAGACCATCCTGGCCACCATAGTGAAGCCCCATCTCTATTGAAAATGCAAATATTAGCTGGGCGTGGTAGCAGGTACCTATAATGCCAGCTACTCCAGAGGCTAAGGCTGAAGAATCGCTTGAACCGAGGAGACAGAGGTTGCAGTGTGCCAAAATCGTGTCATTGCACTTCATCCAGCCTGGGCGACAAGAGGGAAACTGTCTCAAAAAAAAAAAAAAAAAAAAAAAAACAAAGAAAAAATAAGAGGATAGTGAAGAAACAACTTTGTTAGGAATTTATGAATTTAAACATATTAAACCTTAATTTTAATTCCATATTTTCCTAGTTTTGAAAATACACACACACACACACACACACACACACTCACTCACTCACACACCTTGATCTGGTTCTTAGTTGCATCTAACTGCTCATCACCTGTCATGAATGGATCTGAAACATAATTTTTTTTTTTTTGAGACACAGTTTTGCTCTGTTGCCCAGGCTGGAGTGCAGTGGCTTGATCTCAGCTCACTGAAACCTCTGCCTCTCAGGTTAAAGCAATTCTCCTGCCTCAGCCTCCCGAGTAGCTGGGACTACAGGCGTACACCACTGTGCCTAGCTAATTTTTGTATTTTTAGTAGAGCTGGGGTTTCACCATGTTGGCCAGGCTGATCTCGAGCTCCTGACCTCAAGTGATCTGCCTGCTTCAGCCTCCCAAAATGCTGGGATTACAGGCCTGAGCCACTGTGTCTGGTCTAACTTTCTTTTAAATGTAGACTCCATGGTTCAGCTCTCATCCCTCGTTCTTCTTCCACTTGCATTGTCAAAATGCAAACTTTCAAAAACTCTTTGTTGAAAAGAAGATGGCCATCTTTGCTCCATAATTGCATTTTTACATTTACATGAAAATTGTGTTTTCATTTTTGGTTTTATAATACCAATTCAAATAAGTGCAGTAATTTTTAAAATATATCTTTAGTGTCTGTTTGCTTCTAGCTACTTTTGTATATATATGTACACGTGTTTTCAAAATTTGTTGACTCACTGCATGAGTAATTTTTAATATATAGACTGTAGATACTGACATATCTTTTAGGATTATACTGTGTGCATGGAACAGTTAATTTACTAATTAATTTGCTACTTACCAAGTCACCAAACAATTGCTAGATCTGAGAGTGGTTATAGGTGAGAGTCTTACATACAACTTGTGAGATTTTTTTTCCCCTCACTTAATAGCGTAGTGTGAGCATTTTCCCAGCTTATTAAACACTTTTATAACTATATGATATAGTCATAGCTGTTAATTCACGCAACAAACAGATCTGTGTATTAAGGACCTGTCTGTGGTGCATTCTGCCAGGTACTAGAAAGAGATCGTTTCCTTAGCCTTTCTCTGAGGCACAGTCTTTTTTAAGAAGTCATCATCAGCTGGGAATGGTGGCTCACGTCTGTAATCCCAGCACTTTGGGAGGCCAAGGTGGGTTTATCACAAGGTCAAGAGTTCGAGACCATCAGGGCCAATATGGTGAAACCATGTCTCTACTAAAAATACAAATGAGCTGGGCGTGGTGGTGCGAGCCTGTAGTCCCCACTACTCAGAAGGCTGAGGCAGGAGAATTGCTTGAACCCGGGAGGTGGAGGTTGCAATGAGCCAAGATAGTGCCACTGAACTCTAGCCTGGGGACAGAGCAAGACTCTGTCTCAAAGAAGAAAAAAAAGAAAAAGATGACATTATTTACCTCCAAGATTAATTTACCAGCAGTTTGCTTTTTATTGCCATTTTGGAAAGATAGCATTATCATGTGTATAGGATTTAAAACCCAGTTTTAAAAGCATAGGAAAGTGATACCCTTCAGGTAATTCAAATGAAAAAAGTTTTAAGTAGAATCCTGTGTATCGTTTTCTCCTGTCTGTGTGTATTTAAAATACTGTGTGTCTTTAAAAGGCTGGGCATGGTGACTCAGGACTGTAATCCCCACACTTTGCCGGGGGGGTGGTGGGGATCACCTGAGTTCAGGAGTTCAAGACCAGGCTAGCCAACATAGTGAAACCCCATCTCTACTAAAAATACACAAATTAGCTGGGCATGGTGTCACGCACCTGTAATCTCAGCTACTTGGGAGGCTGAGGCAGGAGAATTGCTGGAACCTGGGAGGCAGAGGTTGCAGTTTGCCAAGAATGTGCCATTGTACTCCAGCCCAGGCTGACAACAGCGAGACTCCATCTCAAAAAAAAAAAAAAAAAAAAAACACACACACACTTTCTTTATATATACTTATGTATTCATAGGATATATCTGGAAAGATATAGAAGAAACCTATAGCACTGGTTGTCTCTGAGGAGAAAGACAGAGGGACAGGGTGGGGAGACATTCTATATGCCCGTCTGTGTTTTGTGAAAATCAACCACAGTGTGTTTATTACCTGTATAAAATAATATTTTGATAAACATTATGCAAATTTTCTAATAAAGTACTGTTAGCATGCTATAATTGCTTATTTATTTGTTGCTAAGTAAAATCACTGTAGCCAAAATATGTATATATAACATGTATGTATACAAAATTATGTATGTATATGCCAGTAAGGGCTTTTAATAGATAAGAACTGTGTAGTATTTTAGTTTGAGATCCATTTGATAATTATATATTTATATATATATATTTTTTTTTTGAGGCGGAGTTTTGCTCTTGTTACCCAGGCTGGGGTGCAATGGTGCGATCTTGGCCCACTGCAACCTCCACCTCCTGGGTTGGGGCAATTCTGCCTCAGCCTCCTGAGTAGCTAGGATTACAGGCAGGCACCACCCTGCCCAGAAAATTGTTTGTATTTTTAGTGAAACAGGGTTTCACCATGTTGACCAGGATGGTCTCGATCTCTTGACCTTGTGATCCACCTGCCTCGGCCTCCCAAAGTGTTGGGATTACAGGCGTGAGCCACTGCGCTCGGCCCCCAATAATTATATATTTTTTTAAAAATCAGATAATAAGGCTTGACTAAAAGCTTATAATAAATGAAAAATGAAATCAGTGCATTTAAAATTTCTAAGACATATTTAAAAATTTTTTTTTAATACATAAAATGTCCCACCTGAAATTTTCCTGGTTTTTAAGATAAGAAACTTATTACCAAAAATTTGAAAATACAAGAAAATATGGTCATTTGCAGTGGCTCACACTTGTGATCCCAGCATTTTGGGAGGCCAAGGTGGGCAGCTCACTTGAGGTCAGAAGTTCGAGACCAGAGACCAGCCTGGCAAACATGGTGAAACCCTGTCTCTACTAAAAATATAAAAATTAGCTGGGCATGGTGATGCACCCCTGTAATCCCAGGTACTCGGGAGGTGGCGGAGGTTGCAGTGAGCTGAAATTGTGCTAGTGCACTCCGGCCTGAATGATAGAGTGAGACTCCTTCTAAATCAATCAATATCAATCAATCAATCAATCAGTCAATCAAGGAAATATAAAGAGCCTACTACCCAGAAATATATCCTCACTATTAACATTTTAGTCTTTAACTTCCCTTTCTTGAAATACATATTTGTGGCTGGATGTGGTGGCTCACTCCTGTAATCCCAGCACTTTGGGAGGCCAAGGTGGGCAGATCACCTGAGGTCAGGAAGTTCAACGCCAGCCTGACCAACATGGAGAAATCCTGTCTCTACTAAAAATACAAAAGTAGCCAGGTGTGGTGGTGCATGCCTCTAATCCCAGCTACTCAGGAGGCTGAGGCAGGAGAATTGCTTGAAGCCAGGAAGCAGAGGTTGCAGTGAGCCGAGATCATGCCATTCAGCCTGGGCAACAAGAGTGAAACTCCATCTTAAAAAAACAAAAAAGGAAATACATGTTTGTGTGTATATGCACATTCTCTTTATAAAATACTTTGCATGGCATTTTATAGCTTATTTTTACTTAAAATAGTATATGTATTTTTCTAGGTCATTAAATATTTTTATAATATGATCTTTAGTGGCTGCTTATATATTTGCTGCTTCATTTGACAGACATTTCTGAGACACCTGCTATATGTTACATACTTGCGCTGGGAACACAAATATAAATAAAATCTAGTTTTTTACCCATAGACAATTTACCGTTTGGTAGGCAAGAGAGACCTGTGGTAGGTCACCATGGTACGGCATGGTTCTGTGCTTAGGAAGGTTATGCCCAAGAAACTCTGGGAACCACGTAGGGGAATACTGAGTTAAGAGTCACTCAAGTTCCATTTCACAGGTCTTGAAACAGAGTGGTCTGTCCAGGGTAAGGGAGGCTGGGGCTGCCAGCCATTTATTATCAGTCCGTGCTGCAGAAGAACAGGACTGGTTGTCACCAAAGAGCTTTATAAACACACAAAAAGAAGCATACATTTTGCCAGCTGTACTATTTCTAAAACTGGAACAGTTCAATAGTACATGAGAGTTTATATATATTCAATAATTATTAATTACACAGATAAGACCCATTTGTGATTTAGGCCAAGGGTAGAATTGATTGACTTTAAAATACTGAGAAAATAGTAAGAGAGTTATTTTGGTGATTTATTGTGGCAAACCTCAATAATAATCATATCAAAGTAAGGATTGCCTCATGGTACTTAAGGTAGACAACTTTAGAATTATTTTAGTTTATTTTATTTTTGAGATGGTGTTTTGGTATGTTGCCCGGGCTGGAGTGCAGTATGGTATAATCTCAGCTCACTGCAACCTCTGCCTCCTAAATTCAAGCGATTCTCTTACCTTAGCCTCCCTAGTAGCTGGGACTACAGGCGCCCACCACCACACCTGGCTAATTTTTTGTATTTTTAGTAGAGGTGGGATTTCACTATGTTGGCCTGGCTGATCTCTAACTCCCAGCCTCAGGAGATCTGCCCACCTCAGCCTCCCAAAGTGCTGGGATTACAGGCATGAGCCACCTGCCCAGCTGGAATTACTTTTAGTGTTTGATATTCCATAAGGGTAGAGAACATATGAATGAACATGGGCACTGTGGTGATAAGATGTGACTACATTCTTGGTGGTGTGCATGTATGTCACAGCTCTCAAAATGGCAGTTACGTGACAAGGATGCATTTTGTCATAGAATTTTAGCACAATTTTCTTATGGTTATTAGAATAATAGATCACAAGGCTGGGCATGGTGGCTCATGCCTGTAATCCCAGCACTTTGGGAGGCCAAGGTGGGTGGATCACCTGAGGTCAGGAGTCCGAGATCAGCCTGGCCAACATGGCGAAACTCTGTCTCTACCAAAAATACAAAAAATTAGCCAGGCATGGTGGCACGTACCTGTAATCCCAGTTAATTGGGAGACTGAGACAGGAGAATCGTTTGAACCTGGGAGGCAGAGGTTGCAGTGAGCTGAGATCGCACCACTGCACCCCAACCTGAGCGACTGAGCGAGACTCCATCTCAAAAAAAAAAAAAAGAATAATAGATCACAGCTTTATTCCCTACATCTCATGTTAAGAATGTTTTATGATGCCTCTTGTTTTAAAACCATTTGATAATGGCAGTCATTAAGATACAGTATTGACATAAAATTGCCTAGTAGACCTCATCACATAGTTGCGTTATATTAATATGTTTACCTTTGTTTACAGCTTGTTCTCCGAAAATGGTGTGAATTGATTCCTGGGGCTGAGTTTCGATGTTTTGTCAAGGAAAACAAGCTTATTGGTGAGTTTTCTTGTTTGTTTTATCCTTGAAAGTCATCTTTAAAAGAAGACAAGCTTTTGTTGGAAGTAAATTTCCAGTAATTAGGATGAGGATGTCAGTCCGTTTTCATCTGAGATGCTACCTTTAACCGATTGATTCTGACTCTCTGGAATGCTGTGTTGACAGGAAGCCGGAGCCCATATTCAGTTGCCACAGGAAACAGTGTTGTCAGTTAATCATGGCTGCCTGAATTCCAGAGAGAAAAACGGTGGTTGTCATGATCCCTGATTTAGAAAATCAGGAATACTCTGTATAGCATTTTCCTAAGCAGTACTTAGCAATAGTCTGCTTATTTTAAGGATCAAAAAAAGCCAAGTTTTGGAACCTTTATTTCTATTATTGGGGCACTATTTATTATTCTAGCAAGAGAAAAATATGTGGACAAGTAAGTGTATTCTTCTGAGTCACCCATTTTCTGTCCTCTCAGGTTACTATTTTGTTTGCTATGATTTAATTAAGTTAATTATTGAAGATAAGTTGTTCTTTATTTTGTTTATGCATGTTTTCCATGAAGTAAAATTTATCTTCAGCCTAGAAAAGTGGGATTTGAATAGCATCAAATCAGCACTGTTTATTCATTGAAAGTGATGTTGAAATCTATTAACCTCCCTGAAAGAAATTTAGGGTGTTCTAATTTCTCATATTGCTAGATATTATTGAAGAAGCTCTAGTGTAAGTACTCTAAAGGAGGGATCCTGTTGGCGTGATTCAGGAACAGAAGCCCCTGTTTTCCCTAGGACTGGAGCACATTCAGGAAGTTTGTGTACTAGTCCTTTTAGGGTGTTTGGAATCATGTCAGCAAGTCACTCAGAAAAAAGGAGTGTTTACTCTTCCGTGGATTGAAAGAGCAGGCTGTGAAGGGCAAGTAACACGTATAAACAAGAAAAGTAGACTGCTTCTGTGCAATACAGGCTGACTGTGGTAGACATCTGGTAAAGAATATTTTATATTTTCCCAAAGAAGGTGGATGAGAATACCAATTTGCAGAGACCTCTTTGGAAGAAATCAGAGCAGCAGCAGTTTATTATGTGGGCAGGCTTAAAATGGCTGCTTTAATTTTTTACGTAACAAGACTTTTTGTGATTTCGAATACTTTCTGTTGTACTCCATAAAAATAACTATTTCCATGGGCTAGGTACAGTGGCTCATACCTGTAATCCCAACAGTTTGAGAAGCCAGGGCTAGAAGATTGCTTGAGGCCATAAATTCAAGACCGGCCTGCACAACATACTGAGACCCCGTTTCTACAAATAAATCAAACAATGAGTCATAGTCAGGCATGTTGGCACATGCCTGTAGTCCCAGCTACTCGGGAGATCGAGATGGGAGGGTCACTTGAGCTCAGGAGGTGGAGGTTGCAATGAGCTATGACTGTGCCACTGCACTCCAGCCTCAGCAACAGAATGAGAACCTGTCTCTTTAAAAAAAAAAAAAAAAAAAAAGGCCTGGCACAATGGCCCATGCCTGTAATCCCAGCATCCTGGGAGACTGAGGCGTGTGGGTCACAAAGTCAGGAGTTCAAGACCAGCCTGGCCAAGATGGTGAAACCATGTCTCCACTAAAAATACAAAAAAAAAAAATTAGCCGGGCGTGGTCGAAGGCGCCTGCAATCCCAGCTACTCGGGAGGCTGAGGCTAGTAAATCACTTGAACCCAGGCAGCAGAGGTTGCAGTGAGCCGAGATCGCGCCATTGGACTCAAGCCTGGGTGATAGAGTGAGACTCCATCTCAAAAAACAGAAAAAACAAAACAGTAAATTATTCCAGAAGTAAGAAGACATGGCAGTATAGAACTTCAAGATTGACCTGTTCATGTGAAATTCTATGGCTGGGTCATGTGTACTGCAGCACCCGTCAGGGCGATCTCATCTCCATAGTGGTTCTTTCCTCAACATGTTTAAATCACATGCTGATGTGTTTGCAAAGAATATCGTGTAATAACAAAATATAAAATATTTTCTTGGCAGGTATTTCTCAAAGAGATTATACACAATACTATGATCATATTTCTAAACAAAAAGAAGATATTTGCAGAGGCATACAAGACTTTTTCAAGAAACACATACAGTATAAATTCTTAGATGAAGACTGTGAGTATTTTTTTACTGATTCAGTAAAATGAAATGAAATTTATAATGTTACTGGACCTCATTTACTATGGTATATATCTTAATAACTAGATTTGAAGTACTGTATTTTAAACATTTTACTGTATTATTATTTGTTATTTTTTATGGTTTTTATATGTTAATTTTTTTTTTTAATTTGGAGACAGAGTCTCTTACTCTGTCACCCAGCTGGAGTGCAGTGGTGTGATCTCATGCTGCCTCCACCTCCTGGGTTCAAGTGATTCTCCTGCCTCAGCCTCTTGAGTAGCTAAGGCTACCGGTGCACATCACCACACCTGGCTCATTGTTTGTATTTTTAGTAGAGTTGGGGTTTCACTATGTTGGCCAGGCTACTCTTGAACTATTGGCCTCAAGTGATACAACCCACTTTGGCCTCCCAAGGTGCTGAGATTACAGGTGTGAGCCACCTTGCCAGCAATGTTAATTTCATCTTAATTAAAATCTATTTTTACTACTGAGTCAATTCTCTTAATATTTAATGTTTAATCAAACATCTTTTGGATGTTTGATTGTGTATTTCAAAGGGGCTATCTACAGAGAACAAAGTCCATCTACCTTTCTAGCTTCTTTGAGTGATCAAAGACAGCACCAGTTACAAAGTAAACATTTGTGGGTTGTTTTTAGGAATTGAAAGTATATTGTGTGAGAGTTTTCATACATCTGAAAATTATATCTGCTGTGATTTACATTTTCTCTACTTGCCAAGACTGGGCCCTGTGGCAGATTTGACTTAAAATAAGATGAATCATGCATGCTTCAAGCCTAGTTAGATTTTATGCTATCTAGTATAAACTTTACTCATCATATTCTCCCAGATCAGTGATCGATGATACTTTTTGCTCAGTGACTCCTTCCTTCCTTCCCACAGAACCAGTTTATAATGGGAACTGGTTGGTGATGTTGGTGTTTGGTTTGAATTTTTAAATATACAGGATTATGGTTGGGAACAGAAACAAGTAAAGCAAAGTTAGATAAATAAAACATTGCAGGATGGCTTTTTATGTTTGAAGTTTGAGATTTAGAAGCATTAAATCCTCAAGATCATTTATGTTCTGCTGTCTTTGATTAAAACATACTTTAATTTTCAAAAGGAGATTTACATCATAAAGTATTAGTTTGTTAATAACTGAGTTTTTTTCTGCTTTACAGTTGTGTTCGATATATACAGAGACAGTAGGGTAAGTAAAAACTCTATCTGATATTCTTTAAAATAAGAGCTGTTTTTATAAGCAGGCAGAGCCTGCCTTTGTTATGTGTGTGAAGGATCCATGGCTCAAAAAATATTTTGTCTGGGCGCGGTAGCTCCCACCTGTACTCCCATCACTTTGGGAGGCCAAGGCAAGGAGATCGTTTGAGCTCAGGAGTTTGAGACCAGCCTGGGCAACATAGCGTGACCTCATTTCTACTGAAAAAAAAATAGCCTAGTCTGGGCACAGTGGCTCACACCTGTAATCCCAACACTTTGGGAGGCAGGAGGACCACTTGAGGTCAGGAGTTCAAGATCAGCCTGAACATGATGAAATTCGTCTCTACTAAAAATACAAAAAAATGAGCCATACAAGGTGGCGTGTGCCTATTATCCCAGCTACTCAGGAGGTAGAGGTTACAGTGAGCTGAGATGGCGCCATTGTACTGCAGCCTGGGGGACAAAGTGCACTCCGCCTCAAAAAAAAAAAGTTATCCAGGCCTAGATAGTGTGTGCCTGTAGTTCCAGTTATGCAGGAGGCTGAGCTGGGAGGATCACTGAGCCCGGGAGTTCAAGGCTGCTGTGAGCCTTGATTGCGCCACTGCTCTCCAGCCTGGGTGACAGACCGAGACACCATCCCTTGCTCAAAATTTTCTCAAACCAACTAAGGTGTTTGAAATTCACCATGATCAAAAATCTCCCTTAAAATATGCCTAACATTAGGAGACAGAATATCTGAAATCATGGTGTACCATGATTTAGGGATTCTTTATTCAACAGGTAAAATGGGCACCTTACATCCAGGTTCTCATTTGTGTCGGAGGTCAGGGCCTGCTTAAAATAGTTCAGTTTGCACACTTAAATGTGGCCAGGAGTTTGTCACTTGATATTTAAATAATTATTTTTAGTCAACTAAAAGTGACTGACAGTTTGAATTACTTTTATCTTTAGACAAAAGAGGATTAGAGTAGTTTATTCCTTAAAGGCATGGTGGCTCATGCCTGTAATCTCAGCACTTTGGGAGGCTGAGGCAGGCGGATCACCTGAGATCAGGAGTTGGACACCAGCCTGGCCAACGTGGTAAAACCCCGTCTCTACTAAAAATAAATCAGCCGGGTGTGGTAGCCTGCGCCTGCAATCCCAGCTACTCGGGAGTCTGAGGCAGGAGAATCACTTGAACCCGGGAGTTGGAGGTTGCAGGAAGTCGAGATCACACCACTGCACTCCATCCTGGGTGAAAGAGTGAGACTGTCTCAAAAAAATAAAAGCAAAGCAAACTTAAAAGTGATAAAAAAAAAAAAAAAAAACCTTCTGTAAGGAAAAAGTCAAAGTGACTTATTAGTAAAGCTACTTCCTGCTGACTTAATGAAGAATTTCTAGAGCAGAGGTTTCACTGTCTAAGACATGTAATCTTTATAAAGAAGTTTAGGTCACTGAATGCTGTCTGGTGATGCATTTTCCCGTGTGTCACCTACACACCAGCAGAATATTTCTCATTCCCCCTCCAGGCTTAGATTAGCCTCACTGTAGTAAGACAGTCATTTGAATCTGAATCACCTTCGGACATCTTTGAATCACTTTTAGACAAAAAGATACGGCTCATATGGTCATGTCCAGAATAACTGTTAACTGTTGATTTAACTCTGTTGAGTCAAAAGACATCACTATATTGTCACCTTTTTGTCTTCAAAGATGATGGTGTGTGTTAAGAGTTACGAGAGAGAGGGGCTTTAGGCCTTTGTGGTGGCTCACGCCTGTATTCCTAGCACTTGGGGAGGCTGAGGCGGGAGGATGGCTTGAGCCCAGGAGTTTGAGATCAGCCTGGGCTGAACCTAGTGAGACCTTGTCTCTACATAAAAATTAGCCAGGTGTGGTGGTTTGTACCCCTAGCCCCAGCTACTCCCTGGAGCTGAGCAGGGAGAATGGCTTGATGCTGGGAGGTTGAGGCTGCCGTGAGCCATGCTCAGACCTATCATGCCTATCAGGGAACAGTAGTAGGTGGTGTCTAGCCTCCTGCAGACTACTGCCAGGTGAATAACCCTGTACACATGTTATTTCACACGCTGCAGGTGAATCTACAGGGTGAATTCCTAGAAGTGGGATTGCTGGCTCAAAAGTGAAATGTACTTCGATTTTGACAGATACTGCAGTTGACTCTCCCTAGAGGTTACACCTGACCAAATCCCCCAGGAATGCACCACAGTGCCTGCAGGTTTCCTCAGCGCCTGCCATTATAATAGAGGGCCACGCTCTTCGGGGTTTTTTAGGTTTGATAGAGAAATGATGTTTCAGTGTAATTTCTGTTTCTATTTTTCTTAGTGAATGAGGTTGAAGTTTATCTTTTCATATATTTAAGTTTCGGTAAACCATTGCTTTGCGTCTTTTTCACTTTTTTTATTGCCTTATTGTCCTCAAAATACAGGCACTGTTGAGGTATTCTGGAGATGAGGCCTTTGTCATTAGTCTTTTGCTGTGAACAAGATCACATATATTGTTTCTTTTCTGGCTTTTGAATTTGAGCCATAATTTAAAAAAAAATGCCTCCCCATGGATTTTGTCTAGTTCCTTTGTAATTTCTTGGTCTGCATTTCAGTGTTGGCTCTGTCTGGTGTTTGTTCCTTTGCATGTTTGGTATTGTTGCAGAATTTCAGAGATTGGAGAGACGGTTGAGGTTACAGAAGGAGTTTAAGGACTCAGGGAAGTTTGCTTATAAAAGAAAAATTTCTGCTTCTCTTTCCTACAGTACTTTTATGTTTATTAGTTTTTCCTCTTCAGTATGTTGTATGGATCACCTTAGTCTTTTTGTCTAGCACCAATATATTATACAGTCCTTCAGACTGATGATGA
This sequence comes from Callithrix jacchus, assembly GCF_049354715.1. Lineage (NCBI taxonomy): Eukaryota > Metazoa > Chordata > Mammalia > Primates > Cebidae > Callithrix > Callithrix jacchus. The sequence continues at coordinate 13,418,173 of NC_133508.1, forward strand.
TTTCCCAAGTTCCGTGTGCTTTAATCCCTGTTGCGTTTACAGACTCTCATTCCGGTTGGTTGTTTCTGTTTTGTTTTGTAAATCAATTTTGGAGTTCATATTTAGTGAGCTGGTTCTTTTGTTTGTGAGAATCCCAAAGATCCTACATTTTGGCTTTTTCTTTTTTTTTTTTTGAGACAGAGTTTCACTTTTGTTACCCAGGCTGGAGTGCAATGGCTCGATCTTGGCTCAGCACAACCTCCGCCTCCTGGGTTCAGGCAATTCTCCTGCCTCAGCCTCCTGAGTAGCTGGGATTACAGGCATGCGCCACCATGCCCAGCTAATTTTTTGTGTTTTTAGTAGAGACGGGGTTTCACCATGTTGACCAGGATGGTCTCGATCTGTTGACCTTGTGATCCACCCACCTTGGCCTCCCAAAGTGCTGGGATTACAGGCTTGAGCCACTGCCCCGGCCATTTTGGCTTTTTCATTTGCTCCTACCCTGCTCCGCAAAACTCATTCAGAGAAAGGCAGCGTCATCGTCTCCTGCGAGGAGAACTGACTCCTGGCACTCCGTTTCCTGAGGCTGCAGCCCTCTGGAGTTTGTGTCTAAGTTCTAATTCCCTTCCTGTGGCCGATCTGCTGGGAAACCCTCCCATGGTGTCCACAGCAGTATAGTTGATACACTTAGTTCTGTGCTTTGGGTTCTTCTTGTTTCTGGCCCCTGGGGATTTCCCGGTCTTTCTCATAATCTCAGTGACATATTTAAAGGGCTTGTTGTAGCATGAATTTCATCCTGTTTGGAACAGCAGGCCTTGAGAGTTACCATAGCTGGAGCACTCCCATATCTCACACTCCAGCCAAAATAACCTGTTCCCACATCAGGCTGTCGTGCCATGGCCTCTGCATGTGAAGGTCGTTGTTCTTATTATGTGGTCGCTTTTCCTACCAGCACCACCCTCCTCCTCCCAGAGCATTGCTGTTATTCCTCAGGTGCCCAGGTCCTTGGGAAGCATTTACAGCCTTCCCTTGCACATGTAGGCAGATGCTCCTGTGTGCTCTCCACCATCACAATGCCCCGTTCTGGCCTCTCTTGAAGCAAAAACCCTGCACGTTGCCACTGCCGGATGGTTTTGATTCTGTTTTGGGGAGGTGGAGATATGATACTGCTCAAGCCTGAGGTCTTGGGAGGAATTGAATCTGTGTTACTGACCTTCATACCCCAGTGCCTAACACAGTGTCTGGTCCCTAGAGCTTGATTGGGGTAGGCGGACAGTCAGTTGGTACAAGGACAGTTAGTCTGACTGTTCCTTGCTTGTTGGATTCTTCAAAGCAGAATTAACTTCTCAGGATGTTTGTGCTTGATATGTCACATGAAAAACATGTTATGGCCGGGTGTGGTGGGTCACACCTGTAATCCCAGCACTTTAGGGAGCTGAGGGAGGCGGATCACCTGAGATCAGGAGTTCAAGATCAGCCTGGCCAACATGGTGAAACCCCGTCTCTACTAAAAATACAAAAATTAGTCCAGCACAGTGGCAGGTGCCTGTAATCCCAACTACTGGGGAGGCAGAGGCAGGAGAATCACTTGAGCTCAGAAGGAGGAGGTTGCAGTGAGCTGAGATCATGCCACCGTACTCCAGCATGGGCAGCAGAGCAAGACTCTGTTCAAAAATAAAAATAAAATAAAACAGTTATAGCTATAAAATCCTGATTCTCCTAGTTTATAAAGGCCTGATTATAGCTGTGTTTTTTTATTTGCTTATTTCTTTTTTTGTACTAGAAGGTAGCTTCTGAGCTACAGAGTACACTGCCAATTAACAGTGGGGGTTTGTTTTCACTTAAAAATGTGTTTTGGGCCGGGCACAGTGGCTTATGCCTGTAATCCCAGCACTTTGGGAGGCTGAGGCAGGCGGATCACCTGAGTTCAAAAGTTGGAGACCAGCCTGACCAACATGGTGACACCCTGTCTCTACCAAAAACAGAAAATTAGCATGCCTGTAGTGCCAGCTGCTTAGGAGGCAGAGGCAGGAGAATTGCTTGAATTCAGGAGGCAGAGGTTGCAGTGTGTCCAGATTGTGTCACTGAACTCCAGCCTGGGTAACAAGAGCGAAACTCTGTTTCAAAAAAAAAGGAAAAAATGTGTTTTGGTTTTTTGCATCGTGGCATATTTCTGTACTAAAGATGTAACCGTTTAAAAAAGTAATGAGATGGTTTTATAAGAAGTCAAGTAGAACGGGTTTGGAGTTTAGAAAATGCCCATTTTGTTATCGTGACATATATTGAAGACATCTTAGCAGTGTTCTCGAAAATAAAGCCGACATCATTACCAAGAAGTACACTGATGGCCGATAGTGTCTCCTGTAGTTCTAGGAATGAAGAAGTGGGTGCCGAATGGAGGTGAGGAAGTAACTCAGGTGGCGAGAGAGATTTGCAGGGTGTCTCCTGGGGCTTGTATACAATGAGGAACTTACCTAAATGGGGTGTGGTGAAAACATCCTGCAGTGGGCCCCTGCCACTTCCTAGAGGTTTCTGGTATTTGAAGCAAGTCCTAATAAGATGTTTCAGCTTTCTTTTTTTTTGGAGATGAAGTCCTACTCTGTCACCCAGGCTGGAGTGCAGTGGCATAGTCTCAGCTCACTGCAACCTCCACCTCCCAGGTTAAAGCGATTCTCCTGCCTCAGCCTCCCGAGTAGCTGAGACTACAGGCGTGAGCCACTACACCCGGCTAAGTTTTGTATTTTTAGTAGAGACCGGGTTTCACTATGTTGGCCAGGCTGGTCTCAAACTCCTGACCCCGTGATTCTCCTGCCTTAGCTTCCCAAAGTGCTGGGATTACAGGTGTGAGCCCCCGCGCCCGGTCAGTGTTTGATCTTTCTGAAGATTTTGCTCTCACTCAGCTGAGAAACTGCCAGATACGAGGCATGCTGGCTCAGCGGTCTCTGTGCTTGGAATTTCACGCACACACACCTGCTCAGGACTTGACAGCAACACATTTATAGAAAAAACAAATTCATTATTAACCAAATGGCACAAATACACAAATGTTTCTGTGAGAGAAGTCAATAGGACTTATTTATTTTTTTGTCATCAGACGCCGTGGCTGTCATTCCTGGCACTGTGGCCCACGTACCCCCCACTCTCTGTGTGTCAGTGCTGTGCTGTTTTCTGCGCAGAGGCCCCAGCCTTACCTCAGCACAGTGCCCCCAGCTCAGAGGTGACCCTTCCCTGAGGCGAGTCACTAGATTGCCCACTGTGGTTTCAGAACAGGATGAGGTAGACATTTCTTTCAGAGGTTGGCGTGATTTTTTTTTACCTCCCCTCTGTATGCCGTCACGCTCTATTGTGTAGACTGAACACCTACTACATTCACAGAGAAAGAAAACAGCATCTTCGGGTTGGGCACAGTGGCTCACTCAGAGGCCAAGGCAGAAGGGTCATTTGAAGTTAGGAGTTTGAAACCAGCCCGGCCAACATGGTGAGACCCTGTGTCTACTAAAAATACAAAAATTAGCCAAGCATACTGATGCATGCCTGTAATCCCAGATACTCGGGAGGCTGAGGCAGGAGAAACACTTGAAGCAGGAGGCAGAGGTTACAGTGAGCCCAGATTGCATCACTGCACTCCAGCCTGGGCAACAGAGTGAGACTGTGAAAGAAAGAGAGAAATAGAGAGAGAAAGAGAGAAAGAGGGGGAGAGAGAGAGGGAGGGAGGGAGAGAAAGGGAAGGAGGGAGGAAGGAGAAGGAAGGAAGAAAGGAAGGAAGGGGAGGAGGAGGGGGAGGGGGAGAGGGAGAGGGAGAGGGAGGGAGAAAAGAAAACAGCATCTTCTACTTGGATATGTTTTTTAAAAAATCTGCCCTCGGCTGCGGTCCTTCCCGAGTCTGGAGCCACAGGCACTGCCTGACTCTGCCTGGCTCGCCTGAACTGAGCACTGAAGGCTCTGCCTGGCTCTGTCTGGCTCCCCCTGAACTGAGCACTGAAGGCTCTGCCTGACTCTGCCTGGCTCCCCTGAACTGAGCACTGAAGGCTCTGCCTGACTCTGCCCGGCTCCCCTGAACAGAGCACTGAAGGCTCTGCCTGACTCTGCCCGGCTCCCCTGAACAGAGCACTGAAGGCTCTGCCTGACTCTGCCCGGCTCCCCTGAACAGAGCACTGAAGGCTCTGCCTGACTCTGTCCGGCTCCCCTGAACAGAGCACTGAAGGCTCCGGGGAAAGCACTTTGGTCAGACCACAGCCGCTGAGCCTTTGGGTGACAGTTCCCTTTCCTGCTGGAATTTTTTTTTTTGAGACAGGGTCTTGCTTTGTCACCCATGCTGGAATGCAGTGTTGTGAACACAGCTCACGGCAGCCTTGACCTCCTGGGCTCAAGCGATCCTCCTACCTCAGCCCCCCAAGTAGCTGGGACTACAGGTGTGTGCTACTGCATTCAGCTAGTTTTTGAATTTTTTTTTGCAGAGACAGAGTTTCACCATGTTGCCCAGGCTGGTCTTGAACTCCTAAGCTCAAGTGATCTGTCCACCTCAGACTCCCAAAGTGCCCAGGATTACAGGCGTGAGCCACCGCATTGGATTTAAAGTTCCAATGTGGTTTGAGGCTGGAGTTAGAAGGTATCTCTTAGGCAGAGCTTTTGTGGGTCCCTTCTTTCTACATTCACAGGGACCCTCCCTTAGATCTCTGTCTACTCTATTCAGACAGGTGGCCCTTTCTCAGATGGGACCTAGAGGGATGATCTTTTGAAATAAGTCCTAAGATTTTTAAGATTAGAATAATATGAAGACTGTCTTTCTGGCCGGGTGACTTGATTCATGTCTGTAATCTTAGCACTTTGGGAGGCCGAGGTGAGAGGATCACTTGAACCCAGGAATTCAAGACCCACCTGGGTACAATACCCTGTCTCTAAAAAAATACAAAAATTAGCTGCATGTGGTGGCCCATACCTGTAGTCCCAGCTGCTCAGGAGGCTGAGGCAGGAGGAGCCTTTGAGCCCAGGAGGTGCAGGTTGCAGACCGTGGTCACACCACTGCACTGCAGCCTGGGCAACAGCAGGAGACCCTGTCTTCGAATAAAAAAGTATTTCTTTCTAAGAAGACAGAATACAGACTGTATTTCTTTATGTTTTTTCTCTCTCTGTTCCAGGGGAAGGTGTGGCTAATTGATTTTAATCCATTTGGCGAAGTCACAGATTCACTGCTGTTCACCTGGGAAGAACTGACATCTGAGAACAACTTAAATGGTGATTTTAGTGAAGTAGATGCTCAAGGGCAGGTAAGGCATTTTTAAGACAGAACGTAAACCTTTCCAGTCTACTGACTGCTTGCTCTTCAGACGCATAGGTAGGCGGCAGTGGCCAGGACCCTTGGTATGTGCAGCGTGTAACACAGCTTGACTGATAGCTCACTTGCCCCTGGTGGCGGTCAAAGAAGGGTGTGCCACTTCACTTTATATATGGAAGTAAGGATCATCTGATCACTTTTTTTAGTTCTTTTTCTGAGCTGCTTCTGTTACACCCACTGGAGGAATCTTGGTCTGAGATCAGCACATGCGTCCCTTCCTTCTGACCGCAGCCCCAGCTGCTGAGGCTGATGGAGAACAGGGACACGTGTGCACCAGCAGTTTCCCGTCAGCCTTCTCCTCCATGTCCACAGTGCCTGGTTCATGCCTTCACACCCCTCACATCTCCCAGCTTCCTTCCTTCCTTCCTTACAGCAGTTGATTTAACTTCCTCTTTCCAGGAAAAGGGAACCCACTGATAAGAATTCCCTTAGCTGATTTCTCATCACACCTACAAGCTTATCTGTTCTTCCTCAGTCTAATCTCTCCCTCAGGACACTGTGTCCTCTTTTCTCATCCCCCCCCAGCACACTGTGTCCCCCTCTCTCATCTCCCCCCTTAAGACACTGTGTCCCCCCTCTCTCATCTCCCCTCAGGACACTGTGTCCCCCTCTCTCATATCCCCTCAGGACACTGTGTCCCCCTCTCTCATCTTCCCCCAGGACGCTGTGTCCTCTTTTCTCATCCCCCCCCAGGACACTGTGTCCCCCTCTCTCATCTCCCCTCAGGACACTGTGTCCCCCTCTCTCTCCAGATGGCCTCTGCTCTGTTCCCAAACTCTTCCTCTGTACCAACTTCTGTCCGTCCATATTTAGTCATATTCAGATGTCGCCCATCTGAAAAACAAAACAGTGTTCCACCTGGTTTCTTCACCCGCCACTCTCTCCTTTCTTCTCAGTTTCACAGCCAACCTTTCTTTAAACAACTTTATAGAGCTGTTTTCTGCTATTAACATAATGTGCTCATTCTTAAAGGAAATTATAAAATCAGCTATGATTCTACCAGCTTGAGAGCCACTGTTTATATTTTGATATATAACATGCATTTAAATACATATATAGAGCTTTGTAAATAAATGAGATTGTGCTACACAGGCACTTATGTCTCCCAAGATTTTCGTATAGTCTTCTCTTATGAGGATTTTATATCTTTTAAAAAATAGTTTTGGGCCAGATGTAGTGACTCATGCCTATAATCTCAGCACTTTTGGAGGCTGAGGCGGGCAGATCACCTGAGCACAGAAGTTCCAGACCAGCCTGGCCAGCATGACGAAACCTCATCTCTACTAAAAATAAAAAAAATTAGCCAGGCATGGTGGTGGGCACCTGTAATCCCAGCTACTTGGGAGGCTGAGGCAGCCTGAATTCTCCTGATTTGCTTGAATCCAGAGGCAGAGGTTGCAGCAGTGAGCCAAGATCAGCCTGGGTGACAGAGCAAGACTCCCATCTCAGAAAAAATATTTTTGGCAGCTGGGCGAGGTTGTTCATGCCTGTAATCCCAGCACTTTGGGAAGCCGAGGCGGGTGGATCATTTGAGGCCAGGAGTTCAAGACCAGCCTGCCCAACATAATGAAACCCCCATCTCTACTAAAAATACAAAAGTGAGTTGGACATGGTGGCACACACCTGTAGTCCCAGCTACTTGGGAAGCTGAGGTGGGAGAATCGCTTGAACCCGGGAGGCAGAGGTTGCAGTGAGCAACAGAGATCGTGCCACTATACTCCAGCCTGAGAACAGAGGAGAATTTGTCTTAAAATAAAAGAAGATAATACTTTTGGCTGAGTGCAGCAGCCCACTGAGCCTGTAATCTCAACACTTTGGGAGGCCGAGGTGGAGGAGTGCTTCAGCTCAAATGTTTGAGTCCAGCCTGGGCAATGTAGTGAGATCCTGTGTGTACTACAAAGCAAAAAAAATCAGCCGGGTGTGGTGGCATGTGCCTGCAGTCGTGGGAGGCTGAAGCATGAGGTTCACCTGAGCCCAGGAGGTCGAGGCTGCAGTGAGCCACTGTGCCTGGGCCATTTTAACTTTAGAATCTTCCTTTCTCCTTATCATGCACAGAAGAAAACATGGAGTTGAAATTGTTCTGCTAGGTTCTTTTTTAGTTGGGAGAATAGGCTTAAAAATAAAGGACTGACATTCTTTCTCCTTTTTCTTCTTTGTACAGGATTCCCCAGCTTTCCGTTGCACAAACAGTGAAGTGACAGTCCAGCCCAGCCCCTATTTGAGTTACCGGCTGCCCAAGGACTTTGTCGACCTCTCTACCGGGGAGGACGCTTACAAACTAATAGACTTCTTGAAGCTGGTAAAGTCTGTGCATTTGGTGTGCTGGCCATCTTTTCAAATGAGCCTTCAGATTGGCTTTTGTATGATATTTCACTGAGTCCTGTATCACCTAGACTTCGATGGTTATGAATGGAACCGAGTTACTGAGTTAGATCATTTTCTGATTAAATGTGAAATAGGAGCTGAAGGCATAATTTATTGATTAGAATGACAGAACATGTTTTTGGGCCGTATGTGCCTTTTGAACTTTTTTCAGAATACTTGTAACTTTGAAGAAAGTGTGTATATTGCCAGGCGCCGTAGCTCACACCTTTAATCCTAGCACTTTGGGAGGCCGAGGTGGGTAGATCACTTGAGGTCAGGAGTTTGAGACCAGCCTGGCAAATGTGGCAAAACCCCGTCTCTACTAAAAATGCAAAAATTAGCCAAGTATGATGGCAGGCGCCTGTAATCCCAGCTACTCAGGAGGCTGAGACAGGAGAATCGCTTGAACCCAGGAGGTAGAGGTTGCAGTGAGCTGAGATCATGCCACTGTACTCTAGCCTGGGCAACAAAAGTGAGATTCCATCTCAAAAAAAAAAAAGAAAGTATGTATATAGTTAGTGGGCTTCAAGGAGACCACGCCTCTGCTCTGGTGGTGATTTTACTCGAGAGAATGTGAGTATTTATATTTCTGAGTGGATTTCTGTATAGGAGTTTTTGTATGTACAGAAGAAAATATTCAAATACCTGAGCATAATTTGCTCAGGAATCAAAGTGATAAAACTGGTTGAATAAATTAGTTAAAGCATGGTTTTCCATGACAGTTTTTAATCACCTTCATTGCCATCTATCGCCGGGACCTCTAGAAAATTACACCTGCTGACAGAAAACGTGATCTTGGCTGAGCAGACATCCAAGGAGCATGTGCTGTTTTAACCGCCTCTTGGTTTTTTTCTGACAGAAGAGAAATCAGCAAGAGGATGACTGATGAGCGTGCTGGAGCTTGAGAAGAGGAACCCCCACCACTCCGGGAGCTGCTCATCAGCCACAACTTCCTGCTAAACCTGATGTGGGGTGGGGTGGCCAGTGTGGACATCAGCCGGTTTTTATATTCATGTACCTGGGGGAAACAACGGAGGGACTTTGCTACTTATAAAAAAATAACATAATAAATAGATCTTAAACATAGGAAACCAAACTGTTCTGATAATAAAATACTTTCTATGAAATACATTGCTCTTCCACCCAGTCTTTATTTATTTTTAATTTATTATTATTATTTGAGATGGGGCCTTGCTGTTGGCAGGCTGGAGAGCTCACTACAACCTCCACCTCCTGGGTTCAAGCAATTCCCCTGCCTCAGCCTCCCATGTAGCTGGGACTACAGGCACGTGCCACCATGCCCGGCTAATTTTTTGTATTTTAGTAGAGATGGGGGTTTCATCATGTTGACCAGGATGGTCTCCATCTCCTAACCTCGTGATCCACCCACCTCAGCCTCCCAAAGTGGTGAGATTACAGGCCTAAGCCAAGCACCTGGCCTTAATTTTTATTTTTTGATACGGTCTCGCCGTGTCACCCTGGCTGGAGTGCGTTGGTACAGTTTCGGCTCACTGCAACCTCTGCCTCCTGGTTCAAGGGATTCCCCACACCCAGCTGATTTTTGTATTTTTAGTAGAGACAGGGTTTCACCTATTGGCAGGTTAGTCTCCCAACTCCTGATCCTCAAGGGATCCTCCCACCTTGGCCTCCCAAAGTGCTGGGATTACAGATGTGCAGCACCATGCCCAGCCTGTTTTTATATAGTGACAGAGTCTTGTTCTGTTGCCCAGGCTAGAGTGCAGTGGCACAATCACAGCTCACTGCAGCCTCAATCTCCTCGGCTCAGGCAATCCTCCTGCCTCAGCCTCCCAAGTAACTGGGACTACAGGTGCACACCACCACACCCAGCTGATTTTTTTCTTTTTTTCTTGTAGAGATGGGGTTTTGCCATGTGGCCTTTTTAAAAGACCACCATTTTTAAGTGATGATGGTATCAATTGTGCCTAATTTATTGAGGCTTTATAATGTGTGAGACCTTCTACTAAGAGCTCTTTATGTATAAGAGTTGACATCACCAAGCAATTTGAAGGATACAGACGTCACGGTTTCCGAGGGTACCTGCCCGGTGTGGTATACAGTGGCAATCCATCCTCAGTACTTGATCTTTGTATTCAGTATATCAGATGCCTTTTCTTTAGTAGCGACAGGGTTTCCCTATGTGGCCCAGGCTGAGCTCAAACTCCTGGCCTTAAGCAATCCTCCTGCCTCAGCCTTCCAAAGTGCTAGGATTACAGGTGTGAGCCACCACGCCTGGCCTCAGATGCCATTTCTGAAGCCTGTTGTTTGACGTACAAGTTCCTCAAAAATACTTTTCGTTTTTTTAAACTGCTCATAGGTGCCTACTGACCTATGGTGGATTTAGTACCAAGGGTTGATTTTAAGTTTAGCTCTGGAAGCTGGCTTTGTCAAAATGGCACTTTACCAAGATAAAGAAAATGTGAATGTATTTGATGCAATTGAAAACATTTAGACTGGGCTGGGTGCATTGGCTCATACCTGTAATCCCAGCACTTTGGGAGCCCGAGGGGGGTGAATCACCTGAGGTCAGGAGTTTGAGACCAGCCTGGTCAACATGGTGAAACTCTGTCTCTATCAGAAATACAAAAATTAGCCGGGTGTGGTGGCACATGCCTGTAATCCCAGCACTTTGGGAGGCTGAGGTGGGTGGATCACTTGAGGTCAGGAGTTCAAGACCAGCCTGACCAATATGGTGAAACCCCGTCTCTACTAAAAATACAAAAAAAAAAAAATTAGCTGGGTGTGGTGTTGCACGTCTGTAATCCCAGCTACTCAGGGGGCTGAAGGCAGGAGAATTGCTTGAACCTGGGAAGCGGAGATTGCAGTGAGCTGAGATCATTCCACTGCGCTCCAGCCTGGGCAACAGAGTGAGATTCCATTCCCCCACTGCAAAAAAAGAAAAGAAAACATTCAGACTATATAAAATGAAAAGATCCAAGCATAATTTGGCAGATAGGTCATAAACTGTGCAGTTCTCTTCACATTTTTGCATACATTTTCCTGAGAAAACTCGACTTCAACTCTCCACTTCCTAAAACGTGATTTTTGTACTGTTTACTTAGTGCATTTTAGTTGATTTTCCTGGTGTTAATATCAAATGTAGGATAATATGCAGAAAATATTCTCCCAAAGCCCAGTATCATTTATGCCTGCCTAAAGATTAGTTTTGTTTTGAGATGAAGTCAACTCCGTCTCCCAGGCTGGAGTGCAGTGGCACAATTGCAGTTCACTGCAACCTCTGCCTCGTGGGTTCAAGCAATTTTCCTGCCTTAGCCTCTTGAGTAGTTGAGGTTACAGGTATGCACCACCACACCCAGCTAATTTTTGTGATTTTAGTAGAGATGGGGTTTCACTATGTTGGTCAGGCTGTTCTCAAACTCCTGGCCTCAGGCCCTTCACCTACTTCAGGCTCCCAAAGTGCTGGGATTACAAGCGTGAGCCATTGCGCACAGCCCTTAAGGTAAGTTTTGAATTGTCCTTTTACTGGCATTTGTTCTTTCTTTGAGGTATCTCAGGCTTGTGCTTGAATTCAGAAAATGGAAATCTGTGTGCTTCGTCAGCTCGTCCCTGCAGTCCTCCCTTCTGAAGAGAAGACATTTCGGCTGTTGCCTTTGACGGGCTGGGAGAAACACCTGCTTTGTTCTGCAGGTGGTGGCAGGTCGCGTGGGCCTTCTGGAGACAGCAGGCTTTGCCAGTTTTATTTTTGAGTCTCATTTTGATTTGCGTTTTCTGAGTTCTGAGTAGGGTTTCCTCATCTCAGCCATTTCTCTTTTTGATGATTGTGGATTGTTGTTGTTGTTTTTTTTTTTTTAAAAGAAATCTTATGTGACAGTTTTTGATGAAGTTTGTTCCCTGCAAAGTATAGGAAGAGTTTTCTGGTGTCTGTTAAGTGAGATAACTCAAATACAGGCCCCAGACACATGGTAGCTGTTGTCACCATTCTGCTCTCAGACCTCTGTACAGTATATGAAAGGCATGTTCTTTTTAACAGAGTCAAGAAAATATCATATATCTGTCTATCTATCTATCTGTATTTTTGAGACTTCTGTCACCCAGGCTGGAGTGCAGTGGCCCCATCTCGGCTCACTGCAGCCTTGACCTACTGGGCTCAAGTGATACTCTCACCTCAGCCTCCTGAGTAGCTGGGAGTACAGGTGTGCACTACCACATCAGGCTAATAATTGTTTTTTAATTTAAAATTTTTGTATAGAGAGAAGACCTTCCTATGTTGCCCGGGCTGGTCTCAAACTCCTGGGCTCAAACAGTTCTCTGGCATCAGCTTCCCAAAGTGCTGGGGTTACAGGTGTGAGCCACTGCACCCAGCCTCAAGAAAATGTTGAGTAGAAAAAAGGCCTCAGAGATCATTTGGCCTACTTTCCTTTCCTTCCTTCCTCCTTCCTTTCTTTCTTTTGTTTGTTTATTTTGAGACAGAGTCTCGCTCTGTTACCCAGGCTGAAGTGCAATGGCGCAATCTTGGCTCACTGCAACCTCCATCTTCTGGGTTCAAGCGATTCTCCTGTCTCAGCCTCCCGAGTAGCTGGGATTACAGGTGCTCACCACCATGCCCTGCTAATTTTTGTATTTTTAGCAGAGACAGGGTTTGGCCATGTTGGCCATGGCTGGACTGGAATTCCTGACCTCAGATGATCTGCCCACTTTGGCCTCCCAAAGTGCTGGAATTACAGGTTTAAGCCACCACGCCCAACCTCTTCCTTTTTTTTTTTTTTTTTTTTGAGACAGAGTGTCACTCTTGCCCAAGTTGAGATCTCCTTTCACTGCAACCTCTGTTCCCCAGGTTCAAGCAATTCTCCTGACTCCGCCTCCCAAGTGGCTGGGATTACAGGCACCTGCCACCAAGCCCAGCTAATTTCTGTTTTTTGGATTTTTTGAGAAGGGGTCTCGCCCTGTCACCCAAGCTGGAGTGTAGTGGTGTGATCTTGACTCACTGCAACCTCCACCTCCTGGGTTCAAGCAATTCTCCTGTCTCAACCTCCAGAGTAGCTGGGATTACAGGTGTGTGCCACCATGCCCAACTAACTTTTCTATTTTTGGTAGAGACAGGGTTTTGACATGCTGGTCTCAAACTCCCGACCTCAGGTGATCCACCCCCCTCGGCCTTTGAAAGTGCTGAGATTACAGGTGTGAGCCACTGTGCCCAGCCCAATTTCTGTATTTTTAGTAGAGACAGGGTTCCACCATCTTGGGCAGGCTGCTCTTGAACTCCTTTGTGATCCACCCACCTCGGCCTCCCAAAGTACTGGGATTACAGGTGCCTAGCCCCCTTCTTTTCTTTTTTAACAGAAGACAAAACTGCTCCCCAAAGATGTTGACTTTTCCAAAACCTTCACTGTAGCAGGAGCTAAACATTGTTTATTCACATGTTGTCCTTGGCTCATGCTAAGGAAAGAATAAATCATGGTAAAGTCACCACTCACACACCGTGCAGGCATCTATACACATTGGAAAGATGCTTGAGGACTAGGCCGGGCATGGTGGCTCACGCCTGTAATCCCAGAACTGTGGGAGGGTGCGGTGGGTGGATTGTTTGAGGTCAGGAGTTTGAGACCAGCCTGGCCAACATAGTAAAACCCCGTCTCTACCAAAAACACAAAAAAATTAGCCTGGCATGGTGGTGTCGGCCTATAATCCCGACTATTTGGGAGACTGAGGCAGGAGTATCACTTGAACCTGGGAGGCAGAGGTTGCAGTAAGCTGAGATTGCGCCACTGTACTCCATCCTAGGAGACAGGGCGAGATCCCATCTCAAACAAACAAAAAGGTGATTGAGGACAAGGAGTCTAAGACATCCTATGGGGTAGACAACAAGTCCGGCATGCAGGACCTAAAAACGACGTGTTAAGGTGTGTCTTTGTTTTTTGAGACAGAGGCTCACTCTATCGCCCAGGCTGGGGTGCAGTGGCACAACTTCAGCTCAGTGCAACCTCCATCTCCTGGGTTCAAGCAATTCTCCTGCCTCAGCCTCCGGAGTATCTGGGACTACAGGTGCGCACCACCATACCCGGCTAATTTTTGTATTTTTAGTAGAGACGGTTTCATCATGTTGGCCAGGCTGGTCTCGAACTCCTGACCTTATTATCTGCCTGCCTCAGCCTCCCAAAGTGCTGGGATTACAGGCATGAGCCACCATATCCAGCATCTTTGTTTTTTTAACCAAAGAAAACCAAAATAAAATGACATCTTGCAACACAGCAAGATCCTGTCTCTAAAAAAGGGTTGTTTTTTTTTTTTAAAGAAAAATTAGCCAGATGTAGTGGTGCATGTCTGTACTCCTAACTACTCAGGAGGCTGAGGTGGGAGGATCACTTGAGCCCAGGAGTTTGAGGCTGCAGTGAGCTATGATCTCACCACTGCATCTCCCTCCCCTCTCCGCGGCCCCCTCCCACCAAAAAAAGGAAGAGGCCAGTCATGGTGGTTCATGCCTGTAATCCCAGCACTTTGGGAGGCCAAGGTGGGTGGATCGCCTGAGGTCAGGAGTTTGAGACTAGCCTGGCCAACATGGTGAAACCCTGTTTTGTACTAAAAATATGAAAAATTAGCCAAGGGTGGTTGGCACGTGCCTATAATCTCAGCTACTCAGCAGGCTGAGGCAGGAGAATCACTTGAATCTGAAAGGCACAGGTTGCAGTGAGCCGAGATCTCACCACTGCACTCCAGCCTGGGCAATAGGAGCTGAGCCAGACCGAAGAAGCCCCAGTGTTGTCCAAACTGTCACCCCAGACTCACAGTATGTACGAGGCAAATTGTAGGTCTTCTTTTCTTCTTTCTCACTGAGTCCATTCCCCCACCGCCCGTTGTTTAGGTCTGAGGAAGAGGACAGGGTTGTTACAAGCACCTAGGCAATGATTCTTATTTGGAAAGGGCTGACAGCTTATTCTTTAATGTCTACAAATTGCTTTGAAGATGAAAAATGCTACAAAAATGTCAAGTAATGTTATTGCTTTTAGGACCATTTGCTTTTCGTCTTGTAAAAGGCATGTATATCTCTCAGGCCAGTGAGAGTCCAAACTTCCAAAGCCAGACTTGGTTTCTCTCACTTGCAAAAGAAGCATAGCCTCCTCTGCATGGACTGGTAATGCTGAGAGCATTGGGGGTTCTTAGTAATATACAAAAAAAAAAAAAAATCACCAAAGAAAGAGGACACCAGGAGCTGGACGCAATGGCTTACACCTGTAATCCCAGCATTTTGGGAGCCTGAAGCGGGCAGATCACCTGAGGTAAGGAGTTCAAGACCAGCCTGACTAACATGGTGAAACCCCGTCTCTAGTAAGAATACAAAAATTAGCTGGGCCTGGTGGTAGGTGCCTGTAATCCCAGCTACTCGGGAGTCTGAGGCAGGAGAATCACTTGAACCCGGGAAGCAGAGGTTGCAGTGAGCTGAGAACACACTATTGCCCTCCAGCCTGGGCGACAGAGAGAGACTCAGTCTCAAAAAAAAAAAAACAGAATACCAGACAGGGTCATAGGAAAGAAGGAATGGAGAGGAAGGAATGCTCTCAAATACTCTTTTTTTTCTATTTATCATTTTCTTTCCCTTTCATTCTTTCTCTTTTTTCTTTCTCTTTCTTCCCCTTTCTCTTTCTTTTCTTTCTCTTTCCTTTCTTTCTTCCTTTCTTTCTTTCATCTTTCTTTCCCTCCCTTCTTCCCTCTCCTCTCTCTTTTTCTCTTTCTCTCTCTTTCTTTCCCTCCCTCCCTTTCTCTCTCTCTCTTTCTCCCTCCTCCCCTTTTTCTCTTTCTCTCTCTTTCTTTCCCTCCTTCCCTCCCTTCCTTTCTCTCTCTCTCTCTCTTTTTTTCTTTCTTTTTTTGGAGGCCAGGTCATGCTCTTGCCCAGGAGTTGAATGGCATGATGATAGCCTCCATGTGGCTGGGGCTACAGGCACACAGCACCATGCCTGACTGACTTTGCTTTCAGTTTTTTGTTACCCAGGCTGGTTGGAAACACTTAGACTCAAGCAAACCTCCTGCTTCAGCCTCCCAAAGTGCTGGAATTACAGGCATGAGCCACCGTGCCTGGCCACTCTCAGATCCTCATGAGAAAATGAATGGAGCATGAATGGATACAACATTGTAAACAGACAAAAGACAGTCCAGTGCAGAAGCACACAGGTACTTCTCAATGAGCTCTTAGGTATGAGGAGTGAAAAGGACATCAGATGGCCACTTCTTATCACCCTTGGTGGCCACAGATTTGTCTTCTTTGAAATCAAAATGAGAATGTTCAAATGAGTTTTGAGAAAGGAGAGACAGGGGCCAAGCGTGGTGGCTCACGCTTGTAATCCCAGCACTTTGGGAGGCTGAGGCAGGTGGATCATGAGGTCAAGAGATTGAGACCATCCTGGCCAACATGGTGAAATCCCGTCTCTACTAAAAATACAAAAATTAGTTGGGTATGGTGGCGCACGCCTGTAATCTCAGATACTGGGTAAACTGAGGCAGTAGAATTGCTTGAACCAGGGAATTGGAGGTTGCAGTGAGCCGAGATCGCACCATTGCACTCCAGCCTGGCAACAGAGGGGACGCCATCTCAAAAAAAAAAAAAAAAAAAAGAGGAGAGACAAAGATTCCAGGATATGGTCTTCTCACTTCTGGATTCTGAATGCAAAATAATGCTCCAGCAAAACTCAAATAATGGGAAGAAGTATGGGCAATGAGTTAAGAAGTTTTGATTGCAAACAGCAGAAACTAACACTGGCAGGATGTGAGGTGCCTCAGGAAATTAGCGCAAAGTGTGTAAGCTCCCCAGAGAGAATGGAGACCGGAAAAACTTGGGAGAGGCAAAAGACGCTATTCCGGAACTTGGCTTCTGTCCTGGTGGTACTGTGTTCAAGATTCAGTATCTGGCTGGGTGCCATGGCTCATGACTGTAATCTCAGCACTTCAGGAAGCCGAGGCAGGCAGATCCCTTGAGGTCAGGAGTTTGAGACCAGCCTGGGCAACATGGTGAAACCCCATCTCTCCTAAAAATAGAAATATTAGCTGGGCGTGGTGGCACACACCTGTAGTCCCAGCTACTCAGGAGGCTGAGGCAGGAGAATTGCTTGAACCCAGGAGACAGAAGCTACAGTGAGCCGAGATGATGCCACTGCACTTGAGCCTGGGAGACAGAGTGAGACTCCATCTCAAAATCATAATAATAATACATATTTTTTGTCTCCCAGGCTAGAGCACAATGGCATAATCATGACTCTCTGCAGCCTCAGTTTCTCAGGCTTAAGCTATCTTTCCACCTCAGCCTCCTGAATAGATGGGACCACAGGAATACACCACCACGCGTGGCAAATGTATTTTTATTTTTAGTAGAAACAGGGTCTTGCCATGTTGCCCAGGCTAGTCTTGAACTCCTGAGCTCCAGCAGATCCTCCTGCCTCAGCATCCCAAAGGGCTGGGATTATAGGCGTGATCCATCATGCCAGGTGGCTTCCCAATGTTCTCTATGCTCCTTTCTGCATCTCCATCCCGCGCCCTCAGGACCTCACACCTATCTAATAACCAACCGGCTGGGCTTAGCGACCTGCTTTCTATGCGCCTCCTGCCTTCCTTGTTGGATGTTGATTCCATACACACTACGTAATTTCCCTCTGACCTGTGGAAATTTATTTTCCACGACACTTCAAACATCCTCAGCTCCCAGAAAGTCCTCCTTCTCCGTGTTCTTTCAATATCCCGCGGCTTTCCTGCTGGCTGCCTCCCCTCGCAGCCTCCTGCTCACCTGGAATATGAACGCCCTCCTTAAGCTCATCCGTCCATTTAGGCCAGCAATTCTCAGTCCTGGTCATATATCCTCCCTCTTTTTTTTTAACATAGAGACAGGTGTGTGTGTGTGTGTGTGTGTGTGTGTGGTAGGCGAAGGGGGGCTTGCTATCTTGCCCAGTCTGATCTAGAACCCCTGGCCTAAGGGCTCCTCCTACCCCGGCCTCTCAAAGTGCTCAGATGACAGGCATGAGCCACTGTGCCTGGCCCCTAGCTGTGTATTCTAATTACCTGGAGAGTTGTTTTTTTCTTAATCAATGGGAAATACTCATTCAGACCATTTAAACTGAAATCTCTGGGGCCCAGTCGTTTTTTGGTTGGTTTGTTTTGTTTTGAGATGGAGTCTGGCTCTGTCTCCCAGGCTGGAGTGCAATGGCGTGATCTTTGGCTCACTGCAACCTCTGCCTCCCAGGTTCAAGCAATTCTCCTGCCTCAGCCTCCTGAGTAGCTGAGATTACAGGCACCTGCCGCCACGCCGCGCTAATTTTTGTATTTTTAGTAGAGACAGGGTTTCACCATATTGGCCAAGCTGGTTTCTTGGCCAGGCTGGTCTTTAATTCCTGACCTCATGATCTGCCCACCTCAGCTTCCCAAAGTGCTGGGATTACAGGCACGAGCCACTGCGCCAGGCCAGGTGTTCTTATAAGAAGAGGAAATTTGGACACAAAGACACCAGAGATGCCCACACGCAGAGGAAAGGGCGCATGAGGACACAGCAGGAGGGTGGCCATCTGCTTACTGAGGAAAGAGACCTCAGAAACGCACCCAGTGGACGGACACCCTGATCTTGGACTTGCAGCCCCCAGAACTGTGAGACAGTAAATGATGTTTAAACCACCCTTAAAACCCTGTCTGCTGTATTTGGTTATGTCACCCCCGCAAACTACACATGAAGTAAAGGTGTGGGAAAATTAAAATAAGTTTAGGAAAAGTAATCTAAATCACACTTACAAGCACTGAGCCAGCAGATGCCAGTTGTTAACAGAATCAGAAACTACTGTAAATTGTCCTCCCAGGCAATAGCAGCCTGATCACTGCTAAATGCTAAATGCCTCCAGGGTTCAAGTGACTCTTGTTCCTCAGCCTCCCAAGTAGCTGGGACTATAGGCGCGCACCACCTCGCCCAGCTAATTTTTGTATTTTTAGCAGAGATGGGGTTTCATCATGTTGGCCAGGCTGATCTCAAACTCCTGACCTCAGGTGATCCCTACCCCCTCGGCTTCCGAAAGTGCTAGGATTATAGGTGTGAGCCACCGCACCTGGCCAGAATATGGTTTTAAGAGGGCGTTTCACTTAGTGAGAGCTTTAGGTACCGCAAAACCTGAATCTGCCCTGGAAGATAAAGGCACAGGATGATCAGGTGGATGGAACTCTTGCTCTTATACACAGATTTTAAAAATTATTTCAGTCTGAATTGGGATATAGAAGGTTTTCTAGAATGTATAGTATGGTAATAAGCTTGTAGCAGACACCTTCAAGGTGACTACAAATGAGTCCTTGTATAACCTCTTCCCTGGAGTGCAGGTGAAAACTATGACTGGATTCTAACCAATTGATTATGGTTAGAGTTCTTGAAGCCTTGACCTCCTGGGTTTAAGCGATCCCCCTGCCTTAGTCTCCCAAAGTGCTGGGATTACAGGTGTGAGCCACCACACCCAGCCGCTGCATTGCTTTTGATCTCACTTTTCTCCAGCCCTCCAGCCACATCCTGTCTGTCAGTCTCTTGCCGGATTCACGCTACTGTCTGAGGCTTTCTCTGTTCCATGTTTTGTGTGTGTGTGTGTGTGTGACAGAGTCTTGCTCTGTTACCCAGGCTGCTGGAGTGCAGTGGCACAATCTTGGCTCACTGCAGCCTCTGCCTCCTGGGTTCAAGTGATTCTCCCACCTCAGCCTCCTGAGTAGCTGGGACTACATGTGCATGCCACCATTCTCGTCTAATTATTGTATTTTTAGGAGAGATGGAGGTTTCACTATTTTGGCCACACTGGTCTCGAACTCCTGACCTCAAGTAATCCACCCGCCTTGGCCTCCTGAAGTGCTAGGATTACAGGCATGAATCACCACTCCCAGCCTGTCCCATCTTTTGAGCTATGCCCACACCTGGCTTCCAGAGAGTTGAGGTCAGATACCTTCCTGACTCTCAGAGTCACTTTCAACCTCCCCCATTAGTTCCCTGAGAGTTTATTGTGACACCTCATGGTCATCTAATATAATTTGGATGTTTGTCCCTTCCCAATCTCATATTAAAATGTGACCTCCAGTGTTGGAGGTAGGGCCTGGTGGGAGGTGTTTGGATCACGGGGACAGAGCCCTCATGAATGGCTTGGTGCCAGCATCCCCTTGGTGATGAGTGAATTCTTGTTCTATGAGTTCACATGAAATCTGGTTTAAAAGAGCCTGGCACCTCCTCACTTGTAAGCTTCCTGGGGCAAAAGCAAAGCAGATACTGATGCCATGTCTGTAGAGCGTGTAGCACCTGACTCAAACCTCTTTTCTTTATAAATTACGCAGGCTCACATATTCGTTAGCAGCAAACAAAACGGACCAACACAGCGTCCCTGCTAATTTCATGCAGGAAGCTAACTTCCAGCACAATCACCTGGGTCCACAAAGGATGCACTCAGTCCGATTGGCTTTACAAATTTAGCCTCAGATGGGAATCTGTGTAACTGTGTTTGGCACACGCCAATAGGTATTCCATACATGTTTGTTGAGTCATTTGTATTTTTTTTTTTTTTTTTTTTTTTTTTTTTTTTGAGATGGAGTTTTGCTCTTGTTGCCCAGGCTGGAGTGCAGTGGCGCCATCTTGGCTCACCGCAACCTCCACCCCGTGGGTTCAAGCGATTCTCCTGCCTCAGCCTCCCAGGTAGCTGGGATTACAGGGATGTGCCACCATGACCAGCTAATTTTGTATTTTTATAATAGAGATGGGGTTTCACCATGTTGGTCAGGCTGGCCTTGAACTCCTGATCTCCAGTGATCTACCCGCCTCGGCCTCCCAAAGTGCTGGGATTACAGGCGTGAGTCACCATGCCTGGCCATGCTGTTTTCTTAAATGAGTCAAAAATAGTCTAAATACTGTACTTCACAAAATTTGTAAAGTGGGAAGAATGGGGCTGTGGCTGCTTCCAGCCTGGGAATGGGATGCGCCACAAGATGGCGCCACCCTTGCGTCAGTGAAGGCCGAGGCCCCTGGTGCGGGGAAGGCCCGCCTTCCCCCCAGACCCTGGGCCACCAGCAGGGGCCAGAGCACGGCTCACCAAACCATTGACACGGAGACAAAAGCCTGAATCCCCTGTGCTGTCAGTGACCTGGGCCTTCCTCTCTATTCTCTGTAATCAAGTCTTTCTGGAGATGTGCGGTGGAGACATCCCCAGCCAGGAGCTCCTTCCTCATTCAGAGAAGGCGGCTCAGGGCAGCTGGTGGCTTCCCCTCCGCTCCTGAGGGACGGCGTGGGACGCCGCTGCTCTGGACCTTCTCTCCACTGTGCTTTGTTGCTGACTTGTTTAAGCGCCAACTGGGTCTCCTTAAGGCACCCGTGGGAAGATCAGCGGCAGAACTCGCAAAGGCTGCGGTGCTTGTGATACTCCTGACAAGGGACGGATGGACCTGACCTCCGACCTCCAGGTGTAAGTGGATAGGGGTCAGAATCCAGACCCCAAGAGAGGGTTCTTGGATCTCGCACAAGAGGGAATTCAGGGCGAGTCCACAGAGAAAAGTGAAAGCAAGTTTATTAGGCAAGTAAAAGAATGAAGAATGGCTACTGGTAGCCAGAGCAGCCCCGTGGCTGCTGGTTGCCCATTTTTGTGGTGCTTTCTGGATTATGAGCTAAACAATGGGTGGATTATTCATGCCTCCCCTTTTAAGATCATATAGGGTAATTCCTGACGCTGCCATGGCATCTATAAACTGTCATGGCACTGGTGGGAGTGCCACAGTGAGGACGACCAGAGGACATGCTTGCTGCCATGTTGGTTTTGGTGGGTTTTGACTGTCTTCTTTTTTCTTTTCTTGAGACAGAGTCTCGCTGTGTCACCCAGGCTGGAGTGCAATGGCGTGATCTCGGCTCACTGCAACCTCTGCCTCCTGAGTTCAAGCGATTCTCGTGCTTCAACCTCCTGAGTAGCTGGGATTACAGGTGTGCACCACTATGCCCAGCTAATTTTTTTTTAGTAGAGACGGTGTTTCACTGTGTTAGCCAGGATGGTCTCTATCTCCTGACGTGATCCGCCCACCTCGGCCTCCCAAAGTGCTGAGATTACAGGCGTGAGCCGCCACACTGGACTCGACTGGCTTCTTTACTGCAACCTGTTTGATCAGCAAGGTCTTTATAACTGTATCTTGGGCTGTTCTCCTGTCTCACCCTGTGACTTAAAATGCCTTAGCCATCTGGGAATGTGGCCCAGTAGGTCTCATCCCATTTTACCCAGCCCTTATTCAAGATGGAGTTGCTCTGGTTCAAACGCCTCTGAGAGGGGGACAGTCATTTCATTTCACACATGAAAGCAAACCTGGAATTTTCTCCATTGGAAGTTCAGTCTTGGCTAACGGCATGATTTAGAAATCAAAGGGGTTTGACCTTCACATGGATTTTAACTCTTGGAAAGGTAGCCATGGGAAAGGACCCCGCCATTGTAACACAAGAGGAGAGAATGGGGTATGGGGCACGTGGCCCTGAAATGACACAGAACTCTGACAGCACCACCCAGTTGCCATGTAGCTAGGTAAATATTTGCAAAGCACCTACATCTTCTCCGGATTTGGGGCAAATGTCTACTGGGTATGAAACCATCTTCGTGGGGAGTCAGCCTTACCCAGTTCTTATCTCTCTTGAGGTGCAGTTCACCAAATATGACACAACGTCCAGAGGCAAGAGGGGCCTGCCAGTTTTTACCTTCCTCTCTCAACTGGCACTGGGACATTTTAGTGGCCGAGACCAATGTGTCATCTGTAGGAGCCCTGGAGACAAAGGGTGGGCCCAAAGGCCCATCTTCTGAATATGAATTCCTGGCGTTGTCCTTTCTGAGAGCCCATGATCAAGATGCGTTGAGAGGTAGGCCAGCTTGCTGTGTGAGTGTTCCTGTGGCAATCTGTAAGGAGCACTTCTGTGTCACAGAGCTGCAATGAGGTGGAAAATCGTTTTTCTCAGAGCTATTGGCAGGTGGACTATTCTTTCAAAATTTCAAATAAAATGTAAAAACAAGTGCATGTTTTAAAACATCATTTATATCAAAAGCTAAACTAATAGAAAAAAAATCTTTGTAAAAAACATGCCAGACCAAAGCTTAATATAGTCAACATATAAATAAGAGGACTTGCAATTAAAAAGAATTGGTTTAAGAATGCTGTACAGGCAATTCATAAGGAAAAAGCACAACTATACAATAAATATATAAAAAGATGTTCAAGACAGAATAAAAATGCATAATACACTGTTGTAAAATAGTATTTTTATGTAACTGGGTGATTTTTTTTTTTTTTTTTTGAGATGGAGTCTCACTCTGTTGCCCAGGCTGGAGAACAGTGGCACTATCTCGGCTCACTGCAACCTCTGCCTCCTGGGTTCCAGCAATTCTCCTGCCTCAGCCTCCCAAGTAGCTGCAACTACAGGCATGCACCATCACACCTGGCTAATTTTGTATTTTTAGTGGAGATGGAGTTTCTCCATGCTGGCCAGCATGGTCTGTGACTCGTGATCTCAGGTGATCTGCCTGCCTCAGCCTTCCGAAGTGCTGGGATTACAGGCCTGAGCCACTGTGCCTGGCCTGTTTTGCAAGTTTTTAAAATTAAATGCATATTTTCAAAAACTCAAATTCAAACAATTGGTCTCTTGGGTCTCTCCTCATTTTCCAGCAATTGCGGATGTGTGGATTACCCTGACCTCGTCACTCTACATGGTATCTATTGCAGCATCACTAACTACCCCATAAATATGTACAGCTATTGTTTGTCAATTAAATTTTTTTTTATCAGACTAGGGTGGACATGGTGGCTCATGCCTGTAATCCTAACACTTTAGGATGCTGAAGTGGGAGGGTTGTTTGAGGCCAAGAGTTCAAGACCAGCCTGGGCAACACAGACTATCCAAAAAATAATAATAATAAAATTTAAAAATCAGATAGACTGTTCTAAGGGGTGGGAAGAAATACTTTGATAAGTGATGGAGGTAAGACAGCCCACTCTCCACCCCACCCTACTACAAGGACATGCCAGCGCGACAGTGCCAGATGAAGAACTTGCTTGCTAAGTGGAGCACACAGTGTGGGATTGGAGTTAACTTGTTAGGGACAAAAAACGCTGAGTTATCAGACATGTGCTCCGTCTGTCTCAGGCTCTCATCTGCAGAATCAGCAAATATATCCCTACAGACTGTGGATGTCAGGGAGTGCCAGTTACGTCTGTTGGAGCACCATGTGCCTTCACCCTGCTCAGGTGAGGGGAGCCCATCGGGTGGTGGCTTCTGCTGTGTTGTCTGTGTCTCTCAGGTCCCTGAGGACAATCAAGGTAGCCATACACCCTGAATTTGCAAGCGCTGTCTGGTTTTAAAGGCTTTCCCTTTGGTTCAGGAAAGTCAATTCTTACTTGTCAGTCTTGTCTGTGTTCTGACTTTTGGCTCAGAAAATCAGTCACCACAGGCTCAAAAGCTTTGAACTCAGCACTTCTCTCTTCCCTGCAGTAGGAAATCCCCCTGGAAGACGATCAGAGATGCACCCCTTGGGAAACTGCTAGGCCAGGGCTGGCAACTGCAGGTGTCAACTCCCAGTAGAAACGCCATTGTGGATAGTCAGGCGAATCAGTAGCCGCGATGAGATGGATCAGAGACCAGGCTCAAGGGAGGTAAACATTTGCAAAGACCCGTGGGTAACTCCAGAAAGACCCCTCAAATGGACAGGTATGGACCCGTAAAAACAGAAATTCCGTTTTCTGGCTCTAGAATTTTGCTGCTTGACAGAAAGCTCCAGACCATGCCACCCTTCCCCATGCCCCCAACCCTATTATATGCTACATCTTCTGGGTGAGACTTGGCAATCCTTCTTTTTAAAATTAATTAATTATTTTTTGAGACAGCATCTTGCTCTGTCACCCAGGCTGGACTGCACTGGTGCAATCTCAGTTCACTGAAACCCCCACCTCTCGGGTTTAAGCAATTCTCGTGCCTCAGTCTGCTGAATAACTGGGATTACAGGCGCCCCCCACCATGCCCGGCTACTTTTTTTGTATTTTTAAGAGACGGGCTTTTACTGTGTTGGCCAGACTGGTCTCAAACTCCCGACCTCAGGTGACCCACCCACCTCTGCCCCCAAAGTGCTGGGATTACAGGCATGAGCCACCGCACCCGGCCAACCTTTCTTTTTTTAAAAAAATCCAATTTCTTTCCCTTGCTTTAATTCCTTTTTTGTTTTGCCAAAATGGTTCCTGAGCAGCTTTTTCATGGTGAGTACTTGCGGAATACGTCTTCCAGGTTCTAATGTGCACATCTCAATAGCGTCTCTTTGACTGCTTCACATTTGATGGATAATCTGAGTGGGTTAGGAATGCTAAATTCAAAATAGTTTCCCAGCTGGGCATGGTGGCTCACACTTGTAATCCCAGCACTTTGGGAGGCAGGAGGATTGCTTGAGTCCAGGAGTTTGAGACCAGCCTGGACAACATAGCAACTCTGTCTTTACAAAAAAATAAAAAAAATGGGCTGGGCGCGGTGGCTCACACCTGTAATCCCAGCACTTTGGGAGGCCGAGGCAGGTGGATCACGAGGTCAAGAGATCGAGACCATCCTGGTCAACATGGTGAAACCCAGTCTTTACTAAAAAAAAAATACAAAAAATTAGCTGGGCACGGTGGTGTGTGCCTGAAATCCCAGCTACTCAGGAGGCTGAGGCGGGAGAATTGCCTGAACCCAGGAGGCGGAGGTTGAGGTGAGCCGAGATTGCACCATTGCACTCCAGCCTGGGTAACAAGAGCAAAACTCTGTCTCAAAAAAAAAAAAAAAAAAAAAGAAAAAATCAAAAAAATAAGAAAAATAAGAAAAAAAATTTAGCTGGACATGGTGGCACATCCTTGTAGTCCAGCTACTTGGGAGGCTGAGGCAGGAGGATCATTTGAGCCTAGGATATGAAGGCTGCAGTGAGATGTGATCACGTCACTGCACTCCATCTGGGTGACAGAGCAAGAGCCTATCTCAAAAGAAGTTTCCCATAAACATTTGGAATCCATTGTTTGTCTTCTAGCAAAATTATTTTACATTTGAAAACTTTAAACAAGTGTTTTCTTTCAGCCATCAAGCCTTTTTACCTGCCCTCTCTATTTCTGCTTCTTAAGCAAAACTTTTCCTCGTAACCGGGGTGGAGTAATCCCTTTTTGTTAGAACTCCCTATAAAAGTGCGTCTACCTCAAGAGGATAAAACACTTACATTCATCTTCCGTGCCAAGGGCTGGAAGTTGGGCCTTATATGGAATTTGTGACTCATCACCCAAGATCCTAAAAGATTCACTTGCTCTGGCCGGCTCCTAATTGCATGGGCTGAAGCTCAGCTAGACGCCTGAAATCTAACACCTCGACACCCTTTTAACTAACCTGGGAACTACATAGTTCTGACTTGGTGCCAGGAAACTGTCAACTTCTAGGTCTGAAAAAAAATGCCCGAAACTTCTGTTGAGTCGCTCGATAAGGGACAGCGAGGACACAGGGATGCAAGGACAGGAGACAGGAATCATTCATTTTCTTAGCAAGAGGGGAAAGCTGGTTATAGTTCCTTCCATATGAGCAATGATTGTGAGTTAGAAACTAACCCAAGGGAGGCCGCGCGCGGTGGCTCACAGCTGTAATCCCAGCACTTTGGGAGGCCGAGGCGGGTGGATCACCTGAGGTCAGGAGTTTGAGACCAGCCTGGTCAACAGATCAAAACCCTGTCTCTATTTGATTTGTAAAATAAAATAATATGGCCAGACATGGTGGCTTATGCCTGTAATCCCAGCACTTTGGGAGGCTGAGGTGAGAGTATCACTTGAAATCGGGAGTTCGAGACCAGCCTGGCCAACATGGTGAAACCCCATCTCTACTAAAAATACAAAAATTAGCCAGGCATGATGGTGGGCACCTGTAATCCCAGCTACTAAGGAGGCTAAGGCAGGAGAGTATATATATATATGTGTGTGTGTATATATATAATAAATTTATTTTGCATATTAAAATAATAAGTAAATAAAACAATATAATTAATAAAAATACAAGTAAGAAAGCTTGAAAAAATGGAATCTTTTAGATAGGAGTCAGAGGTGCCCACATAAGTATAAGAGTTAGTGCCAGGAAGTGACTGCCTCTTGGCCGGCTGAGCCAAGGACAGCTACAAGGAAGGGATGTGGTGACCCAGGCAAATTGTTCCAGCTGCTCTTGATTTCTGAATCAAAAATTGGGACTCGTCGTCTGGAATTTATTTATTTTATTTTATTTTTTGAGGCGGAGTCTCACTCTATTGCCCTGGCTGGAGTGTGGTAGCATGATCTCAGCTCACTGCAACTTCTACCTCCTGGGTTCAAGCAATTCTCCTGCCTCAGCCTCCCAAGTAGCTGGGATTACAGGCACCTGCCACCATGTCCAGCTAATTTTTGTCTTTTTAGTAGAGATGGGGTTTCACCATATTGGCCAGGTTGGTCTCAAATGCTGGCCTCAAGTAATCTACCCACATCAGCCTCCTAAAGTGCTGGGATTATAGGCATGAGCCACCGTGCCTAGCCTTGAATTTATTTCTATGTATGAAATAACAAGTTTACGGACAATTACAATAGAAACAAAATATCCCAGCACTTTGGGAGGCCAAAGCAAGCAGATCACGAGGTCATGAGTTCAAGACCAGCCCGGCCAACGTGGTGAAACCCTGTCTCTACTAAAAATACAAAATTAGCCGGGCATGGTTGCGCACACCTGTAATCCCAGCTACTCGGGAGGCTGAGGCAGGAGAATTTCTTGAACCCAGGAGGTAGAGGTTGCAGTGAGCCGAGATCGCGCCACTGCACTCCAGCCTGGGCAACAAAAAGGTCTGATATGTACTATGTTTATCGTATGCCAAGTTGAATGCTGTGTGAGCCCATGCACTAGCTCACTTAATCCTCATAATTTTAGGGTGCAGGTGATAGCATGATCTGTTTTTCAGATGTGGAATTTTGGAGAGTGGTTAACAGCCTGTGAGTGCCAAGGCGGGGCTTCTCACCATGTTTGATTCCAGGTTCTAAGCGAGTAACCGAGTAACCGAGCTGTCTTATCAGTCCCTGTCTGTTTAGACATTGAAATTGCTGCCTTGCTGTTGTTGTTACTATAAGGAACCCTACAAGAAACTTCTCACTGTTACGCATAGGCCGTCTCCATTGCAATGTTGTTGACTCTGTAAACGAGTGATGACTGTTGAGGTCTTGTGCCAAAATGACTTTGAAATGGATTATGCCAATTAATAATGTGTAAGTTATTGTCTCCATCTATTTGCTCTCCATCTATAAAGTCCTTCCTTGCCAGTAATAGTTATATCAATTTAAAATTTTGTTTGGCTAATTGAGCAGCAAAATGAAAATTTAATATTTTAACTTTTTTTCTCATTAGAAAAACTGAGCCTTATTTCATGTATTTGTCTATTGGTTATAGTCCTTTAAATGATAGGTGTTTTTTGTTTTTTGCAACAGTCTTGCTCTGTTGCCCAGGCTGGAGCACAGTGGTGTGATCTCAGCTCACTGCAGCCTCTGCCTCCTGGGTTCAAGTGATTCTCCTGCCTCATCATCCTGAGTAGCTGGGACCATAGGCATATGCCACCATGCCTGGCTAATTTTTGTCTTTTTAGTAGAGATAGGGGTTTCGCCATGTTGGCCAGGATGGTCTTGATCTTCTGACTTCGTGATCTGCCCACCTTGGCCTCCCAAAGTACTGGGATTACAGGTGTGAGCCACCGCTCCTGGCCAAATGATAGGTTTATGTCCTTTTCCCGTTTTTTCATTGGAGACTTTCTTTTTTCTGAGACAGGGTCTTGCTCTCTGTCTCAGGCTAGGGTGCAGTGGTGCAATCATGGCTCACTGCAGCCCAAACCTCTCAGACTCAGGTGAACCTTCCACTGAAGCCTTCCCAGTAGCTGGGAACACGGGCATGCGCCACCACGCCCAGGTACATTTGCATATTTTTTTTGAGACAGTCTTACTCCCAGGCTGGAGTGCAGTGTCATGATCACAGTTCACTGCAACCTCCACTTCCTGGGTTCAAATGATTTTCACGTGCCGGCTTCCCAAGTAGCTGGGATTAGAGGCACATGCCACCCACCGAGCTCATTTTTTTTTTTTTTTTTTTTTTTTGTAGAGACAGAGTTTTACCATGTTAGCCAGGCCAATCTCAAACTCCTGGCCTCAAGTGATCTACCTGTCTTGGCCTCCCAAAGTGCTAGGATTACAGGTGTGTGTGAGCCACCGTGCCTGGCCCGTTGGAGACTATTTTTATTTTTTGAGACAGAGTTTCACTCTTGTCGTCCAGGCTGGGGTGCAATAGCACAATCTTGGTTCACTGCAATCTCTGCCTCCCGGGTTTAAGCAATTCTCCTGTGTCAGCCTCCAAGTTGCTGGGATTACAGGCATGTGCCACAACACCTGGCTAATTTTTGTACTTTTAGTGGAGATGGGGTTTCACCGTGTTGGCCAGGCTGGTCTCAAACTTTTGACCTCAGGTGATGTGCCTGCCTCGGCATCCCAAAGTGCTGGGGTTACAGGCATAAGCCCCCATGCCTGGCCTGAAGACATTTTTTTAAAACTGATTAATAAGGATTTTTCTCACGAAATGAAGATATTAACCCTTTGGTTAGATTTGGTGCAAATATTTTTCCTGGTCAGTTTGCATTTTAATAGTTTGATTTTTTATTGTTGACATTTTTAAAAGTTCATAGTCAGATACACCACTTTTTTTTTTTTGAGTTGGAGTCTGACTCTATTGCCCAGTCTGGAGTGCAGAGGGATAATCTTGATTTACTGCAAACTCCGCCTCCTGGATTCAAGCGATTCTGCTGCCTTAGCCTTCTGAGTCGCTGGGATTAGAGGCACACGCCACCATGCCTGGCTAATTTTTGTATTTTTAGTAGAAATGGGTTTCGCCATTTGGCCAGGCTGATCTCGAACTCCTGACCTCAGGTGATCCGCCTGCCTTGGCCTCCCAGAGTGCTGGGATTACAGGCGTGAGCCACCATGCCCGGCCTCAGATACACCACTTCTTCCTTTTTAATTTAATATACTACTTACAAGTTATTTCTTTCAACTTCTTCTTAACTCTAGTCTTTCTTTTTTTTAATTTTTTAATTTTTAATTTTTTTGTAAGACAAGGCCTCACTCTATTGCCTGGGCTGGAATGCTGTGCTGCAATCACAGCTCACTCTAGCCTCGAACTCCCAGCCTCAAGAATCCTCCCACCTCAGCCTCCCGAGTAGCTGAGACTACAGACATGCACCGCCACACCTGGCTGGTTTTTCTCTTTTGTGTAGAGATGGAGTTTTGGCATGTTGCCCAGACTGGTGCCAAATTCCTGGCCTCAAGCAGTCTGCCTGCCTTGACCTCCCAAAGTGCTGGGATTACAGGTGTGAGCCACCGCGCCCTGCCTCAATTTTTTTTTTTTTTTGAGACAGAGTCTCGCTCTGTCACCCAGGCTGGAGTGTGGTGGCGTGATCTTGGCTCACTGAGACCTACGCTTCCCAGCTTCAAGTGATTCTCCTGTCTCATCCTCCTGAATAGCTGAGATTACAGGCATGCACCACCACACCAGGCAAATTTTTGTATTTTTAGTTGAGACAGGGTTTTGCCATGTTGGCTAGGCTGGTCTCAAACCCCTGACCTCAGGTGATCCACCCGCCTTGGCTCCCAAAGTCTTGGGATTACAGGTGTGAGCCACTTGCCTGGCCTCAACATTCATTTTGCTAGGCACAGTGACACATCCACCTGTAGTCCCAGCTACTGGGGAAGCTGAGGCAGGAGGATCACTTGACCCCCAAGAGTTTGAAGTCTGCCTGGGCAATATAGTGAGATCCTGTTCTCTAAAAATAAATAAATAAATAAAAAGTTTTATGAATAAAACAAGAAATTTTGTTTCATGCTAGTAATATAATGAGAGAGTACCATATCTTTAATAATTTATCTCATTATCTGGTAATGGAAATTGGATTGTCTCTCCTTTTGGACTAGGGAGCATAAAGCTGATCCTTACATGCTTGGATGTGTCTTTTTCAGGAAATGTGCCTTCACTTCTCTTGGGTGCATTCCTAGGAATAGAGTTGGTGGATCATATAGTCAGTGTATGTTTCACTGTAATTATGAAATACGAGTAAGCTGCTATCCAGAGAAACTGCACCCACCAGCACTAAGAACAGTCCGGTTACTTCACTTCCTTGCTGATGTTTAATATTGTCAGTCTTTCAAACCGAGCCATTCATGGGTGTGACGTGGCATGTCACTCTGGTTTTAATTTGCATTTGCCTAATGTCTAATGATTTTAAGCACCTTTCCATGTGCTGATTCACTTATTATTTATCTTTTTTTTTCATTCAACAGACATTTAATAAATGTATACAATTTACTCCTCTTTTATTTTAAATTCCTCTTCAAACTTATTTACCATGTCCTGACTCAGTTGTTCTGTTTGATTTTCTAAGAGAAGTAGTCTCTGAGTAAGCTGGGAGAGGACTGGGAAACAATTAGTGGGGGTGGTAGAGACAGGCCTTTGAAGGAAACCTCGGAGACACGGGATAATGCAGGATCCTCCAAGCATAAGTGCACTGATGGTGAGGGGAGATGAGGAGAGGACTGAGGTTCAAATCCCTTTCCATCTGCTGGACCCGTTTCCTACTATTTTGATAAAAGGGCTGTTGATTCCAGAACTTTTGGCAAGTTCGTCAGACAAGGCTGTTAAACCCTGCAGTGCCTTCATTGTCGTTCTGTCAGGGGCAGTATTGCTGGGGATAAACATGACACAAACATCCCCTCTTTCTGCTAATATCACATCCAAAGCTGCCCTAGTTTCCTAGGCCATTTGGCTGGTGGGTCCTAATTATTCAGCCATCCCTTTGATGGCATCTCTGGTATAGTTCACAAAACGTTGCTGATTATAATAAATATAATGTATCCAGTCTACAGTTGTATTGGTAGTTATCTACCAGCACAGCGCAGGTTCAAACCCTGCAGCTATTTGACTACGTGCTTTAAACTCATCTGACACTCCTTGCAGGACTCCAATGGCATCTGGATAAACTTCAGGATCAAAGGACTCATAGGGAGCTTCTCTTGAGCTGTGGCATTTTTCTTTACTTTCTCAGATTGATGAAATGCCAGGGTGAAAGGGATGCCCAACTGGACTAGAGCGCAAGTGCCACTCCAATTACCTGGTTGAGTATCCGGTAAAGGCCCCTACAGTACCACCGTACATCTGCTTCGGGTTGGTTAAGGGTGGACTGAGGAGTAACCTCTTGAAAGGGTGTGAGCTCTTTGCATCCTCCTATGCTCCTAAGCAATGCCAAATTCTCCCCC
Organism: Callithrix jacchus; assembly: GCF_049354715.1. Taxonomy (NCBI): domain Eukaryota; kingdom Metazoa; phylum Chordata; class Mammalia; order Primates; family Cebidae; genus Callithrix; species Callithrix jacchus. The sequence goes on from NC_133508.1 coordinate 13,450,166, forward strand.
TGCCGTGAGAGGCGCTAAGTAAACCTGGCACTTAAAGGCAGAGGTTGAATTGCCCTCCGGGTCTGACCTGCAGGGTATCGTTTTGGGAAACAACAGACAGAGAGCTTGGCATGACAGGTTATCCTAGGCTGTGGGATTCTGAAACAGAGCTGCCATACAGTCCCTACCTGGCTGACAAGGAGACCATCCGATGGAAAGGGGACAATCTGTACCTCTGGTCTCACAAGCATAACAGTTGCTTTTTTTTTTTTTTTTTTTGAGACGGAGTTTCGCTCTTGTTACCCAGGCTGGAGTGCAATGGCACGATCTCGGCTCACCGCAACCTCCGCCTCCTGGGTTCAGGCAATTCTTCTGCCTCAGCCTCCTGAGTAGCTGGGATTACAGGCACGCACCACCATGCCCAGCTAATTTTTTGTATTTTTAGTAGAGACGGGGTTTCACCATGTTGATCAGGATGGTCTCGATCTCTTGACCTCGTGATCCACCTGCCTCGGCCTCCCAAAGTGCTGGGATTATAGGCTTGAGCCACCACGCCCAGCCCATAACAGTTGCTTTTATTCAGGGTGCGGATGGAATATTTAACCCATTCCAGTCAGGCATTTGCATCTCAGTATCCTGTGTCAATGGCTAAAGTCTGTCTGAGATCTTTCACCTTTACAATAGGTACTTTAGTTTTATCATTAAGTGCGGGTACAACCAGTGTCAGGCCTAAAACTGAGGCCACTGATGTCGATAAAGAAGGGGAAACAATATGTACCTGAAAAATGTCTAGGGTGTCTTTCTCATTTACATTAGTCCATATTACATAAAAGCGACTAAGGGTAGGTCCAGAGTTAGTTAAGGTGGAAGTAGTGACAGAGAGGAGAGGGTTACATTGGTAAGACTGACACTTGGAAGGGGCAGTTCCTTTAGTAAAATGGAGGAGGGGCTTCAGATCAGCACAGACCCCTCCTGCGGAAGGTCAGCCTTGGTCCTGGGTAGTTCAAAGGACATTATCCCAACTGCTACAGGGTTGCCAGATTGTAGGGACAAAAAACTGATGTCTAAGCAGCAGGTGATCACAGCGACAGGAGTTAGGTGAGATTGTGTCAATTAGAGGGCCAGGACAGATACTTGTTTAAAGAAGCTAGTTGTTGCTGACCTTTTACATTCCCACAAGCATCAAAGGCAATGGTCTGAGATGAGTCTGACTTGGTTACATTAATGACAAAAGAGCTGGAAACAGAATAAGGAAGGAAAGAGAAGCCATATATAAGGTACACAGAACTCAAATTTTCTTTAACTTGGTGGGGCCCAGCCCTGGAATGATAGCCCATGATTCCGATGGTGGTGGTGCTTTCTTGACTCTAGTATGCTGTGTCCACCCACATCCAGCTGTACAAACGGCATGAGATGGGATCCTTCCCAGGCTGGCTCGAGTTTTCCTTCTTTCTACCCTTTGATGAGAGCATGATCTCCAGGCTAGTGCTGATAACACCAAGGTCGCAGGTTTGATCCCTGTATGGGCCACCAAAATTGTTGGAAATGGGTGTCAGCACTTGGTGTCGCAAAGAAACGAAACCAACACTGAGAGAACAGATCTCTCAGCAAGGCAGTTTTACTTTCTGCAGAAAGGGGGTGCTACTCACCAGCAGTCCTGCAATGAGAGCACACTAGAACAAAGGTGACAGGAGCATTTACAACCTAATGCATTCACCTTACTGCCGTGTCCTGTTCCCATTGGCTGGAACAGGACCGCACATTCTAGGCTTCATCTGATTGGCTAACAAAACTTCCTTACATAGGTAAAGGCAAGGGAGAACAAAGAAAAAGGAAGTGACTTGTGGAATGCTGAGAAAGGCAAAAGTGTTTCCAAATAGGGAAAAAGAAGGAAGCTGTGATCTAATGCTTGCCTGGGCTTGTCTAGACATGTCAGGGCGAATATCCGGGACAGCCAAGGACACTTTGAAGAGGAACTTCTCTTTCATTTTCTACACACCTGTAATCCCAGCACTTTGGGAGGCTGAGGTGGGTCGATCACCTGAGGTCAGGAGTCCAAGACTAGCCTGGCCAACATGGTGAAACCCGTCTCTACTAAAAATAGAAAAATTAGCTGGGCATGGTGGCAGGCACCTGTAATACCAGCTACTCAGGAGGCTGAAGCAGAAGAATCACTTGAACCCAGGAGTGGAGGTTGCAGTGAGCCGAGATTGCTCTGACTGGCAACTCCAGCCTGGCTGACAACAAGATTCCATCTCAAAAAAAATTTTTTTTGTAGAGGTGGGGTCTTGCTATATTGCCCAGCCTGGTCTCAAACTCTTGAGCTCAAGCAATCCTCCTGTCTTGGCCTCCCAAAGTGGTAGGATTACAGGCATGAGCCACCATGCCTGGCCATAGGTGGCATTTCTTTGGAGATATTTAGGCTGTTCTGAGAGTTGAGGCAAGACCCATGTGGCCTAAGAGTCAGGGTGACTTTCTTTAGGCTTTTTCCCTCCAAGCCAAGCAGCTCTTTTATCCTCTCAGGTCAGAAGCACCTCAGGAGGGCTGTCTCACGACCACAGTGGCTCCTGTGTGGATGAAGGCTCCATGTTTGGAGTTCCAGGTAGGAGTTCAGCTTTGTCCCCTTTGTCTCTCATGAAGCTCCCACCTGAGTTCCTATTGGCCTGTGAGGGGTCACGCAACCCGTAGGTGGGGCCTGGCAGGTGGTCCTGGGAACAGTGTGGAAGGCATGGCTGACATGGCTTGGAGCATTCAGCACATATTATGTTTGGGGCCACACCAGGTCCTATGGTCTTGTTTCCAAACAAAATAAAAATGAGCCCGGTGCAGTGGCTCATGCCTGAAATCCCAGCACTTTGGGAGGCCAAGGTGGGCAGATCGTGGGGTCCTGAGTTTGAGACGAGCCTGACGAACATGGTGAAACCCCATATCTGCTACAAATACAAAAATTAGGCCGGGCACAATGGCTCACACCTGTAATCCTAGCACTTTGGGAGGCCAAGGCGGGCTGATTGCCTGAGCTCAGGAGTTCAAGACCAGCCTGGGCATCATGGAGAAACCCCATCTTTAAAAACAAACAAAAAATTAGCCAGGCATAGTGGTGCATGGCTGTAATCCCAGGTACTCAGGAGGCTGAGACAGGAGAATCTCTTGAACTGGGGAGGCAGAGGTTATAGTGAGCTGAGATTGCACCACTGCACTCCAGCCTGTGTGACACAGCGAGACCATCTCAAAAAAAAAGGAAGGTCTTTTTCTAGCTGGAGGGACAATGGAGGATTTTTTCCATCCAAAGCCAAATTCAGCGGAGCAATTGCAAACCTACGTGAATTAAGAAAAACAAAAGCAGAAAAACTGGTTAATGGTTGGGGTAAGAAAGAGTCTTTGTTTTAGATGACTGAAAACCACAAGAGGAAAAGCAGGGAATGCAGGCTTGCCCAGAACATGGAGAACATGTGCTCATGTGTTTATTGGTTTCCTAGGAATTACCATCCTTAAAATCTTGTTGAGAAATTGTGCTACCTTGTAGAACATTGCCTTCATCACATCATTCTTTGCTCAAGACCTTACTTCCGGGCAGGGCATGGTGGCTCATGCCCGTAATCCCAGCACTTTGGGAGGTCGAGGCAGGTGGATCACTAGGTCAAGAGATCAAGAGCATCCTGGCCAACATGGTGAAACCCTGTCTGTACTAAAAATAAAAAATTAGCTGGACATGGTGACACATTCCTGTAGTTCCAGCTACTTGGGTGGTTGAGGCAGGTGAATCGCTTGAATCCAGGAAGTGGAGGTTGCAGTGAGCCAAGATCGCGCCACTGCACTCCAGCTTGGGAGACAGAGCATCTCAAAAAAAAAAAAAAAAAACAAGACCACACTCCCCACTGCTATGTGAAGGCTGCCTTCTGCTACAGCCCCAGGCCTGGGCTCTTTCCCAGGCTTTTCACCACCTTCCTTAACTTGGTACAATCTTATCTTTCTAACCTGCTCTGTGAAAAGAACCTAAGCCTCTTCCAAGGCAGCATCCTCACCTCTCCTTGCACACCGCATGCCTCTGCTTGGCCCATTTGCCAACTTAAAGGACCTTTCTCTTTCCCAAGAGAAACTGGCCGTCTTCCATGACACAGCATCCCTTCCCGATCATGTCAGTCTGCACTCAACTCGATTTCACTAACTCATCAGCATTTCCAGGTCCCACCACCAGCTCAGGGCCTGCACATCCACCGTCTTGCATTTTTCACTCGTTGGTTCTCTGGCAGGTTAATTCTATGGGAGTAGGAAGCTTGAGATCTTGGGATTCTCCATAAAAGCCTGGACAGGGCTGGCTGCAGGGACAATCAAAAGCATGCATTCTTTGTTTGGTCAAGGAGAGGTGGTGTGTTGGATATCGGTGAGCTGAATCAAGAAGTTCCCAATTGCATTCCAGCGAACTCTAGTTGGGCACGATCTTCATTGTTCTGTCTGCCATACAGGATGACTTTATTTATTTGTGTATTTATTTTTATTTTTAGAGCACATCGTATTTATGAGGACTTCTCCAAAAGAAGCTATTTACTTTTTTTTTTAAACCGAGTCTTGCTCTGTCACCCAGGCTGGAGTGCAGTGGCATGATCTCGGCTCACTGCAACCTCCGCCTCCTGGGTTCAAGTGATTCTCCTGCCTCAGCCTCCTGAGTAGCTGGGACTACAGGCACCCAGCAACATGCCTGGCTAATTTTTGTATTTTTAGTACAGATGGGGTTTCACCATGTTGGCCAGGCTGGTCTCGAACGCCTGACCTCATGATCCGCCCACCTCGCCCTCCCAAAGTTCTGGGATTACAGGTGTTGGCCACTGCACCTGGCCACAGGATGCCTTTGAACATCTTAGACTGAGGGTGCCCTGCCCCAGGGGCAACAGCCTCTTCATGTTAAAGGTGACTGGCCAGAGCTGAAACAGGACAGGAGAATGGAAGTGTGGTGCATGCGGGTGAGGAGATATGTGGTGCTTTCTTCTTAAAATTTCAATATTTGTCTATTTCAGGGAATATGTAAGGAAATGTGAAGGACAGGCTAATTAAAACGTACTGAAGGGGGCTGAGTGCAATGGCTCATGCCTGTAATCCCAGCACTTTGGGAAGCTGAAGCGGTGGATCACGTGAGGTCAGGAGTTCAAGACCAGCCTGGCCAACATGGCAAAACTCCATCTCAACTAAAAATACAAAAATCAGCTGGGCATGACGGCACAAGCCTGTAATCCCAGCTACCTGGGAGGCTGAGGCAGGAGAATTGCTTGAACCTGGGAGGTGGAGGTTGCAGTGAGCCAAGATTGTGCCACTGCACTCCAGCCTGGGTGACAGAGTGAGATTCTGTCTCAGAGGAAAAAAGTGCTGTGGAGAATTTTTTAGTTCTATGAGAAGTGGCCCTTGGCATTTCTCCCAATATACAATGGCTGGAAAATTTTAAAAGGTTCTTAGTGACCATCACATCTCTCAGACATTAATGAAGTTAGAAAGAATAGATCTCACCAATGTTAAGGGGACAGGGGTAGGTAGATGAGACACAAATAGAAACCAGGTCCAGCCCAACGTAAGAAAATCTGTGGGTTGGGCACATTAACTCACGCTTGTAATCTCAGCACTTTGGGAGGCCAAGGCAGGAGGATCACTTGAGTCCAGGAGTTCAAGACCAGCCTGGGCAACATAGTGAGACCCAGTCTCTACAAAAAAATAAGAAAAAATCAGCTACACATGATGGTGTGTGCTTGTAGTCAGCTACTCAGGTGGCTGAGGTAGGAGGATTGTTTGAACCCAGGAGGTAGAGGCTGCAATGAGCTATGATCATACCACTGCACTCTAGCGAGGAAAACAAAATGAGACCATATCTCCAAAAAGAAAAAGTCTGTGTATCCCAGCAATGACTATTCTTTCTCTACCACTATTCACATGCCCACACTTATCCTTAAATCACCTTTGCTCAAGAGAGACAAAAATGACAGCCACATCCATCATACATGAAGGCTGGTTCTCTGCCCCCACTTCCTTTTTCACTGGTGATGTTCCTTTTCAAAATGCTATGACTTTTACTGTGCAAATAATAGGTGATAAATGCATAAATACTAGAAATTACAGATAACAAAGCATCCCCTTGAAATCACATTAACCATACAAAACTACTGTTTTCATTTTGCAAAATGCATTCCAGTCTCTTTTTTTAATGAATGTATATACAGAAATATGTAAATCTGTAAGAGCAGTGTCATAATAAACATTATTATAAAGGTTTTCACTCATCAGCATATTTGATCATATTTTCTTTTCTTTTTTTTGTGATGGAGTCTCGCTCTGTTGCCCAGGCTGGAGTGCAATGGCGCGATCTCGGCTCACTGCAACCTTCGCCTCCTGGGTTCAGGCAATTCTCCTGCCTCGGCCTCCTGAGTAGCTGGGATTACAGGCACACACCACCGTGCCCAGCTAATTTTTTGTATTTTTAGTAGAGATGGGGTTTTACCATGTTGACCAGAATGGTCTCAATCTCTTGACCTCGTGATCCACCCACCTCGGCCTCCCAAAGTGCTGGGATTACAGGCTTGAGCCACCGCGCCCAGCCATATCTTTGGATTCTTATTTGATCTCCTTAGGATAAATCTTTAGAAGGCTTACTGGCTGGGCAAGGTGGCCCACATTTGTAACTCCAGCACTTGGGGAGGCCAAGGCAAGAGGATTGTATAAGGCCAGGAGTTTGAGGCTAGCTTGGATGACATAGCAAGATCCCATCTCTATTTATTAAACAAAGAAAAAAAGAAAAAAGAAGAAGACTCACAAAGCCTATTTTTTTTGAGATGGAGTCTTGCCCTGTCCTGCAGGCTGGAGTGCTGTGGCACGATCTGGGCTCACTGACACCTCTGTCTACCAAGTTCAAGCAATTCTTCTGTCTCAGCCTCCTGAGTAGCTGGGACTACAGGCACACACCACCACACCTGGCTAATTTTTTTTTTGTATCTTTAGTGGAGATGGGATTTCACCATGTTGGCCAGGCTGGTGTCGAACTTCTGGCCTTAAGTGATCCACCCACCTTGGCCTCCCAAAATGTTGTGATTACAGGCGTGAGCCACTATGCCCAGCCCGAAGAGTATGTATTATTTCAAGCCTTCTCCAAATTGCCAGATTCTTTCCTTTAGTATCTTTTTCTCAGATACTTGCCAACAATAGGCACTAGTCTAATCTTGTCTTTTATCTGATACATTTTTCTGGCTTTGACATAAACTGGTGTTTTTACAGCATTAACAACTAGATCAATGTGTACAGAGTAACCTAGAATTGGTTTTCAGTTCCAGGAGAAAATGTAGTGAGAGCGCCTTGCCCCAGGAGAAGCTGGCATAAAGCGGAGAGTGCAGTGCGTGCTCGTGTTGATTCCTCCTTTTGTGCTCTGAAGACAAGCTTCCTGATCAGATAGGGTCTGGGGATAATGAAGCCGTCAGCCACGTCTAATTTCCATGCCACCTCTGACTCCGTGGCTGTCTTATTTCCTGCTGCGCTTCCTTCCCCTTGCTTTCTTTAGGCGCCAACTGTCTCGTTCTTTATCCCCTCCTTCTTCCTCTCCAAACCTGTCCTCAGGAAGTGATCTGGTATCAGCCATTCCTACCTTGACAGAAATTGTAATCAGTGAATACATTCTTCTAGTTGTTTGCATTTATTTGCTGATTATTATTTATCTTATTTTGTTTATTTGTCTCACTCTGTCACTCAGACCGGCGCGCAGTGGTGCCGTCTTGGCTCACTGCATCTTTCACCTCCAGGGTTCAAGTGAGTCTGCCCCCACCTCAGCCTCCCAAGTAACTGAGATTATAGGTGCGTGCCACCATGCTCGGCTAAAGTTTTTGTCTTTTTAGGGGTTTTGCCTTGTTGGCTAGTCTCAAACTCCTGATCTCAGGTGATCCACCCGCCTTGACCTCCCAAAATGCTGGGATCACAGGTGTGAGCCACTGTGCCTGGCCAGAAGCATTGTTCTTAATGTAAAAAACACATCAGATGAAGGTTTTGTTGTTGTTGTTGTTTTGAGAGGAGTCTTGCTCTGTCACCCTGGCTGGAATGCAGTGGCATGATCTCAGCTCACTGAAACCTCCTCCTCCCGGGTTCAAGCAAATCTCCTGCCTCAGCCTCCTGAGTAGCTGGGATTACAGGTGCACACCACCACACCTGCCTAATTTTGTATTTTTAGTAGAGACGGGGTTTCACCATGTTGGTCAGGCTGGTCTCAAACGCCTGACCTTGTGATCCGCCCGCCTTGGCCTCCCAAAGTGCTGGGATTACAGGCGTGAGCCACTGCACCTGACCTCTTTTTTTTTTTTTTTAATAACCCTTATGTGTCAACCACATTAAGTCTGTCTATGTAGCGTGAAGATGATCCTTAGTACCTGGGGAGCCCAGCTTTCTGCATAGACCATTACCGAAGTTGGCACTGAGCAGAAAACAGGAGGGTGTGTATGTGGGAAGAGTGTGTGACTCTCCTTGTCGAGGGTTTCAAGCTTTGGTATGTAGCCTGGGACTGAAACCAGCCCAAGAGCACCAGAGACAGTTGTTTTTGGATGAACGTAGAAACGGACCCTTCTGCTGTTAAAGCTTGAAACTTGTTTTGTTTTGTCTTTTTTCTTTTTTTAAAATCTGAGTTCCTTCCTCAGGAAAGGGCCTTCAGGCCTCTAAAAAAAAGTATCAAAGGGCTGGGCGGGGTGGCTGTCATTCCAGCACTTTGGGAGGCCGAGACAGGCGGATCATGAGGTCAGGAAATTGAGATAATTGTGGCTAACATGGCGAAACCCCGAGTCTAATAAAAATACAAAAATTAGCCAAGTGTGTTGGCATCTGCCTCTAGTCCCAGCTACTTGGGAGGCTGAGGCAGGAGAATGCTTGAACCTGGGAGGTGGAGGTTGCAGAGAGCTGAGATCATGCCACTGTACTCCAGCCTGGCAGCAGAGGGAGATTCCATCTCAAAAAGAAAGAAAGAAAGAAAACGCTAGCTGGGCGCAGTGGCTCACACCTGTAATCCCAGCACTTGGGAGGCCGAGGCAGGTGGATCACTTGAGGTCGGGAGTTTGAGACCAGTCTGGCCACCATGGTAAAACCTAGTATTTCCACTAAAAATACAAAAATTAACTGGGCATGCTGATAGTCCCAGCTACTCAGGTGGCTGAGGCAGGAGAATCTCTTAAATCTGGGAGGCGAAGGTTGCGGTGAACTGAGATTGCCCCTTTGCACTCCAGCCTGGGTGATAAAAGCAAAACTCCATTAAAAAAAAAAAAGTAAGTAGGGCAATATAGTCACTTAGGTTGAGTTTGTCACTCGTGGAAGAGCACCCCTCACCTGTATTATCTCTCTTGGTCACTTTGGTCTTTCATCATTTTGATCCATAGAACTATCTGGAAGATTAGACGAAACTAAGATGGCCAGATCATCTTGGTGATTTTGGCCTCTGCTTCTTTGGAAGACTGAGGGCCCCCTGCTTTTTCTGCTGCAGTCCTCAAGGCATCTCAAGTAGCTTAGAGTTCCCGATTCCTCCACTGAGCCAGGCCCAAGGTTAATGGATGAGGGAGAACTAATTCATTGATTTAGATGTTGGGTCTGAGCCAGGCTTTTGTTTGTGCTGAGCTGCACTTTGGACTCAGAAGTTCTGCCAAAAAACCTGTGGCAAAAAATGCCATCCAATGTGAGACTGGGACCAGTAACTGGAAACAGAATAAGCTTTTTTTTTTTTTTTTGAGACAGAGTCTCGTTCTGTTGCCCAAGCTGGAGTGTAGTGGCGCAGTCTCAGCTCACTGCAACCTCCACCTTCCAGGTTCAAGCGATTCTTGTGTCTCAGCCTCCTGATTAGCTGGGACTACAGGTGCACAGCAACATGCCTGGCTAGTTTTTGTATTTTTAGTAGAGTATTTTTAATAAAATTAGCTGGGTGTGGTGGTACACACCTGTAGCCCCACTTACTACAACAGGTTTTGCCATGTTGGCCAGTCTGGTCTCCAGCTCCTGACCTCAAGTGATCCGCCTGCCTTGACCTCCCAAAGTCCTGGGATTATAGGTATGAACCACTGCACCTGGCCAAGAAGCTTTTCTAGAATGTTTCTCAGCTCCATCCGTAAGCATGAGAGCGGGTCTTCCCTGTTATTCAAAACTGTAAAAACACTGAGTGTCTGATGTAAACTGGGCCATATGTAATTGTATTAGTCTGCTTTCACGCTGCTGATAAAGACATAGCCGAGACTGGGTAATTTATAAAGAAAAAGAAGTTTAATGGACTCACAATTCTATGTGGCTGGGGAGGCCTCACAATCATGGTGGAAGGCAGAAGGCATGTCTTACATGGTGGCAGACAAGCAGAGAATGAAAGCGAGCGAAAGGGGTTTTCCCTTATAAAGTCACCAGATCTCATGAGACTTATTCACTGCCATGAGAACAGTATGGGAGAAACCACCCGATGATTCATTCATCTCCCACTGGGTCCCTCCCACAACACATAAGAATTATGGGAGCTGCAATTCAAGATGAGATTTGGGTGGGGACATAGCCAGACCATATCAGTAATAATAATCAATATTATAATGGCTATCATTTTATGTCATGTTTGACATTTTACAGGTCCTTCTATCTAAATTATCTCATGTGGTCCTAAGAAAAATCACTTGAGTTGGTTCTGGTATTCCCTTGTGAAGTTCAGAGTAGGTGAGTATTTGCCTAAGAACTCACAGTTAGTCATTTGTCTAAAGTTACAGAAGCAGTGATGGAGCCAGGATTTGAACACTGTGCTGTCAACTACCCTGGAGAGGAGGCGTTGTGGTGGTTATGAATCCTGTAAGGTATATTGTAAGAAGAATTTTTCAGACTGGGCGCCATGGCAGCACTTTGGAAGGTCAAGGCGGGAAGATCACTTGAGGCCAAGAGTTTGAGACTAGCCTGGGCAACATAGCAAGACCCCATCTCTACCAAAAATACAAAAATTAGCTGGGTGGTGGTACATGCCTGTTGCCCCACCTATGTGGGAGACTAAGGCAGATGATCCCTTGAGCCCAGGAGTTTGAGGCTGCAGTCAAACTGGGATTGTGCCACTGCACTCCAGCCTGGACTGACCCTGTCACTAGGAAAAAAAAAAAGAAGAAGAAGAAGAAGAAAAAGAATTGCTATGGAAGATTACAATTAATCATATGTAATTTCATATGCTAATTACATATGAAATTACTTGAGTGGCCAGGTGTTGTGGCTCACACCTGTGATGCTGGGATTACAGATTGGGGAGGCCAAGGCTGGTGGATCACAAAGTCAGGAGTTCAAGATCAGCCTGGCCAAGATGGTGAAACCTCATCTCTACTAAAATACAAAAATTAGCCGGGCGTGGTGGTGGGTCCCTATAATCCCAGGTACTTGGGAGGCTGAGGCAAATAATTGCCTGCATCTGGGAGGTGGAGGTTGCAGTGAGCCTTGCTCTGTTGCCCACTGTACTCCAGCCTGGGTGACAGAGCAAGACTCTGTCTCAAAGAAAAGAAGAAAGAAAGAAAGAAAAAGAAAGAAAGAGAGAGAGAGAGAGAGAGAGAAAGAAAGGAAGGAAGGAAAGAGAGAAAGAAAGAGAAAGGGTGAGAGAGAGAGAAAGAAAGAAAAAGAAAGAAGAAAGAAAGAAAGAAAGAAAGAAAGAAAGAAAGAAAGAAAGAAAGAAAGAAACTAACTCTATTTGAGTTTTGACTTCTTGTTTGACCTTAAGAATCCATTATGCTGACTTTTCTTGGTTAGGGCCATGTGAACTACTACACACAGCATGGATGTGAATGTGGTCAAGCTTGTACGGACTGTGAGTGTATTTGTGTAATTCTCTAAGCAGCCAGTCATTGTCTCAGAGTCAGGGCCCAGCACACAGAGAGGGGCTTCTTTGCTCCCAGCCTGCAAAGTGGCACAGTGCATGGCACCAGCTCTCTACTGACAGGGCCTTCCAGGTTCCACAGTGGAAGGCCAGGGATGAGGACAGTGGAGACAAGCTCTGACCGGTGAAGTGGCTTAGCTAGCACCAGAGCAGCTGGGTTTCCAAGCCATTCTGTAATGGAGCTGGGCCATGCTGGTAAGGACTTCCCAAAGGCAGTTTGAACTCTCAGTCTGCAGGACAAGAAGCAGGTTGCAGGGACAAGGGGCATCCGTCCTGCTGATCACCAGAGACTTCCAGTCTCTTCCTCTTCTGGGCTGTCCCCCCTCATTCCTGCCCAGGAGGAAGGAGGAAGGCGGATTTCTTCTCCAAATCCTGCTTTGGTGAGAGTGACCTGTGATTGGGCAACACGTTCCATGATTATGTACCTGTTTACTTTTCTTTTCTTTTTTTTTGAGATGGAGTCTCTCTCTGTTTCCCAGGCTGGAGTGCAGTGGCGCCATCTTGGCTCACTGCAACTTCTGCCTCCCAGGTTCAAGCGATTCCCCTACCTCAATCTCCCGCGTAGCTGGGATGACAGGCTCCTGCCACCACACTCCACTAATTTTTGTATCTTTAGTAGAGATGAGCTTTCACCATGTTGGCCAGGCTGGTCTTGAACTCCTGATCTCAACTGCCTCAGCCTCCCAAAGTGCTGGGATTACAGGAGAGAGCTACCGCGCCTGGCCATGGTTTCCCATTTTTAACAGATGGGTAATGGACCCTCAGTACGACATACATGAGAGCCATTCATTCTGCCACCACCTTCCCTCTTACCCTCATCTCACGACGTGCCCCAGTGTGTGCTATTCTTGGATACAGTGGGTGCCTGAGGTTCTCCCCAAATCCATGGTCTCTCATCTGTTCTTTTTCTCCTGGTTTTCTCTCTGCCTGGAATGTTGCAGTTCCAACCCTGCAGCTGTAGAGTTCTCATCTGTCTGTTCAGCCCCTTTCAGAAGGACATCACAGCCAGGCACCTGTAATCTCAGCACCTTGGAAGGCTGAGGTGGGAGGATTGTTTGAGCCCAGGAGGTTGAGGCTGCAGTGAGTTATGATGTGCCACTGTACTTCAGCCTGGGTGGGTGAGTGAGACCCTGTCTCAAAAAAATAAACATAAGCATAAAAAATGAAGACGGTAATCACTTGTTTCCATGTATTCCCACTGAGCTTGGCATACACTCATATTATAGAACCTATCAAAATTTCACTTTCTTTTCCCATCAGCCTCCCCATTCCTGATCAGCGGCTCTGTATCTTCCAGCCTCCTAGCACGCTTCTTGCATACAGTAAGGAATTGATAATCTGCAGCTTAGAGCTTCAAATGAAAGCCCCTGTGGGAGGAAGTGTTAGATGCCAAAGAAGGAATGCACTGCAATTTAACTCCAAAGTCTCAAAGCAGGACATGTCTTTCACTGCCCATGAAGAATAGTAAATAGTCGGCCAGGCACAGTGGCTCGCACCTCTAATCCCAGCACTTTGGGCATACCACCTGAGGTCAGGAGTTCGAGACCAGCCTGGCCAACATGGTGAAACCCTATCTCTACTAAAAATACAAAAATTAGCTGGGCATGGTGGCGCAGACCTGCAATCCCAGCTACTCAGGAGGCTGAGGCAGGAGAATTGTTTGAAGGTGAGACGCAGAGATTGCAGTGAACTGAGATCGCACCATTGCACTCCAACCTGGGCGACAGAGCAAGACTCTGTCTCAAAAGAGGAAATAGTTTCTTTTAGAGAAGTCCTCGGAAATACAACGTGCTCTAGATTGTGCCTGTGCTAACATACTGAAGGACTGAGAGCACCACCGCTGTGGGCACCAGGAAGAACGCGAACCAGGGTAGCCCACCATCCCCACGGCCAACACCTCGTTCCAGACACTTCTGCACTCCTGAAGGGACAGTGCATAGGTCCTATATGAAAGGCCCCAGTCTGTAGCATCTTAAACTTGGTCTACATCAGACTTCCTTTAAGCGTCACTTGGATTCCAGAGATCACTTGCATCGAGTGGAAACATCAGGAGCACACTAAGAGCTTTGGAAAGGCAGATGCGGAAGAAGTTCATTGCAGTATGAAGAGCTTCTGTCTAAGAAGGCTGGGGAAAGCTGGTAAGAAAGGAAACCATCTTGGCCAGGCGTAGTGGCTCACGCATGTAATCCCAGCACTTTGGGAGGTCAAGGAAGGCAGATCACAAGGTCAGTAGTTCAAGACCAGCCTGACTAACATGGCAAAACCCCGTCTAAGCTAATACAAAATTTAGCCGGGTGTGGTGGCGCACGCCTGTAATCCCAGATGCTTGGGAGGCTGAGGCAGGAGAATCACTTGAACCTGGGAGGCGGAGATTGCAGTGAGCTGAGACCACGCCGTTGCACTCCAGCCTGGGCTACAGAGCGAGACTCCATCTAAAAAAAAAAAAAAAAAAGAAAGGAAACTCTCTTACCTCAGTCTCATCTCAGACACCTAGACATCTTTCAGATCCATAGTTGACTCTCAGGAGTGGAGAAGAGAAGCTATTCCGACACTGTTCTAGGCATTTCCATTATTACCCGCAACCTCCTTACAAAAAAACAAGCCATGGGGATTACTTGTTTCCTATGAAATCTCCAACACTCAGCATAGTGCCTAGCCCATAATAGGCGCCCAATAAACGTTGAGTAGATAAGTGAATGAATGACAACCAAACAAAACGGTCAGTGGATCCATTTGCTCAAACTGCTTTAAGGATCAAATCAATTACAACTTTAAGCCAAATAAGTCTCCTGCTTGTTTTATTATGGAGGTGAAGCCAAGAGTTGATTCGGTCATGTGCTATTTTACTGTATTCATTGAAATAGTTTGGGTCCCAAGCACAGACTTTAGATAGTTGAGGGCAAGGATTATACACCATTTGCCCTCCTTTTCATCCAAATGCCAGCTGATATGCTAGGAGGTGATTAGATAGAGGAATCTTGAGATGACAAATATTTAAATTTTTCTTTAGTAAATGATCTTTCTCCATTAATCACATTTAACATAGAGTATTTTGCCAATAGAAATAATCCCAAGTGAATTGAGTGCATATTTGATGTGACCTTTTCAACTGAAAAAAAGGGCTTCTGTTAGTATCATACACAGAACTTTCAGTGCACTTACGCTTGCAAAACCAACTGTAGTTTTTGTAAAATGCATCTAAGAATGAGAATTTCTCATTAAAAAAAAAAATTGGCCGGGTGCGCTGGCTTACACCTGTTGTAATCCCAGCACTTTGGGAAGCTGAGGTGGGTGGATCACAGGAGGTCAGGAGTTTGAGACCAGCCTGGCCAACGTGCTGAAAGCCTGTCTCTACTGAAAATTAGCTCTACAAAAATTGGCTCGGCGTGGTGTCAGGAACCTGTAATCCCAGCTACTCAGGAGGCTGAGGCTGGAGAATTGCTTGAACCTGGACGGTGGAGGTTGCAGAGAGCCGAGATAGTGCCCTTGCACTCCAGCCTGGGTGGTAATAGCAAAAATCTGTCTCAAAAAAAAGAAAGAAAGAAAAAAAGAAAAAAAAATCATGCAAGAGGTAGAGGTTTCCTTGTCTAGGGTATAGTAATCTTCCTCAAGAAAATTCTCCAGTTTGTGAGGGTGAGTTCAGGTTGAATGTCAGTCCCCTGACATATGTTCTTATAATATTAAGTAGGAAAAAGTTTCCTGACTTGGCTTTAATTTCATTCTCAGGGATTTAAAGATGTTTTCTTTGCAGCCATGGCAATGGACAAAACTGGAAACCATGAAAAGGCAAAAGGAGACCACGAGAAGGACGGTCATGTATCCCATAATATATTTTTGTCAAAATTTGAATCACTTCTGGCTGCACACGGTGGCTCACGCCTGTAATCCCAGCACTTTGGGAGGCCGAGGCAGGCGGATCGCTTGAGGTCAGGGGTTCTAGACCAGCCTGGCCAACATAGTGAAACCCTGTCTCTACTAAAGATATAAAAATGAGCCGGGGATGGGAGGTAGCACACACCTGTAATCCGAGCTACTCTGGAGGCCGAGGGAGGAGAATTGCTTGAACCTGGGAGGTGGAGGTTGTAGTGAGCCCTGATCATGCCATTGCACCCAGCTTGGGCAACAGACGGAGACTCTGTCTTAAAAAAAAAAAAAAATGAATCATTTCAGAATCTGTAGTTTTGTGACCTCCACCCCCAAAACAGCCTTGGGCTTTGGGCAACCTTGGCTAGAGAGGACAGCTGTGTGCCTCTAAGCGGAACTTGAGTTTGGCTATCGCAGATGCGTCATTCAACCCAGTGAAGTAGAGTCCACCTCTGTCCCAGGGTGAGAATGTTTCGGTGAATTGCAGTGTTTATAGCCAACCACTTCTTCCTAATTCCCCATTTCTGGGTCCTGAGTAGATGTTCAGTAAGTATTTGCTCACTTAGGTAAACCAGATGTCCTGCATGAGACCCGAAAGCTAGGATTCCTGCTTTCTGGAGTTTTTTTGGTCTTCAAACAGTTATTAATGCATTTAGTCCTCAGTAATTGGCTGCTTTGCTGCCTTTATCCCCACTGTCTTCTGTGATCAGCTAGAGTAACGCTTTCTCACCGACACTAAACCTCCTGAGAGAAGCCGAGACTGGTGCTTCTACTTCCCTCAGATGGTCTGGCCCATCTCTCCACTCCAAGCCCATTCAACTGAATTTTCCAGCTCTGACTGCTTCAAAGTCATAGGCTGGGTGTGGTGGCTCGCGCCTGTAATCCCAGCTCTTTGCGAGGCTTAGGCAGGTGAATCACTTGAGGTCAGGAGTTGGAGACCAGCCCAGCCAACATGGTAAAACCCCCATCTCTACTAAAAGTACGAATTAGCCAGGCGTGGTGGCAGGCACCTGTAATTCCAGCTACTTAGGAGGCCGAGGCAGGAGAATCATTTGAACCCAGGAGGCAGCGGTTGCAGTGAACTGAGATCATACCACTGCACTCCAGCCTGGGTGACAGAGCGAGACTCTGTCTCAAAAAATAATAATAAAATTCATGGTGAACAGCCACAGGTACCCCTTCCCTCCTCTCTTCACGGTATTCAGCACTTCCAGTTTTTTTGGTTGTTTGTTTTTTTTGAGAAAGAGTCTTGCTCATGTTGCCCATGCTGGAGTGCAGTGGTGTGATCTCACCTCACTACAACCTCCACCTCCCGGGTTCAAGTGATTCTTCTGCCTCAGCCTCCTGAGTACCTGGGATTACAGGTGCATACCACCATGCCCAACTACTTTTTGTATTTTTAATAGAGATGAGGTTTCACCATGCTGGTCAGGCTGGTCTCAAACTCCTGACCTCGTGATCTGCCCTCCTTGGCCTCTCAAAGTGCTGGGATTACAGGCATGAACCACCATGCTCGGCCCTACCAGGTTTTTTTGTTGTCTTTTAGGATAGCAATAATTGATGACTAGTCCCCCAAAAATCTCCTGTGCAATGAAAGCTCCTTCCTTTCTGAATTGCCTTCATCAGTAGAAGCAGACACCAATTTTCACAAACACTAGAAATGCCAGTGCCAGTTTCCCCTCCTAGAGCACCCAGGTTAGCCCACCTATGCCCTCTTGGTAGCTTTCACTGCTTTGGGTATGGAAATGGACCCAGGAACTCATTAGATAGAGTGGCAGTGTGCAGAGAATGTTCTAGTGAAGAAAAGGACAATCGAGGCCCCTTCATGGGAGGTGCTGTGTAATTGCTTTAAGAAGTTGGGATTCTTGCCGGGCACGGTGGCTCCCGCCTGTAATCCCAGCGCTTTGAGAGGCCAAGGTGGGCGGATCACCAGGTCAGGAGATCGAGACCATCCTGGCCAACATGGTAAAACTCCATCTCTACTAAATATACAAAAATTAGCAGGGTGTGGTGGCACGTGCCTATAATCCCAGCTACTTGGGAGGCTGAGGCACAAGAATCGCTTGAACCCAGGAGGCAGAGGTTGCAGTGAGCCGAGATCACGCCATAACACTCCAGCCTGGCATTAGAGTGAGACTCTCTCTCAAAAAAAAAAAGCAAATGAGACAAGGGTGATCTCACGGGGCTTACATTTTCAGCCTTTCTCTTGTGTGTGAAAGCTGTTGGTGGTTCCTTCCTTCCTTCCTTCCTTCCTTCCTTCCTTCCTTCCTTCCTTCCTTCCTTCCTTCCTTCTTTCTTTCTTTCTTTCTTTCTTTCTTTCTTTCTTTCTTTCTTTCTTTCTTTCTCTTTCCTTCTTTCTTCTTTGTTTCTCCTTCCTTTCCTCTTCCCTCCCCTTCCCTCCCCCTCCCACTTCTCCTCCTCTCCCCTTTCTTTCATTTCTTTTCCTTTCTTTCCTTACAGGGTCTTGCTCCGTCACCCAAGCTGAATTGTAGTGGTGCAATCATGGCTCACTGCAGCCTCAAACTCCTGAGCTCAAGCGATCCTCCCACCTCAGCCTCCATAGTAGCTGGGACCACAGGTGTGCACCACCACGCCCAGCTAATTATTATTATTATTTTTTTTTTTTTAAGAGACAGGCTTTCACCATGTTGCCCAGGCTGGTCTCAAACTCCTGGCCTCAAGCGATCCAGCTGCCTTGGCCTCCCAGAGTGCTGTTCTTAATGTGGGAGTTACTGATAAACATCCTGCTTATGAAGGCCACTCATGTTTTCCAGCCCAGCACCTGAGGCGAGCCTGTTGAAGGGATGTCATGGTGCAAATGAGTTTCTTTGCCTCTTTGGGCTCCAGTCCTCATTAACAAACCGGAGGTGACAGCAGCCACAAGAACAACTCCCTGAAAGCTTTGCTGGCAGGAGGTGAAAGAGATGATGCACCAGTCCTGGAACACCCTAGGTGCTCAATAAATGGGCGCCGTGGCATGGGAGGCTGCTTCCCAATCCTCCTGCTTCGCCATAGCGTTCTTGTAAAACTCCTAACTGTCCTTGGAGGCCTAAATTCCCCGCTGTGGCCCCTACTCTGTGACCTCCTGGTTTCATAATAAACATAATGACAGCTGGGCCAGGGGCAGTGGCTCACCCCTGTAATCCCAACACTTTGGGAGTTCCAGGCAGGAGGATTGTTTGACACCAGGAGTTTGAGATCAGCCTGGGCAACATAGCAAGACCTCATCTCTACAAAATTACCAGGTGCAATGGTATATGCCTGTAGTCCCAGTTACTTGGGAGGCTGAGGCAGGAGGACCACTTGAGACCAACAATTTGAGGCTGCAATGATTACTCTGGCCTGGGCAACAGACTCCGTTTCTTAAAAAAAGAGAGATAATAACAGCTAATTTATTGAGCACATGCTATGTACTGGGAGGTACCTAAACACTTTATATGCATCAACTCACTTAATCCTTGCAACAACACCATGAGAGAAACACACTGTCATTTCCAGCTCACAGATGAGGAAACTGAGGCACAGGAAGGCTTTATTTTGCTGCCGAGTTGCTGCAACTCAGAAAGCAGGACACTGGCCCCCGGGCTTGCGCTCGGTCCCAGGGCATCTTCCAGCTTCTCCCTTAACCCTGGAGTCTTTGTGGACTTGATCTGACAAAAACCCAACACATCTTCGGAAGATGGTTTGGAGGGAAACGTGCTTTGCATTTCCAAAACCAACATGCCCTAAACTTTTGGAAAAACGTTCCTTTGTCGAGTCAAGGCTGTTGTATTTGAGGTGGGGTTGGAGCTCCTGAGTAGCTACGGGCTGAGCTGTGCTGCACGGTGGTTGCCCCAACCCCGACACAGAACTGCAGCCCGCACCACTGGGGACTCCTTCTGAGTCAGTCTGGCAGGCTTCCAGCAATTACTTTATGTTTTTGGACCATCTACCTGGACTGGCCCAGTTTTCAGTGCCTTCTTCCATGTAGCTCTCCAGAGACAGCTGTGATGTTTCAGGGCTGGCTCCCTTTGAAGGAGGTCTCATTCACAGACTGGATCTTCAGGTTATCAAATACTGTCACTACGACTTGTCACTTGCATGAAAGCATTTTCCGTTCTCCCTGTCCCCTTCACATCATAGCTCCAGGGAGATGGAAGAACAATTTCATCTTTTCTTCCCTTATTTATTTACTTATTTGATTTTTTTCTGATGGAGTCTCACTCTGTCCCCCAGGCTGGAGTGCAGTGGTGTGATCTCAGCTCACTGCAACCTCCGCTTCCCAGGTTCAAGTGATTCTCCTGCCTCAGCCTCCCGAGTAGCTGGGATTATAGGAGCACACTACCATGCCCAGCTAATTTTTGTGTTTTTAGTAGAGACAGGGTTTCACTGTGCTTGCCAGGGTAGTCTCGAACTCTTGGCCTCAAATGATCCACCCACTTTGACCTCCCAAAGTGCTGGGATTACAAGCATGAGACACCATGCCCAGCCTCTTATTTAATTTTTAATTTTTATTTAGTTAGAGATAGGGTCTCACCATCTTGCCAGGTTGGTCTCAAACTCCTGGGCTCAGGTGATCCTCCCGCCTCAGCCTCTCAAAGTGTTGGGATTACAAGTGTGAGCCATTGCGCTCTGCCTAGTCCCTTATTTAGAAGTAGGGAGATTGATTCCTCCTTAGAAGGAACTCTTTGTTGCTGCTGATGGTGACAGCGATGGTTTCCTGAATGTGTTCTGTGTCCTCAGCAGCATGCCCAGGTCTTTACGTGCCATCTCGCCACTTCCACAGATGAGGAAACAGAGGCTCAGAGGACTTATGCCCTAGGCGGAGCTGGGATTGAAACCCAGTTCTGTTTAGTGCCAAAGCCTGTTTTCCTAACCACCAGGATCTCCTGCCTCCGGCTGCCTGCAGTCCTCCATGAGGATCAAGAGGGTGCACGTGGGGCTGGTCCAAACGGCAGGCGACTTTCAAAAGTCCCTCTTGATGAGACTTACTTGTTCTGTTTAGGCTAATATTGACGTTAATTTGCATTTTGTGAGTTTACAGTAGCTCAAGGTATGGAAGCTGGGAAGGGGAATCAAGGAAGAAGTCAGACAGAGGTTGGAAATCAGCCTCATTGCACTAACAAAGTGGTGGCTGTGGGACTGGGTAACCGAGGCGTGGCTACATGTGTGGGTGTTATGGTAGATGATGAAATGAATTTCGGTCTGTGATGCAGGTTCATTGAGTTCAGACACTTCTAATTTAAAATTCACAGCAACCAAGCAGTAGCTGATTTGGAGCCTTTCTGTATTTACTTAGCAAAAAAAATTATTTTGGCTGGGTGCCGTGGCTCACGCCTGCAATCCCAGCACTTTGGGAGGCTGAGGCGGGCCGATCATGAGGTCAGGAGATTGAGACCAGCCTGGCCAATGTGGTGACACCCTGTCTCCACTAAAAATACAAAAATTAGCTGGGCGTGGTGGCGTACGCCTGTAGCTCCAGCTACTCGGGAGACGGAGGCAGGAGAAGAGCTTGAACCTGGGAGGCGGAGGGAGGTTGCAGTGAGCTGAGATTGCACCATTGCACTCCAGCCTGGGAGACAGAACGAGAGTCTGTCTCAAAAAAAAATTTTTTTTAAAGATCATACAAATGACTGAGGTAAATAAAGATGTGGGAGATAGCTTAAGATAAACTGTTCTGGGGGCGTTTTCAGTATCTTGGTCACTGCATTTCTTTCCAGACAACAATCCCTATTAAGTATGTGTCTCACTCCCAAGTTATTAATGTGGTCCCCATGGACGCCTCGATTAGGCAGCTTTCTGTTGGGCCAGGTTGTCATCCTCCTTTTTCAAATGCTGAGATTAAGGTTTTCTCCAATTATGATCAGTCTTCTTTCTGATTTAATGAAGTTTGATTCATTTCAGAAAACTTTTGTTGACTGTACCCACCATACTGTAGCAGCGGCCGACACCTGGCTGCCGAGGTGGGTTGCACGGATTTATTGTGTGTGCAAAGAGAAGGGAGGATATCACTGTGAACCAAAGAAACCCCAACTCATGGCAACATGAAGAGTGGGTTCCCTTGGTCAGGACCCCGTTTTTTTTTTGTTTTTTTTTTTTGTGAGACAGAGTCTCGCTCTGTCGCCAGGCTGGAGTGCAATGGTGCGATCTCAGCTCACTGCAATCTCCATCTCCTGGGTTCAAGCGATTCTCCTGCCTTGGCCTCCTGAGTAGCTGGGATTACAGGCACACACTACCACACCCAGCTAATTTTTGTATTTTTAGTAGAGATGGGGTTTCACCATATTGGCCAGGATGGTTTTAATCTCTTGACCTTGTGATCCACCCGCCTCAGCCTCTCAAAGTGCTGGGATTACAGGTGTGAGCCACAGCACAGAGCCTAGCGCTTGTTTTTAATGGGGGCATCTGATACTTGTTCCCATAAACAGACCCCTCTCTCTCCTTCATCTCATTCTTATTTACCCATCTGCAGAAAAAAACACAAGGCTGCCTCTCTAGATCCGAGAAGATTTGGACATAGTGCGGCTTGCTTGGCACATGTGTCTTTTATTTTTTAAACATTCTTTTGGACTGTTCAACATAGAGAAAAGAAATTACAGGCTGGGCAACACCTGAGGTCAAGAGTTTGAGACCAGACAGGTCAACATGGCGTCTCTACTAAAAATACAAAAATCAGCTGGGTGTGGTGGCACGCGCCTGTAATCCCAGCTACTCGGAAGGCTAAGGCAGGGGAATCACTTGAACCCAGGAGGAGGAGGCTGCAGTGAGCTGGGATAGTGCCACTGCACTCCATCCTGGGTGACAAAGCGAGACTCTATCTCAAAAAAAAAAAAAAAAAAAGAAATTATATACATGTTCAGGCCACGTACAATTTTCAAACTGCTAAGATCATGACCTGATATTGACTATTATTTAGCCTAGTGCACTGGTCTAAGATGCCTTTCGCATGTCTTCATGTCCGACAGCCTAGACCAGTATCATTCATTTATGCATGCATCATTCATTTATGAATGCACCTCAAGCATGTGCTGATTGAGGGTCATGTGGCATCACTGATGGTCAGGCAGACTGACTTGCCTCTTCCTAAGAGGATGAGCACTTCTAGTTGCTTTCTGGTGCTGGCGGTGGTTTTCCTGAAGCACATCTTGCCTAGAGATTGCTTGTGAACGGGGGTACTCATTTCCCAAGCATAGTTGAGTAGGGAGCGCAAGGTAGGCTGTTAGAGTATAGAGACAGTCAGTGACCCCGGCCTCCTGGCCGTCTGTTCTGATCAGTTAGGCTGTTTGACTCAGCTGTGCTGTGGCTTGTGATGGTGGCAAAGGCTACAAGTCAAGCTGATTGGCAAAGTTTTATCCTTGGATGCAGCAGTCCTCCCTAAGTCCTTGACAGTTGACCCCATACTAAGGGAGCCACATAGGTGACAGGTACCTACCACTACAGACTCTCTTTATGGGAACATGAGCCCCAGTAGATGACTTTCAGTGTGGACTCCATCGATGATTCATGTATCACTCCTAAAGAATAGAGTAAGCTGGGCCATGAGTGGTGGCTCACAACTGTAATCCCAGCACTTCGGGAGGCTGAGGCGGGAGGATTATGAGGTCAGGAGTTCTAGATCAGCCTGACCAACATGGTGAAACTCCGTCTTTGCTAAAATCTTAAAATTAGCAGGGCAAGATAGCATGTGCCTGTAATCTCAGCTACTCAGGAAGCTGAGGCAGGAGAATCTCTTGAAACCGGGAGGCGGAGGTTGCAGTGAGCCGAGATTGTTCCACTGCACTCCAGCCTGGGCAACAGAGCAAGACTCCGTCTCAGAAAAAAAATAAAGTTTGTTTCCACTTCTATGGAGTCTGTGCTAGTTGGAAAGGTTTCTGTTTTGGAAAGTAAGTCTCAGATGATCATAACTTTGGCTTCCTTTACAGATTCAGGTTTACCTTGAGATTAACACACCCATTCTCAATTTAAAAAAATGAGACCAGCTTGTGCTCAGATTTTACTACTGTTTTTTTTTTCTATTTAGTAGTGTTTCATTTCAAAAACTAGACCAAGCTTTTTATTTTGTTTTTCTTTTTTTTAACCCAAGAAGAGGCCCAGAATTGCAAAATTCATTTCTTAGGTTTAGCCAAGACATGTTTCTCAGAACATTTGCTTTTACCTGAGTAATAAGTAGGAGAAAAGGAATGAGAGAAATGGATGATCTCCATTTTCACATGGAATAATGTGTAAGAGTACATGTAAGGCCAGGCGCGGTGGCTCCCGCCTGTAATCCCAGCACTTTGAGAGGCCAAGGTGAGCGGATCACGAGGTCAAGAGATTAAGACCATTCTGGCCAACATGGTGAAATGAAACCCCGTCTCCACTAAAAATATAAAAATTAGTTGGGCATGGTGGTACACACCTGTAGTCCCAGCTACTTGGGAGGCTGAGGCAGGAGAGTTGCTTGAACCCAGGAGGTGGAGGTTGCTGTGAGCTGAGATTGTGCCACTGTATTTCAGCCTGGTAACAGAGTACTTCACCCTAGTGATAGAGTGAGACTGTCTCAAAAAATAAAAAATAAAAAAGTACATACATGAGGCCAGGTGCAATGGCTTACACTTGTGACTAAAAAAATTAGGCATGGTGGTGCATGCCTACAATCCCAGATGCTCAGGAGGCTGAGGCATGAGAATGGCTTGAACCTGGGAGGCTGAGGATGCAGTGGGCTGAGATCGGACTACTGCACTCCAGCCTGGGCAACAGAGTGAGACTATGTCTCAAAAAAACAAAAAGTACACGAATGAAAGATCTTTGAAACAATGAAAAGTTCTACAGGTGTATGTAAAATTGCTGTCGTGAAAGCAGTGTGTTACTGGTAAAAATAGCAGAACATGGATGAGTCGAACACAGAAGACAATCATGGAGCAGGTCCCAGAACACGTAATAAGAGTTTATGATAAAGGCGTTTTACAAACCATTGCTAAAAGGATGCATTGTTTAATTAATGAAGGTAAGAGAATGAAGTATCTAAGAGAGGTCTCGAGTTGTATTTACCTTCACCATCAGAGATAAAACTGTGTCAGAATGAATTCAAGATGAATTAAGAGCAAAATGCAATAACAAAACTATAAAAAATCCAAAGAAAATCTAAATGATCTCAGAGTCAAAGAGGATATTGTTATTTATTTATTTAGACATAGTCTCACTCTGTCAACAGGCTGGAGTGCAGTGGTGTGATATTGGCTAAGTGATTCTTCTGCCTCACCTACTGAGTAGCTGGGACTACAGATATGAGCCACCACGCACACCTGTAATCCCAGCTACTCAGGAGGTGAGGCAGAGTAATTTTTGTATTTTTAGTAGAGACAGGTTTTGAAATGTTGGCCGGGCTGGTTTCGAACTCTTGACCTCCGGTGATCTGTCCACTTCAGCTTCCCAAAGGGTGAGATTACAGGCATGAGCCACCATGCCTGGCCTATGAGGACCTTGTAATTTTAAATAATCAATGGAAGAAATTAAAATGGGAGACCCATAACTTATATTAAATGTAAAACATTTTTTGGCCAAAATATCATAAGCAAAATTAAAATACATATTATAACAAATACCAATCAAATATATTAAGAGCTTTAAACATATAAAACAAGCCAGAGCAGTGGCACACATTTGTAATCCCAGTGCTTTGGTAGGCCCACGTGGGAGGATTGCTTGAGGCCAGGAATTTGAGAACAGCCTTGGATACATAGCAGCATCCTATCTCTACAAAAAATACAGGCATGCCTCTAGTCCTAGCTACTCATGGAGGAATCACTTGAACCCAGGAGTTCCGGGATGCAGCGAGATATGATTGCACCACTGTACTCCAGCCTGGGCAACAGGGTAAAATGCTGTCTCAAAAAAAAAAAAAAATTGGCCAGGCACGGGCACAGTGGCTCATGTCTGTCTGTAATCCTAACACTTTGGGAGGCCAAGGTGGGCAGATCAGCCTGACCAACATGGTGAAACCCTGTCTCTTGTAAAAATACAAAAATTAGCTGGGCGTGGTGGTTCATGCCTGTAGTCGCAGCTACTCTGGAGGCTGAGGCAGGAGAATAGCTCTCACCCAGGAGGCAGAGGTTGCAGTGAACCGAGATCGCACCACTGCACTCCAGCCTGGATGACAGAGCGAGATTCCATCTCAAAAAAGAAAAAAAAAGTACATACACATGTAATGAATGCTTTGCACCAAGAGAAAATAAGTGCAAAGTAAGCAAAAATATAGATAATTTGTAGAAATACACATTAATAAAAAAATACGTTTTAAAGACTTCAAACACTCAAGGAACAATATGATTATTTAAATGTAATTCTGTGATTCTAGTTTTCCCTTATCAAATTAGCAAAGATAAGAATACTTAACTCTTCTAGGGTTAAGTATTCTTAAGGTGCATTTGCAGGAAAACAAGCCCTTTCATGTACACTCGATAAATGTGTAAATTGCTAAAATCTTTTTTGAAAACCAATTTGTCAATATAGATCAACAGTCCTAAAAATATTGATGCCCTTTGCTGTAGTAATTTCCTATCCCAAAGCCACCAGAGAGATCCAGACCAATATTTATATCCTGGGATTTCACTGCAGCATTATTTACAATAATGAACAATTGGAAGCAACTCAAATGTTCAGCAGAGAGCAACTGTAAACAACATGGTAATACATCAAGAAAATGGGAGCTTATGTGGCTGGTAAACACCTTGTGCTGTCTTGGACGTGGTTTTTCCCTGCCTGAACTCATATTGAAATTTGATACCCAATGTAGCTATGTTGGGAGGTAGGGCCTGGTGGGAGGTGTTTGGGGTATGGGGACAGATTCCTCATTAATAGATCAGTGCTCTCCTGCAAAAGTAAATTTGCAGAATTTGCCTTTGCAGTTCTCCCCCTGGCAGGAATAGATTAGTCCCCTGGAGAGCAGATTGTTTAAAAAAAAAAAAAAACGTCTGGCTGGACGCAGGGCTCACACCTGCAATATAATCGCAGCACTTTGGAGGCTGAGGCAAGAGGACGACTTGAGTCCAGGAGTTTGAGACCACAGGAGTTTGAGACAAGCCTGAGCAACATAACAAGACCTCATCTCTATAAAAATAAATATTAAAAAATTACCTGGGCATGGTGCCATGGGTCTGTAGTTCCAGCTATTCGGGAGGACCATGTTGCCACAAGTAGCTTAGAAATGAGATAATCTGCAGCATTTACTGAGCACCTGCTGTGTACTAACACTACTCTTGCTTAAGCCTGGGGATTGGAGGCTGCAGTGAGCTGTGATCAGGCCACTGTGCTCCAACCTGGGTGACAGTCTGACACCTTGAAAAACAGCAGTGTGGCTTCTCCAGCTTTTTCTTTCTTGCTTCCTTTCCTGCCTTGTGATCTTTCCACACCTCCACTCTCTCCTGTTTTCTGCCTGGAGTGGAGGGCCTCACCTGATGCAGCTGCCCAGTCTTGGACTTTGCAGCCACCAGAATCATGAGCCAAATGCATTTCTTTTCTTGGTAAATCACCCAGCCTCAGGTCTTCTGTAAGAGCAACACAAAACAGACCAAGACATTTTGTTTTCAAAGAATACTCCATATCATGGGGAAAGTCTCATAATATGGTGTTATGTGAAAATAGATACACTGGTTCCATTTCGAAATAAATACATATTTAGAAGTGAAACAGGAAAAAAATATGCCAAGATGTTAACTGGTTTTTCTCTTATCGATAGGATTACAATGGAGCATTTAGGTTTTGCTGCCTTCCGTCTTCCAGAGCTCCTTTCCCCTTGCCTCCCCCCTCCCTCTCCCCTCCTCTCCCTTCCTCTCCTGTCTCCTGTACTTTCCTTTCCTTTTCGAGAAAGGGTCTTGCTCTGTCACTCATGATGGAATGCAGTGGTGCAGTCATGGCTCCCTGTAGCCTTGAACTCCTGGGCTCCAATGATCTGCCCATCTCAGCCTCTCAAGAAGTTGAGACTACAGGTGTGTGCCACCACACCTGGCTAATTAAAAAAAAAAAAAAATATATATATATATATAGGCTGGGCATGGTGCCTCATGCCTGTAATCCCGGCACTTTGGGTGGTTGAGGCGGGTGAATCATAAGGTCAGGAGATTGAGACCATCCTGGCTAACACGGTGAAACCTGTCTATATTAAAAATACAAAAAGTAGCCAGGCATGGTAGCATGTGCCTGTACATGCAGAGGTTGTAGTGAGCCGAGACTGCACCACTGCACTCCAGCCTGGGCAACAGAGTGAGACTCAGTCTCAAAAAAATACGTTTTTATATAGAGAGACGGGGTCTCACTCTGTTGCCCAGACTGTTCTTGAATTCCTGGCCTCAAGTGATCTTCCTGCCTTAGCCTCCCAAAGTGTTGGGATTACAGGCATAAGCCACTGCTCACAGCCCAGATTTCTATGATAAGCCTGGATTGTATAATGCAGAGCATAAATAACAATCAAATAGGAATAGGTAGCAACGTTTATTTTCACCGAACTGAAAAGCACTGCCCAAGTGCAATTTCATTATATTTATTATTCTCTAATACCGACCCTAAGCCCATTATCAATCAATCTAGATAATTCTAGACCATCCAAAGCCCTTCATCTAACATTGAAGTTCCTTGGAGATCAGGCCCCTGGCTACTTTCCTGTTCCTGTTATTAACCGCAACAGGCTGGCCTCCTCCTGGGCTCCTAAAACACTTCTGGGTCTCCTCTGCTCCTTTTTTTTTTTTGAGATGGAGTCTTGCTCTTGTTGCCAAGGCTGGGCTCACTGCAACCTCCATCTCCCGGGTTCAAGCAATTTTCTTGCCTCAGCCTCCTGAGTAGCTGGGACCACAGGCATGAGCCACCATGCCTGGCTAATTTTTGTATTTTTAGGAGAGATGAGGTTTTGCCATTTTGGCCAGGCTGGTCTCGAACTCCTGACGTCAGGTTATCTGCCTTCGTCAGCCTCCCAGAGTGCTGGGATTACAGGTGTGAGCCACTGTGCCCCACCCCTCTGCTCATTTGCATGTGCTGTTCTCTCCATCTGGAATTTTCTCAGTCCTTCTCCCTGCCCATCCACGTCCCCAGGGGTTCATATCAAGTCCTCTCTACTCCACGAACATCTTCCCAGTCAAGTCTCTAAATTCTACAAGCCTTTGTTCGAGTAAATAATTATATAACTTTCTCTGACAGTGTCTGTTTCTGCAACGGAATTGCAAGTAGCTTGTGGTGTCTAGTGTGTGAGACTTAGTATATAAGAGTAGTGTACACAGCAGGTGCTCAATAAATACTGCAGGTCATGTCATTTCTAAGCTACTTGTGGCAACATGGTCTCCCATGCATTCAGGAAACGTTTTGTTTTTTCTTTGCATATTTTCCTGCTGCACTCCCCAAAGAAAGCCATTTAGAGACCAATGGACCAGACCCTGGGCAACCTCAGTGAGCCCCTGAGCATCCCAGACCGAATGGAAATTCAGCTATGGACCTAGCAGAGGTTTATTCATATTGTTTATGCCCTTCTTTTTCTTCTTTTTTTTTTTTTTTTTTTTTGAGACAGAGTCTTGCTTTGTGGCCAGGCTGGAGGGCAATGGCATGATCTCAGCTCACTGCAACCTCTGCGTCCTGGGCATATATACATACCAGGTGGCATGTGTGTGTATGTGTGTGTGTGTGTGTGTGTGTGTGTGTGTGTATCGGCACAGAGGTGTGTGAAAAGCAACTCTTTCTCTCTCTCTCTCCATATACATAATATATATGTGTATATATATATATATATGTAATTTCTTTTGAGACAGAGAGTCTTGCTCTTTCGCCCATGCTGGAGTAGTGCAATGGTGTGATCTTAGCTCACTGCAACTTCTGCCTCCCAGGTTCAAGCAATTCTTCCACCTCAGCCTTCAGAGTATCTGGGACTACAGACTCACGCTACCATTCCTGGCTAATTTTTTTAGGACGAGGTTTCACCATGTTGGCCAGGCTGGTCTTGAACTCCTAACCTCAGGTGATCTGCCAGCCTCAGCCTTCCAAAGTGCTGGGATTACAGGCGTGAGCCACTGTGCCCAGCCAGACCCACCTGGTATATTAACTCTACACAGATGCTTGGACTCTTCTGTTCTTTTAACCTAGCAAAGGAAGGAGTTGTAAAACATGAAGACTTCTTTTTATTACATTTTTAAATAAATGAAATTAGCTGGGCATGGTGGCTCACTACTGTAATCCCAGCACTTTGGGAGGCCAAGGCGGGGAGATCACTTGAGGTCAGGAGTTCAAGACCACCTGGGCCAACATGGCAAAACCCCATCTCTACTAAAAATATAAAAATTAGCCCAGTGTAAAGGCATGTGACTATAGTCCCAGCTACTTGGGAGGCTGAGGCAGGAGAATTGCTTGAACCTGGGAGGCAGTGGTTGCAGTGAGCTGAAATTGTGCCATTGCACTCCAGCCTGGTTGACAGAGCAAGACTCTGCCTAAAAAAAAAAAAAAAATTGGCCAGGTGCAGTGGCTCACACCTGTAATCCCAGCACTTTGGGAGGCCGAGGTGGGCAGATTATGAGGTCAAGAGATCGAGACCATCCTGGTCAACATGGTGAAACCCCGTCTCTACTAAAAATACAAAAATTAGCTGGGCATGGTGGTGCCTGCTTGTAGTCCCAGCTACTTGGGAAGCTGAGGCAGGAGAATCACTTGAACCTGGGAGGTGGAGGTCGCAGTGAGCCGAGATCGCACCATTGCACTCCAGCCTGGGCAACATGAACGAAACTCCGTCTCAAAAAAAAAAATTATAATCTTTCATTTTACTTATGGAGTTTAAGGGAGGGTGAGGCATTCCTTACAGAGCTGGGGCCAGCTGTGTTTATATTGAACATCAGGGCCGGGGCCTAGGCATGGTGACAGGCGTAGGTGGCTGCAAGATATTGGCAAGAGGGCACAGACTCAGACACCCGCATGGCGAGGCATGTAGCAAAGTGGGAGGATATGAAACAGTAGCCGAGGGTGGGGCCAGAGGTGGCAGTACATGATAGTGAAGCTTCCTGAGCCCTTACTCAGAGTCCCTCAGGCCTCTGGAGGGACCCTAGCCATTTTGTATTTATAATTCAATTTACTTTTCTTAGAGAAGTCACTCCAACTAATATAAGCTTCAGGCCCAATAAAACCTATCCTCGTGCCTGGTGGAACTCTCATACCCAGCGTGCCCCATCCTAAATCAGTTGGACCGTTCGGCCTCAAGTGATGACGGCTAATCAGAAGTATTGCTAGGCTTTTAATTTTTCCAGAGCAGGAGGAATCCAGATTTTTGTATGAAATCTCTGACGTTTTAAATGTTGGTAACTTTCAGCCAGGCACGGTGGCTCACACCTGTAATCCCAGCACTTTGGGAGGCTGAGGCGGGTGGATCATTGGAGGTCAGGAGTTCGAGACCAGCCTGGCCAACATGGTTAAACCCCGTCTTTATTATAAATACAAAAATTAGTTGTTGAGCATAGTGGCTTGCACCTGTGATCACAGTTATTTGGGAGGCTGAGGCAGGGGAATTGCTTGAACCCAGGAGGTGGAAGTTGCAGTGAGCTATCAGTGGCCTGGGTGACAGAGTGAGATTGTCTCAAAAAAAAAAAAAAATGTTGGTAACTTACAGCAAACGAAAAACCCCTGTGTGTGTATATACAGGCTGGAGTGAACTCATGGACTCTGTGACTTCTGGTTATTTGAGTTCAGAGGAATTACAGAATTGCCAAATTCTGTCATTTGGCTCCACGGCAGGGTCTACCTGCCCTCTGTCCTCTACCTGTTAGAACAGGTTTGAGGCTGGGCATGGTGGCTCATGCCTGTAATCCCAGCACTTTGGGAGGCTGAGGCAGGCGAATCATGAGATCAGGAGTTCCATACCAGCCTGGCCACTATGGTGAAACCCGGTGTCTACTAAAAAAATACAAAGATTAGCTGGGCATGGTGGCACACCCCTGCAGTCCCAGCTACTCGGGAGACTGAGACAGGAGAATCATTTGAACCCAGGAGGCGAAGGTTGCAGTGAGCCAAGATTGTGCCACTGTACTCCAGCCTGAGCGATAGAGAGACTCTGTCTCTGTCTCATAAAACAAAACAAAACAGAACAAAAGGCGGCAGAGCGTGGTGGCTCATGCCTGTAATCCCAGCACTTTGGGAGGTCAGGGGGTGTACCACGAGGTCAGGAGTTCGAGACCAGCCTGACCAATATGGCGAAACCCTGTCTCTACTAAAAAAACAAAACAAAAATTAACCAGGAGTGGTGGCGTGCTCCTGTAGTCCCAGGTACTCAGGAGGCTGAGGCAGGAGAATCGCTTGAACCCAGGAGGCAGAGATTGCGGTGAGCCGAGATCATACCAGTGCACTCCAGGCTGGGCAACAGAGTAAGGCTCTGTCTCAAAAAAAAAAAAAAAGAACAGGTTTGGGTAGGTCTCTATCAGGGAGCTTTGATCTTTTCTGTAGCTGTAGCCAACAGCCAGACATCATCTAAATGTCAGCCGCTGCTCACAAGGACAGAAAACTGACCAAGGTTCAGCTGAACAAATTGGTGTCAATTCATTTCCACCATCGGCAAAGCCAACCAAAGCATGTGGCCCACTGACAGTGATGTGGCAGCAAAGTCACTTGAACATGTGAAGACAATGTGGGTGGCTCTTGTTCTTCCTGGGCACTGATTAGTCCTGTAGATGGGAAGTCACTGTGTGCTGCTCCGGAGGCTGCAGCTGGGGACTGCAGGGAAGGTTCCTATAACTGCTCAAACAGACAGCAAGTCACTTCCCTCTAGCCCCCAAATCCACTTGAGGCCACATACCCAGCCTTTCATAACCACAGACTTTCCACCATGTGAACACTCTTCAGAAACTGCAAAGGCCCCCAATTAAAGGAGTGACTTCTGCGTGTCATTTCATGTATAGGACATGATGGTTCTTCTAAAGCTCCCAAGATGACAGGGGACATCAGATGGGGCCACGGGCTGATATTTGGGCCAGAACGCAACTGTCAAGCATATTGGGGAGAGAGAGGAGGCTGATAAGAACTGAGATTGTGAGAGACAGCCTGTGGGCGTCCTTCCCTTGTCAGCTCAGATCGGCCATACAGCTGCTTTGAGTGGTTGCATTTCCATCAAGAATTAGCATGCTGTGGGAGCTGCCATAGAGAGGTTTCATGGCCTGCTGCTTGGCTATGTGTGTGTGTGTGTGTGTTTTTTTTTTTTAAGTTGGATTTTTTCTCTGTTGCCCAGGCTGGAGGGCAGTGGTGAGATCTCTGCTCACTGCAGCCTCCACCTCCCGGGTGGGGTTCAAGCGATTCTTTTGCCTCAGCCTCCCGAGTAGCTGGGGCTACAGGTGTGCACCAGCACACCCAGCTAATTTTGTTTGTATTTTTAGTAGATATGGATTTCACCATACTGGCCAGGCTGGTCTTGAACTCTTGACCTTGTGATCCATTCACCTTGGCCTCCCAAAGTACTGGGATTACAGGCATGAGCCACCATGCCCAGCCTTTTTTTTTTTTCCTGAGACAAAATCTCTGTCTGTCTCCCAAGCTGGAGTGCAGTGGCATGATCTCAGCTCACTGCAACCTCTGCCACCCAGGTTCAAGCATTTATCCTGCCTCAGCCTGCTGAGTAGCTGGGATTACAAGCAAGAGCCACCGTGCCTGGCTAATTTTTGTATTTTTAGTAGAGATGGGGTTTTGCCATGTTGGTCAGGCTGGTCTCCAACTCCTGACCTCAAACGATCTGCCTGCCTTGGCCTCCCACAGTGCTAGGATTACAGGCCTGAGCCACCACACCCAATCTGCTGCTTGGCTTTAAGTAACTCCCAGGGTCTGCGGTGGTGGTGAAGCATGCTTTGCATCAGGCCAGAGGCTGGGGAGCTGTTGTACAAACTCCACTTCTGCTTCTGATCAGGGGTGAGGGTGTGGGGAAACTGCAGAACTTTTAAGGGGGGATCCCCACTGCCACCCTCCCCATGCATGGTCTTCTTTCAGAAAAGGCCTATTAGAACACCCGCCCTCCCCCTCCCTGCTGTGGGGAGCTACTTATTTATTTAGAGATGGAATCTTGCTCTTGTCATTCAGGCTGGAGTGCAGTGGCTTGATCTCAGCTCACTGCAACTTCCATCTCCCGGGTTCAAGTGATTCTCTTGCCTCAGCCTCCTGAGTAGTTGTGACTACAGGCGCCTGCCACCATGCCTGGCTAATTTTTGTATTTTTTAGTAGAGATGGGCTTTCGCCATGTTGGCCAGGCTGGTCTTGAACTCCTGACCTCAGGTGATCCACCTGCCTCGACCTTCCAAAGTGCTGGGATTATAGGTGTGAGCCACTGTGCCTGGCCAAAAAAAATCTATGTAGTTTTAGAAAAAGCTGCAGGCTGGCCGTGGTGGCGCACACTTGAAGTCCCAGCTACTTAGGAGGCTGAAGCAGGAAGATTACTTGAGCCTAGGAGTTCAAGGCCAGCCTGGGCAACATAGCTAGACCCTGTCTCTTAAAAACAAATACAGAAGTTAGCCAGGCATGGTGGTGGGTGTCTGTAGACACAGCTACTTGGGAGGCTGAAGTGGGAGGATCTCTTGATCTCAGGAGGTCGAGGCTGCAGTGAGCTGTGATCACACCACTGCACTCCTGCCTGGGTGACAGAGTGAGACCCCGTCTCTAAAAAAGAAAAATAAGAAAGAAAGAAACTGCAGTAGATAATGTATAATGGGAGATGGTAAAAGAAGGAAGATGAAGCATTTTTTTTGCCAGAGAGTTAGACTGTGGGTCTGTCTGAAACCTTCCCAGTCAGTCAGTATTTCTGGTGGGTGCCTGGTAGAATTGCCTTGCTTTGTCTTCTAATTCATTCACTCACAACTGAATGTATGAATTGCTATTATAATCCAGGCCCTGGTTCAGATGCTAGGCTCATGTGGTTAGTGAAATACAGTCCCTGAGGTTTGGGTCACCCATAAAGAACAGTCTAAAAACTAGATGTCGGCCAGGCACAGTGGCTCACGCCTGTAATCCCAGGACTTTGGGAGGCAAAGGTGGGCGGATCATCTGAAGTCAGGAGTTCAAGACCAGCCTGGCCAACATGGCGAAATCCCATTTCTACTACTACTAATAAAAAATTAGCCAGGCATGGTGGCACGTGTCTGTAGTCCCAGCTACTTGGGAGGCTGAGGCAGGAGAATCACTGGAACCTGGCAGGCAGAGGTTGGAGTGTGCCGAGATCATGCCACTGCCCTCCAGTCTGGGCAAGAAAGCGAGACTCCGTCTCAACAAACAAACAAACAAGAAAATAAAAAAACTAAATGCTGAATGTCACCTTTTCCAGTCAACCCCCATGAGTTTTTTTTATATATATATATAAAGAGATAGTGTCTTGCCAACAACAGAAAACCAAACACCGCATGTTCTCACTCATAGATGGGTGTTGAACAATGAGAATATACGGACACAGGGAGGTAGCATCACACACTGGGTTTGTTTGGGGGGGATAGGGGAGGGACAGTGGGGAGTGGGGAGGTTGGGGAGGGATATCGTGGGGAGAAATGCCAGATATAGGTGACGGGGGGATGGAGGCAGCAAACCACCTTGCCGTGTATGTACCTATGCAACAATCCTGCCTGATCTGCACAGCTACCCCAGAACCTAAAGTAGAATTTTAAAAAGAGAGAGAGAGAGAGATGGTGTCTTGCTCTGTCACCCAGGCTGGAATGCAGTGGCATGATTTCAGCTCACCACTGAAACTTCCACCTCCTGGGTTCAAGCAATTCTCCTGCCTCAGTCTCCCAAGTAGCTGGGACTACAGGCACCACCACCACACACAGCTCATTTTTGTATTCTTAGTAGAGACGGGGTTTCACCACGTTGGCCAGAATGGTCTCAATCTCCTGACCTTGTGATCCACCTGCCTCAGCCTCCCAAAGTGCTGGGATTACAGGTGAGAGTCACTGTGCTCAGCTTGTCTTCGTTTTTTCACGTTGTATCTAGGTGTGGACTTTTACAAACTTATGTTGCTTGGGATTTGCTGGGCTCCTGAAACTGTGAGTTGACGTCTGCCATCAGCTCTGGAGAATGCCTGGCTCTTATTTTTCCAAACATTAGATTTGCTCCAGGATCTCATTCTTCTCTCTTTCTGAATGTCAATTAAATGTATGTTAGATCTTTTTAACACACTCACCTTTTCACGTTTTCCTTTTTTTTTCTTTCAAGCTGTGTTCTGGATAGTTTTTCTGACCCGTCTTCTGGTTCACTACTTCTCACTTCAGCTGATCTGCTATTAAGTCAGCCCTTGACTTCTTAACTTCAATGACTGTGTTTTTCGATTTGAGAATTTCTAGTTGACCCTTTAAAGAATCTTTTATGTTGTTTTCTATAGTTTCAAGTTACCAAAATTGTCAAAGGTGGCTTTTATGTTTTTTGAAAGCAGTAGACAGTTTTGTGGTCCTGTGTCTAAGAATTCTCATTTCTAAAGCTCTGTGAGCCCATTTGTACTCTTGGCTGTTCCTGCCACCCTAGCTCTTAATGTCCTGTTTTCTTTTTCTTTTTTTTTTGTGATGGAGTCTCGCTCTGTCACCCAGGCTGGAGTGCCATGGCGCAATCTCCGCTCACTGAAACCTCCACCTCCCTGGCTCAAGCCATCCTCCTGCCTCAGCCTCCTGAGTAGTTGGGATTACAGTTGCATGCCACCATGCCCAGCTAATTTTTGTATTTTTAGTAGAAACAGGGTTTCGCCATGTTGGCCAGGCTGGTCTTGAACTCCTGGCCTCACGTGATCCACCTTTCTCAGCCTCCCAAAGTGCTGGGATTGCAGGCGTGCTCAGCCATGATGTCCTGCTTTGTTGAGTGCCTGAATTTTCTTAGATGGTATCAGCCATTGCATATGTATAAATACATGGCATACGTATGAATATATATACATATAGATATATATGAATAATGGTGGAGTGTTCCAGAGAGGATTTTAGCTGTGTCCGCCAGTCTGGAACCACCTTAATCCAAGTTCAAAGTCTGAGACTCCCGGCTGCCCAATCTGAACTTGTCTGTGAGCCTGAGGGCTGCACACCTGCCCTTCTCCCTGACCCTGAGGGCCTTGCTTGACATGGGGAGTGGTGTATCTCAATCCGCAACCTTGGCAGGCCCTGGGTTTTGAATTGTGTTCTTTGACCCTGTGAGACTATGGAAAGAACAGCTCATTTTCAAAGCTGTTTTTTTCCAGATTGACAAATGCCTTAGAATAAAAGCTTTGCGGGCTGGGCGAACCTCTTCTGGGTTTGTGCTGGCCTCGATTCTGGCAGATGTTTCTTCACTCCCTTATTATCATTTTGATGCCCTTAGGAAAATTAAACAAACCCTTCAGCCAGACTTGTTGTCTTTCACAGGAGAGTTGATGTAAATTACTTAACCTGCTCTCGGCAAAGCAGAAGTACCAGGTGACTTAGGTTCAAATCCCAAGCCTCTCTGTCACTTCCCCTGGCTGATGTCAGCCAAGTTTGCATCCTCATCTATCTGATGCACATAGTAAACCCTACCTACTTCGCCAGACACGGTGGCTCACGCCTGTAATCCCAGCACTTTGGGAGACCGAGCGGATCACGAGGTCAAGAGATCCAGACCATTCTGTCCCACATGGTGAAACCCCATTTCTACTAAATATACAAAAATTAGCTGGGCGTCGTGGCATGCACCTGTAGTCCCAGCTG
Source organism: Callithrix jacchus (assembly GCF_049354715.1). NCBI lineage: Eukaryota > Metazoa > Chordata > Mammalia > Primates > Cebidae > Callithrix > Callithrix jacchus. The sequence goes on from NC_133508.1 coordinate 13,487,516, forward strand.
CTCAGGAGGCTGAGCCAGGAGAGTCGCTTGAACCAGTAGGTGGAGGTTGCAGTGAGTGGATATTACGCCACTGTACTCCAGTCTGGGCGACAGAGTGAAACTCTGTCTCAAAAAAAAAAAAAAAAAAAAAAAAAAGCCCTATGTACTTGATGGTGTGGCTGTAATATTTAAAAGTGAGCATTGCTTTTTGTAAAGAGGTACAGTCACAGGTGTGTTTATTGTTTGTGCCCTGCACTAGAACGTCAACTCCAAAAGAACGCCACGTCACTGTTACTTCCCCAGCAATGCCTGATTCATAGTAGATGCTCAGTCAGCATGGACTACAAGGAAGGGTTCTTTGTAAAGATAACCAAGCCCTTACCCAGAACACATATATAGGCTGGATACAGTCGCTCATGCCTGTATTCCTAGCATTCTGGGAGGCTGAGGTAGGATCATTTGAGGCCAGGAGTCTCAGACCAGCCTGGGCAACATAGTGAGACCTCATCTCTATGAAAAGAGTTTTTTAAAAATTAACTGGGCAGCATGGTGGCATGCACCTGTAGTCCCAGCTACTCAGAAAGCTGAGACAGGAGGATCCCGTGAACCCAGGAGTTCAAGGCTACAGTGAGTTGTGATGGCAGCACTGCACTCCAGCCTGGGTAACAGCAAGACCTTGTCTCTGAAATATTTTCTTAAAAACCGAGCTTTGACCTTGGATTAAGGTAGTTCCAGAATCGTGGTGCCCTGAGGCTTGGCAGACACAGCTAAACAACAACAGCAACAAAAAGTAAAAATAAAAAAACAAAAAGTCCCCACATGTGTTTAAAGATAAAACCATATCACAACACTGCATTCTTGGGGATCAAGAGCCTATCTTCATGTCAACATCTACTATGTAGAAGATCCTGTTGCCCTTTGTTAGTTTCCAAACCTGTTTGTTAGACTAATACAATCATTGTTACTTCGTTTTAATTTTTTACTTGAGATATATATATTTTGGGACAGAGTCTCACACTGTCACCCAGGCTGGTATGCAGTAGCACAATCTCGGCTCACTACAACCCCCACCTCCTAGGTTTAAGCAATTCTCCCGCTTCAGTCTCCTGAGTAGCTGGGATTACAGGTGTGTGCCACCACACCCGGCTAATTTTTGTATTTTTTTAGTAGAGACGGGGTTTTGCCATGTTGGCCAGGCTGGTCAAGTGACCTCAGGTGATCCGCCTGCCTAGGCCTCCCAAAGTGCTGGGATTACAGGCGTGAGCCATCGTGCCCGGCCCCTGATGTGATTTGGAAGGATCTTTATCTTAGTGAAAGGTTCATATTCCCTGTCTTTGTGGGAACAGAGTCTTTACGGGTTGGGCTTGGGCTGCTTCCAGCTTTGGGCTATTAGAGATAATGCCAGCTTCTTTGTCTGCTGACGTCGGTGAAAATGGTGAAATGCGTCTATTGTCAAACCTTGACACTGTGTTCAGGCTCATTTCAGGAGTACCTTTCTGGGCTTGAAGTCTGCCATCCTCTATAACATAAACAATATCAACAAAAATTGATTCTGGAGCCTCCCAAAGGAAAATCTCAGGCTATTTCCAAAGGAGAGCAAAGAAGATGTTCAGTATGGAATTCAGGGTCGCTGTGGAATCTCAGTGATAGACTGTGGTATTTCCTTTGACCATAATTATTTTAACAAATGCTCTAGCAATCATTGCCGCTGGTAATATATTTTTTTAAACCAAGGAGTGATTTAGAAATCACTTACCCTAAGCCATAGAAACTGGGGTGCTGACTGACTCATTCTTTATTCTTCTGCAGCTTTTTAGATAAACAATTACCATAATTTATTTTTTTTTTTGAGATGGGGTCTCACTCTGTCACCCAAGCAGGAGTGCAGTGGCACCATTCATGGCTCACTGCAGCCTCGACTTCCCAGACTCAAGCAATCTGAGCAATCCGCCTCAGCCTCCCCGGTACCTGGGACCGCAGGTGCACACCATCACGCTCAGCTAATTCTTCGTGTTTTTGGTAGAGTTGGGGTTTTGTCTTGCTGCTTAGGCTGGTGTCATTCCCGCCTCAAGGAGTTCTCCCACTTTGACCCAAAGTGCTGGAATTACAGGTGTGAGTCACCATGCCTGGCCGAGAATTACTATCAAGAAGTTATGATCTGAACTGAGTGTGCTTTTATTTCATGCTCAAATAAAACTGATCATGTGATCTTGTTTTTCAAGTGAAGAGGTCTTGACAACAACAGCAGCTGCTACTATTTACTGACTTCTTTTGCTTAAGGCATTTTGTTGTTTTTTGAGATGGAATTTCACCCTGTTGCCCAGGCTAGAGAGCAGTGGCGTGATCTGGACTCAATGCAACTTCTGCCTCCTGGGTTCAAATGATTCTCCTGCCTCAGCCTCCTGAGTAGTTAAAAAAAAAAAAAAAGGAATTGAATTATTGTAAGCAGAGGACTGTCTGTACTACTATTATTTTCATTTTCCAGATAAGAAAACTGAGGCTGAGAGGAGTTATGTGACTTGCTGCCCTTAAAGCCACAAAGCTAGAACATGGTGGAGGCAGACCAATGGGGCCTAGTTTGCCACTTGCTTATTACCACTGAAGGAAGAGATGACATTTCCAGGTGTTTGGGGTGCTAATTCAGTTCATTCAGTGTTTATTTAGGACCTAGCAATGTTTGTCTCCCGGGGTAAGGAGTAGGGTATATATACATTATTTTTGAGATGGAGTTTTGCTCTTGTCACCCAGGCTGGAGTGCAATGGCACGGTCTCGGCTCACTGCAACCTCTGCCTCCCAGGTTCAAACAATTCTCCTGCCTTAGCCTCCCAAGTAGCTGGGATTACAGGCTGTGCCACCGCGCTCGGCTAATTTTTGTATTTTTAGTAGAGATGGAGTTTCACCATGTTGGCCAGGCTGGTCTTGAACTCCTGACTTCTGGTGATCTGCCCGCCTCAGCCTCCCAAAGTGCTGGGATTATAGGTGTGAGCTGCTGTGCCTGGCCGGGGTAGGGTATCTTAAAAGGTTGTCACTTGTATCCTTAGATACAGGGGAGATTTAATTTCAGCTTTTATATCTATAAAATAGAGCTTTTATGGTGGCTTACACCTGTAATCCCAGCACTTTTGGGGGCCAAGGTAGGCTAATCACCTGAGATCAGGAGTTCGAGACTAGCCCGGCCAACAGGGAGAAACCCTATCTCTACCAAAAAGTACAAAAATTAGCCGATTGGAGGTTAAAGTGAGCTGAGATCGTGCCACTGCACCTCATCCTGAGGGACAGAGTGAGACTCTGTCTCAAAAAAAAAAAAAAAAAAAGCTGAGATAAAATCTCCCCTGTATGTAAGGATACCAATTGAAATTAGCAACCAAAGCCAAAATCGGTATATTTTGTTTTTCCGAGTGTACAAAAATAGGAAAAACCTCGGATTTGAGGATGGAAAATAAAAGATGTGAAACTACCCTGGGCTAGCACCCATCTGCCCCTTCTCTCACTCATGCATTGTCACTTGCGGGGAAGGTGGAGGACGGACAAGAGGGGAGATGGAGGAAGAGACAACTTGGAAACCCTCATTTCTTCTGGTTTGCTTCTGACTTGAACTGAAGCTCATGCCCCCGTGAACCTGGGAACGCTCTGATTTCTGGAAGGAGCAGCGTGCAGAAGGTCTGACTGGATCAAATTAAAACTTTGGGTTTCAGGTAGGCAGAGCCACGAAAAAGTTGCAGTTGGCATGTCTTGTCCAAGGCTACCTATCAAGACAGAAATAGAAGTGGCTCTCCGGCCTGGCCGTCTGGGACTTCGATGCCTCATTGCAGGGCCTGCCTGTAACTGAAGGTTCCGCGTGAGTCACAGACTTCCCCGGTACAGGGCAACAACCCAGGGGCTTGGTAACTGGGCTGAGGGAAAGAGAGAAGTTTTTGTTTATGATCTCATTCCAATCAGAATGTGTCCAGACGCCCAAATATTTGATTTGAGCCTGGTTGCTAAGAGACCTCCCACTGGGACCCAGCTGCCTGCGGGCAGGAGGGCGGTATTGGCATCACTTCAGATTTCTGCCAATTTATTTTGAAACCAGAAAACCTAGAACCTCGGCCTCCTCGAGGCAGCCAGAGGGAGAGGAGAGATCTGAGTCAGCTGAACTACAAAGAGAAAACCCCCGCGAACTTTCTGCCAGGGAGCAGTAGGAAGGCTCAGGATAAAATGATGCATTGTGCTTGTTTATTTCATGGGAAATAGGCTGAGAGGGTCAGGAAGAAGAAATTGGAGCTTTGTGTTTGGAAATGTAAGTGTCATGAGGGATTCCAGAGCAATGCTGGATTTCCAAGTAATAATTGGGCGTTGTGAGCGCTGCCCTGATTCAAATTTGGAACCACACACCCAGCGTCTTGGGTTTTAATTGCCTGGTGACTTAAACCCCTTAGGGAAATGGCATGAGTAACACTGCCATGGGTAAGCAGGTGTGGGGTCAGTGCACATGGGAGAGATGGGGAAACCTGCTTCTGGCTTCTCTCCTTTCTTAGCAGAAGGCCGACAGCTGAAGGAAACAGGCTTTGTGTCTGTCTTGGTATCAATGGGCTTTCCCACACTAGTAGCCGAGGTAGCAGCAGAAAAGAACCCCTGGATGTGACCTCTGTCCCCAGTGCCATTCTCTGGACCAAGTAATGATAAATACAGACCTTGAACTTTTTCCAGGGTTTTGTTCTGTTCTGTTTTGTGTTTTATTTGGTCACCCGGGCTGGAGTGCAGTGGTGCAATCTTGGTTCACTGCAACCTCCAACTCCCGGGTTCAAGTGAGTCTCATACCTTATCCCAGTAGCTAGGACTGCAGGCACGTGCTACCAGGCCTGGCTAGTTTTTGTATTTTTAGTGGAGACAGGGTTTCACCATGTTGGCCAGCCTGGTCTCAAACTCCTTATTTCAGGGCGGGAGAAATTGGATTTCCCAGCTCAAACAATCAGGCAGGAAGGGGAAAAGAAGCAAATTCCTCTTTCCTCCATCTTTTTGCTCTATTCAGGCCTTTGATGGATTGGTTGATGCCCTCCCACACTGGGGAGGATTTTCTACTTCACCATGCCTCCCGTGGTGCAGTCAAGTTGACACATAAAATGAACCACCACAGTCTTCCTCTCAGTGACGTTCTCTGGAGCAGGACAGCACAGTGGGTTTTGCTTTCAGATGGAAACTTACAGGAGGCTCCGCTCTTTTCTGATGAGCCATGTGATCTGGAGCAAGTTCTGATGCCTCAATTTCCCCATCTGTCAAAATCTGTCCTGATATAAATTGTTATACCGTAAAGACATACACACTCATAGGCTCATCACAGCATTGTTCTTCATAGCAAAGACATGGAATCAACCTAGATGTCCATCCATGGCGGACTGGATAAAGAAAATCTAGTACATATACACCATGGAATACTATGCAGCCATAAAAAGAATGAATCATGTCCTTTGCAGCAGCATGAATGGAGTTGGAGGCCATTATCCTAAGTGAATAACACAGGAACAGAAAACCAAATCCTGGCTGGGAGCGGTTGCTCACACCTGTAATCCCAGCATTTTGGGAGGCTGAGGTGGCTAGACCACTTGGGGTCAAGAGTTCAAGACCAGCCTGGCCAACATAGTGAAACCCTATCTCTGTGAAAAATACAAAAATTGGCAATACAAAACTACAAAAATTAGGGTGTGTTGCTGCATGCCTGTAATACCAGCTACTCAGGAGGCTGACGCAGAAGAATCGCTTGAAACTGAGCATTTCAGTGAGCCGAGATTGCAACACTGCACTCTAGCCTGGACCACAGAGCGTGATCTCGGCTCACTGCAACCTCTGCCTCCTGGGTTCAAGGGATTCTCCTGCCTCAGTCTCCTGAATAGCTGGGACTTCAGGTGTGTGTCACCATACCCGGCTAATTTTTTTTGTATTTTCAGTAGAGCTGGGGTTTCACCACATTGAGGTGGTCTCAAACTCCTGACCTCAGGTGATCCACCCACCTCGGCCTCCCAAAGTGCTGGGATTACAGGCATGAGCCACTGCGCCCGGCCTGGACTGACTTTAAAGGGCTTACATCAACTTTGCTTGACAGGAAAATAAGACAAGAAAGGAGATGCATGCACAGTTCCACGAACAGAGAAGTGTGGAAACCTAGAATGAACAGTTTGACTGTAACACGGAAGGTAATGGAGAGTCACCAACGCAGTGCCCAGCTGGGTCTCCTGGTTCCAGAAGGCAGAAGATCAGCCGGCACTGTCATTTCTGTCTTGCAGACCTGCGACAAATACCCTCAACAAGTGAAATATACTTAAATGTAGGGAGAATGTCCTTCAATAAATATTTTTTTTTTTGCAGAAAGTTTTTAGTTTTTAATGAACTTGTAAACATAAAAGCTCCCATTTCAAAATATGAACAAAATCCCAGATCGTATAGGTGTTTACAGTGATTACATTTATCTAAGCAATGTACACACGTGTTCAGTTGTAAGACGTCAATAAGTAAGTTTTTGCTGGTTAAGTCTGTGCCGAGAAAGTCTGCAAGACCTGCTTAAATCTGTTACCCGTTCTGGTTCAATAGACCGTGTCATCCAAGGTACCAGTGACTTGCTTCCGCCCAAGAAGCTGTGACGTCATTGGTGCTGCTTGATGATGTCATCACAGGATCCCTTAGCCTCCAGACCAAGAGAGAGAGTTTGTTGTCGTGAATGCAGAGATCCTTGCTAATGAGGAGCATTGGCAGGGAGGAGAAGGCCACTCCAAGTAAGATGGGTTTCGGCAGACGGAGGGCCAAATTGTGCATGGAGATCTTGAATATTCTGCAGGCTGCTCAGCCAAAAGCTGTCTCTTAGTTTTTCGGTAATGATAGATGACAAAGCCTGGGGTAAAAATAAATCCACTTTCGTGTTGTTTCTGGCTGGTTCAGCAGGAAACAGCATCGTTAACCTTCAGGGGAGTGGGGGGTGCTTGAGATCTAGAAGCCGGGGCCTCTTTAGGGGGAATGGCTGGGGAAGGCTGAGGGGCTACAGAGTCACCCTGGGCTAAGCTCCTCCTCACTGTTCTCTTTTCTTAGTTGTGGTGAAACTGTAATTAGGATAAAGGCTCTTCTCAAGGCTGTAATTGCAACATCTTTCTGAAACGTGTCAGTTTAAGGCCAGCGATTGCATTAGATAGGGTACCTATATTTTATCCCGGGTACAGTTGTCATCCGAGCACCCGTAGACTGTTTTATGTCCATCTGAGGCATAAATTCCACAGAAACCTCAATCGGTGAGCAGTGGAAAAAGCGGTTGGACCTGGAATGCGGAGAGGCACTTAGCTTTTGCCCTGTAACATTCTGGATGCATATTTGCCCTTTACCCTTCCTCCATTTTCAGAAACATTTGGAGAAGTAGAAGACCCGCAGTGGCCCAACAGTGGCAATATCTTTAAAAAAATTTAAAACCTACAGGTCATTCACCTTTACTGGTCTTTACTTATAGGTCTATAGTTTTATTATTATTATTTTCTGAGACAGAGTCTCACTCTGTTGCCCAGGCTGAAGTGAAATGGCACAATCTTGGCTCATTGCAGCCTCCCCCTCCAGGTTCAAGTGTTTCTCCTGTCCCAGCCTCCCTAGTAGTTGGGACTATAGACGCACACCACCACACTTTTTTTTTTTTTTGTATTTTTAGTAGAGACGAGGTTTCATTATGTTGGCCAGGCTGGTCTCGAACTCCTGACCTCCGGTGACCTGCCCACCTTGGCCTCCCAAAGTGCTGGGATTACAGGCATGAGCCACTGTGCCCGGCTGGGTCTATAGTTTGAACAAGAAAACTGCTCTGTATTTCTGCTATATGTTTCTGGAGTCCAAAAATTTAGGTTTAGAAGAGTTAATGTCTATAGTTCCAAGGCATTCATAGGAAATAACATATTGGCAGCATCTTGCAAATTAATAGATTTTCTTCAGCTGTAAACCCCTGCCAGAAACAAGAAGCTTATGATAGTCCACGGTTATTTGCATCTAATATTAAATGCACCAATCGAGTGGAAGTCTTGTGGGCGGATATGTTTTTAGTAGGACATTTTTTTTTTTTTTGAAACCATTCATTTTATAATCCAGGTGAAGAACAAAGAGCCAGATGTGACAGCTAGTAAAAAAAAAAAAGATGCATACTATTAATACCTTATGTTTATCTGCTGTCTTTCTTCTAAGAAGTCCAAAGTGCTTTGCAGATGCTATCTCATCCCTCTCTGTATGTTATCACCACCTGAAGAAAGGGCTGGAAAATGCCTGAAGTCAGGGAGTATGTTAGATGTCACATGAGACCTGGGCTTATTATTCTGCACAATGCCTTGCTCTAGTTTGTACTCTATATTCAGTGCACCGTAGCATCTTGGGACATAGCAAGATGCCTTTCACCTGTCATGCTAAAAAAAGAAAGGAAGGAAAAGTAAACAGAGAACCCCTCTCTGGCACCCACTTAGGTGTTTTGCTGTAACCCTAAGGCAAAAGCCTGAACAAGCAAATGGCTCTCACCAGACTGACTGGGGAAGCCAATTACTTTTTGGTCTGTTTCATGCATGAGGCTGTCTGCAAAGTCCTTCTGCATGGGGTACCCGCCCACTCACCAGTAACACGATTCCACTGCACGGGTCTACCCAACTGGAGTTAAGATTTGTGCGCTGACCCTGACTATCTCTGACTTTAATGCCTGGAGGAATGCCCCCCAGAGTAGATGGCGTTTCATTTCCGAATCTTGGCTGATTGGACCATCTTTGGCAAATCCTTTTGGACTTGAAGATTTCTTAATCACTAGGAACTGAAATCCATTACTAACATCCAAAGTGGGAACTCTGGAATTTGCTCCTGAGCTATTGATCCGAATTCCTTCACAGGTGTGCAGCGTTCTATTGTGGCTAAGGCTGTTCCCCATGGGGATTAGAAAAGCAGTCCACTACAAGCCCATATGTTTCCTACGGGCGACAGAGCCATCAGTGAGAGGGACGGCAGGGTGTTGCTGTGTTTTCAACCCTGATTGTCACACTCACTTGAAGCACTTAACAAAAATTTTGGTCCAAAGGAAGGACACCTGAGGCCTTTCAAAAACAGACCCTTCACGTTTTCTCCTGCACCACCATTAGCTGTGCCCTCCATGCTCACTGCACTGTAACCTTGGTACACACACCACCACTTCCTGAACACAGAGCTTTAGGTGACATATTTGTGGACATCATTAGCGCTGTTTGCCAAAGGGACAGGGCAGTTAATTGCCAGTTCAAGACCCAGATTGGGTTCCTGCCATAGTGAATAGCAGAATTCAAGGTGGTGGCTGCCCAGCCAGTACCTGCCCAAACCATTTATGAAGGCAGTGAGAAACCAATCTTTGGTAGTATAAGCCACTAAGATTTGGTGATTGGAACCAAACCCAGACTATGCTGATGGATAGACCTTTCTTTGATTTTGATGTCTTTGCATGTGTTTTTTCTTCTGCTTGAAATCCACACCCTCCTATTGATCCTTCCAGTTTACAAGTCATTTTTTTTTTTCTGTGAAGCCTCTTAGGACACCTCCAGGAAGTTGGCCCGCTCTAATCTGTGCTTTCCCACGGCTCTCCATGCAAACCTCCATTGTTGCCTTAATCGCATTTTATTCTTGCTGTCTACTTACGTGCCTGTGTTCCTTTTTTAGATGTTAACATCTTGGGGGCAGGAACTGTGCTTCATTCATTTTTCTATCCACAGTGTCTATTTCAAGTACAAGCTAAAAAATGCCTGAGAGAGACATTAAGGCAGTCCAGCAGATTGGGGGATGGAGTTAAGGTCAGCGCAGAGAATTAGAAGTCACAGTCTCAATGACCTCGGACATACTAGCTCGGTAATTTAACAAATATTGGAAGATATTTGTTAAAAGACTGGTTTCTCTCCTTGCTTCAGCATTATCTGTCTGTGGTTAAAATAGTTCAAAATAAAGTAAGAACATCTTAAGTCAGCCTCCTTCTCCTGATAATGGCAGCTTTTTATAGAAAAAAATTTTAAAAAGGACCTCGAATTTTGGAGAAAACGTTCCTGGGCAGTTTTTTTTTGAAGCCACACGGTCATTTAGGCCTGGCTCTGCTCATATGAGGAAGCATTGTTGATTTAACGCCCTAGGTTTTTATAAATGCACTTGATCACTTGATGCACATTGTCAAATGCACCTCCCTCAATTGTCTGAAATATACTATTAAGATGCGTTGTAAATGGATAAGATTCTGTTTCCACGTCTGCTGTAGACAAAGCAAAATGTAGGTGAAGGTAGAAAATTAGGTGAAGTCCCATTTTTGTTTAGGGCTAGTTCCTCAAAATAGAGGCAGTATATTTAATGTCGTAGTGTCCTTAATTTTATAAACGCATCTGTGCACATCATGAAATCTGTCTCATTGCGTTGTTAAGAATAGACTCTTAATTCTAAGAGGAACTGACAAGATTGTGTTTCAATGTGAGTAGTAAAAGAAGCAAAAATGTAGGTCTCAGAGAAAGTCTGAACTATTTTCTGGCCTAAAGTAGACAGGTTAATGTCTTCCACATAAACAGCCAATGGGGTGTGTTCATTTAAAAGTCCCGTGAGGTCTGAGAAAATGAAATGAAAAAAATGGTTTGGTTGAGAAAAATATAAACATTTGGGGATCTTTTAAAAGAAGTCATTTGATTATTTTATTTTGGTTTTGAACAACACTCTTTGTTCATTAAAAATGATTTTTATGGACAGGCGCGGTGGCTCACCCCTGTAATCCCAGCACTTTGGGAGGCTGAAGTGGGTGGATCACCTGAGGTCAGGAGTTTGAGATCAACCTGGCCAACATGGTGAAACCTCATCTCTACTAAAAATACAAAAAATTAGCTGGGTGTGGTGGCAGGTACATGTAATGCCAGCTACTTGGGAGACTGAGGCAGGAGAATCAAACTTGAACCTGGGAGGCAGAGGTTGCAGTGAGCTGAAATCATGCCACTGCACTCTAGCCTGGGCAACAGATACTGTCTCAAAAAAAAAAAAAAAAAAAAAAAAGATTGTTACATCATGGTGGACATCTATTGTGTTTGTCTCCTTGACATCCATTTTCCCTTCTTCTGGTGACGTTTTGAGTAACATTTTGATGGAAACATTATAATAGTTAAGTGCATAGCTCTGGGCCAGGCTGCTTGGGTTTTAGTTACTCATGCTGGGTAACCTAGGGTATATTACTTAACTTTTCCAAATCCCACTATAAATGGGACCAATAATATTATCTACCTCATGGGATTAATGTGAAGATTAATACCTAAAATGGGCTGGGTGAGGTGGCTCATATCTGTGATAACAGCACTTTGGGAGGCTGAGGCAGGAGGATCGATGGAGACCAGGAGTTGAAGGTATAGTGAGAGCCACTGATTTTTTTCAACAATATATGTGATTTGTTTTTTATTCTCTGAGAAAACTGAAGGACTCTTTCTTTGGAGATAAGTAGTTTGTTTTATGAGGACACGTGTTGATATTTACCACCCACGTGTTTTCTGATACATAAAGTGCCTCTTAGTCTGTAGATTTAACCCTTTCTTTGTTTCTGGAAGGTTTCCTTGAATAACATTTTTAAATACTTTTTATTGCATCATTTCAGTCTCTTCATAGGGGATTCCATTTGTGCATAAATTGAGCTTCCTACGTATTTCATATAATTTTCTAGTTAATCTTGCTCATTTCCATCTTATTTCCCCCCATTCTTGATTTGTGTTCTCTATTCCTTGAGTTATTTTTTGTTTGTTTGTTTTTCTTTAAGCAATTTTCCATGTGCCCTTTTGCCATTTCCAATGTAGTCTTTATATCTATGGTATTTTATTTCTTGCCTCTTTATTTTTTTGAGATAGGACTGCTCTCTCACTGAGGCTGAAGTGCAGTGGCATGTTCATAGCTCACTGCAGCCTTGACTTTCTGGGTTCAAACAAGCCTCCTGTCTCAGCCTTCCAAGTAGCTGGAACCTCAGGCATGTGCCACCACACGTGGCTAATTTTTAAAAATTTTTGTAGGGATGGGATCTCATTATGTTACCCAGGCTGGTCTTGAACTCTAGGGCTCAAGCAATCCTCCATCTTGGTCTCTCAAAGTGCTGGGATTATAGGCATGAGCCACTGCACCTGACCCTGCTTCTTCTTTTTTTTTTTGAGACTGTCACTCTGTCGCCTAGGCTGGAGTGCAGTGGCATAATCTCTGCTCAGTATAACCTCCACCTCCTGGGATCACGTGATTTTCCTGCCTCAGCCTCCCTAGTAACTGGGATTACAGGCATCCACTGCCACACCCATACAAAATAATTTTTGTATTTTTAGCAGAGATGGGGTTTCGCCATGTTGGCCAGGCTGGTCTCGAACTCCTGATCTCAGATGATCTGCCCACCTCGGCCTCCCAAAGTGCTGCAAATACAGGCATGAGCCACCACACCCGACCCTTGCTTCTTTCTTGAGCAATTCCAGCTCATGTTCTAATTCCTTCTATGGCGTTGCCCTGTCTTCCCTCCCCTCTCCTCCCCTCTCCTCCCCTCTCCTCCCCTCCCCTCTCCTTCCCTCCCCTCCCCTTCTCTTCCCTTCCCTTCTCTTCCCTTCTCCTCTCTTTTCTTTTTATTACAAGGTCTGCATTGCCAGTGCTCCTTTTTTTTTTTTTTTTTGGAGGAATTCTGTAAAGATTTTGGGCTGGTCCCCACTTTGATTCGTGTTTGAACTAGATGCATTCTTGCGTGATCAGCTACTTTTAGGAGGTTGGTGCTAAGTAGTGGGCCCTGGCCGTCGAGGCTAGCTGGAATTCTCCTTGGGTCATGCTCAGTTTCCTTATGAGTCAGGTCAGAAGATTCCCAGTGCTGGGTTCTTTGTTTCCCTGCTGCCTTACTGACAGGCTGCTTTTCGCCAAGGTGGCAGTTTTGCGTGATTTCTCATTCAGTTATATGTTTCCTTGGTGTTGATTCTAGTGCACACCATCAACAGCTTATGTTAACCAGCAGTTATAAGAAATGAGCTCCATAACTACCATTTCTAGGAACTTAGACGCTAACAGTTTTACAGCACTTGTGAGAAAAGCCCCACCCACCCCCAACTTAAGAGTGTTGGCAAACAATCGATTTAATGGAGAGGATAATGCCCAACATTTTTGTTTTTTGTTTTTGTTTTCAGATGGAGTCTTGCTCTGTCGCCCAGGCTGGAGTGCAGTGACGTGAGCTCAGTTTACTGCAACCTCCACCTCCCAAGTTTGGGTGATTCTCATGCTTCAGCCTCCCGAGTAGCTGGGACTACAGATGGGCATTACCATGCCCAGCTAATTTTTTATTTTTAGTAGACATGGGGTTTCACCACATTGGCTAGGATGGTCTGGATCTCTTCACCTCATGATCGGCCTGCCTTGGCCTCCCAAAGTGCTGGGATTACAGGTGTGAACCACTGTGCCTGGCCCCAACTTTTAATAAGGCTGTCTGTGTGTTTCCAAACAATGTTTCCTGTTGAGCTTTAAACAAGTTTTTTGTGTGTATCTATATAAGTTCATTTAATAAAGTATTTTGATCAATACACTTTTGGGCCAAATAATTCTTAAATTTTCAAAGACAAAGTAACGCTATTCCAGATAAGCTTTTTATCATATGAAAATAAATGTTGATTTGGAAGTTCTAAAAGTCATCTAGTGGCTGGGCACGGTGGCTCATGCCTGTAATCCCAGCACTTTGGGAGGCTGAGGCAGGCGGATCACCTGACACCAGATGAGCCTGGCCAACATGGTGAAACCCCATCTCTAGTAAAAATACAAAAAAATTAGCCAGGCATGGTGGCACACGCCTGTAGTCCCAGCTATTCAGGAGGCAGAGGCAGGAGAATTGCTTGAACCCGAGACGGAGGTTGCAGTGAGCCAAAATTGCACCACTGCACTCTAGCCTGGGCAACAAAATGAGACTCCATCTCAAAATAAAAAAAAAGTCATCTAGTTTATGTACTATCCTCCCTCTACAACCTAGGTGAAGTGTCTAACACACACGCAGTCCAGATCTGAGACTTGAGCATCGTTTCTACACGTCTGGTTCTTTCCACAACCCCAGCTTGTGTTCCTGGTTTATCACTTTACGTTTGAGAGGCTGAACAGAAATAAGTTTGAAATTTTCAAACTTAATCTGCGTATTTGCCTTACAAAGTATCTATTTCTCTCCAAAACTTGCCCAGGACTGAACCTGGGCCACATTAAGCATGATGTATTGGTAAGAGAATTATTTGGAAAACATTTTGATGGGCATAAAATTAGTAACCCTTTAATGATGGGATATTAAAAGTGTTTCTTCTTTGGGCTCTTTAAACCTAAAATTTTAAGGGCTTTAGGGAAATATAAAGGTGGAGGGCCTAAGCTTTAGTAATCCAGACTATCTGGCAGAGCTTACTGGAGTGGAATTGATGGGGAAGAGATGACTTTTTAAAAAATTACTATTATTTTGAGACAGAGTTTTGCTCTTGTTACCCAGGCTGAAGTGCAATGGTGTGATCTCAGCTCACTGTAACATCTGCCTCCTGGGTTCAAGCGATTCTCCTGCCTCAGCCTCCCCAGTAGCTGGGATTACAGGCATGCGCCACCACACCCAGCTAAGTTTATATTTTTAGTAGAGATGGGGTTTCACCATGTTGGTCAGGCTGGTCTTGAACTCCTGACCTCAGATGATCCACCTGCCTTGGCCTCCCAAAGTGCTGGGATTACAGTTGTAAGCCACTGTGCCCGACCTAACAGATGGCTTTTGACTGAGAGCTGTTGAATGTTGTCGATCATTTATTGACAACAGAATTAAGGGTGAAATGAAGGAAGAGCCATGATCTCTGCTCCGCCAGAAAAAAATGGCAAACTGGAGGAGACGGCCAGTTATTCTGAAGAACAGTCAAAGTTGGGGCCCTCCAGTGAACGGAATTAGGTTGTTTACAGGGCTAAGGCATTTTTTTCTTTTCTTTTCTTTTTCTTTTTTTTTTTGAAACAGGGTCTCACCCTGTCACCCTGGCTGGAGCACAGATCATGGCTCACTGCAGCTTCCACTTCCTGGGCTCAGGTGATTCTCTCACCTTTGCCTCCCGAGTACCTGGGACTACAAGCATTCGCCACCACACTTGGCTAATTTTTTTGTAGTTTTATTACAGATGGATTTTCGCCATGTGCTCAGGCTGGTCTTGAACCCCTGAGCCCAAGCAATACGCCCATTTTGGCCTCCCAAAGTGCTGGGATTACGGGAATGAGCCACAGTGAAGGGCTAAGGTGTAACCATTCTTAGGGAATGGAGACTATTATTTTTTATTGCAATTTCTGGCATCAAGAGCTTTCATTTTACGTAGTATCCAGTAAGGGAAAAAGGACCATCATAAAGGCAGACCGAATCTGTCTTTGGCATTTCCATTTCCTTCTTTGGGTCATGGCATCCATTCTTCTGGCCTTGGCCTTTGATCCAATTCCTTATTAAAAGTTTGTGTCTTGGCCAGGTATGGTGGCTCACGCCTGTAATCTCAGCACTTTGGAAAGTTGAGGTGGGCAGATCACTTGAGGTCAGGAGTTTGGGAGCAGCCTGGCCAACATGGAGAAACCCCTTCTTTACTAAAAATAGAAAAATTAGCTGGGTGTGGTGGCACATGCCTGTAGTTCCAACTACTCGGGAGGTTGAGGCAGGAGAATTGCTTGAACCTGGGAGGTGGAGGTTGCAGTGAACTGAGATTGCACCACTGCACCTGGCTATAGAGCAAGACTCTGTCTCAAAAATAAAAAGAAAGAAAGAAAGAAAGAAAAGTGTATGAGGACCTAATCCAGCTGAGAATAGCTTGATAATGTCAAATGAACATCATTACTGAAAGTTTGGAAAAGAAATAAAGCTCCCTGTAGCAGTCCTACCAGTACAACAAATACCAAACAGCAGCCTTAACTCGATTTCATTCCTTTCTTTTTTTTGAGACACAGTCTCACTCTGCTGCCCAGGCTGGAGTGCAGTGGCATGATCTTGGCTCACTGCAACCTCCGGTTCAAGTGATTCTCCTGCCTCAGCCTCCCAAATGGCTGGGATTACAGGTATGTGCCACCACGCCCAGCCAACTTTTGTAGTTTTAGTAGAGACAGGGTTTCACCATATTGGCTGGTCTGGTCTCTAACTCCTGACCTCAGGTGATCTGCCTGCCTTGGCCTCCCAAAGTGTTGAGATTACAGACATGAGCCACCGTTCCCTGATCCTAATTTCATTTCTTTATCCATTTGACATGCATTTGTGAATCAGTCAGTATGGGTAGGTTACCGTGTCACGTGCTGGGAAACAGTGGTGAAAAAGTTAATAGGAGCTTATAGCCTGTTCTCAAGGAGCTTATAGCCTGGTAGGAAAAGTCATGGCCACAGAGCCATGTGGAACTTCTCCCTTGCTTTCCCTTCATCTTTATTGTTACTGTAAAATTGCCTTCTTTTTTTTAATGATTATTTTTATAGATTCAGGGGTACAAGTGCGGTTTTGTTACATGGATATATTGTGTAGTTGTGAGGTCTGGGCTTTTAGCTTAACCATCACTGGAAAAGGGTATATTGTGCCCATTAGTTAATTTCTCATCAGTTCCCCTTCCTTACTCTTACCCACCCTAGTCTCCAATGTCTATTATTCCACACTGTGTCTACAAGTACACATTATTTAGCTCCCACTTTTTTTTTTGTTTTGAGATGGAGTCTTGCTCTGTTGCCCAGGCTGGAGTGTAATGGTGCAATCTTGGCTCACTGCAACCTCTGCCTCCTGGGTTTCAGTAATTCTCCTGCCTCAGCCTCCTTAGTAGCTGGGATTGCAGGCATGCAGCACCATGCCTGGCTAATTCTTGTATTTTTAGTCACGGCAGAGTTACACGTTGGCCAGGCTGGTCTTGAACTCCTGACTGCCGGTGATCTACCTGCCTGGGAGTAGGGAGCAAAGTGCTGGGATTACAGGCATGAGCCACCATGGCTGGCCTTAGCTCCTCACTTCCAAGTGAGACCATGTGGTATTTGACTTTCTGTTTCTGAGTTATTTCACCTAAGATAATGGCCTTCAGTTGCAAACATATTGCTGCAAAAGACATGATTTCATTCTTTTTTATGGCTGAGTAGCTAAAGTATCCCCTTCTTTAGCTGTGGGGATAAAAGCTGAGAATGAGAATTGTTTTCATGAGCTCTGGCCGCTGTTCCTGAGGTCAGGGAGCAAGGGCAACATAGGAGAGAACAAGCAAGAAAGGAGAAGGAAACAGAGTGGGAGGAAGGGAAGGAGAAAGGAAGGACAAGAAGCTGTTGATTGTGGGGCATTGGAGGGCATCAGGTGGGATCTTAGTTGACTTATGCTCTGGTTCCCGTTGCTGTTATTATCTAACCTTTGGCACAAGTGAAATACATGACAGTTTTCCAAATGTATTTCTCATTAAAGGGGATGCTGTTTGCCTTGGACTTTGGTAATGTACCCCAACTATAAGAGAGGTTCCTTGGCCGGGCGCTGTGGCTCACGCCTGTAATCCCAGCACTTTGGGAGGCCAAGGCGGGTGGATCACGAGGTCGAGAGATCGAGACCATCCTGGTCGACATGGTGAAATCCCGTCTCTACTAAAAATACAAAAAAAATTAGCTGGGCACAGTGGCGCGTGCCTGTAATCCCAGCTACTCAGGAGGCTGAGGCAGGAGAATTGCCTGAACCCAGGAGGTGGAGGTTGCGGTGAGCCGAGATAGTGCCATTGCACTCCAGCCTAGGTAACAAGAGGGAAACTCCGTCTAAAAAAAAAAAAGAGGTTCCTTAGTAATTCTTCTCACCTATCCCTCTTGGAAATTGGAAATTGGGTTGTGGATTTATTCTATATCTAATTGGCAAGTAAATTCTCTATTTGCTCTTCTGTTTGGAGAACCTTAAGCTCCATCTTTGAAAGATGGAAACCAGCGTGGAGGTCCTGGGAATGCCAGGGTGTCGTCTGACTTCTTCTTCTTTTTATTTTTTTGAGACAATCTTGCTCTGTTGCCAGGCTGGAGTGCAGTGGCCATCTCGGCTCACTGCAACCTCCGCCACCTGGGTTCAAGTGATTCTAGTGCCTCAGGTTCCCAAGCAGCTGGGACTACAGACATGCACCACCACACCCAGCTAATTTTTGTAGTTTTAGTAGATACAAAGTTTCACCATGTTGGCCAGGATGGTCTCTATCTCCTGACCTCGTGATCCACCCGCCTCGGCCTTCCTAAGTACTGGGATTACAGGCGTGAGCCACTTCTTTGGTTTCAGGGAAGAAGCTGAGGGAGAGTATCTGGCCTGCCTCTACTCCAGCCAGAGTCAGAACTAGGCAGAAGGTGATGGATGAAATTTCCTTACAGGGAGCAGACTTCTTTCTTTCTTTCTTTTTTCATTTTACAGTGAAATTGGAACAGTCCTGGGAAAATGGGACAGGTGTCTCCAGTCAAGAGACAGGGCTGTTTACCTAACTCCGAGGAGGGGCCCCGGGGAGGGGAAGTATTGATACCAAGAAAACTAAAATTTTCCGATCAAGAGGTCACCCCTGCAGGTTGGGGACCAGGGAACTGGAGCACGTGGGCCGCCCTCTGACAGGTGGACACCAGGAGTGCGGCGGGCAGGCCAAAGTACAGCTGGGAGATGGGAGTCGGGAGGGAATTCTTTGGGTTAGTTTTGGTAGCCCTTAGGAAAGCGGGTGCCTGCCCGCGGGAAAGCAGGTGAGCCCCTCCTTCGAGGGTACTGCGGAGCAGACGATCACTTTCCACTAAGCCTCTAGGAGGAGAGAGGGAGATGAGCGAAGGGGCCAAGCGTGAGCCAGGGTAGCCAGGCCAGCCAGCTCCACCGGCCGCTCCAGCCCAGCGCCGGGGCCCCCACAGGGCCGCCAAACACCCCTGGGAGTTTTGCTCGCAAAGGGACCACGAGGCAGCGGCTGGCGCGTCCTGCGCGCGCCCGCCTGGAGGCTCCCCGGCTTGCTCCTCCCGGGTCCGTCCCGAAACTGACGTGAATACGATTTGGTGCAATGCGAACGAGCTCCCGCCCGCCGCCCCGGTCGGGGGAGCTCCCGCCGCCGCCGCCGCCTGCATCCCAGCAGCCGCCGCCTGTAGCCATAGCAACCGGCCCCCACCCGCCCCGCGCCGCGCCGCGCCCCTCGGGTCCCCCACGACACCCGCCCCAGCGCGGGAAGGCGCCCCGCCCTCGGCGCCCCGCATCCGGCCGCCGCGCACCCCCGCCCGCTCAGCGCTTCCGAGCCGCGCAGAGGCGCCCCCTCCCGTCAGAGACGGGAAATCCCCAGCGCCCCCAGACTTGGCTCCGCGTCCAGCTCCCCGAGGGGCTGGGGTTCTCCCGCACGCGCCCCGCACCTGCCCGGGGCCCGCACCCGCCCTCGCCGGGGCTCCAGTGGGCGCGACGGCCGAGGCCCGGCGCTCCCGGGAGGGGAGCGGGACATCCCCGAAGGCGGCGCGCGGGAGGCGGGGAGCGGCTGGGGAGCACTGGGAGGGCGGGGAGCCCGCGGGAGGGGGAGGAGGGGGAGGAGGGGGAGGAGGCGCGAGAGTGGGGAGCGCGGCGGGAGGCGGGGAGGGAGCGGGAGGGAGGCAAGAAAGTAGCAGAAAGTGAGGCTGGCAGGCGGCGGCAAAGGAGCCGGCGCGCGGCGGCGGCAGGAAGTCTGTGCCCGAGAGCAGCAGAAATAAGAGCCAGGGAGGGACCGCGGCGGCGGCGGCGGCGAGAGCGAAAGAGGAAACTGCAGAGGAGGAAGCCGCGCCGCAGCCGAAGCTGCCCGGCTCTGCGCCCGGCATCCCCGCCGCCCCTGCGCCCGCGCCGCACCCCCGGCGCCCCCTCCCCAGCGCGCCCCCAGCCGCCCCTCCGCGCGGCGCTCGTCGGCCATGGCCCGGGAGAACGGCGAGAGCAGCTCCTCCTGGAAAAAGCAGGCTGAAGACATCAAGAAGATCTTCGAGTTCAAGGAGACCCTCGGAACGTAAGTGGGGACCGGGAAGGTGAGGGCGGAGGTGGCCGTGGCGGGGGCTGCACGGGCGGCTCCGGCTGCCACCGCCGCCGCCACCACCGCGGCGGGAACCCGGCCCGTCGCTGCGTCTTCATTGTCCCGTTCACGGCGCTGCGGAGCCCCCCGAGCGCGCCCGACGCGTGGGCCTGCGACCCCGGGGTGGGCTCCGTTCCCGGGAGGGGGAGGGGCAGCGCCGAGCTGTCAGGGAGCAGCCCACGCGGGCGGGAGACTTGCCACTTCCCCTGCCACCGCCGCCCTCTCCGTTGTCTTTTCCCCACGCGTGACTGTGGGCTGAGCATGGTGGGGATGGCTGTTTACCGGCTGTGTGCGTTTACTCGCGGTGTGCTTGGGCGCACCGTGTTGGCGAGACGTGGTCACGAGAAGATCAGTCTCCAGTCATTCCCATTTCTGTCCTCACATCATGTATTCCTATGGAATTGACATCTGCACGTACGAGGTGTAGGCAAGACTTTGGGTGGCCACGCGAGGATGGAAGGGAAGGGCTTCGCAAGGCTCATGGTCACACGTGGGCAGAGCCTCCCGGGAGGGTCTGTGCATTTCTCGTGGGCTCGGCCGCGCGAGCCGGGGAGCGCATCTCCAAGGGAGGGTTGTGCGCGTCGCTGCGCGGGCGGTGCTCTCTGGGCTGCTTTCAGTCCCATGCTGATGGCTGCGTCTCAAGGAAGCAGAAATAATCCGAAGTCGATGGCAGGAACGCTCCAAGCATGTGCTGCTCAGCTCGACTGCTGTTTCCTTTCTGCCTAGGAGTTGGGTCTTGTTTGTTTTGTTTTGGAGCAGCTCAGCATAGGTGGGGAGGCTGATAGTGAAAGAGAACCAGGACCTGCCGGATGAGTCTGAAGTTCAAATTATTTTCTTCCCTCATACGATCAGTGTTTGTTGTGGATCGGTATCTGTCAGTGTATGTGTATTCACGCACGGATGTGCAGTCTGAAGTGCACATTTTGCAGAGGTTCATGAAGGTGTTGGTTAGGCTGGGAAGAAGAGGTGGAGGTATTTCACGGGATAGATCAGCGTGCTGCTGGGTGCTCCTCCCTTCCTCCTTTTTTTCAGAGTGCTTGTTTTTGTGCTTGGTCTGTTTTTCCAGCACCACATTACCCAGATTGCTGTCGCCTCCAGGCTCAGGCTTTGCTGCTCTTCAGTTATTTTCCCTCACCCCCACACAGATCTGCAGCGGGGGTCCCCCGGAGGGAAGTTGTGAAGGTGGCGTTCCCAGCTCTGCTTGTGATTCACGAGAAAGGTGTAGCTGAGGACTAGAGTGGGGTCTCCCTGCTGTGGCTGCTGCCTTTCGGGGTGGGCACCTCTTTGCTAGCTTTGTTGAAATGAAAACAAAAAAGACGTACCTTTTTAATAAAGAAGGATTTGGGGTGTCCTCTCAGTGCAGCCAGGTAAGGGTTAGTTTGGGTCAAAACTTTCGAAGATTGCCACTGAGGTTTATTCGGGTTTGGGGTTGTGATTCTGAGATGCTCAAGTTACTGAGTAACAAGAAAGCGTGGCCTTTTCCTGTCATCCAGGCCCCGAGCTGTGGCCGCCGATGAGGATGAGGGGCTGTGAGAGCGTGGGGACCCACGAGTGCCTTCCTGTTCATGCCTTGTTCCCTACTGAACCCCCGACACTGGCTTCCAGCCTCTGGGTGACTGATGCACTGTCCCCTGACTGACGCCTGCAGCTGCACCTCTGCAGTGGCTGGCTGCTGAGGCTCGGCCAGCCTGTTTGAAGATGATTGCGGGTGGTTTTCACCTTGGGGAAAAATGGGGATTTGCCTTCTGGTGCCAGAGGACAGCTCTGGAAGAACAGCTTCTTGGACTCCAGCCTTGTTCCCTGTGCGCTTTGGGAATGGGTCTCTCTTAGGGTCCCAAAGCATTGCCTTCTGCCTGGGATGCAATTCTTTGCAAAGGAACTTCCCACTGTAGTGCCGGCAGGGGACCTAGAAGAGTGAAAGAGAAACAGTGCAATGATCAAGATGCTTTTACTCCACATAATAATCATGGTAATCATAGGTGATATTCTGAAATCTATACCTAGGACCAGGTATTATTCTACATGCCTTATGGGTATTAACTCATTTAAATCTCAGAGTAACCTATGAGGCAGGTATTTACCATTATACCCAATTTGCAAAAGAGAAAACTAAGGCGGCAGAGATATTATGTGAGCTGTCAAACCTTAGCTAGCTATTACATGGCAGAGCTGGTAACTTTTGATTATCAATACAGGGTTGACACACTTTATATGTTTTGTAATGGTAAATGCTTAGTAGATAATTTGACTTAACTTTAGTATTTGGAAATTGAACTTTAATATTAAAGTAAAGAAAACATAATGGGTGGGGCATGGGGGCTCACACCTGTAATCCCAGCACTTTGGGAGGCCGAGGCAGGCGGATCACTTGAAGTCAGGAGTTGGAGACCAGCCTGGCCACCATGGTGAAACCCCGTTGCTACTAACAATACAAAAATTAGCCGGGTGTGGTGTTTATAATTCCAGCTACTCGGGAGGCTGAGGCAGGAGAATCGCTTGAAACCGGGAGGCGGAGGTTTCAGTGAGCTGAGATGGCGCCACTGCTCTCCAGCCTAGGCAACAGAGTGAGACTCAGTCCCAAAAAACTAAAATGAAATAAATAAATAAGAAAGCATAATGATGGCAATCGTGATAGCATAATGTTATCTAAACTTGGAAGCATTTCAGAGCTTTTGGATTGCCATTATTTTGCCTTGGTGGACTTTCTAGAAGTGGTCCCCATTTCAAGATGCCTGCTCCACCCTGGGCCAGTGACCCTGGCCTGAGTCTTAATGTGGAGGTAACTTCTGGTCCCTACAGTGTGGATTTCGAGTCTGGGCGCTTCCCTTGTTTTGAATGAAATCTAACCCAAATGAAAGGCACCAGCAATTAACCACTGGCATTCATTTCCAAAATATGCATCAGTTCCAGTCACTACTTTTGCCCTGCTGTCACCATACATCTTTAAGATAGGAAGCCAGGAAAGCCCTGTAAGAAGCTTGGCTGTCAGCTCCCAGTGTTCACAGGCGTTTAAAATAAAGCATCGTAAAGGCCGCAGGTGCACTCACTTTGCCAGACTTTGTAATCTGATATCTGCTGCCTTATCTACATGTCTTGCCTCACAGAGCAGAGCATTTACTGTTGGAAGCTAAAGGGTCAAGCCTTGGTCTGTGTGGTTAGAGGGGGGCTAAATGGGAGTGAAGGTTGGCCCAGGGGGGTGGAAATGAGATTGAGGAAGCAAAGAGCAACGCAGAGAAAGGACTGGGCTTTGTGGTTTGGTCTGGGTTGTCTGACGCACCTCTGAGTCAGGTCTCAGGGAGAAACCTTTCAACCTGTACGCTTCAGTTCAGCTTCCTGTAAAAGGGAGTCCCAGAACATACCCATATCTCTGAATAAGATGGTGAGACTGAATTACTGTTTGTTAGCATGTTTTCAGACCCTTGGTGCACTATGAGAGCAAGTAAATATTACGTAATGGCAGATTATGAGGGGTACACATTTCTGTTGGTGGATTTGTTCATCTCTATTGTAGCTATCTTTCATTGATTTCTGAAGCAAAAAATAAAAAAATAAAAATAAAAAATAAAACCCCTAAAATACTACTTGGAGAAGCACATGGATGGGAAGAAAGCTTCGATGTGGTGTCCAGGAAGTACCCCAGACTCATCCAAGTCACTTCTTCAATTTCCAGGCTGTGAAATGCCTGTGAATGGGGAGGCCTGGGTACTCGGCACATTACAGAATGAGTCTCCCAACAAACCTCATTTCCCCTCGAGGACAGAACATGACATGCCCTAGAAAATGTATCTTCATCTCCGCGGGGTATGAATACATGTTTTTCATATAGACTGCACATTTGAAGTTGAAGTCATTCCTGTCTGTAGATGGCTGGACAAGGGACCGTGGAGGATTTGAGACTGGGTTCCAGGTCTGGCTCAGCCATGAGGCATTTTGTGGCCTGTGGGCTGCTTGGACATTGACCTACATTGCCTTTGCCCTGTCTCAGTTTCTTCATCTATAAAATCAAGGCAGGTTGCGGGGAGGGGAACAGGGAAGATGAAATCATTTCTTTCTTTTTTTTTTTTTTGAGATGGAGTCTCACTATGTCACCCAGGCTGGAGTGCAGTGATATGATCTTGGCTCACTATAACCTTCACCTCCCAGGTTCAAGTGATTCTCCTGCCTCAGCCTCCTGAGTAGCTGGCTAATTTTTTTTTTGAGACAGTCTCACTCTGTAGCCCAGGCCGGAGTGCAATGGTGTGATCTTGGCTCACTCTAACCTCCGCCTCCTGGGTTCAAGTGATTCTTGCGCCTCAGCCTCCCAAGTAGCTGGGATTACAGGCATGTGCCACCCGGCTAATTTTGTATTTTTAGTAGAGATGGGGTTTCACCATGTTGGCTAGGCTGGTCTCGAACTTCTGACCTTGTGATCTGCCCAGCTTGGCCTCCTACAGTGCTGGGATTACAAGCTTGAGCCACTGCACCTGGCTTAATTTTTGTATTTTTAGTAGAGACCGGGTTTCACCATGTTGGTCAGGCTGGTCTCGAACTCCTGACCTCAGGTCATCCACCTGCCTTGGCCTCCCAAAGTGCTGGGATTACAGGCGTGAACCACTGTGCCCAGCCCAACTTTCAATTGGCAACCCTAAGATTCTGTGGCTCCCTGTGTAAGGAGGGCACTTGCTTTTGTTCCCTAGGGGCATTCTTTGTGTGGCTAGGTGCAGCTCAATTCTGTTTGGAGGAATTTTTTTTTTTTTTTTCCAGGACAGAGCCTTGCTCTGTCACCCAGGCTGGAGTACAGTAGTGCAGTCATAGCTTACTGCAGCCCCAAACTCCTGGGCTCAAGTGATTCTCCTGCCTGAACCTCCCAAGTAGCTGGGACTACAGGTGTGTGCCATCATGCCTTGCTAATTTTTTAATTTTCTGTAGAGACAGGGTCTTGCTGTATTGCTCAGGCTGGTCTCAAACTCGGGGCCTCAAGTGATCCTCCCACTTTAGCCTTCCAAAGTGCTGGGATTACAGGTACAGGCCATTGCACTTGGCCCTGAGGGACATTTTTGTGACTGTACTAGTAGCAAAATGAGAGCTCGGGACCAGCACCCTGATTCCACTTCATGTCGATAGCTGTGTGTCTCCTTTTTCATTAAATGAGTGCCTGCTGCCTGCTGCTTTAGGAAGAGTATAAATAGAAGCTTCTGTGGGTCAAGCACCGTCTTTTCTCCCTTATCTCAAACTCCGCTTCTTAATCTGAAGTTGCCCATTAAATACACCTATTACGGACACAGATGATTGGTTTGTCTGAAAGTCCAGATGGAAAACAGACTCAACTTTTCTTTTTTGGGGTGTGTGTGTGTGTGTGTGTGTGTGTGTACGTGTGTGTGGTGGGGCAGAGAACGCACAGACACTTGCAATGGTTCATATACTTGGCTCATGGATTTCACTGCCATTTTTCTGGGGTTACTCAGAATTTGAGAGTTCATGAGAAGCATTTGGAAGAACGTTACCGAGAGAAAAGGAGAGATGGGAAGGCCCTAGACTTCTCCTCGAGGGTATCTCCACTGCAGTCTTCCTTAGACGTTTGGATTTCCCAGTCCTCTTGTTTTGAGGTGTGGTGTAAATTCAGCCTCTCATACATTTAAAGACATCAGTTGAACACCTGCTGTATTCTAGGCACCGAGGAGACGATGGTGAACAGATGAGAATGTCTGCTCTCCCAGAGCCACAGAAATCACAAGGGACAAAGAAGGGAAAGGAACAGCACATTGGAAGCTGCAGGTTAGGCAGGAACTGAGAGCCAAAGGGGATGTGTGGGGTGGGGCGATGGCAGCTTGAGGTGACGCTGGAATGCAGATCTGGAAGGGCTGTCTGAACATAGACTCTTCTAGTCAAAAGTGGCAGCAAGGGCAAGTGCCTGATGCGGGCGCCTGCCTGGAATTTTTTTTTTTTTTTGAGACAGGGTCTCGATCTGTCATCAGGCCAGAGTGCAGTGGCACGATCTTAGCTCACTGCAGCCTTGACGTCCTGGGTTACAACAATCGTCCCGCCTCAGCCTCCTGAGTAGCTGGTATTGCAGGCATGCATCACCACACCTGGCTGATAGTTTTTCTTTTTGTAGAGATGGGATCTTGCTTTGTTGCCCAGGCTGGTCTCGAACTCCTGATGTCAAGCTATCCTCCCACCTTAGCCTCCCAAAATGCTGAGATTATAGGTGTGAGCCACCATAACTGGCCATGCCTGGCATTTTTGAGGTCCAGTGGCTTCTAGGAGGCCATCCGGTCAAGGGGGAGGATAAGGGGAGCTAAGGTGAGAGACAGACGTGGGGAGGGAGCAGGCAGGTTGGCAAGGGCCTCTTAGGCTGCAGTGAAGACTCTGCCTTTCGCTGTAACTGAAATGGGGAACCTTGGAAGGTTTTGAGCACAGAAGTAACTTGATCTGACTTTCGCTTTTCATGATCCTGGGGTGGCTGTGCTGGCAGCAGATGGTTGGGGTTCAGGGACAGAAATGCAGAGATCAGTTAGGCTCCTAAAGTGACCCAGCTGAGGGGTAATGGGGTTTAGAATTGGGAAGCAGCCATGGAGGTGATGAGAAGTGGTTGGATTCTGGATGTGTGTTTTTTGTTTTGTTTTTGAGATGAAGTCTCACTCTGTCACCCAGGCTGGAGTTCAGGGGCATGATCTTGGTTCACTGCAGTCTCCGCCTCCCGGGTTCAAGTGATTCTCCTGCCTCAGCCTCCTGAGTAGCTGGAATTACAGGCGTGCCCGACCACGCCCACCTAATTTGTAGATGGGGTTTTACCATGTTGGCCAGTATGGTCTCGATCTCCTGACCTCGTGATCTGCCTGCCTCGGCCTCCCAAATTGCTGGGATTACAAGTGTGAGCCACCACGCCCGGCCAGATTCTGGATGTGTTTTAAAGGTAGAGCTGGTGGGAATTGCTGGTGGACTGGTGTGAGATTCTCCAGGGACCTGGGGTTGGAAGAAGGGTTCATTTGGTGCTTTTGTTCAGTATCCCCGAGAGTTTTCAGAGCACCTGCTCTGTCTGCACACTGGGGCTGCCCATGTGCAGGGAGGCTCTGGAAATACAGGGCGAGCTCACAGCCTTGGGCTTCTGGGCTCCCCTGGGGAGGGATTTCTGAGTTTGAAGGTGAAATTCTGGGAGGGACTTTGAGGTGCCTCCTCTTCTGTCACAGTGGGAAACGCCTGTGCTAGGCTGGAAATGTTAACAGCGAAAAGAGCTGTTTAACACTGCGTAAGTGCTGTTTTGTGCCTTTAGAATCATCAATAGAAAGAGCTGGATCACTTTGACAGGTGGGCCTTTAACCTCTGTCCAACTTGATTTGGCAATTTAAAGCCTGAGCATTTTTGGTGGGAAATACAATAAACATGAGAACTCTGACTACTCCTTTTCGTTGACAGGATGTTTTAGATATATTTTTTTGTTTTTTGTTTTGAAACCAGGTCTTGCTCTGTCACTCAGGCTGTAGGTAGTGGTGTCATCATAACTTACTGCTGCCTTGAAGTCGAATCCTCCCACCTCAGGCTCCTGAGTAGCTGTGACTACAGGCTCACACCACCATGCCTAATTTTGTTTATTTTTTGTAGAGATGGGGGTCACACTGTGTTGCCCAGGCTGGTCTCAAACCCCTGGGGTCAAGCGATCCACCTGCCTCAGCCGTCCTAAGTTCTGGGATTCCAGGCATGAGCCAACGTGCCTGTTCTAAAAGTTTTTCTTGATTGAAAAAGACAACAGGCTGGGCGCCGTGGCTCACACCTGGAATGCCAGCATTTTGGGAGGCTGAGGCGGGCCCATCATTTGAAGTCAGGAGTTCGAGACCAGCCTGGCCAACATGGTGAAACCCCTGTCTCTACTAAAAATGCAAAAAATTAGCCAGGCATGGTGCTGTGCACTGTAGTCCCAGCTACCCGGGAGGCTGAGGCAGGAGAATTGCTTGAACCCTGGAGGCGGAGGTTGCAGTGAGCTGAGATCACGCCATTGCACTCCAGACTGGGTGACAGAGTAAGATTTCAGCTCTAAAAAAAAATTAATAAATAAAATAAAGAGAACAAACTTCAGTGTCCTTATTGATTAGTAAAGTGAGACTTGGAAATGGGAGTTCTGGTTGGAGCTTGTTCCCAGAGAAGCTAATGACGACTGTGTCTCAAGTACATATTTCTGGTTCAAATTTGGCAACTGAATGGACAGTAATTAGTTTTGGCTGATGCCAGGTGGACATTTGTGTGCTCTCGGGAGGATTTCAGGGGTTAACTCGTTGAGTTTTTCTTTGGCTGGGTCTCTGTAAATCTCTTTAATCTTTCCTTTCCCCAAATAAATCTCCTTAAATCCCCTTCAATCTCTGTCCTCCTGCCTCTCCTTCTCTCTCCTCTGGAAGGGCTTAGGCATTGGTCCAGTGGAGATTTGTCACATTACTGGTCAACTGGCCCACCGGGGATATGTTTCTTTCTTTCTTTTTTTTTTGGAGACAGAGTCTCACTCTGTCACCCAGCCTGGAGTGCGGTGGTGCGATCTCAGCTCACTGCAACCTCCGCCTCCCGGGTTCAGGCGATTCTCCTGCCTCAGCCTCCCAAGTAGGTGGGATTAAAGGCACATGCCACCATGCCTGACTAATTTTTGTAATTTTGGTAGAGATGATATTTCACCATGTTGCCCAGGCTGGTCTTAAATGCCTCATGCCAAGTGATCCGCTCCCCTCGGCCTCACAAAGTGCTGGGATTATAGGCATGAGCCACTGCGCTCGGCCATTATGTTTCTTTAATTAATGAAGGACCTGTTTACAGGTGGCCACCGTGAAGCCTGGTGCCCGAGTCAGTGGACCCAAGGTCCACTGATGCAAAATGGCCAATTCTATGCTTATTTAGTCCAGGAGGACACTTGGACTTTGGGAAAGATTCCAGCCTGATCTCAGTTTATGTTACCTATGCCCCTTTGGCCTTCTGTGATAAGGGAGATCTCTTCTTTGGGCTAGTTTTTTTTTGTTTTAATTAGATTTCACTTGATTTTCTTTTCTTTTCTTTTTTTTTTTTTTCACTTATTATGCAGTGTATTGATCATTCAGGCTCCAGTTAGATCAAAGGTAACTTCCTAATACACGCCATAGGTCAAGTTCATTTTATACCTTCAGCTATCTGTTCTCCATGTCTTGTGCAGTTTTTCCAAATCTTTCGCAGGACTTAGAAATGGAGAGTTTCCAGCCTGGAGTGCTGGCTCATGCCTGTAATCCCAGCACTTTGGGAAGCTGAGGCAGTTAGGTCACCTGAGTTCAGGAGTTCAAGACCAGCCTGGCCAATATGGTAAAACTCTGTCTTTACTCAAAAATTAGCTGGCATGTGGTGCATGCCTCTAATCCCAGCTACTTGGGAGGTTGAGACATGAGAAACACTTGAACCTGGGAGATGGAAGTTGCAGTGAGCTGAGATTGTACCACTGCACTTCAGCCTGGGCAACAGAGTGAGACTGTCTCAAAAAAAAAAAAAGAAAGACATGGGGGATTCTGTCTCCTGGTTAACACTAAACCTTGAGGGTAAGCCTTTCATAGGGTATATTTGCTGAGGCCAGGTAGGGGAGGCAATATAACGTGACTGAAAGATCGTTCTGGTACAAGCATTCATAGCTGAATGCCTCTGGATAGACTCCTTAATCTCTCTGAGTTTAAGAGGGAGACAGGAGTTGCTGCCTCGCGGGATTGTTATAAGGATTCAGTGACATGTGTGAGGTACCTGGCACATAACTGGGGTTGAATGTATGGTAACTGTCATCAAGCGGTAGTTGCCTCCAGCAGCCAAGGTTGACTTTGCTTGGACATTTGGGGCCAGTTCCAGTGGGGAAGAACATGTCAGTATCTGTTGGAAATTGATTTTTGGAAGCTCTTGATGCACATAGGCATGATGGTGCATATTTAACCTTGCCCGAAACTGATTTAAGAAACCATAAACAGTTCTTCAATCAGCCAGGGAAGAACAGTCCACAGCTGTTCTTCCTGGTACAGTGAGTAGCTAAGAACATAGACTGGGAAGTTACACAGATATGGGTGGAAATCCTGGGTCCACAGCTTCCTAGCTGTATGGCTTTGGGCCAATTATTTTACCAGTCTGAGCCTCACGTCCTCATCTGTAAAACAGGATAACACTCGGACCTAATGTGAGGCTTGTGGTGAAGATGAAACGAGGGTGCGTGCGAACCACTGAGAGCAGCGCGTGTCATGTGGGTGTGTGCACGGTAAATGCCCGCTCTCTCTCATTTGTCCCTGCTCTTCAGAGGCCATTTGCACAGATTTGGAAGGCATGCTGAGCCATTCAACATTTGCTCCCAACAGGGGTGATTAGTTCATGTAATGCTAGCATTAAGCAAAAGACTCTCCCTGAAACATCCTCTGGCCCAGCTTTGGCGCTGGACTGACCTAGTTAGCTGTGTGTCCCAGGCTCAGCCCTCCCTCTGGTTAGCTCCTCCTCATTTTTTCCTCTGCACCTCTCCCTGCACCCTTAGCTGGTTTTAGAACATCTGTCCCCCTCTCCATCAGCCTGGGCAACAGTGCCTTCTCAATGTGTGGAGGTCTGCAGGCAGACTGTGGCTTTTCTTTGATTCGATGTGCTTTTCTTGGGAAACTGCTTCAGTCTTTCTGCTTTGTTTCTTACTGAAACTCGTGTTGATTTGAGGACTCAAGTAACTTCCTTACAGTGTGAACCATCATGGAGTTTCGTAGTTTAAAACCTATAGATACTGAATTTATTTTAATGCTAGAGTATTTAAAAATGGCAGCATGCATATGTATATACCATGTAAGAACATGTATTTATTTAAAATATCCTTCTGGGGGATTTTTGCATGGGAGGTGGGAGAAGATCTCAAAAGCTTTCAATGTCCCAGGTCACAGGATGTTAGCATAACATGTAGGGAGTGAATTTCCAAATCGGGCATGATTCCTTCTCTTGACCTGTCCATTTCAGTTCCTTTGCAGTCACACAATATCCAGGGTCATGATTTATTGGTGCTTCTATCACAGGCTGAGCAGAGGAAGAAAAAGCTCCTCCAACTGAAAGTAGTCAATATTTCTAGTTGTTGAGAGGACCTGTCTCTGTCTTTCATGACCACAGCACAGATCACTGAAATTGGTTTTACAATAAATTGGATTTGGTGCCATAAATGGAATCCTAAAGGTATCGTATTAAATAAAACCTCAGACAGTTTCTGATGTTCAAGTGACAGTCCCGCCCGCCTCCCCAACACAACCCTGTCCCCTGGTACAAGGCCCAAAGTGTTGTGAAAAAGAAAAACCCTAAACCTGTGCAGCTTTGGAAGAAGTGTGGATGGGGAAAGAGAAGTCGGACAAAGCCAGGAGGTATCGTGGAGCGGCTGGCAGGCCAGTGTCCCCCGCCCCTAAGTGTCCTCCCATTTATGAGCTGATACTTCCTTAACCTTGAGAAAAGACTGCTTCAAACTTGCCTTAAAACTTGACAAGATATAAATACCTCGAAATAGGTTGAGAGGCTGCCAGTCATTTACGATGTAAGTGATTTTAAGGAAAGAACATTTTCTCAAGGCTTAATTAGCATTTGAATGGGAGGCAAAAGGGAGAAGAAGTACTTTCATTCCTGGGAGGCTCAAATCGGTGGCAAAGTGAGGAGTTAGGGCTGAGTGAGGCCAGTGGGAATGATGCACTGGGGCTCTGGGAAAAGGACTCTCAAACCAACCTACATCAACTGTTGCAAAATTGGGCCCTAAAATGTCCTGGGCTCTGGAAAGGGAGGCTGCTGTGTTGTTGCCTCTCCCATCTTTCCTTCTTCCTCCAGGGCCAGGGCAGGAGTTCAGAGACCGTAACAGCTCTGCGACACCCAGGCGTCTGACACCCAGGCGTCTTTAGGTCGGAATAGGATCCAGGTCACCATTGAAAAATTCCACTTCTGTAAGAACATGTGCCTCAGACAGCAACAACAGCAATAACCACAAGCTTTCAGTGGCAGTCTTGGGATGTACTTTGCATATGAATTGGGGACAGCCAGCATTTGGCAATAACGTACAAGAATTATGCTCCTTGGATTTTTGGTGTGTGTTAGCATGGTCAGTTAAAAACGGAGTTTGGGGCCCTAGTCGTGATGGACAGTGTTGGCTTTCTGTGGCCCTTTCAGCTTCTTTGACAAATGGATATAGTATTTAATATAATAATAAGACTTCATATTTGACTTTTTTTTTTGAGAAGGAGGCTCACTCTGTTGCCAGGCTGGAGTGTAGTGGTGCAATCTTGACTCACTGCAACTTCTGGCTCCTAGGTTTAAGTGATTCTCCTGCCTCAACCTCCCAAGTAGCTGGGATTACAGCACCTACCACCATGCCTGGACAATTTATATATTTTTAGTACAGGTGGCGTTTCACCACCTTGACCAGGCTGGTCTCGAACTCCTGACCTCTGATGATCTGCCCTCCTCGGCTTCCTCTCTCATGTACTTTAAATCATCTCTAGATTACTTGTCATACCCGATATAATGTAAATGTTATGTACATAGTTGGAACACTGTATTCTTTCGAGAATACTGACAAAAAGGCTGTATATGTTCAGTACAGACACAATTTTTTTCCCCTAAGCATTTTTCTTTTTTTTGTTTTTGAGATGGAGTTTCGCTCTTGTTACCCAGGCTGGAGTGCAATGGTGTGATCTCGGCTCACCGCAACCTCCGCCTCCTGGGTTCAGGCAATTCTCCTGCCTCAGCCTCCTGAGTAGCTGGGATTACAGGCACGCGCCACCATGTCCAGCTAATTTTTTGTATTTTTAGTAGAGATGGGGTTTCACCATGTTGACCAGGATGGTCTCGATCTGTTGACCTCATGATCCACCTGCCTTGGCCTCCCAAAGTGCTGGGATTACAGGCTTGAGCCACCGCGCCCGGCCAAGTATTTTTCTTTGAGACAGTTTCACTCTGTTGCCCAGGCTGGAGTGCAGTGGCATGATCTCGGCTCACTGGAGCCTCCACCTACCAGGTTCAAGCGATTCCCCTGCCTCAGCCTCCCCAGTAGCTGGGATCACGGTGTGTGTCACCACACCCGCATAATTTTTGTTATTCATTTGTGTGTTAATGGACACAGGTTGCTTCCAGCTCTTGGCTGTGGTGAATTGCACTGCTGTGAACATGGTGCGCAGGTGTCTGAGTGCCTGCCTGCAGTTCTTTTGGGTATATATCCAGAAGTGGAATTGCTGGATTGGATGGCCATTCTAGATTTCATTTTTTGAGGAACTGCCATACTGTTTTCTACAGCTGCTTGATGTTTTGCAGTTTGCAATGTGGTTTTGGCATCCGTGATTCCTTCTGACTCTTGGTGAGCGAGCAGCAGTTCCTGACCTCATTTAACAGATAAGGACATGGAGAGTCAGAAGGGTAAAATGACTCAGGTGAAGAGGTTGCTAAGGAGCATGTGGAAAGTTAGGAGTCTCCTGGCTCTGGTGCTCATTCTCTTTTTTTTTTGAGATGGAGTCTTGCTCTGTTGCTTAGGCTGGAGTGCAGTGGCACGATCTCGACTCACCGCAACCTCCATCTTCTGGGTTTGAGCGATTCTCTTGCCTCAGCCTCCCGAGTAGCTGGGATTACAGGCATGCACCATCACACCTGGCTAATTTTTTGTATTTTTAGTAGAAACGGGGTTTCACCATGTTGGTCAGGCTGGTTTTGAACTCCTGACCTCAGGTGATCTGCCTACCTTGGCCTTCCAAAGTGCTGGGATTACAAGTGTGAGCCACCGCACCCGGCCATCATTCTCTTTTTATCAGGCTGCTAACATCAAGCTGGTTAGTGGAGTCAATGGATAGAGACGTCTGACTGATATTTTAAAGAAAGCCAAATCTCTCCCTCTGTGCATGTATGTGTTATGGTATGGGAAGGAGCCATTGGAGTCAGCTGTGGGCTAATAAACTGGTCTTGGTGGGAGGGAAGTTCTGATTTGTAGCATTTGCTAATTTCCATGGTGTAAATACTCCCATCTGGTAGGATTCGAAGCTCCCTATGGTTTAACAACCTACTTGCAAAATTCCCGACTTAGGCAGACTCTTGGGAGTCCCTGGGAGGTGGCTGTGGCATCCTTCTGAAGGAAGCAGAGGTCAGGAGGTCTGGGCTTGAGTCCCAGCTCTGCCATTTAAGAACTGTGGAATGGGCCGGGCATGGTGGCTCATGCCTGTAATCCTAGCACTTTGGGAGGCCGAGGCGTGTGGATCATCTGAGGTCAGGAGGTCGAGAACAGCCTGGCCAACATGGTGATACTCCATCTTTACTAAAAATACAAAAATTAGCCGGGTGTGGTGGCGCACACCTGTGATCCCAGCTACTTGGGAGGCTAAAGCAGGAGAATCACTTGCACCTGGGAGGCGGAGGTTGCAGTGAGCTGAGATCACGCCATTGCACTCCAACCTGGGCAACAAGAGTGAAACTCTGTCTCAAAACAAAAAACAAACTGTGGAATCTTGGTTTTATCCTCACTTGGTCTTTTTTTTTTTTTTTTTTGAGACTGAGTCTTGCTCTGTCACCCAGGCTGGAGTGCAGTGGCACAATCATGACTCACTGTACCCTCTGCCTCCCAGGTTCAAGTGATTCTCCTGCCTCAGCCTCCTGAGTAGCTGGGATTACAGGTATACACCATCACACCTGGCTGATTTTGTATTTTCAGTAGAGCTGGGGTTTCACTATGTTGGCCAAGCTATTCTTGAACTCCTGACCTCAAATCATCGATTTACCTCAGCCTCCCAAAGTGCTGGGATTACAGGCGTGAGCCACTGCACCAGGCCTGTCCTCTCCGAGTCTTGATGACCTTGTGTGTCAAATGAGGTTAATGACACTTGCTTACCTTCTAGACTTTTTATAAGTGATAAGGAATGTGTGATGCTTGGCATATATTAAAGGCCTAATGTTAATAGACACAGGAGGAATTATGATGTTATGAAGATTATAGCTTTAAAAATGCTTCCTTCTTGGCCGAGTGTAGTGCCTCATGCCTGTAATTCTAGCACTTTGGGAGGCAGAGGTGGGTGGATCACTTGAAGTCAGGAGTTCGAGACCAGCCTGGCCAACATGGGTGAAACCCCGTCTCTGCTGAAAACTATAAAAAATTAGCCAGGCGTGGTGGCACATGCCTGTAGTCCCAGCTACTCGGGAGGCCGAGGTGGGAGAATTGCTGGAACCCAGGAGCCGGAGGTTGCAGTGAGTCGAGATTGTGCCATTGCACTCCAGTCTGGGCAACAGAGCGAGCCTCTGTCTCAAAGAAAAGAAAAAAAGGGTTTCCTTTTCCTCACCGTCAGTGTCACATTCACCTCTTGAAACCTAGTTGTTATCTTTTGGGCAGGCTTCCTGTGGACCTTGGCTCAGATGTTGACCTTGAACCTGAAACTTATCAACACAAACCCCAAAGTTTCACAGTCTGTTTTCTCTGGCTCTATTTGAGTGTTGTTACATTGTTTTCATTTTTGGTTTTTAAGGGATTGGTGCCTTAAGAAAAATTTAAAAGAAACTTAGAACAGCAACATGTTATCCTTGCAGAGAATTTGAAAAATATGGAAAAACCTAGGGAAGACAGTAAGAATCAGCTGTTAGGCCAGGCGTGGTGGCTCATGCCTGTAATTTTAACACTTTGGGAGGCCGAAGTGGGCGGATCACTTGAGGCCAGGAGTTTGAGACCAGCCTGGCCAACATAGTGAAACCCTATCTCTACTAAAAATACAAAAAAATTAGCCGGGCCTGGTAGCACATGCCTGTAATCCCAGCTACTTGGGAGTCTGAGGCGGGAGAATTTCTTGAACCCGGGAGTCCAGGGTTCCAGTGAGCTGAGACTGCGTGACTGTACTCCAGTCTGGGTGACAGAGCAAGACTGTGTCTTAAAAAAGAATAAAAAAAGAGTCAGTCATTGGCTGGATGGATCCTGGGCATTGAGTCCTTCTGGGGCACTGGGGGGAGATCTTGGGAGAAACCCCAGAGATTAGGGGTGGGGTTAGACCTGTGGCCTGGGGGGGGTGTGGTTCTGCACTAACTCGAGGTATTTCAGTATGCAGGGGGTGTGCCTGAATCACTGTGAACCTGTTGAGAATTGGCTGTGGATATAGCGGTGGCTTTGACCCCTGTAAGCTGTAGTCTTTGTGAGCTCTGTGGATGTCGGATGTAGTGTGTCAGTATTTTTGTGTAGCTTGGCAGTGATGGTGGTGGTGATGGCATTGCTTGGCTTCTTCTCACGGTCACCATCTATCTATCCTCATGACCACTTCTAAACACATCCCCAGAATCAGCAGTGGGACAGTTCCTGCCGCCAAGATGAGACCCGACTCCACACACTTCCAGCGAGCTAATTATACTTGTGAGAAAAAGGAGATAAAAAATATTCATATCCCAGTGTGGCTGACGCTCCCTGCTTAGGGTAAGAGACAGGAAGCCAGCTTCTGTGTTGCTTCGTGACATAAAATAAATACTGTTACACGCACAGTCCTGCCTTCTGCTAAGCTGCAGATGCCCCAAAACTTGAAGCCAGCCCCTCTTCAGAATGCAGTCTTTGGAAGTTCTTGAGGTTAGAACAGCGGTTCTCAGGGACCAGGGACCAGTTTCGAGGAAGACAGTTTTTCCGTGAACCGGGGGGAGGGGATGGTTTCGTCCTGATTCAAGCGCGTTGTGTTTGTTCTTCACTTTATTTCTAGTGTTATTACATTGTAACATCTAATGAAATAATTCTACAACTCGACATAATGTGGAATCAGTGGGAGCCCTGAGCTTGTTTTCCAGCAACTGGACGGTCCCGCCTGGGGGTGGTGGTAGACAGTGATGGATCATCGGGCATTAGATTCTCATAAGGAGCGGGCCACCTAGATCCCTTGCAGCGCAGTTCACAGTGGGGCTTGTGTTCTGATGAGAATCTAATGCCACTGCTGACTAGACAGGAGGCGGAGCTCAGGCAGTGATGCGGGTGATGGGGCATCTACAGATGAAGCTTTGCTTGGTTGCCAGCTGTTCACCTCCTGTTCTGCAGCCCAGTTCCTAGCAGGCCACAGTCTGGTACTGGTTCATGACCTGGGGGCTGGGGACTCCTTGGCTTAGAAGGTGAGGTCTTTGGGGCCAGGCGTGGTGGCTCACGATTGTAATCCCAGAATTTGGGAGGTTGAGGCAGGCAGATCACTTGAGGTTAGGAGTTCGAGACCAGCCTGGCCAACATGGTGAAACTTCGTCTCTACTAAAAAATACAAAAATTAGCGGGGCATGGTGGCGGGTGCCTGGAATCCCAGCTACTTGGGAGGCTGAGGCAGGAGAATTGCTTGAACCCAGGAGGTGGAGATTGCAGTGAACCTAGATTGCTCCAGCTTGGGTGACAGAGCAAGTCTCTGTCTCAAAAAGAAGTGAGGTCTTTGTAACTTAGATGATCAGCTAGACTAGCTCTCTGTGAAACAGGTGTATTGAGATGACGTGAATGGCCCGGGACCCACAGTTAATCTCCGTCACCTCCAGGCCTGGGCTTTGGCCATGTCATCTTCCTGTTGTGTTATGGAAAAGGATGTGCACTGCGGTCATTAGGAGGAGTCATGACAGAGCACCAACAGAGGGCTGGTTAGCAGAGAAGACGTAGTCGGCGCTGGAGGTTGGGTGGCCTCAGCCATTGTGTCTCTATTCCTTTGTTACTTGCTTTGTGGATGCAAAAGGAGTTCTCGAGAATGTGTCTGGCTCCTGAGGAAGTAGGAGCTGTGGGCAGTTGGTGCCCTTGCTCCTCTGCTTGCCTTCCCCCTGCCTGCTGAGGATCCAGGCCATGTGTCCCTAAGTAGGTGACAGGGAACCAATTCAGGCAGCAGAGAGCAGAGGACAGGCGCCTCCGATCCCCACAGGGTCTCTGCAAAGACCTGACTTAGGATTATCCTGTGCTGTGGCTACGTAGAGGCTTTCCCAGGCCCCAGCAGAGCCGGCCTCACACACAGGCAGTGCCTCCCTCGGGTGGGATATCTTTGTGTTTAATACATGTTTGTGTCTGGGTGTGGCGGCTCACGCTTGCAATCCCAGTGCTTTGGGAGGCCGAGGCGGGCGGATCTAGCTTGTTGTGAGGTTTTGTTGCAATAACAAGAATAATAATGATTACAGGTTGGGCACAGAGGCTCATGCCTGTAACCTCAGCACTTTGGGAGGCCCAAATCACGCCACTGCATTCCAGCCTGAGTAAGACCCTGCCTCAAAAAAAAAAAAAAAAAAAAGGGTTATAACACATGTCACAGATTACAGGTGACCTGTAATGAAAGGGCATTGATTTTAATTTTTTAGGCAGGTAGGCGTTACACCCCATCATGTGTTAACTCCCGAGGAAAGACCTCTCTGTGACACCTTCAGGAATACCATTACAGATTTTATTCCTTCGGCCTACAGCATTTTCTGAAGTATAAAATATTAGGCACTCCTAGCAATGTATACATCATTGGGAAGGAATTTATCTTTTGTAGGAGTGAGCCTGGAGAAAGAGATGGGAGAGAGAACTTGAAATCACAAAGGGTTGGACTAGAATTAAAGGGTGGCAGTCATGTTGATTGTGCCAAAGAGGAGGTCAGAGGCGGGTAAAGTCAGCCAGAGTCATAGCATTCATTCATTCGTCTGTTTGTTTGTTCATTCCGTGAACAGTTTTGAAGGCTCACTGTGAGAAATTGTGAGAGACTAGTATTTCTGTCTCTGTGAGCTCTGTGATTCTTTTTTTTTTTTTTTTTTGAGACTAGGTCTTGCTCTGTCACCCAGGCTGGAGCACAGTGGTGTGGTGGTAGCTCATTGCAGCCTCGACTTCCTAGGTGATGAAGCCATCCTCCTGCCTCAACCTCCCTAGTAGCTGGGACTATAGGTGTATGCCACCTTGCCTGGCTATTGTTTTTTTAATTATTATTATTTTTTGTAGAGATGGGTTCTCTCTTTGTTGTCTAGGCTGGACTGGAACTCCTGGCTTCAAGCTGTCCTCCTGCCTTGGCCTCCCAAAGTGCTGGGATTACAGGAGTGGGCTGCCACATTCAGCCTGATCGTGGTGATTCTGATGGTCTCTGTGGAAGCTCATGGGAAGAAGAATGGGATTTGTCTTCCTGTTGGGGGCACTGATCTTGCTGCCACGTCTGTTGTGCAGGTGGCCTAGGTGAGGGAGGGGCTCTGCCTGCTTCATGTGGTGGCCCTGCCTTGGCTGGTTAGACACCTAGGTAGTGTCATAAAAGGTCATGGTGGCCTCTTTAGGACATTGACCCCTCCTCCTGCTGTCAGTGGTGGCTGTCCCCTCATAGGAATTCTCTTTTTTTTTGAGATGGAGCTTCACTCTGTCACCCAGGCTGGAGTGCAGTGATGTGAGCTCAGCTCACTGCAACCTCTGCCTCCTAGCTTCAAGTGATTCTCCTGCCTCAGGCTCCCGAGTAGTGGGGATTACAGGTGCACGCCACCATGCCAGGTATAGTTTTTATTTTTAGTAGAGAGGAAGCTTCACCATGTTGGCCAGGATGGTCTTGAACTCCTGACCTCAAGTGAGGTAAAGTCCACCTTGGCTTCTTAAAGTTCTGGAATTACAGGCATGAGCCACTGCATCCAGCCAGGACTTTGGAGAACTGAGAGACAGATCCCACAGCTACAGGACAGGACAGGACAGGACAACAAAACCCAAAACCAAACCATCAGATAGGATGGGTTGAGTCCCCTCCATGCCAGGCACTCAGTCCTGGTGAACAAAACATGGTTCTTGCCCTGAGGGAGCGTTTTAGGGAGACAGTAAAACATGTCATTCCAGTTCAGTGTGACTGCGCAGTGGTAGAAGGTTACCTCACTGGGGCTGGGGCTCAGGGACAGCTGGGCTGTTGCCTAAGAAAGTTCCAGAAGTCAGAAATTAGATAGCATTGCTCAATGAGTGTATAATGAGCTGCTGTGTGCCAAATAGGATGCTGGCCTCTGTAAGATAAAGGAATATGTAATTTTAATAATATAGTTAAATAGCATTATTAAAACTATGTATTGGTTGGGCGTGGTTGGTCAGGTGTGGTGGCCCACGCTTGTAATTCCAGCATTTTGGGAGGCTGAGGCGGTTATATCACTTGGGGTCAGGAGTTCAAGACCAGCTTGGCCAATATGGTGAAACTCTGTCTCTACTAAAAATACAAATATTAGCTGGGCATGGTGGTGCGTGCCTGTAATCCCAGCTACTCAGGAGCCTGAGGCAGAAGAATGGCTTGAACCCAGGAGGAGGAGATTGCAGTGAGCTGAGATCACACCACTGCACTCCAGTCTGGGTAACAGAGTGAGACTTTGTCTAAAAAATAAGCATTACGTTATTAATATATTAAATATAAGATTGTTAATTCTATTATTTATTAATAGTATTTAATAGTCATAATAGCAGATATTTACTGAGCATTTACCAGGTGTTAGATACTGTGGCAACTGCCACCTGAAACATGGTCAGCGATACATGGACTGCATGTGTGACCGTGGCGTCCCGGGACGATTATAGTGGAGCTGAGACATTCCTGTTGCCTTGTCACTGTCATGATGTGTGACGTCGTGCATTACTCATGTTTGTGGTGATGCTGCGGTCAACATACCAACTGCATGGTACTGTGTGGTACCTAATGCTTGATAGTTCCGTGTTATAAGGTACTGTGTGGTACCTAATGCTTGATAGTTCCGTGTTATAAGGTACTGTTTGGTACCTAATGCTTGATAGTTCCGTGTTATAAGGTACTGTGTGGTACCTAATGCTTGATAGTTCCGTGTTATAAGGTACTGTGTGGTACCTAATGCTTGATAGTTCCGTGTTATAAGGTACTGTGTGGTACCTAATGCTTGATAGTTCCGTGTTATAAGGTACTGTGTGGTACCTAATGCTTGATAGTTCCGTGTTATAAGGTACTGTGTGGTACCTAATGCTTGATAGTTCCGTGTTATAAGGTACTGTGTGGTACCTAATGCTTGATAGTTCCGTGTTATAAGGTACTGTGTGGTACCTAATGCTTGATAGTTCCGTGTTATAAGGTACTGTGTGGTACCTAATGCTTGATAGTTCCGTGTTATAAGGTACTGTGTGGTACCTAATGCTTGATAGTTCCGTGTTATAAGGTACTGTGTGGTACCTAATGCTTGATAGTTCCGTGTTATACGGTACTGTTTGGTACCTAATGCTTGATAGTTCCGTGTTATAAGGTACTGTGTGGTACCTAATGCTTGATAGTTCCGTGTTATAAGGTACTGTGAGGTACCTAATGCTTGATAGTTCCGTGTTATAAGGTACTGTGAGGTACCTAATGCTTGATAGTTCCGTGTTATAAGGTACTGTGTGGTACCTAATGCTTGATAGTTCTGTGTTACAAGGTACAGACCGTGTTACTGGTTTATGTATTTGCTATGCTGTACTTTTTATTGTTACTTTAGAGTATACTCCTTCTACTTATTTAGATAAAAACAGTCAACGGTAGAACAGCCTCAGGCAGGTCCACCAGGAGGTATCCAGATTTTTAGGCACTTGGCCTAAAAAATCTTTTACACAGTTTTGCTATCATTGTTATCGTAGGAGATGGCAGCTCTGTGCGTGACTCTTCCCCTGAGGACCTTCCAGTGGGACGACAAGATGTGGAGGTGGAAGGCGATGATACTGATGGTCCCAATCCTATGTTGATCTAGGCTAATGTGTGTGTGTGTGTGTTTTGTTTTCCTTTTTTGAAGTGGAGCCTCACTATGGTGCCAGGCAGTGGTGTGATCTTGGCTCACTGTGACCTCCGCCTTGGCCTCCCGAGTAGCTGGGATTACAGGTGTGCACCACCATGCCCGGCTAATTTTTATATTTTTAGTAGAGATGGGGTTTCACCATGTTGGCCACGCTGGTCTGGAACTCTGACCTCAGATGGTCCACCTGCCTCGGCCTCCCAAAGTGCTGGGATTACAGACGTGAGCTACTGCACCTGGCCTAAAAAAATCTTTTACATTGTGTGTGTGTATATGTGTGTGTGTGTGTTTGTGTGTGTGTGTGTTTTGAGGCAGAG
Source organism: Callithrix jacchus (assembly GCF_049354715.1). Lineage (NCBI taxonomy): Eukaryota > Metazoa > Chordata > Mammalia > Primates > Cebidae > Callithrix > Callithrix jacchus. The sequence goes on from NC_133508.1 coordinate 13,529,455, forward strand.
TCTGGTTCTATAATCTGGCTGGAGTGCAGTGGTGCGATCTTGGCTCACTGCAACCTCTGCCTCCTGGGTTCAAGCAATTCTCCTACCTTAGCCTCCTGAGTAGCTGGGATTGCAGGCGCCTGCCACCATGCCCAGCTGATTTTTGTATTTTTAGTAGAGATGGGCTTTCTCCACATTGGTCAGGCTGGTCTGTGACTTGTGACCTCAGGTGATCTGCCTGCCTCGGCCTCCCAAAGTGCTGGGATTACAGGCGTGAGCCACTGCGCCTGGCCCTCTCTGCCTTTATTCTTTCAGTTTTCAACTCATACTCTTGAGCGTCAATTTTCCTATATTTTTCTATTTTTAGAAATAATTTTTTGGAGATGGGGACTCTCACAATGTTGCCCAGGCTGGTCTCAAACTCCTGGCCTCAAGTGATCCTCCCACCTTGGCCTCCCAAAGTGCTGGGGTTATAGGCGTGAGCCACTCACTGTGTCTGATGTGTTTTGCTCTTGGGAGAATTTCCTCTGATGCAGCTGAAAGCTTCTTGAGAGCAGGGGACACTTTCTTGCATGTGATCTCTTTCACATGATTTTCCAAAATACCTCACACGCTGAGTAATGGATGGTGAGTTTATTTGGTTCTGTTTTAAAATCCCGAGTAACGGAATTGTCTCCACAGTGGTTTAGAGAGCCTGCTTTTCTAAATGTTTTTGTTACTGATAAGTTCTTGAGAACATTCCCCCTCTACTTTCTTCCTCTGGATTTTGTCTCTGTAAATCATCCCCGTCTTCCATGTGAGGGTTGCTCACTGTGTGCGTGGATTAGCTGCAGTGAGTGTCTAATCTGCGGGGCGTTGCCCTGCCTCCCCCTTGCCTGTTTATAGGACCTTTTCCTTGGATACCGCCTTGCTGTGCTTGGGAAAGGGTGAGTTGTCAGGGAACTGCCATTAGGATCCTGCTTTAGTGCTGCGGCTACTCCAAAAAAGACTCTCGCCCAGTAATGGCCCAAAGCTGAACATAAATGACATTTGGCTTCTTCTGTCCTTCCATTCATTGGGTATCCCAGGTGGGCTGTGTCCTGGGGTATCCTGCTGAATGCCATTACTCTATTACTTCCTTGTTGGGATTTCCCGTCTCAAACATGGCTTGTTGTGGTCTTGACATTATTTATGGGAAGCAGCGTGTATTTGGCGATTTTCTTTTTTTATTGAGACGAAGTCTCAGGCTGGAGTGCAGTGGTGCAATCTCGGCTCACTACAATCTCCACCTCCTGGTTCAAGTGATTCTTCCACCTCAGGCTCCCAAGTAGCTGGGACTCCAAGCGCACATCACCACACCTGGCTAATGTTTTTGTATTTTTTTAGGAGAGACTGGGTTTCACCATGTCAGCTAGGATAGTCTCGATCTCTTGACCTCATGATCTGCCTGCCTTGGTCTCCCAAAGTGCTGGGATTATAGGTGTGAGCCACTGTGCCTGGCTGGCGATTTTCATTTTTTACCCGTATAGATTGTTCCCCTTTGCAGTTTTATGATTTTTGGTCCGTATGCTGATTTCTCCAAAATCAGAGCATGCAGCTGTGCACAGTGGCCCATGCCTGTAATCTCAGCACTTTGGAAGGCTGAGGTGGGCGGATCATTTGAGGCCAGGAGTTCGAGACCAGCCTGGCCAACATAGTGAAACCACGTCTCTACTAAAAATACAGAAGTCAGCTAGGTGTGACGGTAGGCTTCTGAAGTCCCAGCTACTCCTGAGGCTGAGGCAGGAGAATGACTTGAATCTGGGAGGTGGAAGATTGCAATCAGCTGACATCATACCACTGCATTCCAGCCTGGGCAACAGAAGGAGACTCTAAATGAATGGATGAATGAATGAATGAATGAATGAATGAATGAATAACATGGCTATGGTGTTTGGATTTCTCCTTGGCACTGGGTACTTCCTTAGAGACTTGTTGGGTCCTTTACCCAGTCAGCATTCCTGTGGCTTAAGTACTATTTGGCAGATGAGGAGAACAGACTGGCCACATTACTAAAAGAATAACTCACAGGGCCGGGATTTGAACCTAGAGCTGTGTGAAGAAGCTTCCGGAAGGCTGTCCTGACTGAGATGGAACAGACGTTTTCAGAGCCGGCTTTGAACCTCCTCCGGGGCCGGTCTTTGAACCTCCTCTAGGGGAGGTCCACCACCAGCCACTGGTCCACGGAGTGCTGCCAGGGGGACCCTCATGTGATAGTGTGAAGAGTCCTTATTAGTTTCTTATTGAGTCGCCAGAGCTGTGACTCCTGTCTCACTTCTCCTGAGGCCCTGTGCAGGCCTTGTCTGGAAGCTGGAGCTGGAAATTCTAATAGGCTTCTGCAGGTGAGGATTCGGGGGTCTGGATTCTCCCACCTGATTCACACTCCTGAGAAACCTCTGTGCTGAGAGAGGAACAGGCTTAGTCACCATTTTTTTTTTGAGACAGAGTCTTGCTCTGTCACTGTCTGGAGTGCGGTGGCATGGTCTCAGCTCACTGCAACCTCTGCCTCCCAGGTTCAAGTGATCATCCTGCCTCAACCTCCCGAGTAGCAGGTATTACAGGCGCCTGCCACCATGCCCAGCTCATTTTTGTATTTTTAGTAGAGACGGGGTTGCACAATATTGGCCAGGCTGGTCACAAACTCCTGACCTCAGGTGATCCTCCCGCCTTGGCCTCCCAAGTGCTGGGATTACAGGTGTGAGCCACTGCGCCTGGGCTTCGTGACCACGTTTCTAGGTCAGCCACTCATTTTGTTATTGCATGGCTCTTTCTTTCCTGGCAAATGAAAAAGATAATTTTTGAAACATCCAGAGAACCCTGAGATTTTGAATCAGGCTGTTGGCAAACAAAAGAAAACAAAACAAACAAAAAACACATAGTGTTCCTCCCAGGGTTCTGGCAAACAAAACGTGGTATTCTCTGGAACTTAAAAAAAGAGTGTACCGTCTTTATAATTTAGGTATCCATTGGCAAAAGGTCATGGAAAATTCAGTCAGATATCCAGAAATTCAGACCAGGTCTGCTTTATTTTTTCAAATGGCTACAATGTGTAGACTATTTCTGTCCTTGTCCTCTTGTATGAGTGGATGTTGTCCTGGTCACTTATGCAGATGAGGGAGCAGAACAGATATTCTTTCTTCCTTTTTTTTTTTTTAGTTTTTGAGACGGAGTCTCACTCTGTCACCCAGGCTGGAGTGCAGTGGGCACAATCTCGGCTCAATGCAACCTCTGCCTCCTGGGTTCAAGTGATTCTCCTGCCTCAGCCTCCTTAGTAGCTGGGATTACAGGCTGCGCCACCATGCCCAGCTCATTTTTATGTTTTTGGTAGAGATGGGGTTTCACCATGTTGGCCAGGCTGGTCTCGATCTCCTGACCTTGTGATCCACCCACTTCGGCCTCCCAAAGTGCTGGGATTACAGGCGTGAGCCACCGCGCCCGGGCAGAAGAGATATTCTTGGACTTGAAGCTTGTTGCTCTTTCACTACTGAAGAGATTTTGTTTTTGTGGTTGTCCTTGTTGCACTAAAATAATGATTTTTCTTTTCTTGTTACAATGTATTATAATGTTATTGAGGAGTTTTAAGAAGTCTTTATAAATAAGCTGTGTAATAAAGGAGCCACCATACAGGAATGCACTTTAAGTGGTTTCTTTCTATTTTTAATAATTGGAAAACACCAGGAGATCGCAAATGGGAAAATTAAAAATCTCGAACACCCAGTCTATTAAGAAAGATTGTCTGGGGTGATATGCAAAGTTGCTGATTGCTTCTATTTAGGGTATGTTTGGAAATCTCTGTGGCTCTTGTGATTTAGATGCAAGATGACCTTTTCATGTTGTCACAGGCAATTTCATAGCAATCAGAAGGAGTTTAAACTCTATCTCGTATTAGGTTAACATCCAAAGGTATTAGGAGCCAAACTGTTGAACATTCTAGTTTGAGGTTCTGATTTTGCACATGGTTAATGCCAGAGAAGGTGCCCCGGGCATGCAGCCGAGCTCACAGGCCACCTCACAGGCTGCGAGGCCGCGTTCCTCTGGAGTCCAGTGTGACCTCTGGGGCCTAGACACCAATTCCTTCCGGGGCCAGCCTCATGGGCGTTCACCCTGCATGGTTGCCCAGGGTCCCATGGGCAAAAGGCTTCATGATTCATCTGATGCACTGCTCTCTCTGTCTTAAAACCCTTAGTACTTTTTGGTATGTGTGTGTATGTATATATATAATTTAGAGGCAGGGTCTTGCTTCACTGCCCAGGTGTGATTGTGCTATCATAGCTCACTGCAGCCTCCAACTCCTGTGCTCAGGTGATCCTCCTGACTTAGCCTCCTGTGTAGCTGGGACTACAGGTGCACACCACCACACTTGGTAAACTACAGGTGCACACCACCACACTTGGCAAACTACAGGTGCCCACCGCCACACTTGGCAAACAAAATTTTTTTTTTTGGTACTAACTGGGTATCGCTATATTGCCCAGGCTAGTCTTGAACTCCTGGCCTTGGCCTCTCAAAGTGTTGGGATTATAGGCACAAACCACTGTGACTGGCCCCTTAGTATTTCTTTATTAGAACAAGAGTAACCCCGTTTTCATTTCACACTGGGTTTCACAAATCAGATAGCTGATCCCATTCCCTTTCAATTATAAAACTTTCTTCTCTACTCTTTTAGCCTAATATCAAAGGCATTTTGGTGACTAACATTTTCTTAGTGTTAGTGGTTTAAAAAGTTTATGGAGCACTAAAGTTTCCTGGAGACTTGGAAAAGTTTTTTTGTGTGCCATCTCTATCCAGGTGTGAGGGGGCATTTCTTTTTTTTTTTCCTTTTTTTTTTTGTTTTAGATGGAATCTTGCTCCGTTGCCAGGCTGGAGTGCAGTGGCACAATCTCGGCTCACTGCAACCTCCGCCTCCTGGGTTCAAGTGATTCTTCCGCCTCAGCCTCCCGAGTAGCTGGGACCGCAGGCATGTGCCACCATGCCTGGCTAATTTTTGTATGAGAGTAAAGGTTTTTGGGCTATAAGGAATCCGTCACACTTAAAGCCTATTTTATGTAATGTTATTCAGTCCCTTTTATGGAGTGGAAAACATAATGGCACTTTGGTTTTCCATGTGATTATTGCCCAGAAAAAAGGGAAGATTTTTCTTACCATGATGTCCCCCAGTCAATACGTGTTTAAGAGCATTTCTCACTAATTTAAGGCTCACATATTTAATAATGCTTCAGTTGGCTAGTTGGTCATTTGTCAGGTTGTTTTTGAGTTAAAATGAATGGTTTGAGCTTGAGATGAAATCAATGAAAAGTGTATGCCTGTGTGAAGTCGCTTGTGCCTTTTTATGGATACTTCCATTTTGATTTAGTTGGAAGCCTGCCTTTTTTCTTTATTGGAAATAAAAAAGGAAGTAGGAATGAAAAGAAGCACTGGTTGTGTCTTGAAAATAATAGTGAAAGGAGGTCAGCTTTGTATCTACAGTAAGCACTGACAATGGACCCGCACCTTAGAAAGTTGTAGAATAAATGCTGTTCCCTTCCTGGGGTGGTCACAGCTTGACTTGAGTGATTGCTTCTGAATCCTGCAAGGAGTAACCTTGGGTAGCAGTTCTTAAAAAATGTAGGAAGGACTAGAAAATTATGCTTTCTTTTTTTTTGAGATGGAGTCTCCCTCAGTCGCCCAGGCTGGAGTGCATGGGCACACTACAATCTTGGCCCACTACAACCTCTGCCTCCTCAGCTTCCTGAGTAGCTGGGATTACAGGGGTACTCCACCATGCCCTGCTGATTTTTGGATTTTTAGGAGAGATGGGGTTTCACTTTGTTGGCCAGGCTGGTCTGACCTTAAGTGATCTGCCCGCCTCGGCCTCCCAAAGGGCTGGGATTACAGGCTTGAGCCAGCGCGCTCCACCAATTCTCAAGTTTTCCTAAGATGACAGTGCCAGCCGCTGAGAATCGGTGAGGCAGTCTGAGCTCTCTGACGGCTGTGGTGTGGCATACAGAAGCAGTCAGGTCTGGTCGGTGTTCATCTTCTTGCTAATTGGGTGATCCCAGATGTGCCAATTAGCTGGTACTAGGGGCATGTTTGATTGGTAGAAATGGTGCCTGCGACCGTGCTGTTGCCTGATGAGTTTTCAGAGTAGAGACATGGCCTTTCAGTGACTTGGGAATATAAAACAAGAGTAAAACCTTTCAAAAGAAGAAAAACTGTCTCTCTAAATACTCATGGCACTTCTGACGTTGTGTGGGTTTTTCCACACCAGCCCATTCTCCTTGGAAACTGTGACTTTAAGCAACATCACATAAACAAAACCAAATTTTTTGTGTTTTTTCATCAGTGTTAAAATGGAATGACGTGGAACCAAATGATGATATTCGAGTATGTCATTTTGCTTACAATTTCCAAGAACTTATTGGACATTGAGGACTTACTGTATCACCTTTTAGAGAGAACAGTTGAACAACAATTGCATGAGCTCATATTTGGAATATATTGATGAAAAGCATGTTTTGGAATGTGTGCCTAGCTTCTCACTGTATAGGCAGTCCGTGGGCAGTTTTTATCTCTGTCATATCTTGTAATGTAATGCATGTGAAATCCTTGTGGTATGCATCACACTGGCTTATACTAGATGAAAAGCTGCTTGTGGGTGAGCCTGCCTCACCTTTCAGTAACTTACATAGGATCTTTCACATGAAATGCTCAGAAATGCTACTTTCTCTTCATATTAAAAACACAAAAAATAAAAGGTGCAATAGTCTGTTTACTATCATACCTGGACATAAAAATGCTAATACTGTTTAGAAAGATTTTAGTCATAAAAGTTTAAAAACCAGGTTGGGCACGGTGGCTCACACCTGTAATCTCAGCACTTTGGGAGGCCAAGGTGGGCGGCTCACCTGAGGTCAGGAGTTCCAGATCAGCCTGGCCAACATGGTGAAACCCCATCTCTACTAAAAATACAAAAATTAGCTAGGTGTGGTTGTGGGTGCCTGTATCCTATTTCAGGAGGCTGAGGCAGGAGAATCACTTGAACTTGGGAGGCAGAGGTTGCAGAGAGCCAAGATTGTGCCACTGTACTCCAGCCTGGGTGACAGAGGGAGACTTTGTCTAAAAAAAAAAAAAAGTTTAAAATCCAGAAATTATGGGCTGGGTGTCCTGGCTCACGCCTGTAATTCCAGCACTTTGGGAGGCCAAGGTGGGTGGATCACGAGGTCAGGAGTTCAAGACCAGCCTGACTAATATGGTGAAACCCCGTCTCTATTAAAAATACAAAAATTAGCCAGGCATGGTGGTGTGAGCCTGTAGTCCCAGCTGCTTGGGAGGCTGAGGTGGGAGAATTGCCTGAGCCTGGGAGGCGAAGGTTGCAGTGAGTGGAGATTGAAGCACTGCCCTCCAGCCTGGGTGTCAGACCGAGACTCTGTCTCAAGAAAAAAGCAGAAAACAAAAACCAGGAATTAGTATGGGCTACTCAATTTCCTGAATAGTTAAAAAATATACTATGACTTCGAGTAATAATAGCACTTTCTGTGTTCCTTCCAAGCACTTTGATTAAATGTGTCATTTATTTTAATTTTGATTTTTTTTTTTTTGACCTCAGGTGATCTACCCACCTCGGCCTCCCAAAATGCTGGGGTTATGGGTGTGAGCCATTGCACCCAGCCGGCGTCATTTAAATCTTTACAGCATCCCCGCAAGGTAGCGATGTTTTTGTTGGTTTGCTTGTTTTACAGTTGGCACATGGAGGAGAAGTAACTTGTCCGAGGAAACACAGCTAGTAATGGACAGATCTGGGATTTGAAGCCAGGTCTTTCCAAGCCCACATATTTCCACTGCACTTTTCTGTCTGTATTCTAGAGCAAACTGTTGCTCTAATGGAATTTATTTAGGGCATCAAACCACATAAGCCAGGTTTCAGAGTATAGTTTTTTATCTGAAGTATTTGGAACTGAATAAGTTAGCTAAGTGTCAAATCCCTCTTTGTTTTAGGATTTATATATTTAAATACTATTAGAGTAGATCTTTCCAATTTTTTTTTTGTTACTGTAAAGAGCTTTTTGTGGTGGAACTAATTTTGGTGAGCAGCAGAATGAGAACTCGGAATGTCGAAGCCGGAAAACTGATACAGAATTTTGGAATGCGCTCAGCATAAAGCCTTTATTTCAGCAGTGAACTGAGTGACTTGCAACCCGGGGAACTGTCAAATTGACATTAATGTCCATTGCTTGGACTTTAGCAAGTGTTTGTTTCACCAAAGACCCTGGGTTTTATTAAATCTGCCCATTTCAAGTCTTCTTGAACTTCAGAATTACTTGAGCGTGTTACTGTCCTTCTTACCTAGTACAAGCATAAAGAATGTTGAAAATCTGTAAGATAACTAAATATTAAGGAAGTGGTGTATTGGGAAATCGGTATACTTAGATCCAGTTATGAATGGATGTAACACCAAAATAATCTTTTATTATTTATTTATTTATTTATTTAGAGACAGAGTCTGGCTCTGTCACCCAGGCTGGAGTGCAGTGGCATGATCTCAGCTCACGGCAACCTTTGCCTCCCGGATTCAAGTGATTCTCTTCTTGCCTCAGCCTCCCGAGTAGCTGGGATTACAGGTGCGTGCCACTTTGCCCAGCTAATTTTCGTATTTTTAGTAGAGACGGAGTTTCACCACGTTGGTCAGGCTCGTCTCGAACTCCTGCCCTTTTACTACATCTGCCTTGGCCTCCCAAAGTGCTGGGATTACAGGCGTGAGCCACCGCAAAATAACTTTTTCTACAAACAGTTAAAAAAAGTTTATTCACAGAGCTAAAATTATACTTAATGGAGAAAGAATGAATGCTTTAGCCCAACATCAGCAGCAATGCAAGAATGTCTACTCTCACTGCCCACATTCAGTTTTGTGGTGGAAGTTCTAGCCAGGGTAGTTAGAAAGTGAAATAAAAGCATCTAGATTGTAGAGGAAGGAGTGAAGCTATCTCTAATTGCAGGTAAGATGCTCCTGTAGAGAGACAATCCTAAGGAATCACCCAGATAACTATTTCATTTAATAAATGAGTTCATCAAGGCTGTAAGATACAAGATCAATATACAAAAATTCATTATATATGTATATGCTAGCCAGGAAAAATAAAAAAGAAATTAAGAGAACAATCCCACTTATAGTATTATCAATAAGAATAAGATATTTAGGAGAAAATTTGACCAAAGAAGTTTAATGCTTGTACATTGCAAACTACAAAATGTCACTGAAAGAAATTAATGAAGACTGAAATAAATGGAAAGGCATCCTGTGTCTATGGATGGGAAGACTTACTGTTGTGAAGATAGCAAAACTCCCCAAATCGATCTATAGATTAAACACTACCTGTCAAAATCCCAGCTTGCCCTTTCTGCGAAAACTGAGAAGCTGATTCCTGAAATTCGTGTGGAAACACAGGGAACCCAAAATAGCCAAAACAATCTTGAAAAAGAAGAGCAAAGTTGGATGACTCACAATCTGATTTAAAAACTTACTACAGGGCTACAGAAATCAAGTCAGTGTGGTCCTGGTGTGTAGATCAGTGGACTAGAATTAAGAGTCCAGAAATAAGCTCTCCATTTATGGTTTATTTTCTTTGGACTATCTTATTTGACTAAGATAATTCAGTGAAGGAAAGAATAGTCTTCTAAAAAATTGTGCTGGAGCAACTAGGTATTCATATATAAAAGAATGATTTTGGACCATTTTCTCATACTATATATAAAAATTAACTCAAAATGGATCAATGACCTAATATAAGAACTAAAACTAAAAAACTCTTAGAAGAAAACGTAGGTGTGAATTTTTATGCCTTGAAAGCACAAGCTACAGAAATAAATACATTGTATTTCATCAAAACTTGTGCATCGAAAGATACCATCAAGACAGTGAAAAGACAACTCACAGAATGGGAAATGTGTTTTGAAAACCTGTAAAGGGCTTGAATCTAAAACATGTTAAAAACTTTTATAACTCAATAATTAGTAGGTAACCCAATTAAAAATGGGCCAAAGAAGCTAGGTGTGGTGGGTCATGCCTGTAATCCCAGCACTTTGGGAGGCCGAGGCAGGTGGATCATGAGGTCAGGAGTTTGAGACCAGCCCGGCCAAGATGGTGAAATCCCGTCTCTACTAAAAATAAAAAAAAATTAGCTAGGCATGGTGGTGGGTGCCTGTAATCCCAGCTACTCAGGAGGCTTAGGCAGAAGAATTGCTTGAACCTGGGAGGCGGAGGTTGCAGTGAGCCGAGATCATGCCACTGTACTCTAGCCTGGGTGACAGAGCAAGACTCTGTCTCAAAAAAAAAAAAAAAAAAGGCAAAGGTGTTCAATTCGCATTTCTCTAAAGAAGGTACACAAATAGCCCATATACACATAAAAAGATGCCCAACATCTTTAGCTATCAGGGAAATGCAGATCAAAACCACAGCCAGATGTCACTTCATACCTGCCAGGATTATTTGTAATAAAAAGACAGGTAATAACAAGTGTTGGTGAAGGTGTACAGAAGTTAGAACTCTCCTAGGCTGCTTGTGTGCGTGTAAAATGGTGAAGCTGCTTTGGAAAGCAGTCGTTTCTCAAGAGGTTCAACATGGTGTTACTAAATGAGCCAGCCATTCTGCTTCCACGGATACATCCAAAAGAAATGAAAATATGTGTCCATACAAAAACCTGTATATGAATGTTCATAGCAGTGTTATTGATGGTAGCCAAAGAGCAGAAATAACCTAAATGTTTCTCAGTGGATGAATAGAAAAAGCAGGTGTATATCTCCATACAATGATGTCATATTTGGTTGTAAAAATGAATTAAGTGTTGATACATGCTGCAACTCATGGCTGAACCTTGAAAACATTTTGCTAAGTCAAAGAAGCCAGTCACAAAAAAGCTACATATTGTGTGATTCCATCGATATAAAATATCCAGCTTAGACAAATCTATAGACACAGAAAGTAGATTAGTGTTTGCCTAAGGCTGAGGGTTGGAGGATAGTTGAAGAGTAATGGAAAGTGACTGAGAAAAGGTACAGTGTTTCTTGGGGAGAAAAGATGAAAGTGTTCCAAAATTGATTATGATGGTGATTGCACAGTTCTGTAATTATACAAAAAAACCATTGAATTGTACATTTTAAATTGGTGAAGTCTGGATTGTATCTCAGTGAAGCTTTTACAAAAAGAAAAAAATCAATTAATCTATGGAGTATTTCCTATAGCAGCTGAAAGTTCAAGTGTGTGGCTCCTGTGTGTAATTCCAGCACTTTGGGAGGCCAAGGTGGGCAGATTGCTTGAGCTCAGAAGTTCAAGACCAGTCTGGGCAACATAGTGAGACCCTGTCTCTACAAAAAATACAAAAATTAGTTGGGTGTGGTGCTGTGTGCCGGTAGTCCCAGCTACTCAGGAGGCTGAGGGAGGAGGATTGCTTGAAGCCTGGAGGCGAAGGTTGCAGTGAGCCGAGACTGCACCACTGCACCAGCCTAGGCCATAAATTGACAGATCCTGTCCTCAAAAAACAAAAAAGTTGAAACTACTAATTTAATAATATAAAATAAACTGTGGCACATTAATGTAATGGGATACTCTGCAGACTTAAGTTGTGATACAGAATGTATTGAAGGACGTGGGCAGACAATATACTGCTTAATGTAAAAAATTAGTTAAATAATATGATCTGAATTTTATGGAAGAACATTTGTGATATATTTATAGGGAGAGGGCTGGAAGTGTGTATGCACATTCATGATGTTAACAGCAGTATCTCAAGGTGTTGAAATGACAGATGACTTTTTCTCCTCTTGCCTTGCTGTATTTCCTAATTCTATAATAATCATGCATTACTTAGCAGAAGAAGAAGTTTTAAGTAAATTCACATACAATGTAATGTTTTAATACTTTAATAAAAAACAATAATAATGTAGAACTAAGAAGATAACTTTACCCTTACATGTTTTATTTTACAGTTATTGCTATGCATAGAAGAGTGACACCTTCCATCCTCTGACACACACATACACGCACAGGAACACACACATTAAATGTGTAATATATAATGGCTAACTTTCACTGGGTTAAAAATATATACATAGACATTGTAAACTCTTAGTGAAAGTTATATTATGTATATATATGTATCTTTATATATATATATAATATATATATAATATATTATATATATATATATCTTTTTTTTTTCTGAGACAGGGTCTGGCTCCCTGGCCCAGGCTAGAGTGCAGTGGTGCAGTCTCGGCTCACTGCAATTTCCACCCCCAAGGCTCAAGCGACCCTCCCACTTCAGCCTCCCGAGCAGCTGGAACCCTGGCTAATTTTATATTTTTCTGGTAGAATGGGGTCTTGCTCTGTTGCTCAGCCTGGTCTTGAACTCCTGAGCTGAAGCGATCCACCCACCCCAGCCTCCCAAAATGCTAGGATTACAGGGATGAGGTACGGCACCTGGCCTGTATGTGTATCTTTATGTCATAATAATTGCTCAGTAAATGCTAACTGTTCTCTCTTTGGATGTAAGTTCTGAACTGCTTTATTCATTGTAAAAGATTGGGCTGGAAAACCCTTTCCCTTTTGCCCCTGCCGGCGCCCCACCAATGCTGAGTTGCTGTCAGCAGTGAGTGAGCAGATGGAGCCCACTGTGGGAGGGAAGAAGCCTCAGCTCCTTCCTCCCCTGGGATCCCCTCTTTCTGTGGGCATCTTGCCAGCCTGGCATCTCTGCCTTTTCTTTGAGTAGCTTGAGGTGACTCTCGGGAGGCTTCTGGGATCTTCTCCTCTGGTGGCTCCTTCACTGATATTTTGGGAGACTGCCTTGGGCTCTAAGTTATTTTCCCCTCCACTTTTGGAGGAGGAAAATTCCAAGCCATTTTTTTTTTTTTTTGAGACGGAGCCTAGCTCTGTCACCCAGGCTGGAGTGCAGTAGTGGCGTGATCTCGGCTCACTGCAACCTCTTGACTTTTGGGTTCAAGTGATTCTCCTGCCTCACCCTCCCAAGTAGCTGGTACTACAGGCGTGTGCCACCATGCCCAGCTAATTTTTGTATTTTTAGTAGAAACAGAGTTTCGCCATGTTGGCCAAGTTGATCTCGAACTCCTGACCTCAGGTGATCCATTCTTCTTGGCCCCCCAAAGTACTGGGATTACGTGTGTGAGCCATCCCGTCCAGCCCAAGCCCTTGTTACTGTCCAGTTCTCCCCGAATCAACCTTGAAACTTACCAGTTTTTCTCACTTTCATCTTTTCCCCCCAAACTCCAGCTTCTAGATTCTTCATCTGCAAATAAGGGTGCCAAGGTTTAGAGCAGAAGCAAAAACTGGTTTAGAGCAGAAAGAAAGCCTTGGTCTATGCTGGTGTGCCTTCTTGGCCCAGGAAACGTTTTTGGCAGTCTGAGTGTGGTGTGTTCTCTGTTGGAGGCTGTGAAGAGGTACAAGAAAATGTACCCATCTGCTAATTGCAGAGGTTAAAAGGCAAAATCGAAAGCACACTGCATGTGACATGCATTTTAAATTAATAAATTGTTAAAAAATGCCTACTTGGGGCCGGGTGCGGTGGCTAATGCCTGTAATCCCAGCACTTTGGGAGGCTGAAGAGGGTGGATCACAAGGTAGAGAGCTCAAGAGTATCCTGGCCAAAACGGTGAAATGCTGTCTCTACTAAAAATACAAAAATTAGCTGGGCGTGGTGGCAGGCGCCTGTAGTCCCAGCTATTCAGGAGGCTGAGGCAGGAGAATCGCTTGAACCTGGGAGGTGGAGGTTGCAGTGAGTGCTACTGCACTCCAGCCTGGAGACAGAGCAAGACTACGTCTCAAAAAAAAAAAAAAAAAAAAAAAAAAAGGCCTACTTGGCAGTCTTCTGCAGTGCTTAAAGACAGCTCTGTCATTACCTGGGGCTAGAGCTTCCAGTAGTTTTTCAGATAAACCGTGTGGCAATGCGAGGTTTGTCTGCTGTGAAAAGAAAACCATCCCACCGCTTAGGAAGTCATGAGATGCGGCATGAATGTGGGTTTGTTACCACGCCCCACTGGAGGCACATGATGCTGTTCTGGAAAGCCTGTCGGAGGAAAACACTTGATAAGCCTTGGGCTCGCGATTTCACTGGGGAGGCACATTGTTGTGATGTCTGTGGGATTTATATCCCGGAGCTGATGGAGAGACTGTCATACTCCATGGAATGTTCTTCCTGTCTGACACAAGGTCTGGAGGAAGGGGCGAGACGGTTCGACCGTGAGCTTCCATCAGCTTCTGCTTAGAAAGAGGCTAATTATTTGGGTTTCTGGTGATTCTGCCAACTCCAGATTTAAGTGTTCTCCATGCTAGGGTGGTGTGAGGCAGGGGTGTGTGGTCAGTTAGTGCTTCAGCTCCCTGCAGAGGGGGCTGAGGAGCTTGAGTGGCAGGTGGTTGGCGGTGGCATGTGCCAGCCCCGGATCTGTGCCTAGACCAAGGCTCATGTTCTGCCCATTGCTCTTGGGACAGGCTCTTTGGGACAACAGGGATTCTGGGAACATCCCAACACCACTCTTCTTGGGGTGTGTGGCCAGAGGTGTCTTCTTTAGGCTTCAAGGAGAGATGCTTCGTGCAGGAGACTCAGCTTCTGCCCAGCACCATGGGGACTCAGGCTTGGAGCATCCAGGTGGCTTCATCCAGGCCCGAGTGAGAACGTGACCTAGTTACCGTTCCTCTCTGCACGTTGGCAGCATAACCAGACCTCGCTTCCTTCCCTACTCACAGCAAGCAGAATTCCGCTCAGCCTCTTGGAGGCTGGAGGGCCAGTTTTAGTAACGTGCCCTTTCCTGGCTGGCGACCATCCAGTTATTTTGGGTGAGTGTTAATGGCCATGAGTTTGAAAGTTGTAGTTAGATGGAAACGCCCTCTCTGGACACAGTGTCCTTGTCGTCTACTGTCTGAAGGTGCTTCCTTTTTGGGGAAGAGGATTGAGAGCAAAATGGTCACAAAATCTGTGGCTTTGGATTGTCATTTGATTTTTTTTTAATGCCTTCCATCTGGATTTAGGTCAGTGGAGGGGGTGAATTCATTATAGGTACTTGTAGTAGAAAATGTCCTTGAACCTCAAAGAGAAAGCCATTTTTCCTGGGGGTCGTCTTTGCTGTGCAGGGGAAGCGCTGCTCCACCGGGCAAAGTGAGTCTAATTTCTGGAGGTGGCCAGTGGTCTTGGGTGGAATTTAATTTTGGGACATGTTCATGACCAATAAATTACTCTGGAGGAATGAATGTCCAGTGTCTCCTGTGTTTTTACATTTTATAAAGAGCTTATACTGCATGGTGCCCTTCTTCAAGGCCGATGCAGAATTTTCATACCGCATTTGCTGGTGATTTGCACCAGTGGCTGAAGAACTGTAAAGTGGTTGTCGCTCACGCCTGTAATCCCAGCATGTTGGGAGGCTGGATCACCTGAGGTCAGGAGTTACAGACCAGCCCGACCAACATGGTGAAACTCCACCTCTACTGGAAATAACAAAATTAGTGGGGCATGGTATGCATGACTGTAATCTCAGCTACTTGTGAAGCTGAGGCAAGAGAATGGTTTGAACTCTGGAGGCGGAGGTTGCAGTGAGCTGAGTTTGTGCCATTGCACTCCAGCCTGGCCAACAAGAGTGAAACTCCATCTCAAAATAAAAATAAAAATAAAAATAAAAGATGGGGTCTTACTACATTGCCCAGACTGGTCTCAAACTCCTGGCCTCAAGTGATCTCCCATCTCAGCTTCCTAGTTGCTGGGATTATAGGAATGAGCCACTTGCCCAACCTCAGTTTCAGTTTTGTTCAGAATGGAAGGAATTTCTCTTTTTTTTTTTTTGAGATGGAGTTTTGCTCTTGTTACCCAGGCTGGAGTGCAATGGCGCGATCTCGGCTCACCGCAACCTCCGCCTCCTGGGTTCAGGCAATTCTCCTGCCTCAGCCTCCTGAGTAGCTGGGATTACAGGCATGCGCCACCGTGCCCAGCTAATTTTTTGTATTTTTAGTAGAGACGAGGTTTCACCATGTTGACCAGGATGGTCTCGATCTCTTGACCTTGTTATCCACCCGCCTTGGCCTCCCAAAGTGCTGGGATTACAGGCTTGAGCCACCGTGCCCGGCCTGGAATTTCTCTTATAAGTAGAATTCTAGAGCTACAAGAGACATTGTATCTCTCACTGTCTCTGTCTTTGTCTTTGTCTCTGTCTGTATGTCTGTCTCTATCCTACTATCTTTATTCCCTTGTTTATGGAGATAAAACAGGTACAGAAAGTTAAGCCCTGATACACAAGATCCTACAACTAGTTAAGGATAGAATAGGGTCCGTTGTGTCCAGGCAAAACCCAAGTAAGAGTGCAGAGCCAGGCTGGGCGTGTTGGCTCACGCGGAGGTTGCAGTGAGCTGAGATTGCTCCATTGCACTCCAGCCTGGGGGACAAGAGTGAGACTTCATCGCAACAAAACAAACCAAACAACTTAACACAACACATATGCAGAGCCAGGGCTAACCATGACCTCTGGGACTTCTGCAGCTGGTGGCTCTCTGGTCTCCTGTTCACCTTGGGTCATGTCACGTGGGAGCAGAAGCTTCTTCTTGGGTGCTTTAGTCTAACGTGTAGAGCACCCAAGAGGAAAGGGGAGCCGAGAAGGTTTGAGGGACTTGCCTGAGATCACACAGCTAGCCAGTGAGTCACTATCCAAGCCTGGAATACAGGTCCAGCTGTCCCCACAGGGCTATCCTTCTGGCCCACTAGATTCAGAATGATGTCAGGCTCAGTGTGGGTGAATAGAGGATGCTGTGTATAGTCTTGACTTTATGAATCAACTTGATGGGATACTGTGTGGGGTCACCTGATGTGCTCAGAGTCCAGCATTGAGTGGGGAGGAGGCGGGAAGGGGTCCCAGCGCAGTTCTGGTGGACTCCAGAGCTCAGCCTTAGGACAACACCGTCTTCTGTCAAGAGTGAGGAAAACCCAGCTGGGCGCAGTGGCCCATGCCTGTAATCCCAGCACTTTGGGAGGCTGAGGCAGGCGGATCACTAGGTCAGGAGTTTGAGAGCAGCCTGACCAACGTGGTGAAACCCTGTCTCTACTAAGAATACAAAAGTTAGCTGAGTGTGGTGGCACATGCCTGTAATCCCAGCTACTTGGGAGGCTGAGGCAGGAGAGTTGCTTGAACCCGGAAGGCGGAGGTTGCGGTGAGCCAAGATCATGTCACTGCACTCCCAGCCTGATGATAGAGCAAGAATCCATCTCAAAAAAAAAAAAAAAAAAAAAAAGAGCGAGGAAAATCCTTTCTCAGGCCGGCCATGATATGTTGGTATCTCAGTCTTTTGGCCACAAGGGTTAAAGGGTAGAGGGGAAAGATTGAACTTCTAAGATCTTTGCCTGGATTCTTGTTATTCTCAATACAAAATAAAATACTTTAACTTCAAGTTTGTGTGGGGCCCCTGGAGCTGTAGATGTGGTTTTTTTTCTCTCTGATTAAATTGGAATCACTATGTATATAAACTTTCAGGACCTTGTCTGTGGGAATTCCTAAGGCTGCCTTAGGTTGGTATCACGTGTGAAGGAAATACATCAAGCAAGCAATCTTAGAAGCTTATCTTCTATTCGGGGCTTCCACAGGAAGGCAGTTTCACCCCAGCTGGGATCACCGGTTGCTTTTCACATTCTTAATTCTTTTGCCAGTTTTCCAGATGCCTTTGGAAATTCATGCTGACCGTTTTTTTTTTTTAAATTCCATTTTGAGTACTGAATATTTTCCTGTTACTACTTAAACTGGCATGAATAATATTCCCTTTCAGGAGGATGATTTTCAAATGTTTCTTAAAGAAAAACAAAACCCTCTAGTTAAATTTAGGGGGTCTGTTAAAATGTCCTTACAGTGCCAGCAGGTGAATTTGAGAATAAGAATTCTCCTTCCCCACAGTGCCATGTACAATGCGCTGTAACAGCAAACATAAAGAAATGAGGATGACTCCAACCGACTCATCCAGGACTCAAAATAGAGGGTCTTCCTCAGAGCAGTCTGGGATATCTACACTATATTTATGGGATAGTTACTGTCATTAGCAACTCATATAACTGAAAATGGTGAAATGATTTGAAAATGAGATAAATAGTAATCACACCACTGCACTCCACCCTGGATGGCAGAGCGAGACCTATCTTAAAAAAAAAACACCACAACCAAAAACTGAAACAAAAACAGTTCGGGTGCAGTGGCTCACGCCTGTAATCCTAGCACTTTGGGAGGCCAAGGTGTGTGGATTGCCTGAGGTCAGGAGTTCGATACCAGCCTGACCAACATGGTGAAATCCCATCTCTACTAAAAATATAAAATTAGCCGGGCATGGTGGTTTGCATCTATAATCCCAGCTACTCGGGAGGCTGAGGCAGGAGAATTGTGGGAACCTGGGAGGTGGAGGCTGCAATGAGCCAAGATTATGCCACTGCACTCTAGCCTGGGTTACAGAGCAAGACTCCATCTCAAACAAAACAAATCAAAAACAAAAAACATAATAAACCCCCCACAACCGCTCAGACCCTGACACCTACCTTTCTACTTTGTCTCTGAATTTATCTGCTCCAAGGACCTCCCGTAAGTGTAATCATACAGTGCTTAGCCTTTTGAGATGATCTTATTCTACTCAACATAATTTCCTTACGGTTCATCCACATTGTAGCATTTGTCAGAATTTCCTTCCTTTTTATTAATTTATTGTGTACAATGCTATTTTGACATATGTATAGATTGTGGAAGGACTGCCTTGATCTAGTTAATACGTATCACTTAACATATGTACTGTTGTTTTGTAGTGAGGACGCTGAAAATCCAGTTTCTTAGCAGTTTTCAGGATGCAGTACTGTGTTATTAAGCACAGTCACTATGTTGTACAATAGATCTCTTGAACTTTTTCCTCCCAGCTGAAATTTTGTATCCTTTGACAAAAGTCTCCCTAACACCCCCCTACCCCTAGACCCTGGTAACCACCATTTTACTTTCTATGAGTTCAACATTTTGGGGAATTTTCTTCCTTTTTGAGACGGACTCTCACTCTGTCACTTGGGGTGCACTTTGTAGCTGCTTATTAAGGGTAAACAGTTACATTTATTTTATTTTTTTTAAATTTTAATTTTTTTGGGTAAAGACAGGGTCCCACTCAGTTGCCCAGGCTGGAGTGCAGTGGTGTGATTATAGCTGACTGCAGCCTCCAACTCCAGGGTTCAAGCAGTCCTCCCACCTCAGTCTCCCAGGTAGCTCAGTGCGTATCACCATGCCCAGGTAATTTTTTAATTAATTTTTTTTTTTTTTGGTAGAGACCAGACTGGTCTCAAACCCTTGGCCTCAAGTGATCCTTATGCCTCAGCCTCCCAAAGTGCTGGGATTACAGGGATGAGCCACTGTACCTGACCTACATTTATTTAAACACATGACACTTTGTGTCAGATTTTGTTTTAAGTGCCTTACAAAGAGTCACTCATTAACTGTTTATGACCACCCTGAAGGTCAGCTATAATCATTATCCCCATTTTACAGATCAGGACATGAAGGCAGGCCACCTCCAGGACTTGTACTTTGATCTCTTTCTTTTCTTTTCGCTTTTTTCTTTTCTTTTCTCTTCTTTTTAAATGGAGTGTCACTCTGTTGCCCAGGCCGGAGTGTAATGGCGTGATCTCGGCTCACTACAACCTCCGCTTCCTGGGTTCAAGTGATTCTCCTGCCTCAGTCCCCCTAGTAGCTGGGACCACAGGTGTGTGCCACCTCACCTGGCTATTTTTTTTTTTTTTTTTTGTATTTTTAGTAGAGACAGGGTTTCACCAGTTGGCCAGGCTGGTCTCGAACTTCTGACCTCAGGTAATCTGCCCTCCTCTGCCTCCCAAAGTGTTGGGATTACAGGCATGAGCCACTGTGCTTAGTCAAAAGAGTTGGTTTTTAAGTGTTCAGTAGCCCCCGGTCTAGGGCTCTTTAACTCGGAGCGGCTGAATGCAGATGACAGCTGTCTCCTGCCGGGCACTGCTGGTGTCCTGTCTTCTTGAGTCCTGGGTCTTCATCATTGTCCACTGTTCCTCTTGGGGAAGTAAGAACTTGGGGAATGGTTGCCCAAATCATCATTTTTCTGGTGAGTGCTTTGGGGTTTTCTCCCTCTCAGGGTTTATGCCCAGTGATAATGGGTTCATTCTGGGCCCTCCAATCAGAGTCTTCATGAGACTCCAGTTTAAGCTCCTTTTTGCCATATATTGAGGGGGAGAAGCAGCCCTCACCAGAGAACACTTCTTCCAGGCCCTCTGTGGTGTGAGGGGAATATAGAAGGTATTTGATCTCTTCTCTGCTTTCTTGCTATCTCAACTTCCTGTCTAGGCTTCAGCTGAGCAGATCCTTGAAATTGGCTTAAACAAGCACTTACAATCTTCTTTGGTTAAGATCAAGTGTGTTGGCAGCTCCTGCAGGCTGTGCCCCTGCCCTTCTCCCAGCCACAGCTGCTGCTAGTTCAGCTTAGCACTTCCAGCAACGTAGGCTCCCTGTGGCCACGTCCACCTCCACGTCCACGGGGAAGGCTCCTTGCCTGGTGTGTTGGAACCCCACCTTATGCTGTTTCCGAGGTTTGGGTTTTTAACTCAATCCTAAGAAGCTGAATGAGGGGCCTGGGAAGACGCCGATTTTATGCACACCATCTCTGTGTTTGGGCCGCAGCTGTGTTTGTGTGATTTTAAAACAATTTATCGCTCATCTCAACTGGGCCCCGACGACTGACCCAGCTCCTCCACTGCCATTCGGTAATCTCCATTTTAATTAATCTTTCAAAGAAGCACATTAAGTTGATTGCTTCCCAAGCTGAGTTTTGGTGTCTGTACCTTTCAGCTGCCTTACAGAAGTGATTAAAATAAGGATTTTTCTATGAGCTTTGGTGCCCAGTTAAGGTTATTTTTGGATCTCAGTTTCAATGGTTTATTTCCATCATGTGCCTGTTTTTAACATAAGAGCTGAAAATGAGCGGGGCTCGTTTTTGTCTCCTGCGGGTGTTCTGTTCTTTCAAGTGCCGCAGGATGGCCATGATCTTTGGTTCCATCTGCTTTGTGGGCCCCTTGACCCTTGGAGCTGTCTAAGGTGGCCCTGCAGAGTCACTAACGTGGAGTTACCCTTGTTTCTTCCAGTTCTGCCTTCTCTTTCCTTCCACACCTTTGCAAATAAAACCATTTATTCCTGACCTACCCAAGCAGAGGTCCTGTGGTCACTCTCCCCAGTCCTGACTCTAGCACTGAATCGAACAGACTGCACTGAAAATGTTTGCTACCTGTCAGTTTCCTCTTCTGCTGTGCCCTCTTTGAGGGCAGGGCTAGTATATCAGCCACCCTCGTGAGCCCTGCTCACCAGGAAGTGCTCAGTGAAGGTCTCTTGAATGAATGAACCTCCTTGTAGTGCACAGAAAAGCTGACAGAAGAGGCTGGGCTCAGTGGCACATGCCTATAATCCCAGCACTTTGGGAGGCCGAGGCTGGTGGTTTATGAGGTCAGGAGATCGAGACCATCCTGGCCAACATGGTGAAACCCCGTCTGTACTAAAAATACAAAAATTGGCATGGGGGTGTGTGCCTGTAATCCCAGCTACTCTGGAGGCTGAGGCAGGAGAATCACTTGAACCCAGAAGGCTTAGGTTGCAGTGAGCCAAGATTATGCCACTTCACTCCAGCCTGGTGACAGAGTGAAGCCCCATTTCAAAAAAAAAAAAAATTGTCGGAAGAGGATGAGTGTTGCTTAGAGCCACGGTAGTAGAAAAAAAATGTTGGCCTAAGGATGTGTTTTGTTTGGCTTGCTCACTGTTGAAAAGTTTTTGAATCAACATATTAAAAAAACGCCAAACAGGTAAACTGTATGTTGAAATCCGGATTTCCTGCTTCTCTTGAAAAATTTCAGGGCCTGGACTAGGCTGGAACTGAGGGAGTGGGCTCCTTTTGATGGACCTGACTTGGCTTTTTGCTGCTTTTATTCACCTGATTCCTGAAATAATTTTGTGAAGCCGTCTACCCCTTCCCGCACTTGGAGTTGATAGTCAAAATTTTTCATCGTAATTGGAGAGAGGCAAAGGATGTTATTTCCAGAGTATTATAAATATTGGCATCTTGAAATAAAACAGTTACATCATTATTTTAAGTGTAACCAGTGGAACTAAATACCACAGAGATTTGATATCCACCATCATCCGTTTAAAAAGAAACTCATCTTTAACCATTGGAATTTCTACCTTATTCTTTTTTTTTTCTTTAGAGTCATATTCTATTCTTACAGAATTTTATCCTAGGATATTATATTTGTTCTTTACAAAAATATGTATATACATTTAAATTAAATTTCCTGTGGCTACAGGACCTACATATTTTCAAAAGTTCTTGTATTTATTTCTTTATTTTTTGAGATGGGGTTTCACTCTTGTTACCCAGGCTGAAGTGCAGTGGTACGGTCTTGGTTCACTGCAGCCTCTGCCTCCTGAGTTGGTGGTTTTCCTGCCTCAGCCTCCTGAGTAGCTGGGATTACAGATCAAAGGTGCCCACCACCACACTTGGGTAATTTATGTACTTTTAGTAGAGATGGGGTTTCACCGTGTTGGCCAGGCTGGTCTCGAACTCCTGACCTCAGGTGATCCACCTGCCTCGCCCTCCCAAAGTGCTGGGATTACAGGCATGAGCCACCACACCCAGCCCAAAAGTTCTTGTATTTATTGTAACGATGATTCTACATTTGAACAAAATGAAGATTTAAGAAATTTTGATAAATATAGTAAAAAGAGAATATAGAATTTATTTGGAAATATATCCCCTACTGACAATCCGCAGAGTTTATTTTTCAGTTGCTTGATGTGGATGAATATTTAGTCACTGCTGGGAAGAGGAGGTTTGGCGTTAGTTCTCTTCCCGTTTTTATGTGTTTATAGATGTCAGTACAAAGAAAGCGGGTGTAACTGAGGCAACGGGATAGGAGTTTGTCATAGAGTCCCTTGGTGAGTTCTCTGGACTCCCTGAGTTCTGTGCCACATTGTTTATTCTGCCTGCATCACAGCTGCTGCCATCAGCCTTTTTCTTTTGGGCAGGTGGCTCTTGAGTGGAAGGAGCGTGCCCTGCTGGGAATGGTATTGGAATCTGCATTGAGGTTTGCGAGGGTGGTATGGGAGTGCTCTCAAACCATGATCTCCTTGAGGCTCACTGGTGTGAGGGAGTGGGAAGTAGTCCCCAAGTATATCCAGGAAGATAAAAGATGAGGGTCAGCTGGGTACAGTGGCTCACGCCTGTAATGCAGCACTTCGGGAGGCTGAGGTGGGTGCATCACTTGAGGTCGGGAGTTTGAGACCAGCCTGGCCAACATGGTGAAACTCCGTTTCTATTAAAAATACAAAAATTAGCCAGGCGTGGTGACAATCACCTGTAATCCCAGCTACTCAGGAGGCTGAGGCAGGAGAATCGCTTGAACCTGGGAGGTGGAGTTTGCAGTGAGCTGAGATCGCACCACTGCACTCCCACCTGAGTGACAGAGGGAGACTCTGTTTCAAAAATAAAAAAATTAAAAAAAAAAAAAGATGAGGGTCATTGCTGGACTGCAGGATCCTTAAGGATAGGAGCCGCACCACGGTTTAGCTCTGTTGAGACACCCCCCACTATGACACCTAATGGAGGAGTTTGCACTATATGCTCAGTAATGTCCTAAAACAACTTCCACAGTTTTTGTGGATTCTGTATTTGCAAATTCACCTATTCACTAAAATGTATTTGCATTTTTGTTGGTGATTTTGCTGCTTAAAGTAGCCCCAAGCATGGTGCAGAAGGGTCTAGTGTTCTGAACTACGGGAAGGCTGTCATGTACCTTGCAGAGAAAATCGGATGTATGTTCGTTTCTTCAGGCATCAGTTGTGGTGCTGATGGCTGAGTTCACTATGAATGAATCAACAATATATGTTAAATGACGCGTCTTTAAGCAGAAGCACACATAAGCAAGGTTCTGTACTGATCAGTTGATGTGACCAGAGGCCCGTAGGAATCTAGTCTTGAGGCCCGTAGGAATCTAGTCTTGTTTTCCTCTAGGAGCAATGGTTCAGTATTTGCTAATTCAGGGTTCAAGGCAACTTTTGACGACATAACTACTGCAAATGGTGTGATGTGACTGGGGCTCATTTGTTCATGGATGTTACAACTTTAGAAATTTAAGACATAATTTCAGGATAATGTCTAGGTAGGTAGGTTTTTTACTCAGTATTTGAAGGGAGTGACAAGTATTTAATTTTTGGCAAGACAGTCTTTGGAAGCAGTTTCCTAACAGAGTGGCATCCATTGGGAAGTCTTTGAGTGCATCCAAAGGAGAATTTCCAATGATGGGAAGGGTCTTTGCCATTTAAACTTCAGTATGAGCTCACCTCTTGCTGCGTACCTGAAGTGTGAGCAGTCAAGTAAAGTGCTGAGCAAGGAGAATAGCATCTCAGTGACTCTTTTATTATTTCACTACAGCTTGTGTCACCGGAAAATGAAAGACCTCAGAAGAGGAGGGTGGAGTTTGGAAGCCGCCCAGGACTCCCAATTTACATTCGGACCATGATTTATTCTTTGATTTCATGTAGCTTAAACTTTTTTCTTAATAACTGCTATCTCCACAATCATTCATCCCTACTGAATAGTAAATAAAACATAATTGTCATGGTTCTGAGAACTTCATATTCTGAGGGACTGAGTATATTTTGAGATGTGACCTGATTTCTCTGGAATCCCCACTTGAGGGCTTTGCGTTTTCCCAGATGGAGACTTACAACCGTACCGAGTATGACGTAGGCTTCCAGGAGATGCGTTTTTCTGGTCGAATCCCTCTCCTCCGTCTACGGCAGATCTCTGATCTAGCAATACCTTTCCTGGGCCAGGCACAGTGTGGCTCGCACCTGTAAACCCAGCACTTTGGGAGGCTGAGGTGGGAGGATTGCTTGAACCCAGGAGCTCAAGATTAACCTGGGCAATATAGCAAAGGCCCCTGTCTCTACAAGTCAGACAAACAAACAAGCAAAAACAAACAAAAAAAAGGAATGCCCTGTCTGTCTTTACCTTTCTCCTTTATAGATTGTACTAATTTTTGTATTTTTAGTAGAGACGAGGTTTCACCATGTTGGCCAGATGGTCTCAATCTCTTGACCTTGTGATCCGCCCACCTCGGTTTCCCAAAGTGCTGGGATTACAGGTGTGAGCTGCTGTGCCCAGTCACAAATTATTATTAATAATAGACTATTTTAAAGTATGTAGAATATTTTGCAAATCAAGTATTTTTAAATGCACTAATGGGAGGTTTCTATCCCCATTCTCTGTAGGAATTCTGTGGCACACCCCTTCATAAATGAAAAATAAACCACCTAAAAAATCAATTCTGAATCCCAGATTGATGTTCAGTAGTAAATTTAGAATCTTTATAGAAGAGCTGTTCATGTAAATACTTCAAGAGACAAATGTTTTTGAGTGTCCACTCTTCCAGGAACTGAGCTAACCTCACCTCAACTGTCTCACTAAATCATCACAAGTGAAGTGGGATCGATGGTCACCCTTAGCCAAGAAAGACAGGTGGGCACGGGTGAGGACGCACCCAAGTCCCACACCTGTGAAGGGCTGAACAAGGTCCACCTGAAACCAGAACGGGCATTCTAAGCCGTTCTGCAATTCTGCAGGGCACATGTCCATGTGAACACACGCGGGCAGGCTGATGGCATTCACTTTCAAACACCAGCTCACAACCTTCCACCGCGTCTGGCCTCACGTGTCCGGGTTGGTTCTTACAACACAGCATTAGGGCTTTCGCCTCCCCCTGAGTGCTCCCACACGTTGCTGCTTGTTCCTTTCCTGCTAACAAACACATCACCATAAAGTGCTTAAGTAGATGATGCAGGCAAAACAAGCAAAACCACAGGGGAAAAAAAAGCCTACTCCAAGTTATAATCCTGGAGCTGCATTTCTGCCAGAATGATGTATCTTCTCCACCGGAGCCCTGGATAGCCCCGCACCGAGGTCTCTCCAATCCACGCAATTCTACACATTCAGAACTCTTCACCTTTTGCCCACACTAACCTGCTCCTATGTACATACTCAGTAAAAGGCACTTATTACCAGTTTACCCAGTTATCCAAGCAAGAGACTTCGTAGCCCTTCACTTCCAGCTGATGCTCTTAAACCCAAAATGAGCCCGATGATGTAGGTGTGACTGCCTCAGGCATCCTTTTGTCTGTGCTGGCCCTCCAGCCCCACTGCTGATTTGGGGCACTGACCTCTCCCTAACTCCCCACTTCCAGGTCTCCACCACCAATTTAACTGGTCTCCCTAATACCAGTCTTAGACTTTTTAACGACAGCTCCAAAGTGGTCTTTTAAACATACCAAAAAGCTGATGTTTCTCTTTCATTTTCTTACTGACAGGATAAACCAAATGACTAAGTGTGGCATAAAAAGTCCCACTTGGGAGGCTGAGGTGGGCGGGTCACTTGAGGCCAGGAATTTGAGACCAGCCTGGGTAACATGGCAAAACCCTGTCTCTATAAAAAATAAAAAAATGAGCCGGGCGTGGTGGCACATACCTGTAATCCCAGCTACACAGGAGGCTGAGGCAGGAAAATTGCTTGAACACGGGAGGCTGAGGTTGCAGTGAGCTGAAATAGTGCCAGTGCACTCCAGCCTGGTGACAGAGCGAGACTCTATTTAAAAAAAAATAACAATTTGCCTTGTAACAACTATATCATATAATGCGTTGAACTTCCAAGTGTTTTTTCTTCCCGCCATCAGCAGCTGGACTGCTCTTCCATAATAGGCCTTGAAGGATGGCCAGTGGTGTTCTGGCTCTCATGTTAGCAGTGTGGACCTGAGACTCACCCGTGTCACAGAGCAGGTCCCTGGCTTCCCAGTTCTTGATATCTTGTGGCAGGTGGTAATATTGGGGCCAATTGAAAACTTTACTATTTCTTTTGAAAAAAAAAAGAAAAATAAAGATAGACAAAAATGGGCGCCTAGTTATTTGAGCTTTTCTAAAAGGAAGAAATTGAGGAAGAAACTCCTGACTGGGCGAATCCAGACCTTTTCTTAATATCTTCAGAGAATATACAGTTGTGTCTAATTCATTTTGGAAATACGGTTTGCCTTATAAATAGGTAAACCCTTAATTAGTTGTAAAGATTTAAACAAGTGTAGGAAAGCTAGAAGAGAACACTGTTATTGTTAATTATGTATTGTTCATAATTAATCATTATGTATTGTTAATTATGTATTGTTCATAATGGTTAATTATGTATCATTCAGGGCTATGCTGAGATTGGGTTATTCTTGGTATGATTAACTTGCTGTGAAAGAATTGGAGTTTTAGATTGTAAGGGACCTTAGATTTTAATCCATAATGACCAAGAAAACGGTATTTTTTTTTTTTTTTGAGACAGAGTCTCACTCTGTCACCCAGCCTGGAGTACAGTGGCATGATCTCAGCTCACTGCAACCTCCGCCTCCTGGGTTCAAGTGATTCTTATGCCTCAGCCTCCCGAGAAGCTGGGATCACAGGCATGCGCCACCACGCCTGGCTAATTTTGTATTTTTCGTAGAGATGGGATTTCACCATGTTGACCATGCTGGTCTTGAACTCTTTACCTCAGGAAATCCACCCTCCTTGGCCTCCCAAAGTCTGGGCTTACAGGCGTGAGCCACCACCCCCCGCCCCAGCTGGAAAACTATTTTTGAGCATTAACTGATTTTCTTTAAATTTATATTGATAAAGGAGAGACCCAGCTGCCAGAGGCCTTCTGTTCTGGGGGTGTAGCTGCTCACTGCACGTTGAATTGACATCATTCAAGCAAATGTGGTTTAGCACGAGCCATGATATTGTGGGAAAATGTGTAGTTTCTGTTGGGTCTTTGGAAATACCAAGAATAGGTACCCCCATACCTTTTTCTGGGGGCTTCCACAGCTGGCTCTGGCCCAGCCAGCTCATTTTGCAGACCTCAAGAGTTTAAGCTCCATGCCCATGGTCAGAGATGCCGGGAAATTTGCAAAGTAATATATCATCTGCAGTGCAGACACAGTGCCCAGGAAACTGTCGCACCCATCAGTGCGCCTCGGAGTTGTGTTCTTTGTGGAAGACAGTGATATAGCTGTAATATGCACCATTTTCAGTCCAGAGGCAGGCAGTGAGTAACGAAAAGACTGTGCCGTTTGCTTAGACTTTCTGTATATTGACTCAATGCCCACATTAGTAAGTGGCTGGCTTTAAAAATTAGCCACAGTCTAGCAGGTATAAACATATAGGACAATCAACACCTGAAATTGTCTTGTTCTATAAGTTCCAAATGTCAAAGACCCCAGTGAAACGTCATTAATCAAGACCCCCATACATTTGGAACGCCAAATGTCAGTCAACAGGGTTAGACCGAAGTTGGCTGGAGCCAGTTCCTATGAAACAGGAGTTTACTGAGGAAACCCATGATATCAACGTGACACAGTCATATTGTTTAATCTACTTACAAGAACAAACACTTAGCTTTAATACTGGCATGCGTTGTTAAACGTTTATTACAAGTACTTCTTATCAGGACCAATAAGACTTCTGCTTAGCAGTAATTTACCAACCCTTTAAAATTGTTTATGAATTTCAAAGCACTTAGATGGCGTTTTTATGTGAATGTTTTGAAATCAATGGGAGAAAGCACAAATGCTTGCGTCTGATTTGTCTGAACCAGTGCTGCTGGGAAGAGGACTGGGCTTCGAGGAGACACTCAGCATTTCTTGTCGCACGTAGGATCGAGTGGGTGAGTAAATCAAATTGAGCTGGGATTCGGGGTTAGCTGGTTGGGAAAAACCCAGCTCGGTGTTTCTCGGTGTGGTCCCATTGGCTCCCCAGCCGAGATGATCCTTCCTTGCTCAGGTCTGTGCTGTGCATCTCCAGATGTTTGGCTTCCCCGACTCCCACGCTGTGGAGGTTTGATCCCCTCGTTTCCAGATTCCCCTGGGGAAACAGCTCCCTCCCTGGTTCAGGACCGTCATGTTGCGCCAAACACCAAAACAAATTTAAGGTATTAGAAAGTTTAATGTAAAAAACAAACCCATAGGTCGGGTGCAGTGGCTCACACCTGTAATCCCAGCATTTTCAGAGGCTGAGGTGGGCAGATCACCTGAGGTTGGGAGTTTGAGACCAGCCTGGCCAATATGGTGAAAACCCGTCTCTACTAAATATACAAAATGAGCCAGGTGTGGTGGCGCGTGCTGGTAATCCCAGCTATTCAGGAGGCTGAGGCGGAAGAATCACTTGCATTCAGGAGGCAGAGGTTGCGGTGAGCTGAGTTCGTACCATTGCACTCCAGCCCGGGCAACAGGAACAAGACTTAGTCTCAAAAAACAAAAACAAAACAAATCCCAAAAAAGCAAGAAGAAAATACCAGTTAATATCTGGCAAAAGCTTATTTATTATTTATTTTTAAATTAAGCTATTGGCTGGACATGATGGCTCATGCCTGTAATCCCAGCACTTTGGGAGGCTGAGTGGTGAATCATTTGGGCCTGGGAGTTGGAGACCAGCCTGGGCAACATAGGGAGACCCTGTCTCTACTTAACAAAAACAGGAACAAGAAACACACCCCCCACGAAAATTCTCTGGGCATGGTGGTGCAAGCCTGTAGTCTCAGCTACTTGGGAGGCTGAGGCGTGAGAATTGCTTGAGCCAGGGAGACAGAGGTTGCAGTGAGCTGAGGTCCCACCACTACACTCCAGCCTGGATGACAAAAGAAGACCCGTCAAAAAAAAAAATAAATAAATAAAAGGCTGTTGAACTCTGCAAAATCGGGCTTCCAAATCTCCCTGGGCCTCCTCCTTTGCTGGGTAATAGGTCTGTGCCTCCAGCTGTCCTTATGTGGCTATTCCAGCTCTTTCCCGTACAGTACAGCTTGTTCCCTGTTTTCTCTGCCCTTTGTAGAGAAG
This sequence comes from Callithrix jacchus, assembly GCF_049354715.1. Classification (NCBI taxonomy): domain Eukaryota; kingdom Metazoa; phylum Chordata; class Mammalia; order Primates; family Cebidae; genus Callithrix; species Callithrix jacchus. Next base: position 13,559,380 of record NC_133508.1, read on the forward strand.
ATCGAGGCCACCTAAGGTGACGTCATTGCTTCATGCCTTGATACCGCAGACTTGCTTTCTTTCTAGGGAAGGCTCCCTCTGCTCCACTTCCAAGGGTCCTGCTCCTTCAGACCCCCCATGCCAGTCTCTATTTTACCTTCTCCTCTTCCTCTGTTTCTGTGCCTGCCACCCTCCTCATACTGTAAAATGCACCTCTTACCTCCACCTTCCTGCACAGCCACCCTCCAGCCTCTCTCGTGACCTGCACGCACGGCCAAACCGCTCCATGACTTCTTTCAGCCCAAGCTTGAGGAACCTGGGGCAGGAGGCCTGGCAGGGCAGGCAGAGCCACCCAGAGGGACTGGCCTCAGTTGCCCACCAGATTCTGTCACCTGAGACCAAGCTTAACCCAGAAGCTCCCACTGCTGGGGGAAGGGAACTCCAGAAAATCCTACCAGGCTTCCTTTTCACTTTTCTTTCCTCCCCATCTCCTCCCTCAAGCTAGAAGTTTACTTCCCACGGAAGCATCTCTGGGAACACCCCCACGGCCGCTTTCTCCCCATCCCTGTCTGCCCTGAAGCTCCACAGTGTTGTCTTTTCTGACCCTGGATTTCTTCTCTCCAGTTCCCTCCTCCGTTAGTTCATGGTAGCCCCTTCTGGAAGCCTCTCTGAGACCCTGAGGACACAGAGGAACCAGCTCCTGCCGCACAGGCCGCATGCAAGGGTGGAGGAAGAGCTGGCTGAGTTGGTTGACTGAATATGAAATCTGGGAGAAGATTTGCTTCCCCATTCCCAGCTGTGGTCCAAGCTGACCAGGATCATCCAGATAGATAATTTGCTTGGGCGTTTTATAATGATTCAAGCCCTAGGTACTTCCCCCCAGGAAACAAATATCCTGGGAAAAATGAAAACAAATTCCTCCACAAGGATGTGGTTGGCTGACCCTTTCATTATTTTATATTATATTTTTGAGAAGGACTCTCATTCTGTCACCCAGGCTGGAGTGCAGTGGCGTGATCTGGGCTCACTGCAACCTCCACCTCCCATGTTCAAGCGATCCTCCTGCCTCAGCCTCCTGAGTCACTGGGATTACAGGTGCACACCACCATGCCCAGGTAATTTTTGAATTTTTAATAGGGATGGGGGTTTCACCATGGTGGCCAGGCTGGTCCCAAACTCCTGACCTCAGGTGATCCACCTGCCTTGACTTCCAAGAATGCTGGGATTACAGGCAGGAACCACTGCACCTGGCCCCTTTGAGCTATTTTTGCATGTACAGTTCAGCGACGCTAAGTACATTCACAGCCTCGTGCAATTATCACCACTCTCTGTTTCCCAAATTTTTTCATCATGCCAAACAGAAACTCTGTACTCATTAAGCAGTAACTCCCCATTCCCTCCTTTCTCCTCCCCAGTCCCTCCTCTCCCACCGCTAGTAACTTTGAATCTATTTTCTGCCTGTAAGTTTGCCTATTCTCAGTACCTCGTAAATGGAATTATGCAATATTTGTTCTTTTGTGCCTGACTTCTTTCACTGGTTACCTAATGTTGTCAGGGCTTATCTGTGTTACAACATGGCTCAGAACTTCATTCCTTTCTATGGTTGAATAATAATCCATTGTATGGATATCACACATTTTGTTTATCTGTATTACTTGAAATCTACACCATTTTACATACTTTTTATTTTCTTAGCACTTCCCCATAATTCTTCTCAGATTAGCTTCCCTGCCATATTGCTGGTAAATAATTTATTGATTAATTGAATTTGCTAGCAATTTTGAACAAGATGATGGTGGTTACAAGGCAGAAATGCCATTTCCTCTTCTTTCTCTCTATGTGCATCTGTGTGTGTGTGTGTGTGTGTGTGTAACTCTGTGTGTTTCTTGAGTGTGTATATTTCTGTGTGTCTTCTACGTGAGGTGTCTGCTCAAGACAGACTCGACTCTGTCTCCTTGTAATAAATGTGTCTCCCAGAGCCGAAGCAATGCACAGAAAAAAAAGTACGTATCTGAAGGGCTGCTGAGTTTATACAAAAATTGATCAATTTTTGTTGTTGTTTGTTTCACAAATCAATGGAGGCCACATCCAGTGTGATGAGGCATGGGGGCATGTACCGAAGATGTTTGACAACAGATATGAGTTCTTTGCTGCCTGGAATGACACACGTTTAACGTTGTGACCAGAGGCAAAGTCATTCTAGACCTGAAGTACAACCTGAGCCTTGTGGAGCCTCAGTTTTGTCTTGAGAGATATTCTTCATTTTGCCCTCTTTTATTGATTGTTATTATAATTTTTGAGATGGAGTCTCGCTCTGTCACCCAGGATGGAGTGCAGTGGTGCAATCTTGGCTCACTGCAACCTTTGTCTTCCAGGTTTAGGTGATTCTTCTGCCTCAGCCTCCCAAGTAGCTGGGATTACAGGTATCTGCTACCATGCCCTGTCAGGGTCACCATCTTCAAGGGTCTTTCCTGCAGACCCTGACTCAGCAGTGGATGAAAAAAGTACACTAACACACAGGTATTATGCTTTGCCAGTTCAATTGGGGGTCCGTGGCCACTTAGAGATTACCTGGAGGGTGCTGTAAACAGTTGCAACCACCAGCCCCCACCAGCCAGTGAGACTAGCATTTATTTAGTAAAGTATAATTGACAAAGGCTAGAGTCAACACCACTAGAGGTTAAAGATTAAAGGACAGGTTGTGATGCCCAAAGCGAACACCATTAGAGGGTAATCTCCCTGGTTGACCTTTCCCCAAGAGGGCTATCCAGTTCAAAGGTTAAAGACCCCATGAGTAAACAAGTTATTCAGATAAACTCTCCCACATACCCTAGGTATTTGCTTTTCTTATTAACTAAAGGTAAAGGGGATTTAGGCTGCCTTCAGTCAAAACCTCTATTGAAACTATGCAAACTTCTTGGCCTTCCAAGAAGGTTTGTGACAATATTCTATAACTTCCTCTAATATTTTTTTCCTTAATATTTTTGCTGCCACCCTGAGTGAATTCCCACAATGCCTGTATAATTTTCAGTAGAGATGGAGTTTTGCCATGTTGGGCAGGCTGGTCTTGAACTCCTGACCTCAGGTGATCTACCTGCCTTGGCCTCCCAAAGTGCTGGGATTTCAGGCATGAGACACTGTGCCTGGCCAACCCTGCCCGGTTTCTTATGCCCCTTTTGTTGATAGTAGTTACAAAGTCAAGAATCAAAATAATGACTTCAAGGGATGGAACACATCTGCTGTCTTTCCACCAATCTTGCTTGAGGTTTGAGTCTAATCAGCATGGGCTGCTTTCTCAGATGGCAGCTGGCCAGAGAAGCAAAGTAGAATATTGAAGACCAGGGCTCTGGTAACACAAATGTGTTCTTTCCCCACCATTTTACAGCAAATGGGGCTTTTCTTTCATCACAGTCCTCATCCTGGTGCCCCTGCAATCCCACCTGTAGTGTGAGCTGGTGGCGTGGTTGGCTGCAGATGGGATGAGCAGAGGGGAAGCTGGCCCCTGTCTCCTCTTCCCTTAGCCTGCTCCAGTGTGCTGGTTGTTCCTCTTTACAGTGACTAGAAAGAAAAACGTGGGGCTAGTTGTGGTGGCTCACACTTATAATCTCATCACTTTGGGAGGCCAAGGCAGGTGGATCACCTGATCTCAGGGGTTCGAGATCAGCCAGGCCAACATAGGGAAATCCTGTCTCTACTGGAAATACAAAAAAAAAGAAAAATTAGCTAGGTGTAGTGGCACATGCCTATAATCCTAGCTACTTGGGAGGCTGAGACAGGAGAATTGCTTGAACTTGGGAGGCAGAGGTTGCAGTGAACCAAGATCACGTCACTGCACCCCAGCCTGGGCAACAAGAGCAAAACTCCATCTCAAAAAGAAAAAAAAAGGAAAAGTGGAACAGGTGCCCATTAAAAGGAAACAAATCATAAGTTGTAGCAGATGCCAGGGGTGAGGCCGTGGTAAATTGCGAGTATTTGGTACTGAGTTTTCCAGCCACCTTTCCTCTGCCTCTGTCAGATGAATCACTGGAGCATCGGTGCTTGGCCTGCCCAGGTTCTTTCTGTCCCTTGAAAGGGTTTGTGAACACATCTTATTGCCCTTTGCTACTTGTCTTGTGGTGGGACTGAGATTCTCTTCTTGCCCACTCTGGGTTTTATTCATACAGGGAGGTTCTGGGAGCCCCAGTGTGGGTCCCAGCAGAATGTTGTGTGTATTAGGCTGTTCTTGCATTGCTATAAAGAAATACATGAGACTGGGTAATTGATGAAGAAAAGAGTCTTAATTGGCTCCTGGTTCTGCAGGCTCTACAGGAAGCTTGGTCTGTCATCTGCTTGGCTTCTAGAGAGGCCTCAGAAACTTACAATCATGGTGGAGGGGAAAGGGGGAGCAGGCATGTTACATGGTGAAAGCAGGAGCAAGCGAGAGAGAGGCAGGAAGGGGGGTGCCACACACTTGTGAGAACTCACTGTCAGGAAGACAGCACCAGACCATGAGGGATCCACTCCCATGACCCAAACACGTCCCACTAGGCCCCACCAGGCCCCACCTCCAGCACGGGCGATTACAATTCAGCGTAACATTTGGGAGGGGATATGTGTTTATCAGTGTGTTAGAGAGAAGTCAGGTCATGTTCTCTTCCCTGGGCTGTGTATTTTGTGATGATGATGGTGATGATGATGATGATGATGCCAGTGGTGATGATGATGGTGATAATGGTTATGACGATGATGATGTTGACAATGATGGTGATGACGACGATGGTGATGATGATGTTGACGATAATGGTGGTGATGGCGATGATGATGTTGACAGTGATGGTGATGAGATGATGGTGTTGTTGATGATGATGGTGATGATGGTGATGAGATGATGTTGACAGTGATGGTGATGAGATGATGGTGATGATGATGGTGATATTGACAATGATAGTGATGATGGTGATGATGATGGTGACAATGGTGATAAGATGATGTTGACAGTGATGGTGATGCTGATGAGATGATGGTGATGATGATAGTGATATTGACAATGATAGTGATGATGGTGATGACGATGATGATGGTGATGATGATAGTGATGGTGATGAGATGATGGTAATGACGATGTGATGAGATGATGTTGACGGTGATGGTGATGCTGATGAGATGATGGTAATGATGATGGTGATGAGATGATGTTGACGGTGATGGTGATGCTGATGAGATGATGGTAATGATGATGGTGATGAGATGATGTTGACAGTGATGGTGATGCTGATGAGATGATGGTAATGATGATGGTGATGAGATGATGTTGACGGTGATGGTGATGCTGATGAGATGATGGTGATGATGATAGTGATATTGACAATGATAGTGATGATGGTGATGACGATGATGATGGTGATGATGGTGATGATGATAGTGATGGTGATGACATTGGTGATGATGATGATGGTGATGCTGATTATGGAAGAACACAGAAATGTGGGTTTGAAGAAGTTGCTAATCATTTGCTGGTATTTATGGATACTGAATCTCTGGATTTGGGATAGTTCTGATTTCAGATATTCCATTCCATTATCATGCCATACATTTCAGACCAAAATTTTGCCATAGTTTGAAAAAAAGTCTGGAGATGAAGACCTTGGGCCTACCTGCCCTGAATTTGTCACTGGCATGCAGTAAAATGAGAACAATAATGTACTGGGGTTTTAGAAATCCAAGTGTATTAAATGGAAGGGCTTATCCTTTTTCCCCTTAAATGAGGATCTTTCGTGTTTTCTGATGATGAGATATTTTCTTTCATGAAATGGTGGTAACGTTATGGTAGTTTGGATGCACTGACATTACTTGACAGATTAAGAGTTGGCAAGTCTCATCCAGTTCCCCGATAGTCGGGAAAATTGAACAGCTCTTTGAAATGCAAAAAATCTGAAAACCATAATCCAATAAATGTGTCATTTAGTTCTTTAATTTTGAAATTTCCTCCCTCTAAAGAGAAAGTAGAAGGAATGGAAATGCTGAAATATGAGGTATGTGTTTATTAGTTTTGCTGAGTCTTGGATGTTTTATAATGTTTTCTGATGACAATTGTAGAAAACCTTCTGTGTTGCAAAAATCCGGTGTTTTGTAGTAAATTGAGATTTCAAGAAGACAGCATTTGTGTACAGTAGTTATATTAGTTGTGACATGTTTTATCTTTGAAATTATCTTTTTCCTCTGTGGTTTTAGGGAAAAATAGCTGGGGAGATTGGTTGGCTGGGAGGAACCTGGCTTGAGTTTCTGATCTGATGTGCTATCCGTTGTGTCTGAATATCTCATAGTCAGTGGAAGATGTATGTTTTGTACATTTTGCATTTTTCAAACTTTTTACGGTTTTCTCAAGCCTCGCTGTTGGAATAAATTTAACACAAATGCCTACTTGTAGGCACCTTTCTGAAAATGTTCTGATGAGCTTTCATCATTGTTCTGGAATATTTTAGGCAAAGCCTTGAAGAAAATGTAGCAACTATTTTCCACTAATTTGAAATTTGGATGGTTTCCTTGAGACACGCTGTTTTCTTAGTCACGGTGTCCTAGCTTTTTCCCTTGATTAGTTGAATGATTGATTGCCTTAATTCTCAATTTGGCTTTGCCTATGTACACATAGTTTTATTTGAGGTTTTTCAGATGTTGCTTGCTGGCCAAATTCAGTTCAAATTAAGGAAATAAATTATGGAAAGTGAATTTCTCTTCTGTTTTCAAAAGCTTCCATTGAACATTTGTTTGGAATTTCTTTGGAAAAAAAGTCTAGTTAACTCTCTTTGATTTTCTTTTATAGATCCGTCATGTTCCCCAGTTTGATTCTGTTACCTTCGCGTGTTTATAGATTTTCCTCTTGTTTTCCTGTGTCTGATTATTGTAGTCAGGCCACCTTTCTTAGCTTGTTAACTTTCCTTTTCTCGAAGATTGCAGTTGCCTTCTTCCAAAGGGCTTCCAGTCTATTAATATATTAACAATAGATTTTTCTATTATTAATAATAGATTTATTATTAATATATTAATAATAGATTTTTCTTTTTAAAAACAAAGTGACTTAGGACATCCCTACCAGTTTCCTTTAGTATTTTGAAGGGTTTGCTGGTGATATATATTTATATCTGCATTTATATTTTCTTTTTCTTTTCTGAGACAGAGTGTCACTCTTATCACCCAGGCTGGAGTGCAACAGGACAGTCTTGGCTCACTGCAACCTTCGCCTCCAGGGTTCAAGCTATTCTCCTGCTTCAGCCTCCAAAGTAGCTGGCATTACAGGTGCCTACCACCAAGCCCAGCTATTTTGTTTTTTTGTATTTTTAGTAGAGTTGGGGTTTCGTCATGTTGGCCAGGCTTGTCTCAAACTCTTGACCTCAGGTGATCCACCCGCCTCGGCCTCCCAAAGTGCTGGGATTACGGAAGTGAGCCACTGTGCCCAGGCTCCTCTATTTGTATTTTCTGAAAATTGTTTCTTCCATGTTATGTGTTCATGACTATTTTTCAAGGTCCCACTTCAATGTTTGCATTTTACATCATCATTCAAAAGTCAGTGCTAAGAAATTACATCCCTATCGAAGTAGATTCAAATTGTTTTTTTTCTCAGTCTTTTAAAAAAGACAGACCTGGTTGATAATGCGATGGCTTTTTTTTTTTTTTTTTTTTGAGACAGGGTCTCACTGTGTTGCTCAGGCTGGAGTGCAGTGGCACAATCACAGCTCATTGGAGCCTCGACCTCCTGAGCTCAAATGATCCTCCAGCCTCAGTTTGTCATATGTTCTGAATCTAAGGTTGATTATTACTCCTTTAGTGCTAGTGTTACTCTGAGACCTGGAAAAAAAGAAAAAAGAAGACGAAAAAAGATCAGCATTTGACTATGGGCAGAGGTATTTACAAATACATGATGTGGTTATTCTTGTGCTAAGAGCTGCGGTATTTCATAATAAAAGGTGACATACAGAATTCACTTTCTGGATTCTTTTTTAAGCATTGACATTATTTTTTTAGGAGATACAGAATAATTCCTTTTTAAAAAACAGCATTATCTATATTAATGGAGAAGTTTCTGGAAATGTCAATTCAGATGGAACCGTTTAGTGTGGATTTAACTTTTTATGGAATTATGCCTGTAATGCCATTTGCATTTGCTGAGATTTTGTATTATTAATAGAATAGACAAATCAGCATTTTGTCGGTGTATGTAAAACTTTGCTTGTTTTTTCCTGTCTTGATTGCTGGTTGCACATAAAATTTAGAGTTGGAAAAAGAGTGTAGCACAGAACGGGGGTCGGATGACTCAAGACTCCCCGCTCCCGTCTCTGCTCTGCTGCGGCTCCGGCTGGAGGCCTTCATTTATGAACCCTTGGATGGGGCCAGGCCCAGAGTCCATGCAGAAAAATCCCACAGTTGTGCCGTGGGGAAGCTGCTTACGGGTAAGGGCTTCATTTGCAGAGTGAAATTGCTGTCAGGCTGGGATCTTCCTGAGCCCCGGAGGGAAGGCTCTGACCAGTACTGGGCAGTGGAGAGAAACAGAACTCACTTGCCATCCTTTATGTCAGTTTCCAGCGAGAGCGAAGTTCTGGGTTTCTCGTGGATTCTGCTGTATTCACAGGAGTGTTCCGCCCTTTCCTTCTATCCTTGTTAGTTCAGCTGATGCTACTGCATGGCTTCCCCTTCTCCCAGCTTTCCAGGGGATGTTCTGCCAAAAGTGAGCCTTCCTTTGGGTGTGTCTGATTGTTGGTAGACTCCCTAAAAACCTTCCGGTGCTAGCAATGCCCTAGACTGCTGAGGCCCATGGAGGTGGTTGTTAATGTCACTGGGGGTCTGGGGTCACACTGCTTGGGACTGCGTCCCAGTTTAGTGGTGGGACTTGGGACAAGTTCCTTATGCCCCCGAAGGCTCTGTGTCCTCATCTGTAAAATAGGGGCAGTGGTAGTACTTGTCTCTCATAGGACACCCATGGGAGGAATTTAGCTCAGTGCCTGGCATATAGCAAGTTTTCAAAAATTATTAGCTGTATTATTTTTATTACCTAAATGCAGAGTGATGGACCCTATGACCCTCTGAGTCTTCTTCCATTCTGTGTGTGTATGTAAGACAGAGAAAAACAGATGGAGAGAGAGAACAGGAGAACTACACTGTGGATTTTGGGGGATGTTCCAGGGAGGTTTGAACAGAGTGTCAATGTCATGTTTTTAAGAGAGCAAGGAATTTTGGGGGTGCTTCTGTGCCAGAGAAAATGGGTCAGAGAAAGAAAACAAAGGTGGGATCCCTTGCAGAGCAGGAGGTGACCTGGAGTTGGTTAGGGTGGCATCCAGCCCAGGGAGTTGCCCAGGGCTCTGCAGAGGGCAGCCTCTGGGGCTTCAGCTAGGGTGCGGAGATGGCCTGGCCCTGGGCTGTTGGGCTGGGAACTGGGGTTCAGCCACAGTGAGTTCCAAGCCTCCTGGTGTTTCCTCTGCCTCCTGGCTCCTTCAGAAATGAGGGCAGGGGCAGGCCCGAGGCTGGCCACCTGGGGAGTGTGTGAGCAAGGTACATGGAGGTCCTGCGATGGAGTGGTCACACTCTAATGTGGAAGCCCAGTGGGTAGTGGGTGTCTCTACGCTCTTAATTTTATTATGATGATGATTTTTTGACGTTTTTTGAGATGGAGCATTACTCTGTCACCCAGGCTGGAGTGCAGTACTGTGATCTCAGCTCACTGCAACCTCTGCCTCCCAGGTTCAAGCAACTCTCCTGCTTTACCCTCCCGAGTAGCTGCGATTATATTCATGTGTCACCATACCTGGCTAATTTTTGTATTTTTAGTAGAGACAGGGTTTCACCATGTTGGCCTGGGTGGTCTTGAACTCCTGACCTCAAGCGATCCGCCTGCCTCAGTTTCCCAACATGGTACGATTACAGGTGTGAGCCACTGTGCCTGGCCTCTATGCTCTTTAAAAGAAGGCCTTGGCCAGGCACGGTGACTCACGCCTGTAATTCCAGCACTTTGGGAGGCTGAAGTGGGTAGATCACAAGGTCAGCAGATTGAGACCATCCTGGCCATGGTGAAACCCTGTCTCTACTAAACTACAAAAAATTAGCCTGGCATGGTGGTGCGCACCTGTAGTCCCAGCTACTCAGGAGGCTGAGGCAGGGGAATGCCTTGAACCCGGGAGAGATCGAGATGCTGCATTCCAGCCTGGTGACAGAGCAAAACTCTGTCTCAAAAAAAAAAAGAAGGCCTCACCCTGTCAGATGATGCAGTGAGCAAGAATGAAATTGCATCTCCAGGGTGTGGGAGGAGAATGAATTACTTGGTAGGCCTCAGTCCAGTAGGTCAGATAAGGTAGAGAACCCGCCATCACAACATATGACTGCAATGAGGCCGTGCCTTGTGAAAGAAGAAGGCTTAGCCAGCTGTTGACTGATTAGGGATGGAGATGGGCAGGGCAGCTGGCTCATGCCTGTAATTAATCCCAGCACGTGGGGAGGCTGAGATGGGGAGGGTCACTTGAGGCTAGGAGTTCAAAAGCAGCCTAGCCACACCCCCATTTCTACAAAAAATTTTTAAAAATTAGCTGGATGTCATGGCTGTAGTCCCAGCTGCTGGGGAGGCTGAGGTGGGAGCATTGCTTGAACCCAGGAGTTTGGGGCTGCAGTGACATTGTGAGTCAGGGAGGCATTGTGAGCCTGGGTGACATTGTGAGACCCTGGCTCTTATTTAAAAAAAAGATATTTATTAACTTGCACTCCTACTAGCAATATGTGAGCATGACCTTCTTATTACATCCTTGCCAGTGATCAGTATTCATTTTTTTTCTAATTTGCTAGTCCAAAATCAAACCTTTTAAAAATTATTAAAATAGGCCGGGCACAGTGGCTCACAGCTGTAATCCCAGTATTTTGGGAGGTTGAGGTAGGTGGATCACTTGAGGTCAGTAGTTCGAGACCAGCCTGACCAACATGGTGGAACCCCATCTCTATTTAAAAAAAAAAAAAAAAGTTAGCCGGGCATGGTGGCTCGTGTGTGTAGTCCCAGCTATTCAGGAGGCTGAGGCAGGAGAATCGCTTGAACCCCGGAGGCAAAAGTTGCAGTGAACCAAGATTGCTCCACTGCACGAATTATTAAAATGAATCAAGGCATTACCAGAAAGCACCTGATTGGTCAGTTGAGCAAAGGTCCCAGTGGATGGGTATGTCTAGGAGTTGCAGACCTGCATGTGGTGGGAGACGGGGGATGCCCACCCATGTGGAGGGATATCCCACAGAGTGGCGGGAGATGGAAGGCTTCAGCCAAAGGCGTTGCTCACAGAACACTTTAGAGCGGCTGCCTGAGTCAGCATTGTTTCTGACTTTCCCTACTGAATGACCCTATCTGTGTCTTTTGGATTTAACATTCAGAGAGGTGCCTGAGAGGTCACCCGTTTCAGACTTCATCATCTCAAACAAATGGCAATCCCTCCTGCCTTTCAAAACCCCGGGGACAGGAGATTTTACGAGCTTTAATGACTTTACCATTTATTTTCCTCAAAACTCGACAGCCATGATCTCATGAATGCTCGCCCCTACCTTCTGCCCCTGTGGGGGAAAAATAAATAAGTAAAAGGCAAAAGTGAGAACACCAAGCCCCAAGGAGGTGAGGTTGGGAGGCTGGAGCCACTGAAATGAAAGTTCCCAGAATAGAACTGGGTTATCCCGACACCTGTGGACATCAGGCAGTCACATTTTCCAGTGCTGGGTAGCAACATTTTCCAAGCGACTGTGAAAAATGGGAAAAGCCATGAGGTAACCAGAGCCAAGTCCTGTTTGCTGAGTTCTCCACAACCTTCTTGACAGCATGCAGGGCGCATATTAGACATGAGTCACAGCTATGGTTTTCTTAGCGCATAAAACCACACAGCTCCCTCCCCACTGGGCCTCAGTGGATTCTGAATGAAGCCAGAAAGTGATTCAGTCTTAGATTAAAAGAAGAAACGCGCACGTGCGCAGACACACACACACACACACACACACACACGCACACGCAAAAATAGAGTTCCTATTAACTTCTAGGTTGCAGAGAATACTGAGATTAGAAAAACTGGTTTTTCAGCTTGTTAGGAATTTCATTCTGTATATCGGGGTTTCTGGTCAGGTTTTTTTTTTTTTTTTCATGTTATTTTATTTATTCATTTATCAGGTTTTCTTTTGTAAATAAATAGTTACCACAGTAGCTCTTCCACCAGAAACATGACTCTGGGTGGATCATGCTGTCGTAGTGATTTAATACACTAAATTGAGTTTTTAAGAATTTTTAGTGAGCAACGAAGAATTAGATAGAGTAGTTTTTTCAGCCTTAGTGAAAAATCACATGTATGTCCTTAAAAAAAAGCGGCATTTTAGTGATAGAGGTAGCCGTCCTTTTCATGTTACCGTCCATGGTCCACTTCAAATGAATGAACTTTAATGATTTTATTTTAATAGTTCTTATTACTTTGTGAATTATTTTGTTTTCACAACTCCAGAAAGGCATTATTGGCAATGGATTTTTTTGTTTGTTTGTTTTTTGAAATGGAGTCTCTCTGTCACCCAGGCTAGAGTGCAATAGTGCGATCTCGGCTCACCGCAACCTCTGCCTCCCGGTTGAAGAGCTTCTTCTGCCTCAGCCTCCTGAGTAACTGGGACTACAGGCGCATACCACCATGTAGTATTGTAATTTTTTGTATTTTTAGTAGAGATGGGGTTTCATCATGTTGGCCAGGCTGGTCTCGAACTCCTGACCTTGTAATCTGCCTGCCTTGGCCTCCCAAAGTGCTGGGATTACGGGCGTGAGACACCGCTCTCAGCCAGCAGTGGATTTTATAGAGTAGTAAGATCTTGAGGTAACTGAGGTTTACTAATTTAATTAACCCTTGTTTATTTGTTTGGGACTTTTTGACATACACCTTAGTCAAATATAGTTTTTTTTTTTTTTACTTGTCTAGAGAAATGGAGCATGGCCGAAAACAACTTGGGGATTCTGCATATTTCTAACAGGCTCTGTCTTGCTAAGAGCTGTTGGATAATCTAGAAAGACAGAGGTCCCAGGAGAAAACAGAATGTGTTAGTTACATCAATGCCGTGAAGACCAATACCAAGTTACTAACCTGCCTGAGAACGAGTCCACTTTTATCCTATCAAATGAAGTGTTAGGTGTGTTTCCTTGCATTTTCAGAGGGCTGTCACCTTTCCCTGAGGGGCCCAGCGCTCAGCTCAGCAGAGGGGGAGCTTGGCTGCTCTGCAGGTGGGCTCCTGTGTCTGTTTTGTGAGCTCGGCTCTTCCTTTTTTTTTTTTTTTTGAGAGAGCCTTGCTTTTCTTGCCAGACTGGAGGGCAGTGGCTCAATCTGGGCTCACCGCAACCTCTGCCTTCCAGGTTCAAGCAGTTCTCCTGCCTCAGCCTCCTGAGGAGCTGGGATTACAGGCATCTGCCACCATACCTGGCTAATTTTTTTTGGTATTTTTAGTTGAGTTGGGGTTTCACCATATTGATCAGGCTGGTCTTGAACTCCTGACCTTGTGATCTGCCTGTCTCCGCCTCCCAAAGTATTGGGATTACAGGCTTGAGCCACCACGCTTGGCCGCCGTTTTTATCTGGGAGAGACAGGTGTATTGCTTTCCCTCATGCCAGAGAAGTCCTTCTGGCTGGTTTGAACAGCCCCACTCGGAGCTCTGCAGGCTGTGTCCTATCATCTCCAGCCTTCAGGAGATGGGACAGGCCGAATGGTGTGCTGTTCAGGTGAAGCCAAGACCAGAATCTGCCAAGAAACCACAGCGTTGGTGGGTCTAACCTTCAGGTGGCTGAGCCTGGTCTCCTGCCCATGTTCACTTCCCAGGGTAGGAATAACATTCTCTCAAACTCAGATCAGCCTGTGCTTTGCTCTGAGAGCTTTACTGTGCAAAGAAAATTCCAATGCATAAAGCATCTAGTTTCTATGGCTAGTACCGGGAGTCGCAGTGGATGTGAGCAGGACAAGCCCAGCGTGCTTTCCACGATGGTGTCCTGGAACTTTAAACCCAGGTGTTCCGTAGCTGCAGTGAAGCCGAGTCTAACCAGTACCAACAAACTGCAGCCACTGGTTCCACGTGGCTCCTGCGTATTCCACTGTCTGCCCTTGGACGTGCTGGGCCATTTAGCCAGATTCTTTTTTTCTTTCTGAGTGAGACAAGGTCTCACTCTGTTGCCCAGGCTGGAGTGCAGTGGCGCAATCTGGGCTCACTACAACCTCCACCTCCTGGGTTCAAGAGATTCTCCTGCCTCAGCCTCCCAAGTAGCGGGGACTACATACCCAGCTAATTTTTATATTTTTAGTAGAGACAGGGTTTTGCAATGTTGACCAGGCTGGTTACCCACGACTCTTTTTGAGACAGAGTCTTGCTCTGTCTCTGGGATGGAGTGCAGTTGTGTGATCTTGACTCACTGCAATTTCTACCTCCTGGATTCAAAGTGATTCCCCTGCCTCAGCCTCCTGAGTAGCTGGGACTACAGGCGTGTGACACCATGCCCAGCTAACTTTTTGGATTTTAGTAGAGAAGGGTTTTCACCATGTTGGCCAGGATGGTCTTGATCTCTTGACCTTGTGATCAGCCTGCCTTGGCCTCCCAAAGTGCCGGGAATACAGCCGTGAGCCACCACGCCCAGCCCCAGGACTCTTTTTGATAATTCCTGATTGGGCCCCTGTGGTTTTCATTCTATTCCTTTGGGGGCAGGCATTCGTGAATGATTTCTCTTTGCTATTGGGTAGTTAACATGGTATGAAATACTCCTTGATTCAACTGCTGGTGACAAGTCTGGTGACAATGACTATGGTCAGGACTTTAGTTGTGTGTAACAGGAGGAACAAAGAGGGGAGTCCTGCCTCTCTCTGGTTATTCTGGATCTTCAGCATGTGTTGGTAATGGGATAATTACACAGTGATTAGAAATGAGCTCACTGGCTCTGATTGCAGGCGTCCCGTGCCCGGGGCATTGCCATGTGAGAACAGGTCTTACAAGGGATGCGATCCCTGGATGTGAATGGCTGCTGCAGTCCAAGCTGCAGCGAGCTTGCTGAACACACGGCCAAAATGCACGAGGCCTAGAGGTCTCCCCTTCCAAAAAAGACCTTGCTGAGAAATGAAAAGCAGGATTTGGGCTTGTGGAAATATTTGGCAGTCTGAGCTCTCTTTGGGAAATATAGGGTTAATGTAATTTTTTTTTTTTTTTTAAAGACAGAGTCTCATACTGTCACCCAGTCTGGAGTGCAGTGTCTCGATCTTGACTCACTGCAACCTCTGCCTCCCTGGTTCAAGCAATTCTCTTGCCTCAGCATCCTAAGTAGCTGAGATTATAGGCGCCTGCCACCATGCCTGGCTAATTTCTGTATTTTTAGTAGAAGTGGGGATTCGCCATGTTGGCCAGGCTGGTCTCAAACTTCTGACCTTATCTTGCTTGCCTCGGCCTCCCAAAGTGCTGGGATTATAGGCATGAGCCATTGAGCCCAGCCAGTGGAATGGTTTTTGTTTGTAATAATTTACACAATATGACTTGTTTCTTTTGGGCGGGAGAGTTCGCTTGTATACATGAAACTTGTGCTTTTATCTAGAAAGCACACGATGTTTTTATGATGCAGAGAAGGTAGGGAAGAAGGGATATTTATGCTGCTTCTGTTTTCTAGGGGGACTTGGGGGATTTCCTTTTGTACTGTCCATGGATCTCATCTAATATTTTAAGGGTGACCACCTAACTATATCAATAAGGAAAGGCCCCTTTGGCCAGGAGTGGTGGCTCATGCCTGTAATTCCAGCACTTTGGGAGGTCGAGGTGGGAGGATCACTTAAGGCCAGGAGTTCGAGACCAGCCCACAACATAGTGAGACCATGTCTGTACCACAAATGAAGAAAACACTTACTGGGCATGGTGGCTTGTGCTGTGGTCCCAGTTGCTTAGGAAGGATCACTTGAATCCAGGAGGTTGAGGCTGCAGTGAGCTATGAATCTCACCACTACACTCCAGCCCAGGGGACAGAATGAGGCTGTCTCTAAAGAAAAAAAAAGACCCAGTACTTTGGGAGGCCGAGGCGGGCAGATCATGAGGTCAGGAGATCAAGACCATCCTGGCTAACATGGTGAAACCCCATCTCTACTAAAAATACAAAAATTAGCAGGGTGTGGTGGCTTGCACCTGTAGTCCCAACTACTCGGGAGGCTGAGGCAGGAGAATTGCTTGAACCAGGGAGGTGGAAGTTGCAGTGAGCTGAGATTGCGCCACTGCACTCCAGTTTGGGCAAAAGGGTGAGGCTCCATCTCAGAAAGAAAGAAAGACCCCTTCACTTCAATTCTGCCTCATGACAAATAAATTCTATCACCTATAGCCCCTGTGTTAGTTGCCTGTGAATATCCTGAACTCCCAGGTACAGGGAATCTCTGTTGGTCTGAAAGTGGCAGTGGCAGAAATTCGGTCTTCCTTTTTTCAATCAGCTTGAGACCAGCTTGAAACGATATCCTTGAATGTCTCAGATTTGGATACAAGAAGCGTTTCCCCCCAGGGTTGTTCAGACAGCCAGGAATGGGTTAGCCTGACTAAGTTGGTTATTTTAGGGTTTGGTTTCTGTGGTGCCAAAATCTAGAAAAAGACCTGAATGGTGTGTATCTGAAATGAGAAAAGCCTTGTGCTTGAGTCTTCCTTCCACTCTTCATGGGGGTCCTGTGCCTTCCTGTGCAGGGTCTTGAGCTGTCTTGTTTGATCCCCCCACCTCCCCATCATGTGACATCCTTCAAGGCCACCCGTCTCACCCTCTTTTAGCTCTTCATCTGCATTGTGCAGCCTGTACGTCCTAACTGGCCATGGAAACTTCTCCCTGCCATGTCACCACCACTGCCCCTAGTCCCAGGGGCACTCCCCTCCCCTCCCCCTCCCCTCCTCTTCCTCTTCCCTTTCCCCTCCCCTTCCCTCCCTTCTTTTTTTGTTTGAGAGAGTCTCACTCTGTCCCCCAGGCTGGAGTGCAGTGATGCTATCTCTGCTTCCTGCACCCTCCGCCTCCCAGGTTCAAGTGATTCTCCTGCCTCAGCCTCCCGAGCAGCTGGGACTATAGATGTGCACCGCCACACCCAGCTGATACGTGTATTTTCAGTAGAGACAGGGTTTTATTATGTTGGCTGGTCTTGAACTCCTGACCTTTGGTGATCCGCCTGCCACAGCCTCCCATAGCACTGGAATTATGGGATGAGCCACTGCACTCAGCCAAGGTACCCCTTTCCCTACACCCTCCACAACCTCTCCTTAGCCCAGCGCACCCCTTATTGCCTGGGATCCAAATTGCTTCTTTCTCCCACTCCTCATGTAGACTCTCTTCTGTAGGACAAGGATGGTGTCTTGGGCACAGCTCTCTGAGGGTATTTGAGTGCCTGCCACATAATCAATGTTTGATACGTATTTGTTGAACAAGTGAATATATGGGCAAAACAGAAGTGGGATTCCTCCCAAATAAGAGAATATCATTTATCCGTTGTCCCAATTTATATATGATGACAGGCAGACTTTAAATCCTGCCCGACAAACATTTTTGCACGCATTGGTGGAAGAACTGACAATACAGACTAGAAAATTCTCATCCCGCTGTTAATTCAGGCTCACAGGAGGACAGCCCATGCCAGGTATACGTCACCTCCAACATGAGCTAACTTCAGCTGATCTTGGTATTATTTTACAGTTTCCTTTTTGGGGTACCGTTCATGATAAGCTGTTATTTTGAGCTTTGCAACAATCCTTCTTTCATGAGCTGTCTTTGGGCCATTCTGTAGTTAGGCTTGACATGGAGTCAGCCTTAGCAATGAGAAGCTCATCCCCCAGCTCAAGACTTGCTGTTTAGGCTGTTGTATGTTTGCGGTGATGGGATTTTTTTCTTATTGAGACAGAGTCTTACTCTGTCGCCCAGCCCAGGCTGGAGTGGGGCAGTGGAGGCAGGGCTCACTGCAGCCTTGAACTCCTGGGCTCAAGTGTTCCTCCCACCTCAGCTTCCCAAGGAGCTGGGACCCCAAGTGCCTGCCACGACACCTAGCTAATTTTTGTATTTTTTTTTTTTTTTTGAGATGGAGTTTTGTTCTTGTTGCCCAGGCTGGAGTGCAATGGCGCGATTTCAGCTCACTGCAACCTCTGCTTGCCAGGTTCAAGCGATTCTCCTGCCTCAGCCTTCTGAGTAGCTGGGATTACAGGCGTGCACCACCATGCCTGGCTACTTTTTTTCTGTATTTTTAGTAGAGATGAGGTTTCTCCATGTCGGTCAGGCTGATCTTGAATTCCCGACCGTAGGTGATCCATCCACCTCAGCCTCCTAAAGTGCTGGGTTTACAGGTGTGAGCCATCACATCTGGCCAATTTTTGTATTTTTTAGTAGAGACAGGTTTCACCATGTTGGCCAGGCTGGTCTCGATTTCTTGACCCCAAGTGATCCATCCACCTCAGCCTCCCAAACTGCTAGGATTACAGGCGTGAGCCACTGTGCCCAGCCTTAATTTTCTTTTTTAAAGAAATGAGGGCTCCCTATGTTGGCCAGGCTGGTCTCGAACTCCTGGGCTCAAGTGATCCTCTTGCCTCTGGCTGCCAAAGTGCTGGGATGCTGTAGATGTTTTTCAGGACAACTTGGGCATAGCTTGGGCAGGAAAGGAGGGCACGCATTCCAGATGGTGAAGATGAAGGGATTGTGATGGAGGGACTGATTCTAGAGGGTGGGTAGGGTTAGGAACTCAAAGACGAGTTTGCTCTTAGGCAAAAGGGGTCAGGGGAGGACTGTGTAGAGTCATGGAGCCATGGCAGGTGGCTGCCCATGGGAATGGGGTGTGTGGATGGCAGAGTCCCACAGCATGGAGATGATGGGGAACTCTCTCCTCTTGCCCTGCTTTCCTGACGGTGTCTCCCATCAGCCAGCCCTGAAGCTGGAGGACAAGTGGCCTGGGTAGCGCCATCTGCCAGGCTTGGCCTCCCAGGACAGGGAGAAGGTGGAGGGCAGTTCTGGGAGGGCAGAGAATAACCAGTTCCCTGGCCTGACCTTCCACTGGCCTTCCACTGGCCATCTTGGAGCTTGGAATTTGGTTCCCCTTCATTTGGTTTCAAGCATTTATTCCTGGAGGAATGTCATGGGGCTGGAGGTTCCTGGGTTCATGGAACTTCTTATTTTTTTTGAGATGGAGTCTCGCTCTGTTGCCCAGGCTTGGAGTGCAGTGGCGTGATCTTCGGCTCACTGTAACTTCCGCCTCCCGGGTTTAAGCGATTCTTCTGCCTAAGTCCCCCGAGTAGCTGGGATTATAGGTACATGCCACCACGCCCAGCTAATTTTTGTACTTTTAGTAGAGACGAGGTTTCACCACATTGTCCAGGCTGGCCTTGAACTCCTGACCTCGTGATCTGTCTGCCTCAGCCTCCCTAAGTGCTGGGATTACAGGTGTGAGCCACTGCACCGGGCCTGAACTTACTCTTTCTTACAGGAAAGTACTGGGTTGTGTTTGACCTGCCCAGAATCCCTGCTGGCTTTTCTGAGCCCTCTCGCCTGGGCTCTTTGTGAATTAGACGGGGAGCTTTTAGGCCTCTGTATATAGATACTTGTTAAAGATTCTCGATTCTTTCTCACCAAAATTTCTTTTCTTTCCCCACTTTTGATATGCTATCCCGCGGCATTCCCCAAAGAGCTCGTTTCTCTCTCTAATACCTGGGCCGAGATACTGCTTTCTCTGTTGTGGGTGGATCCAATAGCTTCCCCGTGGGGTTCCACCTTTCATCCTGTTCCTCCTCACCTTCGCCTCCCCAGTGAGCCAGTGCAACCCCGGGAAGGGGGCAGCGGGATCTGGGCACTGCCCGTGTCTGTGCCCACTGCCCTTGGAACCCAGCCCAGCTTCCTCACTGTTAGGAGCGGAAGGCTTGTGTGTTGAAATTCTCACTCTCATGATGTTAGGAAGTGGGGCCTCTGGGAGGTGATGAGGTCATGAAGTGGGAGCCCTCCTGAGTGGGATTAGTGACCTTGTCAAAGAGACCCCAGAGAGCGGCCACGCCACTGTGTTAGGACCCAGCAAGAAGGTGGCTGTCCGCACCTGGAAGAGGGCACTCCCTGGAACCCAACCCTGCTGGCACCTTATCTTGGACTTGCAGCTTCTAGCTGTGGGAAGTAAACGTGTGGGTTATGAGCCACCTGCTCTATGGCACTCTGCTGTAGCAGCCTGAATGCAGGATGACACTCACTTTGGCCAGGAAGAGGGGTGTGGTGCGGCCTCTGCCTGCCCACTGCCGTGCCCCACACGGTGTCTCCCTCACCTCACGGCACCCCTCCCCCACCACTCTGGCTTGCTTTGAATTCCCCAGCACCCAAGCCCTCGCCCATCTCAGGGCCTCACACATGCTCTTTCCTCTTTGCTGACTCCCCCTCCCCCATCCTTCTCTCTCATTCTCCAGCCTGTACTGTGAATGCCACCTCCAGGCAGTCTCCCCTGACTGCTTAATGTCCCATGCCCTCTTCCCCATTCTCTCTCTCTCTGTTTTTTTGAGACAGAGTCTCACTCTGTTGCCCAGGCTGGAGTGCCGTGGTGTGATCTCGGCTCACTGCAACCTCTGCCTACCAGGTTCAAGCAATTCTGCCTCAGCTGTCTGAGTAGCTGCGATTACAGGCACCCACCACCATGCCTGGCTATTTTTTTTTTGTATTTTTAGCAAAGATGGGGTTTCACCATGTTGGTCAGGCTGCTCTCAAACTCCTGACCTCAGGTGATACACCCACCTCAGCCTCCCAAAGTGCTGGGATTACAGGCGTGAGCCACCATGCCCAGCCTCCATTTTCTCTTATAACATCCTGTGACCCGCACGACATCCTCAGTCATCCACCTCACAGCGCCCAGCCCTTAGCATGTGGGCTGATAAACGTTGGCACTGAGTTCAGGTTCGAGGTGGGTGTGGCTGAGACCGCTGGGTGCGTGTGGAAGTCGAGTAGGGGAAGTTGCTGTGTGCAGCTGCACTCCACCTGAGGTTTCACTTCGGGGGGAGCCCTCCACTGAGCATGCGTGAGTGTTTGCATTAATGTACTTGGTTAGCGTCCTTTGCACACATGGGCTGGGTGAATTCGCTTCTTCGGACAACACTGCCCCTCTCCTGTACGGCCCCTCCCCACCCTGCGGAGTCACTCTCTCCTTTCGCTTCGTCTCCCACATTCTCTCCCACTTGCTTGCTTCTCTCACTGTTTTCCAGCCTTCTGCCTTCCTCTGCTTTATGTTCTTTGCCATTCCTAGTGATGAAAACACTCACATCCCGCCACTGCCTTGCTCGTCTGTCTTGGGTGGAAGTCAGTAACTGGCATAATCATAGAAAAACCCTGTTCCGATCCTGCTCTTTTGGGATTTGTGAGCATTTGGATGGGACCAAGCCCTTGTTGACCTTTGCATGCTCTGTGAAAAGACGGATTGCTCAGCAAAGCACTGTGATCAGTAATTCCCAAATGAACGATGCTATCTGCTCTCCCAGAGAGCACAGCACCGCCGGGCACGGAGCAGCCCTGCTCATAGGTGGGCTTGCATGGAGCAGGTCTGTGGGTGCTTTGGCATCTGGTAGCTGTGAGTTTTTTTTTTAT
This sequence comes from Callithrix jacchus, assembly GCF_049354715.1. Classification (NCBI taxonomy): domain Eukaryota; kingdom Metazoa; phylum Chordata; class Mammalia; order Primates; family Cebidae; genus Callithrix; species Callithrix jacchus. The sequence continues at coordinate 13,580,927 of NC_133508.1, forward strand.
CTGATGAACTTGAAGGGGATCAGTGTGCTTCAGAACATCTAGAGCTTTCACTAAATCAGATTAGTCTTTATCCCAAGTCATCTGAATTAATTACACGACTTTTTCCTTGTCCTGTCTGTGAGTCACACGTCAGAGTCTGAGAATGAGGCAGTACATTGCTGATTTTGCAAACAAAGAAACTGGGACCCGGGAGCCGCCAGGCTGTGAAGAGCACATGCTTTCGTAGGGCAGAGCTGCAGCTAGGATCCGTGCGCTGAGTGTTGGATCTCTCTCTGTTGCGGCTCTCTGGGGCTTTTCAGGCTTGGGGCTTTGGTGCATACAAGTGATGATGATGAGGACAATGATGAGTTTTTGAGACAGAGTCTCATTCTGTTGCTCCGGCTGGAGTGCAGTGGCGCAATCTTGGCTCACTACAACCTCCACCTCCTGGGTTCAAGCGATTCTCCTGCCTCAGCCTCCTGAGTAGCTGAGATTACAGGCGAACACCACTATGCCCAGCTAATTTTTGTATTCTTAGTAGAGACAGGGTTTCACCATGCTGGCCAGGTTGTTTTCGAACTCCTCACCTGAGGTGATCTGCCTGCCTTGGCCTCCCAAAGTGCTGTGATTACAGGCATGAACCATTGCACCCAGTCGATACATATGATGATTATTTTTAAGAGCTATTAATTTAATTTTTTACAATAAATTAGATTAGCCTCATTTTCTTATTTTAAAAAAATGATGCTTTCTCCACTGTGTTCTTACTGCCTTATTCTTATAGTAGAGAAAGGAAGAAAAATTAAAACAATAAACCAAAATGTGAGACAGTTTTGTGGGGAAGTTCATCAGACACACATCTCACCTCCACCACTGCCCGGTGGAAGCCTGGGGCTGTTTTTAGCAGCTGCGCTGTAATCCCTGGTTATTGAGGGCACAGGTGGAAACGGAGATCAGCTCATGGCTTAGAAAGGAGCTGGGTGCACAGGTGGGTCTGGGTGAACTGGAGGCCGTGATCACTCAGTGTCTGAGGAGAGAGACTGGATGGGGTGGGAGAGGGAGGCCAATTGTGAGACCTCCACGAGAATCAGTTGATCATGTGCACTCCCAAGAGGTAGAAGCCATCCCCTTACTTTTCCGAGGAATAACTTGTTTAAAAGATACACTGATCCTTGGGGTAATCCAGGGAGATCCTGCAGAGTGCCTGCCTGTGGTGGAGCACCTGAGGACCCCAGGGTGGGAGGAGTGGGTTCTCTTACTCCAGGGCCAGAGCTGGGGACGTCTGTTCCCTGCTTTAAGAAAGCCTCTGATCGCACCTGCATGACCCAGTCTGACTTTTCCCCTTCTTTTCTACTTCCTTGAAGGGATTACTGGGAAAGCTAGAAGTGATGGATATTATCCAGCTATTCTATATTACATTTTGAGATTTACAACCTCCTCACATCTGCAGAGGATTTGAGGACATTCTTCACAACCTCTGATGGTTCCTGACTTTTCTGCTGGTGTCTCCATCCTCCAGCCATGACTTCCCTTTTGGCCATGCAGTGGGGTCTGGAGAGACCTGGCACCCCAGGGAGAGGCAACCAAGAAGGCCTGACTGTGTCTCCTTGAGCAGAGGTCACTGTGGCCAGTCTTTGGCTCAGGTATTCTGCATTTGGAAGAGGGGTTTTGGATACATCAGAGGAGCAGTGATTTCCAGAGTCCATGGGCTGTCTGGAGACACTGTGCTGCATTTCTGAGAGCCTGGGAGCTCTAATTTGCCTTTGGAGATGGTGATAGGGAGGGTAGGAACCATATGACCCACAGAGGTGGATTGGAACTTGCCAGTGATGGTGGGGAGACAGCCCCAAAGACGTTTTCCTCAATCCCATGAGGTTCTGACTCTGAAGTTTTCTTCCAACACCCCTATCTTTGTTTGCAGAAAACTTAGTCCAAGGTTCATTTGTCTGTTGTCTATGTGTGTGTGTGTGTTTCTGACAGATCCACCTGGGGCCTGGTTTGAAGCCTTTTGCTTTCCCATGAAAGTGGGAATGAATAAATGAATGAGTATATGAATAAATGGATGGATGAATAAATGAATGAGTGAATGGATCAGTTAATATTTGAATGAATGGGTGAGTGAACAATGAATGAGTAGAATGAATGAATGATGAATGGATGAATTAATGTGTGAATGAATAGTGAGTGAACACATGAATAAATGAGTTGAATGAATGAATGGATGTGTTAATGTCGAATACATGGGGAAGTGAACAAATGAATGAGTTGAATGAATGGATGAGTTAATGTGTGAATGGGCGAGTGAACAAATGAATGCGTTGAATGAATGAATGAGTGAATGGATGAGTTGAATAATGAATGAATGGTGTCAGGGTGCCAGCACTTGCCTTGCTTGCCTCCTGAAGATTCTCCATTGTCCACCCTTACCTTGTCCTTGTCACTGGTGCTCTGATGTCATTGGGCTGGCCTGTGCAGGGCACCCTTGAAGCCTGGATTCCACCCACTTGCTCCCAAGATGGTACTGTGTCAGCAACAGGAGCTGCTGCACAGCACAGGGTGACCCTTTGGGAGAGTTCTGTACAAGGTCTGTGGGATTAGTGTAAATGCCAGTGCCCTGCAAGGATTTCACTGTCCCTCAGCCAGCTCACACGGATCATGGAAAAGAACCACAAGCTGTGCCCAGATGTGTTCCGGGCCTGGGAGCAGGTGGGGCGTGAATTATGTAAGATCCAGGGAAAGACCCATAAAGCACACTCCAGGTGCTCGGTCAGGTTTCCTCTCACAGCCTTGGAATTGCTCTCTTGATGCTGTTCTCCTTTTAGAGATTAGAGGAGCTTGGACATCCCCCATCTCCCTGCTGAAAACCTTTCCTGCTCCAGCTGCTTTTTTCTTTGCCTACCCGTTCATGAAGCTTTGCTGATCATTCTCCTCCTACCAGCTGCTCTCCCTCCTGCAGACCCCAGGACTTAATTATTCATGCCTGCTATCTTTCCCTCTGCCCTCATTTTCTGCTCCAGGTATGGGGTAATTTTTTTCTCAGGTGGAAGGGTTTTATTTTATTTTATTTTTTAATATTTGCTTTTTTAAACCAGTCTAGGCTTCCTTAGAGTCTTCTCCCTTAATTTTGCTTGTTATTTAGTCAACAAAAGAAGGATAAAACTGGGTCGAGAAAAGCAGAATCTGGGGCTCAGAATGCATGGAGTTTTGGAGCAGTTTTTCAGGATTCACTTGATGTGAAGGGACTGGAGATATGATTGACTTCTCCCTGATCAGTGCCTTACATCCAGAAAGCTGGCATGCGGTTTATATTGGCTGAATGGGAAAACCATAGAAAAGAAGGAAAAACAGGCCAGGCACGGTGCTCATGCCTGTAATCCCAGAGCTTTGGGAAGCCGAGGCAGGCGGATCACAAGGTCAAGAGATTGAGACTACCCTGGCCAACATGGTGAAACCCTGTCTCTATCAAAAGTACAAAAATTAGCTGGGTGTGGTGGCACTCGCCTGTAGTCCCAGCTACTTGGGAGGCTGAGGCAGGAGAATCGCTTGAACCCAGGAGGTGGAGGTTGCAGTGAGCCGAGATCGTGCCACTGCACTCCAGCCTGGCAACAGAGTGAGACTTTGTCTCAAAAAAAAAAAGAAGGAAAACCAAATTCATGGACTCAGCATTTTTGCAGTAACATTGATGAACCTGCCAAACAGCCATGAGCGTGAGCCCAGCCCTGGCCATCACTCAGCTCTCAGTCTTCCGGGGGCTGCAGTTTGCTAAACTTTCATTTCGTAAAGGGTTAACGTTTAGAATCCTAACATACACAGACTCCCAGTTCTTGGGTGGGGATCTCAGGTCCAGCAGTCCTTCCTTTTGTCTGGATTTAGTAGCATCTATAAGTGCCTCCTCTGAAGTGGGACTGGGCCTCTCTGAGTTTTATTATGGTTATTGTGGGGAAGGGGTCTTGCTCTGTCACCCAGGCTGGAGTGCAGTGGTGTGATCGTAGCTCACTGCAGCCTCAAGCGATCCTCCTGCCTCAGCCTCCTGAGTTGCTGGATCACAGGCGCGCTCCACTATACCTGGCTAAGAGCTCTCTGCCTTTCTATTGCTTTCTTACCTTGAGTAACTAGTCCTACAATTCTTCTCTTCCAAATAAAAAAAAAAGTCTGTTGGTATATTTGTAAATATTCCAAAGAAGGAAAAACAGGCCAGGCACAGTGCTCACGCCTGTAATCCCAGAGCTTTGGGATATTTGGGACAGGATGATGGTGTAGAGTGTTAGGGTTTGGAATCAGACACACCCCTGACTTGTGACCCTAGGTAAGCTGCTTGACCTTTCCGAATCTCCTCTGCAAACAAGAGATTTCCTGATGGTGTGGACAAGGGGTGTGGTGCTGAGCCTCAGTCATGGGTGCCCATGAGATGCCCACTGCCCTAGTGACTGGGAGTGGGGCCGGATCTAGGCAGAACTGTGAGGTTGGCTTAGCTTCTGGCTCACATAGCCCCGCCATTGTTCCTGCGAGCTGTGAGCTCTCTCATTACTGGCCTAGAATTAGCTGGTGGCTTTAGGGATAACGACATCCAGCAAGGGACTGCTTAAAGATTCCAAGGATTTAAGGACCTAAATTAGCAAATCTCTTTTCGTAATTGTAAAGTGAAGAACGTCCTTGTGCTGTTTTCAAATCTGTTAAATCATACTCTGGGTGGTGTGTAAATACACATTTGATGTGCTCCAGGTCATGCTCCCCAAAGCTCAGTGTTAGCCTGGACACCCTGATCGCTTTCCCTCTGTGCTGGGTGTTCTGAGACTTGAAGGATGAGGGAATGGTCCGTCTAGAAAAGTCTGGCCCTGGGGCGTGACCGTGACCTCCCTGCTGGAGAGTTGTCTTTGAGAAAGCAGCCCAGGAGAAATCAGGGCGGGAGGGAAGGCAGAGTGTGGTGGCTCACACTGGTAATCCCAGCACTCTGGGAGGCTGGGGCGAGTGGGTCACCTGAGGTCAGGAGTTGGAGACCAGCCTGACCAACATGGTGAAACCCCGTCTCTACTAAAAATACAAAAATTAGTCCGGTGTGGTGGTGCATGCCTATAATCCCAGCTACTTGGGAGGCTCAGGCAGGAGAATCGCTTGAACCTGGGAGGCAGAGGTTGCGGTGAACCGAGATTGCGCCATTGCACTCCAGCGAAACACCATCTAAAAAAAAATAAAAAATAATTAAAAAAGGAGGGGAGGGAGCAGGAGGCTGATTGCAGTCGCCGAATAAGAAGCACCGTTGACACCGCCGTAGCTTTCCGTATTCCAAGCCTAACTCCAGGTTCTTTGCTGCTTCTGTGGTTTTCTCCCCTCACCTGCTCAGCACCTTCAGACAAGCCTTGTTTCCATCGATTGCACTTACCCGGTTGTCTTGGAAGGGCCTCCTGTAGATGCTCACCTTTGTGCAACAGGCTGGAGTTCCTGTTACCTCCAGGTAATGCCGTCAGGACCTCCAGGTAACACTGTCCTGTGATGGCTCGCCTCTCCTGCTCCTGGGCAGCCTGTCTGCTGGCAGCTCTGAGTCAGGAGGTGAGACCTGCCCTGTGGCCGGTGGGGTGGAGGATGGCTTAGTGGTCATCTCCGGCTTTTCCTGCTGCTTTCTACTCTCCTACCTCTTGATGCCTGCCAGGATTCCAACAAGACCTCTTGTACTTTCTAGCAGATGAGGGATGTAGGTCACCTGTGGCTGGGGGTATTTTCAGAGGTGACAGGGAGTGAAGTTTTAGAACTCAGCGGTGAGCTCTTTAAATGCTGGTCCAAGCCGTCTCACTGTCCTGCGTGTGTGCTGCCTCCTGGCCGCCATAAGTCAGTGCGGAATGCACGAGTGGGTCCATCCTTGCATACTCCTTTGAGAGTAGGTTAAGAAGGCGTCAGATGCTAGAGTTTGCTGAGGCTCCATCCTTGTTTGTAGATGAGCAGAATGGGTGGTGGAGATAGTTGGAACTGAATCTTTGGCTGTGCAGCCCTGAGCTGTGATTGCATGTGGGTGAACAGCCTGAGGGGGCTGCACCTTGTGCCACACAGCTCAGGAAGGAAGGCTCACTTCTGGGGGTGGGGGGCCGTGAGTGTCCATGGCCGTCCAAGCTCCCACTTCACCTGTGACTCGGGCCTGTCTTTGGGCTGAAAGCCAGTTTGGTTTCTTAGTCTTCCCCTTCCAAGTACATACCTCGCATGTGCACAGGGGTTTGCTCGAGTTCTCTGGACCAGCCTGGGCGTCCTGTCCGTAGAGTCTAGAGTCTGCTGTGGACCCATGGGTTTGTGGAGTGCCTCCTCCTCCCACTCACTGGAAGCCACGTGCCCCTTCTCAGGGACATCCCTCGGCTTCGCTGGATGAAGACTCCTCTAAGGAGGGTGAAGGGCAGGGATCTTAGAAGGAAATCTAGGAAGCTGGTCAGCGGCATTATTCTGGGTTTTATGGAGGCTTGCTGACTTTGTTTTTTGAAAGAAAGGACACCTTTTGACTTCTGTGGGGTGTATGTTCACTGGTGGTGAGGAGGTGGCGGTAAAGGCTTTGGGGGCAGAGGTTTCCCTACCTGGTGGGATGCCTGACTTTCTGGTCTCATAAGCCCGGGTGCTGTAGTGAGCCCCTCTCAGCCGTCATAGAGGAAGCTGTCTTGGCAGCAGAGCCCCATGGGGGTCCCAAATGGCCAGGAGTCCTCTCCCGGTGGGGGGCAGGGAGGTGGGCACACAGGGCATGCTTCGTTCAGTCAGCAACGACTGGTGGCAACTTGTGTAATGGTGTCTACCGTCTGTATGGGCATGCTGGCATGAGGGCCTGACGCAGGATCCCTGAGGCCAACAGGCCCATCTCTTTTCAGGATCTGTGGTGTTTTTAGAGCATAGTTGATCCGTCACAGTGAACATATTAAGTGCTCATGCGTTGGTCCCCAAGACCACCCCTGGGTTTGATGATTCGCTCCACGGACTCACAGTTCTCAGGCCGTGGTCATAGTCATGACTAAGATTTATCACAGCAGAAGGACACAGAGCAGAATCAGCACAGGGGAGAGGCGCCAGGCGGAGCTCAGGCGGGCACAAACTTCCCAGTATCCTGTCCGGGGTGGGGTGCATACACGTGTTGCCATCACTTGATGCCTAGTTCAGTCAGCATCGAGTGGTGGTGACATGTGTGAAATGGTGTCTCCCAGGGAAGCTTGTTAGACTCAGCAGCCAGTTTTTCTTTTGAGACTGAGTTTTGCTCTTGTTGCCCAGGCTGGAGTGCAGTGGTGCCGTCTCGGCTCACTGTAACCTCCACCTCCTGGGTTCAAGCAATTCTCCTGCCTCAGCCTCCTAAGTAGCTGGGATTCCAGACACATGCCACTATGCCTGGCTAATTTTCGTATTTTCAGTAGAGACGGGGTTTTACCATGTTGGTCGGGCTGGTCTAGAACTTCTGACCTCAGGTGATCCACCCACCTCAGCTTCCCAAAGTGCTGGGATTTCAGGCATGAGCCCCCGTGCCTGGCTCTTTTCATATGTTTGTTTTTTAAAAACAGACTTTATTTACTTGGACAAAGCCTTGCCCTGTCGCCAGGCTGGAGTGATGGAGAGATCTCAGCTCACTGTAACCTCCACCTCCTGGGTTCAAGAGGGTCTCCTCCTTCAGTTTCCCAAGCAGCTGGAATTATAGGCACCTGTTACCATGCCCGGCTACATTTTTGTATTTTCTTAGTAGAGGCGGGGTTTCACCATGTTGGCCAGGCCGGTTTCAAACGCCCATCCTTAGGTGATCTGCCCGCCTTGACCTCCCAAAGCGCTGGGATTACAGGCGTGAGCCACCTCGCCCGGCCCAGACTTTACTTTTTAAAGCATTTTTAGGTTCTTAGCAAAACCGAATGGAAGATATGGAGATTTCCTATATACTCACTGCCCCCCACACATGCACAGGCTCCCCTACTGTCAACATCCCCCACCAGAGCGGTGCGTTTGGTTACAGCTGATGAACCCACAGTGACACGCTACGATTGCCCTGAGTCCATAGTTTACGTTAGGGCTCACTCTTGGTGTTGTGCCTTCTGTGGATCTGGACAAATACATAGTGACATGGATCCACCGTGATCGAACCATGCAGAGTAGTTTCACTGCCCTCAACATCCCCTCTTTTCTGCATATTTTCCCCTCTCTGTCCCCAAGCCCTGGCAGCCACTGACTGTTTTCCTGCTTCCGTATTTTCCCTTTTCTAGAATGCCATGTGCTTGGTATCCTGCAGTATATATCCATGTCGGCTTCTTTCTTTTTAGGATTCTTTCTGAGAGCTGGTCACATTGGCACCTGCTGCCTAGCACAGATGCAAATTCCAGAATCTCGGAATGAAAGCAGATGTTCAGCAGAAACCTCATTGCTTGTATAAACTGTTGAGGCGCAGTGAATTGCTCCTCAGTTAGGGTGGTGGGAACCCTCCCAAAATCCAAGTTCTCAGGTGCCAGCCAGGAGCCAACCTTGCCAGGGGGCCTTTCGAAGCCTGTGCTCTTTTCTTAGCTTCGCAAAGCGCGATTCAGGTGCCCGAAGTCATGGGTCCTTCACCGTGAGCACGGGACCTTTTCCTTTTGTCTTTGACGGCTGAAGCGCTGACCTCCTTGAAGAAGGACCACGTGTTAAGCCACTCTCGTCTTTTTTCCATCTCTGATTACTTTGCTTCCCCTGTCCTGATGGAGTTATGCATGTGGCTGTTGTCCCTGCTGAATTGGGAAGATGAAAAAGGCATAATCCCCCGTGACATTCATTCAGTTCCTTTCTTAAGAAGCTTCTAAGAAAACCCTGTTTTTGAAGCACCGGGGATTCCATCAGTTGAAGATCCTGGACATACGTTTCTTTAAAACAAATTTCTTTTGAGGTCACGTTCTTGTCTTTACTGGGACCATTTTTTCATTTGTTTCACTGGTTTGGTAATGAAACATTTTAATGAAATTTGCGATGGCTGCTGACCTCTTACCCAGGTGGGGTGGTTGTACATTGTTGCTGTTGCACTAGGAATGAAGAAATGATTTGAGACTTAGAATTCTCGCCCTGGCTTCTGAAGGTTGAGGCATTGCAGTAGAGATGCAAGAAATCATTTCTCCTTAGGGGAAGCCTTTGTTTTTCTTTCCTGCCTTGCTCTATTCTATGATACAGTAATTGGTTTTGATGTTAGTGAAACAACAATAGCAAACCTGCCTTTGGACGTTAAATGCAGCTGCGTCCTTTGCATCCTTGGGCAGCCTCGTGTTACTTCAGGTGTTTTTTTTTTTGAAATGGAGTCTCGCTTTTGTAGCCCAGGCTGGAGTACAGTGGTGCAATCTCCAATCTTGGCTCACTGCAACCTCCACCTCCTGGGTTCAAGCGATCCTCTTGCCTCAGCCTCCTGATAGCTGGGATTGGTGCCCACCACCACGCCTGGCTAATTTTTGTATTTTTAGTACAGACACGGTTTCACCATGTTGGCCAGGCTGGTCTCAAACTCCTGACCTCAGGTGATCCATCTGCCTCGGCCTCCCAAAGTGCTGGGATTATAGGTGTGAGCCACTGCACCCAGTCGTGTTACTTTAATTTTTCAAGAGAGACTTAATATTTCTAATTGATGTTTTGCTTGCTATGGCATTTTCCCCAAACCTCAGCTTTCTGATGCAGGCTCTTTCCTGTATCTTCCTCTCCTGTTTATTAAAATAGAGTCATGCGCCCATCACGTGTGGGAGACCGTCGCCTGGGAAGGACAGACGTCAGGCGCTGTTGTCTGCGTCCACCAGGGCCTATTATCCCAAGTTCCATTGAGCAGGTGGTCTGAGGACTTTGCTTTGTGTACCAGAGACAAACCTTCTTTTTCTTTTCCATAACTCCTATTGGAAGTCATTCTTGGCGGGTGCTTTCTGTGGGTGAAAAGGCCGCATACATCTCGGAGCCCCGAGTGGTTGTTCATTATGGTTTAATGTTTATTGAAAGCTGTCATCTCTGGGAGCACTTATTGACTGGAGGCCAGACAGGGAGAGCCACGTGTTTTTGAAAATGACTGTGTATGCGTATGTCCGTTTATATTTTCAGGGAGCTCTATCACCGTTTAGCGAGCGGAGCGGCGGAGTTTGAATGGGCGTGACTGGGAGGATGAAAGGATGTGTGTTTTCTTGTTTGCCTGCGTTTTAGGACCTGGCTGTGGTAACAGCTGTGGGGTTTGCTGTCGCCATTCCTCCTCCCTGCTGTAGGTCGTGTCGTCGGTGTGCAGGTCGGTGAGAGGTCTGGGCTCAGAGCCGCACTGCTGAGTGCTTTGCAGTTGAGCTCACCGTCCCTGGAAGCCTGAGAGGAATCAGGATTTTTTTGTTTGTTCTGCTGTGTCTTTGGTATCAGACAATCTGAGGAGATTTTGTTTTTCTAAATAAAATGGGTAAGACTTTAGTGGCCTACGGTTGTAGCAGTGCGTTTTCATGCTGCTGACAAAGACATAGCTGAGACTGTGTAATTTATAAAGAAAAAGAGGTTTAGTGGACTCACGATTCCACGTGGCTGGGGAGGCCTCATAATCATGGTGGAAGGCAAAACACACGTCTTACATGGTGGCAGGCAAGAGAGAATGAGCACCAAGTGTAAAGAGAAACACCTTATAAAACCATCACATCTCGTGAGACTTACTACCACGAGAACAGTATGGGGGAGACCACCCCCATGACTCAGTCATCTCTTAGTGGGCCCCTCCCATAACATGTGGGAATTATGGGAACTATAATTCAAGGTGAGACTTGAGCAGGGACACAGCCAAGCCCTATTCCCTGTCTTACTTTCTAGCAGAAAATTCTCTAAGTTGAAGAAAGGCAGTTGTGGGTTTGGCCTGGGATTAATTCCTTGAAACCACTCATAAAAGTCTTATTTGAATTATTTCATGATTATGAAACAGTAGGTCTTTTCCTGCATTCCTACTGTACATTAGTCTTTTTGGATACCTTTTTTTTTTTTTTTGAGACAGAGTCTCCCTCTGTTACCCAGGCTGGAGTGCAGTGATGTGATCTTGGCTCACTGCAGCCTCCACCTCCTGGGTTCAAGCAATCCTTCTGCCTCAGCCTCCTGAGTAGCTGGGACTACAGGCACCTGCCACCATGCCTGGCTAATTTTTGTACTTTTAGTAGGGAAGGGGTTTTGCCATCTTGGCCAGGCTAGTGTTGAACTCATGACCTCAGGTGATCCACCCGCCTTGGGCTCCCAAAGTGCTGGGATTACAGGTGTGGGATACCGCACCTGGCCAGCTATCTGTTTTTTTTTGTTTGTTTAAGTTGGTGTGACAAAAGTTGACCTCAACGACACATTTTAAATGAATGCAGTTTATTGCAGATAAATTATACCTCAGTAACGTATGTGAGTGGCTGTGTGTGCCAGGTGCTGTGCTAAGGCCTTGGGAAACACACAGGTGATAAAACGTGGTTCCTGTCCTGCAGGCTTCATAAGTGAAAATGATCTGTGTATATGATGGGAAGTGGGAAACGCCGCCTGAAAATGTAGCATCTTGGCATACTGAATATTTTAGGCTGAAGGAAATGGAGAAAACCACAGAAGCAGGAAGGTCACTCTCTAACCTTCTCTAACCCTTCTCCCCTAAAGTGGGCCAAAAAGTAGGTCCTAAGACCCTCATTCCGGTGGGGTTCTGCCCTATTCCCAGAGGCCAAGAAGAACTGGAAAAAGCAGGCCTTGCTCAGTTTCTCCTAGTTCATTACCATTCCATGAAACCCTTTCGTCCTCCAATCACACTTCAGCGTGACTGTCCACAGAAATAGACAGTTTTCCCTGGATGGTTTGGTCTTCATTTCTGAAGGCTCTCATGTCATATATGACTTACATTAAATATGTATTTTTTTTTTGGAGACAGAGTCTCATTCTGTCACCCAGGCTGGAGTGCAGTGGTGCGACCTTGGCTCACTGCAGTCTCTGTCTCCTGGGCTCAAGTGATCCTCCTACCTCAGCCTCCCAGGTAGCTGGGACTATAGGCACATACCACATGCCTGGCTAATTTTTGTATTTTTTTTTATATGGATGAGTTTTCACCATCTTGCCCAGGCTGGTCTTGACCTCCTATATTCAAGTGATCCACCCATTTTGGCCTCCAGAAGTGCTAGGAATATAGGTGTGAGCCACTGTGCTTGGCCTTTAAACAAATTTGTATGTGTTTATTTTGTTAAAAATTCCTCACACCTGTAATCCCAGCACTTTGGGAGGCTGAGGTGGGTAGATCACTGGAAGCCAGGAGTTTGAGACCAGCCTGGCCAACATGGTGAAACCCCATTTCTACTAAAAATAAATAAATAAATAAATAAAAATAATGGTAATTAGCTGGGTGTGATGGTGCATGCCTATAATCCCAGCTGCTTGGGAGGCTGAGGAACAAGAATTGCTTTAACCCAGGAGGTGGAGGTTGGAGGTTGCAATGAGCCAAGATTGTACTACTGCACTCCAGCCTGGGCAACAGTGAGAGACTCTGTCTCAAAAAAAAAAAGTCAAAAGCCAAACTGTTTCCCACTCCCAAGGTCAAACTTACCTTTTCTTTTTATATTCTATTCCGTACTCAAAGATGGCAGTGAAAACCCCTAGATAAACTGAGAAGTGCTTGACTATAGTCAGTTTCAGTCAAATCTGTAGGACCCAGAATGGATTGGAAGTTGTATAAAATAAATTTTCTTGCACAAAAATGTTGAGGGGGAAAGGAAATAGGTACTTTATTTTTCAAGTTATAAATAAGAATCCCTTTGATGGTATAAAATGCAGCAGGAATAACTCTTCAAGTCTTAGTAAAGAATTCAGATGGACCAAAACTCAGTAAAATGTAGCTGTAGGCTCGAGGAGCTGGGAAGGTCCTTTCTTAGTAATTTGTTTTCCTTAAAACTTTGTTTTCTCTTAGACATTTTATGGAAATGGAATTTTATTCTCTGAACGTTTCATTTCAGATAGATTTGCAAAGCCCTTCTATACATAGTCACTGTTTTTAGTTTTTAGTAACCGCAAACCTTGAAAATTCATCTCAGCCTAAAAGACTCTCTAGACGTTCCCCGAGTCTAAAGCCTTCCTGCGGATGTTGCGCTTTAAGGTTCTGAAAGGTTTTATGTGGAGTGTTTTTTTCTTCTTTCCAAAGAAGGAAAAGATCAGAAAGGAACATCTAGCCATTGTTGAGCGTTTTGGGAAAAGCGAAAACCTACTTCATCTGTTTCATTTGTAAGGAGAGGCATGCGAAATGTGAATATATTTGGAAATGTCCAAAATTTAACCATGACAGGAGGCAACAGTGTGATGGCAAATTTCAGGCCGAAGTCTGGTGTTTCTTTGCTTTCTTCCCATTTAATCTCTTCTCATTTCTTTTACTTTTCTACTCTCACTATTTCTTTCCTTTCTAATGTTTCCCTTCAATTTTGAGCAATTTTGTTTTTCTTTTTTTTTTTTGAGATGGAGTCTTGCTCTTGTTGCCGAGGCTGGAGTGTGATGGCGTGATCTTGGCTCACTGCAACCTCTGCCTCTTGGTTTCAAGCGATTCTTCTGCCTCAGCCTCCCAAGTAGCTGGGATTACAGGCATACACCACCATGCCCGACTAATTTTTGTATTTTTAGAAGTGATGGGGTTTCTCCATGTTGGTCAGGCTGGTCTCAAACTCCCGACCTCAGGTGATTTGCCTGCCTCGGCCTCTGAAAGTGATGGGATTACAGGTGTGAGCCACTGTGCCAGGCCAATTTTGAGCCATTTTCTTTATTCCCTCTACCTATGAACTCACAGCAGTAGAGAAAACACTGGCCTCTCAGAAATATATTTATACATATATCTAAGGACTCTGGAAAACAGATTGAAAGACATTAAGCCTCAGTAGTGACACTGTGATTTGAATACGAAATGTTTCTGTGCAGCAAGAATTCTCAGGGTTTGTCTATTTGTAAAATGTACTCAGTATTCATGGAACAGATATGAAGGGTGCTCATTCTTCACCAGGCACCATGGTCAACGTAGAGGGCTAACCTGTGTTACCTCCATGCTGAGGATTCCTGCGACGACACAGGAGGGGACAGTAACAAGGCTAGAAGCTTGTGGTTGCCATATAGTTACTCATATATCCAAGTTACGGGGAAGGGGTCCTGAGCCAGACCCCAAGAGAAGGTTCTTGGATCTCACTCAAGAAAGAAATCAGGGCGAGTTTATAAAGTGAAAGCAAATTTCTTAGGAAAGGAATAAAAGAATGGCTACTCCATAGACAGAGCAGCCCCGAGGGCTGCTGGGTTCCTATTTTCTTTTCTGTCTGTCTTTCTTTTTCTTTTTTTTTTTTTTTTTGAGACGGAGTCTCACTCTGTTGCCCAGGCTGGAGTGAAGTGGTGTGATCTTGGCTCACTTCAGTCTCCGCTCCCTGGGATCAAGTGATTCTCCTGCCTCAGCCTCCCAGGTAGCTGGGATTATAGGTGCCCACCACCATGCCTGGCTAATTTTTGTATTTTTAGTAGAGATAGGGTTTCACCATGCTGGCCAGGATGGTCTGACCTCAGGTGTTCTACCCACTTTGGCCTCCCAAAGTGCTGGGATTACACGCGTGAGCCACTGCACCCAGCCTGGTTTCCCATTTTTGTGATTATTTCTGGATGATATGCTAAACAAAGGATGGATTATTCATGTTTCTCCTTTTTAGATCATATAGAGTAACTTCCTGTCGTTGCCACGGCATCTGTAAATTGTCATGGCGCTGGGGGGAGTGTAGCAGTGAGGACAACCAGAGATCACTCTCATCGCCATCTTGGTTTTGGTGGGTTTCGACCGGCTTCTTTACTGCAACCTGTTTCATGAGCAAGGTCTGTGTGACCTGTACCTTGTGCCAACCTCCTGTCTCATCTTGTGACTTAGAATGCCTTAGCTGTCGGGGAATGTAGCCCAGTAGGTCTCAGCCTTATTTTACTCAGCTCCTATTCAAGATGGAGTTGCTCTGGTTCACATGCCTCAAACAGTCAGGTGTAAGAACCATCATGGAAACCTCCATTTCCTTGGCCTCTGAGACTTTGAGGAGGTGTATATGCTGATGGTGATGAAAGGAGTCGAACTCTGTAAAATATTTAAAGAGCTTTATTCTGAGCCAAATATGAGTGACCCAGGCCGGTGGCTCGGCCCCAGAGGGTCCTGTGAACATGCCCAAGGTGGTTGTGTTACAGCTTGATGTTATACATGTGAGGGACAGAAGTTAGAGGCCAGCATCATTCAATACTGTATTTAAGGCATTGGATTGGTCCAGAAAGCCGGAACAACTGCAGGCAGTTGATTGAAAGAGGTTATTATCTAAAGATGTGGAACCCACAGAAAGGAATGCCTGGGTTTAGATAGGGAGTTGTAGAGACCAAGGTTTTTATTTCACAGATGAAGCCTCCAGGTAACAGGCTTCAGAGAGATTAGACAGTAAGGGTGCCAGACTCTTAAATCTCTCCTGGAACAGGAAAAGATGTGGAAAGGGAATGGGACTCTCTACAGAATGTAGACTTTCTCCACAAGGGACAGCTTTGCAGGGCCGTTTCAAAATATGTCAAAGAAATATATTTTGGGGTAAAATACTTTGATTTCTTTCAGGGCCTGCTGTCTGTCTTGTGATGCTGTTTTACAGACAGGCTGGAATTTGGAGTCTTTTTTTTTTTTTGAGCTGGAGTTTCACTCTTGTTACCCAGGCTGGAGTACAACGGCACGATCTGAACCTCCACCTCCTGGGTTCAAGCAATTCTCCTGCCTCAGCCTCCCGAGTAGCTGGGACTACAGGTGCGCGCCACCACGCCCAGCTAATTTTTTTGTATTTTTAGTAGAGACAGGGTTTCACCATGTTGACCAAGATGGTCTCAATCTCTTGACCTCATGATCCACCCGCCTCGGCCTCCCAAAGTGCTGGGATTACAGGCGTGAGCCACTGCGCCCGGCCTGGAATTTGGAGTCTTATTGCTACAAAGCGTTGGTTTTCTCAGTCCTAAGATTTCTGTTTTAATGTTAGTGCATGCTGGACAGTGGTGCCTGAATTCCAAAGGGAGGAGGGTAGAATGAGGCCTGTCCGACCCTCCCTTCCCATCATGGCTGGCACTAGGGTTTCAGGTTTTCTTTGGAATCCCTTTGGCCAAGAGGAGGTCCTCCATTCAGTCAGTTGAGGGGGCTTAGAATTCTGTTTTTGGTTTTCAATGACTGGAGTTCACGTGACAATTCTGAAATGAAACCACCTTGGAAGCTGTTTAAATGGTGCATGACTAGAATTTAGGCAGACTTAGCTTCGGTTCTGCCATTTTGTTTCGGCTTCCTTTGGCGTGAAGCTGGGCCGCTGTCCAGTTCTCCACTGTCCCTTGGCTGGTTTCAGGGTTAGCATGCCCTTATATGCTGGGCTGCAGAGTAGACAGACTTTTCTGTGGGGGTTCAAAATGTCGCCACCAAGTACTGTTCACATGCTTTTTTAGACTGGAAAGTTTCCCAAGGCTGTTTTCTCCCCCCTGACTTGCCTTT
This sequence comes from Callithrix jacchus, assembly GCF_049354715.1. Lineage (NCBI taxonomy): Eukaryota > Metazoa > Chordata > Mammalia > Primates > Cebidae > Callithrix > Callithrix jacchus. Next base: position 13,597,359 of record NC_133508.1, read on the forward strand.
AGCCATGATAATCGTGGCTTTTGTACTCTCTGCAAGAATAAAAAGAAAGAAACGTTCCCAGTCCTTTTAATATAAAAGTCATAAACTGTGCCTGGCAACTGTAGAACATTATAGTGCCCCTTTGTTTTTATTGTTGTATAACTTTTAATGGTCTTCCTTATCTTGGTGCCTGACTGTTGTTTGCTGGGCTGAAGTTAATGTTTTGAACGTCAGTTCAGAGGTGAATGAATGAATGGTGAGGTCATAATAGCAGATATGGACGTGCTCTTGACGTTTTGTGAATATCAAATGCTAATTTTAACAATAACAAATTTTGAAAAAGAATGGAAAGTTCCCAGTGAGGGAAATAAAGGTATTTTGTGTGAGAGGCACTGTTATTTGTAGATAATACTGTTCATTTCTTTTGCAGATAGTCAGTATAGTCTCTTTGCCTCAATTATGACTTCATCCTTCAGCCTACTAGTGTTACAGGAAAGGGGTCTCAGTTCAGATCCCCAAGAGACCGTCTTGGGTCTCGTGCAAGAGAGAATTCAGGGTAAGTCCACAGAGTAAAGTGAAAGCAAGTTTATTAAGAAAGTAAAGGAATCGTGAACGGCTTCTCCATAGACAGAGCCGCGCGGAGGCTGCTCGTTGCCCATTCTTATGGTTCTTTCTTGATAGTGTGCTCAGCAAGGGGTAGATAATTCATTCCTCCCCTTTTTAGACCAGATGGGATCACTTCTCAGCATTGCCATGGCGTCTGTAAACTGTCATGGTGCTGGTGGGAGTGTAGCAGTGAGGATGACCAGAGATCACTCTCAGTGCCATCTTGGTTTTCGTGGGTTTTGACCGGCTTCTTTACTGCAACCTGTTTTATCAGCAAGGTCTGTGACCTGTATCTCCTGCTGGCCTCCTATCTCATCCTGTGACTTAGAATGCCTTCACTGTCTGGGAATGCAGCCCGGTTGGTCCCAGCCTCATTTTACCCAGCCCCTACTCAGGATGTAGTTGCTCTGGTTCCAGTGCCTCTGACAGTAGTATTTGAGGAAGCTCAGATGTTTTTAAAGTATGGAGTAGCCATGATAGACATCCTTTCCCTTTTTGCAGTTGGAGACTTTGCAGCAACCTCTATGCCGGTGATTCCCAAGCCCTTTGGAGTTAGAAGTCTCTGCCCTTGTAGGTCTGGTTTGAGACCACCTTCCCTTCCCTGCTGTCAGGTACTATGTGCTGGATCTCAGTTGAATGTTGATTTCCTTTGAGAATCCTTTGACCTCTCCTGAGATCAGATGAGGTGACTTAAATGTATTACTGCTGGAAATGATTGGACTAAATGTAGGGAAGGGATTTGGACTAGAACTAGGGAATGTCCCAACTGGCAACGTCCCCAATTTTTCCTAAGACTTTTCACCGTTTCTAGGGTGGGTTGGTCAAGACACCTCTCCTTTGGTGGGATCAGTTGTTTGGATCTAAGTTTTGTGGACTGTCTCTCTCTCTTTTTTATACCGAGTATATTCTTCTGCAGAATGGTGTGTATCTCATTTTAGCTTCAGAAGGTACCACTTTAAAGAAGTAATTAAATTATAAAGATTAGTTCAAAGTCATTGTCAACTAGAGAAGTTAGCAAAGGTATTGGAAGGCCAACTACTTTCTTCTTTATTTCCCATGTGACTTTTTCTGCAGAAACTCACCTAGAGTTCTTAAAGGGAATGACTGGTAACTTTCTGGCATTTCATGGTGAGAGGCCTCTGCTGGCCACTGGAGATAGTTCTTTCCTTTCTTAAAACGTTTAATTTTTAGGGCTGGGCATGGTAGCTCACGCCTGTAATCCCAGCACTTTGGGAAGCTGAGATGGAAGGATTGCTTGAGACCAAGAGTTTGAGAACAACCTCGGCTACATAGCAAGACCCTGTCTCTACAAAAAATTTAAAAATTAGCTGAGTGTAGTTATGTGAACCGTGGTCCCAGCTTCTCAAGAGGCTGAGGTGGGAGGTTTGCTTGAGCCCAAGAGGTTGGGGCTGGAGTCAGCCACGATTGTGCCACTGCATTCCAGCCTAAGTGACAGAGTGAGATCCTTTTTCAAATAAAAATTAACTTTTAAGTAAAAAATTTTTATAGCTTGCTGTAGTCTTGAACTCTTGGGCTCAAGTGATTCTCCTGCCTCAGTCTCCTGAGTAATGGGGACTACAGCTGTGCACCACCATGCTTGCCTAATTTATTTTTTTAACCTATTTTCATTATTATTATTTTATGAGATAGAGTTTTGCTCTTGTTGCCCAGGCTGGAGTGCAATGGCATGATCTCGGCTCACTGCAACCTTTGCCTCCCAGATTCAAGTGATTCTCTCGACTCAGCTTTTCAAGTAGCTGGGATTACAGGCGTGCACCACCACACCCGGCTAATCACCATGTTGGTCAGGCTGGTCTCTAATTCCTGACCTCAAGTGATCCTCCTGCCCCGGCCTCCCAAAGTGTTGGGATTACAGGCGTGAGCTACTGCGACCAGCCTTTTTTTTAAACTTACTTTTATTTTATCTAGAGACAGGGTGTCTTATGTTGCCCAGGCTGATCTTGAACTCCTAGCCTCAAGGGATCCTCCTGCCTCAGCCTCCCAAAGTGCTGGGTTTACAGACATGGGCTACCATGCCCCATCCACAGTGTTCTCTGGAGGAGAAACTGAAGAGCATCGGGATTTCTCACCTAGGTTTGTCTGAGAGGAGAGTCAGGTAGCACTTGAGCAATTTGAATTTTTGTTGAGAAAAACAAAGTGAAAAGATTTTTTTGACGTCGGTTATGTTGTGGGGCAGATTTTATTTTTCTCTTCTACTTATTGTTTTTATCCTTTTGTACTATTTTTAAAGACAGGAATGAGAAGAAATTATCCCTGGACCATTCTGCCCAGTGAAAAGCAAGCAGTGTGGCTATTGGAAGTGGGGTGTGGTCACAGGAGCAGGTCTGGCCGAGTTGTCCAAAACACTGACTGTCGTGGCGGGCTCTGTGGTTTTGGTGGGTTTCCTCACTTCGATGTTCCCTGGTTACTTCATCAATGCAATGGAGACAGTAATCTCATCGGATGCTGTGGTTTGCTGAGATCATTCTTGTAAAAGAACAGTCCCTGGTACACAGCAAGCGGTTCATGATTGCTACCGTATGATCATATTCAGAATCTATTATGTCATGTTACTGTGTTATGAAAGATTCGGGTTCCCTGGTACACTGATGTTGTCTTTGACACTCAGAAAAGACGTTTCCTGGGCCAATGTTAAATGAGTATTTGGCCATTAAGATCAGAGAAGACCAAGGCAGGCGGATCATGAGGTCAAGAGATCGAGACCATCCTGGCCAACATGGTGAAACGCCGTCTCTACTAAAAATACAAAAATTAGCTGGGTGTGGTGGCGGGTGCCTGTAATACTAGCTGCTTGGGTGGAAGAATTGCTTGAATCCTGGAGGCGGAGGTTGCAGTGAGCTGAGATTGTACCTCTGCCCTACTGCCGGGACAACAGAGTGAGACTCTGTCTCAAAAAACAAAGAAATTAAATTAGAGACATCTTGATGTTACACCCATATTAACATAGTGTGAATCTCTATTCCTTCACCCAAGCAAGGAAAGGAAGGAAGGAAGGAAGGAAGGAAGAAAGGGCGGAGAGAGAGAAAGAAAGGACGGAGAGAGAGAAAGAAAGGAAGGAGGGAGGGAGAAAGGGAAAGAAGGAAGGAAGGAGGGAGGAGGAAGTTTCCCTATATAATCAACATAGCATTATCACAACTAATACAATTCATACTAATTTCTTACTATCCTCTAATATCCAGTTTATGTTTCAGTTTCCCCAGTTATAGTTGGGTGTATCCTGAGCTTACAGTTCCATAGTCACTTCTTCTGGGGAATGAGGAGGTGGAACTAACTTGGGTTTATATAAGCATGAAAGTTTCATGTTTAATACCATTAGGAAGTGCCGGCGTGATTTTGTTAATTTCGGATTGAAGCTTTAGGGACATGCACATGGCTCTCTTGCAAGATGAAATGGAAATGGGGAAATGATTTGGTTAATAGAATAAATAGGGATGGGTTCGTGATGTCTCCAGCTGGGGCTGGCTTGTAGACTGGGCAGATCACGCATTGCCAGTGGTTGGCTGACTCACATACTGGTCAGAGAGGAGGAGGCCGGGCCCTGGTCTGAGGCACAGCAGGTTTTGGGTCTTATATTTTCTAGTCTCCATAAATGTTCTTAATGCCATTTCAGGTTACAGCGGAGACTTGGACAACCCTTTGGCTTTAGTTTTGTTTTGTTATTTGAGACTCTGGCATTTTCTTCCACGAGACTAAATGCTGGGTCTATTGGGTTACCTGTCTAAGGAAACTCACATTGTTCCAGGATAAAAGAATGAAAAAGTCATGCTTTGGCTGCTTGGTGAATATCAGATGCTGCTGGCCCCAGAGGTCATGAGCCAACGGGCATGTCCTGTGCCTTGTGCTGGCTCCCGCTGTGAGAACCAGCTTTGGAGACTTCCCACCCAAACCTCCCCGCCCTGTAAGAGGCATGGTGTTGGGTGTGTCAGGCACAGATGAGGAGCAAGGAGAACCGTCCTTTCCCCCATGAGCTCTGAACCAATTGAGAAGTAGGGCTGAGGGGCCAGGCAGATGGAGATCAAAATGTTACATTCATTCCTGACAAAAGTTCTGTTGGAGGACTGGGCCGTGTTTTAATAAAGGGCTTCCCCTCTCTCAGCCTCAGAAGCAGTTCACCTAGCCCCTGCAGGCTCCTCCCCTGGCCCAGAGGAGAGGAGTAGTCTGTGGGCATCCAGCGGGTTCCCAAGAAATAGGAGGAGAACCAGCTGGGCTGGTACCCCTCCATTCCCTCTTGGCCAGCTAGGTAAGTCTGTTCTGCCCTGGGAGGAGGAAGAGGTAGGAGGCTCTGGGAGATTTTGCCGCAGACATCAGGAATGTGGAATACCTGTTCCCTCTTCACTCTCGCCATCTTCTTGGGACCTGGAATCCCTGGGGACCCAGCGCCCTGGCCCTACCTGTGGGTTTATACTCCTGGGGCAGCCCTTTTCCTGTGTCTCAGCTTCATATTTAGAGGGGATGAGAGAAATGAGATCGATGCTGATAATAGTGGCACTTAATAAATATTGTCTTCGTATCGGTGATATGCATTTCTTTCTTTCTTTTCTTTTGGAGATGGAGTCTAGCTCTGTTGCCAGGCTGGAGTGCACCTGTGTAATCTTGGCTCACTACAAGCTCCTCCTCCTAGGTTCAAGGGATTCTCCTGCCTCAGCCTCCCGAGTAGCTGGGATTATAGGCACATGCCACCTCGCCCAGCTAATTTTTGTATTTTCAGTAGAGATGGATCCTGACCTTGTGATCCGCCTGCCTCGGCCTCCCAAAGTGCTGGGATTATAGGCATAAGCTGCCATGCCTGGCCAAATTTTCTTCCTTTTTAAGGCCGAATAATATTCCATTGTATGGCTAGACCGTATTTTGCTTACCCATTCATCTGTCCACGGACTCTTGGAGCAACCTGTGGGTGGTTGGGAGTCAGGCTGCTGTGAACATCGGTGTATGAATATGTGTGCATTACATTTTTAAAAGGAAACTCTTTGTTGAAATATAATACATAAAACATACTTCTGACTCACATGGACTTTGCTGATAACTGCTGGTTCTCTAAAACCCCTCGAGTTTGAAATGTAACAACCACGATACGTGTTATCATGGAGCCTTGCCTGTTCTGTTCTGAGTTGTTAACGTTCGTGGTCAATCTTGTGAGATCCAGCTCACTACATCAGCCTGTCAAGATCTTTTAGAATTCTGAGTTTGGTTTAATTTTGGGTTGTCCGCAAAATTAATTATGATATGATGATTGTATCCCCCTCCTCGAAGTCATAAAATGCTGAAGAGGAAGGGGCCTGCAGCAGAGCTCTGTGGGGGCCATGGGAACCCTCCCCCTGGTTGGGTCTTGCTGTGAAGTTGCTTACGGGTCTAGTTTCCCTCACTTCTGGCCCCTTTATTCATTTCATTTATAAGGAATTCATAAGGAAATTTCTCACCATGTTATGTGGATTGCAGGTTGCCATTTTTTTTTTAATTTAAATTTTTTTAGAGACAAGATCTTGCTTTGTCTCCCGGGTGGAGAGTGCCGTGGCATAGTCATGGCTCAGTGCAGCCTCGAATTCCTGGGCTCAAGGGAGCCTCCTGCCTTAGCCTCCCGAGTAGCTGGGACTATAGGTGTGCAACACCATGCCTGGCTAATTTTTAAATTATCTGTAGAGATGGAGTCTCGCTGTGTTTCCCAGGCTAGTCTTGAACTCCTGGACTCAAGTGATCTTCCCGCCTCAGCCTCCAAAAATGCTGGGATGACAGGTGTGAGCCACTGTGCCTGCCCTGGGTTGCCATTCATTTAATAATCTGCAAACCTGTTGAGACTCGAACTAAGCTGGATTGACTGTACATGCTCAGGTTTTTTAGTAGGTAACATTTTAGGTGCATGACGGTTAGCTCTTCTACATTCTTATTGCCAGGTTATAATGCAAGCAAGTTTCAGACCAAATTCACATAAGACCCCTCATTCAGGAAGTGTGCGAGCAGGCTGGCCAGCCGAGGGCAGTCTGTACAGCGTTTCTGTCATCAGGAGTCCCTACTCTGTGCCTTCCTACATGCTCTGACTGCTACGTTGTATGAAAGCTTCCCTTGAGACAGATTTTCCGGTATTCCAAAACCAGGATTCTCTTATCCTATGAGAAGCGCCAGGCAGTCAGAAATTTCCCAAACCAACAGCTGGACCTTTTTTAGGAATCCGGCCTCAGGATAGAGGGTCTTGCTCTGTCACTGAGGCTGGAGTGTAGTGGCATGACCAGGGCTCACTGCAGCCTTGACCTCCCAGGCTCAAGTGAGCCTCCTGCCTCAGCCTCCTGAGTAGCTGGTACTACAGGTGTGTGCCACCACACTCAGCTACTTTATGTGTTTTTTGCTAGAGACGGGGTTTTGCCATGTTGCCCAGGCTGGTGTCGAACTACTGGGGTCAAGCAATTTGCCCACCTTGGCCTCCCTAAGTGTTGGGATTACAGACATGAGCCACTATATCTAGCCTGGTAATCACTGTTCTGACTGTTGTCACCTTAGATTAGTTTTGCCTGCTTTTTTTTTTTTGAGATGGAGTCTATGTCTCCAGGCTGTAGTGTGGTGGTATGATCTTGGCTTACTGCAGCCTCTGTCTCCCGGGTTCATGCAGTTCTCCTGCCTCAGCCTCCCGAGTAGCTGGGACTACAGGCATGTGCCTCCACACCCAGCTAATTTTTGTATTATTAGTAGAGACAGCATTTTACCGTGTTGGCCAGGCTGGTCTTGATCTCCTGACCTCGTGATCCGCCTGCCTGGGCCTTCCAAAGTGCTGAGATTACAGGCATGAGCTAATGCACCTGGCCTTTGCCCGCTTTTTAATTCCCTTTAAAAATGGAATTGCACTTACGTTTTATGAGGTTGATTCCTGTTGTTGCACGTACAAGTTGTTCATTTTTTCCCCACTGCTCTGTAATATTCCATCATATAAAGTTTAGGTCCCTTTTTATGGTTGATGGACATTGGTTGTTTCCAGTTTGAGCCGGTACAAAGAAAACAGCTGAAAACATTCTTGTCCATGTCTTTCATGGATAGAATACGAGTTATTGGGTAGGGCAACTGACCATCCTTAGAATTGACGTTTACAGTAACTACCTCATGGAGACTATCACGCTGCCCGTGCCAAATGATTTTAAAGTAAATTGACGGTGTTATACAAAACCATATTACACAAAGGAGTGAATTTAGTCTCCTATGGCTTGTATTTAGCCAGTCCATGCCAGCATGAAAGCAGATCATTGCTTTGGTGCACCCGCCTATAATAAATGTTCTAAGTCAGAAGGTCAATTTCCTGAAATCTGAGACTCTCATGTGAAACCGTATTGTTTCCTCATGCCTTCTCCAGAAGCTAGGGTGGGAAAGAACCCTCTATCACTTCTGCAGATAGACATCATTTTCTAATTATAGATTCTTACTGTGAAAAAGTCATGAATTACTAAAAACTCTGGGAATATAAACTAGGTTTGGGGATCCCCCGAATTGGAATGAATAAAGTTTTAAAAGATTCATTTATGTTTTCTTTCCATGTCATTCTGTGTATTGTGATGAGAAAAATATTTGCTGCTGATTTAGAATTCCTGAATGCTCTTATAAAAATTTAATTCCACCCGTTGTAACTAGGCTTTCAAGTCTTTGAGAGAGGCTGTTTTTTTCCAGTAGGTTGAAAGAGGGAAAACCTATTAGCTTAAGAGAATTGTTGGATACAAGTTTAATAGGGAAGACGAACTCAGAGCACCACTGGGGGCTGCCGAATTGATTTAAATTTTAAAAGAACCTATGTTTTATGAAAGTAAAGAAATAGATTAACAGTCCCCGTGATAAGAATGGAAAAGATTCTTGGGACCTGTACCACACACATACATTTAAAGTATCACCCAGCCTGGGCAACATGGTGAGGGCCTGTCTCTACAAAATTCAAAATCTTAGCCAGGCATGGCAGTGTGTGCCTGTGGTCCCAGGTTGAGCTGGGAGGATCACTTGAACCCAGGAGGTCAAGGCTGCAGTGAGCTGTGATTGCGCCGCTGCACTCCAGCCTGGGTGACAGAGTGAGACCGTGTCTCAGAAAAAAAAAAAAAAATTAAAATATCACTGCTTCTTTGTAGCACTTAACAGTATTTTTGAATAAGCCAACAGGAGGGGAATCTGGTGCCGTGAAGTAATGTTACGGGTGCATTTACCCTTTGACCCAGCAGTCCTGTTTCTGGGAATCTTTACTGCAGATACACCCGCACATGTGATGAAATGACATCTGCTCACAATTATAATTGAAGCTTTTTGACACCAGAGTGTTGGAAGCCGCCAAGTGGCCATCAGTCAATAAGGGACTAGTTAAAGGGATGATGGTGTCTATCTGCAGTGGAACGCTATGCAGCTGTTAAAGAGAATGCTACAAATCTGTGTTCCGGCCATGCCTGTAATCCCAATACTGTGGGAAGCCAAGGCAGGCAGATGAAGTCAGGAGTTCGAGACCAGCCTGACCAACATGGTGAAATCCCGTCTATGCTAATAACGCAAAAATTAGCTGGGAATGGTGGTGTACGCCTGTAATCCCAGCTACTCAGGAGGCTGGGGCAGGAGAATCTCTTGAACCCAGAGGGTGGAGGTTACCGTGAGCTGAGATTGAGCCACTGCACTCCAGCCTGGTGACAGAGCAAGATTACGTCTCAAAAAAAAAAAAAAAAAAAAAAATCTGTGTTTTTGTTTGTTTGTTTGTTTGTTTGTTTGTTTTCCGAGCTAGCTGAGATTTTATTTTGGACCAAAAAAAAAAAAAAGCAATTGAATTGTTTTGCAACTGGAGGCATGGGCAAGGGGGGTCCCCAGGCAGTAAACTCCCCGCCGGTGGGCTGAGGGCTAGGGCTGAGCGCCGGTGGGCTGAGGGCTGAGCGCCGGTGGGCTGAGGGCTAGGGCTGAGCGTCAGGTGGGTCTCCTGTTCCCTGCGCTCCCCTGCACAGCAACCTCCCTCCTGGGCTCTGGGGCAGCCTCAGGAGGGGCAGGCTGGGAGGGGCAGGCTGGGAAGGGCAGGCTGGGAGGGGCTGTTGCAGCTGTTCACTTGGGCAGGATGTCAGAGGACTCAGACACCAGCCTCCCATCGCGGGTCTCAATCTTCTTCACAACCACAGCCTTGGTGGAGCTGGTGCGGCTGATGGAGCTGGAGCCCGCGACAGAGCCAAAGCTGGAGCCCAGGCCGTAGCTGAGGCCGGGGCTTGTGAGGCCCCCATAGGCAGAGCTCAGACCACCTGCATAGCCGCTGGTGGTCTTCGTGTGGATACTCATGTTCTGCATCTCGGACTCCAGCCGGCTCTCCTCGCCCTCCAGTAGCTTGCGGTAGGTGGCGATCTCGATGTCCAGGGCCAGTTTGACATTCATCAGCTCCTGGTACTCACGCAGCTGCTTTGCCATGTCCTGCTTGGCCCGCTGCAGGGCGGCCTCCAGCTCCTTCTGCTTGTCATGAGCATCCTTGAGTGCCCGCTCCCCGCGATCCTCAGCATCTCTAATGGCAGCCTCCAGGGAAGCCCTCTGGCCTTTGAGGCCCTCGATCTCAGCCTGGAGCCGGCTGATGTTCCGGTTCATCTCGGAGATCTCAGTCTTCGTACGCCGCAGGTCATCCCCGTGCTTCCCAGCCAGCATCTGCAACTCCTCATACTTGATCTGGTATATGCTCTCCGCCTCAGCCCGGCTGCGGTTGGCGATCTCCTCGTACTGCGCCTTGACCTCGGCAATGATGCCATCCATGTCCAGAGAGCGGCTGTTGTCCATGGACAGCACCACAGACGTGTCGGAGATCTGGGACTGCAGCTCCCGGATCTCCTCTTCATACAGCTGCCTGAGGAAGTTGATCTCGTCAGTCAGTCCTTCCAGGCGAGACTCCAGCTCTACCTTGTTCATGTAAGCTTCATCCACATCCTTCTTGATGAGGACAAATTCATTCTCCATCTCTGTACGCTTATTGATCTCTTCCTCATACTTGTTCTTGAAGTCCTCCACCAGCCCCTGCATGTTGCCAAGCTCCGCCTCCAGCTTCAGCTTCTCCTGGCCCAGAGTCTCCAGCTGCCGCCTCAGGTTGTTGATGTACTTCTCAAACATGTTATCCATGTTGCTCCTAGCCGTTTTCTGCTGCTGCAGGAGGCTCCACTTGGTCTCCAGCATCTTGTTCTGCTGCTCCAGGAACCGCACCTTGTCGATGAAGGAAGCAAACTTGTTGTTGAGAGTCTTGATCTGCTCCTTCTCCTGGGTACGCACGGCCTGGATGTTGGGGTCCACATCCACCTTAATGGGGTTCAGCAGGTTCTGGTTGATGGTGACGGCGGTGATGCCTCCCATGCCTATGCCGCTGGCCCCAAAATAGCCTGCACCCAGGCCACCCCGGAAGCCACTACTGCTCACTCGGGAGAAGCTCAAGCGGGCACTAGGCCCACTCGTTAAGGAGCGACTGCTGAAGGCCCCGGGGCCAGAGGTGGACACCTTGTAGGACTTATGGGTCACCCTGGTGGACATGGTGGAGGCAGGAGTGGAAGCAGGCGAGCTGAACTAGGGAGAGATTCCAGAAGGAGCGGAGAAGCTGCTTCTTCAAAATCTGTGTTTTGATTTGAGAAGATTTCCAGGTACGTTGCCAAGCACAGAACCCACAGTGGAGAACAGTGCATGGAATATGCTGCCCTTTGTCTAAGAAAGACGGGCATATGAAAATATATATGTGAATTTACTTATATTCGCACCATAACACTAGAAGGATGAACAAGTTATGATAAAATAATCTTCTGTCTGAGGCCCAGGAAACGGGAGTGATTGGGCATAGGTGTAGGAATGCCTCCTTTGCATGGGTCTTTTGATGTATTGTGTTGACCTTTCGATCATGCAGCAAAGCAAGTCAGCAACCAGCAAAAGCGAATCGGCTGGGGAATGCCTTTGACTTTGAACGAGACTCAGAGCAGGTGGTGGAGAGTGAAGGTGATTGACTGCATTTCTTTGCGCACAAGCAAAGTCGCTGCATTCATTCATTCATTCATTCAGTCATCGGCAAATGTGTACCGAGCCTCTCCCATGTACCATCTGCTATCTCAGATGCCAAGGTTAGAGCTGTCAATGGAAGCATTAAGGTCCAAGCTTTCCTGGAGCTGGCTTCTTGAGGAGGCAAACACATCACATGACAAACAGATGCTTAGTGAGGAAGAGAAGGCTCATGCGGCAGGACCAAAAGAGGAAGGTGGAAGGAGTCCAAGCTGAGGCCCGAGGGGATGCTCATTGCTGATAGATATTCCTGTTTGTTCATGATGCATTTGCAAACAGTGTTTTTAAATTTCATTTTTAAAGGCAGGATCTTGCTCTGTCCCCCAGGCTGGAGTGCAGTAGCATGATCATAGCTCACTGCAGCCTCTACCTCCTGGCCTCAAGTAATCCCCCTACCTCAGCCTCCTAAGTAGCTGGAACTAAAGGCATGCGCTGCCATGCCCAATGAATTTCGTTGTTATTATTAATATTTGTAGAAATGGGGTTTCACTATGTTGCCCAGGCTGGTCTCTTGAACTCCTGGCCTCAAGTGATCCTCCTGCTTTGGCCTCCTAAAGTGTCGGGATTACAGGTGTGAGCCGCTGCACCTAGCCCTGTGAACAATATTTGTACATAGGCTAATAAAGTGGTGTAAAATCTAACATTTAATCTTTTGCTACAGCAGTGAGGATTACATTTTACTATCGTATCATTATTGCTTCAGATAAGTTTCTTTTCTTTTCCTTTTGTTTTTCAAACTGATTTTTACTCTGTTTCCCAGGCTGGAGTGCAGTGGTGTGAGCTTGGCTCACTGCAACCTCTGCCTCCTGCGTTCAAGCAATTCTCCTGCCTCAGCCTCCTGAGTAGCTGGGAGTACAGGCGTGTGTCACCAGGCCTGGATGATTTTTGTGTTTTTAATAGAGACAGGGTTTTGCCATGTTGGCCAGGCTGGTCTCGAACTCCCGACCTCAGGTGATCCACCTGCCTCGGCCTTTCAAAATGCTAGGATTACAGGCATGAGCCACGGAGCCTGGCCAGGATTACATTTTATCATAATATCATTATGACTTCCGATAAGTTTCAAATAAAAAAAAAACCACATTATGGCAGGTGACTTTACCCCAGTCCACTGCTACGTTAGTGGAAAACTAGAACTTAATTGAATAAATAAAATGTGCTTTTGACCATCGTAGTTTGCTTTCACAGCGATCAACTTATTCTGGGGCTAACGTTATCTATGTGATTTGTGACTATAACCATAGATGATTAGGTGATGAGGCATCACTGTGACAAGTCTATTTTTTTTTCTATTCAGGGAGTAGTTTTAAAAAAATCCTAATTACTGTGATATATGCTACAGAAAATTGAAAAAAGCCCACGCATCCACTCAGATAAATCACATAGCTCTCACACTCCATGTGTCTTCGTGAGCCGTCGTCTGAGAATCCCAGGGCGATTATAGCTCCACCGTGGATCATGTGGATATTTGAAACATGTTTCTCTTGTGTTTATTTATTTATATTTTCTCTTCCTGCTCTTTTTATTGGCAGAATTCTCTGTCATGGTTTGTGAATTCGATGAAAGATAAATGTGGTTGTTTAAAAAAGTTTTTACGATGAAATGACACGTTTGCAAGAGAGATTTTTCTCTGTCTCTTTGGGTTCAATTAAATGTGGATGAAACCTGAGAAATAATGAATAACATAGATCAAAGCCGTGGGGAAAGGCGATGTTACTGCTTCCAGCACCTCTAGGTTCGCAACAGCAAGAGTTAAGTTTTGCTCAGAGAACGGAGGAAAAATAACACAGACTGGGCAGCCAGATTTGCGAGGCTGGGCTTTTCCTGACAACCAGTGCAGACTACAGCTTCGTCTGACATGGAACCAGCGTATTCACAAGCATTACTAGATCTGTGATCTATTTACAAAAACACCAGATATCAGATTTGTTTTCAGGGCAAAAAAAATGCAGCGTCATACAGATCTTTATTTCCTAATCATGATAAACTCCACTCTATGGTGAATTAAGGAAATGCTCCAGGCATCGTGGACATCCCTTCAATCTAGGAAATGCACAAAAAGGGGATAATGGAAACTTGTTATTGCATTTTCTATTTCTCTACTCTTTTTTAAATTTTATTTTTAAAGAGATGGGGTCTCACATTCTTGTCCAGTCTGGAGTGCACTGGTGTGATCGTTTCTCCCTGCTGCCTTGAACTCCTGGGCTCAAGCGATTCTCCTGCCTCAACCTCCTGAGTAGCTGGGACTACAGGTGTGCACTGCCATGCCCAGTTTATTTTATTTTATTTTTAATTTTTGTAGAGATGGGGGTCTTACTATGTTGCCCAGGCTCGTCTTGAACTCCTGGCTTTAAGTAATTCTCCTACTCAGACTCCCAAAGTGCTGGGATTATAGGCATAAGCCACCACGCCTGGTCTCCCAATTCTATTTTTTTTTTGAGATGGAGTTTTGCATTGTTGCCTGGGCTGGTGTGTGTGCAGTGGTGCGATCTCGGCTTGCTGCAACCTTTGCCTCCTGGGTTCAAGTGATTCTCCTGCCTCAGCCTCCTAAGTAGCTGGTATTACAGGTGCCTGCCATCACACCTGGCTAAGTTTTTGTATTTTTATTAGAGACGGAGTTTCAAAGATTGGGCTCTGTTTGAGGACAAGCTGATTTAGAACTTTGTCAGATCTGTCCTCTTAGAATCTCAGGGGGCTTGGAAGGATGTGATCTTCATTTCCTAGTAGATAAGGAAAGGTAGGTAGCGACTGCACAAGGACCTCCACTCTGCCTTCTCAGTTCACCTTACAGGAAGCTTGGGCAGTATCTCTGGGGCTCGTGATGGGAGTTGCTGCAGTGAGCCTGTGAGGACGGGACCGTTTGCATCCACCATTGCTGGTGAGACAGCCCTGCCAGAGTAGGTTTGATTTGCTGTAAGCAGGTGCATTCAAGGATGTAGAAAGGCTCCTGGCCACATGGAAGATACATGTTCCATGCTCTGTGTGTTGCGTTATCTTTCTGAATTTACTTTCCAGATGGGAAATAAGAATAGGGTAGCAAAAGTAAGAAAGGATGAAGGGAAGTTGGGTGAGAGCCGTCAGATTCTTAAACGGTTTTTACTATTTGGGGTAGTAGTTTAAAGAAGAGATGCTTTCAAAGTAAGAACACCCAAAAGTAGTGCAGTGGTGGTAGAAGCATTTCAGTTACTTTTAGGCGTTCTTCTCTGATGGTAGCCAAGGTGTCTCTTAGAGTAGATGCCTTGAGTGGAGACCGGATGTTTTACCACTTCTCTTTGGAGGAGGAGTTTGTTGCTCGTCACAGAAACCAAACACTGCTTTTCCTGGGAACTGTTCCCTGTTCTCTGAAACAATGAACACTCTTTTCTCAGATTCATTTCACCAGAATATTCCCACCCAGCGTTTCTTTCATCTTGTACCAAGACCCTGATCTCCCTTGGGACTCAGCGAAAGAGAATGAGTTTATGTTCCCAAGAGTTCTGGTGTTCTGTCAAAGTCCGGATTCTCTTCATTTCATGAAGAATTCATTTATTTTTCATTACTAAACGGACAATTTGATTTTCTGGCATATTAAGATTTTTTTTTAAATAAATGGTTATGGCCAGGTGCACCTGCAATCCCAGCACTTTGGGAAGCTGAGGTGGGCAGATCACCTGAGGTTGGGAGTTTGAGACCAGCCTGACCAACATGGAGAAATCCCATCTCTATTAAAAATACAAAAATTAGCCAGACGTGGTGGTGCATGCTTATAATCCCAGCTACTTGGGAGGCTCTGTCAGGAGAATCACTTGAACCCGAGAGATGGACGTTGCAGTGAGCCGAGATTGTGCCATTGCACTCCAGCCTGGGCAACAAGAGTGTAAGTCCATCTCAAAAACAAAATGTTTATAAGCATTGGACCATATTTGTGAAAGTCTCAAGACCATCTAACAGAATTGGTATAAAATATGACAGTAACAAGAACAACTACAATAAGGAGAGCTGATAATTATATGTTGCTTTTGTGTAGTATGCATGATTAAACATGGGAACGGTCGGAGTTCAGATGCGACATGCCTAGTGGGCTGACATGAGTTGTGGAGCTCTCATTCCCTTTTTTGTTTAGAGATGAGGTCTTGCTCTATTGCCCAGCCTGGAGTGCAGTGGCATGGTCATAGCTCACTGCAGCCTCAACATCCTGGGCTCAAGAAGTCTCTCCCTCAGCTCCTGCCCTGAGTAGCTGAGACTACAGGCATGCACCACCGTGCCCAGCTTGAGCTCTTATTTCTAACCTGTGAAGGTAATGGAGTCCTCTGGAGTGAAGCAGAGCTGAGTGGCATAGACAGCACTCTAACTGGGCTGGAAGAAGAAATGAACATATGCCAGAGAATAAACATCTTTTGTCAAAATTCTGTTGTGCAAGCAGCAGCTGGCATTCATGTCTAGAGTCCAAGACCAGTAACAGCAAACTTATTTCCTATTTGGCTTAGAGAATGAAAATAAGCTCTAAGAGACTTCCCCGCACCTTCCCTGAAATGGAATCTTGGTCTTCAATGGCATGATTTTGGCTCACTGCAACCTCTGCCTCCCAGATTCAAGCAATTCTCCTGCTTCAGCCTCCTGAGTAGCTGGGATTATAGGCACACACCACCACAACTAGCTAATTTTTGAATTTTTAGTTGAGATGGGGTTTCACCCTGTTGGCCAGGCTGGTTTCGAACTCCTGACCTCAAGTGATTCATCCACCTAAGCCTCCCAAAGTGTTGGGATTACAGGTGTGATCCACCACATCTGACCAGCTCTAAGAGTTTAAAAACATTTATAAATAAATATGGGTTGGTGCTTATCAGTATTTTAGTTGTTAGTAAATTTGGTGGTTTGTTTATAATGGAACAATTTACCTTTTTAAGTAAACATGAATTCGTCATCTGCCAGCACGTCTGTGTCTGTATCAGCCAGTTTTCTCACCTCTGAGATTACTGCTGTTTTGTTTTCATTACCAAGTTCTTGGTGCTGTTTTCTCATCTAGCCAAGGTGAGTTGAAGGGGCTGATATACATCGCCCCCCAATGTGGCTGGGCTTTGTGTCCCCACCCAAATCTCATCTTGAATTATCATCCCTGTAAACCCCTGTAGTCCCCATTGGTCAAGAGAGAGACCAGGTGTAGGTAATTGAGTCATGGGTGGTGGTTTTCCCCATGCTGTTCCTGTGATAGTGAGTTCTCAGAAGATCCGATGTTTTTATAAATATGTGGTAGTGCCTCCTGCGTTCCTTCCCCTGCCTGCCACCTTGTGAAGAAGGAACTTGCTTCCACTTCCACCATGATTGTAAGTTTCCCAAGGTCTCCCCAGCTGTGCTGAACTATGAGTCAATTAAACCTCTTTCCTTTATAAAATCACCCAGCCTGAGGCAGTTCTTTATAGCAGTACCAAAGTGGACTAATATAGCCCCCGCTTAGCTGGGGTCTGAAAACCTGGTTAAAATATATATCAAAACAGTAAATAAAAGTCACTGGTTGTTTGTCCCCTGTTTTTCCCGTGGTTGTTGAATGACCAGGTAAGAAATTAAGTGGGACACTCTGCAGACACCTAGCAGAGGGCTCCGCAGGTGGGTGTTCCATCAATTGGTATTTCCCCTCCCCTTCCGCAGCAGTTTTCAGATTATCACGGAGGGCTCCCAAGTGCAGAGAGTAGTCAATAAATGAACCCGGACACCTGCGGAACTGTTGCGGACTCACGTTGAGCAAGGCTGATGCTCTCAGAAAGTGTACCATTTGATCTTGTGGCTTTACCTAAGTCCCCCCGCCAAGTGTACTGTAATTTGAGAAGTTTAGTGTTACTGGCTGATGTCAGACAAGGCAGAAAAGCGTGGTCAAGTTCATCCCAAATGTATTTTGTTTATTTCATATTCTTTATATTTGAGCACTTACAAACCATTCACAAGTTAATTCTCTGAAGCAGAACATGACATTCAACAGCACACACTTTCCTCACATGTTCTGGATGTTGGGCAAGGAATAATCAGTCCTAAATTCTGTTATGCCTTTCCAGTGGCCGTGTTGAAATCTGATGAGAATGCTGGGTGAGAGCCTGGGTTTGTCCATCACCCATAAGGCAGGCAGAGTTTGTGCGTTTCAGTTATGTGCAGAGGTTTAATGGTAGATTTCGAATTGAAGGATAAAATAGTGGGGCAGCATTGTTTTTTACCAACTTAGATAAGTGAAAATAAAATTCCTGTTCATCTGGGTGTTTCTGTCTCAGCCATTAATTATAGATAATCGCCAGTTACCCCTGAATTCAGTGATTTTGGCATATAACTAAAATTCTTTGATAATTCAAAAATTCTACTTTCATTGTTAATTCTTATTATTGATCCAATCTTTTTTTTTATTTTAGTTTATTTTTTGAGATGGTGTCTCACTCTCTAGCCTAGGCTGGAGTGCACTGGTGAGATCTCAGCTCACTGCAACCCCCATCTCTGGGGTTCAAGTGATTTTCCTGCCTCAGCCTCCCAAGTAGTTGAGATTACAGATGCCCACCACCATGCCCAGCTAATTTTTGTATTTTTAGTAGAGACAGAGTTTTACCATGTTGGCCAGCTTGGTCTTGAACTCCTGACCTCAAGTGATCCACCTACCTTGGCCTCCCAAAGTGCTGGGATTACTGGCATGGGCCACTGCACCCAGCTGAGTCAATCTTATTTTCAAAAAGCATCAAAGAGGTAATGTTTTGAGCACCCACCTTGTGTTTTATCCAGACTGTTGCATTTAACCATCCCTTTGGTCCTGCCGTGTGGTATCACTCCACATTACATAATGAGAGACAGGTTCTGGTAGGCCGAATGCAAAGTCATCTATTGAGCATGAGCTAAGGTGATACTTCACCCGACTCAAGACTTACATTCTCTCTTTTTCTTTAAATTGCTGCCTGCTTACTGGTAAAAGCAGATAGGAGGAGGCCAGAAAAAAACTGAAATGATCTTAAGTCATCAATTTCTGAGTAACCAGGAACTGACAAATATTTGTGAGAGTTACCTTCAGTTTCTTTATTTAAAAAATGAGTTCATGGCTGGGTGCAGTGGCTGACACTTATAATTCCAGCGACTTGGGAGGTCGAGGCAGGAAGATCACTTGAGGCCAGGAGTTTGGGACCAGCCTGGGCAATATAGTGAGATGTCTCTAAAATTTTTTTTTAAATTTAGCTGGGAGCGGCGGCCCATGCCTATACTCCTGGCTACTTGGGATGCTAAGGCAGGAGAATTGCTTGAGACCAGGAGTTGGAGGCAGCAGTGAACTATGATTATGCCACTGCAGTCCAGCCTGAGTGACAGAGCAAGACCCTATCTAATTTTATTTTTATTTAAATTTTTTTTAAAGATCAATAGGTTTTCCTATGGGGAGGTGTTATTTGTAAGTAACAGATGAGATAATGCATTAAAATACTTTGATGAGTGTAATCAGCAATAAATACGCCAAGGAAGACGGTCCCCCCTCAAGCCTCTGACCTTGGGAAGGATCTGTGCCTGGGAAATATGTGTCGGGAGCATTTTTTATGAGAAGGCTGTGGTAGTAGCCTACACCGGACTTTTTACATGAGTTGAGAGCAACGTCTGCTCCAGACAGATGACAGCTGCAAGATGAAGCGGGATTTTCTAGGGACTGTCATGGCTGGGGCACATTTGCTTGTTTAAAATCCCTGGCACTTTCCGGCCAAAAGGTGTTCAGGGTTTTGATAACTCATTTTGAAGCAAACCAACCACCTCATGAGGTTGCCCTCCAACTCACGTTGAAATTTCGCCTCTCTCTCAGCCCTCTGAGAAACTTGTCATCCATATGTGGCCTGCAGAAGGAATGGACAGATGCCGTCATGTGGAATGTGTAATAAATATTGTGACTCGGTGACTGGGTGTCCACTCTCATGTTTTCTCTCTCTTTTTTTGACATGGAGTCTCACTCTGTTGGCCAGGCTGGAGTGCAGTGGTGTGATCTTGGCTCACTGCAACCTTCGCCTCCCAGGTTCAAGTGATTCTCCTGCCTCAGCCCCTGAGTAGCTGGGATTACAGATGGCTACCACGATGCCTGGCTAATTCTTCTATTTTTACTAGAGATGGGGTTTTGCCATGTTGGCCAGGCTGGTCTTGAACTCCTGACCTCAAGTGATCCACCCTCCTCAGCCTACCAAAGTGCTGGGATTACAAGCGTGAGCCACTTCACTTGGCCACTCTCATGTTTTCTTGAGCGCTGGGACCTGGGTAACTGATGAATTGTGATTGGAGCCATGTCCTAACCGAAATAGAGCAGTTACCTAATGCATTTTCAAATGCATTGAATGTCAAAATCTTTTCACCTCTAATTAAAAAAAAGTGAAATGATCAGTTATGCCAGATCTACCTAGAATAGGTGACTTTTTTCTCATCGACACCCCTTTTCTGAGAGCATTAGCAGAGGTACACTTCGTAATGCTTGGTATAGTGCATCGTAGGGATGTTGTATGTGTTTGTTGAATGAATGGACTGCAAAGTGCCTGTAGAAACCACGCTTGCTTTGTACAACCATTTGTAGGCAGGATGATCTCTTGATTGGTCTTCGTTCCATGAGGTTTATAACGTATGTTCTTTAGGTTTTTTAAATGGAATTTTTTATTGGCATAATTGTAGATTTACATGAAGTTGTCAGGAATGACAGAGAGAGCCTGTGTACCCTTTATCCAGTTTCCCCCAATGGTAACATCTTGTAAGTTTCCAGTACAATATCACAACCAGTATATTGAAATGGATGCAGTTTGTGTCATTCATATGTGCCACCAATTTTATGCAGATATGCTTTTTAATTCTTATGATTTGAGGCAGAATCTCACTCTCTGTCACCCGGGCTAGAGGGCAATGGTGCCATCATAGTGCACTGCAGCCTTGACCTCCTGGGCTCAAGTGATCCCCCTTCCTCAGCTTCCCAAAGTGTTGGCACTACAGGCGTGAGCCACTGAGCCTGGCCTCAAATATGGTTTTTAAAAGCAATTTTAAAGTGGTGGTGTGACTGGAGAAAATAAAAGCCACGTTGTGGGCCTCTGGGTCAGGGGTGGAACCAGAACTTTCTGGACATTCGTTGAGATGCTGCTGGTTCCCAGCGACAGAGAAGAGGTGTCTTTGGAATGACTGGGGACATCCCTCGTAGCGGGGGAAAGGTTGTCCTGGAGTGGTGTGGTGTAGACAGTAGTCAAAAGACTATTTCACAGCCCCGAACAGGGAGTACTGCCTGCGTTCTCTGGGGAGGAGCTAGCCCTCTGGTGGGGGCCCTTTATGCCTATATCCCCCCATGACCTCTCCAGCCCATGTGATGGGCAGACGTGAAGTAGTTTAGGCCCTCCAGGGGCTCTAAGTCTGATCTGCACCCAAATCCCTGACCACACCCTCCCCCTTTAGAACCAGAATTTCCAGAAGGTTTCAGAAGAATTAGCCTCTGTCTTTGTCGTCCTTTCCTTTCATGGGGTTGTTTTTCTTACTGGATTCAGGCAAGCAAATAATGAGGTCATGGAGGGCTGGGCTGGGGGGTTGGGGGGTGCTTCTTTTTATTCATTATTTAGCAGCCTCTTTCTGGTCCCAAATCTCATCTGCCCTCAGCAGTCCACACAGCGTCCTGCCCAGGCAAGGAGGGGGATTCACACCGATAGAAATCAAGTGAACGGCTCCATGGGGAGAGATTCTGAGGGAATGGAAACCTGCAGCTCCCCGGATAGAGGGGAAATGGGGCGAGGAGCAGAGGGGGTGGCGTGCGCAGGGCAAGGAGCCTGCTGTATTCTGGGACTCTTGAAGTCCATGCCTGCTGAGCTGAAAGGGTCTCCTCTGAATGAGAACATGGCCTTGTTTCTATTTAGGGAGAGAAGAGCCACCCAGCATTTCTATAGTCTTGAATTAGAGCCAGCATTCTAGGTTAGAAGGTAGAGGTTCCCCCACCTTCCCCTTTTCATATAGATTTAGAAAATGTCTGGATTTCAGCCCATACGAGGAGCTCATGCAATTAATCCTTTCTTCCAAGCGAGGCCTTCCCTTGGAGGTGTGCAATTGACAATATGTTTATGGCTTCCATTTGGGCATAACCAAGAAAGGGGACATTTGCATCATATTCTCTTTCTGGGTTTGCCAGGCTCCGCCACAGTCATGGCAGATAAATGACCCACCTTCCCCAGGAATTACTAATTCATAAACACATAACTATACAGCGACAGCTTATGATGTGGAAACCCTGAGAACTTACTTCTAGGAAAAGCTAATATCATAAAAAGCTTTTGCAAATGTGTTTATAGTATGTTATTATTTCATAAGGTTTTCAGAATCCAGTTTTACAATGTGCACCTTCTGGAGAAAATAACGTTATATTTTACTTGGAGAACAATTTAGTGAAAATGACCCTTTCAAAGGATTTGGTAAACGCATGTGTTAAATTCTTTTTAGTCATTGTATATAATCAGTTCTTTCAGAACCTTTTATTTTTGAGACGGAGTCTCGCTCTGTTGCCCGGGCTGGAGTGCCAGGGTGCAATCTCCACTCACTGCAGCCTCCACCCACCAGGTTCAAGCGATTCTCCTGCCTCAGCCTCCTGAGTAGCTGGTACTACAGGTATGTGCCATTATGCCCAGCGAATTTTGTATTTTTAGTAGAGATGGGATTTCACCATGTTAGCCAGGATGGTCTTGATCTCCTGACCTCATGGTTCACCCGCCTCTGCCTCCCAAATTGCTGGGATTACAGGTGCACGCCATCACATGCAGCCAATTTTTGTATTTTCAGTAGAGATGGGGGTTTCACCATGTTGGCCAGGATGGTCTCGATCTTGTGATCCACCCTCTTCGGCCTCCCAAAGTGCTGGGATTACAGACGTGAGCCAGAACCTTTTTTTCTTCCTGTTTGGTCCTTTTTGGTGTACTAGGGTACTGTTCTTCTTAAGTATTGAACAGTTTCCTTAGGGTCTATTCTGATAGCTACATAAATGGGGTAATACCAGACAGAAGGACAGTCAGTATTTGCTTGATTGCTTTAGATTTTTCTCTGGATTTGAAGATAGGTCTAAATGATTCCAGAGGTTCACATGTTAATAAACAACAGATCATTAGGTTTTCAGATCATCTCAAAAATGTCCATTATTCTATAAATAGAGCTAGCCTCGACGTCTGCATTTGCCTCCTGGATTTCATAACAATTCTCTATAATGCTTTCAAAAACTTGGACTTTCTATATGGTATATTTAGGGCAGCTTTTTTAAATTTAGGAAAGTATGCCATTCCATTCCTTTGTATGATATATAAAGACTTGACCAGGAGTGTAAAAATCAGCTCTAATCCCACCTCTCAGAAATAACCGCTGTGAAGTTGCTGATGTATTTTCCAGGGCTTTTCTGTGCGTAATCAGCACAATTGCTTCTGTATTGTGTGTCGTTTCTTCCGTTTGCCACTAAGTGACATATCTTGGGCATGTACCCATATCACAGATTTTCCCCCAACATCCCTAAAATACTGTGTATGATTCTTTTAAAATTCATTTATTTATTTTTGTTGTTTTTTCTTTTATGTATTTATTCTTATTTTTTTCCAGGATGGAGTCTCGCTCTGTCGCCAGGCTGGAGCGCGGTGGCGGGATCTCAGCTCACCGCAACCTCTGCCTCCCAGGTTCAAGCGAGTCTGCTGCCTCAGCCTCCTGAGTAGCTGGGATTACAGGTGTGCCCCACCACACCCAGCTAGTTTTTGTGTTTTTGGTAGAGATGGAGTTTCGCCATGTTGGCCAGGCTGGTCTTAAACTCCTAGTCTCAAGGGATCCGCCTGCCTCGGCCTCCCAAAGTGCTGGGATTACAGGTGTGAGCCACTGCGCCCAGCTGTGTATGCTTTTTGAATTCCAAGAAACCCTGGCTTTGGGTTCCATGGCCCATGACCCAGTGTACTGCCACCACCTCTGTATTAAACCACATTGCCTGTGTGTGTGCATGAGGGGGGGCTCTACTCTGGGAGTCTTGGTTGATTTGCCTTCTGTTTGTTAGAGTTCTGTCACAACTTCCCCTCTTCCTTTTTTTGCTCCGTTCTCCTTCCACCCTTTGTGTCTTTTTCCCACACTATTTTCTTCCATGCTTTTTTCTACTTCTGCTTTCTCGTGTGCCTGTATCTGTATTGATCTGAAGCTCGAGGCCGAGTGGCCATTCATCGATTACTGATTCCCCCCACCCCAGCACACATGTTCACTGCAGGCTGCAGCAAACAGGCTTTGCCCCACTTCGAAAGTGGGAATCTCACGCCTATAAACCCAGCACTTTGGGAGGCCTCAAGCTCAGGGGTTTGAGACCAGCTTGGCCAACCCCATCTCTACAAAAAATACAAAAGTTAGCTGGGTGTGGTGGTGCATGCCTATAATCCTAGCTACTTGGGAGGCTGAGAAAGGAGAATCTCTGGAACCCGGGAGGCAGAAGTTGCAGTGAGCTGAGATCGCACCACTGCATTTCAGCCTGGGCAATGAGAGTGAGACTCTGTCTCAAAAAAAAAAAGAAAAGAAAGAAAGAAATCAGCCCCTGGTCTGAATTAGCGTGTCTGGGCCCACATGGGAGTGGCTTCCTTTATGGTTCTTGTTCATGTTTACCTTTGAGCATGAGACCCAAACGCTATCTATATTGACCACTGACTGCAAACAGCACCTTGTTCAAGGCGGTGAACCTGTTTCTTGGTGGCTGAGGTGGGTCTGGCTGTGCACACAGCAGGTGACCATGTGAACCGTGTCCAGGGTCCTTTGATGAGAGCTCAGCAGCCTAAAGCCTGAGGATGAACAGGGCAGGAGCTGTCCAGGTTGCCAGGGCACTGGTCAAGGGCCCCTCAGCTTATTCCTTCCTGAGAATCCAGACAGGCAGGAGTAGATTGCCTGCTCCATTTTTTCCCACCCCATCTGGTTCTCTATCCAGCAACCTGCCTGAAGAATGGATCTGATTTCCTCCTTTCCTGCAAGCACAATTTATTCCTTTCCTGCTAAGGAGAGGCATGTTGAAAGAACTGTCTCTGGCCAGCTGTGGTGGCTCATACCTGTAATCCCAGCACTTTGGGAAGCTGAGATGGGAGGATTGCTTGAACCCCAGAGTTGAAGACCAGCCTGGGCAGCATAGAGAGACTGTGTCTCTACAAAAAAATACAAAAAATTAGAAGGGCATTGTGGTGTGCACACCTGTTGTCCCAGCTACTCTGGAGGCTGAAGTGGGAGGATCACTTGAGCCCAGGAATTTGAGGCTGCGTTTGGCTATGATTGCACCTTTGTACTCCTGCCTGGGTGACAGAGCAAGACTCTGTCTCAAAAAAAGAGCAAAGGAAAAGCTGTCTCTGAGTTTAACTTGATTGCTACCTAATCTGAGATGTCTCCACCCTTCCTAACCTTCTTTGTCAAGTTCACAGTCACCTGTAACTCTCTTTACTAAAGAGATAAAGACGCGCTGAGTTACGGTTGATGCTCTGCCTTCCCTTCCCCCTCGCCCGTCTGTTTATTCACGTCTGAACTTATCATGAGCATTTATGGGTTAGGCCTGGTGAGCCCTGTGAGCCTCACGTGGTCCATGTCCCACATCCTGGTTGCTCTTCCTCAAAAGCTTCTTTCCTCCCTGTGATGAAAAACCTTGCTCTGCTTCTCATGAGAGTACATCCCTTCTCCCTCAAGGCAGGGAGGCTTCACTTGTCAGGCTGTTTCTTACTCTTTCCTCTCCCCTTCATTCCTAGTCTCTGTCTCACTTTTTCAGTTCAGCATTCATTCAGTCGGCTTTTCTTTTATTTTTTGAGACACAGTCTTGCCCTGTCGCCCAGGCTAGAGTGCAGTGACATGATCTTGGCTCACTACAACTTCTGCTTGCCGGGTACAAGAGATTCTCCTGCCTCAGCCTCCATCCTGAGTAGAGGATTATAGGAGTGCGCCACCCCACTCAGCTAATTTTTGTATTTTTAGTAGAGACGGGGTTTCACCATGTTGGCCAGGCTGGTCTCGAACTCCTGACCTCAGGTGATTCACCTGCCTCGGCCTCCCAAAGTGCTGGGATTACAGGCGTGAGTCACCACGCCTGACCGCGTTCACTCGGCTGTTATTGATCATTTTCTATATGCAGGGCCCTTTGCTTGAGGCTGCATGTACAGGGATGAGTGGCTCAGTTCTTGGCTTGTAGCAACTCACTGCTCCTTCCCCAGGGAGCCAGTTAAGCAGAAATATCCAGGTGGGGATTACTCTAAGGTGGCCAGAATCAGCAGAAACATGGGGAAAAGTGAGCGCGTGCCTGACCGGAAGTCAGGAAAGCCACAGGTGGTGAACAGAAGCCCTTTATGGTTTGCTGGGCCAATGTGGGACAGGAGGGGAGAGGGCATGACACGTGGAAACAGCGGCAGAGGCAGAAGCTGCAGTGGAGACAGGTATGGCGTGCTGAGGCACAGGCCAGCAGAGGTGTCATGTGGGAATCCAGCAGGAGAAGTTACGCTTGGAAAAAGTAGTCTGCGGCCACATCGTGAAGATCCTTGCCTATCCAAATCATAATAGTGAACTGAGGCTGGGCCTGTGGTGTAATCCTAGCCACTCAGAAGGCTGAGGCAGGAGAATCGATTGAACTCAGGAGGTGGAAGTCGCACCACTGCACTCCAGCCTGGGTGACAGAGTGAGACTCTGACTTGAAAAAAAATCATAACAATAGTGAACCCTTTAATGGTTCTTTTTTTTTTTTTGAGACGGAGTTTTGCTCTTGTTACCCAGGCTGGAGTGCAATGGCGCGATCTCGGCTCACTGCAACCTCCACCTCCTGGGTTCAGGCAATTCTTCTGCCTCAGCCTCCTGAGTAGCTGGGATTACAGGCACGCACCACCATGCCCAGCTAATTTTTGTATTTTTAGTAGAGACGGGGTTTCACCATGTTGACCAGGATGGTCTCGATCTCTTGACCTCATGATCCACCCGCCTCGGCCTCCCAAAGTGCTGGGATCACAGGCGTGAGCCACTGCGCCCGGCCCCTTTAATGGTTCTTATTACATGCAAGATATTGTCTTGTGTTTTATAGTTATTAGTTTACTCAATCCTTATAACAAGTCTAAGAGGCAGGAACTGCTATTGTTTCCATTTTACAGATGAAAAAACAGAGGCCAGAGAGGCTGAGATTTGTTTGGAGTAGCAGGGCATAGGGCTGCAGACAAGCTTGGGGACTGTGCACTGGTGACTAGGTGGCAGAGTCGGCTCTCCTAACCGCCCAGCTGCCGCCCTCTCACTCGAGAGTTGGGCTTTATCCTGCGGGCTTTGCGGAGCCGTGGAGGAGTGTTAAGTAATGGGGAAAACGATCTCAAATTTGTCAAGCTAATTCCTTTAGAGACGGATGGAGATTTGAACCAGGGAGACTGCTAGGAAGTCCTCTGCAGCTTTCATAGGGGATTCTCATGGAACTTTCTTGTAGAACCTCTTTCTCAGAATTATGGGTACCGAAAAGGCAATTCTGGAGCCTATTTTTAAACCCAGGATAGTGTATAACAAAACTAATGTCATTTAGTGTTTGAATTAAGTCATATGTTGATAAGATTTAGAGACCCATTGGACTTCCGTTTTACTTCGGGGTCCAGTGGGAGGCTGGCGGTTCTAATAGTGCCTTTGGGAGTCAGTGGAAGAGAGGAGGGGTGGGAAGCAATAGTCTGATCTCTGTTACTGTGTCCCTAACTGCCATCTCTTCAATGAGGATGTTTTTTTTTTTTTTGAGATGAAGTCTCACTCTGTCACCCAGGCTGGAGTGCAATGGCTCGATCTCAGCCACTGCAACCTCCGCCTGCCGGGTTCAAGTGATTCTCCTGCCTCAGCCTCTTGAGTAGCTGGGACTACAGGTGCATGCCACCCGGTTAATTTTTTATTTTTAGTAGAGACAGGATTTCACCGTGTTGGCCAGGCTGGTCTCTAACTCCTGACCTCAGGTGATCCACCCGCCTCGACCTCCCAACGTGCTGGGATTACAGGCAGGAGCCACTGCATCTGGCTGGGGATGGTTCTTTAACCAGACGATTTATTGTGGTAAAATATTGCGTAACATAACTTTATCATTTTTAACCATAT